>NC_136288.1:0-2400000 GCF_964198595.1 Lampetra fluviatilis
CCCCCCTCCCTCAGGCCCCTCCCCTGACACCCCCCCCCAGGCCACTCCCCTGCCCCTCCCCCCTCAGGCCCCGCCCCTGACCCCCCCCTGACTCAGACCCCTCCTCTGACACCCCCTTCTCAGGCCCCTCCCCTGACCCCCCCCCCCTCAGGCCCCTCCCCTGACCGCCCCTCCTCAGGCACCTCCCCTGACCCCCCCCCCTCAGGCCCCTCCCCTCACCTCCCCCCTCAGGCCCCTCCCCTGACCCCCCCCCCCTCAGGCCCCTCCGCTGAGCACCCCCCCTCAGGCCCCCTTGCTCCCCTGACACCCCCCCCTCAGGCCCCTCCCCTGACCCCACCCCCTCAGGCCCCTCACCTGATCCCCCCCTCATTCAGGCCCCTCCCCTGACACCCCCCCTCAGGCACCTAACCTGACCCCCCCCCCTCAGGCCCCTCCCCTGACCACCCCCCTTCAGGCCCCTCCCCTGACCCCCCCCCCCACCCTCAGGCCCCTCCCCTGACACTCCCCTCTCATGCCCCTCCCCTGCCCCTCCCCCCTCAGGCCCCTCCCCTGCACCTCCCCCCTCACGCCCCTGCCCTGACCCCCCCCCCTCACTCAGGCCCCTCCACTGATACCCCCCTCTCAAGCCCCTCCCCTGACCCCCCCCCCCTCAGGCCCCTCCCCTGACCCCCCCCTCAGGCCCCTCCCCTGACCCCTTCCCCTCAGGCCCCTCCCCAGACCCCCCCCTCAGGCACCTCCCCTGACCCCCCCCCCTCAGGCGCTCCGCTGAGCACCCCCCCTCAGGCCCCTCCCCTAACCCTCCCCTTCAGGCCCCCTCCCCTGACCCCCCCCTCCCTCAGGCCCCTCCCCTGACACCCCCCCCTCAGGCCCCTCCCCTGACGCCACCCCCTCAGGCCCCTCCCCTGACATCCCTCCCTCAGGCCCCTCCTCTGACACCCTCCCCTCAGGCCCCTCCCCTGACCCCCCCCCCCTCTTTCAGGCCCCTCCCCTGACCCCCCCCTCAGGCCCCTCCCCTGACCCCTCCCCCCCCTCAGGCCCCTCCCCTGACCCCCCCCCTCAGGCCCCTCCCCTGACCCACCCCCTAAGGCCCCTCCCCTGACCCCCCCCCTCAGGCCCCTCCCCTGACCCCACCCCGTCAGGCCCCTCCCCTGACCCCCCCCTCATTCAGGCCCCTCCCCTGACACCCCCCCTCAGGCACCTAACCTGACCCCCCCCCTCAGGCCCCTCCCCTGACCACCCCCCCCTCAGGCCCCTCCCCTGACCCCCCCCCACCCTCAGGCCCCTCCCCTGACACTCCCCTCTCATGCCCCTCCCCTGCCTCTCCCCCCTCAGGCCCCTCCCCTGACACTCCCCCTCTCATGCCCCACCCCTGCCCCTCCCCCCTCAGGCCCTTCCCCTGCCCCTCCCCCCTCAGGCCCCTCCCCTGCCCCTCCCCCCCTCAGGCCCCTCCCCTGACCTCCCCCCCTCCCTCAGGCCCCTCCCCTGACACCCCTCCCTCAGGCCCCTCCCCTGACACCCCCCCTTCAGGCCACTCCCCTGACCCCCCCCCCTCCCTCAGGCCCCTCCCCTGACACCCCCCCCTCAGGCCCCTCTCCTGCCCCTCCCCCCCTCAGGCCCCTCCCCTGACCCCCCCCTGACTCAGACCCTTCCTCTGACACCCCCTTCTCAGGCCCCTCCCCTGACTCCCCCCCCTCAGGCCCCTCCCCTGACTGCCCCTCCTCAGGCCCCTCCCCTGACCCCCCCCCCCCTCATGCCCCTCCCCTGCCCCTCCCCCCTTCAGGCCCCTCCCCTGCCCCTCCCCCCTCAGGCCCCTCCCCTGCCCCTCCCCCCTCAGGCCCCTCCCCTGACCCCCCTCCCTCCCTCAGGCCCCTCCCCTGACACCCCCCCTCAGGCCCCCTCCTCTGACCCCCCCCCCACCCTCAGGCCCCTCCCCTGACACTCCCCTCTCATGCCCCTCCCCTGCCTCTCCCCCCTCAGGCCCCTCCCCTGTCACCCCCCCCTCAGGCCCCTCCCCTGCCCCTCCCCCCTCAGGCCCCTCCCCTGACCCCCCCCCTCTCTCAGGCCCCTCCCCTGACACCCCTCCCTCAGGCCCCTTCCCTGACACCCCCCCCTCAGCCCCCTCCCCTGACCCCCCCCTCCCTCAGGCACCTCCCCTGTCCCTCCCCCCTCAGGCCCCTCCCCTGACCCCTCCCCCCCTCTGGCCCCTCCCCTGACTCCCCCACCTCAGGCCCCTCCCCTGACCCCCCCCCTCAGGCCCCTCCCCTGACCCCCCTCCTCAGGCCCCTCCCCTGACCCCCCCCCCTCAGGCCCCTCCCCTGACCCCCCCCCCTCAGGCCTCTCCCCTGACCCCCCCCCCCCTCAGGCCCCTCCCCTGACACCCCCCCTCAGCCCCCTCCCCTGACCCCCCCCTCCCTCAGGCCCCTCCCCTGCCCCTCCCCCCTCAGGCCCCTCCCCTGACCCCCCCCCTCACTCAGGCCTCTCCTCTGACACCCCCCCCTCTCAGGCCCCTCCCCTGACCCCTCCCCCTCTCTGGCCCCTCCCCTGACCCCCCCACCTCAGGCCCCTCCCCTGACCCCCCCCCTCAGGCCCCTCCCCTGACCCCCCTCCTCAGGCCCCTCCCCTGACCCCCCCCTCAGGCCCCTCCCCTGACCCCCCCCTCAGGCCTCTCCCCTGACCCCCCCCCCCTCAGGCCCCTCCCCTGACCCCCACCCTCCCTCAGGCCCCTCCCCTGACACCCTTCCTCAGGCCCCTCCCCTGCCCCTCCCTCCTCAGGCCCTTCCCTGACCCCCCCCTCCCTCAGGCCCCTCCCCTGACACCCCTCCCTCAGGCCCCTCCCCTGACACCTTCCCCTCAGGCCCCTCCCCTGACCCCCCCCCTCCCTCAGGCCCCTCCCCTGACACCCCCCCCTCAGGCCACTCCCCTGCCCCTCCCCCCCTCAGGCCCCTCCCCTGACCCCCCCCTGACTCAGACCCCTCCTCTGACACCCCCTTCTCAGGCCCCTCCCCTGACCCCCCCCCCTCAGGCCCCTCCCCTGACCGCCCCTCCTCAGGCACCTCCCCTGACCCCCCCCCTCAGGCCCCTCCTCTCACCTCCCCTCTCAGGCCCCTCCCCTGACCCCCCCCCCCTCAGGCCCCTCCGCTGAGCACCCCCCCTCAGGCCCCTCCCCTGACACCCCCCCTCAGGCCCCTCCCCTGACCCCCACCCCCTCAGGCCCCTCCCCTGATCCCCCCCTCATTCAGGCCCCTCCCCTGACACCCCCCCTCAGGCACCTAACCTGACCCCCCCCCTCAGGCCCCTCCCCTGACCACCCCCCTTCAGGCCCCTCCCCTGACCCCCCCCCCCCACCCTCAGGCCCCTCCCCTGACACTCCCCTCTCATGCCCCTCCCCTGCCCCTCCCCCCTCAGGCCCCCTCCCCTGCACCTCCCCCCTCACGCCCCTGCCCTGACCCCCCCCCTCACTCAGGCCCCTCCACTGATACCCCCCTCTCAAGCCCCTCCCCTGACCCCCCCCCCCTCAGGCCCCTCCCCTGACCCCCCCCTCAGGCCCCTCCCCTGACCCCACCCCCTCAGGCCCCTCCCCAGACCCCCCCCTCAGGCACCTCCCCTGACCCCCCCCCCCTCAGGCGCCTCCGCTGAGCACCCCCCCTCAGGCCCCTCCCCTAACCCTCCCCTTCAGGCCCCTCCCCTGACCCCCCCCTCCCTCAGGCCCCTCCCCTGACACCCCCCCTCAGGCCCCTCCCCTGACGCCACCCCCTCAGGCCCCTCCCCTGACATCCCTCCCTCAGGCCCCTCCTCTGACACCCTCCCCTCAGGCCCCTCCCCTGACCCCCCCCCCCCTCTTTCAGGCCCCTCCCCTGACACCCCCTTTAGGCCCCTCCCTGCCCCTCCCCCCTCAGGCCCCTCCCCTGACCCCCTCCTCACTCAGGCCCCTCCTCTGACACGCCCGTCTCAGGCCCCTCCCCTGACCCCCCCCCTCAGGCCCCCCCCTGACCCCCCCCCCCCTCAGGCCCCTCCCCTGACCCCCCCCCTCAGGCCCCTCCCCTGACCCACCCCCTAAGGCCCCTCCCCTGACCCCCCCCCTCAGGCCCCTCCCCTGACCCCCCCCCTCAGGCCCCTCCCCTGACACCCCTCCCTCAGGCCCCTCCCCTGACCCCCCCCCCGTCAGGCCCCTCCCCTAACCCCCCCCTCAGGCCCCTCCCCTGCCCCTCCCCCCTCAGGCCCCTTCCCTGACCCCCCCCCTCCCTCAGGCCCCTCCCCTGACACCCCCTCTCTCAGGCCCCTCCCCTGACCCCCCCCCCCCTCAGGCCTCTCCCCTGACCACCCCCCCTCAGGCCCCTCCCAGACCTCCCCCCTCAGGCTCCTCCCCTGACCCACCCCCCCTCCCTCAGGCCCCTCCCCTGACACCCCCCTCTCAGGCCCCTCCCCTGCCCCTCCTCCCTCAGGCCCCGCCCCTGACCCCCCCCCTCCCTCAGGCCCCTCCACTGACACCCCTCCCTCAGGCCCCTCCCCTGACACCCCCACCTCAGGCCCTTCCCCTAACCCCCCCCCTCCCTCAGGCCCCTCCCTTGACACCCCCCCCTCAGGTCCCTCCAATGCCCCTCCCCCTTCAGGCCCCTCCCCTGACCCCCCCCTTCACTCAGGCCCCTCCTCTGACACCCCCCTCTCAGGCCCCTCCCCTGACCCCCCCCCTCAGGCCCCTGCACTGACCCCACCCCCTCAGGCCCCTCCCCTGACCCCCCCCCTCAGGCCCCTCCCCTGACCCCCCCCTTCAGGCCCCTCCCCTGACCCCCCCCCCACCCTCAGGCCCCTCCCCTGACACTCCCCTCTCATGCCCCTCCCCTGCCTCTCCCCCCTCAGGCCCCTCCCCTGACACTCCCCTCTCATGCCCCACCCCTGCCCCTCCCCCCTCAGGCCCCTCCCCTGCCCCTCCCCCCTCAGGCCCCTCCCCTGCCCCTCCCCCCTCAGGCCCCTCCCCTGACCCCCCCCCCTCCCTCAGGCCCCTCCCCTGACACCCCTCCCTCAGGCCCCTCCCCTGACACCCCCCCCCTCAGGCCACTCCCCTGACCCCCCCCTCCCTCAGGCCCCTCCCCTGACACCCCCCCCTCAGGCCCCTCACCTGCCCCTCCCCCCTCAGGCCCCTCCCTGACCCCCCCCTGTCTCAGACCCTTCCTCTGACACCCCCTTCTCAGGCCCCTCCCCTGACCCCCCTCCCTCCCTCAGGCCCCTCCCCTGACACCCCCCCCTCAGGCCCCTCCCCTGACCCCCCCCCCCACCCTCAGGCCCCTCCCCTGACACTCCCCTCTCATGCCCCTCCCCTGCCCCTCCCCCCTCAGGCCCCCTCCCCTGTCACCCCCCCCTCAGGCCCCTCCCCTGCCCCTCCCCCCTCAGGCCCCTCCCCTGACCCCCCCCCTCTCACAGGCCCCTCTCCTGACACCCCTCCCTCAGGCCCCTTCCCTGACACCCCCCCTCAGCCCCTCCCCTGACCCCCCCCTCCCTCAGGCCCCTCCCCTGCCCCTCCCCCCTCAGGCCCCTCCCCTGACCCCCCCTCACTCAGGCCTCTCCTCTGACACCCCCCTCTCAGGCCCCTCCCCTGACCCCTCCCCCCCTCTGGCCCCTCCCCTGACCCCCCCACCTCAGGCCCCTCCCCTGACCCCCCCCCCTCAGGCCCCTCCCCTGACCCCCCTCCTCAGGCCCCTCCCCTGACCCCCCCCCCTCAGGCCCCTCCCCTGACCCCCCCCCCTCAAGCCTCTCCCCTGACCCCCCCCCCCCCTCAGGCCCCTCCCCTGACACCCCCCCTCAGCCCCCTCCCCTGACCCCCTCCTCCCTCAGGCCCCTCCCCTGCCCCTCCTTCCTCAGGCCCCTCCCCTGACCCCCCCCTCACTCAGGCCTCTCCTCTGACACCCCCCTCTCAGGCCCCTCCCCTGACCCCTCCCCCTCTCTGGCCCCTCCCCTGACCCCCCCACCTCAGGCCCCTCCCCTGACCCCCCCCTCAGGCCCCTCCCCTGACCCCCCTCCTCAGGCCCCTCCCCTGACCCCCCCCCCTCAGGCCCCTCCCCTGACCCCCCCCCTCAGGCCTCTCCCCTGACCCCCCCCCCCTCAGGCCCCTCCCCTGACCCCCACCCTCCCTCAGGCCCCTCCCCTGACACCCCCCCTCAGGCCCCTCCCCTGCCCCTCCCTCCTCAGGCCCTTCCCTGACCCCCCCCTCCCTCAGGCCCCTCCCCTGACACCCCTCCCTCAGGCCCCTCCCCTGACACCCCCCCCTCAGGCCCCTCCCCTGACCCCCCCCCTCCCTCAGGCCCCTCCCCTGACACCCCCCTTTCAGGCCACTCCCCTGCCCCTCCCCCCTCAGGCCCCGCCCCTGACCCCCCCCTGACTCAGACCCCTCCTCTGACACCCCCTTCTCAGGCCCCTCCCCTGACCCCCCCCCCCTCAGGCCCCTCCCCTGACCGCCCCTCCTCAGGCACCTCCCCTGACCCCCCCCCTCAGGCCCCTCCCCTCACCTCCCCCCTCAGGCCCCTCCCCTGACCCCCCCCCCCCTCAGGCCCCTCCGCTGAGCACCCCCCCTCAGGCCCCTCCCCTGACACCCCCCCCTCAGGCCCCTCCCCTGACCCCACCCCCTCAGTCCCCTCCCCTGATCCCCCCCTCATTCAGGCCCCTCCCCTGACACCCCCCCTCAGGCACCTAACCTGACCCCCCCCCCCTCAGGCCCCTCCCCTGACCACCCCCCTTCAGGCCCCTCACCTGACCCCCCCCCCCCACCCTCAGGCCCCTCCCCTGACACTCCCCTCTCATGCCCCTCCCCTGCCCCTCCCCCCTCAGGCCCCTCCCCTGCACCTCCCCCCTCACGCCCCTGCCCTGACCCCCCCCCCTCACTCAGGCCCCTCCACTGATACCCCCCTCTCAAGCCCCTCCCCTGACCCCCCCCCCCTCAGGCCCCTCCCCTGACCCCCCCACCTCAGGCCCCTCCCCTGACCCCCACCCTCCCTCAGGCCCCTCCCCTGACACCCCTCCCTCAGGCCCCTCCCCTGACACCCCCCCCTCAGGCCCCTCCCCTGACCCCCCCCCCTCCCTCAGGCCCCTCCCCTGACACCCCCCCCTCAGGCCACTCCCCTGCCCCTCCCCCCTCAGGCCCCGCCCCTGACCCCCCCCTGACTCAGACCCCCTCCTTCTGACACCCCCTTCTCAGGCCCCTCCCCTGACCCCCCCCCCACTCAGGCCCCTCCCCCTGACCGCCCCTCCTCAGGCACCTCCCCTGACCCCCCCCCTCAGGCCCCTCCCCTCACCTCCCCCCTCAGGCCCCTCCCCTGACCCCCCCCCCCTCAGGCCCCTCCGCTGAGCACCCCCCCCTCAGGCCCCTCCCCTGACACCCCCCCTCAGGCCCCTCCCCTGACCCCACCCCCCTCAGGCCCCTCCCCTGATCCCCCCCTCATTCAGGCCCCTCCCCTGACACCCCCCCTCAGGCACCTAACCTGACCCCCCCCCCCTCAGGCCCCTCCCCTGACCACCCCCCTTCAGGCCCCTCCCCTGACCCCCCCCCCCCACCCTCAGGCCCCTCCCCTGACACTCCCCTCTCATGCCCCTCCCCTGCCCCTCCCCCCTCAGGCCCCTCCCCTGCACCTCCCCCCTCACGCCCCTGCCCTGACCCCCCCCCCCTCACTCAGGCCCCTCCACTGATACCCCCCTCTCAAGCCCCTCCCCTGACCCCCCCCCCTCAGGCCCCTCCCCTGACCCCCCCCTCAGGCCCCTCCCCTGACCCCTTCCCCTCAGGCCCCTCCCAGACCCCCCCCTCAGGCACCTCCCCTGACCCCCCCCCCTCAGGCGCCTCCGCTGAGCACCCCCCCTCAGGCCCCTCCCCTAACCCTCCCCTTCAGGCCCCTCCCCTGACCCCCCCCTCCCTCAGGCCCCTCCCCTGACACCCCCCCTCAGGCCCCCTCCCCTGACGCCACCCCCTCAGGCCCCTCCCCTGACATCCCTCCCTCAGGCCCCTCCTCTGACACCCCTCCCCTCAGGCCCCTCCCCTGACCCCCCCCCCCTCTTTCAGGCCCCTCCCCTGACACCCCCTTTAGGCCCCTCCCCTGCCCCTCCCCCCTCAGGCCCCTCCCCTGACCCCCTCCTCACTCAGGCCCCTCCTCTGACACGCCCGTCTCAGGCCCCTCCCCTGACCCCCCCCTCAGGCCCCTCCCCTGACCCCTCCCCCCCTCAGGCCCCTCCCCTGACCCCCCCCCCTCAGGCCCCCTCCCCTGACCCACCCCCTAAGGCCCCTCCCCTGACCCCCCCCTTCAGGCCCCTCCCCTGACCCCACCCCGTCAGGCCCCTCCCCTGACCCCCCCCTCATTCAGGCCCCTCCCCTGACACCCCCCCTCAGGCACCTAACCTGACCCCCCCCCTCAGGCCCCTCCCCTGACCACCCCCCCTCAGGCCCTTCCCCTGACCCCCCCCCCACCCTCAGGCCCCTCCCCTGACACTCCCCTCTCATGCCCCTCCCCCTGCCTCTCCCCCCTCAGGCCCCTCCCCTGACACTCCCCTCTCATGCCCCACCCCTGCCCCTCCCCCCTCAGGCCCTTCCCCTGCCCCTCCCCCCTCAGGCCCCTCCCCTGCCCCTCCCCCCTCAGGCCCCTCCCCTGACCTCCCCCCCTCCCTCAGGCCCTCCCTCAGGCCCCTCCCCTGACACCCCCTCCCTCAGGCCCCTCCCCTGACACCCCCCCCTCAGGCCACTCCCCTGACCCCCCCTCTCCCTCAGGCCCCTCCCCTGACACCCCCCCCTCAGGCCCCTCCCCTGCCCCTCCCCCCTCAGGCCCCTCCCCTGACCCCCCCCTGACTCAGACCCTTTCCTCTGACACCCCCTTCTCAGGCCCCTCCCCTGACTCCCCCCCCCTCAGGCCCCTCCCCTGACTGCCCCTCCTCAGGCCCCTCCCCTGACCCCCCCCCCTCAGGCCCCTCCCCTGACACTCCGCTCTCATGCCCCTCCCTGCCCCTCCCCCTTCAGGCCCCTCCCCTGCCCCTCCCCCCTCAGGCCCCTCCCCTGCCCCTCCCCCCTCAGGCCCTCCCCTGACCCCCCTCCCTCCCTCAGGCCCCTCCCCTGACACCCTTCCTCAGGCCCCTCCCCTGACCCCCCCCCCCACCCTCAGGCCCCTCCCCTGACACTCCCCTCTCATGCCCCTCCCCTGCCCCTCCCCCCTCAGGCCCCTCCCCCTGTCACCCCCCCCTCAGGCCCCTCCCCTGCCCCTCCCCCCTCAGGCCCCTCCCCTGACCCCCCCCCTCTCTCAGGCCCCTCCCCTGACACCCCTCCCTCAGGCCCCTTCCCTGACACCCCCCCTCAGCCCCCTCCCCTGACCCCCCCCTCCCTCAGGCCCCTCCCCTGCCCCTCCCCCCTCAGGCCCCCTCCCCTGACCCCCCCCCTCTCTCAGGCCCCTCCCCTGACACCCCTCCCTCAGGCCCCTTCCCTGACACCCCCCCCTCAGCCCCCTCCCCTGACCCCCCCCCTCCCTCAGGCCCCTCCCCTGCCCTCCCCCCTCAGGCCCCTCCCCTGACCCCTCCCCCCCTCTGGCCCCTCCCCTGACTCCCCCACCTCAGGCCCCTCCCCTGACCCCCCCCCTCAGGCCCCTCCCCTGACCCCCCCTCCTCAGGCCCCTCCCCTGACCCCCCCCCCTCAGGCCCCTCCCCTGACCCCCCCCCCTCAGGCCTCTCCCCTGACCCCCCCCCCCTCAGGCCCCTCCCCTGACACCCCCCCTCAGCCCCCTCCCCTGACCCCCCCCTCCCTCAGGCCCCTCCCCTGCCCCTCCCCCCTCAGGCCCCTCCCCTGACCCCCCCCCTCACTCAGGCCTCTCCTCTGACACCCCCCTCTCAGGCCCCTCCCCTGACCCCTCCCCCTCTCTGGCCCCTCCCCTGACCCCCCCACCTCAGGCCCCTCCCCTGACCCCCCCCCTCAGGCCCCCTCCCCTGACCCCCCTCCTCAGGCCCCTCTCCTGACCCCCCCCCCTCAGGCCCCTCCCCTGACCCCCCCCTCAGGCCTCTCCCCTGACCCCCCCCCCCTCAGGCCCCTCCCCTGACCCCACCCTCCCTCAGGCCCCTCCCCTGACACCCCCCTCAGACCCCTCCCCTGCCCCTCCCTCCTCAGGCCCTTCCCTGACCCCCCCCCTCCCTCAGGCCCCTCCCCTGACACCCCTCCCTCAGGCCCCTCCCCTGACACCCCCCCTCAGGCCCCTCCCCTGACCCCCCCCTGACTCAGACCCCTCCTCTGACACCCCCTTCTCAGGCCCCTCTCCTGACCCCCCCCCCCCCTCAGGCCCCTCCCCTGACCGCCCCTCCTCAGGCACCTCCCCTGACCCCCCCCCCCTCAGGCCCCTCCCCTCACCTCCCCCCTCAGGCCCCTCCCCTGACACCCCCCCTCAGGCCCCTCCCCTGACCCCACCCCCTCAGGCCCCTCCCCTGATCCCCCCCTCATTCAGGCCCCCTCCCCTGACACCCCCCCTCAGGCACCTAACCTGACCCCCCCCCTCAGGCCCCTCCCCTGACCACCCCCCTTCAGGCCCCTCCCCTGACCCCCCCCCCCACCCTCAGGCCCCTCCCCTGACACTCCCCTCTCATGCCCCTCCCCTGCCCCTCCCCCCTCAGGCCCCTCCCCTGCACCTCCCCCCTCACGCCCCTGCCCTGACCCCCCCCCTCACTCAGGCCCCTCCACTGATACCCCCCTCTCAAGCCCCTCCCCTGACCCCCCCCCCCCTCAGGGCCCCCTCCCCTGACCCCCCCCCTCAGGCCCCTCCCCTGACCCCACCCCCTCAGGCCCCTCCCCAGGACCCCCTCCTCAGGCACCTCCCCTGACCCCCCCCCCTCAGGCGCCTCCGCTGAGCACCCCCCCCTCAGGCCCCTCCCCTAACCCTCCCCTTCAGGCCCCTCCCCTGACCCCCCCCCTCCCTCAGGCCCCTCCCCTGACACCCCCCCTCAGGCCCCCTCCCCTGACGCCACCCCCTCAGGCCCCCTCCCCTGACATCCCTCCCTCAGGCCCCTCCTCTGACACCCTCCCCTCAGGCCCCTCCCCTGACCCCCCCCCCTCTTTCAGGCCCCTCCCCTGACACCCCCTTTAGGCCCCTCCCCTGCCCCTCCCCCCTCAGGCCCCTCCCCTGACCCCCTCCTCACTCAGGCCCCCTCCTCTGACACGCCCGTCTCAGGCCCCTCCCCTGACCCCCCCCCCTCATCCCCCCCCCTGACCCCCCCCCCCCCTCAGGCCCCTCCCCTGACCCCCCCCCTCAGGCCCCCTCCCCTGACCCACCCCCTAAGGCCCCTCCCCTGACCCCCCCCCTCAGGCCCCTCCCCTGACCCCCCCCTCAGGCCCCTCCCCTGACACCCCTCCCTCAGGCCCCTCCCCTGACCCCCCCCCCGTCAGGCCCCTCCCCTAACCCCCCCCCTCAGGCCCCTCCCCTGCCCCTCCCCCCTCAGGCCCTTCCCTGACCCCCCCCTCCCTCAGGCCCCCTCCCCTGACACCCCTCTCTCAGGCCCCTCCCCTGACCCCCCCCCCCTCAGGCCCCTCCCCTGACCACCCCCCCTCAGGCCCCTCCCCAGACCTCCCCCCTCAGGCTCCTCCCCTGACCCACCCCCCCTCCCTCAGGCCCCTCCCCTGACACCCCCCCTCTCAGGCCCCTCCCCTGCCCCTCCCCCCTCAGGCCCCGCCCCTGACCCCCCCCCTCCCTCAGGCCCCTCCACTGACACCCCTCCCTCAGGCCCCTCCCCTGACACCCCCCCCTCAGGCCCTTCCCCTAACCCCCCCCCTCCCTCAGGCCCCTCCCTTGACACCCCCCCCTCAGGTCCCTCCAATGCCCCTCCCCCTTCAGGCCCCTCCCCTGACCCCCCCCTTCACTCAGGCCCCTCCTCTGACACCCCCCTCTCAGGCCCCTCCCCTGACCCCCCCCCTCAGGCCCCTGCACTGACCCCACCCCCTCAGGCCCCTCCCCTGACCCCCCCCCTCAGGCCCCTCCCCTGACCCCCCCCTTCAGGCCCCTCCCCTGACCCCCCCCTCAGGCCCCTCTCCTGAACCCCCCTTCAGGCCCCTCCCCTGACCCCCCCCCCCTCAGGCCCCTCCCTTGACCCCCCCCCTCCCTCAGGCCCCTCCCCTGCCACCCCTCCCACAGGCCCCTCCCCTGACACCTTCCCCTGACCCCCCCCCTTCTTTCAGGCCCCTACCCTGACACCCCCCCCTCAGGCCCCTCCCCTGCCCCTCCCCCATCAGGCTCCTCCCCTGACCCCCTCCTCACTCAGGCCCCTCCTCTGACACCCCCTCTCAGGCCCCTCCCCTGACCCCCCCTTTCAGGCCCCTCCCCTGACCCCGCCCCCCTCAGGCCCCTCCCCTGACCCCCCCCCTCAGGCCCCTCCCCTGACCCCCCCCCCTCAGGCCCCTCCCCTGACCCCCCCCCCCTCAGGCCCCCTCCCCTGACCCCCCCCCCTCAGGCCCCTCCCCTCACCCCCCCCTCAGGCCCCTCCCCTGACCCCCACCCTCAGGCCCCTCCCCTGACCCCCCCCCTCCCTAAGGCCCACTCCCCTGTCACCCTCCCTCAGGCCCCTCCCCTGCCCCTCCCTCCTCAGGCCCCTCCCCTGACCCCCCCCCCTCCCTCAGGCCCCTTTTCCTGACACCCCTCCCTCAGGCCCCTCCCCTGACACCCCCTACTCAGCCCCCTCCCCTGACCCCCCCCCCCCCTCCCTCAGGCCCCTCCCTGACACCCCCCCCTCAGGCCCCTCCCCTGCCCCTCCCCCCTCAGGCCCCTCCCCTGACCCCCCCCCTCACTCAGGCCCCTCCTCTGACACCCCCCTCTCAGGCCCCTACCCTGACCACCCTCCTCAGGCCCCTCCCCTGACCCCCCCCCCTCAGGCCCCTTCCCTGACCCCCCCCCTAAGGCCCCTCCCATGCCCCTCCCCCCTCAGGCCCCTCCCCTGACCCCCTCCTCACTCAGGCCCCTCTTCCGACACCCCCTCTCAGGCCCCTCCTTTGACCCCCCCCCTCAGGCCCCTCCCCTGACCCCCCCACCTCATGCCCCTCCCCTGACCCCCCTTCAGGCCCCTCCCCTGACCCCCCCTCCTCAGGCCCCTCCCCTGACCCCCCCCCTTCAGGCCCCTCCCCTGACCCACCCCCTCAGGCCTCTCCCCTGACCCCCCCCCCTCAGGCCCCTCCCCTGACCCCCACCCTCCCTCAGGCCCCCTCCCCTGACACCCCCCCCTCAGGCCCCTCCCCTGCCCTCCCTCCTCAGGCCCTTCCCTGACCCCCCCCTCCCTCAGGCCCCCTCCCCTGACACCCCTCCCTCAGGCCCCTCCCCTGACACCCCCCCTCAGGCCCCTCCCCTGACCCCCCCCCTCCCTCAGGCCCCTCCCCTGACACCCCCCCCTCAGGCCACTCCCCTGCCCCTCCCCCCTCAGGCCCCTCCCCTGACCCCCCCCTGACTCAGACCCCTCCTCTGACACCCCCTTCTCAGGCCCCTCCCCTGACCCCCCCCCCCTCAGGCCCCTCCCCTGACCGCCCCTCCTCAGGCCCCTCCCCTGACCCCCCCCCTCAGGCCCCTCCCCTCACCCCCCCCCTCAGGCCCCTCCCCTGACCCCCCCCCCCTCAGGCCCTTCCGCTGAGCACCCCCCCTCAGGCCCCTCCCCTGACACCCCCCCTCAGGCCCCTCCCCTGATCCCACCCCCCTCAGGCCCCTCCCCTGATCCCCCCCCTCATTCAGGCCCCTCCCCTGACACCCCCCCTCAGGCACCTAACCTGACCCCCCCCCCTCAGGCCCCTCCCCTGACCACCCCCCTTCAGGCCCCTCCCCTGACCCCCCCCCCACCCTCAGGCCCCTCCCCTGACACTCCCCTCTCATGACCCTCCCCTGCCCCTCCCCCCTCAGGCCCCTCCCCTGCACCTCCCCCCTCACGCCCCTGCCCTGACCCCCCCCCTCACTCAGGCCCCTCCACTGATACCCACCTCTCAAGCCCCTCCCCTGACCCCCCCCCCTCAGGCCCCTCCCCTGACCCCCCCCCTCAGGCCCCTCCCCTGACCCCCCCCCCCTCAGGCCCCTCCCCAGACCCCCCCCTCAGGCACCTCCCCTGACCCCCCCCCCCTCAGGCGCCTCCGCTGAGCACCCCCCCTCAGGCCCCTCCCCTAACCCTCCCCTTCAGGCCCCTCTCCTGACCCCCCCCTCCCTCAGGCACCTACCCTGACACCCCCCTCAGGCCCCTCCCCTGACGCC
Source organism: Lampetra fluviatilis (assembly GCF_964198595.1). NCBI lineage: Eukaryota > Metazoa > Chordata > Hyperoartia > Petromyzontiformes > Petromyzontidae > Lampetra > Lampetra fluviatilis. The sequence continues at coordinate 14,211 of NC_136288.1, forward strand.
ACCCCCTCAGGCCCCTCCCCTGACATCCCTCCCTCAGGCCCCTCCCCTGACACCCTCCCCTCAGGCCCCTCCCCTGACCCCCCCCCCCCCTCTTCAGGCCCCTCCCCTGACACCCCCCTTAGGCCCCTCCCCTGCCCCTCCCCCCTCAGGGCCCCTCCCCTGACCCCCTCCTCACTCAGGCCCCTCCTCTGACACCCCCATCTCAGGCCCCTCCCCTGACCCCCCCCTCAGGCCCCTCCCCTGACCCCCCCCCCCCTCAGGCCCCTCCCCTGACCCCCCCCCCTCAGGCCCCTCCCCTGACCCACCCCCTAAGGCCCCTCCCCTGACCCCCCCCCTCAGGCCCCTCCCCTGACCCCCCCCCTCAGGCCCCTTTCCTGACACCCCTCCCTCAGGCCCCCTCCCCTGACCCCCCCCCCCCGTCAGGCCCCTCCCCATACCCCCCCCATCAGGCCCCTTTCCTGCCCCTCCCCCCTCAGGCCCTTCCCTGACCCCCCCCTCCCTCAGGCCCCTCCCCTGACACCCCTCTCTCAGGCCCCTCCCTTGACCCCCCCCCCTCAGGCCCCTCCCCTGACCACCCCCCCTCAGGCCCCTCCCCAGACCTCCCCCCTCAGGCTCCTCCCCTGACCCACCCCCCCTCCCTCAGGCCCCTCCCCTGACACCCCCCTCTCAGGCCCCTCCCCTGCCCCTCCCCCCTCAGGCCCCGCCCCTGACCCTTCCCCTCCCTCAGGCCCCTCCACTGACACCCCTCCCTCAGGCCCCTCCCCTGACACCCCCCCCTCAGGCCCTTCCCCTAACCCCCCCCCTCCCTCAGGCCCCTCCCTTGACACCCCCCCCTCAGGTCCCTCCAATGCCCCTCCCCCCTCAGGCCCCTCCCCTGACCCCCCCCTTCACTCAGGCCCCTCCTCTGACACCCCCCTCTCAGGCCCCTCACCTGACCCCCCCCCTCAGGCCCCTGCACTGACCCCACCCCCTCAGGCCCCTCCCCTGACCCCCCCCCTCAGGCCCCTCCCCTGACCCCCCCCCTTCAGGCCCCTCCCCTGACCCCCCCCCTCAGGCCCCTCCCCTGAACCCCCTTCAGGCCCCTCCCCTGACCCCCCCCCTTCAGGCCCCTTCCTTGACCCCCCCCCCTCCCTCAGGCCCCTCCCCTGCCACCCCTCCCACAGGCCCCTCCCCTGACACCTTCCCTGACCCCCCCCCCTTCTTTCAGGCCCCTACCCTGACACCCCCCCCTCAGGCCCCTCCCCTGCCCCTCTCCCCATCAGGCTCCTCCCCTGACCCCCTCCTCACTCAGGCCCCTCCTCTGACACCCCCTCTCAGGCCCCTCCCCTGACCCCCCCCCTCAGGCCCCTCCTCTGACCCAGCCCCCCTCAGGCCCCTCCCCTGACCCCCCCCCCTCAGGCCCCTCCCTGACCCCCCCCCTCAGGCCCCTCCCCTGACCCCCCCCCCTCAGGCCCCTCCCCTGACCCCCCCTTCCCTCAGGCCCCTCCCCTCACCCCCCCCTCAGGCCCCTCCCCTGACCCCCACCCTCAGGCCCCTCCCCTGACCCCCCCCCCTCCCTAAGGCCCCTCCCCTGTCACCCTCCCTCAGGCCCCTCCCCTGCCGCTCCCTCCTCAGGCCCCTCCCCTGACCCCCCCCCTCCCTCAGGCCCCTTTCCTGACACCCCTCCCTCAGGCCCCTCCCCTGACACCCCCCACTCAGCCCCCTCCCCTGACCCCCCCCCTCCCTCAGGCCCCTCCCCTGACACCCCCCCCTCAGGCCCCTCCCCTGCCCCTCCCCCCTCAGGCCCCTCCCCTGACCCCCTCCTCACTCAAGCCCCTCCTCTGACACCCCATTCTCAGGCCCCTCCCCTGACCCCCCCCCCTCAGACCCCTCCCCTGACCCCCCCTCCTCAGGCCCATCCCCTGACCCCCCCCCCTCAGGCCCCTCCCCTCACCCCCCCCCCTCAGGCCCCTCCCTTGACCCCCCCCCCCTCAGGCCCCTGCGCTGAGCACCCCCCCCTCAGACCCCTCCCCTGACACCCCCCCTCAGGCCCCTCCCCTGACCCCACCCCCTCAGGCCCCTCCCCTGACCCCCCCCTCATTCAGTCCCCTCCCCTGACACCCCCCCTCAGGCCCTTCCCTGACCCCCCCCTCCCTCAGGCCCCTCCCCTGACACCCCTCCCTCAGGCCCCTCCCCTGACACCCCCCCTCAGGCCCCTCCCCTGACCCTCCCCCCTCAGGCCCCTCCCCTGACCCCCCACTCACTCAAACCCCTCCTCTGACACCCCCTTCTCAGGCCCCTCCCCTGACCCCCCCCCCTCAGACCCCTCCCCTGACCCCCCCTCCTCAGGCCCATCCCCTGACCCCCTCCCTCAGGCCCCTCCCCTCACCCCCCCCCTCAGGCCCCTCCCTTGACCCCCCCCCCTCAGGCCCCTGCGCTGAGCACCCCCCCTCAGGCCCCTCCCCTGACACCCCCCCTCAGGCCCCTTCCCCTGACCCCACCCCCTCAGGCCCCTCCCCTGACCCCCCCCTCATTCAGTCCCCTCCCCTGACACCCCCCCTCAGGCCCCTCCCCTGACCCCCCCCCCCTCAGGCCCCTCCCCTGACCACCCCCCCTCAGGCCCCTCCCCTGACCCTCCCCCCTCAGGCTCCTCCCCTGACCCCCCCCCCTCCCTCAGGCCCCTCCCCTGACCCCCCCCCCCTCAGGCCCCTCCCCTGACCACCCCCCCTCAGGACCCTCCCCTGACCCTCCCCCCTCAGGCCCCTCCCCTGACCCCCCCCCCTCAGGCCCCTCCCCTGACCACCCCCCCTCAGGCCCCTCCCCTGCCCCTCCCCCCTCAGGCCCCTCCCCTGATCCCCCCCCTCCCTCAGGCCCCTCCCCTGACACCCCTCCCTCAGGCCCCTCCCCTGACACCCCCCGTCAGGCCCCTCCCCTGACCCCCCCCTTCCCTCAGGCCCCTCACTTGACACCCCCCTTCAGGTCCCTCACCTGCCCCTCCCCCCTCAGGCCCCTCCCCTGACCCCCCCCTCACTCAGGCCCCTTCTCTGACACCCCCCTCTCAGGCCCCTCCCCTGACCCCCCCCCCTCAGGCCCCTCCCCTGACCCCACCCCCTCAGGCCCCTCCCCTGACCCCCCCCCCCTCAGGCCTTTCCCCTGACCCCCCCCTTCAGGTCCCTCCCCTGACCCCCCCCTTCAGGCCCCTCCCCTGACCCCCCCTCAGGCCCCTCCCCTGACCCCCCCCCCTTAGGCCCCTCCCCTGACCCCCCCCCCTCCCTCAGGCCCCTCCCCTGCCACCCCTCCCTCAGGCCCCTCCCCTGACACCCTCCCCTCAAGCCCCTCCCCTGACCCCCCCCTTCTTTCAGGCCCCTCCCCTGACACCCCCCCCCTCAGGCCCCTCCCCTGCCCCTCCCCCATCAGGCTCCTCCCCTGACCCCCTCCTCACTCAGGCCCCTCCTCTGACACCCCCCGCTCAGGCCCCTCCCCTGACCCCCCCCCCTCAGGCCCCTCCCCTAACCCCCCCCCTCAGGCCCCTCCCCTGACCCCCCCCCTCAGGCCCCTCCCCTGACCCCCCCCCCTCAGGCTCCTCCCCTGACCCCACCCCTCAGGCCCCTCCCCTGACCCCCCCTTTTCAGGCCCCTCCTCTCACCCCCCCCTCAGGCCCCTCCCCTAACCCACCCCCCCTCAGGCCCCTCCCCTGACCCCCCCCCCTCCCTCAGGCCCCTCCCCTGACCCCCCCCCCCCCCCTCAGGCCCCTCCCCTGACCCCCCCCCACTCTCAGGCCCCTCCCCTGTCACCCCCCCCCTCAGGCACCTCCCCTGCGCCTCCCCCCTCAGGCCCCTCCCCTGACCCCCCCCTCCCTCAGGCCCCTCCCCTGCCACCCCTCCCTCTGGCCCCTCCCCTGACACCCCCCCCTCAGCCCCCTCCCCCTCCCCCCCCCTCCCTCAGGCCCCTCCCTTGACACCCCCCACTCAGGCCCCTCCCCTGCCCCTCCCTCCTCAGGCCCCTCCCCTGACCCCCCCCCTCACTCAGGCCCCTCCTCTGACACCCCCCTCTCAGGCCCATCCCCTGATCCCCCCCCCTCAGGCCCCTCCCCTGACCCCCCCCACCTCAGGCACCTCCCCTGACCCCCCCCCTCAGGCCCCTCCCCTGACCACCCCCCTCAGGCCCCTCCCCTGACCCCCCCCCCTCAGGCCCCTCCCCTGACCCCCCCACTCAGGCCCCTCCCCTGACCCCCCCCCTCAGGCCCCTCCCCTGACCCCCACCCTCCCTCAGGCCCCTCCCCTGACACCCCCCCTCAGGCCCCTCCCCTGCCCCCTCCCCCCTCAGGCCCTTCCCTGACCCCCTCCTCCCTCAGGCCCCTCCCCTGACACCCCTCCCTCAGGCCCCTCCCCTGACACCCCCCCCTCAGGCCCCTCCCTGGACCCCCTCCCTCCCTCAGGCCCCTCCCCTGACACCCCCCCCTCAGGCCCCTCCCCTGCCCCTCCCCCCTCAGGCCCCTCCCCTGACCCCCCCCTCACTCAGACCCCTCCTCTGACACCCCCTTCTCAGGCCCCTCCCCTGACCCCCCCCCTCAGACCCCTCCCCTGTCCCCCCCTCCTCAGGCCCCTCCCCTGACCCCCCCCCCTCAGGCCCCTCCCCTCACCCCCCCCCCTCAGGCGCCTCCCCTGACCCCCCCCCCTCAGGCCCCTCCGCTGAGCACCCCCCCTCAGGCCCCTCCCCTGACACCCCCCTTCAGGCCCCTCCCCTGACCCCACCCCCTCAGGCCCCTCCCCTGACCCCCCCCTCATTCAGTCCCCTCCCCTGACACCCCCCCTCAGGCCCCTCCCCTGACCCCCCCCCCCTCAGGCCCCTCCCCTGACCACCCCCCCTCAGGCCCCTCCCCTGACCCTCCCCCCTCAGGCTCCTCCCCTGACCCCCCCCCCCCTCCCTCAGGCCTCTCCCCTGCCCCTCCCCCCTCAGGCCCCTCCCCTGCCCCTCCCCCCTCAGGCCCCTCCCCTGATCCCCCCCCTCCCTCAGGCCCCTCCCCTGACACCCCTCCCTCAGGCCCCTCCCCTGACACCCCCCTTCAGGCCCCTCCCCTGACCCCCCCCTTCCCTCAGGCCCCTCACTTGACACCCCCCCTCAGGTCCCTCACCTGCCCTTCCCCCTTCAGGCCCCTCCCCTGACCCCCCCCTCACTCAGGCCCCTCCTCTGACACCCCCCTCTCAGGCCCCTCCCCTGACCCCCCCCCTCAGGCCCCTCCCCTGACCCCACCCCCTCAGGCCCCTCCCCTGACCCCCCCCTCATGCCCCTCCCCTGACCCCCCCCCTTCAGGCCCCTCCCCTGACCCCCCTCCTCAGGCCCCTCCCCTGACCCCCCCCTCAGGCCCCTCCCCTGACCCCCCCCCCCTTAGGCCCCTCCCCTGACCCCCCTCCTCCCTCAGGCCCCTCCCCTGCCACCCCTCCCTCAGGCCCCTCCCCTGACACTCTCCCCTCAAGCCCCTCCCCTGACCCCCCCCTTCTTTCAGGCCCCTCCCCTGACACCCCCCCCTCAGGCCCCTCCCCTGCCCCTCCCCGATCAGGCTCTTCCCCTGACCCCCTCCTCACTCAGGCCCCTCCTCTGACACCCCCCTCTCAGGCCCCTCCCCTGACCCCCCCCCTCAGGCCCCTCCCCTAACCCCCCCCCTCAGGCCCCTCCCCTGACACCCCCCCCTCAGGCCCCTCCCCTGACCCCCCCCTTCAGGCCCCTCCCCTGACCCCACCCCTCAGGCCCCTCCCCTGACCCCCCCCTTTCAGGCCCCTCCCCTCACCCCCCCCTCAGGCCCCTCCCCTGACCCCCCCCTTTCAGGCCCCTCCCCTGACCCCCCCCCCTCCCTCAGGCCCCTCCCCTGTCACCCCCCCTCAGGCCCCTCCCCTGTCCCTCCCCCCTCAGGCCCCTCCCCTGACCCCCCCCCCTCCCTCAGGCCCCTCCCCTGACACCCCTCCCTCAGGCCCCTCCCCTGACACCCCCCACTCAGCCCCCTCCCCTGACCCCCCCCTCCCTCAGGCCCCTCCCCTGACACCCCCCCCCTCAGGCCCCTCCCCTGCCCCTACCCCCTCAGGCCCCTCCCCTGACCCCCCCCTCACTCAGGCCCCTCCTCTGACACCCCCCTCTCAAGCCCCTCCCCTGACCCCCCCTCCTCAGGCCCCTCCCCTGACCCCCCCCTCAGGCCCCTCCCCTGACCCCCCCCCTCAGGCCCCTCCCCTGACCCCCCCCCTCAGGCCCCTCCCCTGACCCCCCCCCCCTCAGGCCCCTCCGCTGAACACCCACCTTCAGGCCCCTCCCCTGACACCCCCCCTCAGGCCCCTCCCCTGACGCCACCCCCTCAGGCCCCTCCCCTGACCCCCCCCCCTCATTCAGACACCCCTCCCCTGACACCCCCCCCTCAGGCCCCTCCCCTGACCCCCCCCCTCAGGCCCCTCCCCTGACCCCCCACCTCCCTCAGGCCCCTCCCCTGACACCCCTCCCTCAGGCCCCTCCCCTGACACCCCCCCCTCAGCCCCCTCCCCTGACACCCCCCTCCCTCAGGCCCCTCCCCTGACAACCCCCACTCAGGCCCCTCCCCTGCCCCTCCCCCCTCAGGCCCCTCCCCTGACCCACCCCTCACTCAGGCCCCTCCTCTGACACCCCCCTCTCAGGCCCCTCCCCTGACCCCCCCCCCTCAGGCCCCTCCCCTGACCCCCTCCCCTCAGGCCCCTCCCCTGACCCCCCCTTCTCCCTCAGGCCCCTCCTCTGACCCCCCCCCTCAGGCCCCTCCCCTGAACCCCCCCCCTCAGGCCCCTCCCCTGACCCCCCCCCCCTCAGGCCCCTCCCCTGGCCCCCCCCCTCAGGCCCCTCCCCTGACCCCCCCTCCCTCAGGCCACTCCCCTGACACCCCCCCCTCAGGCCCCTCCCCTGCGCCTCCCCCTCAGGCCCCTCCCTTGACCCCCCCCCCTCCCTCAGGCCCCTCCCCTGACACCCCTCCCTCAGGCCCCTCCCCTGACACCCCCTTCCTCAGGCCCCTCCCCTGACCCCCCCCCCTTCCCTCAGGCCCCTCCCCTGACACCCCCCCTCAGGCCCCTCCCCTGCCCCTCCCCCCTCAGGCCCCTCCCCTGTCACCCCCCCTCAGGCCCCTCCCCTGTCCCTCCCCCCTCAGGCCCCTCCCCTGACCCCTTCCCCCCCTCAGGCCCCTCCCCTAACCCCCCCCCTCAGGCCCCTCCCCTGACCCCCCCCCTCAGGCCCCTCCCCTGACCCCCCCCCTCAGGACCCTCCCCTGACCCCACCCCTCAGGCCCCTCCCCTGACCCCCCCCCCTTTCAGGCCCCTCCCCTCACCCTTCCCTCAGACCCCTCCCCTGACCCCCCCCCCCTCAGGCCCCTCCCCTGACCCCCCCCCCCTCCCTCAGGCCCCTCCCCTGTCACCCCCCCTCAGGCCCCTCCCCTGTCCCTCCCCCCTCAGGCCCCTCCCCTGAACCCCCCCCTCCCTCAGGCCCCTCCCCTGACACGCCTCCCTCAGGCCCCTCCCCTGACACCCCCCACTCAGCCCCCTCCCCTGACCCCCCCCCTCCCTCAGGCCCCTTTCCTGACACCCCCCCCTCAGGCCCCTCCCCTGCCCCTCCCCCCTCAGGCCCCTCCCCTGACCCCCCCCTCACTCAGGCCCCTCCTCTGACACCCCCCTCTCAAGCCCCTCCCCTGACCCCCCCTCCTCAGGCCCCTCCCCTGACCCCCCCCCTCAGGCCCCTCCCCTGACCCCCCCCCTCAGGCCCCTCCCCTGACACCCCCCTCAGGCCCCTCCCCTGACGCCACCCCCTCAGGCCCCTCCCCTGACCCCCCCCCCCTCATTCAGACACCCCTCCCCTGACACCCCCCCTCAGGCCCCTCCCCTGACCCCCCCCTCAGGCCCCTCCCCTGACCCCCCACCTCCCTCAGGCCCCTCCCCTGACACCCCTCCCTCAGGCCCCTCCCCTGACACCCCCCCCTCAGCCCCCTCCCCTGACACCCCCCTCCCTCAGGCCCCTCCCCTGACAACCCCCACTCAGGCCCCTCCCCTGCCCCTCCCCCCTCAGGCCCCTCCCCTGACCCACCCCTCACTCAGGCCCCTCCTCTGACACCCCCCTCTCAGGCCCCTCCCCTGACCCCCCCCCCTCAAGCCCCTCCCCTGACCCCCTCCCCTCAGGCCCCTCCCCTGACCCCCCCCTCTCCCTCAGGTCCCTCCCCTGACCCCCCCCCTCAGGCCCCTCCCCTGACCCCCCCCCCTCAGGCCCCTCCCCTGACCCCCCTCCCTCAGGCCCCTCCCCTGACACCCCTCCCTCAGGCCCCTCCCCTGACACCCCCTTCCTCAGGCCCCTCCCCTGACCCCCCCCCCTCCCTCAGGCCCCTCCCTTGACACCCCCCCTCAGGCCCCTCCCCTGCCCCTCCCCCCTCAGGCCTCTCCCCTGACCCCCCCCCCTCACTCAGGCCCCTCCTCTGACACCCCCCTCTCAGTCCCATCCCCTGACCCTCCCCCTCAGGCCCCTCCCCTGACCCCCCCCCCTTCAGGCCCCTCCACTGACCCCCCCCCTCAGGCCCCTCCCCTCACCTCCCCCCCTCAGGCCCCTCCCCTGACCCCCCCCCTCAGGCCCCTCCGCTGAGCACCCCCCCTCAGGCCCCTCCCCTGACACCCCCCCTCAGGCCCCTCCCCTGACCCCACCCCCTCCCTCAGGCCCCTCACCTGACACCCATCCCTCAGGCCCCTCCCCTGACACCCTCCCCTCAGGCCCCTCCCCTGACCCCCCCCTCTTTCAGGCCCCTCCCCTGACACCCCCCCTCAGGCCCCTCCCCTGCCCCCCCCCCTCAGGCCTCTCCCCTGACCCCCCCCCTCCCTCAGGCCCCTCCCCTGACACCCCCCCTCAGGCCCCTCCCCTGTCCCTCCCCCCTCAGGCCCCTCCCCTGACCCACCCCCTCCCTCAGGCCCCTCCCCTGACACCCCTCCCTCAGGCCCCTCCCCTGACACCCCCCCTCAGGCCCCTCCGCTGAACACTCACCCTCAGGCCCCTCCCCTGACACCCCCCCTCAGGCCCCTCCCCTGACGCCACCCCCTCAGGCCCCTCCCCTGACCCCCCCCTCATTCAGGCCCCTCCCCTGACACCCCCCCTCAGGCCCCTCCCCTGACCCCACCCCCTCCCTCAGGCCCCTCCCCTGACACCCATCCCTCAGGCCCCTCCCCTGACACCCTCCCCTCAGGCCCCTCCCTGACCCCCCCCTCTTTCAGGCCCCTCCCCTGACACCCCCCCTCAGGCCCCTCCCCTGACACCCCCCCCTCAGGACCCTCCCCTGACCCCCTCCTCACTCAGGCCCCTCCTCTGACACCCCCCTCTCAGGCCCCTCCCCTGACCCCCCCCCGTCAGGCCCCTCCCCTGACTCCCCCACCTTAGGCCCCTCCCCTGACCCCCCCCCCTCAGGCCCCTCCCCTGACCCCCCCCCTTAGGCCCCTCCCCTGACCCCCCCCCCCTCAGTCCCCTCCCCTGACCCCCCCCCCCTCAGGCCCCTCCCCTGACCCCCCCCCTCAGGCCCCTCCCCTGACCCCCCCCTCCCTCAGGCCCCTCCCCTGACACCCCCCCTCAGGCCCCTCCCCAGCACCTCCCCCTTCAGGCCCCTCCTCTGACCCTCCCCCTCCCTCAGGCCCCTCCCCTGACACCCCTCCCTCAGGCCCCTCCCCTAACACCCCCCCTCAGGCCCCTCCCCTGACCCCCCCCTCCCTCAGGGCCCTCCTCTGACACCCCCCCTCAGGCCCCTCCCCTGCCCCTCCCCCCTCAGGCCCCTCCCCTAACCCCCCCCTCACTCAGGCCCCTCCTCTGACACCCCCCTCTCAGGCCCCTCCCCTGACCACCCCCCCTCAGACCCCTCCCCTGACACCCCCCTTCAGGCTCCTCCCCTGACCCCCCCCCCTCCCTCAGGCCCCTCCCCTGACACCCCCCCTCAGGCCCTTCCCCTGCCCCTGTCCCCTCAGGCCCCTCCCCTGGCCCCCCCATCACTCAGTCCCCTCCCCTGACACCCCCCCTTCAGGCCCCTCCCCTGACACCCCCCCTTCAGGCCCCTCCCCTGACCTCCTCCCCTCAGACCCCTCCCCTGAACCCCCCCTCTCCCTCAGGCCCCTCCCCTGACCCCCCCCCCCCTTAGACCCCTCCCCTGACCCCCCCCTCCCTCAGGCCCCTCCGCTGACACCCCCCTTCAGGCCCCTCCCCTGACCCCACCCCCTCAGGCCCCTCCCCTGACCCCCCCTCACTCAGGCCCCTCCCCTGACACCCCCCCCCCCTCAGGCCCCTCCCCTGACCCCCCCCGCTCAGGCCCCTCCCCTGGCCCCCCCCCTCAGGCCCCTCCCCTGACCCCCCCCCTCCCTCAGGCCCCTCCCCTGACACCCCCCTCTCAGGCCCCTCCCCTGCCCCTCCCCTGTCCCTCCTTCCTCAGGCCCCTCCCCTGACACCCCCCCTTCAGGCCCCTCTCCTGCCCCTCCCCCATCAGGCTCCTCCCCTGACCCCCCCTTCACTCAGGCCCCTCCTCTGACACTCCCCTCTCAGGCCCCTCCCCTGACCTCCCCACCTCAGGCCACTCCCCTGACACCCCCCCTCAGGCCCCTCCCCTGACCCCCCCCCTCCCTCAGGCCCTTCCCCTGACCCCCCCCTCACTAAGGCCCCTCCCCTGACACCCCCCCTGCAGGACCCTCCCCTGACACCCCCCCTTCATGCCCCTCCCCTGACCTCCTCACCTCAGGCTCCTCCCCTGACCCCCCCCTCTCCCTCAGGCCCCTCCCCTGACCCCCCCCCCCCTTAGACCCCTCCCCTGACCCCCCCCTCCCTCAGGCCCCTCCCCTGACCCCCCCCCTCAGGCCCCTCCCCTGACCCCACCCCCTCAGGCCCCTCCCCTGACCCCCCCCTCACTCAGGCCCCTCCTCTGACACCCCCCTCTCAGGCCACTGCAGGACGAGAGGGAGGAGGGGGAAATGACGTCGGAGGAAGACGCGGATCCCACGGGCCGGCAGGTGGAGCACCCTGGGGACAAGGACGAGGAGCCCGTGGGAAAACCCCCCGACCCAACGGTGGTTGACTGGGCGGAGGCGGTGGAGGCGGGGGAAGACGGAGAGGAGCAGCAGAGGGAGAGCACCAGGAGGGAGAAATTCAAGAGGGTGGTGAAAAGAAGCAGAAAGCGCCGCGTGGCCCAGTGAGGACGACCCGCAAACGGGACCTGGAGGCAACAGACTCCTCGATAGACGCGAGGTCGTTGGAAGATGGTGCCGTGGCGGCTAAGACCAACCAGGGAAGAGGGCTGCCCAAGGAGCCTAGGAGAGGGGAACAATTGCAGGGATTGGCTGACACAAACCTGTATGAACTATTGGACGATGGGTCTGGGTAGGGAGAGACAATGCTGGGTATGGACCTTACCGTAGCATCAGTAAACGTGAGAGGAATGTGGGGCAGGGCTAGGAGGGGGCTATTCTACATTATCTACGGTCCCTGAAAAAGGACGTTTACTTTTTACAGGAGTGCCACTTGCCATACTCCCTTGGTCGAGAGGATCTGGCTAGGGACTGGGAGGGACACTGCTTCTGGTCCGGAAGCAATGTTAATAGGTGCTCAGGAGTGGTTATCATCCTAGGTAGAAAGAACATAGAGGTGCAGGAGGCCCGAGAAGTGGTCCCGGGAAGACTCCACTATGTCGATGTTGCATATGGTGGGGCGGCGGTCCGGCTGATCAATGTGTACGCCCCCACAGGCTCTCCGGAACGTGTGGAGTTGCTAGAGAACGTGGCAGCCTTGCTGCTAACACGAAGACACATCGTCATGGGGGGTGATTTTAATTGCCCTCTAACCCTGGCGGACACGCGGCCAGTCGCCGGATGTCGAAAGTTGGACCCCTCCTCTAGGAGGCTGGGGGCTTTGGTTGGAGATTTTGATTTGATTGACGCTTACCGGTCGTTACACCCAAAGCGACCAGGGTTCACGTGGTCGAGTTGTTTGGGAACCGCACACTCGAGGATTGATTTCCTCTTTGTCTCTGCCAAGGTTAAAGTGGAGAGAGTGGAAAACGAACCTTTCTCTTTTTCTGACCATAAGATGATAGCGGGGGGGCTCAGAATCACAGATGGGCTGAGGTTGGGAAGGGGAATCTGGCGCAGAACTCGGGACTGCTGGAGGACAAAAAGGTGGTGGAGGAATTTGTCAGGCAGTACGAGGAATGGAGGAGCCTGCGGTGCTGCTTTGGCACGATAGCTGAATGGTGGGGAATGGTGAAGGGGCGAATTAAGTCCTTTTTCCAATCCCAGAGTAGAAGGAGGAGCGTAGGGGTTGTGTTGCGGGGATTGAATGAGAGATTGGAGGGAGCATATAAACTGATGGAACTGGGTTTCCCTTCATGGGAGAAGTAAAGCAACTAAAAGATAGGATCTCTGCGGTGTGGGAGAAGCAGGCCGCGCAACTTGCATTCAGGGCTCGGGTGAAGGCGGTCGAGGAGGGTGAGCGTTGCACGCGTTTTTTCTTTAAGAAGTGCAGGAAAGCGGCCAACACAATCCGAGAATTGGTATGTCCCAGGTTAGGTAGACTCAAGAACACAGAGGGGATAAAGGAGGCGGCCAGGGGTTACTACAAGGAATTGTACAGGAGCAGGCCGTCAGACGAGGGGGCGCGGAGCACACTGCTAGGGGGGGTAGATAGGGTTATTGAGGCTCCAGAGGAGATAAACAAGCATATCCAGAGGGCAGAATTGGATGAGGTGGTGGGGGGATTACGTCGGCACAGTGCACCAGGTTTAGATGGGATACCGGCTGAATTCTATGTTACGTTTTAGAGTACCCTCAGGGACGACATGTGGCAGATGTATAAGGAAATTACGGAGGAAGGCCCTGTGCCAGATTTAATGACAAGAAGGGTCATAACCCTTATATACAGGGGGAAGGGGGAGCGCAGCGACCTCGGGAGCTGGCGCCCGATCACCCTGCTGAACACCGATTATAAAATCCTGGCCAAAGTTATCGCGGCGCGTCTGGGGAAGGTGGTGGGGGAGGTGGTGGGGTCGGACCAGAAGTGTGCGGTTCCGGGCAGGCGGATATCCGATAACCTCGTTCTGTTGAGGGAGGTGGTGGAAACCACTGTGGAGATGGGTAATTCATTGGGTCTACTCAGTTTGGATCAGGAGAAGGCATTTGATAGCATCTCGCACGATTATTTGCTCGCGGTTTTGAGGCAAATGGGGGTGGGGACACGGCTTATAGACTGGATAGGGAAGCTATATCATAAGCTCACAGGTAGCCTGCTAATAAATGGAGTCCTCTCGGAAGGGTTTCCAATTGGGTCCGGTGTGCGGCAGGGGTGCCCGATGTCGCCGGTGTTATTCATAATGTGCATGGAGCCTTTTTCCCAGGCTGTCAGGGGAAGTCGGCTGATTAGAGGGGTGAGCATGCCAGGGTGTGCGGATCCAGCAAAAATTGCAACGTATATGGACGATGTTGTCATTTTCTGTGGGAATGTTGCTTCAGTATGGGAGGCCCTAAGAATTGCGGATCGATTATTTTTGGCCTCAGGATTAAAGGTGAATGTAAGCAAAAGTGAGCTGCTGATATTCGGTGACCCCCGGTTATTTGAGGGCCGCCCGCCAGGTATAACGGTCCAGGGTGAGGGGATCAAAATCTTAGGAGTCACGTTCTATAGAGAGGACTCGGCGACTAAGAATTGGCGGGAAAAAGAGTGCATGGTGAGAGGCAGGCTGGCTGGTTGGGCAGACAGGCGCCTTTCAATGGAAGGTAGAATGTTGGTTTTGAGGGTGGAAATCCTCCCGGTACTTATCTACCTGGCCTACGTGTTCCCGCCAGGGGCGCAAATGGCAAAAAGGTTGGAGCGCCTGTTTTTCAAGTTCATCTGGGGGGGAGGGATGGACCGAGTGAAGAGAGAAACAATGTACAAACGTGCTGAGAACGGTGGGAGGGGGGCCCCGAATGTCGTGTGCATCCTTAACACGATTTTTGTCTGTGAAGTATTTGAATGACGGCAGGAAACTCCTTGACGGGTAACACACTTTTTATTAAATCTTGACTTGTCACTATACAACGAGTGGTCTCTATTCCTCTGACTCCACACACTTCACTCGACACGTGTAGTTACTATTCCTCCGGCTACACACACTTCACTTGACTCGTGTAGCTTCTATTCCTCCGGCTACACACACTTCTCTTGACTCGTGTAGCTTCTATTCCTCCGGCTACACACACTTCACTTGACTCGTGTAGCTTCTATTCCTCCGGCTACACACACTTCACTTGACTCGTGTAGCTTCTATTCCTCCGGCTACACACACTTCACTTGACCCCGTAATGTCCGTGGAGCCTACAGGCCCACCCCAGCTTGGGTGTGGGCCACAACCTCTGAGTCCCGCGAGCCGGCCCTCTCACGGACGTTCGGCCCCGGGTCCCAGGGTTCCGCCTCCTCCTCCGTCTTCAGTCTTCGCTGGTACTCTCCTCCCGTGCGCCAGTGCGCATCCCCTTATATAGTCCCCGCTCACGGGAGACGGAGTGTATGCGGACCTCGACGTGAGCATCGCTCCTTAGCTGACCAATCACTACGTGCTGACACACGATCCCTACCCCAGCTTGTATCACCACTACATCACCCCCTCCCACATAGCTCGCAGCCGGCCTGGCTGCTAAACAACAACACAACACAACGTCAACACAAGAAAAACCCCACCCCCCAGTGTGCCCTGTAACGCAAATCGACAACCAACGCAATAAAAGTCAACAACAACACACACAACACCTAGATAAGAAGCTATGTACAGCCCGACGAACAACACAATAAAAGTTAATTCCAAAAAATGAACGCGTCCAGTGTCTTTGCGACTACATGCAGTGACGAGGCGCTCCGGCCGCGTCGACTCCTCAATCGGTAGATCATAACAAGTAGCGCGACCTAGCGCGAGTCCGCCTGGCCGGTCCGTCGTATGGGACGGGACGCTGACGACCGTCCGGTGGCTCCGGCTGCTCTGGACGGCGCGGATCGGGCCTGGAAGAACCGGCCGCGCCGCGAAGATCCGGCCGCCGGTGGTCGGAAGCTGTCAGTTCCGAGACACCTGGGAGCGGATCAGGCGGAGACACGTGAGGATCAGGCAGAGACATTTCCCCCCTTGGGTCGTCGGTCACGTCACATGCTGGGCCCTCACGACACAAAGGGAGGCCATATGGAGGCGAGAACGGTTTCAGTCGGGAGGGGTGGACGTACCAACGGCGCTTTCCCCATTTTATTTGAACGCACTGGGGGCGTGCAACCCGCACGACCTCCACGGGTCCCCGCCATGGCCTCAACAATTTGGGCGACGTAGCCAAAGGTGCCTGAGGGCAATGCAGCCAGGCCCTATCACCTGGTTTCCAGTCGTGCACGGACACCTTCCGTGCACGCAACCGCTCGTTTGCAATTTGGCGAGCCCGCGAATTAAGCCGTGCGGCCTCCCTTGCCTCTGTCAGCTTATGGATATTAAATTTAATATGTTCTGCCAATTTCGAATTTGTTCGTGGTGCGGACAGGCCCAGCTGCGTTTCCATGGGCGGGTCGGCTTCCCGACCGTACATCAGATAGAATGGGGAAAATCCCGTTGCTGAATGGGGGGCCATTCTATACGCGGCGAGGACCCCCGGGACCTGCAGGTCCCAATCAACATGTGCCTCACACACCTGCTGGCACAGCATAGAAGTCAAAGTCCTGTGGAGTCTCTCCACCATCCCGTCCGTCTGTGGGTGGTACGGGGAGGTACGCACCTTCTTAGTACCCAATAGGTCGCACACCTCTTGCAGCAATTTACTTGAACATTTTTTCCCTTGGTCGGTCAGCAAGCGTTCGGGAGCCCCCTTGTCCAGGACGTAGCCCTGGACAAAGGCGTCCGTCACAGCCGCCGCCAACTGGTTGGCGAGTGGCCACGCCATAGGCCACCGGGTAAAATATTCGACACCCACCAACATGTACTTATTACCCCTAGGCGTGACTGGAAAAGGCCCCAAAATATCGAGCGCAACGAGCTCGTTAGTGCGCGAGACCTGAATAGATTGCAGCGGTGGATTAGATGCCATGGGCGGTGGTTTCCGTCTGGCGCAATCAACACATCCCTTTAGAATATTCACCACGTCACTCCCCATCCCCGGCCAATAATAGTCACGCTAAAGCAGAGCAAGCGTTTTGTTTACTCCCAAATGCAAGAGGCGTTCATGTGCGGCCAGGACAACTTTCCCCCTCACAGCGGAAGGCACCACAAGTGCGTGCCGCCGGGACAAACTATCCCATCTCATTAATAGGCCTTGCTTAAGTACCCAGGAGCCAGTTCGCTCCCAGCCCTCCTCGGGACCCCCTACCCTGCGGCGCAATGCTAGCAGGGAGCTGTCTTCCATTTGGAGACGGCCCCACTCAATCAGTGACAGTGAAAGTAGCGAGTCCTCTCCCTCAGGGGTAGCGGGAACATCCCCGATTGGTGCACCCGCGGTCGCAGCCAACGCCCCCATACCTTTCCCAACTGTCGGTTTACAGCGCGCCGATCCCGATAAGCACGCACATTTGTGACAAGGCGACAATCGCGACAGGGCATCGGCGTTTGTGTGGCGCAACCCCTTACGGTATGTAGTCGTGAACTGATAGTCCTGGAGGACTTCCAACCACCGTGACAATTGGCCCGAGGGTTGGGCGACCCTCAATGAATACTGAAGCGCCGCGTGGTTCGTCCGGACCGTAAAGTGACGGCCATAGAGATACGGTCTAAATTGTTGTACAAAAAAAACAATAGCAAGCAGCTCGCGACGGGTGACGCAGTAGCGCTGCTCCGCCGGTGACAATACCCTGCTACCATAGGCGACCACCCTTTCGACTCCCCCAACGACTTGCGAGAGCACCCCCCCAATGCCCGTGTTGCTAGCATCCGTGTCTAGCAAGAAGGGACTCGCAAAGTCAGGATAACGCAAGGGTGGGGCACCCACCAAGGCGTCCCGGAGGGAGCAGAACGCGGCCTCCTCCTCCGGTCCCCATCGGAACTTGACTCCTTTTGCCGTTAGAGCGTGCAAGGGTTTTGCAATGGTGGCGAAATGCTCAATGAATCGGCGGTAATATGAAGCAAACCCGATGAAACTGAGCACGTCCGAAACTGACGTGGGCGTCGGCCATGAACTGACACAGTCCGTCTTCGCGGGATCGGTAGAGATCCCCGAAGAGTCGACAATGTGGCCCAAGTATCTAACGGACTTACGAAGAAGGTGGCATTTGGCCGGTTTAAACTTTAAATTAGCCGATCGCATTCTCAAGAACACCCCTCTCAATCGCTGGAGGTGTTCCTCAAACGTCTTACTGAAAACAATGACATCGTCAAGGTAAATCAAGCACGTATCCCATTGCAAGCCCGACAAAACCAACTCCATAAGGCACTGAAACGTCGCGGGAGCGGAGTGAAGTCCCATGGGTAACCGGTTAAACTGGAACAGGCCCCCTGGAGTCCGAAATGCTGTCTTAGGTTTAGACTCGTCGTCGAGTGGCAACTGCCAGAATCCCGATAATAAATCAAGAGTCGAAAAATATCGCGCACCAGACAATGCATCGAGGGACTCGTCCATTCTGGGGAGTGGATACGCGTCAACCACAGAGATTTTATTCAGGCGACGGAAATCTACGCAAAATCGCAAGGACCCGTCCTGCTTTTTAACCAGCACAATAGGTGCTCCCCAAGGACTGAAAGAAGGCGAAATAAAGTCGGCTTCCAGCATATCGTTGACGGCCGACTGAACGTGTTCCTTCTCAGCAGGACTCAGTCGGAAGGGATTTTGCCTGACCGGTACCGCATCGCCCGTTTCAATATGGTGGCGTAACAGGTTCGTGCACCCAATGTCATACTTATGCTTACTGAACACATCAGAAAACTCTATCAGCAACGCCCGCAGCGCACCCAACTGTACCGTTGACAAATCGTTCGAGTCCGCGCATAGCGAATCGACCCATACAAGGTCCTCCCTCGCTGTAATGTTCCGCGTGGGGCTCGGATCAACCTGCGCAACCAGCCGCTCTTCCGCAGGGACCCGTGCCGCGTGAGCTAGCACGGTGCCCTGCTGAATAACGGCTAGCCGCGACCCAGCGTTTAAAACCATCACAAACGGGTCCTTGTCAGCCCGAACCAAAGTGTGAGCCACCGACAAATCGAGACCTCCGACAGCCCTATTTGAAGTACCCAAAAGCATGCCTTGTTCCGAGGTCTCCCCCACCCACCGTTTCCCCAACCGGAGGGGAATTAACATCTGTGAACCCGGGGGCACGTGCACGGTCTGTGTCGCCAACGCTTGTATCGTAGTGCATGCCGTCCGAATTTCAGTAGGGTTCGTCAAAAATGAAATACGGCGAAACGATGGTAGTTCAATGCAACGCTGATCGATGAGAATTTTAATGGGCATTTTAGCCAAAAAATCTGTGCCCAATAGACAAGGAACCGCCAAGGAAGAAGAAACGAAAACGGGTCCCGACAATTTTATATCTCCAATGCAAATGGACGCCCTAAACTGACCGATAATGCCCAACGATCCCCCATTAGCGGCGTAAAATGGCACGTCCACTGGGAGCAACGGTCGACATTGGACGGGGAGAATGTTGTAAATGAGGTCCGATATAATAGTCGCCGACGCCCCCGTGTCCACTAACACCCTGACCTCGACCCCATCAATGAATCCCGTAACGACGGATGATCCCGCCGAGGCAGCCACTATTCTGTGCCCCAACTCTGACCATTTAATGTCCCCCCGGTCCCGGCCGAACCCCCCTCGCCGAACCGAATCCCCGAACCCTAACCGGCTCTCCTCTTCCGCAACGCGACGGCCCATGTGTGTCGTGCATGTAGGCCGAGCATGTGAGGTGCCGCGACTTGCCGGGGTTAGTAGGGACGACTTGGGGCCTTGGTCGTCGTCCAGCCGAGGTCCCATGGCGCGCTGACGTGGAGCGCGGCAACCGGACGCCACGTGGCCCCGGAGGCCGCAGTTATAACACGTGATGAGGGTCGTTGGAGATCTCGGTTGCTCCAGCTTGCGGGCCGATCGCAGAGGCGAACGACCCCCCGACCTCCAGTCCCCCGGTCGTCCCGTGGTGAACGCCTCCTCTCGTGGGCTGACAACTTGGGGTTCGGTGACCACTGGGCCCGGAGCTGAGGTCACGGCAGCGTTACAGACGACCCCCTGTTTACGTTGAAGGACCTCGTGCGCCTGTATACTTGTTGCGACCCGCAGGGAAGAAATATCGATCTCGTCGGCCGTGTTGATGGGGACCCCCAGGTCCTGCGCCAACTTGAGCAGTTGCTCCAAGACCATCGCGTCCTGGCACTCCTCGTCCATACGAGGGAACTCGGCGTCGGCGAGAGCTAGCAACGCCGTCCGGTAGGCGAGCACGGTCTCCGTGTCCGCCTTCCGCCTTGCGTAAAAATGATGGCGACACGCCGAGGGAGGTCCGTAGACCTTGGCCATGAGACCCAACGCGGCCTTAAGCGTGGAGCGGTCCGACCTCCATGCTGACGTGAAGGCCGCGAGCGCGTTGTCGTCCAACATGGCAGGCAGTGCCCGCAGCGCCGTAGCGTCGGACCAGGCGGACATTTCCTGATGCGCCAGAAATCTGCGCTGGAATTGGCCCCAGTCCCCGCCATCCGCCTTGAAGGCTGACAATGTTGGAAGGCGCTGTTGAAAGATGAAGTCGTCCTCTGCCTCGTGGTTCCTCTCCGCCACTCCGTCGGAGAGCGAGATGGCGGCCCCAATGGCGGGTGTCTGATGGCGGTCCGCAGCGCGCGTTGATGACGTAAGCGGGCGCGCTTGGAGAACCGCCACCACGTGGTGCTCGCCGTTCCCGCCAAAAGATGGCTGCGCAGTAGAAAGGGCGGGAATCCCCCAGTCATTTTGGCGGGAATCCGCGGGGCGACCCTGTTGAATGTCCGCCGACGTCCCCGCTCCTCCCGACGTGCTGATCTCCGCCAGGATAGACGCGGCGGCGAGCAGCAGCTCCGCCAGACGGGAGTGCGCCTCGCGGAGCACGGCTTCGGTCCCCAATCGCTCGTCCGGCGCCCTCGGCGGATCCTGTGGCGTCGGCATTTCTTCTTCCTCACCCCCCGATGCCAGCTGGCCCGAGTCGTCAAGGTTATCCTCGCGGTCAATCTCGTGAGTCCGACGGGTCTTCCTTGTATCTATGCTTGGAAGACTGTTTCACTTCTGACGCCAGTTGAAGTATTTGAATGACGGCAGGAAACTCCTTGACGGGTAACACACTTTTTATTAAATCTTGACTTGTCACTATACAACGAGTGGTCTCTATTCCTCTGACTCCACACACTTCACTCGACACGTGTAGTTACTATTCCTCTGGCTACACACACTTCACTTGACTCGTGTAGCTTCTATTCCTCCGGCTACACACACTTCTCTTGACTCGTGTAGCTTCTATTCCTCCGGCTACACACACTTCACTTGACTCGTGTAGCTTCTATTCCTCCGGCTACACACACTTCACTTGACTCGTGTAGCTTCTATTCCTCCGGCTACACACACTTCACTTGACCCCGTAACGTCCGTGGAGCCTACAGGCCCACCCCAGCTTGGGCGTGGGCCACAACCTCTGAGTCCCGCGAGCCGGCCCTCTCACGGACGTTCGGCCCCGGGTCCCAGGGTTCCGCCTCCTCCTCCGTCTTCAGTCTTCGCTGGTACTCTCATCCCGTGCGCCTGTGCGCATCCCCTTATATAGTCCCCGCTCACGGGAGACGGAGTGTATGCGGACCTCGACGTGAGCATCGCTCCTTAGTTGACCAATCACGACGCGCTGTTCCTACGATCCGTTTTCCCCAGCGCGTGTTACCACTACACAACCAATCACGCCGCGCTGCCACACGATCACTCCCTCTCAAGCGCGTCACCGGCACACAGCCAATCACTACCACATAACCCATGACCCCGCGCTGACCCCTGATCCTTCACCGTCAGCGCGCGTCACCAACACACACAGCCAATCACTACGCGCTGACACACGATCCCTACCCCAGCTTGTATCACCACTACATCTGTAATACGCTGCGACTATATTTCTCCAATGGGCTCCTGGTGAAAGCCTCATATTATGTTCGGTATAGACTGGCGTGGCTCCTGAGACGGCTAAGCATGGCGTCGTTGCCGCGCAGCACCCCCCTGGCTTGGCCTCAGGGGTGGTTGTGCACCGCGGTAAATGAATACATCACGAAGTACGAGCCGGACCGGACGCGGGGGTCGTGGGTTCCCAGGGAAGTCCTGGCGGAAATGTCGAAAAAGGAGGTCTGCACAGAGGTGCCAGGTGCTCGGGGTACCCAGGCACGACAAATTTGGGAAAACGTAGCATCGCCAGCCCTGACGAAAAGGCAGTGGGACTTATCCTGGCTGGCCGCATGGGACAGGCTGGAGTGCAGACTATTTATGTGCTCCCACAGATTGGCCCGCTCACCTGATTGCCCGAGAGGCTGCGGCCTGGGAGAGAGCGCTGCTCATGCCCTCGTACAGTGCCCATTTGCCCAGGAGGTGTGGGAGTTAAGCCGACCCCTGCTGTCCCATTTTTGCCCCGTAAAGGCCACAGCACCTAATATAATTTAGGGGATGTTCAGGCAGAGAGCGGGTGGGGTCTGGGCTCAGGCATGGGCCGTCATAGATGCCGTAAAAGAGGCCCTGTGGATGGCGCACCAGAAACTGATTAAGGGTGCCTATATGTCGCCTCCCGAGGTTTGCCGAATTGCCAGGGGGCTGTTGGAGAGGGTGGTGGAGGTGGAGCGGGCGACAACGGGCGGAGCAGCCACGGGCGCGAAGTGGCGGTGGCCGCTGCCCAAGTGCGGGATGGGCTGAATTCGAAACGACCCCCCCCCCCCTTTCGAGAATGAGTGGATGAACGTGCCCCCCCCCCTTTTTTTGCGACGGTGAATTTTTGTTTTTTTTCTGAGTGAAGGGTGTGAAAGAGGGGAACTCGATCGCGGCGTAGCTCAGTGCGTTGGCAGTGAAGGGGATCCCCTGTTCCCGTTACGTTTATGTGGTTTTTCCGGTCCTTTTGGCTGTGTAGTGACATAGATTGGTCACTACTGTGTCGGCCTGTACGAGGGCTGGGGGCCCCAAGGGGGTGCCTGGGGGGTCACGTGCTGGAGGGATCCGGACCTTCCCAGAGGTGGGGGAAGTGAGGCGTGTCCTGGGAAGGGAGGCATGGCCTGAAGAGAGCCAGCCACGCCGGGGCGGAGCCAGCCACGCCAAAGCAGATATAAGCGTGGTGTGAACGCAGAGCGAGGCTGTTGTACTGTACTCCGAAGTGAAGACATCATCGGTCGTCAAGTCCCGAGTCGTCGTCCTGGGCCAGGCAGGCCGTTGCCTGCCTGGTCCAGTCTGTGTCGCGTCGCGTTCCAGAGTGTTAGTGAGTTGAGGAAGGTGGTCACCACCTCATGTACAGCGTTATATTATTTACCGTTTAATAAATAGTGTTGCCTCCAAGCTGCGTGTGTGTGCACCTAATTCGGTCCTACTACATTTGGTGTAGAAGTGGTCATCGAACTTTCACTGATTAATTTGAAGAAGCTGTACCCTTCGCTGCCATGGTGTAAAAGCTGGCAGCGAAGTGCAAGACCCAACCGGAGGTGCGGATGGACGGTGTGGGTTGCACCTGGCCTCTCCCTGCGACGACCCCGGAGTCCGGGCCCCCGGTGGTGTGCCCCGGGGGATGGGCGACTGCAGCCTGCATGGGAGGAGGCTGCGGGCCCGGGCTGGTCGCCATCG
The DNA here is from genome assembly GCF_964198595.1 of Lampetra fluviatilis. Lineage (NCBI taxonomy): Eukaryota > Metazoa > Chordata > Hyperoartia > Petromyzontiformes > Petromyzontidae > Lampetra > Lampetra fluviatilis. The sequence continues at coordinate 36,965 of NC_136288.1, forward strand.
ACGGCGAGTTGGAGCGACGTCGCTCATCAACTCGACCAGCTGCTGGTGGCAAGGGAGTGGCCGAGTGTTGGTGAGTGATGGCGAAATTGCAAGATGACGCAGCTGTGGCGTTCGCGCCGTTTCGGCGGTGCCGGCGTTCCTGCCATTTCACTGCGGCGGCGTTCCCGCCAGTTTCACAACGCCGGCGTTCCCGCCATTTGCACCATTCCGGCGGTTCCCGCCACTTCAACGTGCCGGCGTTCCCGCCATTTCAACGTGTTGGCGTTCCCGCACTTCCCACAGCCGCGTTCCCGCCATTTTCACCGCGGCAGTGGTTTCGCGGTGGCGGCGTTCCCGCCTTTTGTGCCTTGTGTGCTGCGCCGGCCTGGCGGCGCGCCGCTGCAGCCCTGTGATTACGGGCCTCCCTCCCCACATTGAAGTAAGAAGAGCGGGGGAGGGCATCGGTGGTGAGAGCGAGAGGGGCCCGTGATTGAAGAGAGGGTTTCGACGTTGGAGACACTGCTGGGAGGGACTTTTTCAGTTTGACTCTCCAGTTTTGTGTTCCTCGCGGACGGTTTTTCCCTCTGTTCTTTTTGCATTTTGGCTTGTGCGAGTGTTATTTGGTGTTATATTGTTGTTGTGATGTTGTGGCCAGGAAGAGGTTGGCTTAGGGCTTTTGGTTTGCTATTCATAGGGATGTTAGTTGGGTGCTTGGTGTTGTGGTGTGTTGCTGTGTGGCGTTTTTGATGCTTGGCGTAGGGGTTTAGGATTGGTTTGTTGTTGCGGTTTTCTAGGATTGTTGTTGTTAATATGTGGGGACTGGATGGAGCATTGCGCCAAATGATTGACTGTACGAACTTCGTATACTGCATATACTGTATTAATCAATTCGGCGATTTTGGACGTTTGTGTCTAGTTTTTTTTTTGCTCTCAAAATTCGAATGCCCTGAGTCCCATGGTTAATGTTGAAGGGGATTTTGAAATGACAGGTTCGGTTTGTTTCAAACTCACTGGTTGGTTCCTGTCCGTTGTTGCACAGATGATGTCTTTTGTGCGGGAATGCTCCTTGTGTTCTACGTGGATCGGGGTGCGTTTCTGTTAATTGCCGTCAAATTGCGTTGCTCTCTCCACTCGGTTGGTACAGCTGCATGCTGCAATGCGAGTCTCGGAGATGATGTGTACGGATACGGGATGTGAGGTGTATTGTTGTGACCATTGAATATTCGGGATCGTCACAAATTGTGCGTACCTGTTCGGCATTGGATCAGTTCTGTGGGGGATCATAATTCAAATTGTATGTGTTGTGATGGTGTTAAATTGCGATGGTGACATGCTGCCAGGGATTTGGAATTGTGCTGCTGGCTGTCACCTATCTTGGGGCGCAGGTCCTGACCAGGATGGCCCAGTGAGTGTTGCGTGTCTAACATGAACGTTGTGGTCCCGTCATGCTATGGCTGACGGCTTGACCTGACAGCCCGGAGATTGAAACACTCCGTGGTATGTCTAGCCTAGCGGGCTGTGCGCTCACAGGGCTCGGACAGTGTGGTCCCGTCATGCAATGGCTGACGGCTTGACCTGACAGCCCGGAGATTGAAACACTCCGTGGCATGTCTAGCCTAGTGGGCTGTGCGCTCACATGGCTCGGAGAGTGTGGTCCCATCATGCTATGGCTGACGGCTTGACCTGACAGCCCGGAGATTGAAACACTCCGTGGCTTGTCTAGCCTAGTGGGCTGTGCGCTCACATGGCTCGGGGAGTGTGGTCCCGTCATGCTGTGTCTGACGGCTTGACCTGACAGCCCGGAGATCGAGACACTCTGTGGCTTGTCTAGCCTTGTGGGCTGTGCGCTCACATGGCTCGGGGAGTGTGGTCCCGTCATGCTATGGCTGACAGCTTGACCTGACGGCTCGGAGGTTGAGACCCTCCGAGGTGCGTTGAAACAGTGGGCTGGAGATTCGTAAGGTTCAGGTGGAGTTGTCCTGTTACGTTGAGACTGTATCCCTCAGTTGTTAGGGTGCATGTTGTGCAGTGAGTGAGAGACTGGGTCGTCTCAGCTCGGTCGGTACAGCTATATGCTGCGATGCGAGTCTTGGAGAGAGACTGGGTTAAAATCCCCCCGATATGGCCGACGCGTGCTACTGGTTGTGACGCCGCGTCGGAAAGGCGGTGGGGTGGTAACATGGAAATTCCCCCCCCCCGATATGGCCGACGCGTGCTACTGGTTGTGAAGCCACGTCGGAAAGGCGGGGGGGTGCTAATGGGTGACTGTCATTGCATGCGTGATTCTAACGGGAAGGGGGGGGGGCTGTGCTGTAGCGTAAGTGGGTTAGCCAGTTTTCATGTATATTTGTTGTTTATTCCCCGTTTTCTATGCGGTTCAATTTTACCCTCGTCGATTCTGTATATATTACGTGATTGTATTTCTTATCGGTCGCCGGTCATTTATTTATGTTGCTGGTTCGGAGGCACACCTTTTCGATTTTTCACAGTTGTGTTACAGCCGGGGACGGCTGTGTGTTTATACAGGGGGGGGTGATGTAGTGACATAGAATGGTCACTACTGTGTCGGCCTGTACGAGGGCTGGGGGCCCCAAGGGGGTGCCTGGGGGGTCACGTGCTGGAGGGATCCGGACCTTCCCAGAGGTGGGGGAAGTGAGGCGTGTCCTGGGAAGGGAGGCGTGGCCTGAAGAGAGCCAGCCACGCCGGGGCGGAGCCAGCCACGCCAAAGCAGATATAAGCGTGGTGTGAACGCAGAGCGAGGCTGTTGTACTGTACTCCGAAGTGAAGACATCATCGGTCGTCAAGTCCCGAGTCGTCGTCCTGGGCCAGGCAGGCCGTTGCCTGCCTGGTCCAGTCTGTGTCGCGTTCCAGAGTGTTAGTGAGTTGAGGAAGGTGGTCACCACCTCATGTACAGCGTTATATTATTTACCGTTTAATAAATAGTGTTGCCTCCAAGCTGCGTGTGTGTGCACCTAATTCGGTCCTACTACAGCTGTACAAGGCAGAGGCCTGCTCCTGCTTGAAAGGAAATAAAAACCTTAAATCACGACCGCGGCTGGTTTGTCTCTACCGTGTCTCTGCTGGTGTCGTGCCTAGTCTCGGCTCCCTGGCTGCCTGGCCAGTGGCAGCCTCGCAGGCCCTCGGGGCCATGGCGACCAAGCGCTCTGGGGTGGTGAGCCAAGAGGCGGAGGATGAATTTAGATTTAAAGCTTTCGTGACTGCAGGGATTCATCTTCTTGGTTCTTTCGGTAAAGTCACGTAGAAGGGAAGTAATAAAATAATAAAAATAAAACATAATAAAACAATTCTCACGACGTTTCGGCCACAACGCAAGCAGCCGTCCTCAGGAGAAGAATGAGAACATTATCAAGCTAGGAGCTTATATAGGTGTAGCGAGGAGGAGCGCCTTAACAAAAGAATGTGCATATGAAGAGGAATTTAGCATACCAATGGACAATGCGTAGGGGGTGGGTGGAGGGGTTTCAAAGTCCCATTATGCCCATGCATTATGCAGGATCAACAGCACCACGGGGGGGCGCAAGGAACAGCGTTAATAAAGGAAAGGAATGTTAGTGATATGTAGCTGCATTTACCAAACAACCACGTAGAAAACCGAAGTGAAAACTACATAAAAAACTAAAATATAAACTGATACTTACTATACTCTACAATAAGCTGAGTTACTAACAACAAATAATAAAATTACAATTCTACGTCGTAAGAAGTATATAATATACTTCCATCTAAACTTTATTCTCTTAGCATATACAGTACTATATACTGCCATAGATAAACCCAACATTAAATTATATACTGTATTGCTGTAAACCACCCTATACTTTATACATTTTAATATAACACTATTTATTATTAATTGATCAGACCAAACAGTTCTCGTTGAAACCTTCTGCAGCCAGGCCACCAAGATTGTACGGCTTGCCAAAGATACATAAAGAAGATACACCTCTTCGTCCCATTGTCTCTACTATCAACTCCCCCACTTACAAACTGGCTCGTTTTTTGTCCGAAATCCTACGGCCTTTCACTGGAAAAACCACCTCTGCAGTACTAAACTCTACTGACCTGGTATCGACAATCAAGGGGATTGCCCTGTCCCCAGAGGACCTGCTTGTCAGTTTTGATGTGGTTTCCTTGTTCACCAAGGTGCCTGTGCCTGACACCATCGCAATCATTGAAGACTTGGTTCATCAAGGATTAAATGCTGGGGTACCTCCCCTGGTGAGACACTGCTTAACCAATACATACTTCACCTGGAATGGAACCTTCTACAAGCAAATTGAGGGCACCCCAATGGGCTCCCCCCTATCTCCGGTTGTAGCCAACATCTTCATGGAAAAATTTGAGACGGACGCCATCCAGACTGCCACTCTACGCCCGACCTTATGGAAGAGGTACGTAGACGACACTTTTGTCATCTGGCCACATGGCCGGCCTGCTCTAGACCAATTTTTCGACCACATCAATTCCATACACCCAGCCATCAGATTCACCATGGAAGTCGAAAATGATGGCAAGCTACCCTTTTTGGATGTCCTAATCAAAAGGAGACCTGATGGTTCAATGAGCCACTCTGTCTACAAGAAAGCCACCCACACGGATGCTTATCTAAAACCGGATTCCCACCACCATCCATCCCACAAGAATTCCCTCATCAAGACTCTATATCATAGAGCCCAATGCATCTCCGACCATGAACACATTTCCAGTGAACTCAAACACGTACGCCAAGCTCTTAAGGCTAATGGTTACTCCGACTACACAATCCGCAAAGCCATCACTCCAACCATCAAGAAAGATCCTGTTGAGGAGCCTTTCAAGACCATCACCTTACCCTACATTGCTGGGGTCACAAAAAAGATCTCCAAAATCCTGATTAAACACAAGATCCAGGTCCGATTCAACACAGTATATAAAATCCGTGATCTGGTACCATCTGTAAAAGATGTGATTCCAGACATACAGTACCCTGGCGTCTACAAACTAAGTTGCCTCTGTGGTAGCAGTTACATTGGGGAAACCAAACGACACGTCTCAGACCGCATTCATGAACATAACGCTGATCTAAAACACGGTAGGACAAACACCTCAGCCGTGGCAGACCACTGTTACAACTCAGTGGGCTCACATGACATTGACTTCTCCAAGACGGAGGTTCTCTGCAAGCCATCTGGCTATCATGAGAGATTCGTTCATGAGGCGATCCACATATACAAACACAGAGACAATTTTAACCGAGAAGATGGATTCAGGCTTAGCAATCATTGGAAGGACGTAATAAACCATTTCGATACACATTAGGGTGAGTTGAATAATACATAGTGTTATATTAAAATGTATAAATTATAGGGTGGTTTACAGCAATACAGTATATAATTTAATGTTGGGTTTATCTATGGCAGTATATAGTACTGTATATGCTAAGAGAATAAAGTTTAGATGGAAGTATATTATATACTTCTTACGACGTAGAATTGTAATTTTATTATTTGTTGTTAGTAACTCAGCTTATTGTAGAGTATAGTAAGTATCAGTTTATATTTTAGTTTTTTATGTAGTTTTCACTTCGGTTTTCTACGTGGTTGTTTGGTAAATGCAGCTACATATCACTAACATTCCTTTCCTTTATTAACGCTGTTCCTTGCGCCCCCCCGTGGTGCTGTTGATCCTGCATAATGCATGGGCATAATGGGACTTTGAAACCCCTCCGCCCACCCCCTACGCATTATCCATTGGTATGCTAAATTCCTCTTCATATGCACATTCTTTTGTTAAGGCGCTCCTCCTCGCTACACCTATATAAGCTCCTAGCTTGATAATGTTCTCATTCTTCGCCTGAGGACGGCTGCTTGCGTTGTGGCCGAAACGTCGTGAGAATTGTTTTATTATGTTTTATTTTTATTATTTTATTACTTCCCTTCTACGTGACTTTACCGAAAGAACCAAGAAGATGAATCCCTGCAGTCACGAAAGCTTTAAATCGAAATTTAACCGCCTCTACGGGGAGGGTTTCCACATAACTTTGAGATCCTTCAACAAGCTCCGGGATAAGAAGGCTCAGCTAATCGAGTCTCTCACCTTTCTGAAGAGATGCCGCGACTCTAAGGTAATACCAAACGCATTTACACTAACATCTGCTGCTGTAACTTCTTCTAATGCGAAACGAATTCTGTCTAGAACTAGCTTAGCTCTTATCTCAGAGAAAATCAGACTTACGCGCACCGAACTAGATCAGTTAGACAAGACACTCTACAAATCACACTTATCTTTGAGTGCAACAATGTCCACATCGGATTGGGAACACGTGGAAAAAATGACTGCCTCTTCAGCTGCCGCTATGTCGACTAAATGTAAGGACAACTTGATTTCCAAATTCAACCGCCTCTCAAACAAGAAACCGGACCCACACATTGAAAAGCTAGATGTTAACAAAGTCGTAATTAATCGCAGTAACAGTCCTATTTCTGAAGGTTTGAAATCCGTCTTAGCTAAAGGACTAAACTTTGCAGTCACACCTAGACACATACCAGTTAATGATATAATTGCTCGAGTAGATGTAGCTCTCAAGGGCTTGAGTCACATCGCTGCAGACGTAGCAAGATCTGAAATCTCTGTAACCCTCAAAAACGCTAAGATGCCAGCTAGCAACATCAGCAAAGATGAGCGTTTTGAATTAGCTCAATTAAAAAAGAGGGATGACATTGTCATCCTCTCAGCCGACAAAGGCAATGCCACTGTCATCATGGACAAAATAGAATACAACAACAAAATTCAAGAACTACTCAACGATGGCAGCTACACAAAAATAAAAAGAGACCCCACCAACAGCCTCGTCTCCAAAACCAACAACATCATTTCTGCTTCAACCGCATTAATTGATCAGACCAAACAGTTCTCGTTGAAACCTTCTGCAGCCAGGCCACCAAGATTGTACGGCTTGCCAAAGATACATAAAGAAGATACACCTCTTCGTCCCATTGTCTCTACTATCAACTCCCCCACTTACAAACTGGCTCGTTTTTTGTCCTAAATCCTACGGCCTTTCACTGGAAAAACCACCTCTGCAGTACTAAACTCTACTGACCTGGTATCGACAATCAAGGGGATTGCCCTGTCCCCAGAGGACCTGCTTGTCAGTTTTGATGTGGTTTCCTTGTTCACCAAGGTGCCTGTGCCTGACACCATCGCAATCATTGAAGACTTGGTTCATCAAGGATTAAATGCTGGGGTACCCCCCCTGGTGAGACACTGCTTAACCAATACATACTTCACCTGGAATGGAACCTTCTACAAGCAAATTGAGGGCACCCCAATGGGCTCCCCCCTATCTCCGGTTGTAGCCAACATCTTCATGGAAAAATTTGAGACGGACGCCATCCAGACTGCCACTCTACGCCCGACCTTATGGAAGAGGTACGTAGACTACACTTTTGTCATCTGGCCACATGGCCGGCCTGCTCTAGACCAATTTCTCGACCACATCAATTCCATACACCCAGCCATCAGATTCACCATGGAAGTCGAAAATGATGGCAAGTTACCCTTTTTGGATGTCCTAATCAAAAGGAGACCTGATGGTTCAATGAGCCACTCTGTCTACAGGAAAGCCACCCACACGGATGCTTATCTAAAACCGGATTCCCACCACCATCCATCCCACAAGAATTCCCTCATCAAGACTCTATATCATAGAGCCCAATGCATTTCCGACCATGAACACATTTCCAGTGAACTCAAACACGTACGCCAAGCTCTTAAGGCTAATGGTTACTCCGACTACACAATCAGCAAAGCCATCACTCCAACCATCAAGAAAGATCCTGTTGAGGAGCCTTTCAAGACCATCACCTTACCCTACATTGCTGGGGTCACAAAAAATATCTCCAAAATCCTGATTAAACACAAGATCCAGGTCCGATTCAACACAGTACATAAAATCCGTGATCTGGTACCATCTGTAAAAGATGTGATTCCAGACATACAGTACCCTGGCGTCTACAAACTAAGTTGCCTCTGTGGTAGCAGTTACATTGGGGAAACCAAACGACACGTCTCAGACCGCATTCGTGAACATAAAGCTGATCTAAAACACGGTAGGACAAACACCTCAGCCGTGGCAGACCACTGTTACAACTCAGTGGGCTCACATGACATTGACTTCTCCAAGACGGAGGTTCTCTGCAAGCCATCTGGCTATCATGAGAGATTCGTTCATGAGGCGATCCACATATACAAACACAGAGACAATTTTAACCGAGAAGATGGATTCAGGCTTAGCAATCATTGGAAGGACGTAATAAACCATTTCGATACACATTAGGGTGAGTTGAATAATACATAGTGTTATATTAAAATGTATAAAGTATAGGGTGGTTTACAGCAATACAGTATATAATTTAATGTTGGGTTTATCTATGGCAGTATATAGTACTGTATATGCTAAGAGAATAAAGTTTAGATGGAAGTATATTATATACTTCTTACGACGTAGAATTGTAATTTTATTATTTGTTGTTAGTAACTCAGCTTATTGTAGAGTATAGTAAGTATCAGTTTATATTTTAGTTTTTTATGTAGTTTTCACTTCGGCTTTCTACGTGGTTGTTTGGTAAATGCAGCTACATATCACTAACATTCCTTTCCTTTATTAATGCTGTTCCTTGCGCCCCCCCGTGGTGCTGTTGATCCTGCATAATGCATGGGCATAATGGGACTTTGAAACCCCTCCGCCCACCCCCTACGCATTGTCCATTGGTATGCTAAATTCCTCTTCATATGCACATTCTTTTGTTAAGGCGCTCCTCCTCGCTACACCTATATAAGCTCCTAGCTTGATAATGTTCTCATTCTTCGCCTGAGGACGGCTGCTTGCGTTGTGGCCGAAACGTCGTGAGAATTGTTTTATTATGTTTTATTTTTATTATTTTATTACTTCCCTTCTACGTGACTTTACCGAAAGAACCAAGAAGGCGGAGGATGGTGCGATGAGACGGCCTGGAGGAGGGAGACCCGCAGAGGAGAGGGACGAGGCGCGAGCGTCGACCTCGAGGCGAGCGGAGGAGGACGCCTGGTGGCAGCGGGCGAGGAAGGGAGAGGAGCCGACGAGGAGTGGGATGGTGTCGGCCAGCCCAGGAGAGGAGGCGGAGGAAGCACCGAGCTCGGCGGGACTGCAGGCGCAAGGTGCCCAAAGCGACGCTGTCCAGGCAAGTCCTGGACCTGTGGGGGCAGGGCGGCCCCAGGAGCCCGCAGGGCGGTGGCGCGGAGGTTCGGCAGGGAACTTCACCCCGATACACGCTAAGAGGCATAACTGCGTGCGGGTGTCCTTTAAGGAGGACGTGCCAGAGGAGGTCACGATCGACAGACCGAGGTTCGTGTGGTCAGTGATGGTCGAAATTCTGAAGGTGGATCCGGCAGATCTGTTTTGCTTGATAGCCTTGCCAGGTGGCAGGGCTTTTGACGTGAGCTTTAAGACAAGTAACTTACTGCAGCGTTTAATGACTTTGTTCGAGGAGAAGGCGGGGGAACGGCCACTGTGACTGCTGAAGCTCCAACTGCTCTCTGAGCTCGATACAAAAGTGGTCACAATATTTCTGTACAACGAGGCTCTGCCAGACCACGACGTCGAGGTGTGGCTGAGGCAGCACTGCCTGGTGCTTTCGGACAGTAAGCGGGTCCAAGACTCTTTAGGGATCTGGACGGGCGCCAGACAATGGCGAGTGAGGTTGAGAACGGCAGAAGGGGCTCTGCAACACATCCCGAGCGCCCTGAACATTGGTGGCAATAGGGGCTACGTGGTGTATGCGGGGCAGCCGAAGCTCTGCAGGCGATGTGGGGGGAGTGGCCATCTGGTTGCAGCGTGCGAGGCACGGATTTGTTACCGATGCAAGGCACGGGACCACGTTGTGACAGAATGCTGCGCCCCGGCATTGTGCAACCTATGCGGGAATAAAGACCACCTGTACAGGGACTGCCCACTGTCGTACGCAAATAAGGTCCGCGCACATAGGAGCAGGGTGGCGGATGGAGAAGGGGAGGTGGCCGAGGACGGGCTGAAGCCAACGCAGCCCGGCGGGAAGGTGGAGGACGGGGGTGGAGAGGTGGGCAGGCAGGGTACGCCACTGCAGGACGAGAGGGAGGAGGGGGAGATGACGTCGGAGGAAGACGCGGATCCCATGGGCCGGCAGGTGGAGCACCCTGGGGACAAGGACGAGGAGCCCGTGGGAAAACCCCCCGACCCAACGGTGGTTGACTGGGCGGAGGCGGTGGAGGCGGGGGAGGACGGAGAGGAGCAGCAGAGGGAGAGCACCAGGAGGAAGAAATTCAAGAGGGTGGTGAAAAGGAAGCAGAAAGCGCCGCGTGGCCCAGCGAGGACGACCCGCAAACGGGACCTGGAGGCAATAGACTCCTCGATAGACGCGAGGTCGTCGGAAGATGGGGCCGTGGCGGCTAAGACCAACCAGGGAAGAGGGCTGCCCAAGGAGCCTAGGAGAGGGGAACAATTGCAGGGATTGGCTGACACAAACCTGTATGAACTATTGGACGACGGGTCTGGGTAGGGAGAGACAATGCTGGGTATGGACCTTACCGTAGCATCAGTAAACGTGAGGGGAATGTGGGGCAGGGCTAGGAGGGGGCTATTCTACATTATCTACGGTCCCTGAAAAAGGACGTTTACTTTTTACAGGAGTGCCACTTGCCATACTCCCTTGGTCGAGAGGATCTGGCTAGGGACTGGGAGGGACACTGCTTCTGGTCCGGAAGCAATGTTAATAGGTGCTCAGGAGTGGTTATCCTCCTAGGTAGAAAGAACATAGAGGTGCAGGAGGCCCGAGAAGTGGTCCCGGGACGACTCCACTATGTCGATGTTGCATATGGTGGGGCGGCGGTCCGGCTGATCAATGTGTACGCCCCCACAGGCTCTCCGAAACGTGTGGAGTTGCTAGAGAACGTGGCAGCCTTGCTGCTAACACGAAGACACATCGTCATGGGGGGTGATTTTAATTGCCCTCTAACCCTGGCGGACACGCGGCCAGTCGCCGGATGTCTAAAGTTGGACCCCTCCTCTAGGAGGCTGGGGGCTTTGGTTGGAGATTTTGATTTGATTGACGCTTACCGGTCGTTACACCCAAAGCGACCAGGGTTCACGTGGTCGAGTTGTTTGGGAACCGCACACTCGAGGATTGATTTCCTCTTTGTCTCTGCCAAGGTTAAAGTGGAGAGAGTGGAAAACGAACCTTTCTCTTTTTCTGACCATAAGATGATAGCGGGGGGGCTCAGAATCCCAGATGGGCTGAGGTTGGGAAGGGGAATCTGGCGCATGAACTCGGGACTGCTGGAGGACAAAAAGGTGGTGGAGGAATTTGTCAGGCAGTACGAGGAATGGAGGAGCCTGCGGTACTGCTTTGGCACGATAGCTGAATGGTGGGGAATGGTGAAGGGCCGAATTAAGTCCTTTTTCCAGTCCCAGAGTAGAAGGAGGAGCGTAGGGGTTGTGTTGCGGGGATTGAATGAGAGATTGGAGGGAGCATATAAACTGATGGAACTGGGATTCCCCGTCATGGGAGAAATAAAGCAACTAAAATATAGGATCTCTGCGGTGTTGGAGAAGCAGGCCGCGCAACTTGCATTCAGGGCTCGGGTGAAGGCGGTCGAGGAGGGTGAGCGTTGCACGCGTTTTTTCTTTAAGAAGTGCAGGAAAGCGGACAACACAATCCGAGAATTGGTATGTCCCAGGTTAGGTAGACTCAAGAACACAGAGGAGATAACGGAGGCCGCCAGGGGTTACTACAAGGAATTGTACAGGAGCAGGCCGTCAGACGAGGGGGCGCAGAGCACACTGCTAGGGGGGGTAGATAGGGTTATTGAGGCTCCAGAGGAGATAAACAAGCATATCCAGAGGGCAGAATTGGATGAGGTGGTGGGGGGATTACGTCGGCACAGTGCACCAGGTTTAGATGGGATACCGGCTGAATTCTATGTTACGTTTTGGAGTACCCTCAGGGACGACATGTGGCAGATGTATAAGGAAATTACGGAGGAAGGCCCTGTGCCAGATTCAATGACAAGAGGGGTCATAACCCTTATATTCAAGGGGAAGGGGGAGCGCAGCAACCTCGGGTGCTGGCGCCCGATCACCCTGCTGAACACCGATTATAAAATCCTGGCCAAAGTTATCGCGGCACGTCTGGGGAAGGTGGTGGGGGAGGTGGTGGGGTCTGACCAGAAGTGTGCGGTTCCGGGCAGGCGGATATCCGATAACCTCGTTCTGTTGAGGGAGGTGGTGGAAACCACTGTGGAGAGGGGTAATTCATTGGGTCTACTCAGTTTGGATCAGGAGAAGGCATTTGATAGCATCTCGCACGATTATTTGTTCGCGGTTTTGAGGCAAATGGGGGTGGGGAAACAGCTTATAGACTGGATAGGGAAGCTATATCATAAGCTCACAGGTAGCCTGCTAATAAATGGAGTCCTCTCGGAAGGGTTTCCAATTGGGCCCGGTGTGCGGCAGGGGTGCCCGATGTCGCCGGTGTTATTCATAATGTGCATGGAGCCTTTTGCCCAGGCTGTCAGGGGAAGTCGGCTGATTAGAGGGGTGAGCATGCCAGGGTGTGCGGAACCAGCAAAAATTGCAACGTATATGGACGATGTTGTCATTTTCTGTGGGAATGTTGCTTCAGTATGGGAGGCCCTAAGACTTGCGGATAGATTATTTTTGGCCTCAGGATTTAAGGTGAATGTAAGCAAAAGTGAGCTGCTGATATTCGGTGACCCCAGGTTATTTGAGGGCCGCCCGCCAGGTATAACGGTCCAGGGTGAGGGGATCAAAATCTTAGGAGTCACGTTCTATAGGGAGGACTCGGCGACTAAGAATTGGCGGGGAAAAGAGTGCATGGTGAGAGGCAGGCTGGCTGGTTGGGCAGACAGGCGCCTTTCAATGGAAGGTAGAATGTTGGTTTTGAGGGTGGAAATCCTCCCGGTACTTATCTACCTGGCCTACGTGTTCCCGCCAGGGGCGCAAATGGCAAAAAGGTTGGAGGGCCTGTTTTTCAAGTTCATCTGGGGGGGAGGGATGGACCGAGTGAAGAGAGAAACAATGTACAAACGTGCTGAGAACGGTGGGAGGGGGGCCCCGAATGTCGTGTGCATCCTTAACACGATTTTTGTCTGTAATACGCTGCGACTATATTTCTCCAATGGCCTGGCGGCATACGCATGGTTCCGCACGCGTCCACAGGATATTTTCCTGATGTATGGCCATGAGAATGTACCCCCGATTGATGTGCAACTTGGTGCAGCGGGGAAACAACCGTCCCCTTCCTTGCCTGACCACGTGCGGGACTCGCTTAAACGGGTTACGGAGGCGCGAGAGGCCGCCAGATGTGCGACGGCCCGTACGCAGGCAAGGAACGAGAGGTGTGCGCGTCGATCGCGAACTGACATGCCTTGGTCGGTGGGCGATATGGCAGGGCTCCATTGCCCTCAGGTGCCAATGGGTACGTCCCCTAAACTGCACAGTCCTTGGCGGGGGCCTGTGAGGCTGGTGGACATTCGGAATCCCCAGAGTGTTCGCATTCAGTACGGCCAACGTCGTTGGTATGTTCATTCGTCGTGGCTCAAGCCCTATGTTGACCCGCGTGCTGGCCCTTCATCCCCACTTGTTGACCTGCCGGGGTCTGGCGTGCCGAATGTGCCACTTGCCTCGCCGAATATTCGGGAACCATCTAGAGGGTTCCACGAGGGGGTGTGGCTGTAGATGGAGCTTAGCTCCGCCGGGGGGTATATAAGCGGAGGCAGGAGAGGACTCGAGGTCGGTGTGCGAAGCCTCGGGTCCAGATTGCATTGCCGCTCTACCTCTCCTCGCCAATGACCATGTGGCGAACCTCCGACGAAGCCGCCTCTCTTCTGGGCACGCCACCAGCCAGCGGTGTGAACGGAGAGAGAGAGAGGGAGACGTGCCGCAGCAGCGGAAGGGGAAGCGAGAGAACTACCCAGAGAGAGAGAGAGCACAGAGCTGTGCAGACATTCTGTTAAATAAATGACACCAGTCCAGAGTCGTCATGGAAGTCGTTTATTACATTGGAGTCAGAAGTGGTTCGTCTGGAGACGGAAACATACAATGGAAAGAGAAATGTCCAAGCATCTCAAGAGGAAGAACCCACCTGTTACGTTTTACGATGACGACGGGGTGGTGACCTAGGACCTGCCGACCCCGGGATCCATGGTCCCGGTTACAGGAACCGCGGCTGGTGAAGTCGCTGCGCCAAAAGCGGGCGGCGCGGCTGCAGCTTCTTCGCCACGGCAGGTGGAAGACGGCTGGAGGAGGATGGAGGAGCAGCTGGAGTCACTGCGGACGGTGCTTCTCCAGCTGGTATCGCTCGTCACCTCGTCCGCATCGTCGGGCGCCTGCAGGAGGTACTGCCGAGGGGTGACGTGCAGAGGCTTCAGACTGGAGTCTTGGAGGTTCCCCCTGCGGAAACGATGGCCACAGTCGCAGGCGCTGGGGAGGCATCCGCCATTACGCGCACTGCGGAGACCATGCGGCAGGACGCCGCCATCTTGGGCGGCGCGGCTGAGATGCGGTCAGAGCCCGCCATTTCCAGTGAGCCGTGTGGCACGCTGGCTGTGGGGGCCACTGCTCCTGCTGGGCGACAGGGGGCTGAGCGCACCTGACGGCTTCTGCACGTAAAATAATTTATCGCTGCCGGTAGCGATTGGAGTACCTTCACTTGGAGATCTGAGGTTGCGTTCCGGTCGGTGCAATGGTCAGAGGAGGAGGCGCTGGTCGCTTTGCTGACCGTCCTGGACGACAACGCTCTAGCGGTCTTTAGATTGATTCCCCCTGAGAAAAAGAAGACGCTTCAAAGTGTTTATGCGGCGATGGCGAAGGTCTATGAACCACCTTCCGACACCCGACAAAAGTTTATGCAACGGAGAAGGGGGAGCTCAGAGTCTCCGCTCTACCTACCAAAGTGCCCTTATGGCATTGGCTGTGGCCGCCTACCCCGATGTTAAGCAGGAGGTCCTTGACTCGTTGGTCATGGACCGCATGTTGGCTTTGGCAAGGGACATGGGGGTGGTCTTGCCCTCTTGTGGGCATGATGTGCAGGCGTCCCGGTGGGCTGCTAGGTGTCTTCACGCCCACGAGAGCCTGCAGCGATGGTCCCAGATGGCTGCGTGGATGGGCGACCCTGCTCGGGATGGTGAGCCCGAGGGGTGGTTGCCGACTAAAGTGGTGAACATCCTGCCGGAGCACGCAACTGCTGAGGGCGATCTGGCTGCTGCTATGCCTCGTTGAGGTTTGGTGGTCCGCGTTAGCGTGAGGACGGGGGTGCCCGGAGGACGGCCGTCACCTGCTTCAGGTGTGGTTGCTTAGGCCACTTCGCGAGAGAGTGCAGGGGCTGCCCTTGATCGCCGACTCTGCCTGCTGCTCCGGCTTCTGCTGCTTCTCCGACGGATCACCATCATCCCTCACAGGGGAATCGGTACACGTCGGACATCCGGCCAAATTGGCCAGTTTAACACGTAGGCTTTCGCGACCAATGTTATTCATAATCAACGTTTTTGGGTTTAGATCGCGTTATTTATAAATGTGTCGTAACCCTCCACCACCCGACACGGCCAATCAGTAAAAATGTGTCACGTTGACAAAAGACAAATAGTTCACTGCTTTAGCCCACCGGTGTGTTGAAGCCACAACATTTACAATTTGAGTACGACGTTTCGCTGGTAATTGCATCCAGCATCATCGGGCAATTCGCCAGAATGGTGAGGCTCTGCTGTGTCTCCCGTTCTTATATAGAGCAGCAGCAGGGTGACGTCATGCATCTCATACCACGGGGCACAGTTGTTCGTATCACGATTCGGGGGCTGACGGGCTGCGTTCGGGGCCGCGTTGGCCTGTTTCGGTGACCCAATGGACAACTTGGCGCGTCGCGTGGTCGCGGTGGCTGCGAGATCCTCGGCGGTACCTGGTTCCATTCAAGGGGTGGATGTCCGCATCTTCGTTGACACGAGATCTTCCGCTACGATCATTTCGGACGTGATCTTTCAATTGTTATCGATTCCCGTTTCGCGTGTTCGTCCGGCCTTTGCTAATTGTGTAGCTGCTAATGGGGGTAGCATGGGCATCGTCGGTCAGGTGGACGCTCATATCGCGATCGGAGAGGTCGCCGCGTCGGGGCCGGTTCTGATCTCCAGGTCCTTGGCCGTGCCGTGCTTGTTGGGTACTGATTTCCTTGCAAAAATTCCTATAAAGATCTTGGTGGACCAGGGCTGCTTGAAAATGCCCTCTGGTCGCAATGTGTTCTTTCTACCCTCGTCGCTGGGTTGCTCACCTCGGGTTGCCGACGTGCAGGCGCTGGTCGATATCATGGTTGAGATCCCGCCAGGTTCCCAAATGTTGGTGCCGCTGCGCTATCGAAAAGGGGGTGGCTGCAATAATTCGGCGGCTGGGGTGCTCCTGACCCCATCTAATGCTGCGACTCGTGGTCTGACGCTGGTCGGCACTCAGCCAATTGTTCGCTCCGAACAGGACCGTTTCTGCAGGTTCTTAACGGTGGTCCAGATGAGGTTGTTGTTTCCGCCAGCACTGTTTTGGCCCATGCCACCACCGCCTTTACGGAACGCGCCGAGGTGGAGCCGCACCTTAGGTGGGGGCGACTCATATTTCTCCTGTTTGGGACGATAGATGGATTACAGAGTTGTGTCGTGAGAATTTGGCATTGTCGCCCGAACAATAGAATGGGTTGCGCGCGCTTCTGCGTGAGAGAGCGCCAGACTGTGGATGTACGTCCCTTTTGTCTCACTACATTGACACGGGCGGGGCCAGTCCTATTCGCCAAAACTCGCACCGGTTGAGCCCAGGGGAGAAGGAGCGCGTCCAGAGCGCTGTCAGTGACATGTTGGCCGCAGATATCATTTCACCATCTAATAGTCCTTGGGGCATGCCAGTTGTGTTGGTAAAGAAAGACAGGAACCCCAGGTTTTGTGCGGATTTTCATAAATTAAATAAGGTTTCGGTGGCCGATGTGTATCCACTGCCGCATATGGATGACTCCCTTGATGTGCTGTCCAGGGCGCAGTACTTTTCCACTCTCGATTTGTCTTCCGGGTTTTATGCAGTTGCCACTGGACGACTCGTCGAAGCCGAAAACCGCTTTCCGCATGCCTCAGGGACTCTTTCAGTTTCACTGTCTTCCTATGGGCTTAAATTCGGCTCCGGCTACCTTCCAACGTTTGAATGAGCTCGTGTTAGCTGGCTTGCAGTGGGATACGTGCCTTATTTATTTGGACGATGTGATTGTTGTAAGTTCAACAAACACCTCCTATGCCTGCACTCCGTTTTTGAGAGAATGCGCTCTGCCAACCTCAAGTTTAAACCTAAAAAATGTCATCTGCTGCAGAATTCGGCATGCTATTTAGGTCACATGGTGAGTTCCGACGGTGTTGACATGGATCCGACAAAAACTGCTTGTGTCCGTGACTGACCTACCCCCACATGTGTGGGTGTTCACAGTTTCGTCGGCTTCGCGTCGTATTACCGTCGATTCATGCCGAATTTCGCTACGGTTGCTAAGCCCTTGCACGCGCTGACTGCCAAAAATCAGAGATTGAAATGGGGTCCTGAGGAGGAAGCGGCGTTCATGGCACTTCGCGCTCGTTTGCTAGATGCGCCGATGCTCCAAAATCCCGATTTTTCGTTGCCGTTTATCCTCGACACTGATGCCAGTGATACGGGCATAGGCGCCATTTTATCTCAGTCGAAAAACGGGGTGGAGAAGATGGTCGCGTACGGCAGCCGTGTTCTTTCCCCCGCGGAAAGTCACTATTGTGTCACCAGGAGGGAACTGTTGGCCATTGTCTATTTTGTGCACCTGTATAGGCCTTACCTTTACAGCAGTAAGTTAATTGTCCGCACTGATCATACGGCTCTCAAATACTCGTTGAAGGTTGAGCAGCCAGCCGGCCAGCTGTCTCGTTGGCTCGAGATATTACAGGAGTTCTCGTTCGACGTCATTTATCGTAAGGGTTCCCGGCATTGTAACGCCGATGCACTGTCTCGACTGCTGCCGGTGACTCATTGCATGTGTTTCTCCGGGACAAGTCGTTGCTCGCCTGTTGCTTCACTGCCGCGAACTGTCATGTCTATGGTGAACGAGTCTCCCTTGCAGATGTGCCGGCTGATGATGCGTTGCAGTTGCCCCGCTCCGTATGGATGCACGAGCAGCTGTTGGATGACTCCTTAGGGGCTCTGTGGCGTCAGGTGGAACAGACACGTGAGGGTTATGTCAGTGGAAGGTGGTCGATTGGCTTTTCAGGAGGGCCTTTTGATGTGGAGGGATGATATATTGGACCATTGGTGCATTGTGGTTCCCGTTGCTCTCCGTGACGGATTGGTTCACGTGTTGCACGGTGAGAAGTTGTTGCACCTTGGTGTTCAAAAGTCCTTGCTAACGTTGCAACGGGATTATTATTGGCCCGGTATGACAGCCGACGTCTCTCAACTTATTCTCTCCTGTCATGAGTGCGCCCGGCGGAAGCCGCCATGCCTGAAGTGCCATCCGCCGCTGCAATCTATTTCCGTTATGCGCATCAATGAGTTGGTGACTTTCGATGTCCTGGGGCCCTTCCTGATCACTCCCAGGGGTAACAAATACCTTTTGGTGGGTGTGGAATATTTTTCCCAGTGGCCGATGACTTGTCCCTTACTTGACCAATCCGCATCCTCCATTGCTGATGCATTTTTGAATGGCAATGTAATGGACAAAGTTGCCCCGGAGCAATTGCTTACGGACCAGGGCGGAAATTTATCTTCTAAATTGCTATGCGACGTTTGCGACGCTTTGGGCACCAAGAAGATTAGGACGTCGCCATATCACCCTCAGACTGATGGGATGGTCGTGCATCTAAATTGGACTTTGACAGCCATGCTCTGCCAGACTGTGGATGCCAAACAAGCCGATTGGGATTTGCACGTGCCTAGCGTGCTCGCCGCTTACAGGATGACTCCGCACGCTTCCAGGGGGTTTTCTCCATTTTCTCTCATGTACGGAAGGGAAAATGTACCACCTATTGATGCTCAATTGAGATCGCCTGTTCGGGGCGCTAAATTGACCCTGCCTGACCATGTGCGGGACTCCCTGCGCCGGATTTCTGAGGCGCGCGAGGCGGCTCAAGTTAACACCGCTAACGGCGCGCAATGAGCGCTTTGCGCGCAGGTCCAGCCACGACTTGTCATGGTCCGTCGGCGACCGGGCCTGGCTGCATTGCACCTCTCCCAAACTGCACAAGCCGTGGCATGGGCAGGTTGAAGTGGTTGAGGTTAAGCGCCCACATTGTGTATGTATTCGGGCGGGTCGGCGTTGTTGGTTCATCCACCCGTCGTGGTTGAAACCCTTCGTCCCTCCACGTGTTGCTTCGTCATCCGATGAACCGGAGGGGGGTGCGGTTGTACGTTGATCCTCCGAAGATTTCTGTTTTTCCGTCCACAGCATCCGACCCCTGACTGCCGTCGCGGACGATGGCCTTGCCGGGTCCGGCCCTGTTACATCAGACCCCTCCGCTCTTCTGCTGACCGCGCTACACTTCCAGCCGCGCCTTATCAACGCGAAACGGGATATGGCTACCACGGAAGGTCCGGCGTCGCAGACCCATTCTAAAACGCCTCGATTTTGCTGTTTATCTTTGCTTTGGTTATTCACCTTTTAATGCCGGCTCGTACAGTTCGTGTTGCTTTTATGTCTGTTACACACCCTTGTCGTTGCCGCAAGGTCTTTTATTGCGTCTCTCCATTACTCGTCCATTTCATTCTTAGCCGGGATGGCTATTTTTTTTCATTCGGGGGGGGAAGGGGGGTGATATAATGAGAGAGCGCCACCTGGGGGGTTACAGGGGACATCTGCACGGCCACCGCTGGGTAACCAGTATCCAATCTGGAGTAGGGATTCAATCTAGGCCAAGGGTAACGGGCGAACCTACGGGGAATATTCGGGAACGATCTAGAGGGTTCCACGAGGGGGCATGGCCGTAGGCGGAGCTTAGTTCTGCCGGGGGGCATATAAGCGGAGGCAGGAGAGGACTCGAGGTCGGTGTGGGAAGCCTCGGGTCCGGACTGCATCGCCGTTCTACCTCTCCTTGCCAACGATCACGTGGCGAACCTCCAGGGAAGCCGCCTCTCCTCCGGGCACGCCGCGAACCAGCGGCGTGAACGGAGAGCGAGAGGGAAAGGGAGACGTGCCGCAGCAGCGGACGGGGAAGTGAGAGAACTACCCAGAGAGAGAGAGCGCGGAGCTGTGCAGACATTCTGTTAAATAAAAGACACCAGCCCAGAGTCGTCGTGGAAGTCGTTTATTACAATAGTAAGAAGCAAAACCGATAAACCTACGTACTTCTCCCACCGAAATATTTGTTTCTTTTTGTTTGCATTTTGACTGCTTGTGTTGTGGTTATTGAAAACAATGATCCCTTGTATAAAGGTGTCAGTTTGTGTACCAGATAAAAGTGTAAAAACGTATTACTATATTTTGCTGCTGGTAAAGGAGGTCTCATAGTATATGATTTTTTTGCCCGTATTGAAACGGCTGTACACAGTATGGACATGAAAACTCACTTTCCTGTACAAGAATATAGGTAAACCGTATGGGTTGATGACAGATATGAGTGTGTCAAATAAAACCCCCACACACACAGTAAACACAGAGTCCCACCTATACAAACATTTAAAAATCTGCAACATTTAACATACGTTTATGCAATGTTAAATACATTGACTTAGAATCAAGAAAAGGAAGAAGACGGCAAAGGAATATACACCACACCGCAGTCAAATGCACGAATGGTGCACACCACCAGTCTCGATAGATAGCACAAATACCCCACGAACCCACCCTGGACCCCTTCCGGAACAACCCCATACCCCTGGAAACAGCCTTGACCAACCCAAAAAATACTCAAAACCTACCCAGAATCCACTTGGAACCAACCCAGACCCACCCAGGATACCCCCCAGGATCCCCCTCAGACCCACCCCAGACCTTGCCCAACCCAACCTAGACCGCCCCGGCCAGACACCAGACCCCCCGACCCCCCTGAACCCCCCTGGACCCCACCCGAACCAACCCCAAACCCATGCCGAACCCCCCCCCCCAGACCCATCCAAAACCTCCCTGGGACCTGCCCAAACCCCCACTGGAGCCCCCTGCCCCTGGACCCACCTTGGAGCCCCACCAGATCCACCCTGAACACCCCCCACCAGACCCCCACCAGACCCCCCCCCCCCCAGACGACATCAGAATCCCCGCCCCCAACACACTTGCTGTTCTGCCTTCTACAGACCATTCAACCTATAATTTATAACACACGCAGATGTCTTAATGTACCTCCGATTAGCACGGTTGGCAACATATGGTGAAATAGAAGTTCAACATAGATACAACCCACGAACCTCGCTACCACTCTGTTGGATCACAGGCGCGTCTTACCACCGCCACCATCCCCAATGCACTGTGGTGCCTGAAAAAACCACAACCAGAAAGAATTGCCACCTTTTCTACAGACCAAACCTAGACAGGCATATTTCTCAGTCAGCCTAGGACCTTAGGTGTATCAAGACTGTGCAGTAAATAGTAATAAACTTTAACATAATTCCACCAGATCTCGGTACATATTCATTCTTGCCACCTCGACTGTCTTGAGTCGGAACCAGACAAGTGGCAATCCTACTGCCAGTGTCAACATTTTTATTTATTCGGGGGCTTATGCTGGGTGACAGTCACTCAGTAAAACACGTGCTCCATGAGCAAGCGTCCCTCGCTGTTGTCTCGCTCTTTAGGGAGCTGGGCATCCCCTGCAGTCTCGGCCCAGCCCTCATCATGGTCCAGCCTCCTCAGCGGCACGGGGGCCACGGCAGCGACAATGGCGGTCGCCAGGTCAGAGCAGCTGTGGCTCTCGCACTCCTCTGCAAGGCCCCGCCAGCCGAAAGAGGGACACACGGCGTCGTGCTCGATGACTTCTCGGAGACAGTCTAAGGAACAACCGTGGGGTGGTGGTGTCAGCACACAATAAGTTAAGGTACAGGTGCACAATTGCAATTGCTTGTTTACAGAACTGCTTGTGGAGAGACCTCCACTCGAGGGAGATCTTGAGAAACTGTCCACAGAGTATTTGGCCTATTTTTACCGACGTCATATAACAATACGAAAATGGCCAATCGACTAACTGTGGTGTACACCTTTATACGGCAGGGTGACCAAAGGTAAGATCATTTTTAGAGAAGCGTGGCCAAAGGTGGGAGAATTTAAATAACTTTTCTGCTGCCATGCCGGGGAGAAGGAACAGTGTGTTTACTATCACACCATGGTAGCTAATTATCTTAAATTCGACAGTTTCATTTGTAAGACAAAGTCCGTGTGTTGTAGATGGTGGATCCAGAGCTGCTGGGGAGGACCGTGATGAAGGCGTGTGCATCATGGCGGGGGATTGACCTTACCTCACACTCGCCGTGCAGGTTGATGAAGGAATAATATTTCGTCTCACTTATTGCCGAGTTGCTGAAATTGGTTTGGGTGGCCCTTTCCAGTTTAGCTACGCAGATCTACAAGGCACTTGAGCTTCTTTGCTACAGAAAGGTAATGCTTCATTGAAGAGGAATGAAATGTGTTCAATAATTTATCACTGAATACTTCAATCATCACTATTGTATAGTTTAATCTGAGTCTATCACCATGAGGCACACTTGTAATGCTGAATCTTAAACCAAAGAAAACATAAAAGGCGGCACTTGAAACACAAGAAGCAAGCCGATCCCCAAGGCTTGAAGAGGTATTGTTGACAAAATATAGAACAAATGTACAAAAATATGATAGAGAGTGGGAGAGCAAGCAAGGGTAAGGAAGCATGAGAAAGCGAGATAGCGCAAGAGCCTGGCTAAGCGCATGGATGTGCGTAGAGTTCATGCATATGGCTTCAGCAAATAACACAGAGAAGTTCATGTGTTGACGTCTTTAGAATTGCGTGTGCACATACGCATGTCGTGTCCTACCGCGCAACTTAATTAGCGAACTAACAGTGTTCCTGGTCAGCGTATTCCGGTTTATGTGTATTTTTGTAGCTTTTCCAGCTTGCCCCGTAATCGAGTCCAGCTTCGAGAGGTTTTACTGGACTAACATTTGATTTTCCTCCAGTGCAATGAGCCATTCTCTGCCCCTGTTGGTGTATTTCGTATATTTATCTCTGGATCAGCACAAACGTCCAGAATCTTCTTAAGTGATATGTGTAGAGCAATAATTTCCTTTGGTGACTCTAAACAAACGGTGTAAATTCCACATTCCTATGGTCAAAGTCGGTCTATCCATGTCATGACCGATGCTCACTCTATACAAAGCAGCACACCAAAACTCAAAGGAAAATGGGAAAAATATGGTTTGGTTCCCGGTTCGTAACACAAAACCCCCTCCTTTTGTTTTATGTCCGCCTACATGAACCGAAACATAAAACGGGAAGTATTTTTTATGTAAACGCATAATTAATATTCTCCATAGTGTTAAATATAACTTGTACAGCAAATGTATAGATTGAAAAAAAAACATGTATATTCTTTTGCAGCAGCATTGCAAGCACAGTGCAGTTAAGAGTACCTATATAGTACTTATTTACGATGCGTACTGTACAGGAATCTCATGGTCTTAGCTGCGAATGATCGAGCCATAGCAGCACAAACGGTGAACTAACTGCACCTCAATAAACGTGACGCAAATAGCCAAATCCACAATGGGAAAACCCGCGATGGCCAAGGTTTTGGTGTACTTAATTTAATGAAATCAGACAAGTGAAGAGCTGAGTCTGCACTCAACTAAATTTTAACCTCCAACCTTCCAAATGCATGTTGAGCACTCTAACAGTGCCAAGCAGTTGGCTATTCATTGCCATGTGGCTGTGTAATTACGTGTTCTCTGTCGGAGAGATGCATTTGTCCTTCAGGGGCTCTATATGTCCCAATTGCAAATGTAGTTAATTGTTAAGTGCATGCTGTGCTGATCATGCAGCGGTGATGTACAGCTCACCTGGCCCGCAGCTGTAGATGGCACGCAGGAGCTGCATGGCGTAGCAAGTCCGCTGGGCAGACACCAGGACTGAGGCTACCAGTCCCAGGGATAGCATGGGGAGCCGTCCCCGCCAGCCCTGAGTGAGACCCCGGACTAGCTCCACGCTGGCACAGCGGAGAACCAGGTATATGCAGTCCTCTGCCAAAGCCATGGGGGCATTGATTAATTAATTTGCTTTGACCGCCAAACAGTCGAAAAGGCACAAGCACTTACTCATCTCTATTGGTGGCGCTGAACCACAAAAGGACATTCTTTAACTCCTCTGATGGGGGAAGGAATTTAAACAGGAAGGACTACCATTCACTTCCTGCAAATTTAAAGTAATTTTACCAACCCCGGGAAGATTTGTGTACATTGAACTTCCTTCAAGCCGTATGTAGCCAACCGTGCTAATCAGAGGTGTGGCCGAAGGACAACAAACTAAAAACAAAAAGCGGTTCTAAAGAAATTAGTTTTCAATCTAGATTTAAGAGTGCATAGCACCAGTGGCTTCCTAATACCAGGAAGTTAAGTTGATCTCAACCGGGAGTTGAACTCATGGGTTCTAAATTGTGAGTCATCTTTATCAAATCATAAAATATATCCATGCAACAGCTCTTCACTTAATTCACTTGTTTATATAACTTTAGACGTTTTAAAACCATGCTTCTGTACAAGTGCACCACAAGGAGCAGGTAAATTGCCACCTACTGAAATAAAATCCATGCGGCTGAACAGTGTAGCGTGTGCACAAAGCACGCATCATAACCTCACCCATGCTGAAAGAGTCACAGGTGTGGACATAGGCAAGAGCTCCCTGCACTCGGCCTTGGCAGCACAGGGCCTCGGCTGCCTTCCCGTGGGCACCAGACCCGGCAAACACGGCGTGTGCCAGCACCAAACACAGAGGGGCAGTCGTTGGCTCCGTCTCACCATACCGGCAAATCACATCTCCTAGTGCTTCGGAGAATGTTAGCCTGAATGCAGACACACCATCACACCACACACAAGCATCACCTCTGTACATAATGCCTGTATAGAAATCCCTTACCAACCGCGGACTTGCCCACCACGAAATTCATGTATACACGTTTTATTATCTGTATACCAATTTACTAAACGCGGCCTCTAAGCACGGGTCCGCAACACGCAATTTACAAATGTTGTCTGGATGCGGTTCTACTCCGCACCTCCTCGCCACCCGTGGGGCTGCATCGTAGCCTATCAGCTGTCCGTCTGCGTTGTTGTGATTTTCGCAGGCCACAGACCGTGTCGTATCGCAACCATAGAGGGAGGTGTACCAGAACTTACACTTGTAATGTAGTAACTCGGCGGGAGACGACTTCACGGGTAACACACTCTTTATTTTACCAAACTCGTTCACAGGTGACTAACACCTACTTTGTATCTCGGGTGACAAACACCCACTTAGTATCTCGGGTGACAAACACCCACTTAGTATCTCGGGTGACAAACACCCACTTAGCTACCCTGGCGACTAACGCCCACTGAGCTACTCGGGTGACCAACACCCACTTAGCTACTCGGCGACTAACGCCCACTGAGCTACTCGGGTGACCAACACCCACTTAGCTACTCGGCGACTAACGCCTCTGAGCTACTCGGGTGACCAACACCCACTTAGCTACCCTGGCGACTAACGCACACTGAGCTACTCGGGACACTCCCTGCCCGGGGTGTCCGTCTTGACTGTGGGTCCCCAGCCCGACCCACGTGGGCGTCGGACCCTGGGTCCCACAGTCTCGCCTCCGAGCCACACAGGGCCCCGGTCCCCACAAGGACGGCGGGACTAGGGGTCTCGGGGCACTAGGTCTTCAGCTCCGTCTTCTGGTCTTCAACTGGGTAACTTCTCCCCGAGTGCTCTCGCGCGTCCCCCTTTATACCCCACCTGCGGACGTCGCTGCGAGCACCCATCCTATTCGACCAATCACTGGGCGCTGGCTACGATCCTGTTTTCCCACATCTCAGCGTGCCTCAGCACCCACGCCGCGCCGCCCCGTCATCTGTCACTCCCGGCGCGCGCGTCCACACCACGCCCACAACGCGTGCCCAACCCCGCACCTCGCGCCGCCCCGTGATCCATCACTGTCACAGTCGGCGCACGTCAACACCACCACTACATCACCCCCTACCACATAGCTCGCAGCCGACCCGGCTGCTATAAAAATATACAAACCCCCCTGTGTGCCCCGTAACACAACACAACAACAAGAACAACAACTAACGTAACAACCAAACACAACGCGAACACTACCATCCGCAACCATCAACCAATGCCACCGCGACAACAGAACAATATATACAATCCGGCGAGTGACAATAGCAATGTGTATGCAGCAAGAAAAATAAATGGAAAATTATTATTTTTTTTTTTCTCTCTCGACTCGTGCAGCGTCCCATTCTTTCCAAGTGTCCCTACAACGGGACATTACCCCGGCAGAGGGGAACACCGGGCGAGCTCGGTGTCGAAAAAAAAACGTCTTCATGAAAATTGTTGTGCCCTAGCCCGAGTCCGCCTTGCCGGTCCGTCGTACGGCACCAGACGCGGTTGAACGTCCGGTGGTGCCGGCGGTTCAGGAAGACATCGGCCAGGCATCGAGGACCCGTGCGTGCCGCGGGGTTCAGGCTCCCGACGGTCAGCAGCCGTCAAGCCCGAGGCACCTGGGGGTGGGTCAGGTGGAGACACGTGAGGATCAGCCT
Source organism: Lampetra fluviatilis (assembly GCF_964198595.1). Lineage (NCBI taxonomy): Eukaryota > Metazoa > Chordata > Hyperoartia > Petromyzontiformes > Petromyzontidae > Lampetra > Lampetra fluviatilis. The sequence goes on from NC_136288.1 coordinate 63,763, forward strand.
GCGACACCTCCCTCCCCGAGTCGACGGTCACATCACACGCCCGGTCGTTACGGCACAGAACGGGGTCACACGGTGCCGCATAGGGCTTCAGTCGGGAGGGGTGCACGTACCAACGGCGTTTTTCCCATTTAATCTGTATACTCTGGGGTCGTGCAACCCGCACAATTTCCACCGGTCCCCTCCAAGGTCTCAACAACTTGGGGGACGTAGCCAACGGTGCATGTGGACAATGCAGCCAGGCCTTATCGCCTGGTTTCCAATCATGCGTATGCACCCTCCGCCCATGCAATCTCTCGTTCGCAATTTGCCGAGACCGCGAATTCAACCTCGCCGCCTCCCGCGCTTCAGTCAATTTGGCGATATTAAATTTGATGTGGTCTGCCAATTTTGATTTTGCACGTGGCTGGGAAATCCCCAGTTGGACGTCCATGGCCGGATCGGCCTCCCGCCCATACATAAGAAAAAATGGGGAAAACCCCGTCGCCGCATGAGGGGCCATTCGATAGGCCGCGAGTACCCCCGGCACCTGTAAGTCCCAATCAACCTGATCGTCGCAGACCTGTTGGCACAACATAGACGTAATCGTCCTGTTCAGACGCTCAACCATGCCATCAGTCTGCGGGTGGTAGGGGGAAGTACGCACTTTCTTTGTACCCAACAGGTCGCACACCTCGCGCAACAAAACGCTCGAAAAATTCTTTCCTTGATCCGTCAGCAAGCGTTCGGGGGCGCCCTTGTCCAAAACATAACCCTGGACGAAGGCGTCCGCCACCGCTGCAGCCGACTGGTTGGCGAGTGGCCATGCCATGGGCCATCGGGTGAAGTATTCTACGCCAACCAGCAGGAACCTATTTCCCCTTGGTGTAGCAGGAAAGGGCCCCAAGATGTCCAACGCAACCAATTCGTTTATGCGCGAAACTTGAATGGATTGCAGCGGTGGATTAGCTGCCAATGGTGGCGGTTTCCTTTTGGCGCACCCTACGCATCCCTTAAGAATATTCGCCACGTCGTTACCCATCCCCGGCCAATAATAGTCTCGCTGGATTAGGGCGAGCGTTTTGTGAAAACCCAGATGCATGAGCCGTTCATGAGCTGCCAGAACGACCCTACCCCGCATAGCAACAGGCACAACGAGCACGTGACGCCGGGACATGTTGTCCCACTTCATCAAAAGGCCCTGTCTGCACACCCAGGAACCAACCCGCGCATCCCCTACCTCGGGAGCGCCAACTTTTCGACGTAGCGTAAGTAGGGAGCTGTCGGACATTTGGAGACGGCCCCACTCAATGAGGGGCAATGACAACAGCGAATCCCTCCCCGTGGGGGCGTCGACTCCCGGGGTGTCAGTGGCGGCGAGTGCAACTCCCGGGGTGCCGGCGACCGGGGGTTTGCACCGCGCCGATCCCAACAAACATGTGCAGTCCGTGCACGGTGGCAACCGCGACAAGGCGTCCGCATTTGAGTGTCGCAATCCCTTGCGGTAAATCGTCGTGAATTGGTAGTCCTGAAGGACCTCCAACCATCGGGACAATTGGCCCGATGGCTGTGCCACGCGCATAGCGTATTGTAGAGCCGCATGGTCCGTACGGACCGTAAAATGACGGCCGTAAAGATACGGCCTGAATTGCTGTGTAAAAAACACAATCGCTAACAATTCACGACGAGTTACGCAATAGCGTTGTTCGGCGGGGGAAAGAACTCTACTACCGTAGGCGACCACCCGTTCAACCCCCCCGACCACCTGTGAGAGCACCCCCCCGATACCCGTGTTGCTGGCATCTGTGTCAAGCAAAAACGGTTGTGTGAAATCGGGGTAACACAAGGGGGGAGCCTGCACCAAGGCGTCACGAAGGGAGCAGAACGCAGCCTCCTCTTCCGCCCCCCAGTGGAACCGCACACCCTTAGCCGTCAAAGCGTGCAGGGGCCTGGCTATGGTGGCAAACTGCTTGACAAAACGACGGTAATAGGAGGCGAAACCAATGAAACTGCGAACCTCCGTGACCGAGGTTGGCGTTGGCCATGAACTGACGCAGTGCGTCTTAGCAGGGTCCGTCGAGATCCCTGAACGACTCACGATATGGCCCAAATACCTGACCGATTCCCGAAGCAGAAAACATTTAGCCGGTTTAAATTTAAGCTTAGCGGACCGCATCCTGAGGAACACCGCTCTCAGTCGCTGGAGGTGCTCCTCAAAAGTCCGACTGAAGACGATGATATCGTCGAGATAAATCAAACAGGTATCCCATTGGAGGCCCGACAAAACCAATTCCATGAGTCTCTGGAACGTGGCGGGAGCGGAATGTAAGCCCATGGGCAAACGGTTGAATTCAAATAGGCCACCAGGTGTCCGGAAAGCGGTTTTAGGTTTAGACTCGTTATCGAGTGGCAATTGCCAAAATCCGGAAAGCAGATCGAGTGTGGAAAAAAACTGTGCTCCCGCCAAGGCATCCAGCGACTCATCCATCCTGGGGAGCGGATACGCATCCGCCATCGAGATTTTGTTTAAGCGGCGGAAATCGACACAAAACCGCAAGGACCCGTCCTGTTTTTTTACTAGGACAATAGGAGCACCCCACGGACTAGAAGAGGGCGAAATGATATCGGCCGCCAACATATCATTAACCGCCGATTGCACATGCTCCTTCTCGGCTGGGCTGAGCCGGAAGGGATTCTGACGAATAGGGGCCGCGTCCCCTGTAGCTATGTGGTGGCGCAACAGGTCAGTGCAGCCGATATTGTACTTATGTTTGCTGAACACGTCAGCAAACTCGAGTAGCAAACCCCTCAATGCTCCCAATTGCACCTTGGACAAGTTAGCAGAACCGGCACACAACGAGTCCAACCACTCAGTCCCCTCATCACTTGGAGGATGCGACTCGACAGTGAAATCTGCTTGAGCCACGAGCCGTTCCTCAACGGGTAGCGGCGCGGCGTGAGCCAGCACCGTTCCCTGCGCAATTACGGCCGGCCGCGACCCCGTATTCAGGACCATTACGAACGGCTCACTGTCCCCTTTCACCATGGTTTGAGCAACCGCTAAGTCGAGGCCCCTTCTGGCCCTGTTAGACGGCCCCAACAGCACCCCCTGTGCCTCCGCACCCACCTCGAGTGGTTTCCTCAACCGAAGGGGTACCAACATTTGCGATCCCGGGGGCACCCTTACAGTGTGAGTTGCCAGCGCCTGCACCGTCGCACAAACCGTGCGTATTTTGGTAGGGCTCGACAAGAACGCAACCCGCCGACCTGACGGAAGCTCAATGCAGGCCTGATCTATAAGAATTTTGATGGGCATTTTGGACAAAAAGTCCGTACCTAGCAAACAGGGAACGGCCAGCGATAATGATACAAAAATAGGGCCCGCCAATTTGATGTCACCAATGCAAATAGTCGCCCGAATCTGGCCGATGATCCCCAGGGATCCCCCATTCGCCGCATAAAATGGCACGTCTACTGGCAGAAGGGGTCTACTTTGGACGGGAAGAATGTTATAAATGAGGTCCGAGATGATAGTGGCCGACGCACCCGTGTCCACAAGCACCCGGACCTCAACCCCGTCAATAAACCCCGTTACCACGGACGACCCGGCCGACGCAGCCACTATCCTGTGGGCCAATTCGGACCACTCGACTGCTTGCGGGCCGTGTACGGACCCCCCTCGCCGAAGTGAACCCCCGGCACCCAGCCGCGAACCCCCCACCGCCAAGCGGCGACCCGAATGTGCCGTGTTTGTGGACCGAACGTGTGAGGTGCCGCGACTTGCCGGGTTTTGTTGGGATGACTTGTGGGCCTGGTCGTCGTCCCGACGTGGTCCTGTGGCGCGCTGACGCGGGGCCCGGCACCCGGCTGCGACGTGACCCCGAAGGCCGCAGTTGTAGCAGACGACGAGGGACGTCGTAGGTTTCGGTTGCTCCAGCTTGCGGGATGAACGTGTGGGCGAACGACCTCCCATTCTCCACTCCCCCGGACGCGATGCAGCGAAGGCCTGCTCCTGATCCGCAGCTGGCTGAGGTTCGGCGATCGTGGCGGCCAGTGCCGCGTTCCCCGGCCATTTGCAGACGACCCCCGGCTTGCGTTTGAGGACCTCGTACGCGTGAATGCTCGTGGCGATCGCCAGGGAGCAGATATCCATCTCGTCTGCCACATTGATGGGGACCCCCAACTCGTGGGCCAACGCCAGCAGCTGCTCCGTCACCATGGCGTCCTTCCCCTCCTTATCCATGCGGGGAAAAGCTGCGTCCGCCAAGGCGAGCAGTGCCGTGCGATAGGCGAGCGTCGTTTCTCCAGCCACCTTCCGCCGATCGTAGAACTGGTGGCGACACGTGGAGGGCGGTCCGAACACCTTCGCCATCAGGTGTAGTGCGGCCTGGAGCGTAGAGCGGGACGACCTTGCAGCAGATGTGAAGGCTGCAAGCGCGTCGTCGTCGAGCATCGCTGGCAACGCACGCAGGGCAGTGGTGTCGGACCACCCCGACATCTCCTGATGAGCGAGGAACCTTCGTTGGAAGGCTCCCCAGTCGCCCCCATCCGCCTTGAACGCCGACAGCGCGGGCAATCTTTGCTGGAGGACCCGATCGTCGTCGACGTCGGAGAGATTTTCCCGCGCTCCGCTGTAGTTGTGTAAAATGTCGGCTCGGTTGTCAGGCGCAAAATGGAGAGCTCCGGCGCGCGCTGATGACGTGGGCTGCGCTGCACGGAGGTCTCCGGCCACGTGGTGTCCGTGTTTCCCGCCAATCGATGGCGGCCCCTCAAAAACGGCGGCAACTTCCAGACTTTTGGCGCGAAGCGCCTTTTGGCGGGATCCCTCCAACGTCGCTTTCTCCACCAACCCCGCAGCCGTTTTTCCGCTCGCCGGAACGGAGATGTCCGCCAAGACAGCGACGGCGGCGAGTAGCAACTCCGCCAACCGGGAGTGTGCGTCTTGGAGGCTGGTGTCGGAGGCGAGCGGAGCGTCGGCCATCACCGCGAAGTGCTGCATTGGCGGCAACTCCTCGTCCACTCCTCCCGAGGTTGGTGTCCCTGGTACGCCGTCGTCGTCCCGACCTCGCTCGTGGGTACGGGTAGTCTTCCTTGTGTCCATACTTCTTGAAGACAGGTTTACTTCTGACGCCAGTTGTAATGTAGTAACTCGGCGGGAGACGACTTCACGGGTAACACACTCTTTATTTTACCAAACTCGTTCACAGGTGACTAACACCTACTTTGTATCTCGGGTGACAAACACCCACTTAGTATCTCGGGTGACAAACACCCACTTAGTATCTCGGGTGACAAACACCCACTTAGCTACCCTGGCGACTAACGCCCACTGAGCTACTCGGGCGACCAACACCCACTTAGCTACTCGGCGACTAACGCCCACTGAGCTACTCGGGTGACCAACACCCACTTAGCTACTCGGCGACTAACGCCTCTGAGCTACTCGGGTGACCAACACCCACTTAGCTACCCTGGCGACTAACGCCCACTGAGCTACTCGGGACACTCCCTGCCCGGGGTGTCCGTCTTGACTGTGGGTCCCCAGCCCGACCCACGTGGGCGTCGGACCCTGGGTCCCACAGTCTCGCCTCCGAGCCACACAGGGCCCCGGTCCCCACAAGGACGGCGGGACTAGGGGTCTCGGGGCACTAGGTCTTCAGCTCCGTCTTCTGGTCTTCAACTGGGTAACTTCTCCCCGAGTGCTCTCGCGCGTCCCCCTTTATACCCCACCTGCGGACGTCGCTGCGAGCACCCATCCTATTCGACCAATCACTGGGCGCTGGCTACGATCCTGTTTTCCCACATCTCAGCGTGCCTCAGCACCCACGCCGCGCCGCCCCGTCATCTGTCACTCCCGGCGCGCGCGTCCACACCACGCCCACAACGCGTGCCCAACCCCGCACCTCGCGCCGCCCCGTGATCCATCACTGTCACAGTCGGCGCACGTCAACACCACCACTACACACTCAAAAAACACAGCAGCCATGCATCCTAACTTTTTAAATGAAAAGCACCAACACCACCGATCCAGCCAGCAGCACCACCGATCCAGCCACCAGCACCACTGTGACTGCCTCCTCGCCTGCCTCCTCGCCTGCCCACTCATCTGTCATTGATGACCCGGAGGAAGAGGGGGAGGGTGGGCTGAGCTCCTCCTTCTAACCACCCCTTCCCCCATCATCTTATTTCAGTATCTTGCCCTTCCCCCGCACCTCCGCATAGGACGGTTGGCTACGTACGGTACGAAAGAAGTTCAATATAATACATACATTTTCATCATCATCGTTAATATTAAAGGTATGTAAAGTTAATGTAATGTTTATGTTTTATTACGTTATTTCGTCATGTACTATATTTTATTCTGTGTTTAGTTAATAAACAGGCAAGTGAATTAAGCTATGACGAGTCTGACCATGGCCCCTATACTTGACCAACCACTGATGTGCCTACCGTGGCCTTTTCCAGGAACCTAACCCTCGCGATTAGCAAGCGATTTCTGTACTTCGTGCATTGTGTTAATATCAGCATTTGGGGTGACATAGGTGGCCAATTATGTGAAGGAAGTGGTGTGAATGTGATTCTCATGTACATACCGGTGCTGTGTCTGTGTGTGTATCTGTATGTATGTCCATGTGTCTGGTATTGCATGTGTGTCTGTATTGGCTGTGTGATACTGTGTGGAAGCTACCTAGCTTCTTTTAAAAGCTCTGGGTCTTCTTGGCCACAATTGTGTCCTCTCTACTCTAAGCTTACAAAATGTGGACCCATTTAAACATACATCTGTGTTAGCTTGAAACATTCAGGCTGGCCGGCCTACAATCCATGCTGGGTTTAAGCAGGCTGGATCGTGTGGGGAGCTCAAACATCTTGAAAGAACTGGAAAGAGTGCCATTCGTGAGCTTCTCCTGCAGGCGAGGTGACATTGGCTGGGTCATGTAGCCTGCATGCCAAGCCTACTTGTGGCGAAGCAGGTTCTGTTTGGCCAGACAGAGGGGAATGGCATGGGCTGATGAGGTACAAGAGGATGTGGAGCTGATAGGACTTACAGATGACTGGTACCAGCAGTATCAATAATGGCCTCTGCTCGTGCAGGACACTACTGGGCTGTTTGAGGCAGTCGCCCTCCAACAAGGATGGAGGAACGATGAACATAACAATGAACAGAGTAATGGTCAGTTAAATTACAGAAAGTTGGCACGGTGGGCAGCACAGGTGGTGCATTTGTCTGTCATCTCAGTCAACTCATATCTTATGAGGCTGCCCTGTGACCTGCTATCCGCAAACCTTCCACACTTTACATGCCCTCAAAGTACACCTAGCCTGGCACAAGCACCGTGGTGACATAATCGCGACTTACTGACGAATGTCAGCTGTTGCTGTCTGTATGGGGAATGGTGGCACCGTGGTTAGTACACTGCATTATAAACCCAGCTTCCTGAGTTCGATTCATGTTCAAAGCCAACATTAGTGGCAAATATTAGAAATGCTCATGGGCCTCCCCTAGCTCGACTCACCACTGGGTTGACAAAGGCGGCGAGGCGTGGTACAGGCCACACCACCGCCTCGTATGGCACGCCAGCCTTCATAGGTGCTTGCTAACAGCACATGTCCCAACAGCATGTGTAGACTACATGGAGGATCTTTGCCTCTATATTCATATGTGCGTATCGTACATATTATTGTGATTGTGTATGATTGTCACAGGCGAGTACCGGCAATGTGTCACCCAGTGCATGAGCAGGTCCAGCCTGTGCTCCTGCAGCGAACAGCAGGTGGCCTCCAGACTTGTGCGAGCGTCGGGCAGGCGCCGAGTGGCCGTCGCAGAACCTATCAGTGTCTGGAACCAGAGCAGCAGGGGCAGTGGCTCTCCGTGCTGCCGATGGAGCGCTGGGGACAGGAGGTGTGACCAGCAAAGAGACCAGGGGAGGTGAGGTTTAATTGTAGTGAACAAAACTTTGTTTGACACACGAGTCTTCCATTAACTAAAACAAAGATACCCCATAAATGTATATAGGTGTCTGGGGCCAGTGCTGTGAGTGAGCACCTATTAAGGCTGACATGGCATACAAGGGGGTGGTGTGGCTAGAATCGTGGCTGCCAACCTTTGTTCCCTTTAGCCCTGATGTTTACACACGAGGCCAGATATACATTTACAGCTGAGTCGACCTAAAGGTAGGACAGAACCAGTTCAAATATCACTACTGTTATTAGCCGTCAATTAAATTAATGCAGCTCTGTTCGTAGCACAGTATGCTAACCACTGCACTACCACTCCTACAAAAACACACAGGTGTGCACCTGCATAGGCTTATCCAATGACCTCAAGGAGAATCCAAAATATGGTAAGTCACCACTTAACACATGTTCACACAACATGTTTTCACTAAAACGCGGTTATTCCACGAGGGAACACTTTTCCCACAAAGGGGAACGCGCAACGTAACGTGGAACGTTCGCCGTTGTAACACGAAACGCTCGCCATTGTAACGCGGTTTCTGAGCGGTTGGCAATGAACTACTTTCTTGAGCTGCACAGCTGAGCGGTATGATACAGTACGCAGAATGATACAGTAACGAAACAGTAATTTGTCCCGCCATCTTACCCTGTGTGCGTACATCGTATCTCCCCAAATTTTATCGCTACATTATTTACAGGGAAATTGTTTTCGCTTCATGCCCTTTTCGCTTAACGCAGCACATTTTTTGCGCTTAACGCAGTGCATCTACCACATTAAACGAGGACTTACTGTATGTATAAACTGTGGTAGCTTGTGTCTTCAATATTAAGAGGCAATGGAGTCGACATGAGTTTATTGGTCTCTGGAAATAAGCAAAGGTGAATCAAGTGGTCGATCCTAAAGATGAACGTTTTGCATAAATGAGCTTCCGCTTGATTATAGAGGGACTGTTGTTCCTCTTAGCTCTGGCTAGCCTATCCTCCTGTACCGAGTTTTCTCCCCGGTTACTCCCGGAATAAGTTACTCCTGTTCACGTTTACAGATCCTGTTACCCCTATCTCCAGTCATCAATGTTACCAGCTGCTCCTTTGCCTTTGTGCCATTCACCCCACCCCCCAACCTCGTCACCAGAGCCCTCTAGCCCTGTGACCGGTTACCCCCTGTGCACTGGCTCCCAGAGTCTCACTAGAGAAGCAGTGAGCGGTGTGCTCCTTTCGCAGGATTCCGTGGGGGCTGCTGGCCGCATGCTGTGCCCCTTGTTCGTAGTGCCCATCTTGAAGCAACTCATTAAACCTGCACGCACCCACCCAATCACAGACCGCACCGCACAGCAACATCGTCCGGCCATAGGATAAACAAGCTGTTATCCTGAACTCCATTGAGTTTGTTTATACATTTGTAGTGTGTTAACATAGGCGCACACTTGTACTTGGAGGCAACACGTTTATTTAACACAATGGGTAACTTTTAACAGGATAACAGCATAGGGTGGTGACCACCACGACTAACTAAACTGACACTCGGAGAGACAATTCTATAGTCGGACCAGGATAGCTAACTGGCTGCCTGGTCGACGCGTGAAGACCGTAGACCGCGGATCGAGGATAGCGACTTCATTCCCAGAGTTTAACGCCCCGATCCCTCTCGGGACCCTGCTTATAACTCCCCTGGCGTGGCCGGCCCCGCCCCTGGCCACGCCCCCCTTCCAGAACCCTCGTGGGGACTCTGGATTCCCATTACATGATCCTCTCACCCCCGACTGGGGGCCCGCCTGCCCCCCTCGTCCGGTCACGTGCCCTCCCGGATTCACCTCACTGTCAGGTCTTGACGCGACCCCCTTCTCAGCGACACCCGGGCTCTGCCCTTACAGTACCACTCATCACACGGCACTGTCTCTACACCACGGTGGCCCCCTAGAGGCCACCACACATTCATAATGCAGCTTTTTGGGATAGATCACGTAATTATAAATATGTCGCAATCCCACCTCCACCCAACACATCAAATTCATAAGGTTTGTCACGTGAACAAAATGTCCCAATTAGTTACTTCAGCATATCGGTGAGTTGGAGAGCAACCCCACAACATTTACAATTTTACACGTAGGCTTTCGTGACCAATATCATCCATAATAGAGGTTGTTTTGGGTTAGATCGCGTTGGGCAAACAGGACAAATGATCAGCACGAGACTAAAAGAACATCAGAGAAATATTAAATACTCCCAAATACAACTGTCAGCAATAGCAAAACATGTGTGCCAATAAGGACACTCAATTGATTTTGATAATGTTGAAGTTCTGTGCAAAACTAGCTACTACTGGCCAAGACTAATTAGAGAATCTATCGAAATTGAAAGAAATAAAAATTAGCACTGACTTAGTGCTGCGTGGAAGCGAATCATCAAATAATACATTGTTTAAATGCATGCCTATACAGGGCACCATACTTCAATAGGGATTACCCTTGGTACGGCTATTTTAATACACACAATGGACATGAAAGAATAATGCGCATGCATAATGTATGTTGACTCTTTAATCCCCCCTGCCCCACTTTGCGCAAAAGCACAGAAGTGTGGTCACCACATCTACGCCTCTATATAAGGAACGAAACAGGCAGACTTCTCCAAAAATCTGGCTGTCGCCTGATGAAGATAGATGTAATTGTAGTGACTGTGAATGTCACTGTGTGGTGCCGGCCTTGCGAGGCCAAGGCGGATAATATGTTGTCATTATGTGCAGCCCACTTACTGGGCATAGTACCAGCCCTAGCGGGGCTTGGGTGAGCGCTGGTTAGCGCAGAGGCACCACGTACAGTGTGCGGTGCGGGCTCCCGATGAGAGAGCGAGAGAGTGTCAGCCAGCCAGGGTTACGTTGGGGCATGATACGCTGGTTGACCTGCCGACACGTGACCGGATGATATTGGAGGGGGGCCACCGGTGGACGGAGGCCGCTGGGTGGTCACGTGGTATAGAGGAGCTCTCGGGAGCCTTCGGGAAAGAGCTCGAGAGATCTAGAAGGTGGGTGGGGCGAGAGGCGGAGCCAGCCCCAGGCCGGGCCAATATAACGAGGGCTCGAGGTTCTTGACTGTTGGCGAGTGAGTTAAGATCCTTGGCGGCATTCCTCGCCATCCCGCCGCAGGCGTTTGACCAGATGGCCGCTGTTTTCGAGCCTGCGCTGAACACCCGCCAGAAGTTCGCCGTAAGATGCAAAGGGGATGGTGAGTCGGCTCTCGCCTACCGAAGTGCGCTCTTGGCGCTGGCGAAGGCCGCGTTCCCAAAAATGCATCACGATGGCCTTGACGCCTTGGTCCTCGAGAAGATGTTGGGAGTCGTAAAGGACCTCAATACTGTGCTCCCTGCCGAGGACGGTGAGGTCTCTTCACTCAAGTTTGCAGGTGTCACATTGCAGCAGACCCTGCAACGTGACAGGGTGTTGGTGGTGTGCGCTATGTCTTCCATGGAGCCCGGAGCCCACACAGACGAGGAGCCTGCTCCTGCATACTCGCTGCACCAGCGGAGCGGCATTCGTCGGGGTGACGGCGATCGGCAGCGGGATGACCGGCGGTCGGCGAGGTCTGCATCATCCCAGTCCAGCAGTGGACGGGTCGCCAGCTACAACTGCGGCCTGCCGGGGCACATACAATCGGGCTGCCGGGTTCCTCGACGGCAGCCCTCAGGACGTCCGCCTTCCTACAACTCCCTGCTTCTTAAGGCGAGTCGCGGCGCACCCCACACTCGGCCCCGGGGTTCACTTCACCCATCGGGGGGGTTCGATTTGCATCAGGGTTGCGCGCGGGTTCAGGGGGAGTCGGTGCATGTTCGCGACGCACAGCCGCTCCGACTGGATCAGTGGTCGGAGCTGGCACATCGAGTGGTTGCGGTAGCCGTGGGGTCATCGGCTGTGCTTGGGTTCATTGAGGGGGTTAAAATTTGCATGCTAGTTGACACCGGCGCGTCTTCAACCATTATTTCCAACCTCATTTACAATATTTTGTCCCCCCGGTGTCGGATTTTGGAGCCGGTGGATGCTCCGTGTTTCGCCATCAACGACGGATCGTTGGGGATAATCGGTCGGATAACTGTTTAGTTACGCATTGCGGATGTCACATTGTCGGGCCATGTTTTGTTTTCTACGGCCCTGGCTGTCCCGTGCTTACTGGGGACTGATTTCCTCGGCAAAATGCCCCTGAAGATTTGTATCGACCAGGGCTGTTTGGAATTGCCGTCGGGGCGGCGTATGGCATTTCTCGCGTCTCCGACCCGTATGTGTTCTGCTAACGACACAGTACAAGCGCTTGCGTGCCGAACGGTGCGGATTCCGCCTGGCGCGCAAATGCGTAAACCATTCGATGTATGCACTGAGGGGGATGGTATTGTGTTGGATCCCTCAAATAAGCTTAGTCGGGGGATGTCACTCGTAGCGGCTCAGACGCTGGTGTCTCCGGACCAAGAATCATTCATACACGGTCGGACACGACGGTCATTCAGAAGGGTTCCGTGATTCCGCATGCGTTTCCAGCATGCCCGGACCTCGAGATGTGGATGAGGGCTGTATGGATGGACTGTGCTCTGAATGCGGTGATGGGGGAGTTGAGAGCGCTCCTGTGGGAGTTTTCCCAACATTTTTAGTCATAATAAATTTGATATCGGTCGCACATCCCTCTTGAGCCACCATATTGACATGGGAAATGCCGTCCCCATTTGGCAGAATCCTTACCGCTTGAGCCCGGCCGAAGAGGAACATGTTCGGGTGGTGGTTAATGCGATGTTGGCCGCAGATATCATCTCGCCATCCACCAGTCCATGGGGTGCTCCGATCGTACTTGTTAAAAACCACGACGGCAGTTTGCGGTTTTGTATTGATTTCCGTAAGCTTAACAAGGTTTCTGTTGCGGATGCATACCCCTTGCCTCGTATGGACGATTCGTTGGACGCTTTGGTGGTGGTGGACGCGCGGTTCTTTTCCACCCTTGACCTTCTGTCAGGTTTTTGGCAGCTGCCGCTTGACGAGGCTTCAAGGCCCAAGACGGCTTTTAGAACACCACAAGGGTTGTTTGAGTTTAACCAGCTTCCGATGGGGCTCCACTCTGCGCCGGCCACCTTTCAGCGTCTAATAGAGTTGGTTTTAGCGGGCCTCAGTGGGATTCATGCCTAATATACTCAGACGACGTCATTGTTTTCGGTCGCATGTTTGATGAGCATTTGGATCGCCTGCGGGCTGTTTTCATTAAAATGCATGTGGCCGACCTGAAATTCAAGCCCCAGAAATGTCACCTACTCCAAAAATCGGTTCGATACTTGGGCCATATAGTTAGATAATCGGGCATCGCGACAGACCCGGAGAAAACTGCTTGCATTCGGATGTGGCCGACCCCCACCTCGGCCAGCGAGTTGCGCAGTTTTATCGGCTTTGCCTCTTACTATCGCTGATTTGCCATGGGTTTCGCATCTATTGAAAAACCTCTCTACGCATTGACAGCTAAGGGCCGAAAATTGTATTGGGGGGAGGAAGAAGCTGCGTTCCGCTCCATTTGTGATGGGCTGGTTTTCGCCCCTCCCCTGCATTATCCCGACTTTTCATTCCCATTCGTGTTGGACACGGACGCCAGTAATACCGGCATTGGTGCAGTGTTATCCCAAGTTATCAATGACGTGGAGCATGTGGTCGCATATGGTAGCAGGGTTGCTGTCTCCTGCCGAGCAGCGGTACTGTGTAACGTGCCGGGAACTATTAGTCATTGTGGTTTTTGTCCAACAATATCGGCCGTACTTGTACGGGAAACATTTCGAGGTGCGCTCCGATTACGCGGCGCTCCAGTACGCGCTGCGTGTGGATCAGCCCTCAGGTCAATTGTCACGCTGGCTTGAAATCCTGCAGGATTTTTTGTTCCAAGTTACGTACTCGCCATACGAACGCTGATGCCCTATCGCGATTGCCAGCGGGTGGGTAGTGTGCTTGTTTTTCGGGTTCCGGTCGTTGTCGACCGGCCGGGTCGAACTTCCCCTCCCCTCTTCTTGCGTCCGCCGTGGACACGATGGGCGGGACAGGCGACGTCCCTGCTGCACGGGATGCAGGTATCAGGTTGGACTACGAGGTGTGGGGACGCCGGCAGGCAGACACGTCTCTCCTTAAGCTGTGCCGGCGTGTCAGGGAGACCACCGATGGCATGGCTCCACGAGGTGTCACCTCGTTTGTCCTGCAGGGCGGGCTGATCATGTATTGGGACGGAGGATTGCGCCGTTATACTATTGTTGTCCCTACTGCCCTCCGTGGCGAGGTTGTATGGGCTGTGCATAAACGATTGTTGCACCTCGGAGTGCAAAAGACGCTGGCCGCTTTTAAATTAGATTTTTATTGGCCGTCCATGTCCTCCGACATCAAGGATCTGCTTAAAGGCTATGTACAATGTGCCCAGTGGAAGCCGCCAGCGAGATCCTGTTGCCCTCTGCTGCAATCCACCCAGGTGTTGCGTATTAACGAAATTGTTGCTCTCGATATTCTCGGGCCGTTTCCTACTTCCGCGCGTGGAAATAGGTACTTGCTCTTGAGCGTTGAGTATTTCTCACGCTGGCCTATGGCCTGGCCGCTCCCGAATCCATCGGCTGTGACTATTACCGAGACCTTCCTCAATGGCTGTGTTCTGGATAAGGGTGCCCCTGAGTGCCTCTTGACGGATCAAGGCAAAAAAAATTAATCCAAGCTGCTGCGTGAGGTTTGCAATTTGCTGGGGACGAAAAAGGTACGCATGTCACCGTACCACCCGCAAACAGATGGCGGTCGAACGGACTCTGACCTCCATGTTGAGTCACTTGGTCAGCGAGTCATGGGTCGATTCGGTCTTGCATATTCCTGCGGTTCTCGCCTCTGTTTGGATGACCCCTCACACGTCTACCGGCTACTCTCCCTTCTTTTTGATGTATGGGAGGGAGTATGATCCTTCTATCGATGTGCAGTTACAAGCCGTGCCCGCCGCGAAAGTGTCCAAAATTTCTGATTCGGTTCGTTTCACTCTTGCCAAACTTTACGAGGTGTGGGAAGCTGCCAGTGCTAACTCCCGGGCCAGACAGTTGGCCAACAAGCGGCTCAAGGGAGCCCGTGTTTCCCTGTGCGATTGGTCGCCGGGGGACAAGGCCTGGTTGCATTGTCCGCAGGTGCCGGTGGGCACATCTCCCAATTTTCTGCAACCATGGAGAGGGCTGGTTGATGTGGTTTGGGTCGTACGCCCGCAATGTATGCAGATTCGGTTTGGTAAGCGGAGTTGGTTTGTGCACCCCTCTCGTCTTAAGCCATTTATTGCGCCATGTGAGTTTGTTTCATCTCCATATCGCAGGGGCCGAGTGTCTGGTGTGCCCGATGAGCTGGGGCGTGCATCTGCCGATGCTGGTCTTCAGGAGAGTGTTTCTGTTCCGCCCCCAGGCGCTGCGCGATTGATGCCTCGCACGTGGCCGCACGTGTCGGTCTTGCGTGCTCTGGATGTGAAGGATCCAACAACCCGGCCTACTGCTCTACCGTGAGGAGCCGGCTTCATTGAGTCGATTTCTTATTCCCCCCGGGCCTTCCAGGTTAGACGAGCTCAACAGAGACGTGCGGTGAGGTCAATGGCTGGGGAGGCACTGGCTCGTGTCAGAGCTAGATTCACACACTGAGGGGGGCGTGGCCTTACGGAGAGGGGCGTGGCCTCACTGAGGGGGCGTGTTAGACACGTCCCCCTCAGTGAGGCAGATGTGATAGCTGCCTCCCCTGGTGCTTTTTCATTGCAGTTTCATGACGAGACCAGCGAGCCTAAATATCTTTATACACATACGTGAAATAAGTTACCTGGAGTATGGAAGGCGAGGACATGAAATGAAGGGGTCTACAAACATTACATTTTCTTGGATCTTTCGGTAAAGTCACTGAAAGAACCAAGAAGATGAATCCCTGCAGTCATGAAAGCTTTAAATCAAAATTTAAACATTACATTGGTGATATACTGAGATAGTAACAGGCATGCGCTTATTGCCCGCGCTCCATTCAGCTACTGAGGGGTTGCGCAATCAGAGGGGAGGCTGAGCTCATCACTGCCTTACCTCTCATCTCTTCCTGTATTTGCAGCGGAGCTCTGCAAATTTGGCGATTTTGACTATAAAAATGATTGGAATCGTACAGAAATGACATTTATAACACAGATGAGTGGAGAAATCTTAATATTTATTTTATTTGATTATTCTTTTTTTTTACTTTTCGTAACAGCTATTTTCATTGGAGTATGACAGGTGAGGCTCTGCCTCCCCTGCCTCCCCTGACAGCACGTCCCTGGAGCCCAATCTGCCTGGAGGCCCGGCATCGTGGACTCGCTCAAAGACTCGATTTGCATGATCCCCGCGCACTGCACACTCCCACACCGTCATGGGTTGTCGTACTCACATGAGTCGTGACGAGTATTTGGCTGATTCTGCTCGCCATCGAGCTCACGGGCGTTGTTACACGTTGTGGGTGGGAGATGTTGATTGTGGGGATCTTGTACGACGCGATTGTCGGGTTGTAAATTTTTCGCTGTTGTGTGTTTTTTTCTCTCAGTGTATATATTGTACAGTTGGGTTTGGGTAATTTATTGCACTGTTGTGTTATTGTTGGAGCACACTTGCTTGTTGTTCTTTATATATGTCCGTCGGTTACTTGCTTGCAGGGGAGTTGGCAGCCGGGATGGCTGGATGCTACGGAGGGGGGGGGGTGATGTAGTGACCGTGAATGTCACTGTGTGGTGCCGGCCTTGCGAGGCCACGGTGGATAATATGTTGTCATTATGTGCAGCCCGGTTACTGGGCGTAGTACCAGCCCTGGTATAGAGGAGCTCTCGGGAGCCTTCGGAAAAGAGCTTGAGAGATCTAGAATGTGGGCAGGGCGAGAGGCGGAGCCAGCCCCAGCCCGGGCCGATATAACGGGGCCCCGTGTGGGGCTCGGGGTTCTTGACTGTTGGTGAGTGAAGATCTACGTCGGGTTGCAGAAGCCTCTAGCCACGCGGTCTGGGACCCAGCTCGTGGTCTGGACCGGGATAGCGGGACCGTGTCTAGTTCTGCCGTAGCGTGGTTAGATGGGCGTTTGACACCCAAGTGTAGGTTACGTTATGTTGTGTGTTGAGTTGATGTAATAAATAGTATTGCTCCCAAGACATCGTCTGCGACTCAGTTGGACTCACTACATAATTACTGGCGAAACGTCGTACTCAGATTGTAAATATTGTGGCTTGGCTCTCCAACACACCGGTGTGCTGTACTAGTGACGAATTTCCATGTTCTTTTTCAAGGACAGTGCAGACATTATCAGAGTTCTGTTTTTTGTTTGCATTCCGACTGCAGGTATTGTGGTCAATGAAAACATGACTCCTTGTAAAAAAAGCTGTCAGTTTTGTTGCCAAATAAAAGGGTAAAAAACCAATTATCATATTTTGCTACTGGCAAATGAGGTCCTATGATGTAGCTGCTCACCCCGAGCTCTCATTACTCTGATAATGCGTTGTCTTTGAACTGTGCGCCTTTTGGCGTCATCTGGTCGAACACCATATGAGACTAGGCTCTAAAGAAAGCTGTCTCTGGTGTGGACCAATCAGTTTCAAGGACAATGCATAAATTATCAGAGTATTGTTTTTTGTTTGCATTTGACTGCAAGTATTGTGGTTAATGTAAACATGATTCCTTGCAAAAGGTGTCAGTTTTGTTGTCAGAAAAAAGGGGAAAACCCCTATTAGTATATTTTGGTACTGGCAAAGGAGGTCCCATGATGTAGCTGCTCACCCCGAGCTCTCATTACTCTGATAATGCGTTGTCTTTGAACTGTGCGCCTTTTGGCGTCATCTGGTCGAACACCATATGAGACTAGGCTCTAAAGAAAGCTGTCTCTGGTGTGGACCAATCAGTTTCAAGGACAATGCATAAATTATCAGAATATTGTTTTTTGTTTGCATTTGACTGCAAGTATTGTGGTTAATGTAAACATGATTCCTTGCAAAAGGTGTCAGTTTTGTTGCCAGAAAAAAGGGGGAAAACCCTATTAGTATTTCCATGTTCTGTTTACTAGTTGGCTGTGTTGGGTGGTGGCGGGTTTAACGACACATTTATATAATTACGCGATCTAACCCAAAACAACCTCGATTATGTATCTACAATTTGAGTAAGATGTTTCGCTGGTGATTACAACCAGCTTCATCAGGTGATTGCCATAATTGTGAAGAAGTCTTCCTATTTCCAGTCTTAAATTGAGTAAGGTGATGCTATTACTGTGTGCCTACAAGTGCTAAGAGCTAAGGGAGGTTAATGTATTCACATAAATTATAATGGTGAAATGACAGCTGATTCGCCACTTTAACACGTAGGCTTTCGTGACCAATATCTATAATAGAGGTTTTGTTGTGAGTTTACTCTCAAACACACCAGTGTGCTGAATTAATAACGAATTGGCATGTTTTCTTTACGTGACAAACCTTACAAATTGGCTATGTCGGGTGGTGGTGGGTTTTAACAACACATTTATATTTACACTATTTTCTATTTATTCGCCCATTTTTTGTGTTCCCCTCTGAAGTAAGTAACTACATGTTCAATCAGTGCATGTGTAGTGGTGGTGTTGACGTGCGCCGACTGTGACAGTGATGGATCACGGGGCGGCGCGGGGTGCGGGGTTGGGCACGCGTTGTGGGCGTGGTGTGGACGCGCGCGCCGGGAGTGACAGATGACGGGGCGGCGCGGCGTGGGTGGTGAGGCACGCTGAGATGTGGGAAAACAGGATCGTAGCCAGCGCCCAGTGATTGGTCGAATAGGATGGGTGCTCGCAGCGACGTCCGCAGGTGGGGTATAAAGGGGGACGCGCGAGAGCACTCGGGGAGAAGTTACCCAGTTGAAGACCAGAAGACGGAGCTGAAGACCTAGTGCCCCGAGACCCCTAGTCCCGCCGTCCTTGTAGGGACCGGGGCCCTGTGTGGCTCGGAGGCGAGACTGTGGGACCCAGGGTCCGACGCCCACGTGGGTCGGGCTGGGGACCCACAGTCAAGACGGACACCCCGGGCAGGGAGTGTCCCGAGTAGCTCAGTGGGCGTTAGTCGCCAGGGTAGCTAAGTGGGTGTTGGTCACCCGAGTAGCTCAGGGGCGTTAGTCGCCGAGTAGCTAAGTGGGTGTTGGTCACCCGAGTAGCTCAGTGGGCGTTAGTCGCCGAGTAGCTAAGTGGGTGTTGGTCACCCGAGTAGCTCAGTGGGCGTTAGTCGCCAGGGTAGCTAAGTGGGTGTTTGTCACCCGAGATACTAAGTGGGTGTTTGTCACCCGAGATACTAAGTGGGTGTTTGTCACCCGAGATACTAAGTGGGTGGTTGTCACCCGAGATACAAAGTAGGTGTTAGTCACCTGTGAACGAGTTTGGTAAAATAAAGAGTGTGTTACCCGTGAAGTCGTCTCCCGCCGAGTTACTACACTACACATGAAACAAGGTTGAGTATTTAGTAGAAGACATTGCCAATGAAGTGGCTGACTGACCTGTCTATGTAGGAAAGAACTTGTGCCCCCTCCGATCCCTTGCCAGGCTCATCGTCCCCAGAGCCACCGACCATCTCCATCTCTGCTTGCTCCGGGTCATCTACCCATAGGGAACGTGTTCAATGTAATGCATGTGTAATACCGTTGAGGACTCTTGGACACCCGGGGTTGAGGCACACGTATTTATTCTGCAACAGTTGTCACAACCGCGGACATACAATACTGGAGGGGGTATCGGCCCCCTCACCCGGCTAGCTGGGAATACACTGCTTTGCTATCTCTGACCTACATCCTAGTCCTCCACTAACGGGCTCGGGGAGGCTGTCTGGCCCGACACTGGTAAGTCGGGCTACGGTACCCGGAGTCCCAGAGCACTAGCTCTGGTTCTCGGGACCACGCCGCTGGCTCAGTCCTGCGCGGCCCTGACAAGGGCGGCGTCCCAGGGGAGTCCAGGGCTCTAGCTAGACGATCTTCGGTCTTCACTGGTTTTGCTTTAACATTCTGCCCCGAGCCCTCTGACACATCTCCCTTTATACTCAACCCCCGCTGAGGGGTGGGGCCCCGGGCTGCCTGGTGCGGACGTCGTTGAGAGCACCCCCCCCGTGCACTCACGTAGCCCCGCCCACTGTGTTTGTTTCCCATAAGCTGCCATGCATAACGGCTCTCTCTCTAACACCCCTACATCACCCCCCCCCCGCATAGCTTGCAGCCGTCCCGGCTGCCAACATACAAAAAAAGACGACAATAAAAGCGCATTTACCCCCTGACCGCGCGTGTGCCTCACTATTTTTCAACAATAACAAGAACAACACAACAAGAACGCAACAGCAAGAAGAGAAAACAACCCGACGCACCCCCCCGATTAAATACGAATTCCGTAAAAACAGTCTATACACAATTTGCAGGGAACCCACCACACACACAACACGCAATGAACACAACCTATGTACACATCTTCCGGCCTCACAACAGTCTGCGCATTTTAGCGCGTGTCCGTGCAGCGGGCCCCTCACATGGGGTAACCCCGGGTGGTGGACCGTCAGGTGGCAACTGTCCGTCTCGGAGTGAGTCCTCATCCGACGCCGCGTGACCCTTGGCATCCCCAGGAGGGGTGATCGGGCGTGAGCCCGTCATTCCTGATGCACCTGGAGGTGGCACAGCCGGCAAGGCATTAGGTGAGCGCGACGGAGACGGACCCAGTGAGTCGGTCGACCCCCCACATGTTTGGCCACGCGTGTGTGAAGTGGGGATGTGTACCGCAACGAAGGGTTTTAATCTAGAGGGGTGGACGAACCACCGCCGCTTCCCCCATTTGATGCGCACGCACTGCGGTCGCAAAACCTCGACCACCTCCACAGGGCCCCGCCACGGCCGCACCAGCTTAGAGGAGGTTGCGAGTGGCACCTGGGGACAGTGCAGCCATGCCTTGTCCCCCGGCTTCCACTGCAGCATGTGCGCCCGACCCAGTCTGAGCCGCTCATTCGCTTTCTGACAGAGGTCAGAGTTTTGCATGGCAGCATCCCGTGCCTCTGTCAATTTAGCCAAATTAAATTTTACATGGTCAGCCAATTTAGTTTTTCCCTGAGGCGCGGGGATCTGCAGCTGGGCACGAACAGGCGGGTCAGGTTCGCGGCCGTACATGAGGTAGAAGGGTGAAAATCCCGTAGCTGCGTGGGGGGCCATCCGGTACGCCGCCAATACCCCTTGAATTTGCAAGTCCCAATCGGTCTGTGAGTCCGACACCTGCTGTGACAACATTGACGCGATGGTCCGATGCAGACGCTCGACCACCCCGTCAGTCTGCGGGTGATACGGGGAGGTACGAATTTTCTTCGTGCCCAGGAGTTCACAGACTTCTTTGAGCAATTTACCAGAAAAATTTTTGCCCTGGTCGGTCAGCAGCCGCTCCGGAGCACCTTTGTCCAGGACATAACCCTGAACAAAGACCTCCACGATGGCTGCTGCCGACTGGTTGGCAAGGGGCCAGGCCATAGGCCAGCGTGTAAAATACTCCACACCAGTTAACAAATATCTATTGCCCCTGGGTGTGGCGGGGAATGGGCCCAAAATATCCAGCGCGACGAGTTCGTTAACTCTGGACACTTTGATTGACTGCAAGGGTGGGTTAGACACACGTGCTGGCGGTTTTCGTTGCGCGCACCGAGGGCATGACCCCAGTAAATCCCTGACATCCTTCGTCATGCCTGGCCAAAAATAATCGAGTTGGAGTAAGGCGAGGGTCTTTTGGGTCCCCAGGTGTAGGAGGCGCTCATGTGCGGCCCACACGGCCTTGCCACGCAACCCCGAAGGGACCACCAGCCGATGTCGATGGGATTTTCCGTCCCAGTGCATCAGCAGACCATGCACCAATTCCCATGCGTCGGCATCACCCCTGCCCTGCCCAGCACAGCCGACGCGACGACGCAACCCGAGAAGAGAGGTATCCTCCATCAGGAGGCGCCCCCATTCATTGACGGGCATCCCCAACAGGGAATCTTTTCCCTGTTGTGCGATTGAATTTGGAACCAATGTTTCGTCGTGGCCGGCGGCCGCCAGGACCGGAACCGGTATGTCCCCTGCTGGCCTGCAACGTCCCGACCCCAGGAGGCATGCACATTCGGAGGTGGTTGGCATGCGCGACAGAGCGTCAGCATTTGTGTGGCGAACGCCCTTACGGTAGGTGGTTTCAAAATCTAAATCCTGGAGGATCTCCAACCATCGGGACAATTGTCCCGATGGCTGTTGAACTCGCAGGGCGTACTGCAGTGCCACATGATCTGTGCGGACGGTGAAATGCCGACCGTACAGATATGGGCGATACTGTTGGATGAAATAGACAATTGCCAACAGTTCCCGACGGGTGACACAATATCTTTGCTCCGCCAGAGACAACACCCGACTGCCGTACGCAACCACCCCTTCCACGCCGTCAACCACCTGGGAAAGCACGCCCCCAATACCTGTGTTGCTCGCATCGGTGTCGAGCAAAAAAGGCTTAGAAAAATCGGGGTAACTCAAGGGAGGAGCTTTTACCAGGGCGTCCCGAAGGGAGCAGAAAGCAGCCTCCTCCTCCTGACCCCAGTGGAACCGAACCCCTTTTGATGTTAAAGCGTGTAGGGGTTTCGCAATCGTCGCAAAATCTGCGACGAAACGTCGGTAATACGACGCGAAGCCAATAAAACTCCTGACCTCTCCCACCGAGGTGGGAGTCGGCCAGGAGCTGACGCACTGCGTTTTGGCGGGATCAGTAGCAATACCTGAGCGCCCCACGATGTGTCCCAAATAACGCACCGAATCGCGTAACAGATGACATTTTTGGGGTTTGAATTTCAAATTAGCAGCCCGCATCTTTAGGAAAACCGCCCGCAACCTCTGGAGATGTTCGTCAAAAGTTTTACTAAAGACGATAACGTCATCCAAATAAATCAGGCACGAATCCCATTGCAATCCAGCCAAAACCAATTCCATCAAACGCTGGAAAGTTGCCGGCGCTGAGTGGAGTCCCATCGGCAACCGGTTGAATTGGAACAGGCCGTGCGGTGTACGGAAAGCAGTTTTAGGCTTTGAATCATCGTCCAGAGGAAGCTGCCAGAATCCCGAAAGTAAATCCCATGTGGAGAAGAATCGCGCTCCCGCCAAGGCGTCCAGCGATTCGTCCATCCGTGGGAGCGGGTATGCGTCGGCAACCGAAATTTTGTTAAGGCGCCGAAAATCAACGCAAAACCGCAACGAGCCATCCTGCTTTTTAACCAGGACGATCGGCGCTCCCCAAGGGCTGGTGGAAGGAGAAATGATGTCGGCGGCTAACATGTCATCAATAGCCGATTTGACATGGTCCTTTTCGGCGGGACTTAACCGAAACGGATTCTGGCGTATTGGCGCGCTGTCACCCGTATCAATATGGTGACGCAGCAGATGAGTGCAACCCAAATCGTATTTGTCCCGACTGAAAACGTCGGAAAATTCCCGCAGTAGCGTTTTAAGCTGTTGACGCTCTGAATTTGACAGGTCCGTCGATCCCGCACAAAGCGCCTCGAGCCACCCTTCATCGCTGTCCGAATGTGGTCGCGGCGCAGGGACAGCACTCACGTGATTCGCGACGGGTTCCTCACAGGGCACCGGCGTCGCGTGAGCAAGCACGGTCCCCTGCGGGACCACCACCGTGTGCGAGCCCACATTGAGGACCGCGATGAAGGGGTCTCCGTCCCCTCTTACTATGGTCTGGGCCGGAAGTAAATGAGGTCCACTAACCCCGGCCCTAGATGGCCCCAGCAGAACCCCTTGGGCCCCAATGCCCTTAGCGAAGGGCCGCCGAAGTTTCAAAGGAACCAACATTTGTGCCCCCGGAGGAACGCGCACCGTTCTATCTACAAACGCCGGCACCGTTGCGAACGCCGTCCGACTCGTACCGGGGGATGGCAGAAACGCCATGCGTCGGCCCGACGGGAGCTCAATGCATCCCTGGTCGATTAATATCCTAATTGGCATTTTGGCCAGGAAGTCCGTCCCCAGCAGGCACGGAACCGCCAGCGAGGAGGAAACAAAAATCGGCCCAGACAATTTAATATCCCCGATACAAATTAGGGCTCGAATCTGTCCGATGATGCCAAGTGAGCCCCCGTTAGCAGCAAAAAATGGCACGTTAACAGGCATCAAAGGACGGCTCTGGGCAGGGAGAATATTGTAAATTAACTCCGAAATAATGGTCGCCGATGCTCCCGTATCGACCAGGATGCGCACCTCGACCCCGTCGATGTGCCCCACAACGGCCGACGACCCCGACGACGCGGCTACAACACGATGGGCCAACACGGACCACTGGCTGGGTTCAATCTGAGTACCCAGAGCGGTGCGTGTTGGTGCGATGGTGCGCGATATTGGCCCCCCAATCGGTGCGGTGTATGAGTGTGTGGCGGGTGTGTGCGTGGGCCAAACATGTGAGGTGCCGCGACTCGCCGGGTTATGATGATGGAGCTTGGGAAGAGGGCCGGCGTCCTGTCGAGGTGTCGTCCCGCGCTGCCGAGGAGAGCGGCACCCCGAGGCGACATGGCCCCGGATGCCGCAGTTGTAGCAGCGCGGGAGCGCTGGTGACGACGACGGATGATCAGGATGGCTCGAGCCGCCCCGGTCCGCCCGTACTCCCGCTCTCTGCCGCCGTTGATGGTCGATGGCGCAGATCTCCTCCGCCGGGAGGGTGGCTGCGGCCACGGTACGCCCGCTCGCCGCCTTGCTGGCCTTGCGTCGTTGCGCGAGCAGGTTTGCGTGGAGGAGTCGTGCTGCTTGGAGGGAGCACATCTCCGCGTCGTCCTGTGCGACGATGACGATCTCCAAGTCGTCCGCCAGCAGGAGTATCTTCTCTGTAACCATGGCGTCGACACCTTCGTTGTCCATCCGTGGAAAGGCCGCCTTTGCCAGTGCCAGGAGGCTTGTGCGGTACGCCAGAGGCGACTCCTTTGCCCCCCGCTGGCGATCGTAGAAGAGTTGGCGACAGTCTGACGGCGGACCGTAAACTGCAGCCAGCACCTGCATCGCCGTCTGCAGCGTAGAGCGCCTCTCCTTCGGTGCCGATGTTAAAGTGGCGAGGGCGTCGCTGTCGAGGAGTGCTGGCAGCGCGCGGAGAGCCTCGGCGTCCGTCCACTTCGCCATCTCCTGGTGAGCGAGGAAGCGCCGCTGGAAGCCGCCCCAGTCGCCTTCCTCGCCCACAAATTCTTTGAGTGGAGGCAGTCGCTGATGTAGTGCAGCGGCTGCCGCAGAAGGTCGCCCTTCCTCGTCCCCCTCACCCGGCTCTTCTTCGGCGCGCACGACCGATGGCATCGCCGGTCGCACCCGTGGTGACGTCCCGTCCGTTGGCGATGACGCGGCAGGTACTGTATGCCCGCCGTTGGACGCGATGCTCAGGCCGGCCACGCCCTCAACTGCAGCTGCGGTGATGGCGGGATTTTCAAATTGGTGTTCCGCCGAAATGGCGGGAAGGCGCTGTGGTCGTCGGCTTTCATCGCCCCGTGGCGGTCCAGCAGCCCCCAGCTGAGTGATGTGGTCCAGCATGCTGGCAGTGGCGTGCAGCAGCTCCATCAGCTTGGCGTGCGCCTGCCTCAGCCCCTCTGCCGACACCTCTCCACCCTCCTGTTGCTGCGGCGTAGCCGTATTTGGCCCCGACTGCTCCGTGCTCTCTTCACCCGTCCCGGGCTCTCCGACTGCAGCGGTGTCCTCCGCCCCCGGCATCCTGACCCGAGCTGACCGGCGCGTGTCCATGTTCATAGATTTTTACTTCTGACACCAGATGTAATACCGTTGAGGACTCTTGGACACCCGGGGTTGAGGCACACGTATTTATTCTGCAACAGTTGTCACAACCGCGGACATACAATACTGGAGGGGGTATCGGCCCCCTCACCCGGCTAGCTGGGAATACACTGCTAGCTATCTCTGACCTACCTCCTAGTCCTCCACTAACGGGCTAGGGGAGGCTGTCTGGCCCGACACTGGTAAGTCGGGCTACGGTACCCGGAGTCCCAGAGCACTAGCTCTGGTTCTCGGGACCACGCCGCTGGCTCGGTCCTGCGCGGCCCTGACAAGGGCAGCGTCCCAGGGGAGTCCAGGGCTCTAGCTAGACGATCTTCGGTCTTCACTGGTTTTGCTTTAACATTCTGCCCCGAGCCCTCTGACACATCCCCCTTTATACTCAACCCCCGCTGAGGGGTGGGGCCCCGGGCTGCCTGGTGCGGACGTCGTTGAGAGCACCCCCCCCGTGCACTCACGTAGCCCCGCCCACTGTGTTTGTTTCCCATAAGCTGCCATGCATAACGGCTCTCTCTCTAACACCCCTACACATGCAACACAAACACAGGGCACGGTCAGTCTACACCTTGCAACAAAAGGCATGTGGATATCTGTGAAACTACTTGACATCTGTGAAAAATATATTTATAGCTCATCGGATTCCTCCAGTATAAATAAATATTCTGATTCTGATGTGGACCACAAGGAATTATGTAATTTAAAGACAATTAAATCCACCAATCCATCAAATCATTCAGATGTTGTCATGGTTACACACTCCTAGAATTGTATCACCACCTTCTGGTGTTGTCTTTCCATTGGCTTTGGACCTCTAGTTTCCATTCTGCATATGTGCCTCACCCATTGTAAACTATTTTTTCTGACTACATCTGCAACATTTTTCCTCCACACTCAATTATTAATGTTCAAACTACTAATTGCATTTTACCATGGAATTCCTCAAATCCTCTGCATGTACCTATATTCAAAGACCAGAAGAATATTTATAAAAGAATGATTGAGGCATCATTCCATGATTGCGGTGTATAATTGTTGTTGAAACATTGTAAGCAAATCTGAAAATTTTATGAGTTGTCCCATTTGTTGATGATGTCCAAAGTTCAGTTATACTATCTGGTAGAGGAGTTTTCCCATTTTTCACATTGCAAATGGCATTGTTTATTTTTTTAAAGAAAAACATCTGGAACTTCTGCCTCTGAATAGGAGAGATGGTAGAATTCCTGGGCTATACGTATTGTATGCTATCCAAAAATTCGAGCTCTAAGTTATCATTCAATCTTTCATCCTTTTCCATAATAGAGGTTTTTGGGTTAGATCGCGTAATTATAAACACATCGTTAAATTCACCACCACCCGACACAGCCAATTAGTAACAAACCTTACTAATATCTATGCAATCTAACCCAAAAACATCGATTATGGATAATATTGGTCGCGAAAGCCTACGTGTTAAAGAACCATCCTTTTTACTCCTGTTGCTTACTACGATGTTTTACATTGTTTTTGTGTTGTGTTCCCAGATTTCTGATTGAAAGTGATAACAGCATGAACGTGTATTAACAGTGAATTATTTGATACATGTGAGAGAAGAAAAATGAGAACCGTTGGGAAAGTATCACACTGCAACACTGAGAGTGATGGCACAACTACCAAGTGCATTTTCCTGTGCGAGTCTCACCCTGGTGATGCTCATTCTCCCACACCCCCTGTACCATGACCTCCAGCAGGGAGCCACTGCAACGGTCGTGCAGCCGCCACATCCTCGCCGCCCCGCGCGAGGCCTTCAGCCTCCTGTACCTGCCACAGAATAAAACATCCCGCCAGAGGCTCATTTTAAAACGTCAACATCCAAGTGTCTACCTTTTCTAATGAGTAGAGTAGATGGTTCTAATCTTCATTGGTAGACTTGAGCCAGCGGTAAAAATTCCACATGGTTATGGCAGGAGCTAGTCTCTTCATAGGATGACTACTGTCAACTTGCCATTCAAATGTAACACATTTTATTTATCCTAGTGTAGTGTGGTGAAATACGTGGCGCACACTGTTGTCCAAGAGCAACCGAGGACAAACACGTCCATGTGTGCAACATGAGGTTGCACGGGCAAACCGCCACCTACTTTGGGAGAGAAGCTGGTGCAGACCAGGTCGGCCTGGGGTTGCACGCTGACACCGGAGGTGTTGCCAAGGAGACGTGCGATAAGGGGTGATTGATGGCCTGACAGGTGCCAGGCACTCAGTCGCCACGTGATTCTGTTCTGAATCTTGACCATGAGACGTGGGCTAAGCTGCAGGTTGATGACGCTTCATTATTGACGTTGCGCTGTCGTGCTTCTCGGGGACCTGGGCCCGCAGATCGCCCAACCATTGTGCTGCGTGAGGGACTCCTCATGCAGTGGGAGTCCCTGGGCTGACACTCTCTCGCTCCCCCTTGTGGGAGCCGGCACAACACGGTATGCGCGGTGCCCGCGCTATCTCAGCGCTCACCAAGCCCATCTATGGGTTGTACGCGATGACGGTGCATCACACGCTGTGCTATAGTAAAGCCGGCATCACACATCAACCTACCCAGTGCTGTCCGCGACATAGGAACATCGCACGCCATGACCCTCCCGGGCCGGCACCATACAGTGATATCCCCGATGTCACTACACATGAATGCATCTGTGATTCTCAAGTCTCCCAGTAAAACATGGTTCAATAGGTCACTTCTCCTCTACTACTCTCACTATCTGGAAACTCCAACCCCCGGCTGTCCCACATTTATGACTTGCCAGTTCTAACCGTTACCTGCGCTGGCTGGATATGTTTTCAGCAAGCAGCTGGCTACGTGTGCTCATTTCCTGCTGCAGCTGCTGCCGTAGGTCACGGAGGAACTGCATCGGCACAAAGCGCTCCCGGTTTGCCACACACAACTCAGCCTCACGAGCACGCAGCTGATACAGCCGCTCTGTCAGGAACTCCGGGTCTGTGGCCTCATGCAGAGAGAGACCTGCAGAAGTACTCACACAAACACACAGCAATACATATAAACAAGTGAAAAAAATATGTACGCATATACATACACATAAATATATATGCACACATACACATAAGTAACCATATACTCTAAGCACTGCCAACCGGCAATACACATATATTAAGTGTTATACAGTTTAGGGAAGCATAGAGAATGTAGTAGTGTTAACAGCTTGCTTGTTCACACACACCGTGTATTGGTTTGAGTGGTGGCATGACATGTGTATCTGCTGCATCTGGAATGGGCTGATCCAATGCAGATGTAGTTGGTGACATTCGATGGTGCAGTTGAGCCTCCAGTTTGGCATTGTTCTCTTCTATAAGGGCAATCCTGTGGCAACAGAGCAGTGCAGACAGACACCCACCTTCACTAACACCTGAACAATATAGCCAGCCATATCAGTGATTATAACTTTTACAATAGTTTTTTTTTTGCAAAGAGAAAATAAAGATTTATGGACTTATTATGAAACATGGAGTTAAAATATGAAATTGTGAATTCACATATTAGCAGTCTTCTGTTACCAGGTATTGGGTAACAAACTATCACTTAAACATTCAAGCATGTGTAATGTAGACATTTGTCGAAGTAAAATTGAGTGCATATTTAATGACAGGTTGGTTGTATATCAGCAACACCCCTGAACACGGTGGTGCAACCAGGAGGCATTATCCAGTCGGAGATCTTCAATCATGAACCTCTTTATTTAGAAACCATCCCGTTACGTTGGGGACTTGCTTAACATATACAAAATAATATAATACACAGCCTAAGGGTACCTACGAGCAGTGATCATGGTTTAGAACCCCCTGTGCTATGGGAGGGCACACTTCAGGCGCTAACTGCCGTAGGGTGTGCGAGAGGTGAGGTGGTCTACTTAGGCACACCATACACTTACAAGCACTTGATCAACACAGGATAGAGCCCAGACCCACACCGATTAACATGGTTGGCTACATACTGTACGAAAGAAGTTAAACAGAAAAGAACATCAAAAGCACTCCCAGGGCAGTTCTTAAATAGCCTGAAGTCAACCGGCTCTGCCTGGTTCACCCCCAGACTATGGACACCAAAACAGCTCCAATCATCCCACTACCACCCAATTCGCTTCCAAATGATAAGCTCATCCTGATTGGGCTTTGTTTTGAGCCACCGCACCTCCGACCAGAGTACTAAAAAGTTCAACATACCAAATTGGCCAGATTCTTGGAAATTTCTCAAAAACCCTTCCTTATATGCAGGCCACCTGAGTTTCTGTTCATGAATTTTTGCCACAGCCAGGCTGGCTATACACCAAACCTGGCATTGACGTTGTGGTGACATCACCACCACTGAGTGGGATGTGAGTTGTTTGGCGAGAGTTTGGCTGAAGTAACCAGCGCCAGAAAAAACCCCAGAAGAGGGCATTACCTCTCCTGTAGCTCGGCTGAACGCCGTCTGTAGTAGGCCAGGGCAATAGACTGTCCTGCTCGGGCCCTCACAGTGGACTGCAGTGAGCGAGCCTCTTGTTGCCCGGCACGCAGAACCTCGAAGAGAGCCTCGTACTCGGACATGGTGGTCATCAGCACCTCCCTGTAATCGCTGGTCCTCTCCAGCACCTGGCAGTAGCAACAACCATCATATTGGTGGCGGTGATGACCATGATTAATTAAATGTTTTATGACAGAAATTATGATCACATTGCTTCGTGTAAATCATGAATCATGATGATCGTAATGAGGAATCGGTAGCTTGTTAATCGTGAGGGGTACTAAATGTACAGTGCAGTAACCCATTGCTCTTCACGAGTTCTGGATTCTCGAATTTAGTGTATTCGCGTGTTAATAAATGCATACTAATCCCCTATATTACAACTCCGACCCGCTGGACTATTCGCAAATGACCATAGTGGTAGACCATCGACAACTGGAGAAGGTGTGCGCAGAATGTTTTATTTGAAACTGTCTCCGAATATTAGGCACAATACCTCGGCTGCCCGCTTCGTCCTCAGTCTCGCAGTAATATCGTGTACCACGAATAGGTACTACCATTGCAGCTACTGTGAACTCTCTATTGTGCATTTTTAGTTTATACATACTGCAATTGCTGTTAGTGCACTTTTCTCTCTCATTGTATCTCCCGAGGAGTCATCTTCCTGAATTCCTAATCATCACCTCCATCGTGGTCAAATCATCATCATCATCATCAAAGGTAGTTAAAATAAAAGAAATTGGGTAAAACAAGTGTTTCAATGCACACACTTTTACTTGCACTCAAAAGTAGAAAATAACTTATTTTGACCCCAGAATGAATGAAATTTGATGTGCTTCATAAAAGTGGGTGGCTTGCATAAAGAAAATTAAACATCGAAAGAAAACAACCCACTTTTATTCAGCACATACAATTGTATTAATTCTGGGGTAAAAATATTTATTTTCTACTTATGAGTGCAAATAAAAGTGTGTGCATTGAAAAACTAGTTTTTTTAACCTAATTCATTTCATAAATTTTATTCTTAGTATTTGCTTTCAAATCTTTGAGGATTTATATCTCCCGAAAATCTATCATTAAATATATGAAATAACGAGGTTAAATGTGTAAAGTTTTTATTGTTATAAAATATTAATGACTCTTCTGTAAATTAGAGATTTCCTTAAACAGATAAGAGTAACCATATCAAAACAGTTTAAAATCATTTTGAAAGGATAACTATATATATGTGTAGGACTTGAGAAACACACGTTACGCGTTGAATTGAGATACGGGCACGCGGCGCACAGTGAGGGAAAACGGGGACACAGGGAGCGGAGCGACATACTGTTGTTGTTGTACCAATTAAGGTGGCATGGTAATTAAGGGGGGCCTGCAGGTGGCCGGGGGTAATCGAGGACGCAGGCCGTTGATTTGGACCAGAGGTATGGTTGTCGGGAATTGGCGCCCCGGTATCTACAACAACAATACCACGTGAGGCTGGGGGCTGGGGGCGAGTAGCGAAGTGGGGGATGGTCCAATTAATTAAGGGGAATTGGTTCAGGGATAAAGGGAAGGAGCGTGGGGAGAAACAGGAGTTGGTTGGTGCCTGGGACGAGAGACGGACAGAGGAAGAGATGGAGCAGCAGACAAGAGAGTATAGTATAAGGTAGCAGTGGACAAAGAGAGTATAGTATAAGGTAGCAGTGGGCAAAGAGAATACAGAGTATGGTAGCAGCGGATAAAGATAATACAGATAGAGTAGCAGTGGACGGAGCAAGTACAGTATAGGATAGCAGCGGAGTAACGGACCTTGGTGGAGGAAGCTACGACGGAGTGGGACGGCAGAGAGAACAAAGAGCGACCGAGCTGGAGAGAGAGAGAGCAGAGAGGAGGGTCGCTGGAGGAGAGGAGCAGAGGGAGAGCGAGCGAAGCCAGTGGAGCGAACGAACGGAGGGACATTGAGTGATGTTGATGGGGAGTTGTGAGTTGAAGAGTACGGAGGGACATCAAGTGATGCCGACGGAGATTTGAACTATACGCGTTAATAAAGAACCGAGAAAGACAAAGAAGCTGTCGTGTCAGTACGAGTCCTACATATGTATACGATAGCGCACTTCTCTCGGTTGATTAATCTCATCCAGTGCCTTTTTGCTGCACACATTGCTTCCTGTATGCTTGGTGCATTCCAATTCTTCCAGTTTCAATCCACCTAGTGATCGCACTCTGCTCAATGCAACAAACGCCTGACCCCAGCAGCAAACACCTTGGAACCTACATTGACAACGGCATAGTTTACGGTGGATCCCTGAATTTTGTGCACCGTTGAAGCCCAACAAAGGATGAGTGGTAACATGCGTCTTTCTGCAGTTCCAAATGAATAGTTGGCAGGGAACTGGACAGACATCGGCTCAATCTGGTGATCTCCAATCTCTCCAAAACATGTCTTTACCGATGGAATGTCCTCTGCATACAATTAAGCTCCCCGGAAAATAGGCCTGATGATTTCAGGAATCTGTCCCATTACTCGATTGACTCGTTATTTTCCAACATCGATATTGTAACGAAGCATCACCTTGTCAATCCAGACAATAACAATCGCTCGTCATTGTCTAGATAATTTTCATATATATGAAATTGTGCAATACAAAATTAAGTAAAAAACACAAGAAGCACAGGATCGTCAGGACCTGGACCGGTTCTTTAAATTAAATCTTAAATTGGCATGTGAGACGACGAGTCTGTGTACAAAATTTCAGATCGTTAGGTTTCGTAGATCCGAAGATTTGAAAGAATATAAGCAGACAACAGGGTCAGTTCAATAAAAGTGTGTAATAATAAAAAATAACATTGTTCCTTGTAATTTATTTATTGTAGTCATTACTATTAAATACTTAACATTCTCCCCCTGTTCACTCGTACCAGAAACGTGTAACCTCAATTTCCCGTTGAGCAAGATTTTTCTGATTAATTTGTACATCAGTGAAAAGGCAATATTTTACCAATTTTGGCATTTGGTAGAAACGTCTCTAAAGGAGAGATGGTTGCGTGACAAGCTTTGCTAATTGGCTGTGTCGGCTGGTGCCGGGTTGAACGACATTTATATTTACGTGACCTAACCCAAAAAACCTTAATTATGGATATCTAAAGGATTTGACCGTATGTGGTGGGTGGCCTGTTGGACACTCCCAAGTGTCCCATGATCCTACTACCACAGGCCCTCTAATATCTAAAGTGACCCATGACCCTACTACCACAGGCCCTCTAACGTCTCAAGTGGCCATGACCCTACTACCACAGGCCTTCTCGCGTCTCAAGTAGCCCATGACCCTACTACCAGAGGTCCTCTAACGTCCCATGTAACCCATGACACTACTACCACAGGAACGTCTCAAGTGACCCATGACCATACTACCACAGGCCCTCTCACGTGCCTTGCTCAGGGCCCCTGCGTACACGGCCAGACGCCCAGGACCCGGCACGGCCCCAGTCTTGCCCAGCGCCTGCAGTTCGGCCGATATCTCCTCGCGCAGCCTCCGCACGAACGCGCCGTCCCACTCCAACTCCGTCGCCTCAGACATGATGACGCCGCCTCTGCTCTATGTCAACTGAATGCACTGCAGGAGGTTGTGCGTGATGCGGGGCCAAAATACTCGAGGTTTGAGGCGAGGGTCCTAGATGGACAGCAG
Source organism: Lampetra fluviatilis (assembly GCF_964198595.1). Lineage (NCBI taxonomy): Eukaryota > Metazoa > Chordata > Hyperoartia > Petromyzontiformes > Petromyzontidae > Lampetra > Lampetra fluviatilis. The sequence goes on from NC_136288.1 coordinate 97,654, forward strand.
CAGCAACCAGGGTTATAAAGAACCGGAATGTAGGAGTCGCATAAAGTAAATGATGTAATGGCAATCTTGGGTGATGAATGTTGCAGGATCTCTGAGAGGTATTGTGATAGATATGGTTTGAGAAAGGTCTAACGGCAATCCGGAATAATGGAGATACAAGGTGGCATAGCTTGACGAGACACACGATGATTTGAATGGCGACAGTTGTGGGTATGAGAGGATTGAGGAAGATCTGTAAGAGGTCCAGAATAATTCAAGTTCAAGATGGTCCTGGAAGACGGAAGTCAGATGATAATTAATGGACATTTGAGATGGACCTTAGTAGGTATTTCGAGTGGTACTCAAAAAGTCCAAGAGGTTTTGAGGACCTGCTGGACGTCCTGGAGCTTGCTACATTAGGTGCTGGATGACGGAGGATGTATTTGTAGCCACGTGTAGTCCTGGGCGATAGGCGCGAAATGATCCTCTTTAAAAGATGCACTATCTATGAAGAACATCCAAAATTCTTTATTTTGCTCTGAGAGATCGGACTGACTGGGAGAGAAATCCCTGACTCGTCGCCAGCGTAGTCGCCTAGGGAACAGCGAGCGACATCCGGCAACACGGCGCGCGTTGACGTCATGTCACGAGCAATGACGCCATGTCCGCCGGATAATGTCATGTCGCGCGCGATGACGTCATGTTGCGCGCGATGACGTTATCATGGGACATTTTTTTTTGCCAGAAGCAAGATTTTCAAACACCAAATAGATAACTGTTTGCATAGAATTGCGTCCGCATTAACCACACGTACTGGTTGTGGTGAACAGGCAAATAAACATGCTCTGACAACATATACGTTGTGTTGTGTGCATTGAAAAATTATAATACTCCGATTGATGCTCCTGCTGTTGTAGAGTGACTCATGCAGCCAGCTATGGCTGCAGGGTTTTGGTATACGACGTTTCGATTGCAACACAAGCAATCATCATCAGGTATAAATGAAATAGCAACAAAAAATCTAACCAGAAAACTATAGACAGACATATAAGCAGACATATATCACCAAGATACATAGAGAGAGTAACACAGGTACAGAGAGGGAGATCGTCTCTGTGGCGTGGCCTTAAATAGACAGAGGGGGGCGGAGGCAGAGAGAGGAAGGGGGTAGAGAAAAAATGTACATGTCAATGAGTACGAAGGACGCGTAGTAAAGTACGCAGGCTTGAACATTAGGAGAGATGGAGAAAGAACACACTAAATTAAATAACCTAGCAAAATATCGAAATGTTATGTAATACAACACAGAGAGTCGGTCAACACACAATTAACGCATAGCCTGGTCGATTACGTATTTCAAAGATTGCTAAGTTAGAATTTAAGTGTGAAAATTCCAAAGAAAGACAAAACATAAAAACAAGAGGAACGGAGACACACAGACAGAGCTGAACATAAGAACGACAAAAAACGAGTGTAGACAGATAAAAGTACACTAAATACAACAGACAGAGAGAGAAAACAAAAAACCCAGAGAGAGAGAAAAAGGTAAACTTGGAACTTCCCCGTAGAAGTGGTTCAATCTTAATTTTGGAGCTTTCGTGACTGCAGGAATTATTCTATGGTTCTTTCGGTAAAGTCACGTATAAAGATAAATTAATAAATTAAATAATAGCATACGACGTTTCGATTGCAACACAAGCAATCATCATCAGGTATAAATGAAATAGCAACAAAAAATCTAACGTCGTATGCAATTATTTAATTTATTATTTTATCTTTATACGTGACTTTACCGAAAGAACCAAAGAATAAGGGTTTTGGTAGTACATGTTGTTTATGCCATTTATTGTGAAAATTCCGTCACAGTTCCTGTTTCATTGGCTTTATTTTTTATTGATTTCGAAAAGTGTATTGGTTTAGCCATGTTTGTTTGTTGTAGTACAGATTTAGACTGATGGCCTTAATCTAAGTTGTCTTGTGGTTGTTGTTGTTTGACTTGCATCCCACTGGGATTTTTGCACACAGCGTTGGTGTACGATGTTTTTTATGCAATATTTTGCAGTCTTTTCTTGGATTTTCTGTTTGCACTTAGTCACATATTTACTTTAAGATGTTTTTTGTTCATATTTTTGTTTTTGGTTTGTTGCGGTTGCACCCGATTCAAGAGCCGAATGGCTCACAGGGCTTTACCTAATAAATTAACTTGAACTACACTCAACACAACGTTGTGTGTGATTACACTCAACACAACGTTGTTGTTTGTGATTACACTCAACACAACGTTGTTGTGTGTGTGATTACACTCAACACAACGTTGTTGTGTGTGATTACACTCAACACAGCGTTGTTGTGTGTGATTACACTCAACACAACGTTGTTGTGTGTCATCAACATTGTTGTGTGTGATTAAACGTTGTGTTTAACAATGTGTGTAATCGCTCACATGTTGAGTGATTACACACTCTGCGTGTGTGTCTGTAGCAGTAGTACGTTTGCCGCTTGTCGTAGATGTTCGCAGTTTGAATACAGCGGCCGCCCTGTTTAATGCTTACAGGCGTGTTCACCGCAAATGCACCACGTGCCATCTGCTTCAGAGCGGACGTTGAAGATCCCAGCGTCATGGACCATATTTACTTAATTAAATACAATTGCCTGCAAATTACCCAGTTGGAATATACTGTGCAATGTAATTATTGCTGGGAAATGTGGTAGGACCCTCTGGAAAAGAGCCATACGACTCAGTGGGGCTATCCTGGGTAAAACTGACCACCCACCCCCTCGTGTGCCATGCTGGCCTTAATAGATGCTCGCTAACAGAACTTACTTCTCGAACAGACTGTTAAACGCCTTGTGAAGGGACTGTGTCTTCGTTTGAGTCCGTGACTGTGTAACCTGGTACATAATAAGGGTGCCGCGTTGTTGGGATGGTAACTCCTTCACCTGGTATGCAAGAGGTCGTGGGTTCGATCCGGACCCTGACGCCTGTATATTTGGAGTTTTCATGTCTCTCTCCCCGTGGTCGCGTGGATTGTTCTCCAGGTCTTCCGGTTTTCCCCTCCATATTTAGAAACATGCGTTTAGAGTATTTTACTGCTATACATTTCCACAAGATAAGCCACTCCATTGAACTAACATTCGTGACCAGAGCGGGAATCGAGTTCAGGTCACCAGATTCATCGTAGCGCAGCGCGCTAAACCCACACGCCCACAGACAAGACTCCAACTCATCCACCTCTCGCACCTGTGCCAGGAACTTCCAATTGTGCAGCGACGTTCGAATGAAGCGACCCGACCTCCCATTGGGACACGATGGCTAGCAGGCGGTTGAAGCTACCCTGCAGGAAGAAAGCGCAGGTAACCCACGTGAGCGTCATGAGGCGTGCCCCGCAGGTGGTATCACATGGGATGATGCATGTGCCTCCACGCCATGGCCCTTTCACGAATCCGCTACTGTATGGGGACCTCACCACTGCGGTGTATTTTATCATACTTCACCACGCTGGTCGGTGCGGGTTGTTTGCTGGCGTGGGGAGCGGGGCACAGTGCAAGGGTTCATGTTGCTGGACTGCCCCTTTTCTGACCACGTGACCCTTGCCAGATTAATTCTGCGAATGCGCAATCGCCGAGCCATGCGAAAGCACCCCCGGTTTTGCCACGTGTAGCTCTCGTAGACGATGACAACAAACACGTACCCTGCTCTACGGAGCCTGACAGCGGTCATTATGGTGGTGATGGTTCGCGTGGTACCTTCCCATCAGATTCCCCCTGGCGTGCAAATGTTGATCCCCTTACGGTTGCGCAAGCCATTAGACCGGACGGCGACCACGGGAGGGATCCTCTTGGGACCCTCCAATAAGGCCACAAAGGTATTGACGTTAGTTGGAGCCCAGACTCTGGTGTCCAACGACCAGGAACCTTTCATCCAGGTTCTCAACACTGGGTTAGACACTTCCATTGTTCAGGAGGGCACCATGTTAGCCCATGCGTCGCCCGCACTTCATGAGGGATGTGTTGTTGGGGGTGTGGGGATCGAGTCGAACACGCCGCCGCGTAAGGATTTGGACGACGAGTGGTCGAAATCACTTTGTTCGGAGAGTGTGGACTTGTCCGAGTCCCAGAGGGATGAGTTGAGGGCACTCTTACGTGAGTTTGCTGACGTTTTTAGTACAGGGAAATTTGACATCTGCCGTAATACGCTTTTGAGCCACCATATCGATACAGGCGACACCGCTCTGATCTGGCAGAAACCTTACCGGCTGAGCCCTGCAGAGAAGGAACATGTGTAATGTTCTTGTAGGGAGACGGAGTCTTCGTAGAGGCAACACGGTTTATTATACCAAACAGTTTACCCTAACACAAAGGGGTAATGACCCCTTCCACCCACAACCTGGGGAGGTACAGCCTCCGGGCTATCGTACCTAGAACTCTGACCACTCTAGCCCTCCGGCTAGCTAGACCTAGGGGAGGCTGACCCACCGCTGGCCCGGTGGGTCTCTGACCACTGGCCCATCCGGACCTGGCCCTTAAAAGGACATCAGGCCGAGGGAATCTCAGGGTCCTAATCTCTCGACCACTGGCACCGCACTGACCCCCGGCCCTTAGAAGGACGTCGGTGGCTTGGGGTCCAGGGCCTTCTTCTCCAGGTGACTTCTGGCTTCAGCTTGAGGCGGACTGACTCGCTCTCTCAGGGACCCGCTTTTTATACTCTTTCTCCCTGAGGGGCGGGGTTCTGGGGGATCGTAGCGGGATCGTAGCTTTCCCCAGCCCCCTCCCCTCAGAGGGGTTCCAACCGTCGTTGGCCCGACCGGTCCAGACCGGTTTCTACCCCTCCCCCTGGTTGTGGCTCGTGTGTGTCAACATGATCACCACACATGTTCGGCTAACAGTTGATGAGATGCTAGCCGCAGACATCATTTCGCTGTCCACCAGCCCATGAGGAGCCCCTATCGTTCTTGTTAAAAAGCATGATGGTAGCTTGCGCTTCTTGTGTCGATTTCTGCAAGCTCGTGAAGATCTCTGTGTTGATTTGAAGCTTTCGTGACTGCAGGAATCCATACTCTTTGGTTTTTTCGGTAAAGTCACGTAGGTAGAAAAATAAATGATCATGACGTGTAGATCGCAACACAAGCAATCGTGATCAGGTGGGACAACCACAGCAAAAAATAATAATAACGTCGTGATCTATTATTTTTCTACCTATGTGACTTTACCGAAAGAACCAAAGAGTAAAGATATCTGTGGCTGATGCTTATCCTCTCCCTCGGATGGATGATTCCCTGGACGCCCTAGGGGGCGCCCACTATTTCTCTACCCTTGATCTCCTGTCCAGATTTTGGCAGTTGCCACTAGACGAAGCATTTAGGCCCAAACAGCCTTTTGTACATATCAGGGCCTATTCGAATTCAATCGGCTTCCAATGGGGCTCCACTCCGTGCCGGCTACGTTCCAACGATTGATGGAGCTGGTCCTAGCTGGACTTCAGTGGGACTAATGCTTAATATACCTCGACGATGTTATCGTCTTCAGCCGTATGTTCGAAGAACATCTTGATCGGTTACGTGCTGTTTTTCTCAAAATGTGTGCGGCCAATCTCAAATTTGAGCCGCAAAAGTGTCACCTCCTTCAAAAATCCATGCAGTATCTCGGTCATATTTTCAGTAAATCGGGCATTGCGACGGACCCCGACAAAACCGCGTGTGTTCGGACTTGGCCGACGCCCACGTTGGTGGGCGAGGTGCGTAGTTCACTATCATCACAAAACCCCTCCACGCCTTGACGGCTAAGGGTCAGAAGTTTCATTGGGGGGAGGAGGAGGAGGCCGTATTTGTTGCGCTCCGCGATGCCTTGGTGAACGCCCCTCCCCTCCGCTACCCCGACTTTGCCGCACCGTCCATCCTTGATACGGTAGCGAGCAACACCGGCATCGGCGCGGTTTTGTCCCAGTATGTCAACGGGGTGGAGTGCATTTGTTGCATATGGCAGCAGAGTGCTGTCGCCGACCGAGCAGCGATACTTGGTCATGCGCCGGGAACTCCTAGCGATCGTTTTCTTCGTACAACAGTATTTCCCCTACTTGTGTAATAAACCCACTCCGGACGATATCGTATTTTCTTGTCTTTATTCATTCTTCCTTGTTCACAGCTCTCTCTCTCTCACACACACCGCTGGGTTCCTTTTTCCAGTTACTCCCGTTACTCCCTCTTGAGCGTGGCGTTCGCTCGCTTTCCTCATTCCCTCACACTGCTGGCTAACGGCGTCGGGAGACAGCCTCCGGCCTGCCACGTGGCCGCTGGTGTGCCGGAGGCACCAGAGGTGGTCTCTCCTCCAAGTTCTTCACACTGACCACGAACTGTCTCTCTCTGCCCCTTATATCACCTGGCTCACGTGATGCCACGCAGCCAATCATAAGCCTCTCCCCTGGAACCTCCTAGATGTTGCTATACAGCCCCGGGGATATACCCTTGGCTCGACGTCCCATTGGCTGCGGGCTGAGGCCGGCAGAGCCTATCACCATCGCCCAGTTACCCCCGGGTGCATCCTCATATTACACTTGTATGGCCAACGATTTACAGTGTGCTCGGACCATGCAGCGCGACAGTACGCATTGCGTATTGAACAACTGTCAGGCCAACTTTCGCGTTGATTGGAGGTCCTCCAGGACTACTCCTTTATGCTCTCCTATCTAAAAGGCACCCAGCATATGAACGCGGATGCCCTGTTGCGAATGCCACCAAGCGACAGGTACGCTGCTTTGTTGCCGGATTTGCGTCCATCACTAAACCCCTCCACGCATTGACAGCTAAGGGTCATAAGTTCAATTGGGGGGAGGTGAATGCCCCTCCCCTGCGCTACCCTGATTTTTCTTTGCCATTCATCCTGGATACGGACACTAGCATCACCGGAATTGGAGCTGTTTTGTCTCAGGTTGTCAACGGCGTTGAGAGTGTTGTTGCGTATGGCAGCAGGGTGCTGTCTCCGGCCGAACAGTGGTACTGTGTTACGCACCGGGAACTGTTGGCTATTGTGGTCTTTGTGCAACAGTATTGCCCCTACTTGTGTAGGGGTGTTACGGAGGGGCTGTATACAATGGAATCAGATGGGAAAGAAACACAGTGGGCGTGGCTATGTCGGTGCACGGGCAGGTGCTCCCAGCAACGTCCGCATCGGGCAGCCTGGGGGGCTGACTCGGAGCTGGGATCCCCCGGGGCCCCACCCCTCAGCGGGGGGTTTGGTATAAAAGGGGATGAGCTGGAGGGCTCGGGGAGATATGTTAAGCTAAACCAGTGAAGACTGAAGATCGTCCAGATAGAGCCCTGGACTCCCCTGGATCGCCGCCCTTATCAGGGCCGCACAGGACCGAGCCAGCGGCGTGGTCCCGAGAGCCAGAGCCGGTGCTCTTATCAGAGCTGGTCTGGGACTCCGGGTACCGTAAGCCCGACTTACCAGTGTCGGGCCAGATAGCCTCCCCTAGCCCGTTAGTGGAGGACTAGGAGGTAGGTTAGGCATAGCTAGCAAGTGTATCCCCAGCTAGCCGGGTGAGGGGGCCGATACCCCCTCCAGTGTTGTATGTCCGTGATTGTGCCAACTGACGCGGAATAAATACGTGTGCCTCCAACTCCGGCGTCCAAGAGTCCTCAACAATATTACATCTGGTGACAGAAGTGAACGACCACGAACATGGACACGCGCCGGACAGCTCGAGCCAGGGTACCGGAGGCGGAGGACACCGATGCAGTTGTGGAGCACGAGACGGCTGAAGAAGGCATCGAGCAGCCGGGGCCGGATGCATCCACACCGCAGCATTGGGATGGAGGGGATCCGTCGACAGATGGACTGAGGCAGGCTCACGCAAAACTGGCGGAGCTGCTGTACGCTGCTGCCGCCACGCTGGAACAGATCACACGGCTGGGGGCTGGTGGACCGCCACGGGGCGACGACAGCCGACGACCAGTGCGCCTTCCCGCCATTTCGACGGAGCCCGACTTCGAATCTCCCGCCATCGCCGCAGCAGCTGCTGAGGGCGTGGCCGGCCTGAGCCTCGCGTCCGACGTCGGACGTACAGTGGCTGCCGCGTCATCACCAGCGGACAGAACGTCACCACTGGTGCGACCGGCGATGCCATCCGTCGTTCGCGCCGAAGCCGAGCAGAGTGACGGTGACAACGGAGAGCGACGTTCCACGGCGGCCGCTACATTGCACCAACGGCTACCTCCACTCAAGGAGTTTGTTGGCGAGGATGGCGACTGGGGCGGCTTCCAGCGGCGCTTCCTCGCACACCAGGAAATGGCGCAGTGGACAGATGCCGAGGCTCTCCGCGCACTGCCGGCGCTCCTCGACAGCGACGCCCTCGCCACTCTTACATCGGCGTCGAAGGACAAACGCTCCACGCTGCAGATGGCACTGCAGCTGCTGGCTGCAGTCTACGGACCACCGTCGGACTGCAGGCAGCTCTTTTATGATCGCCAGCGAGGTGCAAAGGAGTCGCCCCTGGCGTATCGTGCGAGTCTCCTGGCACTAGCAAAGACGGCCTTCCCTCGAATGGACAACGAAGGCGTGGACGCTATGGTGACCGAGAAGACCCTCCTGCTGGCGGACGACTTAGACATCGTCGTCGTGGCACAGGACGACGCAGAAATGTGTTCCCTCCAGGCTGCACGACTCCTCCACGCCAACCTACTCTCGCAGCGACGGAAGGCCAGCAAGGCAGCGACCGGGCGTGCTGTGGCTGCAGCCACACTCCCGGCGGAGGAAATTTGCGCCGTCGATCGTCAACTGCAGCAGAGAGCGGGAGTACGGGCGGGCCGGGACGGGTCGAGCTGCCTCGACCATCCATCGTCGTCGCCAGCGCTCCCGCGCTGTTACAATTGCGGCATCCGGGGCCATGTCGCCTCGGGGTGCCGCTCTCCTCGGCAGCGCGGGACGACGCCTCGACAGGACGCCGGCCCTCCTCCCAAGCACCATCAACATAATCCGGCGAGTCGCGGCACCCCTCATGTTTGGCCCACGCACAAACCCGTCACACACTCGCACACCGCAGCGAACGGGGGGCCGACATTGCACACCGTCGCGCCAACACGCACCACTGTGGGGACTCATATCGAACCCAGCCAGTGGTCCGTGTTGGCCCATCGCGTTGTGGCCGCATCGTCGGGGTCGTCAGCTGTTGTGGGGCACATTGACGGGGTTGAGGTGCGCATCCTGGTCGATCCGGGAGCATCGGCGACCATCATTTCAGAACTAATTTACAATATTCTTCCTGTCCAGAGCCGTCCTTTGCTGCCCGTTAACGTTCCATTCTATGCTGCTAACGGGGGCTCACTTGGCATCATTGGACAAATTCGAGCGCAAATTTTTATCGGTGATATCAAATTATCTGGCCCGATTTTTGTTTCCTCCTCGCTGGCGGTTCCGTGCCTGCTGGGGACGGACTTCCTGGGCAAAATGCCGATTCGTATTTTGATCGACCAGGGCTGCATTGAGCTCCCGTCGGGCCGATGCATGGCGTTTCTGCCGTCCCCCGCTGCGGGTCGGACGGCGTTCGCGACGGTACTGGCGTTCGTCGATAGAACGGTACGCGTACCGCCGGGGGCACAAATGTTGGTGCCTCTTAAACTTCGTCGGCCCTTCGCTAAAGGCATTGGGGACCAGGGGGTTCTGCTGGGGCCGTCTAGGGCCGGGGTTAGCGGACCTCATTTAATTCCGGCCCAGACCATCGTTAAAAAGGATGGGGATCCTTTCATCGCGGTCCTCAATGTGGGGTCGCAGACGGTGGTGGTTCCACAGGGGACCGTGCTTGCTCACGCAACGCCGGTGCCCTGTGAGGAACCCGTCGCGAATCACGTAAGCACTGTCCCTCTGCCGCGACCACATTCGGACAGCGATGAAGGGTGGCTCGAGTCGCTTTGTGCGGGATCGACGGAGCTGTCGGATTTAGAGCGTCAAAAGCTTAAAACACTGCTGCGTGAATTTTCCGACGTTTTCAGTCGGAACAAATTCGATTTGGGCTGTACTAATCTGCTGCGTCACCATATTGATACAGGTGACAGCGCGCCAATACGCCAGAATCCTTTTCGGTTAAGTCCCGCCGAAAAGGACCATGTCAAATCGGCCGTTGATGACATGTTAGCCGCCGACATCATTTCTCCCTCTACCAGCCCTTGGGGAGCGCCGATCGTCCTGGTTAAGAAACAGGACGGCTCATTGCGTTTTTGCGTCGATTTTCGTCGCCTCAACAAAATTTCTGTTGCCGACGCATACCCGCTCCCACAGATGGACGAATCGCTTGACGCCTTGGCGGGAGCGCGATTCTTCTCCACATTTGATTTGCTTTCGGGATTCTGGCAGCTTCCTCTGGACGATGATTCAAAGCCTAAAACTGCATTCCGTACACCGCACGGCCTGTTCCAATTCAACCGGTTGCCGATGGGACTCCACTCAGCGCCGGCAACTTTCCAGCGATTGATGGAATTGGTTTTGGCTGGATTGCAATGGGACTCGTGCTTGATTTATTTGGATGACGTTATCGTCTTTAGCAAAACATTTGACGAACATCTCCAGAGGTTGCGGGCGGTTTTCCTCAAAATGCGGGCTGCTAATTTGAAATTTAAACCCCAAAAATGTCATCTGTTACGCGAATCTGTGCGTTATTTTGGACATATCGTCGGGCGCTCAGGTATTGCTACCGATCCCGCCAAAACGCAGTGCGTCAGCTCCTGGCCGACTCCCACCTCTGTGGGAGAGGTCAGGAGTTTCGTTGGATTCGCGTCGTATTACCGACGGTTTGTCGCGGATTTTGCGACGATTGCGAAGCCCCTACACGCTTTAACGTCAAAGGGGGTCCGGTTTCATTGGGGACAGGAGGAGGAGGCTGCTTTCCGCTCCCTTCGGGACGCTCTGGTAAAAGCTCCTCCCTTGGTTTACCCCGATTTTTCTAAACCCTTTTTGCTCGACACCGATGCGAGCAACACGGGTATTGGGGGCGTGCTTTCCCAGGTGGTTGACGGCGTAGAACGGGTAGTCGCGTACGGTAGTCGGGTGTTGTCTCCAGCGGAGCAAAGATATTGTGTCACCCGTCGGGAACTGTTGGCAATTGTCAATTTCATCCAACAGTACCGCCCGTATCTGTACGGTCGGCGTTTCACCGTCCGTACAGATCATGCGGCACTACAGTACGCCCTGCGAGTTCAACAACCATCGGGACAATTGTCTCGATGGTTGGAGATTCTCCAGGACTTTGATTTTGAAACTACGTACCGTAAGGGCGTTCGCCACACCAATGCGGACGCTCTGTCGCGCATGCCAACCACCTCCGAATGCGCATGCCTCCTGGGGTCGGGACGTTGCAGGCCTCCGGGTCAGATATCCGTTCCGGTCTTGGCGGCCGCCGACGACGCAGCATCAATGACGAATTCGATCGCACAACAGGGAAAAGATTCCCTGTTGGGGTTGCCTGTCACTGAATGGGGGCGCCTCCAGATGGAGGATACCTCCCTCCTCGCGTTGCGTCGTCGCGTCGTGGGTGCTGGGCGGGGGAGGGGTGATGCCGACTCATGGGAAATGGTCCAGGGTATGCTAATGCATTGGGACGGGAGATCCCATCGACACCGGCTGGTGGTCCCTTCTGGGTTGCGGGGTAAGGTGGTGTGAGCCGCTCATGAGCACCTCCTCCACCTGGGGACCCAAAAGACCCTCGCCTTGCTCCAGCTTGATTTTTTTTGGCCGGGCATGACAAGGGATGTCGCGGATCTGTTGGGGTCATGCCCTCGGTGTGCGCAACGGAAACCACCAGCACGGGCGTCTAACCCGCCTTTGCAATCTATCAAAGTCTCCAGAGTCAACGAGCTTGTTGCGCTGGATATTCTGGGCCCATTCCCCGCCACCCCCAGGGGCAATAGATATTTGTTGACCGGTGTGGAATACTTTACGCGCTGGCCTATGGCCTGGCCCCTTGCCAACCAGTCGGCAGCAGCCATCGTGGAGGCCTTTGTCCAGGGATACGTCCTGGACAAAGGTGCTCCGGAGCGGCTGCTGACCGACCAGGGCAAAAAATTTTCCGGCAAACTACTCCAACAAGTCTGTGAGCTCCTGGGCACGAAAAAAATTTGTACCTCCCCGTATCACCCGCAAACTGAGGGGATGGTCGAGCGTCTGCATCGAACCATCACGTTCAATGTTGTCACAGCAGGTTTCGGACTCACAGACCGATTGGGACCTGCAAATTCAAGGGGTCTTGGCAGCATATAGAATGGCCCCCCATGCGGCAACGGGATTTTCCCCCTTCTTCCTGATGTATGGCCGCGAACCTGACCCGCCTGTTCGGGCCCAGCTGCAGATCCCCGCGCCGCAGGGTAAAACTAAATTGGCCGACCATGTTAAATTTAATCTTGCTAAATTAACAGAGGCACGGGATGCTGCCATGCAAAATTCCGACCTCCGTCAGAAAGCTAATGAGAGGCTCAGACTGGGTCGGGCGCACGTGCTGCAGTGGAAGCCGGGGGACAAGGCATGGCTGCACTGTCCACAGGTACCACTTGCAACCTCCTCTAAACTGGTGCGGCCGTGGCGGGGCCCTGTGGAGGTGGTTGAGGTTTTGCGGCCTCAGTGCGTACGCATCAAATGGGGGAAGCGGCGGTGGTTTGTGCACCCGTCCAGATTAAAACCCTTCGTTGCGGTACGAATTCCCACTTCACACACGCGTGGCCAAACATGTGGGGGGTCGACCGACTCACAGGGTCCGTCTCCGCTGCTCTCACCTAACGTGTTGCCGGCTGTCCCGCCCCCAGGTGCACCAGGAGTGACGGACTCACGCCCGACAACCCCTCCTGGGGATGCCGAGGGTCTCGCGGCATCAAAAAGACACTCACTCGGAGACGGACAGTTGCCACCCGACAGTCCGCCATCCGGGGTTGCCCCATGTGATGGGCCCGCTGCAAGAACGCGCGCAAAAATGCGCAGACTTTTGTGAGGGCCGGAGAAATGTACATATGTTGTGTTCATTGTGTGTTGTGTGGGTGGTGTGGTTCCTGCACACTGGATTGTACATATGTTGTGTTCATTGTGTGTTGTGTGTGTGGTGTGTTCTCCTACATATTGGATATAGGGTGCTCTTACGGTATTCGTATTTATTCAGGGGGGGTTGCGGTTCTTGTTGGTGTTCTTGTTATTGTTGACAAAAAAAATTGTGAGGCACACGCGGGTTCAAGGGGTAAATACACTTTTATTGTTGTTTTTTTTGCAGCCGGGACGGCTGCGAGCTGTACAGGGGGGGGTGATGTAGGGGTGTTACGGAGGGGCTGTATACAATGGAATCAGATGGGAAAGAAACACAGTGGGCGTGGCTATGTCGGTGCACGGGCAGGTGCTCCCAGCGACGTCTGCATCGGGCAGCCTGGGGGGCTGACTCGGAGCTGGGATCCCCCGGGGCCCCACCCCTCAGTGGGGGGTTTGGTATAAAAGGGGATGAGCCGGAGGGCTCGGGGAGATATGTTAAGCTAAACCAGTGAAGACCGAAGATCGTCCAGATAGAGCCCTGGACTCCCCTGGATCGCCGCCCTTATCAGGGCCGCACAGGACCGAGCCAGCGGCGTGGTCCCGAGAGCCAGAGCCGGTGCTCTTATCAGAGCTGGTCTGGGAGTTCTGCCATTACGAGTAGGATACATTTCATTAAAGTGTGTTTTTAAAAAAGTATTTTTAAATATTACTTATTTCCAGTGTCTCATTTGTCAGCCCATGGTAAAATATCAACGAATTGTTGAGCATCGTTTAATGCAAAATAAATAGCTGTACTAGCTAACATGCATATTTTCGGTGTGCATGGGTATGTTTTTTAGATAAAGTCTTGCTGGTGTGAACAATGCAAAACATGCAGCATTGTATCATAACATGTAAAAAAGTGGAATTGTTTGTGTGTTGCGTTGATTGTATTGCCATTATTTGACTAAATGCTAATGAAGAATGTAGGTCATCTTGTGCCTCACTATTAAGTTGTAATCGTTATCGGTGGCTTCCACCTTCTCACGCCAGCTCTTAGCTATGCTTTATTAACATCTAACACTGCATTAAATTAAATAATCTATGATTTAACAAATTAACATGTGTAAAAAGCTATTTGAATCACGTACATTGTTCCTTCATAATTAGTATTAAATGTGCACGTCTGACTTTAATTTGAAACAAACGTCAATTAGAGTGTGTACGCATACCGCCATCCAATATTTTCCATCAACAAATTTAAGCATTTTAGCAAATTTTCATCGTCTGGAAAGTCTCCATTTAAGACAAATACCAAACTCCCCGGTTACAAGATGCACTTGTTTCCAACAGCATTTCAAATTAAACGTTGAGGGTGCATCTTATAATCTGGTAGACGTGTGTGTTACCAGATTTGCATCATATTATTGATGCCAACCAAAAGTTTGGGGTGCATCTTACTTTACAATCCGGGGAATGCGATAAACCTTGTTCACGTTTAAAGTCAACTTTGATGGCTGCTTCTATTTAAAGCAAGATATACACTCATATGTGCTTTCCAGTTTAAGACACATTCCAAAAATGTGACCAATACATGCATTCACCTGCTTTCTCATTTAACTTTTTTCGTTTATGAAAATGACGATTTTAGGATGGATTAGCACAAATAAAACTTATTTTCCAACTGACAGGCACTCAGAAATCGGAACTGGTTCATAGAATGCAATAATAAGGAATGTAATGTGTTTTTTATTGTGCTGCTATGATGTAATACGTACTTGTGATCCAATAAATAGTTATCACCCAAATGACCAGCGAATGCGTTCATCTAAAAAAAAGTAGCGCCGATTTTCATAGCACTGAAATGAGTCGATTGTGATTGGGCTGTGCTTTCAGCATTAAAAGTGGCAAATGCATTATATTGAACTACAGGTGAGTGCGGTGTTTCTACGTAAAGCGTGCCACGCTGAAGATCGTGTATTCTGCATCAGAGTTATGTATCAGCCCTACATCATTCGGCCGTAATGTAAAAGTTTCCAATAAATATTGGGCAGCGCAAGTGTCTGAGTCATATGTAAAGCGGGGATGCTTTATTTGTAGTGTAATGTAGTAACTCGGCGGGAGACGACTTCACGGGTAACACACTCTTTATTTTATCAAACTCGTTTACAGGTGACTAACACCTACTTTGTATCTCGGGTGACAAACACCCACTTAGCTATCTCGGGTGACAAACACCCACTTAGTATCTCGGGTGACAAACACCCACTTAGCTACTTGGCGACTAACGCCCACTGAGCTACTCGGATGACCAACATCCACTTAGTATCTCGGGTGACAAACACCCACTTAGCTACTCGGCGACTAACGCCCACTGAGCTACTCGGATGACCAACATCCACTTAGCTACTCGGCGACTAACGCCACTGAGCTACTCGGGACACTCCCTGCCCGGGGTATCCGTCTCGACTGTGGGTCCCCAGCCCGACCCACGGGGGCGTCGGACCCCGGGTCCCACAGCCTCGCCTCCGAGCCACACAGGGCCCCGGTCCCCACAAGGACGGCGGGACTAGGGGTCTCGGGGCACTAGGTCTTCAGCTCCGTCTTCGGGTCTTCAACTGGGTAACTCTCCTCGAGTGCTCTCGCGCGTCCCCCTTTATACCCCACCTGCGGACGTCGCTGCGAGCACCCACTTATTCGACCAATCGCCGGGCGCTGGCTACGATCCTCTTTTCCCACATCTCATCGTGCCTCACCACCCACGCCGCGCCGCCCCGTCATCTGTCACTCCCGGCGCGCGCGTCCACACCACGCCCACAACGCGTGCCCAACCCCGCACCCCGCGCCGCCCCGTGATCCATCACTGTCACAGTCGGCGCACGTCAATACCACCACTACATCACCCCCTACCACATAGCTCGCAGCCGACCCGGCTGCTATAAAAATATACAAACCGCCCTGTGTGCCCCGCAACACAACACAACAACAAGAACAACAACTAACTTAACAACACAACACGACGCGAACACTACCATCCGCAACCCTCAACCAATGCCACCGCGACAATAGAACAATATATACAAACCGGCGAGTGACAATAGCAATGTGTATGCAAAAAGGAAAATAAATGGAACATTTTTTTTTTTCTCTTTCGACTCGTGCAGTGTCCCCTTCTTCTTCCGAGCGTCCCTACAACGGTACATTACCCCGGCAGAGGGGAACACCGGGCGAGCTCGGTGTAGAGAAAAAAACGTCTTCATGAAAATTGTTGAGACCTAGCCCGAGTACGCCTTGCCGGTCCGTCGTACGGCACCAGACGCGGTTGAACGTCCGGTGGTGCCGGCGGTTCAGGAAGACATCGGCCAGGCATCGAGGACCCGTGCGTGCCCCGGGGTTCAGGCTCTCGACGGTCAGCAGCCGTCAAGCCCGAGGCACCTGGGGGTGGGTCAGGTGGAGACACGTGAGGATCAGCCTGCGACACCTCCCTCCCCGAGTCGACGGTCACATCACACGCCCGGTCGTCACGGCACAGAACGGGGTCACACGGTGCCGCATAGGGCTTCAGTCGGGAGGGGTGCACGTACCAACGGCGTTTCCCCCATTTAATCTGTATACTCTGGGGTCGTGCAACCCGCACAATTTCCACCGGTCCCCTCCAAGGTCTCAACAACTTGGGGGACGTAGCCAACGGTGCATGTGGACAATGCAGCCAGGCCTTATCGCCTGGTTTCCAATCATGCGTATGCACCCTCCGCTCATGCAATTTCTCGTTCGCAATTTGCCGCGACCGCGAATTCAACCTTGCCGCCTCCCGCGCTTCAGTCAATTTGGCGATATTAAATTTGATGTGGTCTGCCAATTTAGATTTTGCACGTGGCTGGGAAATCCCCAGTTGGACGTCCATGGCCGGATCGGCCTCCCGCCCATACATAAGAAAAAATGGGGAAAACCCCGTCGCCGCATGAGGGGCCATTCGATAGGCCGCGAGTACCCCCGGCACCTGTAAGTCCCAATCAACCTGATCGTCGCAGACCTGTTGGCACAACATAGACGTAATCGTCCTGTTCAGACGCTCAACCATCCCGTCAGTCTGCGGGTGGTAGGGGGAAGTACGCACTTTCTTTGTACCCAACAGGTCGCACACCTCGCGCAACAAAACGCTCGAAAAATTCTTTCCTTGATCCGTCAGCAAGCGTTCGGGGGCGCCCTTGTCCAAAACATAACCCTGGACAAAGGCGTCCGCCACCGCCGCAGCCGACTGGTTGGCGAGCGGCCATGCCATAGGCCATCGGGTGAAGTATTCCACGCCAACCAGCAGGAACCTATTTCCCCTTGGTGTAGCCGGAAAGGGCCCCAAGATGTCCAACGCTACCAATTCGTTTATACGCGAAACCTGAATGGATTGCAGCGGTGGATTAGCTGCCAATGGTGGCGGTTTCCTTTTGGCGCACCCTACGCATCCCTTAAGAATATTCGCCACGTCGTTACCCATCCCCGGCCAATAATAGTCTCGCTGGATTAGGGCGAGCGTTTTGTGAAAACCCAGATGCATGAGCCGTTCATGAGCTGCCAGAACAACCCTACCCCGCATAGCAACAGGCACAACGAGCACGTGACGCCGGGACATGTTGTCCCACTTCATCAAAAGGCCCTGTCTGCACACCCAGGAACCGACCCGCGCCTCCCCTTCCTCGGGAGCGCCAACTTTCCGACGTAGCGTAAGTAGGGAGCTGTCGGACATCTGGAGGCGGCCCCACTCAATGAGGGGCAACGACAACAGCGAATCCCTCCCCGTGGGGGCGTCCTCTCCCGGGGTGTCAGTGGCGGCGAGCGCAACTCCCGGGGTGCCAGCGACCGGGGGTTTGCACCGCGCCGATCCCAACAAACATGTGCAGTCCGTGCACGGAGGCAACCGCGACAAGGCGTCCGCATTTGAGTGTCGCAACCCCTTGCGGTAAATCGTCGTGAATTGGTAGTCTTGAAGGACCTCCAACCATCGGGACAATTGGCCCGATGGCTGTGCCACGCGCATAGCGTATTGTAGAGCCGCATGGTCCGTACGGACCGTAAAATGACGGCCGTAAAGATACGGCCTGAATTGCTGTGTAAAAAACACAATGGCTAACAATTCACGACGAGTTACGCAATAGCGTTGTTCGGCGGGGGAAAAAACTCTACTACCGTAGGCGACCACCCGTTCAACCCCCCCGACCACCTGTGAGAGCACCCCCCCGATACCCGTATTGCTGGCGTCCGTGTCAAGCAAAAACGGTTGTGTGAAATCGGGGTAACACAAGGGGGGAGCCTGCACCAAGGCGTCACGGAGGGAGCAGAACGCAGCCTCCTCTTCCGCCCCCCAGTGAAACCTCACACCCTTAGCCGTCAAAGCGTGCAGGGGCTTGGCTATGGTGGCAAATTGCTTGACAAAACGACGGTAATAGGAGGCGAAACCAATGAAACTACGAACCTCCGTGACCGAGGTTGGCGTTGGCCATGAGCTGACGCAATGCGTCTTAGCAGGGTCCGTCAAGATCCCTGAACGACTCACGATATGGCCCAAATACCTGACCGATTCCCGAAGCAGAAAACATTTAGCCGGTTTAAATTTAAGCTTAGCGGAACGCATCCTGAGGAACACCGCTCTCAGTCGCTGGAGGTGCTCCTCGAAAGTCCGACTAAAGACGATGATATCGTCGAGATAAATCAAACAGGTATCCCATTGGAGGCCCGACAAAACCAATTCCATGAGTCTCTGGAACGTGGCGGGAGCGGAATGTAAGCCCATGGGCAAACGGTTGAATTCAAATAGGCCCCCAGGTGTCCGGAAAGCAGTTTTAGGTTTAGACTCGTTATCGAGTGGCAATTGCCAAAATCCAGAAAGCAGATCGAGTGTGGAAAAAAACTGCGCTCCCGCAAAGGCATCCAGCGACTCATCCATCCTGGGGAGCGGATACGCATCCGCCATCGAGATTTTGTTTAAGCGGCGGAAATCGACACAAAACCGCAAGGACCCGTCCTGTTTCTTTACTAGGACAATAGGAGCACCCCACGGACTAGAAGAGGGCGAAATGATATCGGCCGCCAACATATCATTAACCGCCGATTGCACATGTTCCTTCTCGGCTGGGCTGAGCCGGAAGGGATTCTGACGAATAGGGGCCGCGTCCCCTGTAGCTATGTGGTGGCGCAACAGGTCAGTGCAGCCGATATCGTACTTATGTTTGCTGAACACGTCAGCAAACTCGATTAGCAAACCCCTCAATGCTCCCAATTGCACCCCGGACAAGTTAGCAGAACCGGCACACAACGAGTCCAACCACTCAGTCCCCTCATCACTTGGAGGATGCGACTTAACAGTGAAATCTGCTTGAGCCACGAGCCGTTCCTCAACGGGTAGCGGCGCGGCGTGAGCCAGCACCGTTCCCTGCGCAATTACGGCCGGCCGCGACCCCGTATTCAGGACCATTACGAACGGCTCACTGTCCCCTCTCACCATGGTTTGAGCAACCGCTAAGTCGAGGCCCCTACTGGCTCTGTTAGACGGCCCCAACAGCACCCCCTGTGCCTCCGCACCCACCTCAAGTGGCTTCCTGAACCGAAGGGGTACTAACATTTGCGATCCCGGGGGCACCCGTACAGTGTGAGTCGCCAGCGCCTGCACCGTCGCACAAACCGTGCGCACTTTGGTAGGGCTCGACAAGAACGCAACCCGCCGACCTGACGGAAGCTCTATGCAGGCCTGATCTATAAGAATTTTGATGGGCATTTTGGACAAAAAGTCCATACCTAGCAAACAGGGAACGGCCAGCGATGATGATACAAAAATAGGGCCCGCCAATTTGATGTCACCAATGCAAATAGTCGCCCGAATCTGGCCGATGATCCCCAGGGATCCCCCATTCGCCGCATAAAATGGCACGTCTACTGGCAGAAGGGGTCTACTTTGGACGGGAAGAATGTTATAAATAAGGTCCGAGATGATGGTGGCCGACGCACCCGTGTCAACAAGCACCCGGACCTCAACCCCGTCAATGAACCCCGTTACCACGGACGACCCGGCCGACGCAGCCACGATCCTGTGGGCCAATTCGGACCACTCGACTGCTTGCGGGCCGCGTACGGACCCCCCTCGCCGAAATGAACCCCCGGCACCCAGCCGCGAACCCCACACCGCGAAGCGGCGACCCGAATGTGCCGTGTTTGTGGACCGAACGTGTGAGGTGCCGCGACTTGCCGGGTTTTGTTGGGATGACTTGTGGCCCTGGTCGTCGTCCCGACGTGGTCCTGTGGCGCGCTGACGCGGGGCCCGGCACCCGGCTGCGACGTGACCCCGAAGGCCGCAGTTGTAGCAGACGACGGACGTCGTAGGTTTCGGTTGCTCCAGCTTGCGGGGCGAACGTGTGGGCGAACGACCTCCCGTTCTCCACTCCCCCGGACGTGATGCAGCGAAGGCCTGCTCCTGCACCGCAGCTGGCTGAGGTTCGGCGATCGTGGCGGCCAGTGCCGCGTTCCCCGCCCATTTGCAGACGACCCCCGGCTTGCGTTTGAGGACCTCGTACGCGTGAATGCTCGTGGCGATCGCCAGGGAGCATATATCCATCTCATCCGCCACGTTGATGGGGACCCCCAACTCGTGGGCCAACACCAGCAGCTGCTCCGTCACCATGGCGTCCTTCCCCTCCTTATCCATGCGGGGAAAAGCTGCGTCCGCCAAGGCGAGTAGTGCCGTGCGATAGGCGAGCGTCGTTTCTCCAGCCACCTTCCGCCGATCGTAGAACTGGTGGCGACACGTGGAGGGCGGCCCGAACACCTTCGCCATCAGGTGTAGTGCGGCCTGGAGCGTAGAGCGGGACGACCTTTCAGCAGATGTGAAGGCTGCAAGCGCGTCGTCGTCAAGCATCGCTGGCAACGCACGCAGGGCAGTGGTGTCGGACCACCCCGACATCTCCTGATGAGCGAGGAACCTTCGTTGGAAGGCTCCCCAGTCGCCCCCATCCGCCTTGAACGCCGACAGCGCGGGCAATCTTTGCTGGAGGACCCGATCGTCGTCGACGTCGGAGAGATTTTCCCGCGCTCCGCTGTAGTTGTGTAAAATGTCGGCTCGGTTGTCAGGCGCAAAATGGAGGGCTCCGGCGCGCGCTGATGACGTGGGCTGCGCTGCGCGGAGGTGTCCGGCCACGTGGCGTCCGTCTTTCCCGCCAATCGGTGGCGGCCCCCCAAAAACGGCGGCAACTTCCAGACTTTTGGCGCGAAGCGCCTGTTGGCGGGAATCCTCCACCGTCGCTTCCTCCACGACCCCCGCAGCCGTTTTTCCGCTCGCCGGAACGGAGATGTCAGCCAAGACAGCGGCGGCGGCGAGTAGCAACTCCGCCAACCGGGCGTGCGCGTCCTGGAGGCTGGTGTCGGAGGCAAGCGGAGCGTCGGCCATCACCGCGAAGTGCTGCATCGGCGGCAACTCCTCGTCCTCTACTCCCGAGGTCGGTGTCCCCGGTACGCCGTCGTCGTCCCGACCTCGCTCGTGGGTACGGGTAGTCTTCCTCGTGTCCATACTCCTTGAAGACAGGTTTACTTCTGACGCCAGTTGTAATGTAGTAACTCGGCGGGAGACGACTTCACGGGTAACACACTCTTTATTTTATCAAACTCGTTTACAGGTGACTAACACCTACTTTGTATCTCGGGTGACAAACACCCACTTAGCTATCTCGGGTGACAAACACCCACTTAGTATCTCGGGTGACAAACACCCACTTAGCTACTTGGCGACTAACGCCCACTGAGCTACTCGGATGACCAACATCCACTTAGTATCTCGGGTGACAAACACCCACTTAGCTACTCGGCGACTAACGCCCACTGAGCTACTCGGATGACCAACATCCACTTAGCTACTCGGCGACTAACGCCACTGAGCTACTCGGGACACTCCCTGCCCGGGGTATCCGTCTCGACTGTGGGTCCCCAGCCCGACCCACGGGGGCGTCGGACCCCGGGTCCCACAGCCTCGCCTCCGAGCCACACAGGGCCCCGGTCCCCACAAGGACGGCGGGACTAGGGGTCTCGGGGCACTAGGTCTTCAGCTCCGTCTTCGGGTCTTCAACTGGGTAACTCTCCTCGAGTGCTCTCGCGCGTCCCCCTTTATACCCCACCTGCGGACGTCGCTGCGAGCACCCACTTATTCGACCAATCGCCGGGCGCTGGCTACGATCCTCTTTTCCCACATCTCATCGTGCCTCACCACCCACGCCGCGCCGCCCCGTCATCTGTCACTCCCGGCGCGCGCGTCCACACCACGCCCACAACGCGTGCCCAACCCCGCACCCCGCGCCGCCCCGTGATCCATCACTGTCACAGTTGGCGCACGTCAATACCACCACTACAGTAGCACTGATGCTCTTGGCTGCCATTCAGTCAATGAACTTGCTAATGTGGTATTTTTTTGTTTGACAAAATTTATCATTGGCCACTGAATTTAAAGGACTTGATCTGCGGAGTATATTTTCGCAAATAAGGTGCTATTGTATGGGATATTTTAAATGTCTTGAAATGCCTCATTTGACATTCGGGACTTTTGGCATGTAAGAACAAGACAGCATTTCTTTAAAATATGCATTTTTTAAGTAAAATAAATGTTCATCTTTCTATGAATGTAATTAACAAGGACCTCAATGCGTTGGAATTCCAAGCCTCTATGTTGTCCTTTAGATTTGAATCAATGACAATTGCCATTGCATAACTTTTTTACATCGTTTTAGAATATATATTAAGACATGTATTGCTTAGTGGCACTTCCGATTTTATTTTACTGGAACTAAAGCAGCAATTCACCTTCCAGAAAATTACAAAATGATCCGTTGAGCATTCAACGAACCAGCTGTCAAGGGTCATTTCTGATGCAAGGCTCTCCGCTCTATAAATACCAATTTTGAGGATCGTTAAAGCACATCATGTCAACACTGAGACTAATTGCTCCACGAGAAGGTGTGATTAATCACAGCCTACATGCCCAGTAGATTTGTTGTCTAACAAATCTCGAGGGACCTTGAGAAACACTGATGGGAATACCAGCATTAGCTAACAGGCAGTACCGTTAAAACTACTCGAAAAACTACGGCTTATTTTTGTAATCCTTCATGCTGGGCATTGAAAGTAACGCACATATTTGGTAATTAATTTCATGCCCCATAGTGTTTATGTAAATGTGCACATGGATTGGTTGTAAGCGCTATAATTGCACACAGCTGACTAAAGCTTATACGTTGAATTACGGCTTTCCCCATTATATAAATACGAAGCTTAAAACCAATATGTTTAACAACAGCATGTCTATTACTCAGCTGGATTGGTCAGGATTTTTTTTAAAGCGGAAAAACATTTTTCAAACCGAATTTTATGACACTAAAAGCCCATTATAAAAAATGTATTTTGGTTGTTAAATCTAAACGATTGATCTTAACAGTTATCGCTTTGTCACTCGCATGTGAACTTGGACAGCACTGACTTGTACTAATATCATAATTTTAAATCTGTGAAACTGAATATTTCTGTTAAAATGTCCAATCATGCGTCACGAATGGGTATTGGCAATCCATGTGGTATATACAAGTCACGGCATCCATTAGATGTACACATTGCATCACGTTTTTTTAAATATAATTATTGCACGTGGCATTCTTCATATTAATGCTCTAAATGCATAATTCCTGGCATACAATGCACACAATTGCTTTGCAATGTAGACCTGCTCATGAACACAAGTCAAATACTTATCTGGGCATTATAGCCTCTGCATAGTCAATGTTATTGTAACGAGAGTAGGGTGGTGATCAAAATGAGTATAGGTTGATCGTAACAATTCTAGATTTGAAGCTTTCGTGACTGCAAGGATTCATACACTTAGGTTAAAAATAAGTAATAAAAATAATAGGAATAAAATAATATAATAATAAATCATCATTTTATTTCTATTATTACACTGGTAAACAACAACAAAAATTCTGGCCTGGACTTTTGCAGCTGTTTTAGACTAATTTCAGGGTTCTGATTCCAAATCTGATCTCAGATTTGCCCTATCACATCTCATTTTTATGCTATTGGCATACCCCATTTTCATTGATTTTCCCTGAAATTAACTCTGTCACTTATGATTGCAAGTTGTTGTGAGTCAGTGACTGCTTTAATGTTAAAATATGGCGCTGTATTTTTAGGATAGTGTGTTTATAATATAATTTTTGTAGATATCCACATTTATTTAATATTTTACTTCTGCAGGGTGTGATCTAACAATGGCTATAACATCCGAAAGAAGGAAATGCAGTAATGACCCAGATATCTTCTGCTACATCTGTGACAGCTTCACTTTTCAGGATCAAAGGCGCAACATCAATACCTTTGTCAAGAAGGTTTATCTTGCCTACTTTAAAGTACGACTTGGAGACCAAGACAAAAATTGGGCTCCTCACAAAGTGTGTAAAACCTGTGTTGAAACTTTGCGATCATGGTCTAAAGGAAAGAATGCTAAGCTGAAGTTTGGTGTGCCAATGGTTTGGAGAGAACCTACAAACTATTTGGATAACTGCTACTTCTGCCTTGTCAATGTAAGATGTTTCAATAAGAAAAACAAACAAACAACACTTACAATACCCAGATATCCCATCTGCCAGACGACCAGTTGAGCACTGTGAGGAAATACCTGTGCCTGTATTTACTGAGCTACCAGACATTGATGTTGAATCCCTCAGTTTACCTGCTTCTACAGATGATGATGATGATGCTCAGATCGAATATATGCCATCTGATGCAGATTGTGATAAAATTTCTCTGTTTAGTCAGCCTAAATTGAATGATCTTGTAAGAGATTTGTATTTGCCAAAGCAGTCTGCTGAATTGTTGGCTTCCAAGCTGCAAGAGAAAGGACTACTCAGACCTGGCACTAGTGTCTCCTTTTATCGTAACAGAGAAGCAGCACTGCGAAAGTACTTCCATTCAGATGGTCAACTTGATTATTGTAATGATGTTGAAGGGCTTCTTCTCAATATGGGACTGCCGCATATGATTCAAGCGAATGGAGACTTTTTATTGACAGTAGTAAAAGGAGTTTGAAATGTGTGTTACTTCACAACAGAAATATATATATGGTTCAATCCCAATAGGACACTGTAAAATGAAAGAAGAGTATGCCAACATCAAGATTGATCTGGATAGATTGGAATACCATGTTCATGGATGGCTAATTTGTGTTGATTTGAAAATGATTAATCTTCTGCTGGTTCAGCAAGGAGGTCACACCAAATACCCTTGTTTCCTGTGCTACTGGGACAGTAGGGCAACATTAGAAAACTGGGTTAAAAAGAACTGGCGACCAAGAATCAGTTTGACGCCTGGTGACAAGAACATCAAGAATGAGCCTTTGGTTGATAGGAATAAAATTGTATTTCCCCCACTGCACATAAAACTTGGGTTAATGAAGCAATTCGTCAAAGCTCTTGATCACACTGGAGACTGCTTCAGCTATATATGTTACTTTTCCATATATACCTTTTCAAGTCTCAGTGCCGAGAATAAAAAGGCAGGAATATTTGATGGCCCTCAAATAAGAACACTCATCAGGGATCCACACTTTGTTACAACAATGACTGCGGCAGAGGCTAGAGCTTGGAATGCATTCTCTGATGTGGTGCGGAATTTCCTTGGGAACAGGAAAGCGGACAACTATCGAGAGATTGTGCAGGAGCTGCTCTTGAGTTTCCAAGCACTTGGATGTAGAATGAGCATCAAGGTTCACTACTTAGTCACTTGGCCCAGTTTCCAGAGAACATGGGTCACGTGAGCGAAGAGCAAGGTGAATGCTTTCATCAAGACATTAAAGTTATGGAAGAACGTTACCAAGGCCGATGGGACTCAAACATGATGGCAGATTACTGCTGGTCCTTCCACAAGCTGTACATCGGAGATCGTCAAAGAAGAGGTCGTTTATGCAGATGTAACATCACTATTGTGAATGACCTTTTTGTACATATTTTTCTTATCTTCACAATTAAATTATTACATGGTAATATGCATTCACTCACATTGATATGCAGTCACTCTCACAACTTTGTGCTACGGCTCATTAAATGTTTGTTTCATTATTATTGTATATTGTATCTTATCTTATTCTTGTATGGATGTCTGTTTAGCTATTCATATAGGAGCATAAATTTGCTGTTTTTACTGAAAATGCAATATTTGATATCTCAAAAACCTGATGTGATAGACAAAAACTGATGCCAGATTTAGAATCAGCACCCCAAAATTACATTAAAACCGTTGGAATACATTATGCCAGAAAAAGTGTGTTGACCAGTGTTATTTTTTACCTACGTGACTTTACCGAAAACAGGTCCCTGCGGGGTGGGCTGGTAGGAACGAATAACCAAAGAATATAAACATAATGTATTATTACACTTGTTTAGCCAGGAAAGCCTCACTGAGTGATTTGGTTTTTGTAGGGTCCTGCCAAGTGTTTGCAGTAGGGGGCGATGTTGCTACACCTAATCGGACGATACGAAGGGAGAGTTTGAGGCCTAGTTCTAGGCTTTAAGCCTAGCTGTAGGCTTTAGGCCGCTGTGAGTTAATTTTTAATGTAAATGTTGTAATTATTAATGTATAATTATTAATGTAAAACCTTTAAATGTGAATGTTTCTATTTAAAAACATCAGGGAATGTAACATTGTTAAACATTAACTCCCTTTCACACACGCGGGGGTACGATACGAAGGGAGAGTTTGAGGCCTAGTTCTAGGCTTTAGGCCTAGCTGTAGGCTTTAGGCCGCTGTGAGCTAATTTTTAATTTAAATGTTTTAATTAAAAGCTATCTCAGGGAATTATAAGGGAGTGTTACACTTGTTTAGCCAGGAAAGCGTCACAGAGTCTAAAGGTTTTTTAATTAAAACCTATCTCAGGGAATTATAAGCGAATGTTACACTTGTTTAGCCAGGAAAGCGTCACTGAGTCTAAAGGTTTTTGTAGGGTCCTGCCAAGTGTTTGCAGTAGGGGGCGATGTTGCTACACCTAATCGGACATCGGACGGACGGTCGGACGATATAATCTATTGTAGGCTGGTTCACTTCGTTCCTACCAGTAAAACCCTAAGAGTATGATCGTAACAAGTATATAACGGCGGTAGCAAGGAGTGTACAGTGGTAATCATAGTACGCATGGAGTGGTGATCATTAGCTTAGGTGATTAGTGCAATGAGTATAGGTGATACATTTA
Source organism: Lampetra fluviatilis (assembly GCF_964198595.1). Classification (NCBI taxonomy): domain Eukaryota; kingdom Metazoa; phylum Chordata; class Hyperoartia; order Petromyzontiformes; family Petromyzontidae; genus Lampetra; species Lampetra fluviatilis. The sequence goes on from NC_136288.1 coordinate 124,859, forward strand.
TAGAAAAAGCATTCATTCAGCAATGGTTTGCAAAGGGCTGATTATTTTCTATTATTACTGTTGGTCCAGATACATAAAGCTTTAACTATCTGTCGCATAGCAAAAGGTTATTGTTTTCCTTTTAAACATAACTGGTAGTCAAATATAGCAAAGAGCGTCACGTTATCATAGCTTTGTTTCTGGCGCTGAGTCTGGACAAACTGCTTTTACTTTGGAGCTTTTCTTCACTCCGATGTCAACGTCAATGTCCAAACATTGCATAATGCACCTCTTTAAGCCAGCGGTCCATGCAAGAGGCACCGGCGAAGCATGCAGAGAGAATGTCAAGCTGCGTATAACTCAAACCCACGGCAGCCTGTCCAAGTAAACATACAGTGCAGCTCCTTTTTTTGAAAACAAAAATAATCTCGAGGCGAAAAAAATCTGAAGATCCACAAATAAAACAGGTCCCTGCGGGGTGGGCTGGTAGGAACGAATAACCAAAGAATATAAACATAATGTATTATTACACTTGTTTAGCCAGGAAAGCCTCACTGAGTGATTTGGTTTTTGTAGGGTCCTGCCAAGTGTTTGCAGTAGGGGGCGATGTTGCTACACCTAATCGGACGATACGAAGGGAGAGTTTAAGGCCTAGTTCTAGGCTTTAGGCCTAGCTGTAGGCTTTAGGCCGCTGTGAGTTAATTTTTCATGTAAATGTTTTAATTATTAATGTATAATTATTAATGTAAAACCTTTAAATGTGAATGTTTCTATTTAAAAACATCAGGGAATGTAACATTGTTAAACATTAACTCCCTTTCACATACGCGGGGGTACGATACGAAGGGAGAGTTTGAGGCCTAGTTCTAGGCTTTAGGCCTAGCTGTAGGCTTTAGGCCGCTGTGAGTTAATTTTAAATTTAAATGTTTTAATTAAAAGCTATCTCAGGGAATTATAAGGGAATGTTACACTTGTTTAGCCAGGAAAGCATCACTGAGTCTAAAGGTTTTTGTAGGGTCCTGCCAAGTGTTTGCAGTAGGGGGCGATGTTGCTACACCTAATCGGACATCGGACGGACGGACGATATAATCTATTGTAGGCTGGTTCACTTCGTTCCTACCAGTAAGAGAAAAAGTATACGAGAGACCCCCGACATTGAATTACCACACTAATTGAAAAGGCAGATTTATTTGCTGGCAATAAGCCAGCCTCCGGCACTAATTTATCTGTGTTGACAGCACCCAGCAGACTGATTAACAATCATGGACACGCTAGAAATGCTTATGCCCCAAGCTAACAGCCGTGAATGCCACTATTTTCTAAAATACGATATCTCACCGTGCTATGTCTGAGTCGATGTCTCTGACTCTCAACGTAATTTGGAAAAAAAAACCGGACCAATTGTGAAATAGTTGAAGGGGCAGCCCTGCAAATGCTTGTTCATGCCACTGCTGAGAGAAGGGCCTGCACTGGAGGGAGCTCTAGAAAAGCCTTCTATGGGCTACTTTGGCCTACTCTTCCACGCCGGCCAGATGTACTTTGAAAAGATCAGAGTAGCCACACGTTACCGTCCAACACGGGGAGCTGTTTGATCGACTAAATGTCGTGTACACATTTATATCGCTGGGCGGACAGAGGCGGGGGGGGGATTTAAGAAACCCATATATATTCTTCAATTGCTTTACCAGTAGATCGAATCAGCAGTGACCTCTGCGTTGCAAGCCCAGTGTGCTAACCATTACACTGATTATGTAACAGTAATAGGTTCGTGTCATTGGGAAGTCGACAATGTTGGATACGTGTGAAGGTCTAGATGTATGTATGTTGAACTTGTTGTGCAGTGCCGTATGCAGCCAACAGTGATAATCGGAGGTTGTGGGGAAAGGCCAACAACTAAACACAAATAGCAGTTCTGTAGAAATTAGTTTTCAATCGAGATGATTTAAAAGTACATTGGTCATAGTGGCTTCCCAATAATTGGAAGGAAGGGCATTCCAGACGGCCACAGAAGCGCATCTGAAAGTGCGCGATGCAGTGACCGTCTTTGTTCGATGGCTGGCCAAAAGCCGCTGCTGCCAGGATGACCGTGGTTCGCGTGATGGTTTATGCTCCTTGACGAGAACACCAAGGTATTGTGGGTCATTATTGGTAGTACTGTGTGTAATGAGTGCGACCTTATAAAGATATAACAAAAATAAGATGCTGTGGTGCAGAGTGCATTATCCATTCACCAGCAGAGAGGAAATGACAACGATAACGCAGTCCTTTATCAGTCAGATGTATTATTCATGTCATATATTGGGAAAATACAAAATAATAAGTTAAATAACAATTCTTGTACAAAAACGATGTAAACCAGTGAACGGTCACCTGCAATGAAACATTCTTAAATAACATTTTTTTGTAAATTATACACTTTATTTTTACTCCACTTGAATGGAAATAACCCTTTGCATTATACAAGCCGAGACTGTTACATTTGTATTTTTAAAATAAAGTGGGAAGATTTAAGGTGAAAATAATTTTAAAAATTGTCAAAGTTTCCCAGCAGTGGTGCTCAGGATATGTCCTATATTCCACACAGCAGATGCATTAACATTTCTCCATTTTCAACAAATTAAAGTAAGCATTCCCTTCTTAAAGGCTGGATTGCTTTGGTTAAACTGCAGATGTTGAAAATAATTGTTTGTAGACCAAATAATAACTCACAAGCTATATTTGCATATACGAAGGGAATGCTTTGATGCAACATCATAAATCGTGGGTTGCAATGACTCAAAGCAACGCAACAATATAACAAAAATAACACAAGCAAACAATTGGAAGTACTTTTTTTTCTGGCACGATAATATATCAATGAACAACCACTCTGCTAAAAAAACTACGTTTTCTTTCTTCCAAATACAAGTGTCTACAATGGCATTTTTTCCATGAGCATAAAGTTTGCTTGATATTTTATTTTTGGCGTCGCAACTCTTGCCATGCTCGTAAAAATGGCCACTTGAACACTTTATTCTTACAAACTCGTGCATACGAACACTATTTTCCTCACTGTTCCTTCACATAAAGTACCACAACACATTTTGTTCGCACGGTCATGCCACGCGGTCGTAGTTTTTTTGTTTTAAAGTGGCCTTTTTTGGCCCGCACATTGGGCATTAATTCAGGCCAATCCACAAGAGACAAAGGGACAGGCCGTGGAAAAGGAAAAAAGTCTACTTTGGCAAGTGGCTTACAAAACTCGACACAACTCGAATGCTCCACTGTCGCAACAACAACAGCATCACAATCGATGCTGTTGTTATTGTGTCGAGAGCCAGGGGAAGGTGAGTGGAAGTGGTGTGATATCACACTGGAATATCTCACTGCATCGTGCCCATGGAAAAAGGACCACATGCTCAAAGTAATAACAAATAACCAAAATTTAAGAAGAAAAAAAAGGAAATATAAGGATGTAGTTATTACATTTAAATTTGCACCATTGTAAAGATATGCAGAAATTACAATTCAGTATCAGTATGCAGGGTTATTTGCTACATTAATGAATACATTGGCTTCAGCTGCCAGTATAAATTATATTATGCTTATTCACTAATGATTATCAACATTGAAATGACAATCACAGCACAGACATTATCCATGAGGACATGTTTTAAACAGTTAATACTTTCTTTAAAAACGACTCAATTTAATAACTTCAAAAAACGAAATGGAAATTAGGGGGTTCGTGTACCTACTTTTAAATGTACTTTTATTAAATAATTCCCTTTAACAAAGTCATCAACGACTCCCGTCAACTAAAACTACCGTAGTTACAATAACAGTCTTGTAAGCAAACATTTGCGAAAGTGTACCACTGAAGAAAAAACATTCAACATAAACAAACCTGTGCACTATCACGCCGTAGAATTATAACCACCTAAGCAGCGCTAGCCCCATCAAGACGACAATTCAGGTTGCACCAAAGAGTAACCTTAAAATGTGTTGAAGCACCCTTAAAAGATTGCGGTCCATATGGTACACAGCCAAAATACAACCGCAAAACAGCAATAATGGTCTGGTTCATTATGTATAAAAATACATACAGCAGCAATGACATTCTTATAAAAATGTGTACAACCCTCTGTGTTTTGTCACGTGGGAGCCACTCCAGGATTCACGAGTCGACCACTGTGCAATGTATCCATGCGGCAAGATTTCTCTATTTCTCACACAGATCATGGAATACACATCGAATAAATGTGCTCATTGGTTAGGCATTGAAAATCCGACTATGTTTGGCCCAGGAGGACTTAAGTTGCTCACTAGCTTTTTTATTTTGTGTCTAAGCCTCGTGGAAAGGTGATTATACAATTACAAACAATTCGGGGTTGTGAACTATAGCAGTGACGTGGTGTGCCTTTGAATCTGCGTGTAACAAGAGATAATATTTACCAATGGGGTTCCTTTGCACCGACATTATAGACTTTCAGTCAAATCGTGTTTATCATTACTTTCATGAGAACAACGCATACTCTTTCTTCCACTATCCAAAAAAGCGCACTATGTACTGTAATAAGAAACATTAAGCATTGCCATCACGTGAGTTGCTTTTTTTTCTCTTGAAGAAGCGTAACTCATTAACAATCGCCCCCACCCCGCCCCCACTAATGTGCTGCAGTATGCTTGTTGACTCATGAAGAGTGTGACAGAGGACATCCAAAAAAAGGATGTCTGATTCTAGAAACACCCGGAACTCTCAAGGATTTAAAAGCACGGCGGCATACGAGGGTCATGTGACCACATCCCGCTGTAGTTCACCGCAATACTCTTGTGCGCTTCCAAACAATGGGGCATTCTCAAGAGAATAAGCATTGTGGGGGGAGGGGGGAGCCGTTAAACTATAATCCTGTAGAATTAAAGCTTGCAATGATAAATATTTATATTTTGGAGTACACTTTAGGGGCCATATTTCAGTAGCCCAAGGATTGCAGATGCCAAAAAATTGTGTGTGTGGGGGGGAATAGAATGCTGTGCGTCTCATTGCCAGATGCTGCATTGCAAGAAAATGTGCAAACAAATTAATTATTTAAAAGCAAGACTGAAATATTTGAAATTGAATTCCTAAGCGAGGTTACTGTCGTCGATATTTTTTTACAACTTTTTTTTTTTACAAATTTGTACCATTACCGCATTGATGGGCACAGAGTAATGCACCACGCAGGCGTATAATTTTATTTTATTTAATGCGCACCTACAGACTTTTACTCGTGAGATTATAAGCGTAAATCACACAGCTTTGTGTTTTTTTTCTTACGTCGAGTCCCAAAGTGTGTTTTGTGCTTAATATTTCTCTTTAAAAAAAGTGACAGGGAAATAAAGGCAGGAGCGAGGGCCGAAACACGACACGGTGAAGCAGCAGTGGTGGCGGCGGGGGGGGGGACGACTCAATCTACATCTCCAAAGTTTGTTTTGCAAAGAGGATGAGGTAGGCCCACTATGTAAAACAAAGAAAAAGTAAAAACACCGTCACAAATTAACAGCTATCAGAAACCATCCATTTGATTGACTATCCATATCAACAATTTCCAGCTAGGACAATTCCAGCCAACTTGACCACCGACCACGACCAGATACTTTACGTTACACAAGACTGCGAAAAAAAACCCGGTGACAATGTTCATCTGTGCAGCATCTCACATTGAAGGACCTCATTCTGTGTTTCAACCCGGTGAGTGTATTTCTGTTTAATGTGATATCTGGATAAGGGCTTGAGGTTAGGGATAATCAAAAAATTGCATAGTTTTGTTGTGTCTATGTCAAGGTGAAAAGTGCACTCGCCCCCCCCCAAAAAAAACTAAGAAAAAAGTTGTATCTTATAAGACGCCCTTATATATTGTTTTTACTTTTTCATCGCATTGCAATGGATCCCGCGAGCAAAATTTGTGACAAACGAGTGGCTTAAATTCACATCGGAATCGTTTTAAAGTTAGGAATATAACACGGATTTGTCACCGTTTCCTCATGCACCCTCCACACCACTTCCAACTCACAAACCCCAAGTTGTGACCAGACAGACCCAGCACCAGAAGAGACCACAGTGGCGGGGATAACAGCACTACATTTTTGTTTGTTCTACTTGACAATGTTTTTTTTATGCTAACTTTGCAAACGTATCTATTCAATTGCACTATTTTATAGGTGACGTCATTGTATACAAAGGTAAACAAACAAAAATAAACTGGTGCCCAAACGTGTCAAGTTAGTGTCAGTCACTATCACATACCATAACACACACCGTCGTTTGGACAAAACTCAATATATTTATACTGTTTAGTTTATATGCTCACTTTCTTCTTTTTGATATATCTACAAGTAAGGCTTAACAGGAGAATCTTACTAAAATTCGACACATTAGAAAATGAGGTTCATTGATAGCACCTTAAAAGTGATCTTGATCCCTTTTTTAAATGTCTGTAAATCGCAGCAGTGTTCGTAGAATACGTTTTTTTATTCCCATCCAATGCTGTAGATGCTGAAGAACCTCAAACGCAACGTGTATACCTATTTACACCGGACCGCCCTCCCACTCGAGTGGATGTCTAAAAGGGGTGCAGCAAACTGTGCACGGAGGAACTACGTTCGGTGGCATTCCACCAAAGGGCCCGACAGAGGCAGACTGGGTCTGTGCGACGGAGGGGCAAAGTGGGTGTTCGGGGGGAGAGAAGGGAGCATGCTCCCTGGAAGGTGGTACTCCGTTTCGCATCAGCAGTGCATCTATTCAGGGGGTCAATTGCGCATAGGATTTTTAGGGTAATTTTGCAGTTTTGTAAGAAGAAAAAAATCTGAGGAATGAAGCATACATTGCCAATTGTTTGCACACGTATATAAAAAAAAAAGAATTAACAGCTATATTTCTACTGCGACTGTCACTACGGATACAACTGCAACAATTAATTCTTGAAACAACTTACGAGAACTACATTAGTACATGTTACACATGCTACTTACTGCCACTTTCCCAAATTGTGACAATACGCATATATTTTGACAATTATATTAAGGTTAAAAGTTCACAATATCCCATTAATATCCAAGATACCTAAATTCATGGCAAGCCACAGTGAACTTTAATACTGATCTGAAATTCTGTTGCCTTTTTCTCATCTGTGGCACACATCATATCATACTACAACCACACCTAAATGAATACCATTGCTTCCAACCTCCTCTCGTATATATTTTGTGGACACATCTTCACGAACAGGAGCTGAAGTATCTTTGTTTTTTTTAGCACATTTCCACTTGGAGTTTGGGGATTTATTTTTAAATCCAAATGTATTTAATTTTAAGTTACCTCCAAAATGTACACAATGCCCCTCTCTGCCCACAACCCTAAACCCCATCTTACCCTTTCCCATTCTCCACCATTGTCCTTTGTGCCAATATCTGTTAAGCTGGGTCAACTCTCCCATTTCAGAAACTAAGTTGCAGTAAAAAGTGCAAACTGCTCCTGGTACACACTTAAGCCGCACGTTGCATGCAATCGACGAGCCGCACTGACCTTCCATTTAAGGGTTTACAGATTCAACTCGTGTCTCAAAAAAGCCACCTCAAATTTTGCCGCAATTTTGTATTTGTTCAAAGACCAACATTATCTAAAATACAATGCCGTGACACGAATTAGTTCATCGCAAAACCCTGGCCTCAGTTATACTCATGACAAATCAAGCCTGGTGTTTCTTCATTCCCTACAGAAATTGGCACATTAAAGTGTCTTTTGTGACCCGGTTGAATCGGCTAACGCCAAATGGAGGTTCCTTTAATAAGTAAAAGCGGGTGATGCCTCTGTGAGTCATCGCAAGTCAATCCCAAGTTGGCTAAGCAAAAGCAAACCCTGTCCGGTTGAATGAGAGATTGCTTTAAATATTCAGCACTGCTTTCTCTCTCTCCAGTGGAGACACTTGCGAGAGATCTGCCGTACGACTGCAGGCAATATTGCTGGAGAGTACAAATACACACTCTGGGTGCGTCGACTACGCCCCCAGTTTCCCTCCACAATTTGCGAGCTCAAATTGCGCACGCGCGGAAAGATTTATAGTTTCACTTTTCTAAATGTACACATACCATTTATTGGCTTTGAGGGGGTTGGGGTAGGATTTTACACAATTTACAGCAATTACCGTCTAAACCATCATTGTTGGTAACGCATCGGCATATCACCGCCTGTCTATTGGCCATGAACCTGTCAGCTACAGCTAGGATGTCTCTTTAAACAAATTGAATACTGACTGAAAAAGAAAATACACGAACCCAGGGACTGGGGCTTCACCATAACAGGGGCCAATTGAAAAGCACTCACTTATTTAACAATGAATACGTAAAAAACACAGGGAGGGATCAGCTGCTGCAAAATAGCTCTACGTCTCAACCGTGCGCAACGCACCACGAACAGTACAACACCATAGTTATGCTGTTTGGTACCGCGCTGAAAGAGATACTGTCGATCGCAGTTGGCCGTCTCACGTTTAAAAAAACACGCACGTGACCACCGTTGCAGCTGTCTTTTCAAAAAACTATCAAACAAGTGGCAGTACATCTAATTGGGAAGAGGAAGCTGCTAATTGGGAAGAGGAAGCTGACTTTTCCTCCAATGCCCCCTGCCACAGCACGAACTGAGGTTGACACTGAAAAGGGCTGTGTATGCCACAGCACACAGGTTAAAGACATTGCTACGCAGCTGAACTTCAAAAGTGACAAAAAAAACCACCTTTGCCTGGCTGTTAATTGGAAAGTATTTTCCTCAATTTACTTTCTCAAAACATAACGCCCTGTAAAAAAAACAGGCACGGAATCCACGTCGTAGGATACAACCCTGCGTGCCACCAAATAAAAACCTAGCATTTTGGGAATGTGCCGATATCGTAAAAAAATAAATAGCATGCCACTAAAAATGTATGCAGGTGCGTAAAGTTGAACGTGCATTTGTTACTTGGTGAAAGGATGCAGGTTATTAAGTCATTACATGCGAAAGGCAACAGCCGCATGTTGGAGACACTCGCAGTGTGGCCTGCTTTTGCCAATTCTTTACTTCGTTTGGTGAATGCCTTAAAAAATACAGCGCGTGATTCGGTGATAATATATGCTCGGGGTATAAAGTTTCACCGCACCGCTCTCTAGAAATTGTCGCGATTCAGGATGATTCTATTCAAGAACCAATTGCATTAAAATGTTAACTGTGGTGAACGTAGCAGCCTCCAGTGGCGGGATAAATCAAGTGAACCAATTGAGTATCACACATATGGAACAAAAACGTCGATTCTTCCACACATGATATGACACGTCCATTATGAGATTAAGAATCCATAATAATCGACAAATTTACGTATCATTAGACCCACGACGGATAGCAGTGAGCAGTATTTGCATTGGCCAAATACAGGCAGATAATTTACCCATTTTATCATCGTGTAAAGTTTGATATACAAAAATTATCAAGGCTGCATACATTTGAATGACAATAATATGACATTATTGCATTAACCCTATTAAGGTCTGTGCAGCCAGGGGATTTTCAACAGCAAAGGTAATGTGCTTTTAAGTGTCTGATATTGTGATTAGCATTGGTAAAATTGTCGTGAAAACGTTCAAAACCCACAACAATTTTAATTTTAAAATAATTCAATGTAACGCATTGTATCGACGTGGTGCTTGCTTAACGGTACAGCACTACGTTAAATGCCACCTTTCTCTTACCATCCCTGAATTGAAACAAATTCACACCTACACGTATTCTCAGGTTAGTACGACTCTATTAATCATTTTGTTTTGCAAACAATTTCCGATATATCAGGCGCGTGACACAAGGTAAGTTCCATTGTCGGTGTACAATCATCGTGACTATGCAATCGCATCTTGTTTGCCAAATCTGAGGCATCACCCAAGACACAAATGGCATTTAAAACGTGACTCTTTGCAAACATAAGGTGTCCACAATTGTAACCAGGTATAGCTCTGATAATACACTTGGGCGAAAGCACCTTTTTCGTGACTGGTGCTACCTGGACAAACAGACCGTTCACCGAGCCTACGGTAACAAGCTTGGATTAACTGCATCAGCTCGCACAAAAACTCCTCCGCAAAATCTCCGCGTGCCCAGCAAAACAATGGGACGTTGGGCCGGGCGCCAACGTCGGGCTCACGTTGGCCCGACGGTTCCCGACCGCATGCCAACGTGTATGCCCCAACGCTGCACGTTCACTGGATGCGACGCCGCGTAAAAGGCTGCCGTCGGACAAGCGGGAGCGGGGTTCATGCCCACGGTGGGCGCCAGGCCCTCTGCTAGACAATAAACGGGGGGCAGGGGGGCACCCAGGAGATGGCACCTTAATCAAGAAACGGCCGCGCCAATATCCGCAACGGAGCCGCCGATACGCTCTTGGGTTTGAGAGCCGCGTCTCTCTCCCCCCGGGCGCTGCGAGCCGCAACCCGACTGCGTCAGAACAGCGGCGCTCGGACACAAGTGATTCAAGTTCCATCCGTCAGAATTTCCACACCAGAATACACCTGAGTATGAATGAGTTTAAAACAACAAAAAACGAGTTATAAGAATCGCATCGTTATTTTTAATCAAGTTTTTTTTTGCGGTGCGCTGTTAAAAGGTCTCACCTTCATCCTCATGGCGACGGTTTATAGGAAAGAGAAAGCACAGTGTTTAATCAGCTGTCGTGAAAGTGTAACTACGAGCATGCGGATAATTGAAACTGCTGTGACGTTTACGTATCAGGTATATTCAGGTGAGGAAAGCCTCTGAATTATCAAAATTGGTAGAAGTGTGTTTGTTTGCAAAGTTCCTGTGAAGTACATTTGACTAACAATTCGATCATAAAATAAAGTGCACAATGCAAAGTTACCCTCAGTAAAAGATATGTCTTCATTTTAAATTGAATTGAAAAAGAGAATTGTTTGCATATACTAAGGAAACTTAGAAGTAATCTGGAATTGTGTCATTTTATAAGTGTATAGAAATGAATAAAGACTTGCACTTTAGTTTTTGTTACCTGTAGGTTTTAAAACGAGAACAGTGTTACTGTTACAACCACGGATAGTTACACACATTTTCAATATATACAAGGCCACAGATATTCAAAAACAACAAGACCAAATAAATATGTGGCATTGACGTCTCCGAGAGCCTGTTTAAGATCAGACTTGCTTTATTATAAACAGCACCTAAAAATTTAAACCAGGGGTTTTGTGAACAGGGCATATTGGGATAAGCATTGAATGCAACGCAAGGTGGAACAAAATTGATCAAAATGAAGCCACAAATAAACAAAAGGTAAAGAAGAGAGAGGTATGGAAGAACAGATACGGTTGGATACTCAATGGCAAGATGGCCTAAGGGATGGGTGCCAATCACACACCCTTCGTTCCCTATAACTTTCAAGCGGAATTAACGTTCATGCTCCAAGGTATCGCGCACACAGGCACGCATCTCACATTTCAATGATAGATGACGCGTGCCAATTCCATGGCCGAAGGTTGAAGAGGATGCACCAATGTTCTTGTTTGTCATAACCCCGGGTTTAAACTGAGCATAATGAAACATTCAGGCTACGAGTTATTTTGCTGCTGAACCGACACACATAAACACCATTGCACGCCTTAGACCTTTTTGATTTGTTTGTGTGACATTACACCAGGGAATGAATCTCACGACGAGCGTAATTCGGAGTGTTCGGGAGCACTAGGATCACTTGTGGTATTGCAATGGAAATCGTAGTAATTTGCATTAGTTCGTCACGCGCACGTACGTGAGAAACGACACCAGCACTGCGGCGCGAGCCGTTCCACTCCGTGCATCCCCCCACCCCCCTTCCCCCACGGTGCAGCGACGGCTGTTACGGACCCTCTATCAAGCCGCACAAAAACTGAAGCCGAAACTACCGGACAAAGTTTTGTTTTCCCCCGCCGAGATCTCTCTCCCTCCCAAACAAGCACCTTGAAAATATGAGCGGTGCGCGCGAGAGAAGCAGCCGCCACTAGCCGTGGGTCGTGAGGGGCGAGCCGGCCGCTCAGACGCTCGTCTCGTACTCCACGAGCTCGTAGGCAAACGTAAGGTCCCGGTAGCGGATGGCCACCACCGTTGGGGTGGCGTACTCCAGCATGTTGATAGTCCTGCGAAGGCGGCGGTCCACGAAGTGCGCGTCCCATGCCGGGTACCGTTTCCTCTGCATGTCCACGCGGATGATGGGCCCCTCATGGCGCATCGGCCGCGGCGACGGGGGCGGCAGCGCGGGCCGCACCTGAAAGATGTCGGGCTCGCAGGCCCCGAGCGCCGACGTCCCCGGGGGGCCGTCGCGCTCGCCCCCGGCACGCGGCACCGTCGCCGCCCCTGCCGCGGCCGCTGCAGCGGCCTCGGCGGCCGCCGGCGGGATGGGGACGCCGTCGAGGACCTGGGCACAGCAGGAGAAGGGCAGCCCTCGGAACTTGCGGCCGTCCGGGTGCAGGAAGCCGTAGTAGAGCAGCATGAAGAGGGTGCCCAGGAAAAAGCTGGCAAAGACGGCGCAAAGGGCCGGGACCGCGAAGGCTTCCGTGGCCGCCCTGTCACGGTTAAAGTACCAGAGCAGGGTGAGGGCGAAGTTTTCGGTGGACACGAGCAGGTAGTACACAGCCATTCGCCGCTGTGACCGGCTCTCCTTGACGTTGAACCAGCAGAAGATGTAGACAATGCCCACCACCATGTTGAAGAGCACCTCCTCCCACTTCGACGTGCAAAAGTCCGTTTCGCCGTAGATGACCCAAAAGGTCATGACGCACCAGTGCACTGCCACGAAAATGCCAAAGTACACCTGAAAGATGGAGGCGAACAGGGCGAAGGAGAGCACGCGCGAGAGGATGGTCAAGGCCCTCCAGAAGATTTGCAGCATAGCACCTTTGTAGCTCATTCGGTTGCAGTCGTCCCGGGAATCCCGTAGCGCTTTGTGGTAGGCGGCGAGGACCCAGCTCAGGGACAGCAGAGAGACCGCTGTTGAGATGCCTACGCAAGGATTGGAGGACACGGCAAACGCTGGTGAGCGGTCGCGTGCACAAGCACGCCCACGAGCGCTACCGGGACGAACGGGCAACACCACCGACGTAGTTCTGCGGAAACATTGCGACCGGTTTGCGATAAAGGAGATTTTCTAAGCAATTGTAACGCCGATGCAATGAATAAAGAGGCGTTAAATTAATAACACTGGCATGAAAACATGAATATGTATTTATGGCGTGTACATTTGTACGTGGCGAATGAACAATGATAATTTCAGGACTGCAAAACAACAATTTCCCTTTGCACAAACTGGACATTGCTCTGATACGGAATCTGACATTCTATTCTAAAGAAAATAGTCTTATTAATGTCGAGGTCTCCACTCATAATTTCAAAAGCTTCGGCTTCCTTTAAATGGCAAAGTTGCACCTTTATCCATCGGGGCCAGGGCTGAGGAACTGAATACCATTCTCCTCTCCGCTCTGGAAAGGTCAAACGCAGAGATAAATGAATCTCCAAATGACAGGTTTATAAAAGTGCTTTGTTGGACTAAACACAAGATATTTTCGTGACCACCCAGGCACAGCAATCTAACATAGAACAATGATTATATTTAATATCCTGCGTCCGAAGCTCAGCAAACCGTGTGACCCGAGTTTGATTCCCGGCCAACGTTAACATTGGCAGCAAGTGATATCATAACCGGTCCTGCTCTCCCCTTCACCAACACGCACTGACCAGTGGGGTGAAGTATGGTTAAATATCCCCCCATGACCAACATGGTGTGGGGAGGTCTTCATCATTTGGTCGATGGGAATGGCTGGAATTTCTTTGTAAAAAATAAAATTCATAACTAAAACTAGCGATGAATGTAACTTTTTTTAAATAAAATATATTTCACGTGTTTAAAGAATACATACCAGTATTGTCTGCTTATTTATTTAGTTTGCTACTTATGTCCTTGAAAGCGACGATAACGATAATTTTATGTTATATCTTCTATAGTCCCGAGTCGAACGAGGAGCCATATCTAACCGAGGGAAAATCCTTCCCACTAAAACATTCTAGCAGTTCACCAGCATTGACTCCAGCGAGCCCGACTCTGCTGACGAGACAATTAATGCTCAAATCGGTCCAGGATTTGCTTGCGTTGAACCAATGCTGCCGTTAAACGTCACCCCAGGAGGCTGTCCGACTAATAGATTGTGCGAAAAACGTTTTGGTGATTTACGTAATGAGACATCCACGGGAACGAGGCGTTACCGTCTTAATTGTTGTGTTTCTAAGCGGTCGTGGTTGAGATTAACGCATACTGTATACACTTACTGTCATGAAAAGCGTAACATCATCATGGTCATCCCAACCAGACCCATCCCTCCCACTCTGCACTCATCCCACTCAGCGCAACCCCCACGCCACACCCTGCTCAGGATGTCACTTTTTTGCCTCTAATCTTAGGTTTCCGCTTTGTCTCACCGTCAGTCAGACTAATGGAAAGCCAAAGCCCCGTTGGGATGCCACTTCCGGGATTCTCAGCAGCACACTCAGAAAGAGCTATTTATAAACCGGGTCTGCGTAACCTTCCGGCCGAGCGACAGATGCAGCCAGACACGGGACAACCAATTCCTGCACTCGGTAAAACGGATTAATCACGGTTCGCGTGCACTTAGTCACGTGCCATCCATTAGGGCGGAGTGGGGTGGTGGGGGTTCTTACTATCGAGTCGTGGGATGCACGGATGTATTGTGTTCCCTTCTATCTTTCCAGGGGCCAACATTTCCAGGAATCGTCGTGCTTACGTGTCATCTCTAGCAAAGAATAACAGCCGACGATATTTATTGTGTCAATACTATTTGGATGAATCGGCGTTTGTTATTCAGAGGCCCACTCTGCAGTAATGAGTCCGATGCTTACGAATATCCTAAATTTAATTGATTTCAGTACAACAGCCTGGCCAGATCTGAACTTTCAATGGCAGCATTGTTTTATGTATCTGATATAGTTTTTATGAAAATTGTGATCAGAATAGCATGCAAAAAAATACCCCAAGCAACAGACTAATATATAAGTATAATACAAAAATTAACATCACAGGCAAGCGTCATGAGACATGACTTAACATGTATGTGAAAATGAATGTCAGTTGAATGTACAGTACTAAGCACCAAAGTGTAATGACGCAATGTTAAATTTTCTGATCACATGCGCACCAGTGAGATATTTGACACTGTTAATACTCGAGCTTTATCACTGACGAATTCAGGATAACAAGCCACAAACCCAACTGACTGCAGCGTTGGCACTTGTTGTCAGCACCTGTCAACATTGTATTTTCAACGGACCCAATTCAATAGATTGAGCATGTAAAAACTATTCACTGCTCTCAACGCATTGCATTTGCGTAGGTACCACTGCAAAGAGACCAGTGGTTGCGATAAATAATGTTCTGCAGTTGACTTATTTCCCTCATTAAAATGCAAATCAATTTATAACATTTTTGACATGCGTTTCTCTGGATTTTTTTGTTGTTATTCTGTCTCTCACTCTTCAAATAAACCTACCATTAAATTATAGACTGATCATTTCTTTGTCAGTGGACAAACGTACAAAATCAGCAGGGGATCAAATACTTTTTCCCTCACTGTATACGGCAACGGGTGCCTTAATCTGCCCGATTAGCACAGTAACGGTTCTTTGGCGGGGAGTGGGGGGCTGGCCGGGGCAGGGGCCGGCCTGCTGCCCCCCCCCCCCACTATACTCACACTGCACGGTCTCTGCGCGGTTGTGCTGCAGCATGATGCAGAGCTGCAGCACGAGCTGGGGTGCGCTCTCCAGGAAGCTCTCCACCAGGCGCAGGATGCTGGCGTCTGCGTACTCGTAGTTCATGGCCCACTCGAAGCGATGCTGGTAGTCCTTGCGCCGACGGCTCTGTATGCCCAGGTATATCACGCGAATGTACCTGCAGCCGGTGCCCACAACAAGTTATATTTGTTAAAAGAAAACGCAAGGACATTTGCGCATCGTCTGCGCTGGAGGGTTTCAGTGGGTTCACCTTCCGCCAAACCTCCCTGGTGAGTCGATAGATTGCATTGTGAAAAGATTCAGGGTTGCGATTATTTTGCAAGCGTCGCTTCTTTGATGCGATGGTGAACGTGGCTTGTCTCTCACAGCCGCAAGGGTCGCGTGAACCTATTGCACACAACATTACAAATACTTTAAATGATCATTTACTGCCCGTTGTGAATGAAGGTCTCCCCATGCCGTGTTGCTCATAGACGTTGCTTATAACCCTACTTCACCGTGCTGGTTCAGTGGCGGGTTTGTGAAGGGTGCGGTGGGTGGTCGGTTCAGATATCACTCGCCACTTACGCTAGCGGGGGCCAGGAATCAAACTCGGATCGATGGATTCATAGTGCAGTGAACGAACTTCGTGCCACCGTTCTACTCCATGCCACATATATGTAGTGCTTTTATTTCACGCGGACAGCTTTTTCTCCTGTGTCACTTTTTATTGAACAGAACTCCTCGCGGTCAACACCACGTGACTCCGTCGGAACTCTTCCGCTTGCGCTGCTCGCCCGCTTCGCTCATTCTGCTTTCTCTCAGCCTCTCCACTGCTAGCCTGCTCTCTCTCACTCTCTCAGCCTCTCCACTGCTAGCCTGCTCTCTCTCTCACTCTCTCAGCCTCTCCACTGCTAGCCTGCTCTCTCTCTCTCAGCCTCTCCACTGCTAGCCTGCTCTCTCTCTCTCACTCTCTTGCTCCGGCAGTACATACACTAAAATTGGAACGATACAGAGAAGATTAGCATGGCCCCTGCGCAAGGACTCTCAGCCTCTCCACTGCTAGCCTGCTCTCTCTCACTCTCTCAGCCTCTCCACTGCTAGCCTGCTCTCTCACTCTCCTCGCCTCTCCACTGCTAGCCTGTTACCGTACACTCTGCTAGGCTCTCCACTGCTAGCCTGTTACCGTACACTCTGCGAGCCTCTCCATTGCTAGCCTGCTCTCACTCTCCTAGCCTCTCCATTGCTAGCCTGCTCTCTCTCACTCTCCTAGCCTCTCTACTGCTAGCCTGCTCTCTCACTATCCTAGCCTCTCCACTGCTAGCCTGCTCTCTCACTCTCCTAGCCTCTCCACTGCTAGCCTGCTCTCTCACTCTCCTAGCCTCTCCACTGCTAGCCTGCTCTCTCACTCTCCTAGCCTCTCTACTGCTAGCCTGCTCTCTCTCTCCTAGCCTCTCTACTGCTAGCCTGCTCTCTCTCACTCTCCTAGCCTCTCTACTGCTAGCCTGCTCTCTCTCACTCTCCTAGCCTCTCTACTGCTAGCCTGCTATCTCTCACTCTGCTAGCCTCTCTACTGCTAGCCTGCTCTCTCTCACTCTCCTAGCCTCTCTACTGCTAGCCTGCTCTCTCACTCTCCTAGCCTCTCTACTGCTAGCCTTCCGCTATATACTCTGCTAGCTTCTCCACTACTAGCCTTCCGCTATACACTCTGCTAGCGTCTCCACTGCTAGCCTTCCGCTATACACTCTGCTAGCTTCTCCACTGCTAGCCTTCCGCTATACACTCTGCGAGCTTCTTCACTGCTAGCCTTCCGCTATATACTATGCTAGCTTCTCTACTGCTAGCCTTCGGCTATATATTCTGCTATCTTCTCTACTGCTAGCCTTTCTCCCCATCTCCAACCTCGCCCTTGCCTCCAGAGGGGGTTTAGCCGTCACCGCTGGAGAGGGCGAGGTGTGGAGACCGGGGCCTTGGACTTCTCTCGTCTCTCCTCTTGTCTTCACTCCGACCAACTCAACTCCCTCTCTCTCACACTCCCGTATTCACCCCCCTCCTTATTAACTCCTCATTAATTAAGCTGGCGACCTCCCGTCGCCTCACGCCCGTGGCTTCCGCCGTTATCGCCTCAATCTCCCGTCAGCCTGGCGCCTGTTCCGAGCCTGCATTTGCAGCCAGCCAATCACTGCTATGCATCTTAATTAGCCGTCTCCTTTCCGTTGCTCTCTCTCACCACACCTGTTCGTCCTGATGCGACCTCACGGTCCGTAACTCGCATATGCGTGCACACCGCTTGTAACCCCCCCCCCCGCGCGCGTTACTCCATGACATCACATCCCCCTGATGAAAAATCTAGCCGTCCCGGCTAGCCTTATAAACAACTAAGTAACGCGCGAATCTGTGACAGGTTGTAACAGCAAAACACAACAGCAACAAGAACAATATAAAAACAGCAATAAATACAGTGAGGGAAAAAAGTATTTGATCCCCTGCTGATTTTGTACGTTTGCCCACTGACAAAGAAATGATCAGTCTATAATTTTAATGGTATGTTTATTTGAACAGTGAGAGACAGGATAACAACAACAAAAACTGAAAAACGCATGTCAAAAAATTTATAAATTGATTTGCATTTTAATGAGGGGAATAAGTATTTGACCCCTCTGCAAAACATGACTTAGTACTTGGTGGCAAAACCCTTGTTGGCAATCACAGAGGTCAGACGTTTCTTGTAGTTGGCCACCAGGTTTGCATACATCTCAGGAGGGATTTTGTCCCACTCCTTTTTGCAGATCTTCTCCAAGTCATTAAGGTTTTGAGGCTGACGTTTGGCAACTCCCTCCACAGATTTTCTATGGGATTAAGGTCTGGAGACTGGCTAGGCCACTCCAGGACCTTAATGTGCTTCTTCTTGAGCCACTCCTTTGTTGCCTTGGCTGTGTGTTTTGGGTCATTGTCATGCTGGAATAACCATCCATGACCCATTATCAATGCCCTGGCTGAGGGAAGGAGGTTCTCACCCAAGATTTGACGGTACATGGCCCCGTCCATCGTCCCTTTGATGCGGTGAAGTTGTCCTGTCCCCTTAGCAGAAAAACACCCCCAAAGCATAATGTTTCCACCTCCATGTTTGACGGTGGGGATGGTGTTCTTGGGGTCATAAGCAGAATTCCTCCTCCTCCAAACACGGCGAGTTGAGTTGATGCCAAAGAGCTCCATTTTGGTCTCATCTGACCACAACACGTTCACCCAGTTGTCCTCTGAATCATTCAGATGTTCATTGGCAAACTTCAGACGGGCATGTATATGTGCTTTCTTGAGCAGGGGGACCTTGCCGGCGATGCAGGATTTCAGTCCTTCACGGCGTGTGTTACCAACTGTTTTCTTGGTGACTATGGTCCCAGCTGCCTTGAGGTCATTGACAATATCCTCCCGTGTAGGTCTGAGCTGATTCCTCACCGTTCTCATGATCATTGCAACTCCACTAGGTGAGATCTTGCATGGAGCCCCAGGCCGAGGGAGATTGATAGTTATTTTGTGTTTCTTCCATTTGCGAATAATCGCACCAACTGTTGTCACCTTCTCACCAAGCTGCTTGGCGATGGTCTTGTAGCCCATTCCAGCCTTGTGTAGGTCTACAATCTTGTCCCTGACATCCTTGGAGAGCTTTTTGGTCTTGGCCATGGTGGAGAGTTTGGAATCTGATTGATTGATTTCTTCTGTGAACAGGTGTCTTTTATACAGGTAACAAGCTGAGATTAGGAGCACTCCCTTTAAGAGTGTGCTAATCTCAGCTCGTTACCTGTGTAATAAAAGACTCCGTCAGGCACTGCTGGTCTCCTTTTGTCTTTTATTCAGGTTCTTCTCCGCACCCCACTGGCCTTCTCCCGGATCAGTGTCGTCTCGCGCACGCCCCGCGCACGCTCCCTCTTGCGTGCCACGCATGCTCTCGCGTGCCACGCACGCTCTCTCTCGCGTGCCACGCACGCTCTCTCGCGTGCCACGCACGCTCCTCCGTTAGCTCCTCTATTCCCGCACTCCGCACACCGCTGGCCGACAGCGTGCTGAGGTCCTTCGGCCACGTGGCCAATGGCGCGGATCTTTTCCTCACCACCCAACGTGGCTCAGCCTTTTAACTTCCCCGACTGCCCCGATCTCTTCCGGGCTTCCCCTTATATCCATTCCCCCCACGTGACCCTGACTCCCGCCTCCCGGATCGTCAGATCCGGCCTTCCCATACTACCTCGCTGGCTCCCCCCCATTGACCTCGCCTCCCATTGGAGCCGAGGTGAAAGGTGGCCCCTCCCACATGCCCCGCAGACCAGGCTCCGCCCCCCAATGCCCCGGGCCGCGTGATTGGACCAGAGGCCAGCAACAAGCCCATTTACGCTCGCATTACACCTGTATAAAAGACACCTTGGAGCCAGACATCTTTCTGATTGAGAGGGGGTCAAATACTTTTTCCCTCATTAAAATGCAAATCAATTTATAACATTTTTGAAATGCGTTTTTCTGGATTTTGTTGTTATTCTGTCTCTCACTGTTCAAATAGACCAACCATTAAAATTATGGACTGATCATTTCTTTGTGAGTGGGCAAACGTACAAAATCAGCAAGGGATCAAATACTTTTTTCCCTCACTGTACGCGTGTATATACAGGTGTGTGCAATGCAGTCTGTCTCTTTGAACGCTCCCGCATTCCTCAATGAAAAACAGTCCTCCATCAGCGGGTTCCTGTTGCCGGTCCGTCACCACAAACCAGGTCCCACACAGCCGGGGGAAAAGATGGCTCAGCGCTCGTCAGAGAGCCGTGTCTCCTTCTCAATGAACCGTGAGCCTCTTGTGGGTCCCGGTCGCGCCAAAACGAGCAACCCTGCTGCGGCTGGTCCTTCACCTCGGATTCCAATGGCCGGCCGGTTGACTCACCTTGCCTTAGTCGGCACGATTCTGTGGGCGAAAGGGAACCAGGCTCCTGAGGCGCGTCCGCTCGGGGCGGCGTGACAGGCTCGTCGGACGCATCTGACACAGGCCGTTTCGGGATGGGAGATGACGCATCATAATTCATGACGGGTGTACATACCACCAGCATTGCCCGAATTGAATACGAACGCACTTGGGTCAACGAACATCAATGACCTCTACCGGCCCTTTCCACGGGCGATGTAGTTTGGGTGACGTGCCCACCGGCACAATGGAGCCACACCTTGTCACCCTGGCGCCACAGATCGCATGAAGGTTGCGTACCCCGCAAGCACTCGTTGGCCGCCTGACGCCATGCCGAATTACTTATGGAGGCCTCACGAGCCTCCCTCAATTGCTCAAGGGTCACCTGCATGGGAACCGGCATGGCCGATGCCTTACCCGGTGGACGCACGCCCAATTTCATTAACGCCGCAGCCTCAGGCTCCCGCCCATACATCATATAGAAGGGTGAATACCCCATCGAGGCATGTGGGGCCAATCTGTAGGCGGCCAGAACGCTCGGGATGTGCAAATCCCAGTCGGTTTGTGCCGCATTAACTTGCTGACACAACATGGATGTCAAGGTTCGATGTAAGCACTCAACCATCCCGTCTGTCTGTGGGTGGTATGGGGAAGTCCGAATCTTTTTTGTGCTAAGGGAATCACACACTTCCTTTAAAAAAAATTACCCTGGTCAGTGAGTAATTGCTCTGGTGCACCCTTGTCCAGCACATACCCCTGCAGAAAGGTTATGGATGCCGCCGATTGGTCGACCAACGGCCACGCCATCTGCCACCGGGTGAGATTCTCAACCCCAAACAGCAAATATTTGTGCCCCCTCTGGGTAACGGGAAATGGACCCAAAATGTCCAATCCCACCAATTTGTTGACTCGAGAAACTGTTATGGACTGCAGCGGCACCGTGTACGGTTGCGCGGGCGCCTTCCGATGTGCACATTCAGGGCAAGCTTTAATGAACAAGTGCACATCATTGTCCATACCCGGCCAATAGAAATCTTTCTATAAAGTCAATGACGTTTTCTTAACTCCCAAATGCATCAATTTATCGTGCACAGTGTGTACAAGTTTGCCTCGCAGGCTTGTGGGCACAACAATGCAAACCCTTTGAAGCTCGACGTCCTAACGCAAGAGGAGTCCATCCACGAGCCATAAAAAGTGGCACTAAACTGACCCTGGCGTCCGGGAAGTCCGGCACCGCAACCTGAACAGGGAGAATTCCGCTACCTGCAGGGGTCCCCACTCATTGAGGTCGAGCCCCATAATGCGATCGTCTGGCGTGCGCACCTTGCCTATCTGGCCAATAACGGCCGCGGCGACCGTACCCAGGGCCATCTGTAATGGCGGCCCACATCGCGACGAGCCCGTAACGCACTTGCATGAGTCGGGTGGCGGCGGCAGGCGTGACAGCGCATCCGCGTTAATGTGGCGGGTCCCTTTCCTATACTCCAACGGGCCATTTGGCCGGAGGGTTGGTCCACACGCAGAGAGTAGCATGGTTAGATCGGACAAAGAAGTCCCTCCTGTAACAATATGGACGATACAACTGCATAAAGTGGACCATGGCTAGTAATACAATACCTCTGCTCAGCAGGGGACAAAACATGGCTGCCATATGCCAATACTCTCTCCACTTTGTCGATTACCTGGGACAAGACGGCGCCGATGCTCGTATCACTCGCGTCCGTGTCGAGGATGAACGTCCAATGCCACCAATTCATGTATTTTAGAAATCCGGGTAAACAAGCGGTGGTGCATTGGCTAGAACGTCACAAAGTGCTTCAAAGCAATCCTGCTGTGCTTTGCTCCAATTAAACTTGTGTCTCTTAGCTGTTAACTCATGGATCGGTTTCGCGTTCGTTGCGAAGTTCTTAACAAATCTGCGGTAGTACGAGGCAAAGCCCACAAAGCTGCAGACCTCCGACACTGATTTGGGGGTTGTCCACGTGCGCACACAGCTCGTCTTCTCCAGGTCAGTAGCGACTCCCGACGCGCTAACCACGTGACCCAATTACTTAACAGATGTCTGTAGCAAATTACATTTTTGTGGTTTGAATATCAATTTAGCGTCCCGCACCTGGGAGAAAACATAGCGCAGCCGCTGAAATAGTTCATCGAAATTTCGCCTGAAAACAATCACGTCTCTAAATAAATAAGACACGATTCCCATTGCAATCCCAACAAAACCAGTTCCATAAGGCGCTGAAAGGTGGCCGGCGTAGAGTGGAGTCCCATCGGAAATACATTGAAGTGATAAAACCCCTGCGGTGTACGAAAAGCCGACTTTGGTTTTGACTCCTCATCCAAAGGCAATTACCAAAATCCCAACAAAAGATCGAGGGTCGAGAAGAAACACGCACCGGACAAGGCGTCCAAAGAATCATCCATGCACGGAAGCGAATACACATCCGCCACAGAAACCTTATTAAGTTTTCAAAAATCCACACAAAATCGCAACGAGCCGTCACACTTTTTGACTAACACAATTGGCCAAGGGTGGCACAGTCGGGTTTTTTACAATCGGGTTTAATTGTCTTTTTATATTAAACCCGATCATCTGAGATTGGGAGAAATCCGGTTTAATTGGTTTAAATTGCAGAACCCGCACTTCTCAACGATGGGCTTCATCCATTCCAAGCAAAGGAACTCACTGGCGCCCACGATTGTGGAGAAGCTCGTGTTCATCAAGACCAACCTGCCCGCCGCATTCTACGACTACCCCGTGCCCGACGGCCCCGAGTAAGATAGCAGCACCGACGAGGAAGCAGCCTAAGCCTATCAGAGTTTAGTATTCATTAAACCAGGTTTTAATTCCCCGAAATCGGGTTTAATTGTATTAAAGAAAAAACCCGATGCCCGCCGCTGTAAAAATCGGGTTTTTTCCACCCATGCAATGGGCACCCCCCAAGGGCTGGTGGAGGGAGAAACAATGTCTTGCGCCAACATCTCGTCCACCGTCTGACGAATGCCATATTTTTCATGCGGGCTCATCCTGTGGGAGTTCAATCGAATCGGAGGTGCGTCCCCTGTATCAATATGATGCTGTAATAGGGTTGTCCGGCCTATATCGTATTTGCCGTCACTGAAAACATCCTTGAACTCATGCAAAAGCCGGCGAAGTCACACACGCTGCTCGGCTGTCAAATCCCGATTTTCCTCAAACAACCGCCGCAGCCACTCAGGTTCAGCAATCGCATACCGGTCGAGCCTGTACCAATCCCCCTGACATGCATGCCCTGTGTTCCGTACCCACGGCCGCCTTCCTGAATAACAATCGGAGTATGCCCTGCATTAACAACTTGAATAAAAGGGTCGCTATTCGCTTACACCACGGTCAATGCCCCCACCAAAGAAGGTGTCCGCGACACCACATTCGAGGGGGTCAACAAGACTCCCTCCGCTGGGTTCACCAAGGGCCAGTGTTTACGCAGCCGTAATGGCACAAGCATCTGCGTGGCTGGCAGAGCGCGTACCGTGTGGCTAACCATAGCCTACACAACAGCATTGATGGCGGTATATTTCGTAGAAGTTTTCCAGAATTCTAGACGCTGCCCCGATGGCATCTCAAGACAGCCCTTATCTAGGCGAATGTTAAGGGGCATCTTGCGCAAGAAATCCGTGCCCAATAAGCACGACATGGCCAAAGTCGTGGTAACCAACACAGGGCCATCCATGCGTACATCCCCTATTTGTATAGTAGCAATCATGTGACCCACAATCCCAAGACTACCACCATTTTCCGCAATACATGGCCCGTCCACCTGCTCTAGCGGCCGGGGTGAGGCCGGCAAAGAATAAAAAGTCGGCAATGAAATGAGGATAGCCGAAGCACCCGTGTCGATCACCACACGGACCTCTACTCCCTGAATAAACGCCATAGCGTCCGACGAACCCGGCGCAGCACCGAACGCCCGATACGCCAACGCACACCATTTACTATCATCATACAACCTGCCGGGATGAGCGGTTACAGGCAACATGGCGCGGATGAGTGATGGGAATGAAACGACCATGTGCATGATGCGTCGTGACTCGCCTGTGGTCCTCGGGACAAGGAGAAGTTGACGCTGTAGTTCGCAGGAGCTCCTGGCGGACTGCCAACGCGCAGCCGGCAGTTCCTGGCGATGTGCGAGGTGCATCTCCTCGGCGGTCCGCGACGTGGTGGCCACCCAACCGGCAACCGACCTCCCCGCATCTCTGCATGTCGTGGACTTGAAGATCCGGTTGCGTATCCTGTGCTGCCGTTGCTGGCCATCGAGTCCCCTTCACCGTTGTGCACGCTATCGCAGCTGGCTCTTCCCTGAGGCCCAGATGCGCCTGAATGTTATTCGCAACTTGGAGGGATGAGAGGACGTCGTCGTCGGCGATGGAGAGGATGACCCCCAACTCCTTCACCACCGTCAGTAGCCGTTCTAAAGCGAGCGAGTCGAGAGCTGTCCGATCTGTGGAAGGATAGGCCACCCGTCCGAGGGCTAACAGAGCGCTGCGGAATTCCAGGGGCGACTCCGTGTCACCCCACTTTCTGAGCTGGAACTTCCTTCGGATGGTCGACGGTGGTTCGTAAATAGCCACCATCGCAGCACAAGCACCGGCGAGTGACGATCGATCGGCCTCAGGGATGGAGTAGAAGGCGGCCAACGAGTCATCCTCGAGGGCCATCGGCAGGGCCCGCAACACCTCGTGTTCCGACCAGTCGACGGAGCGATATGCTGCTTTGAAGCGGATAGGAAATGCCGTCCAGTCGCCCTCGGTCACGGAGAATGTGCGGACCTGTGGCAGCCGGCGCAACACAGCTGTGTGCCCCGTCGGCAAAGTCGATGTCGAGTCCGACGCATCTGCTGCAACGGCGGGTCCCGTGCCCGCTCGGTCGGACACGATCGGTGTTGTCGAAGCGACATAGACGTCGTCTGGCCCGCTGCCATCAGCATGTTGAACATGTACGTAACTGCTGCCAACGTGGTCTCCAAGTGTGCAGCAACGTCCCACCAACTCCGTCTCGATGTGCTGGCCGAAGTTTCCTCACGCTCACTCACTTGCGCCGAGGGCAGCCGGTCCTCTGGTTCCGCCCGCTGAGCAACAGTCTCTGGAGCCATGGCGGGAACACCCTCCTCGTCGTTCTCATCGTCGGAAGAGTAGACGGGTAAGTTATTTTGTTTACCCGCTTTCTTTGACATGGCTGCATAGTTCTTTTACCACTTCGACACCAAATTTAGTGTTTTTATTTCACGTGGACAACTTCTTCTTTTTCTCCTGTGTCACTTTTTATTGAACAGAACTCCTTGCGTTCGACACCCCGTAACTCCATCGTGATTTTCCCGCTTGCGCTGCTCGCCTGCTTCGCTCGCTCCGCTCTCCCTCTCTCTCTCAGCCTCTCCACTGCTAACCTGTTCTCTCTCTCACTCTCCTAGCCTCTCTACTGCTAGCCTGCTTCGGTTCCACTCTCCTAGCCTCTCCACTGATAGCCTGCCTGCCACGCTCTGCTCGCTTCGCTCGCTCCGCTGCTGGCTTACCACTACACACTCTGATAGCCTCTCCACTGCTAGCCTATTACTTTCCACTCTGGTAGATTCCCACCGTACACTCTGCTAGCCTCTCCACTGCTAGCCTATTACTATACACTCTGCTAGCCTCTCCACTGCTAGCCTATTACTATACACTTGGGTAGCTTCTCCACTGCTATTCTCTCCCTATCCCTTTTGCTAGCTTCTCTACTGCTAACCTACCACCACATACTCTGCTAGCTTCTCCACTGATAACCTTCCGCTATATACTCTGCTAGCTTCTCTACTGCTAGCCTTGCGCTATACACTCTGCTAGCTTCTCCACTGCTAGCCTTCGGCTATACACTCTGCTAGCTTCTCTACCACTAACTTCGCAAGCTCACACTTAGGATTCTGCTATCTTCTCTACTGCTAGCCTTTATCCCCTTGCATCTCCAACCTCGCCCTTGCCTCCAGTGGGGGTTTAGCCATCACTGCTGGAGAGGGCGAGGTGTGGAGAGCGGGGCCTTGGACTTCTCTCGTCTCTCCTCTTCACTCCGACCAACTCAACTCCCTCTCTCTCACACTCCCGTATTCATCCTCCTCCTTATTAACTCCTCATTAATTAAGCTGGCGACCTCCCATCGCCTCATGCCCGTGGCTTCTGCTGCTATCGCCTCAATCTCCCGTCAACCTGGCGCCTGTTCCGCGCCTGCATTTGCAGTCAGCCAATCACCGCTATGCATCTTAATTGGCCGCCTCCTTTCCGTTGCTATCTCTTGCCGCACCTGTTCGTCCTGATGCGACCTCACGGTCCGTAACTCGCACATGCGTGCACACCACTTGCAAACCCCCACGTGTGTTACTCCACTACATATAAATGGGTAGTAAACAAAACATCCAATATTTCACACGGTATTTGATGCATGTTTTGTGAACTTACATCATCGATAATATTGTTAAACATCGTTCCACTCTGAGAATGTGCCATATCTGTGAACACTTTTGAGATGGACATTCTGCTCCTAAAAAAATCGACTTCATAAAATTCTGTGAAGTCCAGCCCTACAATCTGGATTTGAAGCTTTCGTGACTGCAGGAATCCATGTCGTGGTCTATTATTTTCTACCTACGTGACTTTACCGAAAGAACCAAAGAGTATCCAGCCCTACAGTTATTACAGATCAAAATAAACATGTGAAATTTACATTTAACCATGGCTTTGCAACTCCAGAGACTTTGTGATCCTCGCCCACCTATGGCACTCTCAGTCTGAGATCATGAGTATGCATATAAACAATCAATATGTCACGCTCACCTTATATAATGGAGGGAGAAATTTTACAAAACAGTGCTCTCATTTTGACCATCTATGAACCCAGTGACTTGAGTTTTATTCTCAGCCAAAAGCGTACGATATCAGAACTTGTCCTGGCGATCATCACCCCTGTAACTCTTCCTTAACCTGCACTGGCCAGTATGGTGAAGTATGGTCAAGCAATCGCCATGATCAACGTGGCACGGCAAGGCTATTGTTCAGCAGTGAATTGACAAATGGGTGGGGTGTAAGCTGTAAATCTTGATTAAATAATGCCAAAAAAAAATCTCAATTGTATAGTTAAAAAATGATGATTTAACAAACGTAATCTTGAAACAATGCAATACACCAAACTGTATTACAAGGTAACGCCACTGTGTCTATGTACCTCCGATTAGCCCCACACCTCCGACGAGCTTGGTTGACTATGTACAGTGCTAAACAAATTCAACATACATACATACGTATTTCCTCATTCAATGTTTATTGCATAATGGTTTTATAGCTGTCAGGTTCACGAGTTTTGTCTTGTAAACCAGTACCTATTAAGTAAGTGCAACAAATAACATACATAATACAACCCTCTGCCATACATAGCAAAGCTTTATAATGTGTGGAAGGCTTAGCTGTCAAATGTGATGGCCTTAAAAGCAAAATCATGGAAATATAACTGGATAAATGATAGGTTTCTGAAAATATTAATAATGATATATCCCAAAATAATGAGCAATTATAACCATGGTGTAAGGTCCAACGATGATTCACACAATTTTACTGAGTTGCTGATTATCTAACATTTAGAATATGTTCTCACATCAATGTCATTTTACGTGTATATATTTATATATATTCATTACGTAGCTTACTAAACCGATGTATGCCACATATCGATGCCTTGCCTACTGGAGGTGTAACAATTCATGACAGCGCGGTGTGATGTCGTTACTTGTCACGTGGCAGGGCCACCATTTGATTCGATATTTTTTTTTTACATCGCGATGAACGTAGTGGCTACCTGTGGCTGCAAATGGTCACTCGAACCTATTGCGTACAACATCTATACGCATTTAGTTGCACTTTGACGCATGCATCGTGAGCTTTAGAATCCGCGTCAAATTGATGATACTCGGGCATTGTGACTGCCGAGTCTCTGCCCGATACGGCAATGTGGATGCACGTGCATGGGGGCCACGGCAATGTGGATGCACGTGCATGTGGGCCACGGCAATGTGGATGCACGTGCATGTGGGCACTTTCCACGGCTCGCCAAAGTACTTTACAAGGACACATTTGCAATTAACAGTCATGCAGTTTACATTTCCATCCTTGCCAACCCTACCGGTTTCTGAACCCTTTTTTGCCGCATCCCAATTTTCAGAGCCAATCATGACGCTTCATTAAAAAAATTACAGGGACTTAAGTGACGCATTTTTCTTTGATAGTGTACGTACTGAATGAACGTGCGAAAATTGACCGCCAAATCTCTTGCACAATACAGAAATGCACTTCACGTTAGATTTCAAACACACTTGTTTTCATTCTAGATTGCGCGCAAGTATTAAAATGTCAATTTTTATTGAACATGCTTGAAAATAATAATAATGAATAATTAAGAGCCCTTTGTACAATACAATGCTGGATGAAGGCCTCGCCCACTTCCACACTGGTCATGGCGGTTGTTTCGACCATACTTCACCACGATGGTCAGTGCATATTGGTAAAGGGGCTGTCTGGGACCCGTGCAGATGTCACTTGCCACTGGTATTAGCCATGTCCAGGAATTACTATACTATCCTATTTTTATTTCACCAGGTAAGGCCCACGTAGCAATATATAGCTCTTTTTCAGAAGCGACCTAACTATCACAAATGATAGCTCAACAAAATGGCTTATCACGTGGAAATGTACACATGTTTCTAAATGTGGAGAGAAAAACCAGATGACCCAGATAAAAACATACACAAAACCACGGGAAGAGAACGTAAAAACTCTAAATATACAGGCATCAGCGTTGGGATCGAACCCAAGACTTCCTGCGTACCAAGCGAAGGCGTTAACACCTAACCACCGCGGCGCCCCACTCAACCCAGGTTGCCAGGTACATAGCACAGTGTGGGAACCACCGCGTCACTCCCGCCATCCAACCTCGCATTTTGAGTGAGCTTCATTCATGACCTGGTAGGGATACATAGCATCGAGCATAACAAAACCCCTCTTATTCACGACCCTATTACCTGTGACAGCAATTATCCGCTGGAGGTGCAGGATACATAAAACAAATATTATCTGCAGTTCTGTTCTTCTTATTAACCGTGACTATCTGCACAGCGCATAAATTGGAGTCAACTCGCAGACAACGACATCATGACAGGATACGTGACATTGGTCCCCCACATCATCAAGGGTATAAGAAGTTTTTCTGGATTAACAAAAAGAAAAGCCAACATGACCCAGAAATCCAATGTGGAATATATTCCTTAAGCAACAGTGGCCACCCAGCACCACAGCGTGATGTTAAACGGAGCTGGCGTTGTATTTGAAAGCACGCAAATGCACAATGCATAACACTGGATTTTTCCCATGAATAAATAATTATTAGAAACGTGGTGTCACTGTAACCCAGGAACACAAATAGCTCTTGATTGTTCAAATTGATGGGAAATCTCACGTCAACACCACAGCACGAGGCCATGCGAGTCCTTATTCTCACCGCCACTGGACAATACGACTCGAATGCACAATGCAAAGACACACGCAAATTCTTAGAACAATGTTTTGTTTAAATGCCTTTGACCTTGTAGATCCTCTAGAGAGGAAGAAAAAAAGAGCACAGCAACTGTGAGCACTCCAGTAATGACTTGGTCGTGACGAAATTGATAACAATGTCACAGGACGAGCACAACACGACGGCGGCAGCATCGTGATTACGGCAAAACGGTCACCTTGCAATGGCTATTAAACATACCCTGGTGTAAGTACCGCCTAGGTGTGGCTTCTTCACATTGATTCACAACTCGAGGAGCTGCCGCCGCCGCTGCTGCTGTGTTATCAATGGCGTAGCAGCGGCCACCTACGCTGGATGAGCACAGCCCAACAGCCCACATTAGAAGTACACTCACACATTGCAGTTTTTTTTTAGAGCTTGATTATTTGGGAGGAAAACTCCCAGAGCTACACTACGATTAGTCCCCCCCTGCCGCCCTCAAAGAGTGGAGAGCTTGAGAGATAAACTCAATGGTGGCTTCCAAATGCAATGCATTTGGTTCAAATTACAAAGCTATGATTATAAATCTATTCCAAATTACTACTATTTATTCCATGTAATCCAGGCCAATTGTATTTAAACATTGTGCGCCTCGTTTATTGTCCAAGTGGCCGCACTTGCTACAAATAGTTTGGGAGTGAATGAAACTTGACGAAAATCGCTCAACAATCAAGGGAGGGCAAAAGCGGTGGCTGTAGTGCCTCGCGCGCTACGGACCCAGCCACCCGAGTTTGATTCTCCAGCCACGGCGAATACGAGTTACGAGTGATACCTGACCTGTTCTTGGCCCTCAACACCCCTTAATCACCCCACACTGACCGGTGTGGTGAAGTATGGTCCATCAACCACAATGAGTGGCACGGGGTGGAAGGAGGTGATCGTCTGGCAGTGGACTTACAAAGGGCTCATAATAAATGAATAACAATTGAATGATTACCAATCTATATAATTACAATACCCTCCCCCTCTTTGCCTCGAATCACTGCACCAGATTGATTTGAATTATATTATGACGTCACCCTGATGCTGCTCTATTTAAGTTCAAGTTCATTTATTAGGTATAGCCCTGTGATCCATTCGGCTCTTGAATCGGGTGCAACCGCAACAAACAAAAAACAAAAACATGAACAAGAAAACATCTTAAAGTGAATATGTGACTAAGTGCAAACAGAAAATCCAAGAAAAGACAGTAAAATATTGCAGAAAAAAACACCGTACACCAACGCAACAGGAGAGCTTCACCATTCTTGCCCAATGAAGCTGATTGTAATTATCAGCGAAACGTCGTACTCAAATTTTAAAATGCTGTTGATTCTCTCTTCAACACACCGGTGGGCTAAAGAAGTTAATTATTTTGTCCTTTGAAAAACGTGACACATTTTTTACTGTTTGGCCGTGTCGGGTGGTGGAGGGTTACGACACATTTATAAATAACGCGATCTGACCCAAAAACCTATATTATGAATAATATTGGTCGCGAAAGCCTACGTGTTAAATTGGCAAAGGGCTGTAAATTATTATATTAAACAAGTAACACATGCTTCGAAATGGTTTGTTTATGCACTATTAAGAAGTCAAAATGAGGATGTTGTATTTGTCAAATGCCTATAAACACTGGCGTGCACACAGAAACATATATGCATATCCTTACATGTTGTAAACTAACTTTTTTGCCCATCCAAGGATGGGTGTATATTGCAGTAAATCTGAAATATTCAATAGAAAAATTGTTCAGCTCATGATTATTAATGAGGGGGGGGGGGGGGTAATATTCTTTGTTCTTTCGGTAAAGTCTTGTGGGTAGAAAATAAAAAGAAAATGTAAATTTTTAAATAAATTTAAAATAAAAGCAAAAAACCCACGACGTTTCGATCGCAACACAAGCGATCTTCATCAGGTGGTGAGAAAAGAGGGGCAAGGCTCCAAATGCAACTGCTTATAAGGGCTTCCAAATTGAGTGGGCGGGGGACGAGAGTTGCGAGGCAGTAGCAAGGAAGTTGTGCTGCGTAAACAGCAGGGCAGCCAATGCTAATGTCGGAGTAAATCGCGAGAAGTAGGAGTAAAGCGTGATGTAGAGGGGCACATTCCGAGTGTGTTAGACAATGGGGGAGAGGAAGGGGGTAGAGATAGGAGGAGAGAGAGGGGGGGTAGAGATCGGGGTAGAGAGGGGGGTAGAGATGGGGGGGCATTGCAGCTCGCTACACACATCCACACTGCTGACGGGAGAGGTTGACAAGAAAACGCAAATCAAGTCATGACCCAAAGTGGTTGATGACATCTTTCCAATAATTGCTCAGTTTATAACCGTTGTCTCGGTTGAAATTGTGTTTGGATATATGGATGGTTTCGTGAACGAATCTTTGTTGATAGCCAGTTGGCTTTCATTAATGATATCGGGCACAGGAACTTTGGTGAAGAAACTACATCGAAACTAATGAGCAAATCACCTGGGGACAGTGAGATGTCTTCAATTGACGATACCAGGTGAGCTGAGTTAAGAACAGAAGAGGTGGTCTTACCCGTGAATGGCTGCAAGGTCTCAGACGGATATCGGGCCAGTTTGTAGGTGGGTGATCCAATGGTGGAGATTATGGAACGAAGGGGTGTACCTTCTTTATGGATTTTTGGTAAGCCATATAGTCTGAGTGGTCTAGCAGCAGAAGGTTTTAAGGAAAACCGTTTGGTCTGTTCAATTAATGAAGCTGAATCAGTGATGATACTGTTCGTTTTTGTAACGAGGCAGTTGGTGTGTAGCTACCATCATTACGTAGGTCCTGAATTTTGTTATTGTACACGTTTTTGTCCATGATGACCGTGGCATTGCCCTTTTCAGCTGAGAGGATGATGATATATTCCCTCTTTTTTAATTGCGATTACTCAAAACGCTCCTCCTTACTGATGTTGCTGACTGGTAGCTTAGCGCTTTTGAGGGTTGCAGCGATTTCAGATCTTGTCACGTCTGCAGCGATGTGTCCCAAACCCTTAAGAGCTACATCGACCTGAGCAATAATGTCATCCACTGGTATGTGTTTGGGGGTGACTGCGAAGTTCAATCCTTTAGCCAAAACCGGCTTTAGACCATCGGAAATTGGGCTATTACTCAGATTAATAACAACCTTGTCAACGTATAACATTTTAATGTGTGGATCTGGTTTCTTCTTGGAAAGGAGGTTGAACTTGGAAATCAGATTATCTTTACATTGAGCTGACATTGTAGCAGCTGATGAAGCGGTCATGTTATCTCCATCTTCCCAATCAGATGTAGACATTTTTTCCGTCAATGTTAAGTGTGATTTCAAGAGTGTCTTGTCTACATGATCCAGTTCAGTGCGGAGCAGGGGTTGCCCCATGTGGAGTGACATCAACCGCTAATGGTTATTGGGCAGGGGTGTGGCATGAGGAGTGACTTCACCCGCTCATGATTATTAATGCGAGGAGGGGTGCGGCATGTGGAGTGCACGACCTTCTTGTACGTTAGTGTAAATTTCCACGCGGGCATGAATATTAATGAAGGGGGGGGGGCCTATTTTGCAGTGACGTCACGCACGGATGTAGCAGTGAGCTGTGTAGATTTATTTTTACCGTCACTTTCTGTAAAGAAACATCAAATTTGAAGCAACTTTGCATAATAAATTATTAAATTCAGCTCGACCTTCCTCTGCGTCAGGGGCGGTTTCTTCATTAGGGCGATTGGGCGACGCACCACCAATGTCATTCAACCACAGAGTCACGCTAGCCGTCACTGTGCCTCTGGATATAGTCCAATCAGCGTCATGCTACGTTCTGTGGAGTACCGCCTCTTTTTGGGCAATTTCCCTCCAGCTGAGAATCGCCCCGAGTGGTCCCATAGACTTACATTCAAAGATGTTTTTTTTCGAACGGGGGCGCTGCAATGCATTCTCTATGGCTTCCGGGAGGGCTCGCCCTAACGTGCTTACGTCATCATACGTGCTTACGTCATCATATGTAAGCGCGTTTCATCCAACAATATAATTTGTCGCCACCTAGTGGAATCTTTAATAAAAGAAACTTGAGTGGTTTATTTTAATAGTGAGTATAGAAACAAACAAGATGTATTGTAAGAGTCACTTTATTTTTCATTAATATTAAAGAAGTGAAGTTGCCTTTACATGCTTAAGCTGTTAATTTATCCATTGCATGGGTGGACCTTATCCTTATCAATCATCCAGACATTTGCCCCCCCTGAGAGATTTTGCAGGAGCCGCCACTGCTCTGCGTTAGTGTAAAAATCTACCCACTCATGAATATAAATGAGGGGGGTGGACCTCATGTGGAGTGACGTCACGCGGGGAGGTGGGCCTCATGTAGAGTGACGTCACGCGTGGGACGGACAGACATTTCTGGGTGATTATAGTAGGTAATAAGGGTCGTTTATGATTACTAGGACATGACAGAAACTAAAAATAAGGATTCATTACAATCGACATTTAATATATTATTTTGTGTATTAGTACCTCAGCTCCTTAATACATTATGTTTCAGCTCTGCATTCATTTAGTTATATACTAACAGCCAGCCAAAGCCAACTACATCCAGTCACAGCCAACTACAGCAAAACAACCACATCCAGCCAACAACAGGCAAACTTTTTTTTACATGTAGTACGATAGCATATCCCACGTGTTTGCGTGGGATACACGGCCAGGGTGGAGAGTGGGTGGGAGGGGAGGTGTGACAGCATGCAAGAACCCAGCTCAACGCTGCGGGATGCATGCCAGGAACCAGCCAGGCAGGAATCCAGCAAGGCGGACAGGAATCCAGGCAGGAATCTAGCCAGCAAAATGTTGTTTTCTTTCGAATATAGGATTTAATGAAAGTATCACTGCAAGACGCCTGTGACATTTCTTACCTGATATTTCTTCATCCAAGCGCCATTATTTGCCATGCATTCAAAGGGCCATGAGCTGCTGACAAAAGGCAGATATAAGCCTGTGTTTGGCCCCTGTCCTAAACGTGTAGAACAAACCATTACCATTCTTGATTTGAAGCTTTCGTGACTGCAGGAATCCATACTCTTTGGTTCTTTCGGTAAAGTCACGTAGGTATAAAAATAACATAACTTTACTGAAAGAACCAAAGAGTATGGAAACCATGAACATCGTTTCTCATCTCTGGCCGCCATTTCCCACGTCCTGCAAGTGCTACTTTCATCACATTATTCCTCTGCCGTGTCTCAAAGTGTTGGCATTAATGATGACAGTAACATTTTGTTACAATATCCATGTTGATTTTCATTTCGAATATATTATATTTGCACATTGCAATGTGGACAGAAATGTTATAACTACATTGTTGGTACAACCATAACAATATTTAAGTATGCAGTTTTTTTTTTGGGGGGGGGGGAAGGGGGTATTATCAAGTTCTCTTCAATGTGCCAAATTAACAAATTACACCGCAGATTGTGTGCACAAACCTCTGGCAGAGGTGTCAGTGTCGTGGCCACGAAGTGTATCCTAATAGAAATGAGTGTGCACGGTGGCGAGATAACGACCTCACCTGGTCTACAGGAGGTCGTGGGTTCAATCCCGACCCTGACGCCGGTATATTTGGAGTTTGCATGTCTCTCTCTCCGTTGCCACGTCGATTTTTCACCAGGTCCTCCGGTTTTCCCTCACATTTAGAAATATGCCTTTAGAATATTTGGCTGATAATCATTTCCACATTATAAGCCAAGTAGTTGGGCTATCATTTGTGGCCAGGTCGCTTCTGAAAAAGAGCTTTACAGCTCAGTTGGCCTTATCTGGTAAAATAATAAAAAATAGTTTAGAATGTGTTGGCATGCATGCCTCTACACAAGCGCACAGGAATAAGGAATCCCCCCAACCCCACCGCGTTAGTATTCCAAAGACATCGCCTGGCGGAGAAGAGGCAGGGGTACCAGCCCGAGCGCTCCATCGATTTTGTAACTGACCTTGTGGAAATGAAGGCAATTGATCCAACTTTCCGTTCCCCACCGAAAAAGCCTTTTGTTTTTCATTCACTGTTGACCCCCCCCCCCCACATCACCACCGCCTGGCCCGGCTCGGCCGTGGGACAATAGGTACGGTTTACATGGCGGTGAGGATGTACTGCGTCTATTGTCTTCCTGTGGAGCACGCCAGCCGCTCTTCCAGCAATAACTTTTTCCTTCCCACATTTAACCCTTTCAATGTTCCATTTCGCAAATACCCAGGCAAGCCAAACAAATGGAAGTGTATCTGCCCGTGTGTGGATTCTCCTGCACCGTTACATTTTATTTTAAAAAGGGGGGCATGACACTGCATTCAAAAAGGTCCCAATAAATGTTGTGATATTATCAGTCTGTAAATGTGCTAAATAACATTAATTCAGTGATATAAACATACTGTGTGACGTGTGGGTAGTGACCAAAACGTAACATCCATCAAGTGCAGGCATGTGCAATGGGTGTAATTTGATGAAAATAACACACATACTGATAATATGGCTTCAAATAAAATATGTAGAGATTCAAGTGTAATGTCTTATTGTTATTTACGCTCTTATACCGTGTACTTTGTGATGGGATACTGCAATTGTGTCATGGTTATAGCAGTTAAAACAATGGACAGGTTTCTTAATTGCTTAAAGTGTCCCTGCCTTTGTCCACCCAGGAGTATAAAGGGGTATACCAGAAGCAGAATATCTATACTGGAGAAATCCGATGAGATTTAAAGCTCTTTTTTCACAGATCTCTAATAAGGGGCAGGACAGCACGCTTCAACAATACAAAACATGATAGGAATACGAAGTACAGGAAAGGTAAGCAAATCACTTAAATATGAATCCGACAGTTGATGGGCAGGTGGGGTAAAGTGTGAGTACTCCCACCTCTTGGACGACATCTGACCAGTGTGCAATGGTAGGCCAATACCCAGTGTGTAATAGTAGGTCGAATACCCAGTGTGAAATAGTAGGCCATATAACCAGTGTGTAATAGTAGGCCGAATACCAAGTGTGAAATAGTATGCAGACTGCCCAGTATGAAATAGTAGACCGAATACCCATTGTGTAATAGTAGGCCAAATACTCTTTCGAGGGGCTTTCTAGCGACCCCTCTAACAGAGGCCCTTCTGCCTGCAGTGGTGTGAAGAGGCAATTGCAGGGCTGCACCTGCACATTTTTCAACTTCATAATAAAGGGGGGGGGGGGCTTTGCGTTATCTCGCCACTGTGGGTGCCACGGTGGCGAGATGTTAAATACCTCGCCTGGTATATAGGAGGTCATGGGTACGATCCCGACCATGATACCTGTATATTTGGAGTTTGCATATTCTCCCCATGGTCGTGTGGATTTTTCTCCGGGTCCCCCGGTGATTTCCTCCACATTTAGAAACGTGTGTTTAGAGTATTTGGCTGCTATAAATGTCCACGTGATGATAAGCCACTTGGTTGAGTTATCATTTGTGGCCAGGTCGCTACCTTAAAAAGAACAATATAGCTTACCTCATAAAATAAAAATAGTTTAATCTAGTTTAGAATTTAGTCAAATGTCAGAAGCAGCCAAAAATGCCCAAGATATCTGCAAGACAATGCAAACTACGGATCTGCCTAAGTTTACGTCAAGTAATGTCGTTCACAAATTTTTGACAGAACTCTAAAGGGTGTGTGTATATATGTGTACTTTTAAATTGATTCCTTAACTTAATGTGGGTATATGTGTACTTTGAAATGGATTCCTTAACTTAATGTGGGTATATATGTACTTTTAAATGGATTCCTTAACTTAATGTGGGGGCATTGTGGTCGCTGTTTTATTCTAAAATGGCATTAGAACGATTAACTGGTGAGCCAAGGCTATCTCATCATGGGATGTGTGTTGGGACCTCAATGACCGTGTTGTACACTCAGCTGACTGTCTCCTGGCCCTGACAATTTTACTCATGTCCCTTTATCCCACTCTCAAACTGAGTTCCGAAAAAAAATAAACCTGTAGAATCCCCCTGAATTAATTATACAACCTAGAGAATGTAAACAGAACGGGTATGTGTATACTGTATATATGAGCCCAACACATTTCCAAAGGGGCCATCCATTTAGTACGGACGCAAAAAGCTGTCAAAAGTTGACCCCTTCCCCCTCCCTGTACGCACGCGGACTTTTTACCCCCCCCACCTGCGTACGTACGCTTGACGCCCCCCCCAAATCCTATAGAATGGCCAATATTTAATCCACGCAGAAACGATCAAGGATGAATATTACGTGTTTAAGCAAACAGATAGTCCACCGCTCATTTGAAGGCCAATGTAGACAAATTATTATCGAGGCTTCACGACCCCTCCCCGTTACCTATGCGTACATTGTCAGTAAACCCCCCATACACAAGCATACACATTTGGGTTTACCCCCCCTCCATGCGTACGTACTAAATGGATGGCCCCTAACACGAATGAGATACAGCTGCATAAAGCGCTTCTGAACTTTCAAACGTTAATTTTCTTCACTGCTGCACTTTTGTACTGTGCATCTGCTCCACGGTGTGTTCTTCGTGTTGTACCATTGAAACGTTGGGACACCACGCCAAAGAACACACGGTGCAGCCGGCAAATACATCAGAGAGCTTCTCATTTGCTTTAACCCAATTTTAGATTTTTCTCTCCGATTGACAACGAAAACTGAACTTTATACAGTTTCACCACGTGACTCCTCGCCAGTCGTAAAAGTTAAATTCCAGGCCCACAGAGGTGGTGGCAAGGTTAAAATGCGATGTTAAGTAAAAGCTTTCCCGTGCAGCCAATGCTGATAACTGGTATTACGGCACCGAACGTCTAGCACTTTGCCCTTATTCCAAAGCACTTAATAATCATATCTGGTGTATTAACGGAATGTACCGCTAGAGTTATTCCACGAAAAATAAAAAAAAAACTCGCATACGATTGGCGATCGTCTACATAATCTATCGGCAGGTTGCATAGAAATGGGGTAAATTGTGGGTAATTCCACCCCTTCCAAAAAATCTGGCTGACATGGTAGAGTAGGCCAGTATACCCTATAAAGGGGCTCTCCAGGGCGCTCTCTTTATTGGAAGACATTCTGTAAATAGTAGTATGAGCAAGTATTTGCAGGGCTAGACCTTTGGCCTTTTTGCTTTTACCTCTAGAGTTTAACTACAAAAGTCCTAATGTGGGTGGTGTAATGTCTGTGTAGTAGAGTTACCCACTCGATATTCACAAACTCGGAGAGCAAATCGTTAACAAGGTTTTCCCGCTCAAACTAACGGTCAGGGTCTCACAAGCTGTGAGAGCTGACCGTAAACAACGTTTTCCCGCGTGACCAAACGGTCAGGGTCAGATAGGGTGAATTGGGATCGAAAAGCATATTGGGAACGACCAATCACAGGGTTCCACAAGGTGGCCGGGGATTGGACAACCCGGCCACGAACAAGTATAAAGCCAGAGCGCTGAGAGCTCTCGGGGAGTTGGACTACACGAAGACCCAAGACGGCGGAAGAAGCCTAGGACCCTGGACCAAGCCCTCCAGCCCTTATCAGGGCTAGGGTTCAGAGTAACCAGTGGTCGGGAGACATCTCCCTAGGTCCAGTCAGAGGACACTGAAAGAGCGGGATATTAAGTAGCCTGTAGGGTACGGGGGCTTGTACGTTCTGAGTGTAACGGGTGAGGGGACCGTATACCCCTCAGTGCATAGGGACTGTGTTAATAAGACGAATAAAAGTGTGTGCTACAAAAGACGTTGAAGAGTCCGTCTGTACAACACTACATTGGCGTCAGAAGATGGAAACAAGACGAACGAACCGCACGCGAAGTCCCGATGATGCAAGCTCCGACTCACCTGTGGGTGCTGCGGGCGGCGCTGAAGATGTTGGCGTGTTGCCAGCCGCCCCACCACCAGCTGTGCAGCCGATCGCCGCGAGCGACGGCACCCAGGCTGCTCACGCCCGCCTCGCCCAGCTGCTGCATGCTGCAGCAGCCATCCTGGAGCAACTTACCCTGGGGGCTGCGGGCGGGGAGGAACGGCCGACAGCGAACGTCCCCGCCATCGCAAACCCGGAAGAGGTCGTCTTTCCCGCCGACGGGTCACGTGGAGGCGGAAGCCAAGTGCATGCTGGGACCCCCGGGGGCCAATCACGACACACCGCGTCATCGCAGAGCGACGCTGCCTTTGCAGGACCCTCCAGCAACACCGCGTCATCACGGCTGCGACACCGTACTGTACATGTTGTCGACCAAGCCATCGCTGCGTTTGGGACCGAGTCTGAGCTTGACGAAAAGGACGACACAGCTGCTCTACAGCAGCGGCTGCCTGTCTTTCGCGAATTC
Organism: Lampetra fluviatilis; assembly: GCF_964198595.1. NCBI lineage: Eukaryota > Metazoa > Chordata > Hyperoartia > Petromyzontiformes > Petromyzontidae > Lampetra > Lampetra fluviatilis. Next base: position 165,471 of record NC_136288.1, read on the forward strand.
TCGTCCACAGGGGGCGACTGGGCGGCATTTCAACGTCGCTTCCTCAGCCACCAGGAGATGGTGAGCTGGTCGGATGCACAAGCACTTCGTGCACTGCCAGCCACCTTGGACGATGACTCTCTCGCTGCACTCATCTCCATTCCCAAGCGACAAAGGGCGACACTACAAGCAGCACTTCAGCGGCTGTCTGATGTCTACGGATCTCCTTCCGCCACACGCCACCAGTTCTACGAGAGACGGTGCAAGCCAAGGGAGTCGCCATTGGCGTTCCGCACCGCGCTACTCGCCATGGCAAGAGCAGCTTACCCCCGCATGGACGATGAGGCTATCAACGCACTCGTCCTTCAGAAGCTGCTGGAGATGGCGAGGGGGCTGCGCCTTGTCATCCAGGCCGTGGATGACGAGGACATGTGCTCACTGCGAGCTGCCCGGAGCATTCATGCTCACTTAATGCTGGACCAGGACGAGACCATCACCGCATCGGCTACGACATCGGTGCCTGCCAGCAGGGACAACGCTCGCTCTCCTGATCGAGTCTTCTCGACGTTCAGCGCGATGCCCCAGCGATCACCGGATCGCACCAGTCGCCGCAACGACTGGGAGCGGGGACGGCCCTTCCCTTGCGGCGACGCGACGTGTTTCAACTGTGGCCGCCGAGGCCACTTCTCTCCCGACTGCCGTGCACCTCGCCGCCGCTCCGCCGGATCCCGAGACCGGGACTACAGAGCTTCCAGAGCAGCGCAGCATAACCAGGCAAGTCGCGGCACCCCACACGCTCGGCCCTCATACACACCACAACACACCATTGACTCCGCTCGGAACACGGCGTATGACACGCGGCGTTTGGCCGACTCTTCGCGACCACTGCGACCTGGGCAGTGGTCAGAGCTGGCCCATAGAGTGGTTGCAGCGACGGCGGGTTCCTCGGTGGTTGTTGGTTCGATCGAGGGGGTGGAAGTGCGCGTGCTTGTTGATACCGGTGCATCGGCCACTATCATCTCCGAGTTAATTTACAATATACTGCCCGTGCGATGTCGATCTTTGGAAAATGTTTCCGTTCCATTTTTCGCTGCAAATGGAAGTTCCCTGGGGATTCTCGGCCAAATTCGGGCGCAAATTGCCATTGGAGATATTAAATTGGCCGGACCTGTTTTTGTGTCTTCTTCCCATCGGGTGCCGTGCCTTCTGGGAACTGATTTTCTTGCCAAAATGCCCATTAAAATCCTTATCGATCAGGGATGTATTGAACTTCCCTCGGGCCGCCGGATGGCATTTTTACCCGCGGCCACGCGTTCATGGACGGAAAATGCTTCCGTACAGGCTTTTGCGGCTTGCGCTGTACGCATTCCGCCAGGGGCACAAATGCTCGTCCCCTTACGGTTAAAGAAACCGCTCACTCCCACCGCCTCGGTAAATGGCATTTTATTGGGACCTTCCAACACAGCAGTTAACAGCCTTTCGTTGGTGGCCGCACAGACTCTTGTAGCGGGCGACAGGGAGCCATTTATACAAGTTTTGAATGTCGGTCTGTCAGACACCGTCATTCCACAGGGGACAGTGCTCGCTCATGCGACAGTCGCGCCCCTGGGGACCGGGATTGTCGGACACGTAACGAACGCTCTCTGCGCTGACGACGCTCTCTGCGCTGATGCCGGCGATTTATCCGGCTCACAGCAGAGTGATTTGCGGGCTCTTTTGCGGGAATTCTCGGATGTGTTCAGCAAATCACAATTTGATATTGGCTGCACCAAGCTGCTGCGTCACCATATTGATACCGGTGACTCTGCCCCTATCCGCCAAAACCCGTTTCGGCTCAGCCCTGCGGAGAAACAGCATGTTAAATGGGCAGTTGACGACATGCTGGCGGCTGATATAATTTATCCTTCAAACAGCCCCTGGAGTGCTCCGATAGTGCTGGTCAAAAAGCACGATGGCAGTCTTCGATTCTGTGTAGACTTTCGGCGCCTGAATAAAATTTCCGTAGCTGACGCATATCCTCTGCCATGTATGGATGAGTCATTGGATGCCCTGGCAGGGGCGCGCTATTTTTCCACTTTGGACCTTCTGTCAGGGTTTTGCCAACTCCCCCTCGACGAAGCGTCAAAGCCAAAGACTGCTTTTCGGACACCACAGGGCCTCTTCGAGTTTAATAGATTGCCCATGGGGCTCCACTCGGCCCCAGCGACGTTTCAGAGGCTCATGGAGCTGGTCCTCGCTGGGCTCCAGTGCGACTCATGCCTGATTTATCTTGATGACGTTATTGTCTTTGGCCGCACGTTCAACGAACACATTGAACGGTTGCGCGCTGTCTTCGTAAAAATGCGAGCTGCGAACCTCAAATTTAAGCCGCAAAAGTGCCACCTTCTGCGGGAATCTGTGCGCTATCTGGGCCACATAGTCAGCCGCTCGGGTATTTCCACAGACCCTGAAAAGACTAAATGTGTCAGCCAATGGCCTACCCCCACCTCTGCTGGGGATGTTCGCAGTTTTATCGGGTTCGCGTCGTACTACCGACGTTTTGTGGCTGGTTTCGCTACAATCGCCAAGCCACTACACGCTCTTACAGCGAAAGGGCTGAAATTTCATTGGGGAGACGCGGAACAGGCCGCATTTGACTCCTTACGGAATGCTCTTGTAGCAGCACCGCCCCTGGCTTACCCCGATTTCGCAAAGCCGTTTATTCTGGACACCGATGCCAGTAACACCGGGATCGGCGGGGTGCTGTCCCAAATCGTTGATGGCGTTGAGAGGGTGGTTGCCTATGGAAGCAGGGTTTTGTCCCCTGCAGAGCAACGTTATTGCGTAACCCGACGCGAGCTGCTGGCCATTGTTTACTTTATACAACAATACAGGCCATACCTGTACGGTCAACGGTTTACCGTGCGCTCCGATCACTCTGCGTTACAATACGCTTTGCGCATTGACCAACCGTCTGGCCAGCTCTCCCGATGGCTTGAAGTCCTCCAGGACTACAATTTTATGGTGATTTACCGTAAGGGCACACAGCACAGTAATGCGGATGCGCTATCTCGCCTCCCGTCAGAACAATGCGCCTGTTTCACGGGTTCTGGCCGGTGCAAACCACAAATAGTACGCCCGGTTGCACCTCCTGAAACGGTTTCTGCTGCCCTTCCTTCTGATCCTGCGCCGGGTGCGGACCACGAAAATCCGCCAGCAAGTGACGACTTGCTGGGGATAACGTTGGACGAATGGGGTCGGCACCAAATGAACGATGCGTCATTGGTGCCTCTGCGTCGTCGCGCATGTGATTCGTCCTCACGTTCAAGTAAATCGAACTCTTTTGCCATGCGCCGCGGTCTGCTCATGCATTGGGATGCTGATTCTTGCCAGTACAAAATTGTAGTGCCATCGGCTTTGCGGTGTTCGGCTGTGTGCGCGGCACACGAGCGATTGTTGCACCTGGGTGTGCATAAAACCATTGGGTTGCTAAGATTACAATTTTACTGGCCGGGCATGCTTCGCGACGTAACTGATATTTTAATGGGCTGCACCCAATGTGCGCAACGTAAACCTCCAGCGAAGCCGGCATGCCCACCGCTGCAGCCCATTACGGTATCCCGTGTGAACGAGCTGGTTGCTCTCGACATTTTGGGGCCTTTTCCTACAACGCCTCGTGGTAACAAGTACCTTCTGGTTGGGGTGGAGTATTTTACACGGTGGCCTATGGCCTGGGCCCTCCCCAACCAGTCGGCAGCAGCCGTGGTGGACGCATTTGTTCAAGGCTATGTGCTGGACAAGGGCGCTCCAGAACGGTTGCTGACCGATCAGGGAAGACATTTTTCAAGTACCCTGCTGAGTGAGGTATGCCGCCTGTTGGGCACTAAGAAGGTGCGCACTTCGCCCTATCACCCCCAAACAGATGGCATGGTGGAGTGGTTGCATAGAACCCTCACCTCTATGCTATGCCATCAGGTTGACGAATCCCACGTAGACTGGGACCTGCAGATCCCAGGGGTCCTCGCTGCTTACCGCATGGCACCACATGCAGCGACAGGGTTCTCCCCATTTTTCCTAATGTATGGCAGGGAGGCCATTCCCTCCGCTGATGTGCGGCTTGGGATAGAGCAGCTTCCACAGTCATCGAAGCTCACTGACCATTTGCGGTTCAACCTGCAAAAGCTGTCTGAGGCTCGTGATGCGGCGATCGAAAATTCCGCTTCCCGCCAGCGGGCAAATTCGAGGTTGCAGGCCCCTCGCACGTCCGTGCATCAGTGGGCTCCAGGTGATATGGCGTGGCTTCATTGCCCCCAGGTGCCGGTGTCCACATCGGCTAAACTCCTAAAACCATGGCGAGGTCCGGTTGAGGTGGTCCAGGTAATGCGCCCACAGTGTGTTAAGATACGTTGGGGACGACGGCGCTGGTTCGTGCACCCCTCTCGTCTGAAGCCATTTGTTGCTCCGCGCGGCTCTGCGTCACACTCAAAACACGAGGGCCGAGCGTGTGATATGCCCGACGAGCTGGATGTCGCCCCGTTGGTACCTAATCCACAGCGCAGACGTCTCATTCCTCCCGCAGATGATGCGGGATTGAGGGATCCGTGCGAGCCACGAGTCTCTGCACGAAGGCCCCGTGAGCCGCCCAACATGTTTGCCAGGATGCCTGACCCGTCTACAACAAGAGTCTCTGCAAAGAGACCTTCTGACCCACCCAACATGTTTGCCAGGATGCCTGACCCGCCCAACATGTTTGCCAAAATGCCTGACCCGCCCAACATGTTTACCAGGATGCCTGACCCGCCCAACATGTTTGCCAGGCTGCCTGGTCAGCCTGCAGCCCGGAAAGGGGCACCCATCCCCTACGACGGGCCCGCGAAATACACACGGGCTAGTTCGCGTCGCTTTTCTTGATTGCCCATCATTTTTTTTGCGGCAGCTGAATGCTGCATGCGTTGTGCGTCGCGAATGTCGTTATTTGTGATTGGTTCTGACCATGTACATATGTTGCGTTGTTGATGGGGGGGGGGGGTATTTATAGTGGGTGTTCCTGTTCTTGTTGGATGTTCCTGTTCTTGTTGGTTGTGGCACACACACACTTTGAGTCATTGATGGGGATTTTCTGCTCGTAACAGCCGGGACGGCTGAGGCTTCCGAAGGGGAGGGTGATGTAGTAGAGTTACCCACTCGATATTCACAAACTCGGAGAGCAAATCGTTAACAAGGTTTTCGCGCTCAGACTAACGGTCAGGGTCTCACAAGCTGTGAGAGCTGACCGTAAACAAGGTTTTCCCGCGTGACCAAACGGTCAGGATCAGATAGGGTGAATTGGGATCGAAAAGCATATTGGGAACGACCAATCACAGGGTTCTACAAGGTGGCCAGGGATTAGACAACCCGGCCACGAACAAGTATAAAGCCAGAGCGCTGAGAGCTCTCGGGGAGTTGGACTACACGAAGACCCAAGACGGCGGAAGAAGCCTAGGACCCTGGACCAAGCCCTCCAGCCCTTATCAGGGCTAGGGTTCAGAGTAACCAGTGGTCGGGAGACATCTCCCTAGGTCCAGTCAGAGGACACTGAAAGAGCGGGATATTAAGTAGCCTGTAGGGTACGGGGGCTTGTACGTTCTGAGTGTAACGGGTGAGGGGACCGTATACCCCTCAGTGCATAGGGACTGTGTTAATAAGACGAATAAAAGTGTGTGCTACAAAAGACGTTGAAGAGTCCGTCTGTACAACACTACATCTGCATAATACAGAGATCCCAATTGTGGTTGCTCGTGCAGTAAAAAAACGACTGCTCGCAAGAGGTGCCTGGATGACTCAGGGGTCACAGCATAGAACTGGCACTGCCTGGTTTAAAATGCAGACAGCCACCCGTGATTAAGCTGGGTTCTCGAGTGCAGTGTGTTTGTTGGTCTTGGTCAGTCACCAAATACTACACTAAACACTTTATATTAAAATTGTTTTTTTCACGTGATTAATCAAAACGTCAGTTCTGAGAATTCAACGTTTTTTTGTTAATTCCATACGACGATAAAACAAATTCTGTACGTATGTATAGAAGCTGAACTTCTTTCACACCGTATGTAGCCCCACGGCGCTAAATCAGAGGTGCAGGAAAGTGCTGCAGACCGAGTCTGGATAAGAGGTCACTTTATGGGGAGCTCAGTTTTCCGATGTCACTTCCTGTGCCTCTTCTCTAACTTGCGGTGATGCTCTGCTCCGAGAGCTTTCCGATTGGATACTTCATCTCGTGATATATTATGAGATGAAGTAATTTATTCCTCGACCAGATTAAAATTGGGAAAAGACTAAGGCTGGGCTACCCGATTGTTTTAGTAATCGATTACTCCACTTGTTAGTGTGCGATTACTCGACTAATCGGATAATATGAAAATAGTTCGGAGAAAGAAAAAAAAACTCACCTCCGTTCTACGTGTGCCTCTGGCCGGGAGGTCATGGACGGGGCTTGGTGACGTCACTGGCCTCATCAGGCGCATCGGGATGGGCGTGGCTTGTTTGGGGGGGGTTTCCAGCCTTTGAGGGGCAGAATGTTGGGAGTGGCAGCCAGTTAAGGATAATAGACTGACAACAAAAATAATTTATTCCAAAATGTTTACAAACACCATTTCCCCTCAACAACTGGGTCTACAGCGAATTACGCTTGCCATGTTTACGGTGGAGATCAAAAAAGGAGGCTACAATTACACACGCCGGAAGGTGTCAATGACTACAGCTTCTGAATAATGTCGTTTCACTACAAATTGAGTAGTGCGCACCCCAAAAATAACGAATTTGCACCTTAAATTGCTAGTGACGCGGAGAAGCCAGTGATTGCTAAATGACATACTTTCTCACCTATTTTTTTATTGATGAAATGAGAACGTGTCCCAAAGATCAAGGGACGTGCATGTTCTTTCTAAGAAATAAATTCCCTTAAACGTATTGGACGTGCCGGCTTATTTTTGGTTCATTACGAGTCAGCACGGCTCCCTAAATTTACCAATTAATACAATGTAGTTACATGCATTGTGAATAGAATCAAACCCATCTCTTTAAAACTGGACTGCGACGTCGGCATGATGTCTCAAGTCTTTTTTTCCCCTTGCTGGAGACAGGGAATGTTGAGGAATTGAATATACAGCCAGAAGGTGGCACAACACACAGACGCATTGTGGAGCGATACAGCACAATCATGAAAATCCCCCAAAAATACCTACGCAATAGTAACCTCTGTATACGGACAACATGTGAAAGGTTTCAATTAAAACTCTTTGCAGACAGAAATGCGTGAATACTATCACTGTACGAACCGGTATCAACTGATAAAATTACATGATATATATATTCATACATTTGGAATGGTGTAGATGTTACAAGGAAAGGTATAACATATCGTTTGCATTCATTCGGAATTACACCAGTTAGTGATATATACTGCACTTTAAATGACTTAAGTTTTGTTTTAATTTTGTTTCCTCTTTTCGCTAATGAGCCAGAATTTTGACAGAAGCTCTAAACTGCCATGGACTCGGGAGACCCATTTACATAGACATATATTTGTCTATCATCTCTCAACCACCCACAAAAAAAATCCAATTAGCATTAACTCCCAGCAGCTGGTAGGCATTGACAAAACTTAAGTCACACTGTTGCATAACTCTCTTAGCCAACAATCTCACGTTTCCCAAATAATCTCCATCGCCATCGTTTTGAATGTCAAAGTGAGCCACCAGTTGCCGCACTATAATGTGCTACCTCCATAAGTCAAATGATTTGCAAATCCCTGCCCTGAATGAGGGCCCATTCACTGAAACGTGGTCACATTGCATATTTTACTCTCATACGGCCGGGTTAACAGCAAACGCAGCGACTTTTTTGCGTACAGTGATCCACGTGTACCTTTTGACAGTTTGGGTTTGTGTACCGTGTTGATTTTGGCAAACATTGGGGCCCCGATTCGTGCAGAATTTGGCATTTTTGGCAAGAATTTCCTTTGCGGCACGCCACGAGGATGCCACGGAACGGTGGCAAACGATCACAGAATGGGTGACCACGACCTCTCAATGCCTCCCCTCAAACCCAGCACAATCCAAAGCCTCGAGCGTGATTGACGCTATTTCCCCATGAACAGCGTTGACCCGCGTTTATGACAACAGGTTTCCGCAACTGGGGGGGGGGGCGAAGGGGGTGGGATATTTTTGCTATTGTTGGCTCCACGCTTAACCCAACCTAATCCGGGAGCCCAGTGGCGGAATGGATTCGTACGGTGATTGTAAAGAAATTGCCCCAACCTTGGATTGGAGAGAAAAAAAATTGTAATGGTGCTGATTTCATGCAGTCACTCCGCCTACATGAATCGGGACTGATTGGCATTTGCCTCCACATATGTGCCTACACATGTGTATATGTGCAGGCAGTTTCGAGCGGAAAGTATCTTATAATATATATACATATAACTTGCAAGTGTACGTCCGTCATGCTCTGTATCTCGCAAAACGATACGTCGTACGGGAAAAACATGAAAACTTTAATTTGTCTTTGTTGTATTTTACCAGGTAAGGTCGACTGAGCTATTTAGCTTTTTTCATAAGCGAACTGACCACAAGTGAAAGCTCAACGAAGTGGCTTATCGTATGGAACTTGATAGCAGCCAAATACTCTAAACGCGTGATGTTGATTCTGAATGTGGAGAGAAAAACTGGAGAATAACGGAGGGAAATCCACATCATCACAGGGAGAACAAGCAAACTCCACATATACAGACATCAGGGTCGGGATCGAACCCACGACCCCCTGTATACCAGGCGAGGTAGTTAACATTTCACCACCATGGCGGTTTCTGTTGGCGAGGACATACACGCAACATTGTCGCCTTTCCGAATTACCAACATTTTCCCACCCAAAATTTGTTGGAAAGTCATGCCCAATACAAACCAATGGGAGTTCAACATCTTCCGTGAGATTGACTCGCGTTCCTTTGGAAGAACCCTCCGAAAGTTGGGTTTCCCCATCGATTTACATTTAAACCAGTCACCTACGACGCCATCGTCCCCTTGAAAGTGACATCTGCCTACGGGGCTATGCGATCCCGTGATGAACATCATCGCACATAATAGCAAATCTGTTTGCGACAACACACGCGCTGGTAAGGGCACGGTGAAGTTCAATCCCACGGAAAATGCGTGGGCAGTGCTAGAACTCTATATATGTGTGAGAGAGAAAATAACTATTGGTGCAAGCGTTGCACATATGGTTAGCACCTTAAAGCACTACATTTTATATATATGTTGAATTCATGGTTTTCTTCTTTCAAGAGAGGGTGGACTGCTGCCACCTTTAACCAATGTTTACACAATACAGTATTACATCGCTTCTCCAACTCGATTGGGAATGAGGTGTAGGCGGAGACGTCACAAGGTTCAGATATGCGAATATTGAAAGAACATGACATACCCCTTGCACAAACACTCCACTGGGCGCGAATGGTTAACTGCTCAGGGCGGATGGATATGTGGCGATTGGATATGTAACGTTACACTGCACAACAGTGGTAGTACCAGCAGCCCATAGGGGGCCCTAACCAGAAATAATGGTTGGGTGTGCCACCAACAAACATTATATGTTAGGCAAACTGAAAAGCTTAATTGTATCGTATGTGTGTTGAACTTCTTTCGCACCAACCACGCTCATCAGAGGTATCACAGTTATGTTAAATAATGTAACCATTCGAATAATTACAATTACCATGTGTTTACTAGTGTTATTCAAACGACGAGCGTATGATTATGAAGATATGAGTTTGAGCTCATGCGATATTTGGTGCACATCTTGAGTTTATCCAAGCATTGGCTGCCCCTTGGGCTACTTATGGCCCTCATCATTTGCTTCATTTGCTTCTGCCTTGCGCCCCCACTGCTGTCGAGCAACATCAGACGGTGCCTCTACTTGAGTTAAAATATTTAAGTCAGAAGGCCAAGCCAAGGCAAATTGTATATTTTTTTTGTTAAAAACCCACACAAATCAGGGCACGAGTTATATGTTCTACAAGTCTCCATAATATATAAATGTGCAATGAGTAAAGGTCACTGCCAGAGACTTCCGTGTGTGGCTTGCTTGTCCTCAGAAAAATAAACTACCGTGTGATTAATAGGCATATTTCTCGTATTGAAGGAGTTAAACAATTAATGTTGAATCTGAATGAATTAGAACTGTAATAATAATAATAAAAATTATATCGTGCCCTATACGCCGAGGTGTGTCAGAGAACTTTATAACATCTCTTCTCAAACACGTGAAAGGGCACCCCCAGTGGTGGCTGTCTCTGTAGTCACAAGGTGACTCAGCATCTGGCCTGCATTAGTCTTGCCTACATTAGTCTTGTCAATTGGGCATTAGTCTTGTCAGTGGCTGCCAGTGACTACTATGTATAAACCCAATTGAGTAACTTGGACACAATGGCTCACTCTTGTGAACGATATCGGAAGATCTTTAACGTCCACTGAGGCAGATGGCACGTAGAATTACTATGGTTTTTAGACGCGCAGTAAACTATTTCGATCTTTATTTGACCAGGTAAGGCCCACCGAACAATATAGCCCTTGTTTTTGGAAGCGACCTGGCCACATCACAAATGAGAGCTCAACGAAGTGGCTTATCATGTGGAAATATAAAGTAGCCAAATACTCGAAATGTTTCTAAATGGAGGGAAAAGTGGAGGACCCGGAGACAAATCCACACGAGCACGGGGAGAACGTGCAAACTCCAAATATACAGGCGTCAGGGTCGGGATCGAACCCACGACGTCCTGTATACCCGGGCGAGGTAGTTAACATCTCGCCAGCGTGGTACCCCAACAATAATCAGGGCGGCCAGCTGGATTCGAACCAGAAGCTCGATACCGCGTGGCTGCGCCACCGCTGCATTCAAAGGGAGCCACGTAACACGGCCAACAGACGGCAGTTTGGGTAATTTTTTTGGGCGGTGGTGGGTGGTAGGATGTCACATAATAAAAATCCCTCACTGCACCACAGACACAGTGATGGATTATGTAAATGAAGGGGTACGAGGTTGGCCACTTCATTCGTTGGGAGTGAAATGTTTGGGAATGAGAGCCGAGAGAAAATGACCAAAGGGCATTTGTTTTTTTGAGCAGTGTGCAAATTTGGGAGTTAACCCTACTCAGCTTTGTAATTAATACACACTTTGAGTATCTTATAAATGGAAATATCAACCCAGAATCTAATTACAGGTTATAAACACACTTAAAACTTATGCCATATTCTCTGGATGATAAGATGCATTTTCCTCCCTATATTTTAAAGCTAAATCCTTGTCAAGCACACATAAATCCCCACACAGTATTGTGTGACCATAGAAGTTTGCCAAATAATTATGGAGAGTCCACATGCAATGTCGAAATGAGTACGCTGGCATGCACGCAGACAAACTCGTGAACCTCATCATCCATTGTCGATCCATTGCTGGATGAACAATCTCCCAAACCGCAGTCAACTTTCACAATCCTGTAGTGTAATAATCCACCTGCACACGTGCACCGATTCCATCCCTCTATCTCCTCCACTGACGTTTTATCTGATGCAATGTGTATTGGTTGCCACTCCATCATCGTTCTTGTTAAACTCGCCAGCCTTTAATCGCGTCACAACGATGGCCTCTGCAATCTCACAGGTGATGGGGTAAAAGTGTTATTCTTAAACATAGCCATGTTCTATCATAGATAGGAATCGTTCCAAACATAGTTGCCCAGAAGTGTTGGGAGAGGGCTGGCAAACCTGTACAAATTTTACAGATTTTCACCAGAACTGCAGCAATAACAGGATTCAAAGGAAAATAAGTTTCATCTATAAAGGTGTAGTGACGCAGTGCTGACTGCTTTACACCAGCTGCAACTGCAGATAGACAGCGCACACGCCGTTGAGCACATACACGGTGTGTGTGCCGGGAGGGGGGGGGTGGAACTGAGGCAAGGGTCACGGTAGACCTCGTGGGGGAGGCCCCTGGAATCCTATGGTGGGATCGGGTCGTACGGCAGCGTGGTCGTGAGAGAGAGGGGGCCAGAGTTGGTGGCGGTGGAAAGGTGGAAAAGTAATAAAGGAATGACGGTGCCCCCTGCGACTACCTTGTCTCCGACTGAGTGTGTGCGCCGCACGCCACCCGCACACACACACAAGCCTCGCTGAGGAAGAAGAGACCTACGACACTACAAAGGCATGTTCGATAGGCTAAAAACACTAAGCCACGAATCACAAGTAAAGCCAAGAAAGGTTTGGAATTGTCACAATGGAGCATTCCTCACACCGATTCTGTTAACTCTGGTGGGATTGTTTTCTTTACAAGCATACTGGGATAAATTTTATGTCATAGGAAATCTACACAGTTATGCACTGTGTAATGCTGTCGCGAAATTTTTTTGAAGTACAAAAAACATTCTGAAACAACTATGTAAGCCCCCTTTTTACAGCTTGGTACATTTTAAGAGCCTTGAGGTGCTGAGAAATTGCCAGGCAGCCGGCAGGAAACCGGAGTCACATTCACGCGGACGATAACGAAAGGCTTCATATGGGATGTTTATCAGAACATTTAATTGTTGTTGCGGTCTCACCGGCGAGATGTCAATGCCATTCAAGTGGAAATTGGACTAAGAACATACGTAGCATATACGGCGCATGTTCAAATTCTGCCATTTGGAGAAATGCCAAACACGTAGTGGTGATGATCAAAAGATCAAACCAATTTGACAATCTTATTCGGTCATGCATTTGGTAAAGACTGAATAGAAACTTTATCAAAGCATTGAATGCTTATTAGGGATGAGTTTTCAGATTGAAATAATTTGGGTGACATGTGAATACTAAAAAAAAAGCATGGAAGTGACAAACCAATTATGTAATTGTGTGTGGTGTCATACCTTCTGATCAACCAGAAAAAAATGTAAAATTGCTGTATCTTGTCTTGGTCCGATTTTCAAATGTTACTTAGGATTTATCCGAAAATCAGAGACACATCCCCGATGCTTATTTCGATAATATTCAAGAGAGCGTCAAAGGTGGTGGGCCAGGTTTATACTCAGAACACAAAAAAACGTTAACTTCTTTTCAACCATTTTTGTTATGAAGCTGTGATTAGTCACCCGAGTACATTAATCTAGTAAACATTGTATAAAACGACTACTTTTTTGTGGTCAATTACTTGGAACACATTTTTTTTTTAATAAAAGGCAGTGTAACGCCCCCCATTTTAGAAGAGAGCATACGGGGGGGATTGAAATTGCAGAAATTTGTCTGGGAATTGAACTCGAAACTCAAGATTCATAGCACAGCACAAACCGCTGCACCACCATTCCAACCACAAAATCCATAAGTAATTGAATGTACAAGTTAAATTATTATTTGTAACGTACAATAAATGCATATTGCACATTTTTCTCCAATAAATAGTTGTACGGGATAACTTACAAAGAAACACCTGTACACGGCGCAGTTGACAAGTCGTGTACAAATATATTTAATGCCCAACAGTGAACTCCAAACAGAGTTCACCATATAACAACCAATAATACGATGTACAACAAAATATAACAACGAAATATAACAACGAAATATAACAACGAAATAATGATATGCAACAGAATGTGAATCTACTGCTGGATGAAGGCCTCTCAAATTCCGTCACCAACCCTCTTCATCCGCCTAGCGCCTGCACGCGGGATGATTTCATCATTCACAGTAACTTGAAAGCCAATGGGGGGGGGGAAACAGGGGAAACAATTATGACTTGCACGAAAACAAAAACCACGCAAGGAATACCATTTAATACGTAGGCTTTCGCGACCAATATTATCCAGAATAGGTTTGTTTGGGTGTGCTGTACTGGGAACGAATTGACGTGTTTTTGTTTACATGATAAACCTAACTCGTGGGCTGTCGGGCGGTTGCGGTTTTAACGACACATTTATATTCACCTGATCTTACCCAACAAAACCTCTAGATGGTTAATATCATTTAACTTATGCTGCTGGAATGTACAAAAAAAAACGCCCATCTCAGAACACAAGCACGGCACGACAAAACCAAAATGGCCAGCCCTCAGCCACGAAATGGCAATTGGAGACAAAAAAATAAAATACATTATTCTTTAGTACAAAAAAAATTACTCGCCTGCTTGCGCCCTTCTCTGGGTTCACTTTTCGGCACACACGCACACAGTAATTCAATGCAATAACGCACGTGACCCTGTGCCAGCACACACACACGCCGACATTGTCACTAATTCAAAAGAAAAGTAACGTTATTTTAACGTTTGTACCATTGTGGTTGTCACGCCAAGACAATATCAGTCGTCGCCATTAGGTGGATTCTGTATCGGGCTCCTAAAGCCTAATCGCCCCCACAAACCACCCTTGCAGCGGATATTTGCCGAATAGACAAATTTATGGCTCGCTGATAATTGCTCTTTTCCATCGAATTTTTCCTGCCTCAGTTCAGTTCTGCAGTTTATTTCGAAGTACCCTGTGAGCTATGAAGCCCTTAAGTCGGATTCCATCAATATAAAACACACCGTTTCCGTGACAGACGTAATGCAGATAAAAAATAATAATACAAATGAGCAACTTAAAAAAAGGGAAGAAATCATATAATTTAAAATATGAAATGTATCTTTTTAAAAGTTTCGAGATAATTAAGGAATCAAAAAAGTGCAAGATTAGGCATAAAAAGTTCCAGTGGTAAAACCACACCCGTTTCCCAAGTCACACTAAATTAAAATCTCTAATCGTATCTTGCACAATCCCATCTCTGTCATATACAATAGTTTGTTCAATAAATGTAGCATTAATGTCGCATTCCAATAAAATTTGCATACACAATACACATAAAATTTCCACATTCACGATTTGATGCAAGTGCCGAACGTAACGAATCTATACTTATTGATAAATCATTGCATTGTCACATACCTACGTCATATATTATGATAAATATAATATAAAATCAACCGTGCGAATGTTTGTATACTGTGACAAATGTGTAGTGACATCTGATATGTCACTGAATGGTGCCGGCCCAGAAGGGTCGTGCCGTTCGATGTTCCTACATTGTGGACAGCACCGTTTGGGATAGTACGAGCACCACGCACAGCGTGTGTTGGGGGCTCCCCCGAGGGGGAGGGGGTGAGTGTCAGCCCAGGGGCAGGATTGCCCCGGGCCGTGGCACTCTGGTTGACCCCGTAGACACGTGATCCGGAATATCCACAGGGGACCTCAGGTTGGGGGACTAGTGGGTGATCACGTGTCCGGGGAGAGCTCTTGAGAGGGATCGGAGGGAATGAGAACGCTCGAGAAGGCGGGCGGGGCTGAGGGCGGAGCGGCCCCGACCGCAGAGGGATAGAAGGCGGGTCCCTGAGAGGGACCGCGGGCTTTTCGTTCTACAAGCTGGAAGCTCTGCGTCACAAGCTGGAAGCTCTGCGTCTCAAGCTGGAAGCACTTCGTCCTACGAGGGATCACGTGGTCGGAGACCAGAGTGAGGGTCTGACCCTTCGTAGCAGTAACTCCCCTGTATAGTGTAGTTAGCTCGGTGGTCACCACCCTAGGTTGTATCTGGTAAAGGGGCAGTTACCCCTTTGTGTTACGGTGTTACAATAAA
The DNA here is from genome assembly GCF_964198595.1 of Lampetra fluviatilis. NCBI lineage: Eukaryota > Metazoa > Chordata > Hyperoartia > Petromyzontiformes > Petromyzontidae > Lampetra > Lampetra fluviatilis. The sequence goes on from NC_136288.1 coordinate 181,091, forward strand.
AGTGTTGCCTCTAAAAGGAACAACGTCTGCGACTCAGTTGGACTCACTACAAATGTATAAAGCTCTATAATTTGGTTAGATGTTGTGGTGACATGGTTAGCACACCGGACTGACAATCTGGAGGTCGCCAGTTCATACTCCAGGCGTGACAGTTGAAACAATTGGCACGTTCCTTAAAATTCACATTTTAGCGATGCATTTCAGCAGAATGGCCAGAGCAATATTGTACAAAGACTCCTCTACTTACGAATATTCGACTTACGAACTTTGAGAGATACGAACAAACCTGTTTTCATGTGGAACAAAAAATTTTGCATTTAGAAGAAAATAAAATGGCACAAAGTGGGCTCACAGCATTAATTTCAAACCATTCACGACAGTACATGTATACTGTAGATAAGCCTACGCATAACCATAATTGCACGTTAGATGCACAGAGCTCAAAATGAACAAATGTGTAATAGATTAAACACCCACCAAACTATTATGAATTATTTAGAATACCATCTTCTTGGTCAAGAAATGCAATACATTTTTTAATACTTTTCTTTGCCACTTTATCATAGTTTTTATGCTATGAACCTCTATAATACTTACATTTCCTCAGAAGACAAAATAAAATTCCACTTTGTAAATGTATTTACATTACCCACATTCTCTCGTCATTTCTTTGACTATCAAGACGAGTGATGAGTACAATTTACATATCGCAGCAATTAAAATAACTTCGAATTATTGTAAATGCATGCCCACATTCTCACCTAACAGACAATTAAAGATTGACATGAACATCATGGGTGAATGATGAATTCCAAGCAATTCAATTTCATATAAAAATTGTCAAAATCCTAAACGTACTAATTAACAAACAAAAATTTCTCAGCAACCATGATCTATCCACTCCAGCATAAAAGCCACCCCCAACCAATCCATAATCATCTTTCACGGTCCTGTGATGTCACAATGCTTCGTCTCTCTGGTGCACGTGCTCTTGGGTTTGTCTTCTTCTTTGGCTGCCACGAAGCCCCCCCGACTTCCAGCCGTGTATATCCGGTCCGAGCCCCACTTGTGTTAAACAGTCGATATGACGTCTCTACATTTCATGTGTTCCCTAACCTGTCTTCCTTTTTCTGTCACTCAGTGTACCTCTCCGACATGTTTTTTTTTTGCTGCGCGCTTTACAGCTTCCGTTCCATTTCATTTAAAAGCATCCACCGCTGTGTTGGAGAGCAAATCCACAACATTTCCAATTACTCAAGATTGTAAATGTTGTGGATTTGCTCTTCAACACACGGGTGTGCTGTACTAGTAACGAATTGGCATGTTCTGTTTACGTGACAAAGCTTACTCATTAGCTGTTGGGTGGTAGCGGGTTTAACGACACATTTATATATTTACGCGATCTAATCCAAAAAGCCTGTATTATGGATGATACGTGTTAAACTAAGCAAACTTTTGTTAAATCAAAGTAACAATTTCAACAGCTTTTGCTCCAGGGTATGTTCAGCATAATACAGGTAGGAACAATATGTTCCACACTGCCCACCAGGGATTTTTTGTCTGTATGTCAGAGGAGGGGCCTAAGGGAGGGGGGTCAGGGGAGGGGCCTTAGGATATTGGGGGCGGGTCAGGGGAGGGGCCTGATGGGGCGTCAGCAGAGGGGCCTGAGGGAGGGGGGGGAGGGGCCTAAGGGAAAGGGGGTGGGGGGAGGGGCCTAAGGGAGGGGGGGTAAGGGGAGGGGCCGATAGTTAAGGGGGTTGGCTACCTGCCTGGCTGCCAGCGTGGTGAGGATGTAGCTCAGTGGGAGAACGCACGCTTTGCATGTGTGAGGGACCGGGTTCAATCCCCGGCATCTCCATGTTGGAAGCTTTTATTTAATTTATGTTTCCAACAAAGGTTGATTTCCAAAAACACGTTCCTTCGGAGTGGGCAGGTAGGAACTTGGTTGGACAGCGCCTTCGTGCACGACAGACAAATATGCACGACAGACAAATAATCCCTGGTGGGCAGTGTGGAACCTGTTGTTCCTACCTGTATAAAAGATAACTTGACTTGAGGTAGCCAGGCAGCCAGCCAGGTAGCCAGCCCCCTTAACTATTGCCCCCTCCCCCTTGCTTAGGCCCCTCCCCTTACTCCCCCCCCCCCTCAGGCCCCTCCCCTGACCCCCCTCCCTCAGGCCCCTCCCCTGACCCTCCTCCCTTAGGCACCTCCCCTTTCCGTACCTGGTAGTCGGTCTCCACCAATCAAAGAGCTGTTTATATGATATATATATATTTATGCACGACAGACAAATAAGCCCTGGTGGGCAGTGGAACATATTGTTCCTACCTGTATTAATTGGATGTATCCATGTCCCTGTAATCGGGGTGCACGTGAACTCTCGTAAATATTACCCGATATGAACGATACCTTCGGATGAATTTGTCTTGATTTCCGGAACTTGCTGTTTGTATAACTAGCGATGCACACAGTGGTCAAATGGTTTACTTAAACATTTGGAGATGAAAACAAGTGCTTAGAAGTATCCAAAACACTTTTTTATTTCCGAATTAAAAATTTCCAAGAATAAATAAATTGGGAAAGCATTATAGTATCCATCCACATGTATTCTTGTTATTTCTTTTTGTTTCAAAGAAATACATTTTGCTTGGACTCTGTGTAAACACGATGTGTACAGGGCCCAGGGCCAACAGCAGAGTGAGTGGGGTGACAAGGGAGAGGAAGAAGCTGATGACGAAGTTTCACCCCGTACCGAGGTGGAACTGCGCCCAGGTAGAACCGGAATGGGGATGTAGCTCAGTGGTAGAGCACACGCTTCGCATGTGTGAGGCCCCGGGTTCAATCCCCGGCATCTCCACGAAGTGATGTTTTGTCAGTGGCCAATTTTACTCAAAGGAATATGCGTGGCCTGGACAAAATGCCTGCTTGTTTTCATTCATTATGGTTGCTGAGCACAGTTCCCAGAAGACCAACAATGTCATACGGTCAGCAATGATCAGCACTACAACCAAAGTTGTAGTCGATAAGAGTTAACATATTTATGGAAATTGGAATGATTAATAGATCCCTGGCATCTCCATGTTGGAACCTTTTAGTTAATTTATGTTTCTAACAAAGGTTGATTTCCAAAATCAATTGGCTGTGTCAATGTCCCTGTAATCGGGGTGCACATTAACTTTCGTAAATATTACCCTAAATGAACGATACCTTCGGATGAATTTCTGTTGATTTCAGGAACTTGCTATTTGTATAACTAGCGATGCACAGTTATCAAATGGTTTATTAAAAAATTTGGAGATGAAAACAAGTGCTTAAAAGTATGCAAAACACTTTTTTTTATTTCCGAATTTAAACACATTCCTGCAGAGGGAGCTGGTAGAAACGTTGGTTTGCTCAGTCAATGGCCAGGGTCAATGGCGGCGTGGTGTATTCCGCAAATATGCCCGACTGTGAGGGCTGGCACAAGCCAGCGTGAGTAGGTTAAACGTTGAGTTTTATCAGGGCACCACGGGCTGACCAGCTCCCTCCCCACCCAGCCCCACCCCTCCCACCCCCTCTCAAATTTAGCTTTCTCAGGAAGAACGTAATCAACCAGGTAGGGTGTTGACTGTTATATTATCCGACTCTCTGTTGTATTACATTACATTTCTAAGTATACTAGATTTGTGTTTCTATTTTCTTTATACCTGATGATGATTGCTTGTGTTGCAATCGAAACGTCGTATGCTAGTATTTAATTTATTATTTTATCTTTATACGTGGCTTTACCGAAATAACCAAAGAGTAGGAACAAGAGTTCCACATTGCCCACCAGGGATTATTTGTCTGTCTGTCGTGCATAGCCACGCCCTTGATTTGTATTTCATAGAGCGCTTCGGGCGGGCTCAGCACCACGTGACGCGTTGCCCCACGCAGCTTGCGCCTCATGACACGGATCGCACGAATGCGCTGTCCAACCAAGTCCCTACCTGCCCACTCCGAAGGAACGTGTTTAATATCCATTCCCATGCATGCAGCACACTGCAGCAAACATTTTTTAGGTCTGCTTGGGAAATACACCATTTCAGACACTTAGTACAATATCATTTACTATGTTGCATCTCAGCTTTACTTGTTCTCTCCATGTGTGTGTGCGTGTGGTCAATCGTTGGACCAGTGGTGCACACAGCACATTAAGAACTGTTCTTTTTTTAAGGAAAGCAGATGGAGCCAAGCCGACAGCTAAATTAGCAAGCTGCTGGCTACATACAGCACGTACGTTACATTTTCCGATTACGTAACATGCTGGATACACCACGTGTGAACAGATCCCCCGTTTAGCTACACTTATACCGTTGGGGCAAAGTGCTGTTAACGAGGACCTATGAAGGCCGGCAAAAGTGCACAAAAGCGCGGTGTGGCGAGTGGCACGGTCGGCCGCCTTTGTCGCCCCAATGTTTACACATTGAAGGCTGTGTTGACCTAGGGTCCTAGGTGAAGCCCAGGACTGCTTCATATATTCGTCATCGGTGTTGGCCGCGAACGGGAATTGAACGCAGATTGCCGGGTTCGGAACACAGTGTGCTAACCAGTACACTACCGCTCACCGCTACACTAAGCTTCGCGCTCATACAAACAGATGTGCACCAAAACAATGTACCATTTTTTTCTCATTGTTTCCCCCAAAAATATTCGTTACGTTGGTCAATTATGTTTGGAGATATTCGAGCAATAAACGTGACCAACAATTGTACCCATTCAAAAGCAGGATGAAATGCGATGCAGCACAGCACTGCGGTGATCAAAATCTGAAAATATACATCAGGGTACAGGCAAAAGCCATGGATGCACAATTAGACATATTGCAAGTGCAGTTATGATTTAAGTAAATCAAACAGTAGAGTTCTCAATCACTTTTAGCTTTTTTTTCTTATTGCAATAAAAACAAATAGTGTGTAACGACAAAAAACCTACAGGGTTCGATACTATTGTGCAAGGTTATTGCTTTAATTCTTTTGCGCACTTTGCGAATGTCAATGTTACGCACAATACACATGGCAATTGTCGTTTTGTTAAAGAAATATAAAGGTCCATGTGCATTTCATTACAATAGATTATTGCAATATATTTCATTATTGAAACAACAAAAATATCAGAAGTTAGGCATAAATGTGCCAGTATGTCCTTCACTATTCATTGGAGGGATAATACATGCGATCGAAATTAGGGATTTGTTGGACACAGTGTCTGCACTCAACAGACAGCCGGCGATGAGACAAAGACAGCAGGTGCTGCTCCAATGTTACTGTTCGTAGCAGTCACCCGGGCTGAAGGCGGCCCATTCAACCTCGAGTTCAGGCGACTTGCTCCGCCTGTACAACGCGCGCCAGCTCGCAAAGCCATGCCCGGAATTTCAACGACACCAAGTATGCAACTTTGTCATGGCTCCAGTGCCGGGCCCGGCTGGCAGGCAGGCTGGCTGGGGAACCGTGAGACAGGGCAAGCAGTTAATCTGAGTTTAGACGTGTCTTCAGACTGCTCTCTTCATGAGTTTTAGCAGCAGCGGCCGAACAACTGTTTCATAACTGGAGCCCTCCAATAGCAGGGATACAAAAATATTTGAATTGTTATGTAACTGATGGGCTAATGATTTTAGGATTTTTGGTTGTTTTAAATCAGATAACACTTGCATGGTACCAGTCTTAGACATTGCATTCGGTTGAATTTCTATCTTGAAATAAAAGCACAGGTTTGTGAACCTAAATACCTGTGTATATATTGTAACGGCGTATCCATGTGGTAAAACCATCACAATTTTAATTAAATGAAAATAAAGTACTTCCGTCAAAAACAACAAAATAGTCTTGTCCAATATAACTGCACAATTATTGATGCAAAAAAATTATTCTTTACAGCCAGAAATCAAGTTCTTTTCTATGAAAAACCAACCATGTGTTGCCTCCGAAACGTCGTGATTTTTGTTTTTATTTTATTTTACTTTCTGCGTGGCTTTACCGAAAGAACCTAAGAAGATGATTCCTTGCAGTCACGAAAGCTTCAAATCTAGAATCATGACAATGCAGTTACATAGGTGACCAAAGGGAATAGCATTGTCCATTAAATGTGTTTGCCTGATAAATAATACTTGGCATATGGCAATTACACAACTCCACTTGTCACTGCTGGTTAATATCCAAGTGGCTCCATTATAATCATTTAGCAACGGTAATTGCCAGACCACCTGGAGAATGTCAAATGTTGATGCATGAAAAAAAAATTAAGGCCATCTAAATGCGCATTTTCCAAGGATTAGTTGCCTTAAAATGTATAAAATACTGTAGGTTTAAATCCTGTAAAAGAGCTGTCCAAAAATATCATAACAGCTGTCAGTTTTAAACCATCACATATATGGTTGAGCGCACAATGGAATCAATCGGACAAACTGAATTCTTTGCAAACCACTGCCACAATATAGAGGATGCAACTCTTGCTCGTGATGCGCCTTTTGTCTTTGGATGGATGACAACTGCATTGAAATGGTAGAAATTCAAAATTCATTTTACATGTTTTTTATTATTTGTTACTCATACTTAAAAAAAAATCAAACCGGGTTTTCGCAGGTATCGGACACTCAGGAGGGCTTGATAACATATTTTGAATGTAAAGTGCATTTTCTGATAGTGAAACAATCCCTGATAGCGAAACAATCCCTGATATCGTCAATGTACGTGCAAAAAAACAACAACATACAGATTGGCAATTATATTATTATGATTAAAATAAATGACAGTGCAGTGTTATTCCACTTCACAATGAAGACCTTCCCATGCCATGTCGGTCACAGGTGTTGCTTGACCATACTTATCATTCCAGATCGGTGAGGGGGGTGAGCCTGGACTAGTTCAGATCTTACCCACCATGGATATTAACCATGGCTGGGAATCAAACTTAGGTAGTTGGCTCCATAGCGAAGTGCACAGAGTCGCTGTGCTATCACACCACTCTCTTAATTAAGATTAACTTCCACCATTATTGTGCTTCTCGTTTTTTTTACAATGTTGATACGAATCATGATTGAACGGTAGAGGGCATGCAATAATGACAAGTGACGTTCATTACTCCAGAAAGGGTGGCTCTCAAAAGCATTATGAAAGGTGAGGGAACAGAGGAGTTACACGGTGCAGGTTGAACTAAAAAGTCACATGATGTATTTTTCCAGTTCAAACCTATCTACCATTAGCATCAAAACCACCATGGCTTTTTATTACGTGTCCCTAGATATATTGTTACAGTAAGACGAGTCCAATAAGGTAAGGTTGCAAATAAGCCCAAGGTGGTTTGATAATCAAGATGGCTTTAAATGGCTTTAAATGTTGAATGAGTAGCTGAAAACAAACCACAACTTTAGTCCGAACCAAGCTCAGCCTTTAATCGCCATAAGAGGTCCAACAATGCTCTGTAACAAAACAGGCATCCTCATTTAGGGTTACGTGACAGTATAACCTGGTATCCAACTACATCTCAAACATTCTTTGTCACTATCATCGGTCAACGTTGTCTTAATCGTGAAAGCAGCAGTCACCATCCATAGCGATGGGAAGTTAAAAATTACCTGCGTATCAATTATGAAATGTACCCTGTTCAGATGTGGAGGTTTGTGTAGCGACATCGCCGGCTTCTTTTAGTGGTTGATCCGGTACTTCCAAGTCGATTGATGTGTTACTAGTCGAAAAATGGTGTTGCATGTGATAAAGTAATAAGGCCCAAAAATAAAAACAGGATATGGTTAAGGTTTAAATGTTTATGGTATATATGTAGAAGTGCTAATGCTGTATTTGGTCATGGGACTCACTCCAACTACAGTTTATGTCCATAATGAGATTTTTTGGGTGAGGATCGTGTAAATATATAAATGTGCCGTTAAACCCGCCACCACCCGACAAAGCCAATTAGTAAGATTTGTCATGTAAACAGAACATGCCAATTCGTTACTAGTACAGCTCACCGGTGTGTTGGAGAGCAAACCGACAACATTTACAATCCCAGTACAGTTTACGTGTGTGAGTAGTGAAAAGTGATGCATAAGAGTACACAATCATTGGTGCACTGTGCGTGTGTTTTGACAGTACAAAATGTGTGTGCAAGGTGTGATCAAAACATTGTTACAGCCTATAAATGGTTCCTACGGACACCATCCACTTTTAACTTGTACTGCATATCGATTTTTCACAGTAAAAATGGTAAATTGCTTATATTTCCTTCCCAAAATGCAAAATACAAACTTGTTACTTAGCCATTTTGCACATTTCACAGTTATATTCACATTCTAACATTGTATCGTATGTAGGAAATCCATTAATTCAACAATATTATATTTCGCAACGGTTTACAAAAAAAGCTATTTGTCTTAAAGTGCTGAGTTACCAGACTGGAGTTGTTTTGTACAAGTTGACACATTCTTTGACATCCTTCTCGGTGTTGTGTATTGGTGTCACAACCACACTAACATTTAAAAGTTGCTTTAAAATCATATACAAACACTTCCAGAGTGGATATAAGATTTTATCCCATATGGCATAATTATATATTTTGACCACGAGTTGTTTTTTCCCCCCCCTGTATTATTGTCCTCCCTATGCCATCCCAATAGAAATCCTGTTGATTCAACTGGACAACGTGGGGGGGGGTCCCTATCAGCCACAATAAACTCCAGGAGGCCATCTCCCATAATCACCAGGTTTCCCTGAGGGACACAGTGGGGACCCTTATTCCATTCCATCACAAAACACCAGAATTCCAGGAAAGTGAAATTAAACACGTGTATAGGTGCACGGGTGAGTGTGTGAGTGTGTGAGTGCGTGTGTGGGTGAGTGGGTTAGTGAGTTGGTGGGTGGGTGGTTGGTTGGTGGGTGGACGTGTGGGTGGCGTGGACATGTGGGTGTGTGAGTGGGCGGGTGGGTTGGTGAGTGCGCGGGTGGTTGGTGAGTGGGCGGGTTGGTTGGTGAGTGGGTCGGTTGGTTGGTGAGTGGGTTGGTTGGTGAGTGGGTGGTGAGTGGGTTGGTTGGTGAGTGGGTGGTTGGTGAGTGGGTTGGTTGGCGAGTGGGTTGGTTGGCGAGTGGGTTGGTTGGCGAGTGGGTTGGTTGGCGAGTGGGTTGGTTGGCGAGTGGGTTGGTGGCGAGTGGTTGGTTGGCGAGTGGGTTGGTTGGCGAGTGGGTTGGTTGGCGAGTGGGGTTGGGTGGCGAGTGGGTTGGGTGGCGAGTGGGTTGGGTGGCGAGTGGGTTGGCTGGCGAGTGGGTGGGTGTGTGAGTGGGTTGGTTGGTGAGTGGGTTGGTTGGTGAGTGGGTTGGTTGGTGAGTGGGTTGGTTGGTGAGTGGGTTGGTTGGTGAGTGGGTTGGTTGGTGAGTGGAGTGGGGTTGGTTGGTGAGTGGGGTTGGTTAGTGGGTGGGTAGGTTGGTGAGTGAGTGGGTGGAGTGAGTGGGTGAATAGGTGAGCGGGTGGGGTGAGCGGGTGGGTGAATTAATAGGTGGGTGTCTGGTTGGATTGACGAGTTGATGGATGAGTGGTGGGTGCGTCACCATTACCTCCACACTTGTCCGAGCTGCAGTATGTGCAGCACACTCTGCCAGGCCCAGAGACACACTCGGCACACCAGATGGCTTGGCCTCCTCGACCTGGCAGTGCCGAGCCCCACGGAGAGTCCCGCCGCCGCGTAGTCCAGCACGAACCACCTGAAGCTGACCGCCTGCACGGCGAGCGACGGGGCTAGCACCAAGAAGAGAGTGAGTCCGAACCACCACACGTCCCGGCGGGCATAATAGTCGGCGGCCAGCCACAGGTCGGTGCCAACATCCGACAAGAGCACCAGCACGGCCGTTACCACCCAGGCGAAATCCTCGGCGGTCGAGCAGGTGTCGTCCTCGACGTCGCCGGCGGCGTCGGGGTCAAAGTCGGCAGCTCCATCGCCGCCGCCGCCGGCAGCAGCAGCACGGCGGCGGCCACGGCGAAGGCCGAGCCGGCGCCTGAGCAACGAGCGCAGGCATTCGCTCTCGCAGCCGCAGTAACAGGAGAGCGAGTCGCAGCAGTGGCACATGTGGAACGCGCTGCTGCCCTGGTGGTGCTGGGAGTCCGTGGCGCCGCCGCCGCCGCCACCTCCAGCAGCAGCATCTATTCCAGCACCACGGACAGCGCCAGAGTTGGGGTTGTGAAGCTGCGAGAAGCCAGCCCGACCACCGCCGCCGCCTTTGTTGCTGCTGCCGCCGCCTCCCCCAATGCCTCCTAATCCCCCTCGTCCTTCCACGGCAATGACGCCGCCGCCGCCGCCGCTGCCCGATCCTCCGATAATACCGCCGCAGCCGCCGCCGCCGCCACAACCACCACCGCTGCCGCCGTACCCAACTCCATCCGACTTCGCGGCCATTTTAACTCCACACCGACACCGGCGCCTCCTCTTCCGTTAAGGGCTCCGGAAGAGGCAGCCCGCTCGGTCCCCCCCACACTGCCCCCCCCTTCACCCACCATCCACACTGCCCCCCCATCCACCCACCATCCACACCTCCTCCCCCCATCCACCATCCCCCCACCCACCATCCACACCCCCCCATCCACCCACCATACACACCTCCTCCCCCCATCTACCATACACACCCCCTCATCCACCCACGATCCACACCTCCCCCCACCCACCATCCACACTGCCCCTCCATCCATCCACCATCCACACCTCCTCTCCCCATCCATCCACCCACCAACCACACACCCCCCCATCCACCCACCATCCACACCCACCCATCCACCCACCATCTACTCCCACATCCACCCACCATTCACACTGCCCCCCCCATCCACACCTCCTCCCCCCATCCACCATCCACACCCCCCCCATCCACCCACCATCCACACACACCCCCCATCCACACCCCCATCCACCCACCATCCACACTGCCCCCCATCCACCCACCATCCACACCCCCATCCACCCACCATCCACACTGCCCCCCATCCACCCACCATCCACACCCCCATCCACCCACCATCCACACTGCCCCCCATCCACCCACCATCCACACCCACATCCACCCACCATCCACACTGACACCCCATCCACCCACCATCCACACTGCCCCCCCATCCACTCACCATCTACACCTCCTCCCCCCATCCACCATTCACACCCCCTCATCCACCCACGATCCACACCTCCTCCCCCCATCCACCATCCACACTCCCCCATCCACCCAAAATCCACACCTCCTCCCCCCATCTACCCACCAACCACACACACCCCCCATCCACCCACCATCCACACCCACATCCACACACCATCCACACTGCCCCCTCATCCACCCACCATCCACACTACCCCCCATCCACCCACCATCCACACCCACATCCACCCACCATCCACACTGCCCCCCCCATCCACCCACCATCCACACTGCCTCCCATCCACCCACCATCCACACCTCCTCCCCCCATCCACCCACCATCCACACTGCCCCCCATCCACCCACCATCCACACCTCCTCCCCCCATCCACCCACCATCCACACTGCCCCCCATCCACCCACCATCCACACCTCCTCCCCCCATCCACCCACCATCCACACTGCCCCCCATCCACCCACCATCCACACCTCCTCCCCCCACCCACCCACCAACCACGCCCACATCCACCTACCATCCACACTGCCCCCCCATCCACCCACCATCCACACTGCCCCCCCATCCACCCACCATCCACACCTCCTCCCCCCATCCACCATCCACACCCCCCCATCCACCCACCATCCACACCCCCCCCCATCCACCCACCATCCACACCTCCTCCCCCCATCCACCTTCCACACCCCCCCATCCACCCACCATACACACCTCCTCCCCCCATCTACCATACACACCCCCTCATCCACCCACGATCCACACCTCCCCCCACCCACCATCCACACTGCCCCTCCATCCATCCACACCTCCTCTCCCCATCCACCCACCAATCACACACCCCCCCATCCACCCACCATCCACACCCCCCCCATCCACCCACCATCTACTCCCACATCCACCCACCATTCACACTGCCCCCCCCCATCCACTCCTCCTCCCCCCATCCACCATCCACACACCCTTATCCACCCACCATCCACACCTCCTCCCCCCATCCACCATCCACACCCCCCCATCCACCCACCATCCACACACACCCCCCATCCACACCCCCATCCACCCACCATCCACACTGCCCCCCATCCACCCACCATCCACACCCCCATCCACCCACCATCCACACTGCCCCCCATCCACCCACCATCCACACCCCCATCCACCCACCATCCACACTGCCCCCCATCCACCCACCATCCACACCCACATCCACCCACCATCCACACTGACCCCCCATCCACCCACCCACCATCCACACTGCCCCCCATCCACTCACCATCTACACCTCCTCCCCCCATCCACCATTCACACCCCCTCATCCACCCACGATCCACACCTCCTCCCCCCATCCACCATCCACACCCCCCCATCCACCCACCATCCACACCTCCTCCCCCCATCCACCCACCAACCACACACACCCCCCCTCCACCCACCATCCACACCCACATCCACCCACCATCCACACTGCCCCCCCATCCACCCAACATCCACACTGCCTCCCATCCACCCACCATCCACACCTCCTCCCCCCATCCACCCACCATCCACACTGCCCCCCATCCACCCACCATCCACACCTCCTCCCCCCACCCACCCACCAACCACACCCACATCCACCCACCATCCACACTGCCCCCCCATCCACCCAACATCCACACTGCCTCCCATCCACCCACCATCCACACCTCCTCCCCCCATCCACCCACCATCCACCCACCATCCACACTGCCCCCCATCCACCCACCATCCACACCTCCTCCCCCCACCCACCCACCAACCACACCCACATCCACCTACCATCCACACTGCCCCCCCATCCACCCACCATCCACACTGCCCCCCCATCCACCCACCATCCACATCCCCCCCCATCCACCCACCATCCACACCCCCCCATCCACCCACCATCCACACTCACATCCACCCACCATCCACACTGCCCCCCCCCCCCATCCACACCTCCTCCCCCCATTCACCATCCACAAACCCTCATCTACCCACCATCCACACCTCCTCAACCCATCCACCATCCACACCCCCCCCCCATCCACCCACCATCCACACCCCCATCCACCCACCATCCACACACACCCACCATCCACTCACCATCCACACCCCCATCCACCCACCATCCACACACACCCACCATCCACACCCCCATCCACACCCACATCCACCTACCATCCACACTGCCCCACCCATCCACACTGCCCCCCATCCACTCACCATCCACACCTCCTGCCCCCATCCACCCACCCACCAACCACACACACCCCCCATCCACCCACCATCCACACTGCCCCCCATCCACCCACCATCCACACCCCCATCCACCCACCATCCACACCCCCATCCACCCACCATCCACACTGCCCCCCATCCACCCACCATCCACACCCACATCCACCCACCATCCACACCCACATCCACCCACCATCCACACTGACCCCCCATCCACCCACCATCCACACTGCCCCCCCATCCACTCACCATCTACACCTCCTCCCCCCATCCACCATCCACACTCCCCCATCCACCCAAAATCCACACCTCCTCCCCCCATCTACCCACCAACCACACACACCCCCCATCCACCCACCATCCACACCCACATCCACACACCATCCACACTGCCCCCCCATCCACCCACCATCCACACTACCCCCCATCCACCCACCATCCACACCCACATCCACCCACCATCCACACTGCCCCCCCATCCACCCACCATCCACACTGCCTCCCATCCACCCACCATCCACACCTCCTCCCCCCATCCACCCACCATCCACACTGCCCCCCATCCACCCACCATCCACACCTCCTCCCCCCATCCACCCACCATCCACACTGCCCCCCATCCACCCACCATCCACACCTCCTCCCCCCACCCACCCACCAACCACGCCCACATCCACCTACCATCCACACTGCCCCCCCATCCACCCACCATCCACACTGCCCCCTCATCCACCCACCATCCACACCTCCTCCCCCCATCCACCATCCACATCCCCCCATCCACCCACCATCCACACCTCCTCCCCCCATCCACCTTCCACACCCCCCATCCACCCACCATACACACCTTCTCCCCCCATCTACCATACACACCCCCTCATCCACCCACGATCCACACCTCCCCCCACCCACCATCCACACTGCCCCTCCATCCATCCACACCTCCTCTCCCCATCCACCCACCAACCACACACCCCCCCATCCACCCACCATCCACACCCCCCCCATCCACCCACCATCTACTCCCACATCCACCCACCATTCACACTGCCCCCCCCCCATCCACACCTCCTCCCCCCATCCACCATCCACACACCCTCATCCACCCACCATCCACACCTCCTCCCCCCATCCACCATCCACACCCCCCCCCCATCCACCCACCATCCACACACACCCCCCATCCACACCCCCATCCACCCACCATCCACACTGCCCCCCATCCACCCACCATCCACACCCCCATCCACCCACCATCCACACTGCCCCCCATCCACCCACCATCCACACCCCCATCCACCCACCATCCACACTGCCCCCCATCCACCCACCATCCACACCCACATCCACCCACCATCCACACTGACCCCCCATCCACCCACCATCCACACTGCTCCCCCATCCACTCACCATCTACACCTCCTCCCCCCATCCACCATTCACACCCCCTCATCCACCCACGATCCACACCTCCTCCCCCCATCCACCATCCACACCCCCCCATCCACCCACTATCCACACTTCCTCCCCCCATCCACCCACCAACCACACACACCCCCCCTCCACCCACCATCCACACCCACATCCACCCACCATCCACACTGCCCCCCCATCCACCCACCATCCACACCTCCTCCCCCCATCCACCCACCATCCACACTGCCCCCCATCCACCCACCATCCACACCTCCTCCCCCCACCCACCCACCATCCACACCCACATCCACCCACCATCCACACTGCCCCCCCATCCACCCACCATCCACACTGCCTCCCATCCACACACCATACACACCTCCTCCCCCCATCCACCCACCATCCACACTGCCCCCCATCCACCCACCATCCACACCTCCTCCCCCCATCCACCCACCATCCACACTGCCCCCCATCCACCCACCATCCACACCTCCTCCCCCCACCAACCCACCAACCACGCCCACATCCACCTACCATCCACACTGCCCCCCCATCCACCCACCATCCACACTGCCCCCCCATCCACCCACCATCCACACCTCCTCCCCCCATCCACCATCCACACCCCCCCATCCACCCACCATCCACACCCCCCCCCATCCACCCACCATCCACACCTCCTCCCCCCATCCACCTTCCACACCCCCCCATCCACCCACCATACACACCTTCTCCCCCCATCTACCATACACACCCCCTCATCCACCCACGATCCACACCTCCCCCCACCCACCATCCACACTGCCCCTCCATCCATCCACACCTCCTCTCCCCATCCACCCACCAACCACACACCCCCCCATCCACCCACCATCCACACCCCCCCCCATCCACCCACCATCTACTCCCACATCCACCCACCATCCACACTGCCCCCCCATCCACCCACCATCCACACTGCCTCCCATCCACCCACCATCCACACCTCCTCCCCCCATCCACCCACCATCCACACTGCCCCCCATCCACCCACCATCCACACCTCCTCCCCCCACCCACCCACCAACCACGCCCACATCCACCTACCATCCACACTGCCCCCCCATCCACCCACCATCCACACTGCCCCCTCATCCACCCACCATCCACACCTCCTCCCCCCATCCACCATCCACATCCCCCCATCCACCCACCATCCACACCTCCTCCCCCCATCCACCTTCCACACCCCCCATCCACCCACCATACACACCTTCTCCCCCCATCTACCATACACACCCCCTCATCCACCCACGATCCACACCTCCCCCCACCCACCATCCACACTGCCCCTCCATCCATCCACACCTCCTCTCCCCATCCACCCACCAACCACACACCCCCCCATCCACCCACCATCCACACCCCCCCCATCCACCCACCATCTACTCCCACATCCACCCACCATTCACACTGCCCCCCCCCCCATCCACACCTCCTCCCCCCATCCACCATCCACACACCCTCATCCACCCACCATCCACACCTCCTCCCCCCATCCACCATCCACACCCCCCCCCCATCCACCCACCATCCACACACACCTCCCATCCACACCCCCATCCACCCACCATCCACACTGCCCCCCATCCACCCACCATCCACACCCCCATCCACCCACCATCCACACTGCCCCCCATCCACCCACCATCCACACCCCCATCCACCCACCATCCACACTGCCCCCCATCCACCCACCATCCACACCCACATCCACCCACCATCCACACTGACCCCCCATCCACCCACCATCCACACTGCTCCCCCATCCACTCACCATCTACACCTCCTCCCCCCATCCACCATTCACACCCCCTCATCCACCCACGATCCACACCTCCTCCCCCCATCCACCATCCACACCCCCCCATCCACCCACCATCCACACTTCCTCCCCCCATCCACCCACCAACCACACACACCCCCCCTCCACCCACCATCCACACCCACATCCACCCACCATCCA
The DNA here is from genome assembly GCF_964198595.1 of Lampetra fluviatilis. Lineage (NCBI taxonomy): Eukaryota > Metazoa > Chordata > Hyperoartia > Petromyzontiformes > Petromyzontidae > Lampetra > Lampetra fluviatilis. The sequence goes on from NC_136288.1 coordinate 197,895, forward strand.
CACTGCCCCCCCATCCACCCACCATCCACACCTCCTCCCCCCATCCACCCACCATCCACACTGCCCCCCATCCACCCACCATCCACACCTCCTCCCCCCACCCACCCACCATCCACACCCACATCCACCCACCATCCACACTGCCCCCCCATCCACCCACCATCCACACTGCCTCCCATCCACACACCATACACACCTCCTCCCCCCATCCACCCACCATCCACACTGCCCCCCATCCACCCACCATCCACACCTCCTCCCCCCATCCACCCACCATCCACACTGCCCCCCATCCACCCACCATCCACACCTCCTCCCCCCACCAACCCACCAACCACGCCCACATCCACCTACCATCCACACTGCCCCCCCATCCACCCACCATCCACACTGCCCCCCCATCCACCCACCATCCACACCTCCTCCCCCCATCCACCATCCACACCCCCCCATCCACCCACCATCCACACCCCCCCCCATCCACCCACCATCCACACCTCCTCCCCCCATCCACCTTCCACACCCCCCCATCCACCCACCATACACACCTTCTCCCCCCATCTACCATACACACCCCCTCATCCACCCACGATCCACACCTCCCCCCACCCACCATCCACACTGCCCCTCCATCCATCCACACCTCCTCTCCCCATCCACCCACCAACCACACACCCCCCCATCCACCCACCATCCACACCCCCCCCCATCCACCCACCATCTACTCCCACATCCACCCACCATTCACACTGCCCCCCCCCCCCCATCCACACCTCCTCCCCCCATCCACCATCCACACACCCTCATCCACCCACCATCCACACCTCCTACCCCCATCCACCATCCACACCCCCCCCCCATCCACCCACCATCCACACACACCCCCCATCCACACCCCCATCCACCCACCATCCACACTGCCCCCCATCCACCCACCATCCACACCCCCATCCACCCACCATCCACACTGCCCCCCATCCACCCACCATCCACACCCCCATCCACCCACCATCCACACTGCCCCCCATCCACCCACCATCCACACCCACATCCACCCACCATCCACACTGACCCCCCATCCACCCACCATCCACACTGCCCCCCCATCCACTCACCATCTACACCTCCTCCCCCCATCCACCATTCACACCCCCTCATCCACCCACGATCCACCCCTCCTCCCCCCATCCACCATCCACACCCCCCCATCCACCCACCATCCACACCTCCTCCCCCCATCCACCCACCAACCACACACACCCCCCCTCCACCCACCATCCACACCCACATCCACCCACCATCCACACTGCCCCCCCATCCACCCACCATCCACACCTCCTCCCCCCATCCACCCACCATCCACACTGCCCCCCATCCACCCACCATCCACACCTCCTCCCCCCACCCACCCACCAACCACACCCACATCCACCTACCATCCACACTGCCCCCTCATCCACCCACCATCCACACTGCCCCCCCATCCACCCACCATCCACACCCCCCCCCATCCACCCACCATCCACACCCCCCCATCCACCCACCATCCACACTCACATCCACCCACCATCCACACTGCCCCCCCATCCACCCACCATCCACACTGCCCCCCATCCACCCACCATCCACACTCACATCCACCCACCATTCCACACTGCCCCCCCATCCACCCACCATCCACACTCACATCCACCCACCATCCACACTGCCCCCCCATCCACCCACCATCCACCCACCATCCACACTGCCCCCCCATCCACCCACCATCCACACTGCCCCCCCCCATCCACACCTCCTCCCCCCATTCACCATCCACAAACCCTCATCCACCCACCATCCACACCTCCTCAACCCATCCACCATCCACACCCCCCCCATCCACCCACCATCCACACCCCCATCCACCCACCATCCACACACACCCACCATCCACTCACCATTCACACCCCCATCCACCCACCATCCACACACACCCACCATCCACACCCCCATCCACACTGCCCTCCATCCACTCACCATCCACACCTCCTGCCCCTATCCACCCACCCACCAACCACACACCCCCATCCACCCACCATCCACACTGCCCCCCATCCACCCACCATCCACACCTCCTCCCCCCATCCACCATCCACATCCCCCCCCCCCATCCACCCACCATCCACACCTCTTCCCCCCATCTACCCACCAACCACACACACCCCCCATCCACCCACCATCCACACCCACATCCACACACCATCCACACTGCCCCCCCATCCACCCACCATCCACACTACCCCCCATCCACCCACCATCCACACCCACATCCACTCACCATCCACACCTCCTCCCCCCATCCACCCACCAACCACACACAACCCCCATCCACCCACCATCCACACCTCCTCCCCCCATCCACCCACCAACCACACCCACATCCACCTACCATCCACACTGCCCCCCCCATCCACTCACCAACCACACCTCCTCCCCCCATCCACCCACCATTCACACTGCCCCCCCCCATCCACCCACCAACCACACCTCCTCCCCCCATCCACCCACCATTCACACTGCCCCCCATCCACCCACCATCCACACCTCCTCCCCACATCCACCATCTACACCCTTCCATCCACCCACCAACCACACCTCCTCCCCCCATCCACCCACCATTCACACCTCCTCCCCACATCCACCATCTACACCCCCCCCCCACCTACCAACCACACCTCCCCCCATCCACCCACCATTCACACTGCCCCCCCATCCACCCACCATCCACACCTCCCCACATCCATCCACCATCCACACCTCCTCCCCACATCCACCCACCATCCATCTCCTCCCATCAACCACACCACTGCACATCGCTCCAGCGCGTCCCCCGCATCAGGGTGTCCCCACACGCGTTGGCGGATATCGCCCCCTTACAGCAAACACAATCACCAAGTAGCAACATCATTAGCCATCGTCGTTGCTGGACGTGTGTGCAAAAAGAGCTTCATTCCTCATCGTATTTCTCTAGGATGAATAAAGATCATGATTCTGACTACACCAGATTCCAGTAACATCACTACATCACCATACACTAGGAATGTCACTGCACATTACGAGATACAATGGACATCAATGCTTATAACTGCATTACTAGACTAGGAACATCACTACATTACCAGCCATCACATCACTACAACCCATAACATCACTAGACATCAGCGACATCACTATATTACGAGACATCAGAAACTACACGAAACATCAGCTCCATGCCCATCCACTACATCATATCAATCAACATCATGCTCAACAGCGTGACCAACATTAGCAACATCACCGGATACCGACAACATTTCCCGACATCACAATCTAATTATTCATAAAATCTTATCCATCATCACCTATCACACGCATCAATATTGCCCATCATGCCCATTATTATCAACCATCATAACACCCATCAACATCACCCATCATAGCACCATCAGCACCATTTGACTTTACTGTACCACTAATTACACCATCAAAATATCACCATTGACCCCCACATCATCACCCATCAACCGCATCAACACCTGTGGACATGTCATCATACATAACTACACTCGCCTCCAACAATAAACAATATAGAAACGTATTACTGTACATGAACAGACATTATATCACATAAGCACACAACCACATAACTATCTAACAACCTATCATTATCTCGCACACACTATTAGAATTCATTATTGCATCACACCCATTTAACCCAAGACATCGCCACCATAGCATCCACATCAACCATAATCTTATCACTCATCCCACTTATTTAAAATAAACTCACTGCTCACACTTATCAACGTCGCAAATAACCATGAACACCACCTATTACTACATCAGCATATATCACTAAATCACCATAGATACATCACATGCATCATTGCTATCAATCACCACCTATTGCTGCATCACTACCATCAGCATCCATTGCTCCTCTAACACGCATAAGCATCACACTCATACCTAACAATACCGTCACCACCCGTCGCCGCATCTCCGCGAATTAGCAGCGCCATCCTTATACCACATCACCACTCAACCCGCGTTATCCCATCACCATCCATCAAACACAACAACAAAATTACCACTCAACGTAATCACCACAACCCACACTCCCTTCAGTGACGTCGCAACTGATAACACTCGTTAACACTGTAACCACAAATCGCCACGCATCCCACCCATTATGAACATCTTCACCACTCATCACACCATTTCGCACCATCACACTAAACTAATACCAACATCATCTCACATATAATAGACCCCATCACCAGTCTTTAATTCCATTACACACATCATCTCATCATCACCATCGTCTCTCATCATCATCAGCACAATAACACCAAACACTCATCACTCACATTCACTACCAGGCACATTATGAACCCGTCACCATAAGTGACAGTCATCGTAATTCATAAGCACCATCGCACACATCGCCCCACATAACCATCAAGCTGTATCTCCCTTCCCTTCCAATACTCCCACTCTCTACCCATCCACCTGTATGGTAATGTGTAGGTGGTTGACGTCATTATATAAAATGCTTCAATATCAGGGTATATAGGCTTCTCAGTGCCTACAAAAGTTGCCTCCTGTAGACCTCTTACGGTATTTACGTGTCGGCGGCTTGGTTTATGAAAACAGCGGTTCTTCATCTTTACTGCAGCCTTGCCCCCCTTTGGTTCTCAATCGTAAAAATATAAAAATGTTAATAAATACATAGGGGTTTGATAAAACAAAGTAGTTGTACTTACGTGCCCGTGCTTAATTTGTGTTTCGATAATTTGCCTTCAAAAAAATCTGACCGTGTCTCGCACCCCCAGAAAGGGCATCTCGCACCCCCAGGGGGTGCAGCGTGCACCCCAGGTGAAGAACCACTGGTTTAGAAGGACGTGCCATGCACGTGGTTATTTAAGCAGTCCAGGATTGGGTCATCTGTGGGATGGACATTCGTTTACTCACTGATTGATGGCATTCATTGGCTGGGCATGCAAGTTCGTGCATTCATTCATTCATTCACTCCTGGCAGCATTGGTAACATCAGTAGGCATGATCATTTACTCATAAAAGGTATAATTTACTGATATGCACACTTAGCAGGCACGAATAGTATTTAATGTCTTGCCAAATGAGACGAAGAGTCTTATTCATTTGCTCATTCGTAGTCGGGAACATTCCCTAACTTATTCAACCAATATCGCAATTGAGTCGAGGTCACTCTGCCCCAGACATCTGCCACCATAGCTCCCCCTCTTGGTAGGCCATGGTACACCATGTACACATTGCCAGTCTATTGGACCGCGTGTGCCAAGCTGTCAGATTTTACTGCATCGATTAAACTTTGCATAACATCTCATGAAAAAATTATTACATCGTAAAAAAATTAGTTTTCCGAACAAATCCTCATTGAGTCCGTAGTCTTGTTTTGTCAGGGCCGTCTTGCTTGGGCCGGGTTAAGGCTTTTGCTAATTCAGATCTCTTTTTATGTGAGTTGAAGATAACCCGGACTGTCTGTAGAAACCCACATACGATGGGAGAGCACTAACGTTGGGCAGACAGGTCACAAACTTGATGATTTTACGATGGATAATTACAGCACGGCGAAAATGCAGTATATGATACACGTTGCAGCATAAAGCATTTGTGAACGTAGGTAATGGTGCCGCCTAGCTATCGCTTGCTCATGCCACTGCTGGTGGCAAAGGCAGTACTAGAGGATATTTGGCCTATTCTTCAACGCTCGCCAGACGACTTGGAAAAGTAGGAGTACCCACACCTTACCCGACTACACATGATCGACTGTGTTATACTCATTTATGGTGCTGGCTAGAGAGAGATGGGGAGGATTTTAAGAAACCTGCCATTTTCAACTAAACCGGTGACCTCTGGATTGCATATAGTGTTGTACTGAACTCAAACACAATGCAGGCAGCTATGCATTTTCTCCTGTGTTATATTTTTTTCTTCCATGAGCTCCAATAACTAACAGATACTGAAACTGCTGTTATATCATGCTGTATTTAACGATTTGATAAAAGTTCAGCTGTTAACACCAATTATGTTTTATCGCCTGTTAAGAATTTCGTACGTAATTTTGTAGATATATATTTAACACCGGCTTTTATGACAATAATGAGTCACTTTGGCACCTTTTTTTAAACAGGGAAACTCATTAGTACATTTGTGCTCGTGTGTCTTCGACACTTTCACAGATTATAAAATAACTTTCACGCATTCTAAAATGTAATTACTTACAATGTAGACTGAAATTTTCAGCACACATTTGAAGGCTAAAATACGCAATCGAGCAGCAGGTTGTGACCTATGACTCGTCGTAAGAATTGAGCCATGTTGTTTTTTCAAATAAAGCTTTGAGTGTAAACAGGTGTAGTAAGACCGAATTAGGTGCACACACACGCAGCTTGGAGGCAACACTATTTATTAAACGGTAAGTAATATAACACTGTACATAAGGTGGTGACCACCTTCCTCAACTCACTAACACTCTGGAACACGACACAGACTGGACCAGGCAGGCAACGGCCTGCCTGGCCCAGGACGACGACTCGGGACTTGACGACCGATGATGTCTTCACTTTGGAATACAGTACAACAGCCTCGCTCTGCGTTCACACCACACTTATATCTGCTTTGGCGTGGCTGGCTCCGCCCCGGCGTGGCTGGCTCTCTTCAGGCCACGCCTCCCTTCCCAGGACACGCCTCACTTCCCCCACCTCTGGGAAGGTCCGGATCCCTCCAGCACGTGACCCCCCAGGCACCCCCTTGGGGCCCCCAGCCCTCGTACAGGCCGACACAGTAGTGACCATTCTATGTCACTACATCACCCCCCCCTGTATAAACACACAGCCGTCCCCGGCTGTAACACAACTGTGAAAAATCGAAAAGGTGTGCCTCCGAACCAGCAACATCAATAAATGACCGGCGACCGATAAGAAATACAATCACGTAATATATACAGAATCGACGAGGGTAAAAGGGAACCGCATAGAAAACGGGGAATTAACAACAAATATACATGAAAACTGGCTAACCCACTTACGCTCCAGCACAGCCCCCCCCCCCCCCCGTTAGAATCACGCATGCAATGACAGTCACCCGTTAGCACCCCCCCGCCTTTCCGACGTGGCGTCACAACCAGTAGCACGCGTCGGCCATATCGGGGGGGGAATTTCCATGTTACCACCCCACCGCCTTTCCGACGCAGCATCACAACCAGTAGCACACGTCGGCCATATCGGGGGGGGATTTTCCATGTTACCACCCCACCGCCTTTCCGACGCGGCGTCACAACCAGCAGCACGCGTCGGCCATATCGGTGGGATTTTAACCCAGTCTCTCTCCAAGACTCGCATCGCAGCATATAGCTGTACCGACCGAGCTGAGACGACCCAGTCTCTCTCCAAGACTCGCATCGCAGCATATAGCTGTACCGACCGAGCTGAGACGACCCAGTCTCTCTCCAAGACTCGCATCGCAGCATATAGCTGTACCGACCAAGCTGAGACGACCCATCGTTCACTCACTGCACAACATGCACCCTAACAACTGAGGGATACAGTCTCAACGTAACAGGACAACTCCACCTGAACCTTACGAATCTTCAGCCCACTGTTTCAACGCGCCTCGGAGGGTCTCAACCTCCGAGCCATCAGGTCAAGCTGTCAGCCATAGCATGACGGGACCACACTCCCTGAGCCATGTGAGCGCACAGCCCACAAGGCTAGACAAGCCACAGAGTGTCTCGATCTCCGGGCTGTCAGGTCAAGCCGTCAGACACAGCATGACGGGACCACACTCCCCGAGCCATGTGAGTGCACAGCCCACTAGGCTAGACAAGCCACGGAGTGTCTCGATCTCCGGGCTGTCAGGTCAAGCCGTCAGCCATTGCATGACGGGACCACACTCTCCGAGCCATGTGAGCGCACAGCCCACTAGGCTAGACATGCCACGGAGTGTTTCAATCTCCGGGCTGTCAGGTCAAGCCGTCAGCCATTGCATGACGGGACCACACTCTCCGAGCCATGTGAGCGCACAGCCCACTAGGCTAGACATGCCACGGAGTGTTTCAATCTCCGGGCTGTCAGGTCAAGCCGTCAGCCATAGCATGACGGGACCACAACGTTCATGTTAGACACGCAACTCTCACTGGGCCATCCTGGTCAGGACCTGCGCCCCAAGATAGGTGACAGCCAGCAGCACAATTCCAAATCCCTGGCAGCATGTCACCATCGCAATTTAACACGATCACAACACATACAATTTGAATTATGATCCCCCACAGAACTGATCCAATGCCGAACAGGTACGCACAATTTGTGACGATCCCGAATATTCAATGGTCACAACAATACACCTCACATCCCGTATCCGTACACATCATCTCCGAGACTCGCATTGCAGCATGCAGCTGTACCAACCGAGTGGAGAGAGCAACGCAATTTGACGGCAATTAACGGAAACGCACCCCCGATCCACGTAGAACACAAGGAGCATTCCCGCACAAAAGACATCATCTGTGCAACAACGGACAGGAACCAACCAGTGAGTTTGAAACAAACCGAACCTGTCATTTAAAAATCCCCTTCAACATTAACCATGGGACTCAGGGCATTCGAATTTTGAGAGCAAAAAAAAAACTAGACACAAACGTCCAAAATCGCTGAATTGATTAATACAGTATATGCAGTATACGAAGTTCGTACAGTCAATCATTTGGCGCAATGCTCCATCCAGTCCCCACATATAAACAACAACAATCCTAGACAACCGCAACAACAAACCAATCCTAATCCCCTACGCCAAGCATCAAAAACGCCACACAGCAACACACCACAACACCAAGCACCCAACTAACATCCCTATGAATAGCAAACCAAAAGCCCTAAGCCAACCTCTTCCTGGCCACAACATCACAACCACAATATAACACCAAATAACACTCGCACAAGCCAAAATGCAAAAAGAACAGAGGGAAAAACCGTCCGCGAGGAACACAAAACCGGAGAGTCAAACTGAAAAAGTCCCTCCCAGCAGTGTCTCCAACGTCGAAACCCTCTCTTCAATCACGGGCCCCTCTCGCTCTCACCACCGATGCCCTCCCCCGCTCTTCTTACTTCAATGTGGGGAGGGAGGCCCGTAATCACAGGGCTGCAGCGGCGCGCCGCCAGGCCGGCGCAGCACACAAGGCGCAAAAGGCGGGAACGCCGCCACCGGGAAACCACTGCCGCGGTGAAAATGGCGGGAACGCGGCTGTGGGAAGTGCGGGAATGCCAACACGTTGAAATGGCGGGAACGCCGCCGCCGCGGGAACGCTGGCACGTAGAAAAATGGCGGGAACGGTGGCACGTTGAAGTGGCGGGAACCGCCGGCATGGTGCAAATGGCGGGAACGCCGGCGCTGTGAAACTGGCGGGAACGCCGCCGCAGTGAAATGGCAGGAACGCCGGCACCGCCGAAACGGCGCGAACGCCACAGCTGCGTCATCTTGCAATTTCGCCATCACTCACCAACACCCGGCCACTCCCTTGCCACCAGCAGCTGGTCGAGTTGACGAGCGACGTCGCTCCAACTCGCCGTCGATGGCGACCAGCCCGGGCCCGCAGCCTCCTCCCATGCAGGCTGCAGTCGCCCATCCCCCGGGGCACACCACCGGGGCCCCGGACTCCGGGGTCGTCGCAGGGAGAGGCCAGGTGCAACCCACACCGTCCATCCGCACCTCCGGTTGGGTCTTGCACTTCGCTGCCAGCTTTTACACCATGGCAGCGAAGGGTACAGCTTCTTCAAATTAATCAGCGAAAGTTCGATAACCACTTCTACACCAAATGTAGTAAGACCGAATTAGGTGCACACACACGCAGCTTGGAGGCAACACTATTTATTAAACGGTAAGTAATATAACACTGTACATAAGGTGGTGACCACCTTCCTCAACTCACTAACACTCTGGAACACGACACAGACTGGACCAGGCAGGCAACGGCCTGCCTGGCCCAGGACGACGACTCGGGACTTGACGACCGATGATGTCTTCACTTTGGAGTACAGTACAACAGCCTCGCTCTGCGTTCACACCACGCTTATATCTGCTTTGGCGTGGCTGGCTCCGCCCCGGCGTGGCTGGCTCTCTTCAGGCCACGCCTCCCTTCCCAGGACACGCCTCACTTCCCCCACCTCTGGGAAGGTCCGGATCCCTCCAGCACGTGACCCCCCAGGCACCCCCTTGGGGCCCCCAGCCCTCGTACAGGCCGACACAGTAGTGACCATTCTATGTCAATACACAGGTAAAGGTGCAGCCCTGCAAGTGCTTCTTCATACCACTGCTGGCAGAGGGGCCTCTACTCGAGGGAGCCCCTCTCAAATGGTATGTGGCCTACTCTTCCACGTTGGCGAGACATCTTTGACGAGGTGGGAGTAGCAATACTTCACCCGACCACACATAACCTACCAATCAACTAACTGCTGTATCTATACTCTTTGGTTCTTTCGGTAAAGTCACGTAGGTAGAAAAATAATAGATCACGACGTTTCGATCGCAACACAAGCAATCGTCATCAGGTGGGACAACCACAGCAAGAAAAACTATTTATACTACTGGGTGAACAGAGATGGAGGGGTTTAAACACAAATGTCCACAGTTTCAACTGTTGTGCCGGGAGATCGAACGGGCGACCTCTGAATTACAAGTCCAGTGAGCTTAACCATTACACCGTGGCAGCATCCACAGCTGTAAGCATGCCAAGATAAATAGGTGAAAGATTAATTATCTACCGTCGAGGATTGTTGCATCTAAGGGCCCTCTTCGACGTGTCTTGTGAAAAGGAGAACGCAGCCCTGGGGAGAGCCACACTTAATGACCTTGTGTTGCCACCTCTGGTACAACAATAACTGGGACACATCACCAGAAGAAAAATATCTCACAAAACCAGGAAAAGGGAAGAAGTGCACGCAACTGTGCTTTCTAGAGTGGTATATTCTTACGCAACAAAAACCGGGACCTTCAATGTCCTAGGAAGATTACTCAGGACGAGCTCCCTTAATAAGGGGACTATCCTGGAAAACCAGGACAGGTGGCAACCGTAGAGTACACTATTATGGCTCTGGATGGCGAGATGGCCTTGGCTACTGTGAAGGTCAGTGAATACCAACTCGTCTTTTCATTAGCGGAACATCGTGGCAAGTACAGTGCATTGCGTTTAATGTGGCACAAAGTCCACGTGGGGGGGGCAGGGGGTGAGGAGGGGGCGCCTTAAGGACAACTCCATTTCGTGACCAAGACTTTCTGGTGTGTGTTCAGCATAAAAGCCTATATATGTTTGTCTTTTTGTTACGTGCAAATATCCCACCAATGCATGAGTTTGTATTGACAGTCCACTATTTAAGTTTACGCGCGTGAGGACAAAACAGCCTCATGTATGAATATGATATTGTGAGTTATGAAAAAATAAGTATAAGACAATCATAAGCGTATAATAATAATTTACCGCACTTTTTCAGTCCACTGCTGGATGATCATCTCCCCCCCCATGATATGTTGGTCATGGGGGTTGTTTGACTATTCTTCACTGTGCTGGTCAGTCCTGAATGGCTAGGAGAATGGCCCAGAACATGTTCAGATACTATTCACGATTGATGTTCGCCATGGCCAAATTATGAACTCAGGTCACTAGGTTCGTAAAGCAATGCACTCATCACTCAGCTACTGCTGCCCCATAAATATACTTAGTTGTGGTCAATTACGATGGCTTTATTAATTTCAATTACCTTGCAGAAATATACTTGCAAATATCTTGGTTACATTTATACATGCATGAATGTCTGATATTGCAGTATCATGCAACTGAGATATTTGTTTCAACATGTTCAACTGGTATCAACACAGGCACAGACAGGTGGAAGGCTTTGTCCTGCTCACTGTGGAATACAACACCTGTGCAGCCAAGAGCATCTGCAGTGCTTTTGAATGTTAATTAATCTTCTATGGGAAATACATTTTGTTTTCTGCTAATTCTTACATGAAATGACAGAAGTGTTGCATTGCAATGCCGTCGGTTCTTCTTGTCAATATATCCCTGGCTTTTTTCAGAGTGTACGGATTTTGACATTATTTGCAAGCCATGCATTAACTCTTCACTTTGTGTACTTTGCAATGTATAGCAGTCTTGGTAGAACACTCGGTAACTACACACATTTGTGAAATTTTACGTTTTCGCAAAGATATACGCTATTCACATGATTATAAGATGCTCTTTTCAGAGGCGTAGCTAGGGGGGCAGGGGGATACATATGTCCCCGGGCGCCAAGGTAAAGGGGCGCCAAAATGAGGCTTACAATGTTACATTATAACTTATTGCGGCGGGCGCGGCAGCCTGAGACTACTGCACAAATCTACACCTCAACCTAAAAGTTTATATATCCCGCCACACACAGCCTACATGTCATGTAATTACATTTTGGTATGTGATTAAACGGGGGGGGGGCGGCCGCCAATATTATAGTTCGTCCCCGGGCGCAAAATATCCTAGCTACGCCACTGGCTCTTTTACCCTCTGTTTCACAGCAAACGTTGGGGATGCATCTTTTTATCTGTTCGGTTTATGTTTGTGACCGGATGTGTAAAACTTTATTCACAACGTTTACACGTTTTGGGTACATTTTACTTTCCGACATGCACACATTATTAGTTTGTGCAATGTATGGCAGTCGTTTGGCAGGATGCACGTGGTCGGGTAAAGTCTGGGTACTCCCTCCTCTTTCAAGACACCCTGAGGTTGGCGCACAACTCAGACCGTATTGTTTCGTAACACATATTACTCCTCCGGCATGTCTATCCGCAGTCTGAGTAGAAGCCTGGAGGCAGTTGTGTGCGCAAGTTGGCTTGAACAAACGGGAGCTTGGCCAACCCACTTAGAGGATCCTGGCTTTATTTCTCGTGTTTTGTACATTTTGGGGAGTTTCCACATTTACTGCGCTCCCTTCAGTCAACATAACGAGGGCTGATTAAATTTAACTGCAATATCAATAAGCTCACAATTTGCAAGCTGTGCAAGTGTGTGCTGCAAGTCGAGGCAATAGCCATCTATAAACCTGGAGGCATTTAATAAACGTGGTATAAAGTGTGCACAGTTACAGAAAACAACTTTTGGCAGAAATAAATGTGACTTCAATGAAGTGCCATTGCATCATTCATTTGAAAATAATAATTATACTTTATTTCGATTGACAATGATTTACTGGGGATGTAAACATATGGAAACACCACTGTAATTAAAAGATTTTGCATTCGATGTTTGTAAACAGGCAAGGGTTACTTTGTTGTGATGTACTATATATCTGTGGTTGATTATGACGTTGCTGGATCTGTGGTTGGTTACGAAGCCTTAATAAATATTTTTTCGTGTAGACGCATTAATTACGTTTGAAACGTTATGTTGTTTTGTTTTCTCCTTGTTTCGTAACGCTATATCTTCACTTAATATGACACGGACGTTGCGTACTGTATTTGTGCCATGTAGTCGCGTATCGATATAACTTTTGAAGAACTATTGACCGCGAGTTGCATTGAATTTGATTAAATTAACATTTTATATAAACCACCGTCATCATCAGCGATGGTTCTCTCCACTGTTGAATGAAGATTTCCCCAAGTCAACGTCCCTCACAATCCTGTAATCTTGCAATCCTGTAATCTTGCAATCCTGTAATCTTGCAATCCTGTAATCTTGCAATCCATCACTGCTCCGACCAGGAGTATGAACTGATCTCATCGTTTCATATTCACGATGGTCGTCCTCTGAATTATTTATGTGGAGGGACATTTATGGGAAGGAGATGTATTAACTGCTTGCTCATTTATTTATTGTATACACGATCAAATGCTTATCAATCGTCTACAAAAGCTGAACATAACAATATTCAATGTTCCTTTGTATGTTCTACGACCTGATCGACAGTACCTACTGTATGTGGTTGATATTAGAAACCCAAGTCTAAACCAGCTCGATACATTGACCATTTTAATTTCCCTATGATCTCTACGGGGACAATTTATATCTCTTTGATAAGAGGCTAATTAATCTGTGATTCTTCATATATGCTTTGCCTCCCTGTTTGAATAGAATAATTATTTAGAAGAGATGCTTTGATTGAGGTGTTTGATCCACTAGCTGGCTATGCAATTTATATCTGTTTCATTAGAGGCGAATTATTCTGTGATTCTTCATGTGTGTGTTGCCTCCCTGTTTGAATATAAGAGTGTGTAGACATTTAATTACCAGGCCCGCTAATTTTTATCCACTAGCTGATCATGCTTCGGTGTTTGGGAGCATTTAGGGTTTTCATGCTGCGAAGGGAAGTGGTTAGCACTTCAGATGCGAGGCCTTATTAGTGTTCTGGGGAAAATGATTTGTTTGCGGCATAGAATTCTTCCACGCGTGTTTATGACGACATCTACGTGTGTTATGGCTCCATCTTGCTCTTTTTTTAAATCCTTTATATTAAGTTCACTTGCTTGCTTGCTTGCGCGCTTATGACCGTGCAAATCTTTCGGTCGTTTTTTAACCCACTTCCCGTGATCCAATCGAGCTGACATTTTGCACACAGACTCGTTGTGCGTGACAATTTATTTTCGTGAAAATTTTTTCCCAAAATTTTCCACTTTTTAGGATTTTTTTTGTTTTAAATCCTTTATATTAAGTTCACTTGCTTGCTTGCGTGCTTACGACCGTGCAAATCTTTCGGTCGTTTTTTAACCCACTTCCCGTGATCCAATCGAGCTGACATTTTGCACACAGACTCGTTGTGCGTGACAATTTATTTTCGTGAAAAAAAATTTCCTAAATTTTCCACTTTTTGGGAAAAAAAATATTTCACTAACACAATCATATATTTTCCTAAACACAGAAAATTATTCAAGAAAACAACAAAAATGTACAATATAAACAATCATACAAAAACTGAAAACCTTATTATCCTTATATACGACTTTCCTTATATTTAATTTAAAATACCAATGTGATAAATTGAAACTCTTACTCAAGAAAAACAGAAATGAATAATAAAATAAAACCGATGCCACGCATATAAATGATTTATAGTGAAAAACTTTGATTTTACGGGTTAATTTTCTCTCTCTCTAATTCTAAGCCCAATGGCAGGTGTTGGCTTCATTTCCCGCTTCATGTTACCGTGTGCACCCCTCCCCCTTCCTTCAGGTCATCAGGTAGCATTTGTCTGCCTCTTGATCTCTCTCCCAACATCCTTGTAGAATGTCCTTCATCAAGCTTTCGCCTCGGTGGTTGTGCCCGATTCATATCCTGCGTCTTTTCTGGACTGTTAGAATGATACTTCTCTCCTGCAGGACCTACTGTGGAACCTCCTCATGTATTATTTCTCTCCGTCAAACTACTAATTTCCATAAATATGTTTACTCTTATCGACTACAACTTTGGTTGTAGTGCTGTTCATTGCTGGCCGTATGACCATAACGAATGAAAACAAGCAGGCGTTTTTGGCCAGGCCACGCATATGCCTTTGAGTAAAATTGGCCACTGACAAAACATCACCTCGTGGAGATGCCGGGGATTGAACCCGGGGCCTCACACATGCGAAGCGTGCGCTCTACCACTGAGCTACATCCCCATGGTGGTGCTGTCTGGGCGCAGTTCCACCTAGGTACGGGTGAAACTTCGTCATCAGCATCTTCCTCTCCCTTGTCACCCCACTCACTCTGCTGTTGGCCCTGGGCCCTGTACACATGGTGTTTGCACAAAGTCCAAGCAAAATGTATTTCTTTGAAATAAAAAATAAATAACAAGAATACATGTGGATGGATACTATAATGCTTTCCCAATTTATTTATTCTTGGAAATTTTTAATTCGGAAATAAAAAAGTGTTTTGGATACTTCTAAGCACTTGTTTTCATCTCCAAATGTTTAAGTAAACCATTTGATCACTCGATTTAAAGCTTTCGTGACTGCAGGAATTCATCTTCTTGGTTTTTTCGGTAAAGTCACGTAGAAGGGAAGTAATAAAATAATAAAAATAAAACATAATAAAACAATTCTCACGACGTTTCGGTCACAACGCAAGCAGCCATCTTCAGGTGAAGAATGAGAACCTGTCAAGCTGGGAGCTTATATATAAGCTGAGTTGGGGGGTGTAAGAAGAGCGCCTTAACAAAAGGATGTGCATATCAAGAGGAATTAAGCATATTCATGGGAAATGCGTAGGAGGTGGGCGGGGGGGGTTTCAAGGTGGGGGGGGGGGTAGCAATAACAAAGGGATGGGATGTTAAAGCAATGAAACATGTGAATGGGAGAGCGGTGACCGAACACCAACAGCGGAGCAAGTAATGCATTCTCTGTGGAGAACACAAGATACACAGTTAATGCCTGTGAGTGGATTGCGGACTGAAAGTCGCCGTAAACGTGAACAACAATCAGTTAAGATCCGAAATGGTTTATTACGTCCTTCCAATGATTGCTGAGCCAGAATCCATCTTCTCGGTTGAAATTGTCTCTGTGTTTGTATATGTGGATCGCCTCATGAACGAATCTCTCATGGTAGCCAGATGGCTTGCAGAGAACCTCTGTCTTGGAGAAGTCAATGTCATGTGAGCCCACTGAATTGTAACAGCGATCTGCCACGGCTGAGGTGTTTGTCTTACCGTGTTTCAGGTCTGCTTTATGTTCGCGGATGCGGTCCGAGACATGTCGTTTGGTTTCTCCAATGTAACTGCTACCACAGAGGCAACTTAGTTTGTAGACGCCAGGGTACTGTATGTCTGGAACCACATCTTTAACAGACGGGACCAGATCAACACAGTACAAAAAAAGCTTCCAACATGGAGATGCCAGGGATTGAACCCGGTCCCTCACACATGCAAAGCGTGCGTTTTCCCACTGAGCTACATCCTCACCACGCTGGCAGCCAGGCAGGGAGCCAACCCCCTTAACTATCGGCCCCTCCCCTTACCCCCCCTCCCTTAGGCCCCTCCCCCACCCCCCCTTCCCTTAGGCCCCTCCCCCCTTCCCTTAGGCCCCTCCCCCCCTCCCTCAAGCCCCTCCGCTGACGCCCCCTCCCTTAGGCCCCTCCCCTGACCACCCCCCCCCCCCATATCCTTAGGTCCCTCCCCTGACCACCCCCCATATCCTTTGGCCCCTCTCCTGACTCCCACCTTCCTTAGGCCCCTCCCCTGACCCTCCTCCCTTAGGTACCTCCCCTCTCCGAACCCGGCAGAAGGTCTCCACCAATCAAAGAGCTGTTTATATTATATATTTATTTATGCACGACAGACAGACAGACAAAAAATCCCTGGTGGGCAGTGTGGAACATATTGTTCCTACCTGTATTAACAGGACCCTGCGGGGTGGGCTGGTAGGAACGAACAATTGAATGGCTATAATAAAATGAAATGGCAAAAAATGGCCGCCAATAAGTGGATGCCCCGTGGCCCTGCCCTCCACCCGCGTAACCCCACCCCGGCCACCCGTGGCCCCGCCCCATCTCGGTGTCCCCGCCCCCAGCTCGTTGCCCCGCCCCTTACCACCGTAACCCCGCCGTAACCCCGCCCCAACCCCGCGTAGCCCCGCCCTCCACCTCATGCCCACGCCCCCTGCCGCCGTTGCCCCGCCCAGCCCCGCGTAGCCCCGCCCCCTGCCGCTGTAATACCCCTAGCGGGGGAGAGATTGCCAGGCCTGGCTCTAGGCTGGAGAGCCGCCGATGAGGGTGGGGGGGGTAGGGAGTTGTTTTTAATGTAAAAGCTTTACATTTAAATGTTTATATTAAAAAACATCAGGGAATGTAACATTGTTAAACATTAACTCCCTTTCACACACGCGGGGGTACGATACGAAGGGAGAGATTGAGGCCTAGGTCTAGGCTTTAGGCCTAGCTGTAGGCTTTAGGCCGCCGTGAGTTAATTTTTAATTTAACTGTTTTTATTATTTATGTAAAAGCTTTAAATTTAAATGTTTCTATTTAAAAGCATCAGGGAATGTAACATTGTTAAACATTAACTCCCTTGCACACACGCGGGGGAACGATACGAAGGGAGAGTTTGAGGCGTTGTTCGAGGCTTGAGGCCTAGCTGTAGGCTTTAGGCCGCCGTGAGATAATTTTTAATTTAAATGTTTTTATTATTTATGTAAAAGCTTTAAATTTAAATGTTTATATTTAAAAGCATCAGGGAATGTAACATTGTTAAACATTAACTCCCTTGCACACACGCGGGGGTACGATACAGAGGGAGACTTTGAGGCCTAGTTCTAGGCTTTAGGCCTAGCTGTAGGCTTTAGGGCGCTGTGAGTTTTTTTTTATTTAATTTCAAAGTTTTAATTAAAAGCTATCTCAGGGAATTATAAGGGAATGTTACACATGTTTAGCCAGGAAAGCCTCATTAATTTAAATGTTTTAATTTAAAGCTATCTGAGGGAATTATAAGGGAATGTTACACTTGTTTAGCCAGGAAAGCCTCACAGAGTCTAAAGGTTTTTGTAGGGTCATGCCAAGTGTTTGCAGTAGGGGGCGATGTTGCTACACGGACGGACGGACAGACGGACGGACAAACGGACGGACGATATAATCTATTGTAGGCTGGTCCACTTCGTTCCTACCAGTATTAGACTTTATATCGTTGCATGGACTTCCAAATTCGAGCAGTGCGTGGAAGAAGCCGATATAAAAGTGGTGTGACCTGCCGAGTGGTGGTCAAACGGAGTGGGTGAGACGAAAATCAGTCTGGAGAACTCAACGAGTGGAATTATATCAGGATACTTGGAAAATTTTCTTGAAAAGAGTAGAGGTAAATTATGCCTAGGTAATTGAATGGGAAATCAAATTGGGATTTGAAGAAGAAATATGATCGTTGAATTTTTAACAAAACACTAAAGACCCAGATGGGACTCAAACCCACAATCCCCCAGCTACCAGAAGCTGGTGCCTTATCCATTAGGCCACTGGGCCATATTCATCTAGCCGTGTGTTCTTTGTGATGACCCCTAATGTGGATGAGATGTCACTTTCATGGTCCTCAGAAATAGCCCAGGAATTGCTTGCTTCCAAGTGCCGCTATCTAACAACCGGGAAATGGAACAGATCTGCGAGGTTTCCGAGTAGATTCTTCAACTCAGGCCATGACCCCGATAGCCCCCTTACACAACGAGGTCACGTTACTGGGTTCAGACTGACCCAGTGTGGTGGGGATGTAGCTCAGTGGTAGAGCACGCGCTTCGCATGTGTAAGGTCCCGGGTTCAATCCCTGGCATATCCATGTTGGAACCTTTTGGTTAATTTATGTTTCCGACAAAGGTTGATTTCCAAAATCAATGGGCTGTGTCAATATCCCTGTAATCGGGGTGCACATTAACTTTCGTAAATATTACCCTAAATGAACGATTCCTTCGGATGAATTTCTGTTGATTTCAGGAACTTGCTATTTGTATAACTAGCAATGCACACAGTTATAAAATGGTTTATTTAAAAATTTGTAGATTAAAACAAGTGCTTAAAAGTATCCAAAACACTTTTTACTTTCGAATTTAACACATTCCTGCGGAGGGAGCTGGTAGGAACGTTGGGTTGCTCGGTCAATGGCCAGGGTCAACGGCGGCGTGGTGTATTCCGAAAATATGGCCGACTGTGAGGGCTGGCACAAGCCGGTGTGAGTAGGTTAAATGTTGAGTTTTATCAGGGCACCACGGGCTGACCAGCCCCTCCCCACCCAGCCCCACCCCCAACCCAGCCCCACCCAGCCCCTTCCCACCCTCCCCACCCAGCCCCTCCCCACCCTCCCCACCCAGCCCCTCCCCACCCTCCCCTCTCCACCCAGCCCCACCCCTACCATTTTTGGATGCACGATGGACGGACGGACAAAAGAATCCCCTGTGGACTGGTGTAACCAGGAGGTTCCTACCAGTAATATTTCCAAGAATAAATAAATTGGGAAAGCATTTTTGGATCCATCCACATGTATTCTTGTTATTTGTTTTTGTTTCAAAAATATATATTTTGCTTGGACTCTGCAGACTCGATGGGTACAGGGCCCAGGGCCAACAGGAGAGTGAGTGGGGTGACGAGGGAGGGGAAGAAGCTGTTGACGAAGTTTCACCCCGTGCCTAGGTGGAACTGCGCCCAGATAGCACCAGCATGGGGATGTAGCTCAGTGGTAGAGCGCACGCTTCGCATGTGTGAGGCCCCGGGTTCAATCCCCCGGCATCTTCACGAGGTGATATTTTCCCAGTGGACAATTTTACTCGAAGGAATATGCGTGGCCTGTTTTCATTCGTTATGGTTGCTGAGCACAGATCCAGAAGACCAACATGTCATCGGGTCAGCAATGAACAGCACTATAATCAAAGTTGTCGTCGATAAGAGTTAACATATTACAGGTAGGAACAACAGTTCCACACTGCCCACCAGGGATTATTTGTCTGTCTGTCGTGCATAGCCACGCCCTCGATTTGTATTTCATAGAGCGCTTCGGGCGGGCTCAGGACCACGTGACGCGCCGCCCCACGCAGCTTGCGCAGCGTGACACGGATCGCACGAATGCGTTGTCCAACCAAGTTCCTACCTGCCCATTCCGAAGGAACCTGTTAACTTGCATTTAATCAATTTACTTCTCGAGGGATTGGTTCCTGCGTTTATATATATTCAAATTAATAGTAATAAAACTTGATTAAAGAGTAATCTTTTAAAGTATACCAGTCACTCTCAATAATGCCTGTAAATAAAACCAATGCAAATTAACCTATACAGGGCGGTCCAGATGTCTTATGACCCCAATTGAATTATCTTAAACTTAATATGTTTTCAAAGTAAGGTCTATTGAAAACATAAATACATATGCTAAGGAAAAAAACATGTTAGGTGTCAATTCATTGGAGTTCACAAGACATCTGGACCACCATGTGCAATGATAATTATTCGGCATATTGTGTTTTTGCTCAACTAAAATGCTTGCGTATTATATTTGTGCAGAGAGTAACTCTAAGCTCTTAGGGTCAGCCAAAAGGTCAACAACATTCCGCAACTGCTGATGCTGTCATCTCTTCCGCTGCACTTTTACAATGCTGTGGGTATGCACACATAATCACTTAACAAAAGAAATGCTATTACGTGCAACTTCTTTTCATGCATTGAATTAATGTAGCGGTGGAGAGGGGGGTGTATTTTTTTTGGATGCCCATTAACTCTTTGGCAGATCCTTTCCTGTTGTGTTTATGGATGTGGGATGGGTGTGTACGTGAAGTATTTTTTTTTATTATGTAAGGTTTCTTTTTAACGTCAGGTATTTAATTTAGTAATCACACACATGATCCCATTTGATTTGAAGGTATTGATTGATATGTTCCCAGAAATGTCAACACAATTATACACAAAATTGTAAAACTGTGGTAAAGCACATCATCATCATCATTATACATGTTTACTGTAGAAATCAATAAAAACAATGCTCCTATCTAATCAAATGAATATCTTCCTTAGCATGAGCCTCATGGTTGACTGACTACTTTTGAAAGGTTATTGTTGTTAATATTGAAGATGGCACATTTCTGTTGTGTCGCAGCATGTCATCGCGTTAAAAAAAAGTGGTTGCGTTGGAAAAGCTGCAACGTGCCTTTTTTGTGTGCGCGTTGTCGCAATTTGATCACGGACCATCTGCCTGTTAAGCCTCGTCGCGAGTTTGAGTACAGCACACCAGTGTGTTTGTGAATCATGCATGAATGAATTGTGGGTGTGTGTTGACGTGCGGGTGGGTGTCTGTGGTCTGCCTCTCACAGGCAGGGGAGAGCGAGTTGGTGCGTATGTCATGTGTCGACATGCACGCGTGCGTTTTTATGCGCAGGCAAAACCCTACACCGCCAGGAGCGGTAGTGCCTAAATAGTGGCGATTGTCTTCACGATGGGAACAGCGTGGATCACGATTTGGTGGTAAAAAAAATAGAAACCGGTCTGTTGGCTTTCTGGCAAGCCACTAAGAATGCTGTCAGACAACCACACACTGTGTGTGGTTGGGTTGCGATCACGACTTGCCCACGCGCGGTGTTGTGCGATGACGAAGCCTTAAAGATGGAAGGATCCTACAAACGCAGCTCAGTGGAGCGTCCCAGGGCTCGCGCGAGGGAGGATGGTGAATCGTTGTCGAGCCACGGCGGTAGCAGAAGGGACAGACCTCGCTCGACCCCTTCAGTTAACGGCGGCTATGACAGCTACGTTCGGAGGAGCGACAGGTAAGCATCGTCTGGGACGTGCGCGTGGGTTGTTACTTCTGTGCTCTCAAAAAAGGACGGTGGCTCATCATTGATTAGGAAGTTTATACGAGTGCTGTAGTGGGAATTTGTGTAGTCAAACATAAGGGAACGGTGTTCCTTTAAAATAACACAATTGAGGTTTGTTTTACTCAGAAGTTTGAACGTTTTAAGGGGTGCTATATGAGTTGACTTATCGTTTTATATGTCAATGTAATATAACCTGATACGATCAGAGGTATATTGCCCGACTCGAAATGTTCTTGATTGTTATATATTTTTAAAAGATATAGATTGTGCTCGTGATTTCCAGGTTGAAATGTATCCATGCAAGTTGACCGTGGATGCTGTGATGTTTTATCGAAGGCGAACAAGTTGTGTGTTTGCCAAAGCAAGACGGGACTTGTCCGAGAAAATAGTGTCAATGAATACTGAATTTTAATTGGACGTACACCACTCTTTTAACATTCTCGCTTTTTGAAGTGCCTTCGTTACATTGCGAGGTCTCGTGAAAATTCCCAGCGCCTTCACATTTTGCGTGCGCGTGTTTGCAGTGTTTTGTGATTACTATAGCTTTTTTTACGATCAGTTTTGTTTAACATTGTACATCTTGAGCTTGGGAGAGTAATACGTGCGCTGTTTATGTATACCGATAAATAGATGAATATAAGTTCGTTTATACTGTAAACTGGTATATTCTTCATATATATGGTAAGTTCATTTTAGTAGTGGCAGGTTGGGCAATTCTGAGCGTCTTAAATGTTCAGCGGTCAAACGTTAGACTTGTTTTGCTACGCTTTAATTTCGTCCTCTTCGAAGACTGATTATTAATATGTTGTAATTCAATCCATATAATGGTGCAAAACAATACTTTTAACAGGTGATTGTATATCTCACAAAGAGATGTGCAAGTTCATTGACTCAAAATAAATGACTCAATACTCACGGCCCTGTCACCACACCGTGATGAACGGAAATGTCACGTCTAATAACTGTTGAATTGTTCACAAACTACTGCCAAGAACAGATGTAAATAATTGTTATATACTCACCTACATCCTTTTGTTGTTAACCCACTGCTGAATAACGGCCTCCCCATACATACACATACACGGCGGCTGTTTTTATCATACCTCGACACATTGGTCAGTACCACATGGTGAATGGGGAACCCAGGACCAGTTCCAGATATCGCTCGCCACTGATGTTCGCTGTGGCTGAAAATTGATCTGAGGTCCCTCGGTTCATAGTACAGCGCTCTATTCACCGCACCACTGATCCACAAAACACATTGATACATTTATGGCTCTCACTGTTTAAGTACATGTTTTTTTCTATTCAGTTTATTCCGATTATTAGGTGAATGGCAAAAATGTATTGTTCATCCAATTCAAAGACACATCAACAAATGAAAGTGTCGTAAACATAGGCGGCACATTGCATTGGAAGACTTGGCGTTACACAGAATTGTCACCTTCACGCTATCATCCAACCAGGAATCTCTAGAACTCTTTGCAGCAGAACTCGATGTGCGCTATTTTGAGATCAGCCGGGATTCCTCCGTGCCTGCGCGCGACATACCACACGGTGACAAGAGCTGACGGGGAGTGACGAACACGCAATCGGATTGTTCATTCCGATATGTCCCGCTCGATGCGCAACGCAGGCGTGCCGGCTCCGCCAGGCAGATCCGCACTCTGAGCGACTCCTGCTCGGAGGTGGGCAGCTCCGACTCGGGCTCCCACGAGCGCCGGGTCCACGCCCCCTTGCTCCGGGTCCATCGAACGCTGAGCTCTCCCGCGAGCACCATGGACTCAGATGAGCTGGCGCGCTTGTGCTTCGTGCAAGAACTTCAGGAATGGGTGCACGTGCAGCAGGTGAGTGGAGACGTGGTGGGTGGGTGGGAGACCGAAACAGGAGGACTTCTTCACAATTCTGGATAGTCGCCTGATGAAGCCGGTTGTTGTAATCATCAGTGAAACGCCACAGTACTCGAATCGTAAATGGTGTGGGTTTACTCTCCAACAACACACCACCGGTGTGCTGAAGTCGTCACTAATTGGTACGTTTTGTTTACATTGACAAACCTTACTAATTGGCTGTGTCGGGTGGTGGTGGGTCTAACGACACATTTATATTTACGCCATCAAACCCCACAAAAATCTTTACCATGGAAAATATTAGTGGGGGGGGGAGTCTATCAGTACAGGGCTATGTGAGAATTAACTAATTTAAATGGCTCTTTGATGATGTGTTGTCAGGGTTGTTACCACGTGTTGTTGGGCAGGAGTTTTGTAGAGCGAAACGTCGGGCAATGTGCTGGACAACTGGCGGTGCAACCTGAAAACAAATCGTCAGAGAGCTACACTTCACGACTGCAAAAAAAAAACCTACGCAGCGGTACTGAATTAAATTGTTAAGACAATTGTGCTCAGTAGCAAGTTTGCATGAAGATAAGTGGTGGTAGTGGTGGGGCAATGGTTTGTGTGCTTTAGTTATGAACTCGGCCAACTGAGTTTAACTCTTGGCGATGGCTAACATCAGTGTTGAGCGATATCTCAGCCGGACCCGTACCCTTCCTTTACCAAGCCGTACTGTCCAGGCATTGGCTGGCCAGTCGGCTTTTTGACTTTCGTCAGCCAGCGATGGATTGACAAAGAGGTGTGACTGATCTGTTATAATTTTTTTTATGAAAAGAAGTGCTGACAATAAATGAAAGGGAAACACAATAATGGACAACATCGCATTCAAATGTATTTATTATTTAGCCTGTAACATATTGTTGGGGAAAGTGCTGCTAGCGAGCACCTATGAAGGCTGGTAGACCACACGAGGGGTGGGTGGCCAGCACCACGCCCGGCAACCTTTGTCTTCCGAGTGGCAATGTTTAAACACTTCACCAGGTACGGTACTAATTTTGAGGCCGAGTCGACCTAGGGGAGTCCTAGGACCAGTTCATATAATCATCGCTGGTGTTGGCCATGAGTGGGAATTTAACTCGGGTCGCCAGGTTCGTGGCACAGCGTTATAACCACAACACTACCGCTCCACTCACAAACACAAACATACACACACAAAAACATACACACACAAAAACATACACACACAAAAACATACACACACGCACTGATCAGATGACGCAGGAGTCAGAGCACTGAGCCGGCACTGTTATGATTACAAAACAATGTTTAACTTGCATCACCCATTGCATGCAAACCTCACAAAAGGCTGGGAAATGTTCACAGAATTAAATACATTTGAAAATTCCACACGTTTTTTTTGTAGGATCATAGAAATGCCACTTTATACTTTAGAAAAGCAAAAAATAAGGCATACCTGCTGTGTTAAACCATCTCCTTATACCTCACCCGAGTTTGTATTTTGCTTGTATCATAGATGTGCGGGGGAAGTGGTGGCTGCAGTGATAAGCGCGCTGCACTATAACCCGGCAAACCTGCGTTCAATTCCCAGCCACAGCTAACATCAGTGGTGACTTATATCTGAAGCAGTCATGGACCCTCTACCCCCTCACTCCCACACTGACCGGCAGGGTGAAGTATGGTCAAACAAGAGATGTTGACTTTGCAAATGTAGTGGTGGTATTGACGTGCGCCGACTGTGACAGTGATGGATCACGGGGCGGCGCGGGGTGCGGGGTTGGGCACGCGTTGTGGGCGTGGTGTGGACGCGCGCGCCGGGAGTGACAGATGACGAGGCGGCGCGGAGTGAGTGGTGAGGCACGATGAGATGTGGGAAAAGAGGATCGTAGCCAGCACCCGGCGATTGGTCGAATAAGTGGGTGCTCGCAGCGACGTCCGCAGGTGGGGTATAAAGGGGGACGCGCGAGAGCACTCGGGGAGAGTTACCCAGTTGAAGACCCGAAGACGGAGCTGAAGACCTAGTGAAGCCGAGTAGCTCAGTGGCGTTAGTCGCCGAGTAGCTAAGTGGATGTTGGTCATCCGAGTAGCTCAGTGGGCGTTAGTCGCCAAGTAGCTAAGTGGGTGTTTGTCACCCGAGTACTAAGTGGATGTTGGTCATCCGAGTAGCTCAGTGGCGTTAGTCGCCAAGTAGCTAAGAGGATGTTGGTCATCCGAGTAGCTCAGTGGGCGTTAGTCGCCAAGTAGCTAAGTGGGTGTTTGTCACCCGAGTACTAAGTGGATGTTGGTCATCCGAGTAACTCAGTGGGCGTTAGTCGCCAAGTAGCTAAGTGGGTGTTTGTCACCCGAGTACTAAGTGGATGTTGGTCATCCGAGTAACTCAGTGGGCGTTAGTCGCCAAGTAGCGAAGTGGGTGTTTGTCACCCGAGATACAAAGTAGGTGTTAGTCACCTGTAACCAAGTTTGATAAAATAAAGAGTGTGTTACCCGTGAAGTCGTCTCCCGTGGAGTTACTACATTACAACTGGCGTCAGAAGTAAACCTGTCTTCAAGAAGTATGGACACAAGGAAGACTACCCGTACCCACGAGCGAGGTCGGGATGACGACGGCGTACCGGGGACACCGACCTCGGGAGTAGAGGACGAGGAGTTGCCGCCGATGCAGCACTTCGCGGTGATGGCCGACGCTCCGCTTGCCTCCGACACCGGCCTCCAGGACGCGCACGCCCGCTTGGCGGAGTTGCTACTCGCCGCCGCCGCTGTCTTGGCCGACATCTCCGTTCCGGCAAGCGGAAAAACGGCTGCGGGGGTCGTGGAGGAAGCGACGGTGGAGGATTCCCGCCAAAGGGCGCTTCGCGCCAAAAGCCTGGAAGTTGCCGCCGTTTTTGGGGGGCCGCCACCGATTGGCGGGAAAGACGGACGCCACGTGGCCGGACACCTCCGCGCAGCGCAGCCCACGTCATCGGCGCGCGCCGGAGCCCTCCATTTTGCGCCTGACAACCGAGCCGACATTTTACACAACTCCAGCGGAGCGCGGGAAAATCTCTCCGACGTCGACGACGATCGGGTCCTCCAGCAAAGATTGCCCGCGCTGTCGGCGTTCAAGGCGGATGGGGGCGACTGGGGAGCCTTCCAACGAAGGTTCCTCGCTCATCAGGAGATGTCGGGGTGGTCCGACACCACTGCCCTGCGTGCGTTGCCAGCGATGCTTGACGACGACGCGCTTGCAGCCTTCACATCTGCTGCAAGGTCGTCCCGCTCTACGCTCCAGGCCGCACTACACCTGATGGCGAAGGTGTTCGGGCCGCCCTCCACGTGCCGCCACCAGTTCTACGATCGGCGGAAGGTGGCTGGGGAAACGACGCTAGCCTACCGCACGGCACTGCTCGCCTTGGCGGACGCGGCTTTTCCCCGCATGGATAAGGAGGGGAAGGACGCCATGGTGACGGAGCAGCTGCTGGTGTTGGCCCACGAGTTGGGGGTCCCCATCAACGTGGCAGACGAGATGGAGATCTGCTCCCTGGCGATCGCCACGAGCATTCACGCGTACGAGGTCCTCAAACGCAAGCCGGGGGTCGTCTGCAAATGGCCGGGGAATGCGGCACTGGCCGCCACGATCGCCGAACCTCAGCCAGCTGCGGTGCAGGAGCGGGCCTTCGCTGCACCGTGTCCGGGGGAGTGGAGAACGGGAGGTCGTTCGCCCACACGTTCGCCCCGCAAGCTGGAGCAACCGAAACCTACGACGTCCGTCGTCTGCTACAACTGCGGCCTTCGGGGTCACGTCGCAGCCGGGTGCCGGGCCCCGCGTCCGCGCACCGCAGGACCACGTCGGGACGACGACCAGGGCCACAAGTCATCCCAACAAAACCCGGCAAGTCGCGGCACCTCACACGTTCGGTCCACAAACACGGCACATTCGGGTCGCCGCTTCGCGGTGGGGGGTTCGCGGCTGGGTGCCGGGGGTTCAATTCGGCGGGGGGGGTCCGTACGCGGCCCGCAAGCAGTCGAGTGGTCCGAATTGGCCCACAGGATCGTGGCTGCGTCAGCCGGGTCGTCCGTGGTAACGGGGTTCATTGACGGGGTTGAGGTCCGGGTGCTTGTTGACACGGGTGCGTCGGCCACCATCATCTCGGACCTTATTTATAACATCCTTCCCGTCCAAAGTAGACCCCTTCTGCCGGTAGACGTGCCATTTTATGCGGCGAATGGGGGATCCCTGGGGATCATCGGCCAGATTCGGGCGACTATTTGCATTGGGGACATTAAATTAGCGGGCCCTATTTTTGTATCATCATCGCTGGCCGTTCCCTGTTTGCTAGGTACGGACTTTTTGTCAAAAATGCCCATCAAAATTCTTATTGATCAGGCCTGCATAGAGCTTCCGTCAGGTCGGCGGGTTGCCTTCTTGTCGAGCCCTATCAAAGTGCGCACGGTTTGTGCGACGGTGCAGGCGCTGGCGACCCACACTGTACGGGTACCCCCGGGATCGCAAATGTTAGTACCCCTTCGGTTCAGGAAGCCACTCGAGGTGGGTGCGGAGGCACAGGGGGTGCTGTTGGGGCCGTCAAACAGAGCCAGTAAGGGCCTCGACTTAGCGGTTGCTCAAACCATGGTGAGAGGGGACAGTGAGCCGTTCGTAATGGTCCTGAATACGGGGTCGCGGCCGGCCGTAATTGCGCAGGGAACGGTGCTGGCTCACGCCGCGCCGCTGCCCGTTGAGGAACGGCTCGTGGCTCAAGCAGATTTTACTGTCGAGTCGCATCCTCAAAGTGATGAGGGGACTGAGTGGTTGGACTCGCTGTGTGCGGGTTCTGCTAACTTGTCCGGGGTGCAATTGGGAGCATTGAGGGGTTTGCTCATCGAGTTTGCTGACGTGTTCAGCAAACATAAGTACGATATCGGCTGCACTGACCTGTTGCGCCACCACATAGCTACAGGGGACGCGGCCCCTATTCGTCAGAATCCTTTCCGGCTCAGCCCGGCCGAGAAGGAACATGTGCAATCGGCGGTTAATGATATGTTGGCGGCCGATATCATTTCGCCCTCTTCTAGTCCGTGGGGTGCTCCTATTGTCCTAGTAAAGAAACAGGACGGGTCCTTGCGGTTTTGTGTCGATTTCCGCCGCTTAAACAAAATCTCGATGGCGGATGCGTATCCGCTCCCCAGGATGGATGAGTCGCTGGATGCCTTGGCGGGAGCGCAGTTTTTTTCCACACTCGATCTGCTTTCTGGATTTTGGCAATTGCCACTCGATAACGAGTCTAAACCTAAAACTGCTTTCCGCACACCTGGGGGCCTTTTTGAATTCAACCGTTTGCCCATGGGCTTACATTCCGCCCCCGCCACGTTCCAGAGACTCATGGAATTGGTTTTGTCAGGCCTCCAATGGGATACCTGTTTGATTTATCTTGACGATATTATCGTCTTTAGTCGGACTTTCGAGGAGCACCTCCAGCGACTGAGAGCGGTGTTCCTCAGGATGCGTTCCGCTAAGCTAAAATTTAAACCGGCTAAATGTTTTCTGCTTCGGGAATCTGTCAGGTATTTGGGCCATATCGTGAGTCGTTCAGGGATCTCGACGGACCCTGCTAAGACGCATTGCGTCAGCTCATGGCCAACGCCAACCTCGGTCACGGAGGTTCGTAGTTTCATTGGTTTTGCCTCCTATTACCGTCGTTTTGTCAAGCAATTTGCCACCATAGCCAAGCCCCTGCACGCTTTGACGGCTAAGGGTGTGAGGTTTCACTGGGGGGCAGAGGAGGAGGATGCGTTCTGCTCCCTCCGTGACGCTTTGGTGCAGGCTCCCCCCTTGTGTTACCCCGATTTCACACAACCGTTTTTGCTTGACACGGACGCCAGCAATACGGGTATCGGGGGGGTGCTCTCACAGTTGGTCGGGGGGGTTGAACGGGTGGTCGCCTACGGTAGTAGGGTTCTTTCCCCCGCAGAACAACGCTATTGCGTAACTCGTCGTGAATTGTTAGCCATTGTGTTTTTTACACAGCAATTCAGGCCGTATCTTTACGGCCGTCATTTTACGGTCCGGACGGACCATGCGGCTCTACAATACGCTATGCGCGTGGCGCAGCCATCGGGCCAATTGTCCCGATGGTTGGAGGTCCTTCAAGACTACCAATTCACGACGATTTACCGAAAAGGGTTGCGGCACTCAAACGCGGACGCCTTGTCGCGGTTGCCGCCGTGCACGGACTGCACATGTTTGTTGGGATCAGCGCGGTGCAAACCCCCGGTCGCCGGCGCCCCGGGAGTTGCGCTCGCCGCCACTGACACCCCGGGAGAGGACGCCCCCACGGGGAGGGATTCGCTGTTGTCGTTGCCCCTCATTGAGTGGGGCCGCCTCCAGATGTCCGACAGCTCCCTACTTACGCTGCGTCGGAAAGTTGGCGCTCCTGAACAAGGGGAGGCGCGGGTCGGTTCCTGGGTGTGCAGACAGGGTCTGTTGATGAGGTGGGACAACATGTCCCGGCGTCACGTGCTCGTGGTGCCTGTTGCTATGCGGGGTAGGATTGTTCTGGCAGCTCATGAACGGCTCATGCATCTGGGTTTTCACAAAACGCTCGCCCTAATCCAGCGAGACTATTATTGGCCGGGGATGGGTAACGACGTGGCGAATATTCTTAAGGGATGCGTAGAGTGCGCCAAAAGGAAACCGCCACCATTGGCGGCTAATCCACCGCTGCAATCCATTCAGGTTTCGCGTATAAACGAATTGGTAGCGTTGGACATCTTGGGGCCCTTTCCGGTTACACCAAGGGGAAATAGGTTCCTGCTGGTTGGCGTGGAATACTTCACCCGATGGCCTATGGCATGGCCGCTCGCCAACCAGTCGGCTGCGGCGGTGGCGGACGCCTTTGTCCAGGGTTATGTGTTGGACAAGGGCGCCCCCGAACGCTTGCTGACGGATCAAGGGAAGAATTTTTCGAGCGTTTTGTTGCGCGAGGTGTGCGACCTGTTGGGTACAAAGAAAGTGCGTACTTCCCCCTACCACCCGCAGACTGACGGGATGGTTGAGCGTCTAAACAGAACGATTACGTCTATGTTGTGCCAACAGGTCTGCGACGATCAGGTTGATTGGGACTTACAGGTGCCGGGGGTACTCGCGGCCTATCGAATGGCCCCTCATGCGGCGACAGGGTTTTCCCCATTTTTTCTTATGTATGGGCGGGAGGCCGATCCGGCCATGGACGTCCAACTGGGGATTTCCCAGCCACGTGCAAAATCTAAATTGGCAGACCACATCAAATTTAATATCGCCAAATTGACTGAAGCGCGGGAGGGGGCAAGGTTGAATTCGCGGTCGCGGCAAATTGCAAACGAGAAATTGCATGAGCGGAGGGTGCATACGCATGATTGGAAACCAGGCGATAAGGCCTGGCTGCATTGTCCACATGCACCGTTGGCTACGTCCCCCAAGTTGTTGAGACCTTGGAGGGGACCGGTGGAAATTGTGCGGGTTGCACGGCCCCAGAGTATACAGATTAAATGGGGGAAACGCCGTTGGTATGTGCACCCCTCCCGACTGAAGCCCTATGCGGCACCGTGTGACCCCGTTCTGTGCCGTGACGACCGGGCGTGTGATGTGACCGTCGACTCGGGGAGGGAGGTGTCGCAGGCTGATCCTCACGTGTCTCCACCTGACCCACCCCCAGGTGCCTCGGGCTTGACGGCTGCTGACCGTCGAGAGCCTGAACCCCGGGGCACGCACGAGTCCTCGATGCCTGGCCGATGTCTTCCTGAACCGCCGGCACCACCGGACGTTCAACCGCGTCTGGTGCCGTACGACGGACCGGCAAGGCGGACTCGGGCTAGGTCTCAACAATTTTCATGAGGACGGGTTTTTTTTGTGCTCTACACCGAGCTCGCCCGGTGTTCCCCTCTGCCGGGATAATGTCCCGTTGTAGGGACGCTCGGAAGAAAAGGGGACACTGCACGAGTCGAAAGAAAAAAAAAAAAATTTCCATTTATTTTTTTTTGTATACACATTGCTATTGTCACTCGCCGGTTTGTATATATTGTTCTGTTGTCGCGGTGGCATTGGTTGAGGGTTGCGGATGGTGGTGTTCGCGTCGTGTTGTGTTGTTAGCTTAGTTGTTGTTCTTGTTGTTGTGTTGTGTTACGGGGCACACAGGGAGGGTTTGTAATTTTTGTAGCAGCCGGGGCGGCTGCGAGCTATGTGGTAGGGGGTGATGTAGTGGTGGTATTGACGTGCGCCGACTGTGACAGTGATGGATCACGGGGCGGCGCGGGGTGCGGGGTTGGGCACGCGTTGTGGGCGTGGTGTGGACGCGCGCGCCGGGAGTGACAGATGACGAGGCGGCGCGGAGTGAGTGGTGAGGCACGATGAGATGTGGGAAAAGAGGATCGTAGCCAGCACCCGGCGATTGGTCGAATAAGTGGGTGCTCGCAGCGACGTCCGCAGGTGGGGTATAAAGGGGGACGCGCGAGAGCACTCGGGGAGAGTTACCCAGTTGAAGACCCGAAGACGGAGCTGAAGACCTAGTGAAGCCGAGTAGCTCAGTGGCGTTAGTCGCCGAGTAGCTAAGTGGATGTTGGTCATCCGAGTAGCTCAGTGGCGTTAGTCGCCGAGTAGCTAAGTGGATGTTGGTCATCCGAGTAGCTCAGTGGGCGTTAGTCGCCAAGTAGCTAAGTGGGTGTTTGTCACCCGAGTACTAAGTGGATGTTGGTCATCCGAGTAGCTCAGTGGCGTTAGTCGCCAAGTAGCTAAGAGGATGTTGGTCATCCGAGTAGCTCAGTGGGCGTTAGTCGCCAAGTAGCTAAGTGGGTGTTTGTCACCCGAGTACTAAGTGGATGTTGGTCATCCGAGTAACTCAGTGGGCGTTAGTCGCCAAGTAGCTAAGTGGGTGTTTGTCACCCGAGTACTAAGTGGATGTTGGTCATCCGAGTAACTCAGTGGGCGTTAGTCGCCAAGTAGCGAAGTGGGTGTTTGTCACCCGAGATACAAAGTAGGTGTTAGTCACCTGTAACCAAGTTTGATAAAATAAAGAGTGTGTTACCCGTGAAGTCGTCTCCCGTGGAGTTACTACATTACACAAATGCTCAATAGGAGCTGTACTTGTGTTTGACCAAAAGCCCAGCTAGTTGGTGAGGTCACTGCCTTCAGGCAAGTGAAAATTGTACGTGTTACAAATTAGCATTATTATTAATCGAAATATCCATTGGAAATATCTCGAAGTAGCATTTGGCACCTCGTGTCATCTCATCAACGCACACACAATGCGTGCCGATCGGTAATCAGATTTTTTTGTGTCTCCTGGAAAACTATTTGCAGGCAAACAAAAACTGCTTGTTGCCACAATGCTGGGCAGCGTCGCACGATGGACATGCAGCGGCTTCAGCTCCTTTTGTGTTTCAGCCCCGGTGTGAGCGCCACGAGCTGCCTTGTACCCTGGGGTGGGGTGGGAGGAAGGTGGGGGGGGTAGGAACAATCGCTGTGAATAATTGAAAGCGTCTCCCGCAGGCCAAGGTGGACCACGCAGGTTGGGGCAAGGACATGCGAGAAGTCGACCTGCACCTGCAGAAGCAAACTGCTCAGCACGCCACCATCAGCAACTTCAAAAGCAAGCTAGACGAGGCAAAGAAGTACGAGGCAAGTTTTGTTTGTGTGTGTATATATATATATATTTATTTGAAAACATATTTTGCAAGATTATTTTTTTTTCACTTTGACATGAAACACCGCATTTGTAAGGGTGTCCAGGACTCCGCTTTCCCGGCTTTTGCGATTCCAGCTCCCGCGGTGTTGAATTTTTTTCGCACCATACTGTGCTAATCAGATGGTGTGGGATATGTAAAGAGCTCTATGAGAAGTGCCTTGACATATTAAAGGACTTCAAACAAAGTCGAGATTTCAGAAGATAGCTTCTTTATTTCAACCGCTCTAATACCCGGCCATGGCAGCGACGGCCCCAGCACGAGAAGACCCCCTCAACCACGCTCTGCTCTGTCGTTACATGTCCCCATCCAGTTTCGCCACCCATGGCAAATTCCCAATGATAAAAATGCACCCGTCAACCATCTCTACACCTGTAGCCATTCACGAACCGCCCCACTCGGAAAGGGAGGCGCCCCGTGCTCACAAGCAGTACGGTATTGAGGCGCACAGGTGTTTCAATCGGCCCCCTAAAATGCAGTGCTCTTCATTGCAAGGCCCGCGGGCCACTGGCGGCCCCCGGTGCCCTTTAGTGAGGCCCCCGACAATACACGACACGTGACAACTCCCCCCCCCACCCCCCATCATTGTGCTGCTGTCAAACCTCACAATGGTTTCAAATGTTCGGCGGCTCTCGCACTAATGATGTCTTATCGGCGAAATGGGCCACCCCTCTGAAAATAGCAAAGAAGACTGGCCTAATGCAACTCTTGACCTCACGTTGTCTACACGTGTAACAACTAAGAACAGGATGCTAAGATGTTGCGAACACACTTCATCACTCTGTGGTCGTGAATTATGGTAATATGATGATGATAATATTGTTGTGGTGTTGGAAGGATGACATTAATAATGACGAGGTTTTAAAAAGAGGATTGCCACTAATTATTGGCATTTTAACAAAATGGAATTCGTAGAACATGTGTTGAGAGGCTCAAGCGGAGAGAGGTTACTTAACACAACGGTAGGAATAATCTGTGGTGCAGAAAATCATGAGATGGGCCACAAGGAATGTGGAATGTGGATGGATGACATCAGAGAATGGTCACCATCATAGCATTATGAAGAGAGTGAGGGGAAAGGGGAAGTTGGAAGAACATGCCAAACGTTAGGATGACGAAGACTGAAACTGATGACAATGATGAGGATGATGAAGGCGATGAATGTGTGATGTGTTGTGGATGTGTATGCTGTTGGTGTATGGCTTTCTTATGGTGCCAACTGACCTCTCCACTCTGGATGACACACGATCGGCAGTTGTATGTAGCTGCATCCCTTTGTTCGTTAGTAGCCTCTCCCTACTGTTTATGCAGTGATAGCTTTAATTTAAGCTCTACCCCAAATGGATCTCCCAAAGTCGTGGTTCAGCTGCGGGAACAGTGGTGTAGTGGTTTGAGCACGATGGACCCAGCCAACCTGAGTGATTTCCAGCCAAGGCTAACGTCAGTGGCGAGTGACATCTGAACCAGTCTTGTATCCCCCACTTCACCGACAACAAAGGCAAATATCGTCTGTATAGCCTTACCAGACTATTGGGCCAAGTGCTGTTAGCAAGCACGGCACACAAGGGTGTTGGGTGGCCATCACCACGGCCAGCAGCCTTTTTCTTCCGAGTAGCGATGTTTACACACTTCACCAGGCTGAGTCGACCTAGGAGAGGCCCAGGATCGGTTCAGTTAATCGTCAATGGTGTTGGCCATGAATGGGAACCAAACCCGAGTCGCCATAACACGCTAACCGCTATACTGCCACTCCCCACTTCACCAACTTGCACTTGCTGACCGACCTCTTAATGAAATGCTGACTTACACGAGATCGGCGGTTGTGTGACGAAAACATCCCTATGTTTTTGTTGCAACCTCGCAGTTACTGCGGTGACATTTTTTTTATGTAAGCTCTACCCCAAATCACCCTTCTCAAAGTCCTGGCTCAGCTGTGCGGTGGGTGCAGGGCATAGGATGTTGAGACAGAGGGGATTTGCATTGCATGGCTTAACTTTGACAATGTTGCATTCACGCCCCAGGCCAAAATATTGTTGTCGGTGGAGAAAAAAATACGTTTGGCAGCGCAAAGCCTGAAATAGTTTAATGCTCTGATAACACAAACATGCGTGCATGTTGTTCGGGCAAAATCACAGCTTCTTTGTCGGTGAAAAAGTGCATCCGTATTCGGATGCGCTTTTCACTGTTACGTGTAAAACCCCGTTGAATCATGACACGGGCTCTCAAGAAATGCAAGCGATGAACGAATCCTGTTTTACTCTAGCGCGTATATATAGTTCTGCGATGTGTTTTCGGATCATACTGTCGTTTGGTGCGATGTCCGACGTTTCATGTCCTGAAGAAGCTCCCAGCATGTGAAGCGAAACGTCGGGCATCATGTCAAACAAATTGCAATATGGGCCTGGAAACACGTCGGAGGTCTGTACAGCTTTCACTGTGCTGAAATAAATAAAGTGAGAGTAACTCGCATGTTTTTATGAATAAAGGAACCTCCAGTATGAAGCACATTAAACTCGGGTACGATGCTTCATTCCACTAATGTTTTGCAAAGGGGGGATTTGGACGCCTCAGGAAATGCTTGAGCAATGCATCTAGCAGAAGCCCTATTACGTATAAGACCGTGAACCCCGGCCTTAAATATTTGCTTAATTAGAGCTTTCAGCTTTGTCAGGCCTGCATGATAGTGGCATATCAATGTGGGACATTTTAACCTCCAAAGTTTGGCAAAAGCTAATTTTCCAGCTTGAAAAGTCAAACGCATTAGAGCTATCGTTGCTTATCTGATAAATGATGAACACTATGATGACACAGCATGCTCCTAAATCCAATTTGTATGGAATGACATTTCCTTAATAAGCCAAATTCTGTACATTGCCCTTAATATTTGGCTATATTAATTTCATTATTGTTGACACATTTATTGTTTCCCTATATATTTGCATCCTCTGAAAATGTGTGTAGATTGACATTTAAAATGGGATGAAATATGTATAGATTGAATGTGAATGTTAAGCAACATATATTATGCATTGCCATCTGCTAAATGTCCAAACTAGTTAGTATGTATTAGAATGATTTGCTCAATGATATGATGGCTGTGTACAAATTGGTATAATGATTGTGCAGTGGTTAGCTTACTGCACGATGAACCCGGCGACCTTAGTTTGATTCCTAGCCATGGCTAACATTAGTGGCGAGTGATATCTGATTCGCTCCTGGGTCTCCCCCCTTCATCAACCCTAGCTGATCAGTGTCATGAACTATAAAACTATTTAAACTATGTTGTGGTTTACCAGGTAAGGCCCGCTGAGCTATATAGATTTTTTTCAGAAGCCACCTGGCCACAAATGATAGCTCAACGAAGTGGCTTATCATGTGGAAATGTATAGCAGCCAAAGACTCGCACGTTGCGAGTCTTTGGCTTAAGCGCACGTTGATTCTAAATGTGGAGGGAAAAATCGGAGGACACTGAGACAAATCCACGCGACTACGGTGAGAAACATTTAAATTTTAAATATACAGACGTCAGGGTTGGGAATGAACCCATGTACACCTGCATACCAGCCAAGGGAGTTAACATCTCGCACCAATCAGTCCCCTTGATCGATACAGTGTGGGGGAGGCCTTCATCCAGCTGTGAATTGAAAACGGGGCGAACATCTACATTCACCTTTTAATAACGATACTACAACTTCACTCAGGAAAGCCTTCCTGAGACTTATGGAATTTTTGGGCAGTAAATTATGATTATTATTGATGGGCAATGCAAGTGCCGTTTTAAAAGGGCTAAGTAGGAAATATCCTTTCATGTTGTTAACATGTTATAATTGTTTTTTTTTATCATCACCAGAATGATATCTCGCAATACCACAAGATGTGCTATGGTGAACACCTTGGCGTGCTGTACCAACACTACCAGATTCTGCTCGTAAGTCTCTGCTTGATAATAAACTCTGAAAACACATCGTGGTATTGAACATGTCTAACATTACAGTATAGCAATACCCCGATTTACGTCACTCCCTTTTACGTCATTTCACAATACGTCGTCCATGGGTGGAGTTTGTGGAACATTTATCAATTTATTTTCAGTTCGTTACAATTGTAAAGATGACTATGACGCAATTGTCCTGGGAAGGTTTTCTTTATTATGGAGACACGTGCTCACACTCGGACAGGCGGAGACCACACTGCAACAAGCCCCGCGCATTTCCCTTATATACGGTCTGTGGACATGCCTCCATTCTCGAACCTTCTCGCTGGTTCTAGACCGCTCCTTCTACCAGCAGACTCTACTGTCCTCTTACGTCACCTAGCCACGCTCCTATTCTCGATCATTCCCGTGGCCACCAGTCCATTAACACTGCAGGCTGACTACCCTGTCATTACCTCCCGTGGCCACTAGTCTACTCGCACCGCAGGCTGACTCCCCCTGTCACTACCTCCCGTGGCCACCAGTCCACTCACACTGCAGGCTGACTCAACTGTCATTACACAATTAAGATGTAAAAATAACTAATTATATGCACCCGCGATTCCTAATGTGAAGTACAAAGCGAATCCTTGCCCCCACCCCCCCAAGTATAGAAGTCAGATTCCGTCTATGAAGTCGTAACTTTATTAACACCGCTACCCCATTCGCGTTGCTTCAACCCCCCACACACTCACATCGCTCACAGCATTGTCCGTCCTTTCTCGTAATCCGTCACCTCTTAGCCTTCACCTCCACCACCACCATCCACCCACTCACCACCCACTACTACTACCACAACCACCCACTGCTACCATCACTACCACCACCACCACCACCAACTACTACTACCACTACCTGGTCAATCGCTTCGATTGACATCATTTAAATATTCGTCGTCGCACCTTTCAGGAACGCATCCCCCGATGTAAACCGGGGCTGCACTAAATTACCATGCCAGTTGTATCAATCTGCTAGGGCAGCGGTCGGCAACCTACGGCTCCGGAGGAGAATGCAGCCCTTTAAGGACAATTATTTATTTATAATGGACCAAACCGGCCTCCTCGTATCCATCACGTGCATTCGAAAAAAATGGCTCTTCTTGTTACTTTGGCTGCCGGACCACACCTGCGCTAAGCTTATTCATTAAAAAGTGAGGGAGCTAATGATTCAGCCCAGTTGTGATGCAAAAGACTTGATGCGATTGAATGCAATAATCAATATCATTTTATTGATATTGCGGTGGCTGTAGCAGCCTCCGGTGTCCGGGTCCCGAGAAGCCATTACTTGCAACTTACAGCATACACATCGAAACGTCATGATAACTTGCACGCGTGGTGTGCAGCTTGCATCGTGAGTTAAGAATTAAATATTAATCGATGCATCGGTTTATTCTTATGGATTAAGTCAAGGCTGTTTGTGTTTAAATGAACTGGATAGTCAGCTGTACTTATGACCTTACATAATCCAAAATATAGCATTTATTTTTATGAGATCAGTGCGACCCTTTCGAGAGTAGCATATTGATATCAACGTGGAAACCCTCTCAAGTAGATTAACATTCGCTTTGATCACAGGGCATCGGCATAACCGTGGGTTGTCGTGACCTTGTAATGTTGCATTCTGTGGCATTTTTGACCGCATTTCGCAAGTTTCCAGTTTGACCACCGTTGCGTTACTGACTGCATGGGCAGTGCAAACAGGATTAGGGTGAGGGTAAAGTCGGAACACGTTAGCACGGTGTTCACGTGCACGTGTCTAAATATACTCGGTGTGGAATGACGCCTCGGTTGACATAGATACTTTTTTAAGGTCGCAATGCAGTGCAGTATAACGTGCATCGGATTGTGTGTGCGTGTATGTGTTGAGAATCGATCTTCTGCATTGTTTAAATTGTGTTTGGAATGCAATCGTGTCACCAACGGCTGTTAAATTCCCAAGTAGACAATCAGTATCATAATATAACACAGTATGCACTATAAGTAGTGGGGTAAGCATCGGTAGGCTTGGTTATCACAACAGTAGCGCTATTAGCCTAGTGACCCGAGTTTGATTCATGGCCATGGCTAAAATTAGTACCGAGTGATATCCGTACCCATCTTTGCTCCACCCACCCCTTTCACGCACCCACATTGACCAGCATGGCGAGGTATGGTCAAACAACCCGCAAGGCCAACAGGGTGGCCTTCATTCAGCAGTGGACTGACAAAACACTTTATACAATATCACACAAACATGTGCAAGTACAAGGAAAACAGAAAAAAATCCTGCATAGATATCTCCTAAAGAATCGTTATTATTATTTATATGAATATTTCATACAAAGACTCCTATTCAAAGCAGCCTTTTTTCAAATATGCGTCACCATAATTATCCCGGGCTACTCAAGCATTGCAACTTGCTTTCACGCGCACGCTGGATATCCGCTGTGTGCTTGTGTGTTGTGTGTGTGTGTGCGCACGCGGTGTGTACAAATGTGTACCGATAAGACTGTAATTCAAGGCATTTACGCAGGAATCCTGATTCATTGGTGGCGGGTTTTCGTCATTTGTTTTGGTGAGAATCTTGTCCCCCAGACTATTCTGGCATCAGCCGGTGGGGTAGTTATGTTTGCTGCATTCCACTCTATCCATGCTATTGTTGATTATGTGATGAACGGTAACCTCTCGCACAGTTTGTGCTGGTGGCGTATGGAGCGAGCGAGCATAGTAAAAAAAAACTAAAAAATGAGACGGTGTTTTTGTTGTTGTTGTATGTTGTTATTGTTTTGTTAGGCATCTGCATCCCATGGGGCTCTTGCCAATACCTTTTGATCTGACTGCCTTTCAATTACAGAAGACGGTAGTTGTTTGGCACACCTGTCACGTGGAATTTTAAATGGCCCTCCCACTTGGATTACTCTGTGGGTGGGTGCAGTGTTTTTTTCTTAAACCATAGTTTACACGTTGCCATTGCTTTAGAACTGTTCCGCTAACCTGGCATTACACCCACAACATTTATGTACGGATCCCTTCTTTCCACATGACCTAAACCGTCTGGCTAATAAATGTTTTTTTGCGTGTGTGAAACGGGCTCAAGTCGTGGGTATTGTTCATCGTGTCACGTGCTTCAAGTGTGTTCCAATGCATTGCACGTTCGACAGCCACGTCGTTATTGACACAGCTGACACATTTGAAGGGGTCTTAATAACTGTTGTGGTGGGGTGGTGTTACAGTGATAAGTGCGCTTCGCTGTGAACCCAGCCACCAGAGTTAGATGCCCAACCGTGGAGATACCCACAAAAGTCACAATCTCTGCCACCAGCAGCCAGACTGCGCGATGTTGCCCACTCTCTCTCTCTCTGTAACTTGCCAGGTCTCGTCCGAGCGGCGGCTCCAGAACCTGGAGTGTTTGAGGGTACTGGTCACGCACGCCACGGAGCAGTTGATGCGTCTCAACGAGCAGGAGGAGGCGGAGCTGTCGTTCGACTGGAGCGACCAAAACCCCGACATGGGTGCCAAGAGAGATGCCCACGCTGTCAGTGACACGTGGGGACACGTGGGGACACGTGGGGACACGTGGGGACACGTGGGGACACGTGGGGACACGTGGGGACACGTGGGGACACGTGGGGACACGTGGGGACACGTGGGGACACGCGGGGACACGCGGGGACACGCGGGGACACGCGGGGACACGCGGGGACACGCGGGGACACGCGGGGACACGTGGGGACACGTAGGGAAGTGGAGAGATGCATTTGCAGTCTGTTCTCCGAAAATGAGTGTTTTCATCAACGCCAATTTGATATAACGCATGAATGTATTAGGGAACACATTTTATATATGCATAAAACGCGGTTTCGAAATGGATATAACGCGATTGAGTGAACGGAACTACGTTGCGTGAGGATGAATGAGCGGGTTGTACGTTTGACTCGGCAGCATCGCACAAGGTGGGATGCTGCTGGATGCTTCTAGATGCTACCCATGCGCACCTCAGTCTTTGTTCAGCCTGCGTATGCATCTCACGTGTTATCGCGGGCTGTGCTTGACCCTCGATTGTTTATTATAACGTGATTACTCCACGTGGTGTTCTTCGGGAACACAGCTACCGCATTATAGGAGAACAGACTGTCTTTATAAAGGGGTTAAAATGTACATCACCCTGATGGTGGGACGCACTGCTTATGAAGCACAGCTTTGCCTCGGCTTTCCCACGTGTTTTCTTCCTGTAGCACAACCAACTGTGTCGGGCATAGTCTCCGATGTTTCGCTCCATGTGCCAGGAGCTTCTTCTGTTCCTACAGAGCGAAACGTCAGACAGTATGCCATTCGGCACATGGTACAACCTGAAAAAAAACATCATCAGA
Organism: Lampetra fluviatilis; assembly: GCF_964198595.1. NCBI lineage: Eukaryota > Metazoa > Chordata > Hyperoartia > Petromyzontiformes > Petromyzontidae > Lampetra > Lampetra fluviatilis. Next base: position 240,087 of record NC_136288.1, read on the forward strand.
GGGCTATACAGCAAAAAACCTACGCGCAGTGCCTCGCATAGAAATTGTAAATGAACGATATGTTTATTTTTGCTTGACAATGTTTTTGTAAGCTAAACCTGAATGGGAAAAAGTCAAATAATTATTTTGTAAGAATGGGGATATCCGGCCAACAGAACTGAAAACTGTGCACAACCAAATGTGGCTGCTCTTCCTGCAGGCTTATTGACGGCTGGAATCGTCAACCGCTGCCGCAGTATACAGATTCTGAAAGTGGGGCATTTAGGCTCATGCAAATTTAATGTTTCTCGGACGAAGGTGCTGATGAAGGACTTGGAGAAAATGGAACTGACGTTGAATCAAATCCACAAGCACGGAGAGCACTGGCTTCAGCAGGGCCACCCAGCTGGGAAGACTATCGAGGTGAGCTATGATGCGTGTATGTATGTTGAACTTCTCTCGCACCGTACGTAGCCACCCGTGCTCATCGGAGGTGCTAATGATGCGGAGAAAGTGCAACTGGAAAAGTTAACCGATGACCTTTAGACACAGCTGCATGCAAGGGGACACTAGGACTTTCACGACAGCATGGAATTTGGGAATGGAACTTGGCAAGAACGTATCATGGATGCAATCAGGATAGGTGGGGTGGGGAGGGCAGGATCGTTGGAGTGACACTCAGAGGTTGGCAATTAAGAGGTAGACCTGAAGTGAGGTTGCAGGATACTATGAGAGCAGAATTTCAAGGTTGGGTGTCAACTTTAGAACAACTCCAGGATCTATCAGCAGGAAGGAAGTGACGGTGATGTGTGATGGCATCGACAGCATCTTGACCACAGGTGACCTTGATTGACCCTTATGATACTATCAATATCTGGCACAGCTGTCCAGTTGTTCACCTCCACTGCATATAATAACGTGCGGTAACAATCCCGGAATACGGTAGATGCTGCATGTAAGCACGCCTATTCTAAGCACAGTTCTCATAGAAGCAACATGTGCCTGTACGAGCACACTTCGGATATAAGTGTAGGGGTTGTTACGGGGAGAAAGGCGGACAGAAACACAAGGGTGTCTGCACCCACACACGGGTGTCTACATCCACGTCCGCATCGGTTAACCCTGGGGGGCCATGGGGGCGCTGTGATCCCCCATAGCCCCACCCCTCGGAGAGGATTCCTATAAAAGGCGGGGAGCCAGAGGGCTCGGGGCCAGTGTGTTAGAAGCTTACCAGTGAAGACTGAAGACCGTCAGAATAGGCCCTGGAACTCCCCTGGCTCGCTGTCCTTGTCAGGGCCGAGCAGGGCAAGCCAGTGGTGCGGCCCCAAGAGCTCCAGGACCGCTGCTCTTGTAAGAGCACGGCCTGGTTAGCTGGGTGCCGGGATCCGTGCTTGACCAGGGCCGGATCAGATAGCCTCCCCTAGCACTCATAGCGGAGGACTGGGAATAGGACAGTCAGAGAATAGTGCTAGGGGTGTTCCCCATTGAGTACGGGTGAAGGGGCCGTTACCCCTTCAAGTATTGTTACCGCCTTTTGGTTAAATAAAAGAGTGCCTCAACTACGTCGTCTGTCTCCCTGAGAACTCACTACATAAGCACAACTGGTCTAGCTCCAAAGGAACGTGTTTAAATCCAGCTTCAACTGCATTACTAAAGATTGGGAAGTTTTTAAAAGAGCATGTTGAATAGTGAGCTTGTTTCTCTGAGGCAGTTGATAATCTTATAAGTCACTGGTGTAATTGGGAAGAGTAATTTTGGGAGTTCATTGACATTTATTATAAACACTGTTTGCTGGGTTACTCTAACTTCCACGTGTTGTTTTTGTTGTTATTGTTGCCACTGGGAAAGTGGCCCATCATGGGACAGTATGGCCAGAATGCTGACAACTCAGCCAATGCACTGCCAAATATACCATTAATGGAGTCACCATACAACTCTGACATATCAGTGTGGAAAATTGAGGCAACCGCTACCAGTGATCGATATGAAGAAGAGTGTTTCAGACACTTTTGTACAACTACTGAAAGGTGTAGATCGCGTACATGTTAACCCATACAGTTCACTCGCATTCATCTACAGGGAACTTGAGTTTTCAAGTCCATACGGCGTACAGCCGTGTCAATACGGGCAAAAAATATATATTTGTTTGTGTTTCTCCCTTGTGATGGGACTTTGTAGGATGTACATTGATATTTATAAGGGTATGGGGTGACCAATAAGGTCTGAATTGGTCTGTAATAAGGTAGGACACTGGTAAGGGGTTGACAGGTTTGAGATAGCAATGTGCAACAAAAGTATCGGTGACGATACCACAATGAAGTTTCTCCCTGCATCATTCGTTTAATGAACTGCAATACATTAACGGAACCCCCCTTAGGATAGAGTACAGGAGTAATAATAATGACAGATCTTTGTAAATCCGTGACTAGATGAAGGCTTGCCCCACTCTGTGTCGGTCATGGCGGTTGTTTGGTTTCTGTCACCATGTTGGTCAGTGGGGATTAAATTCAAACCATTCAACTAAACTATTTTTATTTAACCAGGTAAGGCCCACTGAGCTATGTAGCTCTTTTTAAGAAGCAACCTGGCCACAAATGATAGCTCAACGAAGTGGCTTATCACGTGGAAATTTACAGCAGCCAAATACTCTAACTGCAGGTTGATTCTAAATGCGGAGGGAAGAACCGAAGGACCCAGAGAAAAATCCACGCGACCATAGGGAAAGAGACACGCAAACTACAAATTGTCATGCAGGCGTCAGGGTCAGGATCAAACCCACGAACTCCTGTATACCAGGCGAGATAGTTAACATCTCGGCACCGTGGATTAGCGGAGGGACAACCCAGAATCGGTTTAGATGTAACTCGCCACGAACATTAATCATGGATGGGAAGTCCACTTGGATCTCGGGGATCACAAAGCATGGTGCTAACCACTGTACCACGACTCATCTACATAACAGTGTTAGTGGTGTACAATATGAGTACCTCCAGGCTGAGATTGATCGCTTGGAATGAAATTTGCAGGATTGACGTGTAAACCTCCACAACCACAGTACAACATCATATATCCAAATGTCACGTATACGCTCTGAACAATTATCTGGCACACCCAGTACAGTATTTGTGCACGGTGCAACTGTCATTTCATATAAATACTCTGACCTTTCCATGCACATTCGTCTGTCCTTAATCTCGCGTACATTCACTCACTTCTAAAGTAGAGTCGAGCAGTTTCTCACGTTAAAAGCAGTTTGCTCTTTATTTCTGTCCAGTAACCTATTGTGCGTAGTTTAATAAGCATTTTTCATCGATGTTAGCATATCCAAAACTTTTTTACATATCTGCCTATACCTCAGTCCGTCGGCAGTCGGATAACCCAACATGGAGTCCGATATTTCGAAGCCACTGGAGCTTATATACTCTCAAATCTATATTGAAAACTAATTTCTTTTGAACTGTTTTTTTTGCGTGTTTTGTTTGTTGTCCTCCCGCACACCTCCGATTAGCACGGATGGGCTACATGCAGCGCGAAAGAAGTTCAACGCACATGCGTCAATGTGCACTGCCGTTTTACCTTAACCCGTCACCGAGAGGTGACGTGAGTGCATCAACGCTGCTCTGCGTGAATTTAGGGCATGGAGTTCCACGTAAAAACTGCACCGCAGTGAGTGGGCTGTGAAGTCGTCTGCCTCCTGTCTGGCAAACCCCATCTGTGATAAACATGTCAGCTGCTATGGCATGGAGTTGTGTTGTGTCGTCGTGTGAGGATTGTGCAGAATTACCCCACCCCCCCCACACCGTGGATCCGCTACTAACGACTGCTCGCCTGCGGTGGCACGCTACCACTGTGACCCGCTTGACCTGTGCCCTCCCAGGCCCTCCTGGCGGTGCTGCAGGTGCAGTGGGGCTGGGTGCTGCAGCTATGCCTCTGCGTGGGGAAGCATCTCCTGGAGAACACCGCTTACTTTCAGGTGGCGCATTGCACCAGGGCACTTCCACGTGTGTTTCCTCTTACGCAGGAGGGCGTTGATTCGATCCCGACCCAGACGACGCCTGTTGTATTTTTTGGGTTTGTGTGTTCTCTCTTTCCCCGTGGTTGCGTGGAATTTCCTCCCGGTTTTTCGCAACCACGTTTCGAATCAATGTGCGTTTCGAGTATTTGGCTGCGATAAATTTCCACGTGATAAGCCACTTCTTCACTGAACTATCATTTGTGGTCAGGACGCTTTTCAAAATAGAGCTATACAGTTCAGTAGGCCTTACCTGCTAAAATAAAACTTGTTTAGTTTAAGTTTAGTTTACTAACGATTTTTGTAATCACAAAGTATAATCACGACTCCAAGAGAGAGCACCAGACCAAATATGCAATGTAAGACTCGGTCCGTGTCTGTGTAGAGTCACTCACAGAGATATATACACACGTTAAATATTGTCCACGTCTGCCCAAAGTTGCAGGAAGTACCGTGCAGCCAGGATTGGTTTCGTGAGATGTAACTCCAACCCATTCATGGTTTTGTACCATCCGTTTTACACTCACCGGACCGTCATCATCGTTTCTCCGCAACAGCCATCGATTATTCATAGAAGCGTGAAAAGGCTGCTTACTTTGACTTTGAAAGTCAGCGAATTAGGGCCATAATTCAGATGGCAATAAATTGTCCACCTTTCCGAATGAGAAAGGAAATGCTCATAAAATACTCTAGTGTCTCTCAGACAAAACGAACTCCTTCTTTCACGTTGGGATAGCGATGGTGCATTCAGTCTCAAGCGTGTGTCAAAGCTATGGCAATTGTATTTAAGTCGCATCTTTTTTAAACATAAGAGAAATGCCCTCAAAATGACACCCCATGTATATATAATATTATTAGGATGCTTTTTCAAGTTTGCTTAATGTTAAATTATTTAAACTTTTTTTTATTCTATCAGGTAAGGCCCACTGAACTCTACAGCTCTTTTTAAGATGCGACCTCGCCAGAAAAGATAGTTCAACAAAGTGGCTTATTACATGGAAATGTATAGCACACAAATACTCTAAACATATGTTTCGTAAATGTGGAGGGAAAAACCGGAGGACCCAGGGAAAAATCTATGCCACCACGGGGAGAACAGGAAAACACCAAATATACAGGCATCAGGGTCAGGATCGAACTCACGACATCCTATATGCCAAGCGAGGTAGTCAATATCTCACCACGACGGCGAGATGTTGGAACTGCTCACGGGCAACGTGACACAATTGCTCCCTTATTTATTCATATAAAGAGATAATTACCAGTTCAAAAAAACATGTAATGTAATAAGCATTGGCCAAACATCGCATTGTGCTCGTACTCATGTTTGATTCGCTGTGGCGTTCGCGTGCCTCGTTCGATGTTGTCAAGCATTTTGTGACCTGAAGCATTTTGTGATGTGCAGCATTTAGAGATGCAAGTTTCATGAATGACGATTTGTAAAATAAATTGATTACAGTAGAACCCCTCTTAACGACCACCCCTGTTCACGACTAATAGCTTAACGATGGGCCTCCATAGAGCCCAACGTATAGTGAATAGTAGTGTAGTGTTTAGTAGTGTAGAGTAGAACCCCTCTTAACGACCACCCCTGTTGTTCTCCATATAGCCCAATGTGTTCGCTTACCGACGATTCCCCTGTTAACGATGGACTGTTGTAGGTACAGTAAATATTAATTAATCCATCAATTAACCATGTTTATTTTTATATTATGTGTGTCTAATGTTGTTCGTATATTTATGTATTAATATCCGTTGTTTAAATATTATTAAGTACGTTTCTTTGGGTGAAAAAGGGTAACTCTCCATGCTATCGGAACGAATTAAGCCTTTACCGTGTATTTCCTATACTCGCTTAACGACCAAATCGCTTAACGACCGGTTTTGTGGAAGCAATTACCATCGTTAAGAGGGGTTCTACTGTACTTAAGAAAAAAATACCTGCAAATTACTCATTTGGGATCCTACGTAACAACATAGCTCCCTGCCGTACTGTGAACACACAGCAGGACCCTCCCGAAACAATCTTGAGGATTTACTGGGTAAACGCGCACAATAATAATATCAATGACGAATCTAAAATTGCAAAGGTGCTTTAGTCGATAAGCACAATGCATGGATCAATGGCAGCTGCCGTCTGCAGAATGTGACAGACTGCTTGAGGCTCTGAAGGGAGGCACAAGCACCGCTGGAAATCTGATGGGGATTTGCAAAACATCGTGGATTATGCAGCTAGGCACAAAACAATGCATCTGCTCATTGATTAAAACCTATCATTGTGCTCGCGATGCACGCGTTGAATTGTGCCATGCAAAAACGGCATTTACAATTCGTACCGATGATTTTGGCAGTGGTGCTTGTAGTCCAATGGAGTGAACAAAGCTATATAAGTGAGACAGAAAAAACGAGAAACAATGACACAGTAAACATTAGATAAGCACAATGATAAATTTATACATTTAATAGTGGGCTCATTGTTACGTGTATATATTACATTCGTTACAAAATGTAAAATCCGTGAAATATCCAAAATTGTATTTAGATATCCATACTTTTTCATACGGAAGCCATCTCGAATACCTATATGAGTATCATTCGTTCTCAATGTAATTACAGATTACATTACAACATTGGTATGTTGGCTTTGAATCTTTCACAGTGGGCCTAAGTCTGAGTTATGATAACAAAGATTTGAATCTACACTTTGCACCGACTTTGATAACAAGAATAAAAAAAGCTACAGATGTTGGCGGGACAGATGAAGGGTTCAAATTGTCAGTATCGACCCCGACACAAACTGTCTCGGCCTGTCCAGTTGTTTTGAATCAACCACACTGCCCTGCATATGTCGTGTGGAACTAAACAGCTCGGGGCACAGTCCCACGTGAAGGACTCAGCCACGGGTCACCAATGGGCTCCGATGTACTCTTTACGTGCTTCGTAGAAATGGCATTTCAAAAATTCGTCGCGTGTTGATCGAAGCGCAGCGGTCGATGTGTTATGACGGCGGATGAACGAAGACGTTGGTTAAAATCGACGCATCCGCTCCCGATGCACGCATCGAATTTTGTGTACGAGAGAATCAATCGTTATTTTTCGTAACGAATTATATGAAATGCACGTGCGAATATTACATGTACACAAATGGAGTAAATACAGTGGTAAAAACAAGGCAGGACATCATGAGTATCAAATTACAACGACTCTAATAATTTATTTCATTACTTTGGGGGTGGGCAAATAAGTACATGCCTCTACATTATAGTAAACAGAGTAATACTTTATAATGAAATAATGTTCAGTCATTTGTCAAGCCGGTGCTGGATGAAGGCCTCTTCACGCCTTTGAGTCGTGGGGATTATTTGGCCATACTCCACCATGCTAGTCAATGCAGTTAGGGGAGGGGGAGGCCCAAGATAGTGCCGGTATCATTCGAATCAGATGTTAGCCTCATCTGGGAATTAAACTCATGCCACCAAGTTTAATAATTGTGTGCAATCCCCTGTTCTACAATAGAAAGTGTTATTTATCCTGCAATGCAACGATATTAGTCAAATCTATCTTTCATATATATTTTTTACGAGAAATATCATTGAGGAATAAAAAAACAATAACCCCGATGCGCTCTCAATAAAACCTCTTCGAATTTCAGTTTTTCAGAGACGCGCAGGATGCCGAACGTCAGCTTCTGGAGCTGCACGGTCTGATGCAGAAGCAACGTGCCAACTCGCTCGCTGATTACAGAGACGTCAAGAAAACTTCGAAGGTGCGCCCATTACCTTACGCAAGACCCACTGAGACTCCCTTGGATGGAGTCGTTGGGGTGGCTGCTATTAAAATAACGTCAATAATATTCGGCCTACTTTCAATCCACTGCTGGATGAAGGCCTCCAAATGCTGTGGGGGGTGATTGAACCGTACTTCACCGTGCTGGTCAGCGCGTGCTTGGTGAAGGGAGAAGGCCCACGATGAGTTCAGATATCGCTTGCTGCTGCCGATGTTCATCACGGCCGGGAATTGAACTTTGGTGGCTGGGTTCATTCCAAGGCCGTAATTATGATATATTATAATATATATTTAGGGGGACACATCCCCCCCAATATTCAAATATGCTCAAAATTTCCCCCCCCCCATATCGAATCTGTCGTAAAAGGTGACATGACCATGTGCAGAGTTGTTTTTAGTTTTTTACGATGGCTCTAATGGAGTGGGGGGTCGAGTTATCGTCGGTCGAGTGGATGCCTCGCGGGGTGTTTTTCGGAAAATTAAAAAAACCTTCGCAGAGGTCTTATTTCCCGATTAATTTTCATATGATGCTACGAACACAATAGCTCCGATAAATAAAAGCCAGACGTACAAATTTCCTGAGGCACGTCTGTTGAGGAGGTACGGGGTGGGCGAGGAGGAGGAAGGGGGGGGCGAGATGGCGGTGTGCCGCACATTTTTTTTGGCAAACTCGCGTGTATTCTGTGCCGTGCGTACACTCACAGGCCGGCGGGGATTTCCACGCACGGCTGGAATAAACGTCCGCACGCACGCACACTTCAACCCACATTAAAATGTGTGCCCGCTGATTCCTTCTGTGTGCAATGCGCCCCTGCTTGTGTAATGCTTGAGACGCCCCTGGCCTGCTTTTTTGGCAAGTGCTGTTCGAGTGACGCCTATTTGAAGTAGTTGTTCACTGCTCATGGCGCTCCGCCTCCTGTTAAACGCTAATTTAAGAGAGGGTGGCGGTTTGGGGGGTTTGCTCATTCTCATTATCATCATCAGCTATGATCTATCCACTGGTAGATGAACGCCGTGGCAACCCGGGCCTCATCAGATGTGCTTCTGCGGCTGTCTGGAACGCTCTTCCTTCGGATATTAGGAAGCCACTGGAGCGATGCACTTTTACATCATCTCCATTGACAAACTCATTTCTTTAGAACTAATTTTTGTGCTTATTTTATTGACCTGCCCCCTGTACCTCCGATTAACACGGTTGGCTACATATGGTGCGAAAGAAGTTCAACGTACGTACAGGAACAGGCATGTCTCGCGAGCTCTTGCACACAAGCTTGTCTCACTGCTCCATATGCGTGGCGAATGTCCATCTGGGCATGTTCGCTCCTTTTGGCCACCACTCAGTTGTTAGTCTCGACCACTAGCTCTCATCCCCCCTACCAATGTGGCCTGCCTTAGCCCACTTACTTTTATAAGAAGATTTAATTTGCTGTCACTAACTTGTGTTTGTTCTCTTGTCCATGTCTTTCTCTTCCTGTCTCTCTCGATGTAATTCCAAGCATGCACCGCTCCATGCTTCTTAGCACACCTTCCAAAATATGTTATGTTTTCTTGCTAATGGCCATAAAACCATGTGCTTCTCACGACCGCTGCTGACATGCAATAGGTTCTGCGACGCTTCCCAACATGCGTTTGTCCGTGGAAGTATTACCATGAGCGATAATTATTAATAACATTACGCTTCAAGCCACTTCGATGGTATGACACCGCATGCAATCGTGTCATTGTGCGACGTCACAGCACGCGTAATGACGTAATCGAGACAGGAGGCGAGGCACATGCATGGCGTGTAACGTCATCATCCTCAGCCAAATAATCTTTTTTAATATCACAGGTTTTTTTCGTCAAGTTTGGAAAAACCTGTTGTCATATTGCTCAGTTTTCGCGTGCATAATTTCCTCACAGCAACTCAATTATTCACTAAAGTTTCATTAAGATTGGATAAGCTTTATGAGAGCCGCCCACCCCTCGCTACAGATGGACATAAAGGAAGACGTGGACAGAGCTACCCCATTGTGTGCATTCAATCTTTATTGGAAAGCGTTTAAAAAAAGCCTTGCCCCTATACTCCTGTACACTCCTCACGTAATCTCTCCTATTATTCTCCATCTTTCTGCCCATCTATCCTGCCTCTCCCTCTCTCTCGCTCTCTCTAGATCACACCCCCGGGGTAATCGCTGTGCTCATGCATGTGGGCTGTACATTGATCACTCACTCGGAAGGATGTGTGCCCCTTGTTGTTTGTGCTCTCTGCATTTTTCGTCAAAAATATAAACGGTGCCTTTCCAAAACCCCCTTGCCGATACTGCACTTTTAACCGAGGGCCCTTGTAGGTAATCCTGGAGCGGCTGGAGGAGGTGGAGGCGGCCGTGGGAAACCTCTCCCGCAAGTCCACGCAGATCGTGCAGCTCAAGCCACGCCGCCCCGACCACGCCGTCGCTGCCCCCCTACCCATCAAGGCCATCTGCGATTACAAGCAGGACGGGGTGAGCCACCGCGGGGCCCGTCCGGTGCTCGCGCTCCGGTTGGGGCGCCGTGCTATGAACTCGCTCACAGCCAACATTGGTGGCAGATATCTTAACCGGTCGTGGGCCTCCCTTTGGTCGACTCGGCCTTAAATGAGTACCTCTGAGCGGTGTGTGAACATCAGCACCGGGGAGACTAAGTTGGCCGGGCATGGTGCTGGCCACCCCACCCCTTTGTGTGCCCTGTCGGCCTTTATAGGTGCTCGCTAACTTTCCCTAACAGTCTGTTCAAGGCTAGATGAGGCATCTTTGTACGTACTGCTTCTCAACTTTTTTGTCGTGTGTGTTTTATTACAATGGGCTTATTTCACTTTCTGATCTATGTAATATTTTATTATCGTGAGCGACTGTTTTTTTTGGCTACCAATGCTATGGACACGGTACCACATCAGTAGTCTCAGAGTTATAGATCTACATGCAGCGTACAGGCATTTTTGGTGTTAAACAAACACGTTTCCATCGAGAGCACTCGCATATAGAGAACTTGTGTTATAAAGACGTAATTATTGTAAAGCTGAGATAATCAAGTGACGTTTTATTTTTCAAAATTATTCTTTTGAAGTATATTGCCAAAAATAAGGGGATGTGTCATGGAGAAACTGTCAAACTCTTTCTGCAGTAAAATTCTACATGATAAGTGGGCCTCGACAAACTTTGCCTGCTTGCCTTGTGAGAAAAACAAACTAAAAATCATCATTGAAACTTATTGACGGTAAATACAACCGCAACACCCGTCAGAATAAGTGACCACCTTCAGCGTCACACCTACATTAATTAGCTTTGGTTATGTTGAGGAATCTTGCACACTCAATGCTAATTTTAAAACTAACACGTTGCTTTACAGTAGCATTGATTTCATGCCAGTGTTCCTTTGGGTTAACACCTTTAAAGTTTGCCATATTGCGGTTTACTTCTTTGGGAAAACATACAAATCTTCAGGGTTTTTATTTTTTATTTAAACCAGATTTTGAGCTTCGCTTTTAACATGAGTTTATGCATGCAATTTGCTAAGTAAACGTTTAAGTGTAACCGTAAGCCTAGGACTAATTAATCAATGACATTCCGCAGAAAATATATATTTTTTATTATGGATAAGTTACAGATTCAAAATATTGGTATTTAAGTCATGATGTGTTTGCAATGTAAGATGTGAATTGAGACCATGGCCCACCCTTGCAAATGAGATGTTCCATCTCAAGGGATTATCCGGATGAAATATTTAAATATATAAAAAGTAAAATACATAAAAAATAGCATACAATACATAATTCAATTCATAGCTGTACAGTATATGATAATATCAGGTTATGATCATTTATGGATCAATGCTTATTTAATGTACTGTGTTTGTAAGACCTGCTTTATGTAAACAGATATAAAAATTTTGCAAGGTTGTTTTTTGTCGTTCCAATTTTAGCAAATTTCTTTCCTGCATTTCAGTTAAGAATCAGGATGACACTGTTTGACATTAAGTCCGTATAGAAGTCAGTGGGACACATCATTGACGTGAAAGGAAGAGACCTTGTAGTGCGCACAGTCGGCTGTAATGACGTACACTCACATCTGATGCCTGCACAGACAATCACATTTATTGGCATTTTTTTACCCTTTTATCTGGCAACAAAACTGACACCTTTTTTACAAGGAGTCATGTTTGCATTGACCACAATACCTGCGGTCGGAATGCAAACCAAAAACACAACTCTGATAATGTATGCACTGTCCTTGAAATTGATTGGTCCACACCCAAGACAGCTTTCCTTAGAGCCTAGTCTCACATGGTGTTGGGCCAGATGACGCCAAAAGGCGCACAACTCAAAGACAATGCACCATCAGAGTATGAGAGCTCAGGGTAAGCATTTACACCATTAGAACCTCCTTTGCCAGTAGCAATTATTCACCTCTTGTGGCAAAACTGCAACGTCGGCCAAAGTGGCAGAAATCTTTTCTTTTTTCCCCTAAAAAAATGTTTCTCGTAAAAAAAGAGTCTCCTCATGAACGAGGATCGTTCTTGCCCACTCAGGTGTGCGTGTGCCAGAAGGACCAGGCGTACTTCCTCCAGGACAACTCACGGCGAGTGTGCTGGCGCGTGTTCCTGCCGGGCGGAACGCAAGCCACCGTGCCCTCCGTATGCTACATCATCCTGCCTCCCAACGGGGAGGCTATCGCTGCCTCGGAGAGGTAGTCGAGGCCGCCCCGGTCGATGTGCTCTCGGGTTGTGTTGTTGTTGTCCTTAGCCACTGCCACATAGCCCCCAGCCCCCCCAAAGACAAAGACCCCCCGTGTAGCCTGTAACAGACTGTTGGGGCAAGTGCTGTTAGCGAGCACCGACGAAGGCCGGCACAGCACACGAGGGGGTGGGTGGCCAGCACCACGCCCGGCCGCCTTTGTCTCCCTTGTGACGATGTTTACACATCGCAGATAATCGTCACTGGTGTTGACCATGAGAGGGAATCGAACCCGGGTCGCTGGGTTCGTAGTGCAGCGTAGCGCTCACCGCTACCCCCCCCGCCTCTGCCACACACACCCCCCCGTTTCATGGTTGAACCTCAGTAGTGCTTGGATGCGTGACCACCATCCACAGCAAGCTGTTATAGGCTGCGCGTTGCTCGCTTTCAGATGCGCTCCTGCGGTCGTCTGGAATGCTCTTCCTTCTGACATTAGGAAGCCAGTGGAGCTGTGCACTTTTAAATCATCTAGATTGAAAATTAATTTCTTTAGAATTGCTTTTTGTGTGAAGTTTGTTGTTCTTCCCTCGCACCTCCGACTCTCACAGTTGGCTACATACGGTGCGAAAGAAGTTCAACATAAGTACATATTTACGGGTAGCCAGGGGTCACGGGGAAATCATTACAAACCTCAAGAAAATGTCCACATCATTGGCGTGGGGAGTGTGGACCTGACATAGTTTGTTGTCCTTCCCCGCACCTCTGATTGGCACGGTTGGCTACGTATGGTGCGAAAGAGGTTCATCATACAAACATACATGTGCGGGCTGTCCTTGCGTTTGCCTTACGCTGGCAGGCTGCAGGAGATGCTGAATGACGTGCGGAGGCTGTGGAGGCAGGTGCATGCGGACATGGAGGCTGCGCTGCTCTGGCACACGCTGCGAGAGGAGGTCACCACCGTGCACACGTGGACACTCACAGTGGTGCGTAAAAACCAAGATCCCCCCATATAGCCGAAACAGATTGTTGGGGCAAGTGTTGTTAGTGATCACCTATGAAGCCCGGAATGGTACATGAGGCGGTGGGGTGGCCAGCACCACGCGCGAGTGACTATCTTTACACACCGCACTAGGTACTCATTTGAGTCAGAGTCGTCCTAGGGGAGGCTCAAGACCGATTCAGATATTCGTCACCGATGTTGGCCATGAGCGGGAACCGAAATCGGGCCGCCGGGTTCGTAACGCAGCACTAACCGCTGCACCACCGCTCCCCGCCAACATTCCGCGTCGGTTCACCTACGCTCGGCCAGGCGACCGCGGAAAAGGCAACCGCAGGAATCCACGCATACATGCGTTGGTCGCATACCGTCTAGGTCAGCGATTGTCAATCTTTTTTCCATTCCGTGGCACGCACTTGGGAGCTTAGCTCGATCTTTGCAGCTGCTCTCCTTTGCTGTCTTTTTTTATATCAAAATGAGCAAGGCTTATGAGAAGAGGATGTGTGGAAAAAATGGTTCGATGCTGCATAATTCAAAATACGAGTGTGCTGTGATGATGGTGCGATGGGTATGTTTATTATAATGCTTATGAGAAGATGAGAAACAAGTGATTACGTGTTGCTTGATTAATATTTTAGTGTGGTGTGATGATGTGTGATGTGTAGACACTTTGGAGTGGTTCTGCTATGAAAGCAGCCTGGCTCCAAATGGTAGCTCAGTGAAGTGGATTATCATTTGTAAAATGTATAATCATTTGAAAATTATAATAAAAAAAATAACAGCAATGTGTGCTGGGAATCTCCCGAAAGTTGCTGCTCAATATTACCATCAGATTGATTGTTTTATGTTTGCTATGAAGGGACTGGGTTGTAGGGAGACCAAGTGGGCTTTACCTGATGGAAATAAAAGTTTGGTTTTATTTGTATCTTTTTAGTGATTTGTTTACCTTTCCTATACTTTTCACTCCTCTCGTGTTTTTCTATTGTTGTAGCATTCTGACCGGCCCGGCTGGACATAGAGCTTCAAAGCTCATCAGATTCCTCCAGTATCAACGCATATTCTGATTCTGAAGTTCAACCAAACCTGGTGGCGTAGGCGGAAGGTTTTATTGGGTTGGAAGTGCTGGGGACATCAAGTGGTGACATATCTTATGCTGTTAAAACGATGTGTCTCAGATGCTTTATCATTGTGCTCTAATCTTATGAGAACACATTATTTCCCTGTCACTTAATGCCTTCAGTTGCAGAAGAGAGCAGAATACCGGTCCCCATTGGAACTAAACATTGTCATTAAATATAGAGTTATTGCATGCACTCAATACATATTTTGTTGTATTTTCCGCACGTAATTAACTATTTTAAATGGATGTCAATTACCTGCAAATGGTATGCTCATTTTCCATTTAGGCTCATGCAGTGGCCAAAACGTGACTAAAAAGAAAATAATACCAACACAATGGCACAAAAATGAGAGAGAGAGAAAAGAGAGGAGATTCTTGATTTGAAATGTGAGCCCAAATTATGACAATTCACCAGATGGCTGGGGTATCATCATCTCCCCAGTATTTACAACATGTGAACTGCAGTGTTTCCAGCTTAGACATTTTTAGACTATATCTGCCGACTTGTTGGGCTTTTCCCAAGCGTCAACACTTAGACAAAGCCTCACATTGGGTGAATGTCTGGTGCGAAGACGTTTTACAGCTGCAGCAGTGAGTGCAGGTTTGCATTGTAGATCCTCTGTGCGTTTCATGGCTGGTTGTCTCGTGACACTATTGATGGCCTTGGATGGTTCACTTGGCGACATGCAGTGACTCTCCGAGGTTTGCTCGGTGCCCTCTCCGCTTCGAGGAGTTGGCAAATGCTGACGGACGGTCCCTCCACCCCCGTCTCCCAGTTCAAGAGGATGAAGGAGGAGGAGCACATGAGCGTGATGAGCAACTTGCAGGAGCACTACGAGGAGTTCCAGGGCACCCAGAGCACTTGCGAGATCCTGGGCGACGAAAACTACGCTCACATGGAGGCCAACGTGTGGGCCACGCAACAGCACTACAAGAACCTCCTCAAGGCCATCGGGCAAGGTACAGCAAATCGCTTTGTTTCTGTTAACACGTAGGCATTCACGACCGATATTATGATTCGCTATTATATTTTTGGGGTGTGAGTATAATGTCAATTAGAGTTTTCGGCCTATTTTCGCCACCAGTAGGTCCACCTTGCTCATAATCAGAATCTTGATCAGAATCTTTATTTAGACTGCAGGGGGAATCCGATGAGCTATGGAGCTCTTTGTTCACAGATGTCCAGTTTGGGTTGCGGGTCAGCAAGTTGGGGTATTGTTAAGCAATTTAACCATGCAAATTGTAACCAATCAATCTGTAATTAAGTTAAATTTTTAATCCCGGTTCACCTGCATGGCTGACATCACGGCACCTAACTAATCACCCAGGTACTGAAGCTTGGTTCACTCGAGACATGAACTTTTGCTAAACCTGATGATGATGCTGGTTCTAATGTCAATATAAAATTCGTACAGTGCATAATTGTCGAGTTATATTTGCTTTTCAACGGAACCGGTTTGCTAAAAAAACATCAGGGTGTCAAACTTGATTTGGTTGGCTGTGTCGGCTGATGGATGGTGCATAGCCCTCATTCACATGATATACCCACAGGATCGGAACCCCCCACCCTCCTCCTCCCTCCTAAACCCCCCCCCCCAAAAACCTAATTATGAATGAGTTAATCGATAACGTGGCCACCCAAAGAAAATTCAAGGTGATTTCTCACTCAGGGGGGAGCCCACTTTCTCCCCTGCTTTAAACCCAGATGCGTAACTTTGGGAATGGCACTTTCTGTACCCCTCCTCCCACCTCGTGCTGAAGTTTTGTGCTCTGTACCAGGCTCCTACAATACAAATATATACATACATTTTTTTCAAATTTATTTCTCACTCGTATGAAGATCACCTTGATATTTCCCCCCCTCCCCGCTTAGTCATTGCCATGGGCATTTATTTTCTGCGCGGTTCTGCGACAGCCTATACGCCCCCTCCGGCCCGGGCGAGGGCGAGGAAGCCCTCTGAGGTAAGCGTGGAGCTGCGGGGAGACGGCGTCTCTCCTCACCCTCTGCCCCGCGACGGAGGAGAAGGCGACCCAACACGCCACGGGGCCTCACAAGCCGCGGCAAGCCATCTTTACGGCAACCCCCCGACTGTTCGTTTTAAATGTCACTGTGTGTTGTTGTTGTATACGCACGTGTGTTGAACTTTCTTTCGCACCGTGTGTAGCCAGCCATGGCCGTCGGAGGTGCGGAAAAAATCGTGAAGGGAGGAGTTGCGCTGTGATTGTCGGTTGAGCATCTGCAAAGTCAATGAACATTTAAAAGATGAATTTGTATATTTATCATGACAATCTAGTCAATTGTGTTGACAGCAAATAATAGTAGGATGTGGATGCTGTGTATAAAGGTTAAGGTGCAGCTCTGAAATGATGAGCTCCCGCCACTGCTGACAGGAGGGCTTTCACGAGAGGAGCTGTAGAGAGCCTATCTCGGGGGTGCTTTAGCCTACTCTTCCACATTGAGCAGACATCTTGGAAGGGGTGGGAGTACCCACACTTTACCCCATTACACGCAACCTGTCGATCGACTAACTGTGGTGTACAGTAATGTCATATTATATTAGTCTTCTTTATTTTATGTTAATATATATTTACATGTAATTGATTCGCTATTCCTCATGGCTATATATTATATCACAACTAACATGCCATTACATTGGCTGCTAATAATAATAATATTGCTCATTGTATTTTCCTGTTTGTATTTGCAGAGTCTTACAGGAAATGATGAGAACCATGATGTAACAAAGGAAGATGTAGTTGACATCACACCCCAAAAGTCTTTAGCCAGGGCACTTCAGGAAGATGTCATAATCTCTGTTGAGGTGAGCCAAGAGCAGGCTCGACCAGCTGTAACCCAACTAATCGCGTCCCAACGCGGCGGAGACACCAGCGGCACACCGACGGACGAGCCAGGATATGAGCTGTGTCACGTCCAAGCAAAAACGGTCACAGAGGAGCAGCAAGTGATAACAATGACCCAGGAGCTCCACAGCAGCAGCATGGTCGTAACGAAGAGTGCAGCGCAGATCCAGGAGGAAAGCTACAAGAACGCAGAGATCACGGCCCACATCGAGAAGCTGAAAGCTGAGATGGCTAAGCTGTTTGGGGACAAAGCAAACATGGAGGAGGAGATGAGTCAGCTGAGAAGAGTCGCCGCGGAGACGGAGAGGTTGAAGCGGCGCGCTGAGGAGGAGGCAGTACGCCAGAGGATGCTGGCGGAGCGTGCCATGCAGGAGAAGCGCGGGGCGGAGGAGAAAGTGCTCACTCTGGCCCGAGCAGAGAAGGAAGCGGCAGCGTTGTACCAGTCGGCAATGAGCGAGGTGGAGAAGCTGAGGCTGAAAGCGGAGGAGGCGCTGGGTCTCAAGCAGCAAGCGGAGAAAGAAGCCCATCGGCTCTCCAGGCTCAGAAAGGAGGCCATGGAAATCAAGCAAATGAGTTGGCAGCACCGGGAAGAGAGTGCCGCCGGCGATTTGTCCGGTCGATGTGTCAGGGCGGCGCAGGTGCGCCTGGAGAATGTGAACATCATCATGTCGCAGGTAGACGAGGCCAAGGTGGAAGCGGACCGACAGACGGCCCGGTACCAGCGGCAGCTGGACGAGGTGCATCGGCTGAAGGCTCTGGCGGAAGGAGAAGCGGCGGCGAGGGCCCGGGCCCAGGCCGAGGCGGAGTCTCTGCGGCACGAGGCGGAGAGGGCGGCTCAGCAGCGGGGCGAGGCAGAGACGCGGGCCCTGCACCTGCGGGAGTGTGCGGAGCGAGAGATGGAGCGGCAGCGCGCGGTGCTGGAGGAGACGGCGGCGCAGAGGGAGGGCGCCGAGCGGGAGCTGGCTGGGTTCAGGGCCCTGCTGCGGGAGATGCGGGGCCAGCAGCTGCAGCTCGCCGGGGAGAAGGAGGAGCTCCGGGCGGAGGTCAGGGACGTCACGCTCAAGAAGGAGAAGGTGGAAGCTGAACTGCAGACGCTCAGGGCGCAGATGCTGGAAATGCAGAGGGGCAGCTCTGCAAGCGAAAGCCAGCAGCAGGTTTTTTTAAATTATTATTTTTTGTCTTGGTCGTTGAATTGCTCATTTATGGAAGGGAGGAATTCCTTGGGAAGGAAAATTAAGTTTGGATTGATTTTCCATTTATGGGGCAAGACCTGTTTTGTATGATTCTGTTCAAACATTCAGTTGCATTTTTTTCTTTCTCTCCATAAATGAGGTTTAATTTTTTTTAGAAGAGAACATATTTTTTTTGTAATGTATTAACCCAAAATTTAATTACAAAAACTTTATTGAAATCTAAAAATGCCTTATCCATTTCATTGCATACTTCGTTTAACAATAACATCATTAGTGACGCTGACGCCAGGGATTTGTCCTTGGAGTGCACGCAATGTCTTTCTGAAACGTACAGCTCACCGCTGCATTACTTTGTCGCATTAGGCTGCTCACCTTGGGCTCCTGGGGTCACTTGACACAATGCTCCTTTTTGCTGCCTTTCATCTGAGGCTAAAATATTTTTTTCTCTTCCGTTTTTTTGTGTTTTTACATATATATGTTTGCGGTTTTTATCTATATTTACACACATTGTCAACTTTAGGGACTGTTAATGGTTTGTTGTCGTATGTATGTTGAACTTCTTTCGCACCGTATGTATCTAACCGTGCTAATCGGAGGTGCGGGGGAAGAACAAGAATATAAATACAAAAAGCAGTGAAAAAGAATGTATTTTCAATCTAAATTTAAAAGTGCATAGCTCCAGTGGCTTCGTAATAACGGAAGGTAGAGCATTCCAGACGGCCGCAGAAGCACAAATAAAGGCACACAATGCAGTGACCGTCTTTGTTCGATGGTTGAAAAAGGGTTAGGAATTTCTATATAAAAGCACATTCCTATATTTACACACATTGTCAACTTTAGTGACCGTTCATGCATCGTTGTTGTTGCCTGATCATTTTGTATTATTTCTTCACTGTAAATGCCAGACAATTCATTTCAAGCAGCGCAGATTCTTCCCTCGGCCTTTCGTGATTCTGCAAAAACTGAAATGTGTGGTGAAGCATGCATGGACAGTCTGTGGCTCGCAGAAACTGAAGGCTTTCTTAGCCATTTCATTTTATGGGTCTGCAAACATTTCCTTAATGTACTACGAATGCTTTGTTATTTATTTCCATTGACATTTTCCCTTTCTCTTCCCCTTTGTTGTTGCTTGCTCGCCACGCTGGGCATTGTGTGCAGATGATTATATTAAAGTCGATTCTGCAAGCGCACACGCCTGTAACAGCATATATGAAACATGCCTGAAGTGTAAATTGCGCAAAGCTATTTTAGTTGTGCTGCGTACAAACCATTTGATGTGTTCAAGAAGAGGTGAAATTGTTTTCGAGATATCTAAAATTCACATTGCACAGAAGTGCAGTGGTTGTACTTTACAACACAAATTTTAATAGCCCGTTATAAATAAATGGATCCTCCCATGATGTAGTGGTTAATACCCTGGAATTTCAATCCAGAGGTCACCGATTCGATCTCATGGCATGGCAGTTGAAAGAATCGCCAAGTTAAAAAGAAAAATCACGGCCCCTCGCCTCTTGTCCAACCATCAGTTTCTAAATGGGTACACCACAGTTAGTTGATTCAGAATCAGAATATTTATTTATACTGGAGGCATCTGGTGAGCTATAAAGCTCTTTTTCACAGATATCTAGTCAGGGCGGGTAAGGAACATGAACAAACAATACAATACCAAGTACAAGAAAGATAAACAAATCGCCCAAACACATACAGATAAAACTAAACCATCCCCATCCTACCAGACAATTCCCATTGAGGTATTCACTTATTTTTCAAAAGCGTGTGGTGGGTTAAAATGTGGGTACTTAAACATCTTCCTAGACGTCTGATGAGCATGGAAGAGTCGGCCAAAGTGCCCTCCAGAGGGCGTCTCTACAGCTCCCTCGAGCAGTGGCTCTTCCGCTAGTAACGGTGCGAGCAAGAAACTGCAGGGCTGCATCCTCAAGCTCAATAAGTAAATATTAATGCTCTTGCAAAGAAGGGGGTCAAAGTCAAACTAACTTTGGGATGATGCAATTTAGTGTAATCATTACAAGGTCTTGTGCGTGCGTGTGTTTGCATGTGTACGCAGCGGTCAGCGCGCTGTGCTACGGACCCGGCGACCCGGGTCGGATTCCCGCTCATGGCCAACACCAGTGACAATTATCTGAACCGGTCCTAGGCCTCCTCTAGGTCGACTCAGCCTAGAAAAATAGTACCTGGTGCGATGTCTAAACATTGCTACTGGGGAGACAAAGACGGCCGGGCGTGGTGCTGGCCACCCACCCCTCGTGTGCTGTGCTGGCCTTCATAGGTGCACCCTAACTGCACTTGCCCCAAGTCTGTTAAAGACTATACGGCGGTCTTTGTATTTACGCACCACTGTGAGTGTCCACGTGTGCACGGTGGTGACCTCTCACAGCGTGTGCCAGAGCAGCGCAGCCTCCGTGTCCGCATGCACCTGCCTCCACACCCTCCACAGCCTCCGCAAGCCATTCAGCATCTCCTGCAGCCTGCCAGCGTGCGCCAATTGTAGTCCATTACTTGTGATTGGAATATTGTATTGGTGAAAACTGATAATGTAATTGTTGTATTTTTACGCAGGAAACTCGGTATGGAGTCACCAAATGGGCAAGAGCAATACCAACTCAAGACCTTGAAGATGAACAAGAATTATCGTCCAAAGATGATCCTGACACTGAAAGCTCTACACTTAGCCATGCTTTTAATACCAAATTCATTCCCCATGAGAACAATGTGGACACTGGAAGTTTAAAAAAGCAAGATGACATTCCTCCGGTGGTGAATCATCATCAGATTGCTGACGACAATTTTGAAGAGGCTGGTGCAAATAGTGAAACATCCGATTTAGTTATTAAGCAACGGAGCCATGCTGTTCATTGTGGTGACATCTCACAACCGAGCCAAGGTGAGCAGTTAACAGAAACAACTCAGGAAGAGAATATCTATGTTTCGGCCTTTGAGGAACGTGTATACGAACCAAAGGTAGAAAAATCTTGCTCAAGCCAGACTGTGGAGGAGAACACTCTTGAAAATAATTCAGAAGAACATGATTCAGAAGCGTCAACTTTGGATGGTCTTATCTCAAAGGTAACTGTGCACGAGGATATTGAGAAGCCAGGTTCAGGGGGTGATATTTCCTTAACATTGGTTGCGGAAGATATCATCTCAAAGCCAAGCTTGGAGGAAGATATTCCGGTAACAAGTGATGAAGAGCCCATCTCAATGTCAGCGCTAAATGACAGCATTTCGACTGTGGAGTTCAGCATAGAGGATATATCAAAATCGGGTATTGAAGAAGATGCTTCAAATGCAGCGGAAGTACAAACAAACTTGGATGTAAGTGAAACTGTTACTGACATATCAATTGAAGACAACACCTCAATACCAACATTTGAAGGAGTCAACCCAACATCAACTGGAAATGAGAGTATTTTAACACATGTCCAAAGTGTTGAAAACTATTTCGAAGAACCAACAACCTCTTTTGATTATGGATTGAATCCAAATGAAGAAGATAGCAGCGATGAATCCCCTCTGGACGATAGCATCTCAGCATCAATTACGGATGGAAATATTACAAAAACACCAGTTGATGAAGTAATTTCACGTCCAGACCAGGGTGAAATCCTGTTAGAATCAAGCTTAACGCCAGAAGAGAATACCTGTGAACCAAGCGTAACTGTGGAAGAGAATGTCACAAACATATTGCTTGAAGTAAGAATATCGAGACGAACAGAGGAAGAAATTATCTCATTGTCAAACCAAGATGTAGAAAACAACAGCACAATACCAACTACTGAGGGTGACATCGTTAAATCGACACTAAACAGTATCGAATTTGATTCAAGCGTGGATGACAACACCTCAGATTCATCCTCGGAAGACACCTCAAACCAATTTGTGAAGGGCGGTTCAACACCAACCGTGGAAGGGAATTTCTCAAACACAAGTCCAGAAGGTGACATCTCGAACCCATTTCTTGAGGAGAACGTCTCAAGTCAATACGTGGAGGAATATATATGGAAACCCACCGTGGGTTCAAAAACATCCAACTCGCGAATGTCTGTCGCAAGAAGCGGTCCAAATGAAATGGTGATTCCTGGTCAAGTGGTTGAGGGGGTCAATGTTACCTATGCTCGTGCAGTTAATGGGTCTGATATGTTGGGAGAGGAAATTTCTGTTCAAAGAATTGCTGAAGCCAAGTTAGACGTTGACCCGAATGAAAACGGTTTTGGCAGTCATAATGAATCGGATGACATTGACGCAGACGTCATCGTTGAAACAAATATTCAGGAGCGTCCTTCCCAGGAAAGAGATGTCGAGGTTGTAGTTGACAGTGTGGAGACAGAGAGATACTACTTCAGCAAATTGCTGTCGCAGGGTGGCGAAAACCAGGAAAATTCATTTAATAACAGAGAGCTGAATGCATTTGAAATAAAAATGGACATTAACAACGCACAGACATCTACCGATGCAGATTCTTCCACTGACTCTCATGGCTACGATGAAGCAATCCCTGAGCAATGGATATCAGTAACAGAAAATAAACTATTCTTGGAGGAAACCGCCTACGTTCCTGGCCAAAGTCTACGATACGTTGAACGCCCGAGAATGTATGTGACGTCAAGTCAGGGTGAACATTACGGCATGGCAACCGACGGTGATTTTTCAGGGCTGAAATACAGGGACGAGTACCATGGGGGGTTTGGTGTGACTGGGGTTGCTCGGCAAATACTACAAGAGTCATCTGTTGCTCCGGATATCAACAAAAGGCAAGTGGTAGTTGAACATGATTGGGTTCAGAGCTCGAGTGAAGCAAGCGAGGAAATGAGAGACGCGGAAGTGACATTGGCCAGCGATAATCTTGTCCCACTATCGTGCAACAGTTACCGACTCCCTCATGTGTTCACCACAGCGGGGCTACATCAGCTGCATCCCGCGACAGAGAGCCAACCCAGTAAGGTGATATTATTTAATAATTCCAAAATGGCATTCAAGGGGTTATACTTTCCTCAGCTGCCTTCTGCAAGAATGAATCACGCCTCCGTTGGTGAATATAAAAACTACAGGGCGGAGAAAATGAGGAAGGAAGCAGAGGCCACTGTGCAAGACGGAAGTTCTTTTACGGAAAGGCCCACGAAAAATACTTTGGTTCATCAAAGCAGGAAAAAAACCAGCATGTTTCAAGGGGACAGCTCACTCGACGATAAGATTAAGTGCATGAAGAGCGAGCTGGAGCTACTGTTGCAGACCGTCAGTGAAACCAGTTCCGCTCGCCTGCAAATACCACCGGCAAATGAGCGAATATACAGAGATGAGTATGACCCTTGTTTTCTAAATTCAGCTGCATCCGGTCATTCATCAACATTTACTCCTGGAGTGGGACTCAACAGCACGATGGATGTCAGCACCAGTTATGCGATCACCCAAGTGCAGGTTGCGTCACTTGAAGATCACTCTGCCAGGCACCGGGACAATGAATGCAGCGCGTGGGATTGCAATGCTCCTGCATTCTCGACAACGTACACAGGCACGCTTGAGAGGACATCTCTCGAAACAAAACCACAGGAGGTAGCGTATTTATTAATTTACTACTCACGTATTGTTCTGCTGTGTTTTAGGGCAATGTCTGTGAGCACATTTGTAATAATACACTAATATGTCCGTATGTATGTTGAACTTCTATCGCTCCGTGCAGAGCCAACCGTGCTTACTTGGTAATGCTTTAGAAGTGTGCAAGATCTTAATATCAAATAGTTGTGCACATACTGCAGTTATGTTTTTGGTGTATTTCCGTGTGTGAATGTGTGCAGAGAATAGTGGCAGAGTGTTGAGTTCCTGGCCATGGAAACAGTCGCAATTATATCTGAGCAGTCCTGGGTCTCCCCAAGGTCAACTCAGACTTAAATGAGGGAGACAAAGGTGGCCAGGCACGGTGCTGGCTACAGCGCCCTATCGTGTCCCGTGCCACTTAAACACGTTCTCCAATGGGTGTTCTTCGTATGTGCAGCATTGAATACCTGCACGGGTATCTCTCTCCTCTTTTCAGGTCACTCTGCAAGGCCTGCGTGCGCCGGTGACGCTCAATGAGCTGATCTCGTCGAAGGTGATCGATCACAAAACGGCGACGCAAATCAAGAGCGGGGCCGTGACAGTCCAGGAGGCCTCGAGGCGGCTGGCGCCGTACCTGCAGGGCAACAAGGTCATCGGTGGCCTCTACATCGAATCGGTCAGGGAGAGGGTGTCCATCTACAACGCCATCCGGCGGCAGATCATCCGGCCCGGTTCGGGCCTCCAGCTGCTCGAAGCTCAGGCCGCCACGGGCTTCATCATCGAGCCCGAGACGCGGCGCAAGCTGAGCGTGGACGAGGCGATGCGCCACGGGGTCATTGGCCCGGAGTTCTACGACAAGCTGCTGTCGGCCGAGCAGGCCGTCACGGGCTACAAGGACCCGATTACCGGAGAGCGCCTTTCGCTCTTCCAGGCCATGCAGCGTGGGATGATCGTGAGGGTGCACGGCCTGCGCCTGCTGGAGGCGCAGGTGGCTACCGGTGGAATCATCGACCCCACGTTCAGTCACCGCCTGCCGCTCGAGGTGGCGTACGCCAGGGGCCTCATCGACAGGGGCATCACGTGTACCCTGGCCGACCTGAGCGATGACAACAAGGGCTTCTTTGACCCCAACACCGACGAGAATCTCACATACACGCAGCTGCAGCACCGCTGCGTCCCGGACCCCGTGGGCGATCTCTTGCTGCTGCCCCTCGTCCCGAAATCTGGCAGCAGGGCAGAGCCGGTGGACCTGCAGTTCGCTCACGGGAGGGTGAAGATATACCGGGACGTGAACAGTTTGTATCGCAAGATCGTGTCTTCGGTGCCGTAGCGAGGGCGGGAGCTGGTGCTGCCCGCGTGTGTAAAACCCAATTGTTGGATACGAAGCAAGCGGTGGCAGCGGCTCATTGTTGCTGCAGCAGCTTCGGGGGGGTGGGGGGGTAGATGGACAGCGACTGGACATCTGTGAAAAAGAGCTTCATGGCTCATCGGATTCCTCCAGTATAAATAAACAATGATCCTGAGAAGGCACCTTGCGCCAGCCGCAAACGTGTCTAGATATGGCTCTGGATGTATATGAAAATAGAGCAAGAGAGGAACGTATTCGTATTTTTCATTAAATAATTTTTCGTGATTTTTTTGGTTGCAGCATCAATAGGTATGTAAGTCAGAAAGCATTCGTTAATTTTATAGAATATTTTTAAACGTTCATTATTTACTTATCCTAAGAGGAAAGGGATCCACCTGGCTGCCACGTATAAACTAGAACTTGCATAGAATGTGGACTTTTTAAAGCCATTATAAATACACACGTTCTATGTCTAACCCAATTTTAAAGGTTTACCTATTAGTTGTAAATATTTAAAATAGTCTACCAATATCTAATCATTAATTATTTTAAGGCTATATTTGAGCGAACTTGGTTGTATTAGGCACCGCAGGTGCCTACAGCTATTTGCATAAATAATGAGAAAGTATAACATTATACAACTTATAGTTTCCCTCTAGATTTTGGATTTGCGAGTTCGTTCTGGTTGGACTTTTATGCTATTTTTCTTGACCTATAGCTCGGTTGTATACCCATAAAACCAGCAGTGGCGGTACAATCGACTAATAAGTTACCTGTTGCAACAACACCTTTGGAACCAGCCCTATAATGTCGTCCTTTACACTGTTATATTTGCCAAAGAGTCATTTATAAGTCATGTCTGTATTAACACAACTTTGCCTTAATTCTTTGCATGTACCAAAAAATATCTACAAAAGCACTTGACCTTTTAAATACTAAATTATACAAATATATAAACAAAAAAGCATAATATGCATGTAAACACAGCTGCATTTTGGTGTTGCTTTTCTCTTTTCAGAAGGCATGTCTATGCTCAAAGTTATTAATAAAGATACTCATCTATAAAATGGGAATCTGGTGTCCGTGGTTTATATGTTGCGTGCCATGTATTTTCTTGTAACATACAATTCGTTATACTACCTGTAATAATCATTGCCATACTGATTGTGCCACCTGTAATAATAAAGTTGTGCAATTACAACGTATAAATACTTTCGCCAACAGATCTTGAGGATTATACATATGGACTCAGTTTATTTTGTTTAACCTGGTGAGAACTTAAGTAATCAGAATAGTCTCATTTCTAAGAGTGACCTGGGACATTAATCTGACAGTAGGGGACGATAGTTGCTATGTATAATCCCAAGTACCTGGAATGTGTTACACAGTTCTTGTGTTAAATTTATCGATCATCAGGATTGTATTGTATATAATTCCAAAGGAGTAATTTGCAAGGTGATTTATTATGAATGTCAAGTTGGGACCATGATGATAGTACAGTACACAATGTATCTCTCGTTTCAAACGACATCAGGTGATCTTTAACCCCCACTGTTAGCACACAACAATAACCAGTGCGATCTACCAGATTCAAACTGCAAACCTCTGCAACAAGCTGTAAGCAAGCTAGCATTGGGTCAGGCCACCACCCGGTCATAAAGTATGGTCATTGACTAGAGTGGTGAAGTATCGTCAAATCTCGTGACTGACCCAGTAAGAGGCCTTTGTCCAGTAGTGGATTCACAAAGGGGGTGCAACCATTGGTGCACATTGCTGTACAGGGTGCTTTAAAAACATGTTAACACTTACATGGCACTATCGTTTTTCATGCAAAAAGAAGGGATAATACACTAACAACACATGCCTGGAATCTTCTCCTGTGATCTCCAGAGCCCGGAGGCACATTTCTTGTGGTATTGTTGTAAATTCTCCTAAGTGTTAACATTTTTTTGAAACACCCTGTAACACATTCCTGCGGAGGGAGCTGGTAGGAACGTTGGGTTGCTCGGTCAATGGCCAGGGTCAACGGCGGCGTGGTGTATTCCGCAAATATGGCCGACTGTGAGGACTGGCACAAGCCGGCGTGAGTAGGTCAAACGTTGAGTTTTATAAGGGCACCACGGGGTGACCAGCCCCTCCCCACCTAGCCACACCCCTCTCCAGCCCCACCCTCCCCACCCAGCCCCTCCCCACCCAGCCCCTCCCTGCACGACGGACGGACTGACACAATACTCCCCTGTGGGCTGGTGTAACCAGGAGGTTCCTACCAGTATTATATTTCATGTGAGCCTATGCTTTAGCAAGGCTCGTTTCAATAGGTGGCACCAGAGTGCACTGGCATTTCCACAATGCATTTGCTCGAACAAATTGGCACTGCGATTAAAGTTTAGGGTAATATAATCTTCTCTGTCACACCCAAATAAAAACAATGAAACGTTCAATCCTTTGCTTATCTACTCCTGGATGAAGGCCCTTTCATGCCAAGTTAGCCATGGACAGGGGGTCGAAAAGCAAAACAAGAAGAGATTTTTTTTCGAATTCAGTAACCCCCCCTCTCCTCAAACTATCAAGAGCCGCAATGCACTGTGGGTGAATCCGAGACGATGGTCACTGAATAAATTACGTCACGAAGCAGACCTTACAGAGCCGCAGGTTGCCGACCCTTGGCCATGGAGACTGATTTACCATACTTCACCACACTGGTCATGGCAGTTTGCTGTGATAGGTGGGAACATATATTTGGAATATGACACTACAACAATGGATTGGGGGGGGGGTCAGGTTGGGCTGCTTCATACGTCACTCGCCACTGACGTTAGCTCTGACTGGGAATTAAACTCAAGTCGTTGGAGTTATTAACAGAGGTGTGGACTCGAGTCATGTGACTTGGACTCGAGTCAGACTCGAGTCATGAATTTGATGACTTGCGACTCGACTTGGACTTGCATAACAATGACTTTGTCCCACCTATGAGATGTGGACTCGAGTCATGTGACTTGGACTCGAGTCAGACTCGAGTCATGAATTTGATGACTTGCGACTCGACTTGGACTTGCATAACAATGACTTTGTCCCACCTCTGGTTATTAATGCAGCGTGCTCACCAGTGTGCCACCTCTCCATCCCAACATTTATGTATTTCAGTACACCACATTTTTCTAAATCAAAACACGTAAATTTAGGTTAAAGGATGGCTATTATAGATGCAAGGTTAGTTGAACATGACATTCCTTTGTTAATGCTTTAAAATTCCCACAATGGCCCTAATCTGTAAATTATACATTAGTGTGACTGCTTGAACTAAGCACTTACGATGATAAAGTTGGCTTACATGTCCTTCTATGGTAAGTGATCATAAAATCCATATTTCATGTTAGCAGAACACCACTTTAATGAACATTTGCAAACCTCACCATGCCCGATTCATTATTGATGTTTGGGTCAGATTGCGACATGAGTAACATGCCAATCCCAGTCATACCTCCCTCCTCCGTTAGACACAGTCAAATATTTATAGATTTGAAGCTTCCGTGACTGCAAGGATTCATATTTTTAGGTTTTTTCGGTAAAGTCACGTAGGTAAAAAATTTATAAAAGTAAAATAAAATAAAAATCACGACGCTTCGGAGGTAACACAAGCTTCCGTTCAAGTACTTGATGCAGCTATCGCGCTGTGACGGTTCCACCTGAAGACGGAAGCTTGTGTTGCCTCCAAAACGTCGTGATTTTTATTTTATTTTTATTTCACTTTATTAATTTTTTAACTACGTGACTTTACCGAAAAAAACCTAAGAATACAGTCAAATATATATGCAGTTATCAAAAATAAGAATAGGCTTTACCCTTTTTTAAAAATTAAACAGGTGTTAAGATCAGTTTAACACGTAGGCTCTCGCGACCAATATCATCCTTCAGAGGTTTGTGGGTTAGATTGCATAAATATATAAATGTGTTGTTAAGACAGTAACCCCCCCCCCCCCCACCACATTGTGCAACACATCTACGCCTATCAGGAACGAAACAGTAAGACTTCTCCACAGATCTGGCTGTCGCCTGATGAAGCTAGTTGTAATTACTGGCGAAACGTCATACTCAGTTTGTAAATGTTATGGCTTGGCTCTCCAACACACCGGTGATAATATATTCATTGTCTTTGAAACGGATTGACCTACACCAGAGACAGCCTTCTCTGTGTAAAGGAGAGCCGGGCTTCGTCTTTTATTGCTTCCCAGCCTTCGCCAACCGGTTCCCCCCATTCTCCCTCTTTTTCCTGCCCGTTCTCTCTTATATCTCCTCACCTGCTCCTCCCCCTTCCACTGCCACCATCCCACTCCCCCTTCCTTTTGGTGGGAATCCTTCCCCTGACATCCCTTACATCTGTGGCCTAGTCTCACCGGTGTGAGACCAGAGAACGCCAAATGCCGAACAGTACAAAGACAATGCACGTATCAAAGCATCTATTTGCTTGGGGTCAGCAGCTATATCATGGGACCTTTTTTGCAAGTATCAAAATATGAAAAGTAAGAATAGGTTTTACCCTTTCCGGAGAGAGATCCACAACACTTAACACGTGTGTCAGGTGGAGGAGGGTGCACAGCACACATCGGTATTCTCCTCGCACACATTTGACCCAACAATTAATTATGGTTCATAAAGTTGGTCGCGAAAGCCTCTGCGTAAAACCTCCCCTATCATTGCTTTGGATTTCGCACTGCTCGTTGTGTATACAAATTGCCATCATTGATCATCAGATTTGTTAAATCCACTGCTGGATGAAGGCCTACCTCAAGCCATTTCCATCTCTTGCCCTCCTGCATTGCACAGCTGTCAACCCATACGGTTTAACCCGTATTCTTGTACAGGGAAAGGAGTTTTTAAGGTCCGATGCGGCATACAGCTGTTACAATACGGGCAAAAACAAATGTTCTGTTTGTGTTCTCCCTTGTGGTGGGGCTTTGCAGGATGAACGTTGAGATGTATAAGCGCACGGGGTGACCAATAAGGTCTGAGTTGGTCTGTAATAAGGTAGGCACTGATAAGGGGTTGACAGGCATGTGCAATGTGACAAGCCACCTCGCAGCTTCAAACTGAATTCATCACTCCATCTCTAAGCACGTGAAAACAATTAGCTGCCAAATTAAAGAACACTGCAATATTTTACTCCTTACGTCATCGCTGTATCATGAGCATCAAGTGCTCAGCATTTTACAAAAAAAAATTCCTGAATAACCTTTTCACAAATGCTACTGCTTTTATTGTATATGTACACGTACAAACCTTTGCCAATCAACTGCTGGTTGAGTTGCCGGGCTGCATAGTGCCGGCCGTGGCGGTTATTTTCGCACCGTACGTGGCCAAGCGTGCTAATGAGAGGAACGGACTTTGCAGCACTGCCCTCTGCTGCTCACCACGTAGCCCTGCATGGCGGTCACCCATCCATGCACTTGCCAGGGTCAGGCCTGCTTAGCTTAAATGTATTGAATTATAGGGGGTTGTTTTGACCATACTTCAACCGCGCTGGTCAGTACGGATCAGTGAAGAAATGCCTTTGCGAGGAGCCGTTTGTATATCGTTCACCACTGACGATAACCGTGACCGGGAATGAAGGTGGCTGGGTTTGAGGTGTTTTATACGTTTGAATAAATGCACCGATCATCGTCCATTACGAGCACATTGCGCAAATTGATTCCTAAAATGGTCGTGCTTTTGGTGATAAAATGCAGCCTACACCACTCCCCCATCTCCCTGCCACCTAATGGTTTACGGTGACATAAGCGTCACCAAGGTAAAAAAAGGTGTGGTGACTGGAAAACCACAGACCCAGCCCTGCTGAGGCTGGCCCGGCCCATCCCCACCCACTCCTCACAACCACCCACCTATCCAACCATCCATTTCTCCCTCCCTCCCTTGGTGAGACAGTACCCACCACAGCAGGGCAGGGACGCACTTTCCTTTGCCGTGGGAGTGGCGCTACCTCACCGCTCTGGAATGCTTTTATGTGGATAACAAAAAAAACCTCCAAGCTGAACTTAAAGACTCGATGCAGTTTTACCATTTGCAACGACGTTTACATTCAAGACGTGTTTTTTTAAGTCACGCAGTTGTGTATTGCTATTTATCGCCAGTTTGGTCATAGTTGCCATAAGTTTACAAAAACACACGCGGTACCTCATTGTTTCACTCTTAACGCTGTTTAAAGTTTAAATCCTGTCTAGAAATAGTAAAAATATATAGATATACGACTGAAGTATTTCACTCAGTCAAGATTCATTCCTTCAGCTCTGTTATCTGTTTTATAGGGGGAGGGGGAAAGATACATATTAGCACGCGAGGCAAACTATACATCGGAACAGACGAGAATGTGTAGAGTCTTGGAACAGCGAGCACAAAAGCAGCAGGGATGTTCCCGTGCGGGAGCGGGCGCTGTGATATCGAGAGGGACAAGACGGAATCCGTGTTTTAATCAACCGACATTTGTAGGGATGTGCATGAGTTGCTGTAGAGGACAACACCGGACGTGAAAAATCAGAGGTTTAAATACCCCCCGCGTCTATCCACCACCCGGCAGTCTCCATGGGAACACCGTGGTTCGTCGATCGGCAAGTCGCGTGCGGTGGGGTAAACTGTGGGTACTCCCCACCCATTCCAAGACATCTTGCCCAGCGTGTTGAACTTATTTTGCACCGTACGCAGCCAACGTGCTAATCGAAGGTGCGGTTAATAGAGGGGTTCTGTATATCTCCCTCTACTGGAGGGCCTTCCACGTTCAGTGAACAAGCAATTGCAGCGCTGCAATTTGACCTTTGACATAAAAAAGCTTTGCTTCAAACGATTCTATTATTAGACTGTCGGGAGGATTGTGAATGACAAGAGACCTTTACATTAACATATCATCGTCGCCCACGATGTATCCACTATCACTAGATAGATACACTCATTTTTTTAGAACTGATTTTTGTGTTTTGTTTTGTTGTCCTTTTCCCCTCTCCCGCACCTCCGATTAGCGCGGTTGGCTACGTACGGTGGTAAAGAAGTTCAACGTAGATTCGTGCACCCCTCGCGGACCCACGATGCCACCACAATCCGTCTCGCTCGTGCGCGTGAGCTACTTACTGCGCGGCGTATCTCTCCATCTCTGCTTGGGTGCGTTCACTCCTTTTGCTGCCATTCCATCGCTAGTCTCGTCAATGGGCCATTGTCTCAGCTTTTAACGACATCTTGTCTTGCTTGCGTCTTTCTAAAAAAAAACAAGTGTTCAATTTGTGTTTGTTGCATGTGTGTGTGTTGAACTTATTTTGCACCGCACGTAGCCGACCGCGCCAATCGGAGGTGCGGAGGGAGAGCAACAAACTAAACGCAAAAAGCAGTTCTAAATAAACTAGTTTTCGATGTAAATTACAAGTGCATAGGCTCCAGTAGCTTCCAGAAGGAAGGGCGTTCCAGACGACCGCAGAAGTGCATGTGAAAGCGCGCGATGTAGTGACCGTCTTTGTTCGATGGCCATCCAAAGGTTGCTGAGAATATGATCACGCGTTCCTCTCTCCCAGTGGAATTTCCAGCAAGATCTCCCTATACTTCTTGGTGCACTTTTCAGCTTTTATTTAATGTTCTTTGCAATTGTCCCAGTGTCTCATCCGTGTGACATGGTAGGTAAAATATTATTTTGGATAACACATTTCATTTGCTAAAGACACGCGTTCTTGCTCTAGCTCAACTTGATTTCATGGTCTCGCCAGTTTGTTGTATTAACTGTCACACTTTCTAATAAATGCTGTCTCAGAATTCTCACCAATCTTGAAATAGTTTAATTATAACAACTTGTTGTGGTAGTATAAAGTATTTACGACACGGGTATATTGGTGGTATATTGGTGGTATATTGGTGGTATATTGGTGGTAATATAGGCAGAAACAGTAATATACGTGAGAGCATATTCAACATTTAAAGTGTAAGACCAGTAAGTTACCAAATATGTAAGCGTAAGGTGTCTTTTTTTAGGAGAGAGGCACACCTATCGTATGATGCATCATGAGGTTAGAGGCAGACAAATCTCGCAAGTTACATCGCCCAAGGGACACGGCAGTAGACGTTCCTTCTTTTAAAAAAAAACTCATGCTGTCACTAAAGTTCACGATTCACGGGTCTCTTTTGCGAGGCTTTTTACCACTCTTGATGTGCAACAATTACGTAGTCAGTAGATACATTTAGCGTTGTAATTACATAAATGGGCTGCGCCTATTGAAAAGCGGCTTTAGTTGTTTTACAGAGGAATTCAGTGCGGAACGTAACACGTGGTCGCTCACGAACATAGCAAGTGAAGTCAGGTCAAGCACAATAAGCTGTGACGTCCTTCCTCATGCCTGAAATGCTTCGTTTGAAACTTTCATCCTCCGTATTCCATGCCACGACCGTGTAAGCACACGATCTTGCACGCGTTCCGCACAGCGAAATATGGAGGTGTACATGACCGGTTTACATGTCTTCACGTTTAAAGAGGCATCACTGTCGAAATGGAATTCGTTTAATTCCTCCGTGGTGGTCACGGAATAGATTTGCCAATGCGGCATCGCGGGATCAAGCACTGAAAGGGTAAAAAAAACCCCGAATATTTGCACAATGTCGACAGATGGCGCTGCACCAAACACACAGCATAAACTTGAAGCAGATAACGAACGCACCAGGTACTGATTTGAGGCTGAGTCGACCTAGGGGAGCCTCAGGACCGGTTCAGATAATCGTCAATGGGTGTTGACCGTGAGTGGGAATCGAACCGGTGTAACAGGCCGTAGTGTACCCACAGGCCGTAGTATACCCGGGGTTCAAACGGCCTAGGCTAGATTATACCCGGGTATTTTATGGCCTTGGCCAATTTACACTCTGGGGTATATTATGGCCTGGGCCAAATTATGCCCCTCTAGGCCAAATCATACCCCCATGATAGTAATAGTGTTGAGCGATATACACACGAATTACTAAAATTTTCCAACATTTTATTTAAAACTGTAAACACATAGACTTTGATTGCTTCAACCTGAAAATGTTTAATAACCCTAACCCTAAAAATGTTTCAATTGATCAAATTGAGATTCTTACTTCCATTTATACGCTTTTTAGATATCGATTGAAGTTCGTTGTCGGCTGTTCTCTGTATGGATAATTGCCTTCGAACTTTCACATGGGGCATATTCTGGCCTGGAGGGGTATCGTCTGGACCAGTCTAGTTTAAACCCCCGGGGGGTATAGTTTAGCCTAGGACACTTTATCCCCCCGGGTATACTCTGGCCTGGGCCAAACTATACCCGGGTTTAATCGGGGCAGGGGTTATTTTAGCCTTTTACACCGGCGCGCTAACCAATCCACTACCGCTCCCCACTAAAACATACACACATGTACTGTAGTCAATACAAAGAGTGTGAGCGTACTTGTTTAGGTAGAGGCTTTTAAGTGTTCTCATTTAGGCAAAGAAGGTTTATGACACATCCACTCTTGGATTAAAGACTGCTCCACAGTATGTAGGTCATGGGCTTTGCTTAGCCATAGTTCACCACGTTGGTCAGTGCGGGTTGGTGAGGGACCCATGGTTTACGTGTTACACGCCACCGATTTTAGCCATGGTCAGGAATTCAACTCAGGTGGTCGGGTTGATCATAGAGTGCGCGGACCGCTGCGCTAACTCCGCCACAATATAATTACCTTTGCTATGCGCCATCACCTAATTGCATGTAAGTGCATGACTAGGTGCAATTTACGGGGCTGTGTTTTTAAGGTCTCATTATGCCATTCGCAGAATATTATTTCATTCGCCCATGATCCGCGCCTCGCCCGAGGGGGTGGTGGCGAGAGGCGAGTGAACCATGACGTGAAAGCAAAGGAATCTGTGGTTGACTTAGCAGCAGCCAAGACAAAATGTTGTTGGCAATTTTTTTTAGCACCGACAAAGTGAACCTCAAACCTACACCAACATCAATGTTCCTTCGCAGCCACCACCTCTCCTCGTATCGTGTACAGTCGCGATAAACATGTCCGACTGCAATTCAAAACATTGTTGAAAGTGTCTTCAAATAACGAGCCCGGTTGCCGCCCTGTCTCTCTCTGTGTGGGGGGGGGGTCAAGGAGGAGGGTGCAAGGAGGGAGACGTGGGGTGCCTCGAGGCGGCAAGAGAGAACTTGTCGGGACGGTTCGAGCCACCCACCCACTCACTCACCCGTCCGCCGTGGCGGGCGGGGGGAGGGGAGGTGGCTTTGTGAACCACCACCCGTGGCTGGGGTGGAGTTTGACGCGTGAAAGGCTATCGCCGGTGGGTGTCAGGTTGTCTGCGAACTTTCAGGGGCCACCTCGCCCTACCCCTTCCCTGTGTCTCGGGCTTGACGACGCGAGCCTCTTCCTGCACCCGCAGCAGCAGTAGGCCAACTCTGCCGTTTTTTGACCGGACATTTCTGTTGTTAATCATCATCATCATCACCACCACCATCACCACCACAGATCATCAGCGTTTGTGACGTCACCCCCACCCACCTTCCGTGCCCTGTTCAGTCACCCGGTAGGTCCTACCGCTGCGCTCCGATCCGTCCTGCTCGGCCAGAGTGCTTCGAACGACCGCCCTCATGCAACAGCACCCTGTGGAGATGGGGCTCCCGCCTCAAGGGAACCAGTTCGGCGCCTACGACGGAGACTTCCCCCGCTACGCCGGCAAGGGCGGCAGCCTCCACTTGGCCAACTACAGCAGCAGCACGAACACCGCCAGGTGAGGGTGGTGACGGCTGCCGGGCGGATTGGCGATGGCGTTCATGGCAGTATTGAGTTGATGTTGGCGATGGTGTTCATGGCAGTATTGAGTTGATGTTGGCGATGGTGTTCATGGCAGTATTGAGTTGATGTTGGCGATGGTGTTCATGGCAGTATTGAGTTGATGTTGGCGATGGTGGTCATGGCAGTATTGAGTTGATGTTGGCGATGGTGGTCATGGCAGGATTGAGTTGATGTTGGCGATGGTGTTCATGGCAGTATTGAGTTGATGTTGGCGATGGTGTTCATGGCAGTATTGAGTTGATGTTGGCGATGGTGTCCATGGCAGTATTGAGTTGATGTTGGCGGCAGTGGCTTGACTTGTGCGTGTTTGTGGTTTGCGCAAAAAGCCTTCGCGGATTTGCATTACGCCGAGAATCGCAGTGAGTGCGCGTGGTGCTGTGTTTTTGAGGTTGCGATTAATGCGACGTTTAATTGTGCCGCTTGATATAATTAATTAGTTAAGAAGCCAAGCTAGAACATATGCTCTCAAGAATAGTTTTGCTCATACATTCTTCATCCTGTACATGTTTATTTGAAACATTACACTTGTACAGTATCCGTGCAACCACTTTTAGTAAACTACTTCCTCA
Source organism: Lampetra fluviatilis (assembly GCF_964198595.1). Lineage (NCBI taxonomy): Eukaryota > Metazoa > Chordata > Hyperoartia > Petromyzontiformes > Petromyzontidae > Lampetra > Lampetra fluviatilis. Next base: position 277,002 of record NC_136288.1, read on the forward strand.
GTTACCAAAACTTAAGTCGAAGGAAGTTTGACATATTTTTGGCTGCTATATTTTTCTAGAGAGCGTACCCCCCCCCCCCACATCTCCGATCAGCACGGTTGGCTACGTACGGCGCGAAAGAAGTTCATTATGCATTTAGCGAGCCCTCGGCACGGACGAATGTAACCGTAGCCGCGTGATGGATGATGCAGCGAGCGTGCGGTGTGGCCATTTCTGCGCAGGTCCAAAGGAAGCCTACCCAAGGGTTCCGGTCTCCCCGTCAACTTTCAAATGGAATTCTCCAAGTTTGAGGAGCTGCTGAAGAGGCTTGACACCAACCTGCAGGCTGTAAGCTCCCGCACGGGACGATTGACATATTTCAAGTCTGCACCTGCCCTTCCCGAGTCGCCCTGTGCTAACGCACACCTGTCACGACTCACGTCGATATTGTAGTAGTAGTGCGGGCTGTGTACAGTGCCATCATAAATCAAAACATTGGGGGGGGGGGGGGGGTGAACAGTGCACATGGACGAATCGCGTCATGCAGCAGCATGGGCCTGTGTCCACGCTATGTTTTATCCCGATACGGATTAATGTGTTGATTTTTTTTTTATCTCTGTGATCATGCATACACCTTAATATGTATGACTGTTGGGCCTCATCAGAACAGAGATAATCGTAAACGTGACCTTTACCAGAAGTCGGATTATCCTCGTACCACGCTATGTTTTATCCAGATACATATGCTACGGGCCCGCACTTTCAAGGGCCCCGCGCTAAATGCTTTCAAGCTATCAATTCCAGTTCAGTGATTCTGCACTTGCTCTATTACTATAGTACTATAGTACTATACTGCCTTCAACTTTTATGAATGAAGGTTAGCGATTTGTCGTATTATCTGGCTGTATAGCAAATGAAAAATTACAATTTACTGTGCAAGTAAAAAATGTATGTGTTTTAATATTTACGTGTTTTTTTTATTTAGGGCCCCTTTATAACATATGCTACAGGCCCTGCATTAGCTTCATCCGGCACTGGCCTTTACCCTTTTGATAACGCGGATGTTGGCGTCTAATATTTCGGCCCTACACACCTGTGTCTTGATTTCCTGTCACAACCGTGTTGTATTTATTATACACGAAGAGCTAGTCTTCAAGGGCTCTCACCTGGTTTTGAATAAAGGAACTGCGTTTAGTTTGATGTCCTTCCCCGAGCACCTCCGATTAGCACGGTTGGCTACGTTCGGTGCGAAAGAAGTTCAACGTACGGACGTACGTACGTGATGCAGTACCTGTGGTTTTGATGCCCTTTCATAGTACAGTACTTCCTCGCCCACATTGTGGGTGTGAAAACAAGGTCGTCACTCTTTGTGAATCCTTTTTTTCCATTCTTAACATGGGATTGACTCAAAATAGACGAACTGTTGATATTGGGTGTTTTTGTGCATGGGAAACATCTCTGTTGCAATATATGACGTAACACATTCGTGTGGCTTTAGCACACATTGCGATCATAGTTTGTAATGATTAATAATGTGTTAACCGTTAGTAATTGTATTTTTTAAACAATCCAATGCAAATTGGATTTATATAATGTCTAAATGTGATCCCATCTCAAGACGCTGTGGAGAAACGGCCATTTATTTTATAGAGATAGAGACAGTGAGTCATAGGCAGAGTATTGCATTCATCTTATACAGGTAGTCCTCTACTTACGATGGAGATGCGTTACAACGACCCCATCGTAAGTCAAAAATATCATAAGTCGAAGATAGCTTAGCCTACCCAGGAGTCTTAAAGAATGGTGATAATTTAGCAAAACAGCAATTTACCGTACCGTACTGTATAAACTATATACTGTATGTATTTATTCATTACAATATTGTATTGCACATTAAAATGTAAAGTAAAAAAACAAGGTAAATTCTTAACCGACCTATAAGAACTGCAATTTAATAGAAAGTTTTTTCAGGAAACAATCCTATCTGCTATAAAAACTTTTAACATGCATTGAGAGTGAGGCATCACCACACAAGGCGGGAGATGCGTACATCCCGGCAGTGTCCCAACGTACAGTATCGTACCTCGTACGCTGCTGCGTTTGCCTGCTGCGCAAATTAAAAATATTTTACAATTTTGTCGTATCGCTATCACCATCGTAAAATCGAAATATCGTAAGTCGGACCATCGTAACTCGGGAACTATCTGTATACCTAATTTGTTAACGTTTGTTATTGGGTTGACTGATGAACCAGCATTTGCCGAGTCACTCCAGTCACTTACTCATCAGTGGTCAGTCACCGCCCTTATTACTCTTCTTTCACTCTGACCATGGCTGCTATGCCTGTGAAGGGCACGATCTACCAGACTGACTTTGTTCCTCTCATTCACGGTTGTTGTTCACAGTCGCCACACTGCAGATTAAAACACTTCTCTCCGCTTCTTCCCTCGCACTGCTCAACTTTGAATTCCCTCCCGTCGTCTCAGGTGTTCCCCCAAGGCCCTGTAATAACCTTGCTCGCTTTAAGAAACGCATGAACTCTTTATCTATTGCAACCTTCATAGCGCTCTTCGTTTCTGTGCCACTTGGCATTTTAGGGCATTTGGGCCCTGCGCTCGACAACTGTGATAAAAAAAAAAGCTAACGTAAAACCAACGTGCGGTTGGCTACGTACGGTGCGAAAGAAGTTCAACATACATACACTTCTCATTCATTTATTTCACCTTGACTTGTAATTTTTACGGTTTAATCGGGTGAGAACTCAAGGGATCAGGATACTGTGGTCTCACAAAAATGTTCATTTTCCCCCGACAGGATCTGCGACGCATGGACACAGGTCACCAGCCATGGCACATCACCGAGACTGACGAATACCTGATGCAGGCACAGCGCCAGCTCAAGTGGCTCTCGGAAAAGATCCAGCTCTACGATACGCGGAACCCTGACTCCAACGCCCTGTACAACAGGTACATGCAGCGCGGCCTTACGCCACCAGCCTGGCATCCCTGAGACACTGCCAACTCGGTGGCGTTATTATTATTTTAAATTTTTAACGACAGTGTCTGCTCGAGGGCAAGGCTCTGGGGTGAACTAAATAGAAAGGAAATTACCATTTCTATATATAATTGGACGACCAATTATATAACGGCCTGCGCGACAGCTTGGATTATTATTGCGCAGGCAATTTAGTGTACTGTACGTGTAAGATGATGCCTGCCTTTATATAACGTGCAGTTCGCTCCTGTGATGATGGATTACTCTCGGTTTGTATGGTTCTGTTGGGGGTAGAGCAGGGGGCGCAGTGGTCAGCACACTTGTGCCGTGAACCTGGTGACATAAGATTGATTCTCAGTCGTGGCTGGCGTATTTATCTACAATGGTCTCTGAGGCTCTTGACCAACCATCACTGCCTCAAAGAATGCGGAGGTCAAAAAACTGCGGAGCCCTTCATCCAGCAGTGGATTGACAAATAAACCGTGAATTGTTTCACGATTATCTGAATGTATGGAATGGTTTGTGCACCACAACTATTCACTGCACGCATGTATACGGAATCAAAATCAATTTCCCTAGGCACTTGTGTTGAATAAATTTGCTAAGTGGTCTGGAACTATAAATTATGTTCAGCTATGCGCTGTGTGTTTTAAATATTGTACTTGCAAGCCAGATAAGATAAACTACCAATTAAACTAGCGTGGTAGAATATGATCAAACAACTTCCATGATCGAGGTGGTGTCGGTAGGTCTTCATCCAGCAGTGGATTGACAAAGGGCTGTAAATTATAATCCGTTTCATAACAGTGAGAACACAAGCAAACTGTAATTGATGTCCACTAATTTCACTTCCATACAGTGCATATTTTATTGCCCTGCCAACAGCAAATGATTAGGTGATGTAAATAATTGATATCGTAAAAAAAAATTCGTGATTGCTGCATGTGCATTTTACGCTTCACGATTGTTATACTTCACCCCTCAACTGCCTCCTGTTTATTCGTGCATTCGCCCAGAGCAACGGTGCGTGGATATAGCTCTCCGATGTGTTTATTGGTCGCACTGCGTGCTGCTCGGAATGATGTCCGACGTTTCGCTCAACGTGCCGGGAGCCCATTTGGGAAATAAAGTTGGGGAAATTATTTGGCAAATATGTCACGTTTTGTTCGCCGCCACGATGTCTGACATTTCGCTCAGATATCGCTCCAAACAACACAGGGTGCACCCCGCAAACAGAATCGGAATCATGATTTATCCTGGATAAATCCGATGAGCTATTAAGCTCTTTTTCACAGCTGTCCAGTGGGGGTGGGTCAGAAAGTTACAACAAACAATACGAAAACACGATTGGAGTGCAAAGTATAGAAAAGGTAATCAAATAATTAAATATAAATACGTAAAATAGATAAGAGTATCTAAGTGCAAATTGCAAAAGTATATCAAGTCCTGACGATTTTCAACCCTAAATAACAAACTTGGGCAAGACAGAAAAGCAAAGTGATTTGTTTACCTTTTCTATACTTTGCATTCCGATCGTGTTGTAACGTTCTGACCTACTGGACATCTGTGATCAAATATCTTCATAGCTTATGGATTCTTGCAGTATGAATGCATATTTTGATTCTGAGCACAACCGACAATACCTTTGCACTGCAGTTGTACGAGGATTTGCTCCTACTGCTGCTGCTGCTTGACTCGCATCGCTCCTCTCTCTTTTGGAATTCCAGGCTCGTACAGCTGCAAGACGAGCTCCAGGTGATGGGGCAGTACCGGGCCTCGCTCAATCAGCTCCCTGACGGCGGGGTGCAAACGAGCAAGTTTCAGCAGAATTTCTCAGGCCAGCAGTCCTTCACGTGCCCCCAGTGCAATGTGCAGCCAGGGCTGGGCGGGCAGCAGCTTCAGTTTTCTGGCTGCGAGGAGCACGTGGTCGTGCGCAACAGCCAAGTCGTGCAGGAGCAATTTCAGAATCTGGGTCTGAGCCAAGCGTCGGGCAAGGGCAAGCATTACAACGGCGTGAGCGCGGTCTCCAGCCAGGAGGCTGCGGGTCACCTCCGCTCCATTAAGGACCTCCTCAGCTGGGTGAACAGCAAGGAGGTTGGTTCCATTTAAACAGACTGAAAAAAACACAAAAGAATCCACACAACCCACACAACCCACCCGCCGTCATCAACATCGCACACCAATCGGAGCACTCGGAAATGAGCCAGATCTTGGCGGATTTTTTTGAGAATTATTCACAGTTGATCCTGGTGAGTGTTTGGATGTGAGGGTCGCCCGGGAATACCAGGTATTGGTTTAGGCCAAGGAGGGGCCCAGGAGATGTCAGTATAGCAAGAGATTGAATCTATTTGTGTGGAGCTGAGCATCGGTCCATCCTATGTGTGGATTTTCTCCGAATACTCCGGTTTCCTACCACATGCCAAATGCTCATTAATGAAATTAGCCAAACATCTTGATGTAGCAGGACCCGGGCACCCCCTTTACCAACTTGTACTGACCATTCTGGTGAAGTATAGTCAAACAGCCCCTTTGACCAATGTAATGGGGGTGGAGGTGACCCAAGGGCAGTACGTTACTAACACACAAATATGCTTTTGTACATTACTCACTATATATTTGCTTGTCGCAGAAGCACTGTACATTGCCTTGGAATGCATTGCTGTGTGCATAATGTGTGTACTTTATAGGCGCTTTCAACAATGTCAACAGAGACAATTAAATTTCGATTTAAAGCTTTCGTGACTGCAGGGATTCATATTCTTGGTTCTTTCGGTAAAGTCACGTAGAAGGGAAATAATAAAATTATAAAAATTAAACAAAAAAATGATCACGACGTTCCGAAAGAACCAAGAATAAGAGACAATTAACTTTTGTTTGCAGAGTGCTTTGCATAAGATAAATGCCAAGCGTTGTAATACCTGCATGTCCAGACCCAGCTCGCTCTCTACACCCTATATGCGATCGCAATGTGGGGGCTGGGGGGGTGCAGCTAGCGCACACGTGTCCGCCTGAACGTGCCGAGCGTCAAATGTGTCGCATTTTTCTTTTGGTGTCATTTGCAGCGCGGGCGGGAATAGAAGCCAAGGGCTTTTTACTGTTGAGAGTGTTGCAATCACAGCCGCCATCAACGAGCAGCTTGTGCACTAAAATTATAAGTGCAGGCAATTGGGGATTTGATTTTCTCGTCAAGGAGCATAAACCATCACGCGAACTCCGGTCATTATCACAGCAGCGGCAGCTTTTAGCCATCCGTCAAACAAAGACGGCCACAGCATCGTGCGTTTTCAGATGCGCTTCTGCGGCTGTCTCCGATATTTGGAAGCCACTGGAGCTATGCACTTTTAAATCTAGGTTTAAAACTAATTTCTTTAGAACTTCCTTTTGTGTTTAGCATTTTGTCCCCCCCCACACCTCCGATTAGCATGGTTGGCTATGTACGGTGCGGAAGAAGTTCATCATATGTACATACATCTGACAGTCTGTACAATGCGTTGTCGTTGACATTGAATGCTGTGCGATGCTTTCAGGACCACTTGAGCCGCATGGTGTGCGCTAGCGATATGAACAGCGTTGAGTCGCAGCAAAAAAACTTTCAGACCATGCAGACTGCTATTGCTGGCTTGGGAAGCCAGGTGGACAGGGCAAACGAGCTGGAGGTAATTTCCTAAATCATTATCTAAGGAAGTAATGGCTCATGAGTTTTTGTTGTTGTCATACACACTTTGCAAAAAACGGGGTTAATCATTAAGTAGATTGCCTGAAACAGAAAAAAATGAGCCGCATGGGATGGCTAGAGGTGTTTCTCTCACTACTCTTAGGATGGTCCTGAACCAAAAGAAAATGCTTGAAAAACGTATTCCGATCAATTGGTTCAGTATTACAAGTGACCCGAATGTTGCATGTCAAATTACGCCAACTTACCATCAAGAGGTGCTCTCAATAGATCCCTCAAGTGGAGGCCCTTCTGCCAGCAAAGGCACAATCAAGAAATTGCTAGAACTACGGCTTTTATATTCACCTTAATCCATAATGTAAATATGTAACATCATAGTTAAATAGTTAACATCCTTAATTCATTTTAATCTTATGAGCTGCCATCTGAGGCAAGGGTTTAAACTAGCATCTTGACATATACTTCACATTAAGGCTTTTTTTTATGCCACTCTTGTAATGCACATCATTGTAAATGTACTGTAGTTCCATGCCCATTCACAGAGGTGACCTCGCAGTGCAAAGTCATTACCGATGTGGACAGAAATGCACACTTTGAAAAACGCATTCAGAAAATAAATGCTTGTGTCTGCAGCGTTTGCATCTCAGCGGTCTTTATGCTCCAAAGTCCAAATATTTTAACAATAAACTGCAAAGCAGTATAATTCTTTTTTTGGCGTACATAATTATGTACATAAAACTATAAACCCTTCATCTATGTCCATGGTTACATTTGTATTTAGTACTGATGTAGGGGATCTGCGAGCCATCCTCACGCACTCGCACTCAGCATAGCACACCAATCACACGCACAGGTAATAGACGAGACGGGGGTCACACGGACTCGGTGTGCCAGACGGAGCTGTGTATTGGGAACGAGGGTGGAGATGGAGGGTTTAAAAGGGGCTGTGAGACGCGTGTTCGGGGTTGGTTTTAGGAACGAGTGTGGCTGTGGGTTGAAGAAACAAGTGCGTAACCAGTCTCAGACTCCTCTTCACTACAATAGCTCGAATGCGCCTCAATCACCCGTCCCAATGCATTCCTTCTTTTTGGCGTGCATTTTAGTCCGTGGTATTATTTATGGATTGCAACAAGAACAAGAGGCATTCTAACACAGGGCATGCACGAGCGCCACTTTGTTAGGGCTGGCACGCATTGCGTCTGAAAGAGAACATTGCAACCGCAGAGAATGAACACATTGTTGTTTATAGCATGTGCTAGAAATGTGACTGGCATCCTCCACTATGTAACGGCTGTTACATTAATACAATTAATAAGAATCATCTAAAATTAAATCACTCCTTATGTAACATCAATACTTTATTGCGGTTTTTACAAACTAGATAATAAATAACATCAGCCTACAACCTTACAATGGTCATTTTCAAATTAACAAACACCCCCTTTGAAGTCCTCTGCTGGAATGATTTACAACCTTTAATTTCTGTGTCTGATTTATTATTTCAGTCTAACATGCCACCAGAAATGAGGGATGAATATTGTGACCTTTTGCTGAAGCTCAACTCAAAATACCATAACTTACTGGTAAGTCACATTTATACCTTGCCCTTTGTACTCGAGTTACTTATTGTTTCGCGAGCTAATGGGCTGATTTTGTGTGGTTGTTATGTAATTTAAAGCAACTGCTACTTTTGAGTCATTGTCAATGCCTAAAATAACACAACAGGAGGTTAGTATTTTAATGACAGGTATGATGTATGTGCCGAACAAAAATACATGGACAATGGGAACAAAAACTGAAGAGTGCATGAACAAGCAATGGGGAGATGCAGATCGTGATTGAAATTACATTGAGAGGCAGAAAGAGGAACGAGTGGATTAGAGAACGTTCAAACTATTAAGAAGGCAAGTGGGCTTGGTCAGGAAAAGTCGCTGCAAGCGATGATGTGAGACGGTCAAAAGTAATGACAGAATGTCAGCCAGAATCGGAATCTTTATTTATCATGGATAAATCCAATGGGCTATAAAGCTTTTTTCACAGATGTTTAGTAGGGGTGGGTAAGAAAGTTCAGTAAACTATGAAATGGAATGCATTCAGAAGACATCCTCCGAGGAGATGGAGTGACGGAGTCACCTCGTGTGTATGTTAGGTATCGGGTGGATGATTACATTCTAGGATCCTGAGAGATGGCGGTGGCTTAGCGATGCCCTCATCCGGCAGTGGGTTGACCAAGGCCGATGATGATGTGTTGATCAATAATTGTGGGAAACTATTGGTAATTGCCAGCTTAAAAGAGTGATGTAATTTATAACTGCTCGTGTTAAGTTTTAGTTTAGTGGACATTTAAAAAAAATTGTGTCTAAGTGTCTGACAAAGCCAATGAATGCCATTTTTAGCGTATAATAACCCTTATTATAACGGGATAGCAATAATAAGACATAATGAGTGTTAATAGTGTTATTCAGACTTTATTTGAAGCTTTCGTGACTGCAGGAATTACTCTTTGGTTCTTTCGGTAAAGTCACGTAGAAAGAAAATAGATTAAATGCTGGGTCTTTCTGTCCCCTGGCCGTCCACACGGCCGTCCACACAGCTCTCTCATTGAGATGCTAATTTCTCTGCTCCAGCAGACCCACCTCTCTCTTTGCCCCCCCCCCCCCTCTATCTCTATTTAAGGCCTCGGCACAGAGACGTTGGGTCTCTGTGTGTCTATGTTGTGTGTCTCTCTCTGTGTGTCTCTGTGTTGTCTCTTTCTGCTTGTGTGTCTGTTTGTGTCCCCGTGTCTGTGTTTTGGCTCTCTCTCAAATTTAGCTAAGTTCTACCTGATGACGACTGCTTGTGTTGCAATCGAAACGTCGTATTCTGTTATTTAATTTATTTTATTTCTATGTGACTTTACCGAAAGAACCATAGAGTGTTATTCAGCTTTCATAGGTATGCAGCTTACAATTTTTTGTTTATTTTATGGAAAGTAAATAAAAAAACATTAAAATAATACACTACAATCTGGTCCTAATTTTAAATACTACAGGTAAAATAGCTGTTAAAAATGCATACATACGTACATTATTTCTCTACAGTTCTGTTGTTGCGTTTGTGAAGTACGTTAAATCCTTAACCATGAACACATTCCACAAATAACACAACAAGCCTTCTCTACCGTCAAAAGTTTCTCATCATTGGCAAAGGACAGCTGGCTATACTTTACTCTCCCCTTCCTCTCGGGAGGTAACGCATCCAAGGGGATGTAAAACCACGGAGATGGAGTGTTGACTCCAGATCGTGCAGGGTTGCTCGGCAAATTGTTCTGTCGCAGGATCGCAATGGATGACGATAGCTTGGGGGTTAGCCTTCACCTAGCAGTGGATTGATCATGGCTGTTGATCACAATGATTAAAGCCTAGTACTGCACAGCGAATAAGTGTACGGGGACATGTTATTTGATTTGACATTTTGCATAGCGCATATCTGTGGTGCACAGGTCATTGCATATACTGTATATATAAAGTGGATTATCTTATAATCATTAAATTAGGTGTTACCATTTGTCAATCTGCTGCTGGATGAAGGACTTCCCATGATGGGGGGCGCAGCGGTGGCGAGATGTTAACTCCCTCACCTGCTATGCAGGAGGTTGTGGGTTCGATCCCTACCCTGACGTCTGCTGTATATTTTGAGTTTTTTTGTGGATTTTTGTCAGGGTCCTCCGGTTTTCCCCTCCACATTTGGAGTCAACGTGACTCAGAGTATTTGGCTGCTATAAATTTCCGTCTGATAAAGCCGCTTCTTTGAGCTATCATTTATGATGGGAGGTCGCTTCAGAAAAAGAGCTACATAGCTCAGTGGGCCTTTGAGGATGATGATGATTGTGTGAAACAGGAATCCTCTGGAAGACACATCCAGCACATGAAGGATCTACGCAGCTTCATGATGCAGGCTACCGAGGAGCTCAAGTGGCTGAACCTGCGCGAGGAGAAGGAGCTCGTCTTCGACTGGAGCGACCGCAACACCAACATGTCGGCCAAACGGGACGCGCACGCGGTGAGCAAACCTGGGGTCGCAGTTCATGCAAAGAGTGGAGATTCTCGGGACTTTTTTTTCCAGGGGCGTTTTCGCATTTGAGATGTTTGGCCAACTCTGTTATTGAATAGTTTTACACATGACTGGAGCGTCCAAAGAGAGCTGGCGCTTGCAATGGGATCAAAAGACAAAGAAAAGATCACCGTATAGCCTGGTATAGCCACAGACTGTCGGGGCAAGCACGATTTTCAAGCAATCTATGAAGGCCAGCACGGTGCATGAGGGAGTGGTGCTGCCAGAACGACGCCCAGCCGCCTCTTCCCCCCAGTGGTGATGTTTACGCACTGCACCGGGTACTTAGGGCTGAGCCGGCCAAGGGGAGGCCCAGGACTTGTTCAGATAAGCACAACTGACGTAAGCGGAAGTCGAGCTCTGGTCATCGAGTTTGTAGCGCAGTGCGTTGACCACTGCATCACACTGCACCCCGCAAGGGAAAGGCACACACATTCACACACGCACTGTAGCTCAGCGACTCACTCTGCGTAGGTCACCTCATAGCCCTGCAGGTGGGTATGCAACACAACAACAACAGCCACCATTTGCCACTAAGTGGCGGTGACATGCGCGCACGCCCACACACACACGATAATCTCAGCACAATCCAATAATCTGTGCTCAAAAGTGCTGGATCACTGGTGGACATCACAATTATTTTGGAACAGGTCATCTGATGCACACCATTGGGAGACCCTCATCCAGCAGTGGGATGAAGCTGGCTGATGAGGATGTTGTGTTCCTCCTGTAGGAGCTGCAAAAGGACTTGGAGAGAAAGGAGGCCGATATTGACCGCATCCAGAAACTTGGCGAGCAACTCCTGAAAGACCACCCAGCAGCCGAGACTATCGAGGTGACCCCTGGGGATTGATAACAACAAAAATCATCCTCTTATCCATGGTGATTTGTGGGAAGGAACATAATGGATCTTATTATCCACAGTGTTACTGCGCAAAAATGAACTCCGTTCATCCGTGGTCAAAAATTGCGTACAATCGTAGGTGATAGGATACATTTACCGATGAACTCCTTATGTCATAAAAGATTTGCAGTTAAATTGAAAGCCAATTGCGGATAATAGAAAGAATATCATCACGGGTAACAGGATCTTTCGCAGACCCGGCAGTTTCCACGCTGAATGGGAGACATGGGTCATAGGGTCGCGGATGAGAAGAGTTCTCCTGTATTTTGTTGTGACACCACGCTCACGTTAATTGACAGTCCGTACTGCCTGGCGGAACGATGCTAACATGCTGATTTTGTCTATGTGAAAGGCGTACATGCAAACGCTGCAGACACAGTGGAGCTGGATGTTACAACTTGTCCGCTGCATTGATATACACCTGAGAGAAAACACAAACTACTTTCAGGTATGTTTCCACGTCGGCCACACCTTTACTTGCGTTTGTTTATGGTCACAAACAGCTTTAAGCAACCACTCCTACAAATTCCACAAATTTAAATTGCTCTCATCTTACACTGGCCTACACCATGTTTATTTAAGCAACTTGTACCAGGCCTCTGTTCTGTGTCTTCACATACATGTAAATATATATTTAGTCGATTGCCTATTTGATTTACAGATCAATATTATCTAGAAGCGTTTTATTAAGGAAAAACACTGTGGACCAGTTGCAACCGCCTGGGTCTCGTCAGCAGTCAGGCTTGTTAAACAAATGCTGCCGGCTTACCAATTGTTAATGGTAAGAGCACTGCATTTTAACTATGGTGCCCTATCCTTGCAAGCCAAGAGGCCGATGGACTAAACATACCTTTATTTATAAGACAAGACACAGATCAGAATTCTAGTTATATATGCTTTTATCCATAATGCTTCGACAACAACAACAATGCATCACGAGTGTAGACAATGTGCTTAACATTTCAGAATACAAAACGCCAAAGTATGTGTTTTTGGAATTCAAGTGGCGTGTTTGTGTTTTATTGTTTAGTTTTTTAAAGATGCCCAGGAGGTTGATAAATACCTGATGAGCCAGCAAGAAGCAATAAAAATGAAATATGTGTGTGACAAGTCTACAAACCTGGACAAACTTGATATTCTTCTGAAGTCTGCTATGGTGAGTATTTCTGTACAGAGATTGTAATGTCCCTTTGCAGACATTAATTACCTATTTGTTTACTTCAGAGACGTGGCTTCTCATTCACTTTTTATTCAAGTCAAGTAATTTGGTAAGTCAATAGGATGAATTGAAATGTATTCGTTGGTCCAAAAAACACCGAGCCTACTCGCAAACAGGATCAAGTTATCTCTAAGCCCTATATATTTATCTATATAAATACATTTTTTATGCAGTGGATACGTTTTAATTTGAAATAAGTTATACGTGACAGATCCTGTCCAATCATAGAGAGCTATAATCATAAACAAATTGTTAATGACGTTTAAACTAGTATCACATGATGGCAGGAGTGGCTGGTAAATGTTGTACGCCTTCTGGTGTCATCTGGCCCTACACCAATGGGGACTAGGCTCTAAAGAAAGCCGTCTCGGGTGTGGGCCAATCAACTTCAAGGACAGTGCATATTATTATCCTTATCAGAGTTGCTTCTTTTTGTTTGCTTTATTGACTACTTGTGTTGTGGTCATTGCAAACATGATGCCTTGAATAAAGGTGTCAGTTTTGTACCAGTTAAAAGGGTAAAAACCTACCATTATATTTTGCCACTGGTAAAAGAGATCTCATAGTGTAAATAATTCCCTATTAAAAACAAAGCAATTTACTCAACTTATATGAACACTTTTATTTGAATAATCCAAGTATTTGTCACTATATTATTATTGGAATCCCAGTGATAGAGACTTGGAATATACAATCTTATTATACAATTTCCATAGCACCACAGAAAACATAGCTTGTGCACCGAACTTAAATGCTGAGATGAGGATTTTAAGTTGCATATCAAATAAAACATTTCAACAACAAAACTTGATTTTATTGCATAATGCTGCCTTTATCATTCGCTTGGAATGCTGGCATGCAAAGTAGAACCCATGGACACGATGTTCATTCGTTATGGTATGAACACCCATACTTATTATGATCTCACTTGGTCTTTATAATTGGATGCAATGTGCTACTGGAAAAAAAAAAGAAAAACTGCCTGTCCCTTTGTCTCCGTGCCAAAGCCACACAGGATCCAAAAATTGCATGTCACCTCCGCCTTTAACTCCCGCTGCCAGGCATGCCTCCGTGGAACTTGGCTTTCTTCGTGTGTTGTGCCCCTACGACAGGCCGAGAGAGACGCTTTGGCAGATTACAACAGGACCGTGTTGAACCTGATGAACCGAGCCAAGACGGTGGTGCAGTTGAAGCCCAGGGATCCGCAGAATCCGGTCCAAACGCTCATTCCACTCACTGCCCTGTGCGAGTATAAAACCGAGCAGGCAAGTGGGGGGGGGGGGGGTGGGTCTCGTGCACGGTCGGATTGTTAAGAGCGTTGGGGTGCGAGCACGCACCGGACGCGTATCGCGTAGCCAGAAAGGGTCTGTGTGTTCTCTTGGTATGGCCTGGGACTGTTTTTGCTGTTGTTTTGCTGCCTTTCCCCAAGCTTGGAAATTGATGTACTAATGCAATTTGAACTTATATACTTCATTTGCATTTATTTACTTACTTTGAGTGATTTTGCTTACCTTTCCTTTTTGTAAAAAAAAATTCACAACTCGTTGCTTGCTTAGTCTGCTTGACGGGAGGTGATTTGCGAGGCATGGTGATGTCATTGGCATCAACGTCAGCCATGTCACACTGGGCGTGTCTTGTTAGGGGTTTCCTGCGTACGGGAGGCAGGATGTGGATGCGGCCACGCTTTTCAAAGGCACTCATTTAATCGACCATAGGAAAAGTAGTTGACTGCAATTCATCGTCAATTAATCAATTTCATTGACTAAATATCCCGGCTCTGGAATGGCAAGGTATGGCGCTATGATTGCCAACTTACCGCACTTCGCAGTAGCAGCAGGGTGTGACTTGGTTTGTCCTCCCCCTGGGACAGGTGACGGTCTATCCCAACGACCAGTGCCTCTTGAAGAACAACTCCCACCGTACGCGCTGGAGGGTCGTGGCTCCGGGTGGTGGAGAGATCACCGCTCCGTCTGTGTGCCTGCTTGTGTCACCGCTCAACAAGGAGGCCATGGACATCGCTGGCTGGTAAGCATGAGCACAGCCTGCACGCTATTTGACACAGCACTATCGTCATCTTGAGTTTAACACATAGGATTTTGTGACCAATATTATCTACAATAAAGGTTTCTTGGATTAGATTCACATAAATATAAATGTGTCGTTAAATTCGTCACCACCAGACGCAGATAATTAGTAACGTTTGTCAGTAAAAGAAAACGTACCAATTAGTGATAGGATCACAGTGATAACATCACCATTGCGATATTTAACACCGAAACAGGAGAACTTATTCACAATTCTGGCTAATCGCCTGATGAAGCTGGTTGTAATCACTGGCGAAACATAACAGTACTGGAATTGTAAATGCTGCGGGTTTACTCTCCAACACACCAATGTGCTGAAGCAGTAACTAACTGGGCAATTTTTGTTTACGTGACAAACCTTGCTGTGTTGGATGGTCGCAAGTTTAATGACACATTTATATTACACGAACAAAAAAAACCTTTATTATGGATCATCATCTTCCTCGTCAACCATTACCCATCCACTGCTTGATCAAGGCCTTCCCCAGTCCATCGTTGCATCTCTCACGGTTGTGCGAAATAACATCAGAACCTTAGAAGGGTTGTTTTTGGAGAGTGGGGTCCATTCAGTCAGTCTAGCCCTTTAGGATGAAAACCACAGACAAGCTGAGAGACAGCCAGAAACTGGTGCCAATGATCGCCTGCTGTGAATTGCCAGTAGGTGTTGGGGGTGGGGTGTTACTTTTTATGTATAATCTTCATTGAGAAACTTGCGGTATATTTTTGAATTTGGACAAGTGAGGCTGGCATACAATAGCCTGCTCTTGCGAAGGACGTTGCGGGATTTTTTACGTCCAATGAGAAGTAGAAGGTCTTACGGTTGCTGCAGCGGCATTGACCAGTGCGGCCGCTGGATTTGATCCCCCGACCCTCTGCAACAAGCGGCGGTCGTGCTATACCGCTAGGCCAATCGATCAAGCGCCTGCACACGGCTGGTGCCATCGCTCCGTCTCGCACAGCGTTGAGCAGCTTTCTTCTGTGGGACTGGTGGGACCTGCTTCATCCACACCACCCACAGCTCACTTTGATAAGGATGCCACGAAAATATACCTCGTTAGTGGTACAATATTCCTTCAGAACCCTTCTGTACCCTTTCTCTGCGATGTCGACGTTTATAGTCTTTTTGTTGTTGCTGTGCTCGCGCACCAGCACCACCACGGATCTCGCTTGAAATTTAGCCGGGCAACTGGCTAAACGGGATGATCTGTGTAACAAATGAAATAAACTGAAACTCAACGTGCTGGTTTTTGTTTTCTTACCTACTTGCTAACAATCAAATGTATTAAAAAGATGATATTAAGTTTAAGTAGTAAATGTATAATGGAGGTATTTTAATATGATGACACTTCCGATTAGCACGGTTGGCTATGTAGGGTGCGAAATAAGTTTAATGTATGTACATATTAGAAATGTACATGTAATATAAAGGCATAAAAAAAATCTAAATTGTGATTCTGTTTTACAGACCAGTTAAGAAAAGGTTTATCTTAAATTAAATTGGTATCTTGTCTCTCCGTCCATGCAGCATTGACCAGGTGTATCAAGACAACTTCTCCCTGTGGCAGCACGTCATCACCAACATGAAATGCTTGATCATCTGGCAGTGCCTGCTTCGGGACATGGAGCGAGTGAGGACTTGGTCTGCAAGCAAGGTACACATGTGGTTTCGAGTTATCACAATTGTCGTCATGGATGCTCAATCCACTGCCGGATGAATGTCCTCCCCAGGCCATCACTATCTCTCACGGTCTCGCCATGCAGAAATCCACTAAGCAATTATACAATGGGCTGATTTCATCACTCCCGCTCCATGGTGGGCGTCCTCTTGGGTGTGTTTCTCTCCTATGACTGCCGCTCCATTGTTAGTCTTGACCACCAGGCATCATCCCTTGGGGTGAAGTTTTTTTTTCCCTGCCCAAGCCCGCAATAATTTTCTTAACAGTCAGTGCCTTCCAGCAATAGTAGTGCATTATTTATAAGCAGGTGAGAGCAATGGCGGAGCCAGGATTTTCGGGTAGGGGGGGCAATCCCTCCAGTAATGAAAAATGATACGATTTGTTCGAAAGTAAAGACTTGTCCCTTTCTTTTCATTCAACGCGTGTGCGGCGATGGCGCAGCCATCGATCGAGGGTCGAATTCGAACCGTGTGTGATCGGCACACGCTCGCTGAAGGTGAATGCCTTCAGGGAAGTCGTGTACTGTATACGCAACTGCGCACAATTCTGAGTCACTTATAACTGCTTTGCCATTACTTATTGCCAATTATGGACTCAGACTATTGTCCTATCATCTCTGGCACGTAATAATATGCTACACAGTGGCAGTGGGGGTTGCAAAATGCCAATTTATTACTAATAAACCCCATTGATCGAAATCCCTAATTTCGATCGGATCATTGGGGGGGGGGGGGGCACGTGCCAACCCCCCCCCACTGGCTCCGCCAGTGGGTGGGAGCTGCCTCTGAAGTATAAATGTCTTATTTTCATAAAAGCAAGTATTTACAGAACACATTTCAAGAACACATTAACCTACAGAAATGAGGATTTGCCAGACAGAGAAACCTTGCATTGCACCTAGCATTATGCAATAATGCAAAGTTTAAAACCAAACTTAAAATACGAGCAAAAATATCAACACAAGTGAGATAGGAGGTAATAATGAAAAGCACTGCTATTTACATTGCCCGGTACATAATAAAAACAGAGAGAATGGCTATTAAACATACCAGAGATGTGATGAACAGATAATGTTGTGGGAGGCAGACGGCAGTGCATCAATCCATTGTTGTACTGTACATCCATGCATCCACATCCAGGCTCCCCACCTTCATCAACCAGCACTGACCAGCGCGGGTGAAGTATGATCTAACAAACCCCGTGATTTGCACGGCATGAAGAGACCCTCATCCAGCAGTGGATAAACAAATGGGCCATACGTGTTTGTCGTTCCATGTGTAGGATTCGTACTCTCGTTGTCTTTCTCGTCTCGTTTATTCACGCATAGAGTTCACACCTCCTCCTCATCATCGCTCCGTGTCTCTCCGTTCGCTCCGATGCACAACCCGCCATTAACAACACTCCATGTCTCCCCGTTTCTACCGTACACTGTATTCTCTCTATCCACTACTACCGTACACTGTGTTCTCTCTATCCACTGCTACCGTACACTGTGTTCTCTCTATCCACTGCTAACCGTACACTGTGTTCTCTCTATCCACTCTACCGTACACTGTGTTCTCTCTATCCTTATCATATCTATCCCTGCTCACTACTGCTCCGTCTCTGTCCCGGGCACCAACCACTCCAGCTCCAATCCCAACCAAGACTCCCGTCTCTCCATTACGCTGTGCCCTTTATCCCCGCACCAATCAGTCCCAATCAATTATCTCATCCCCCGCTTTGCTACTCGCCCCCAGGCCCCCAGCCTCACGTGACCATGTTATTGCCGCCAGGCCGGCGCCGGTCATTAGCCACTCACCCTCCTGACCAATCACCGGCCTGCGTCCTCCGTCACCCCTAACACCTGTCGCGTCTCTTAACGACCCCCCCTTTGATGCCACGACAACAACAACTGTGTCCTCAGATGCTCCCACTGTACTCTGCTCGCTTGCCTAGCAACAGAACGCGTGGCGCG
This sequence comes from Lampetra fluviatilis, assembly GCF_964198595.1. NCBI lineage: Eukaryota > Metazoa > Chordata > Hyperoartia > Petromyzontiformes > Petromyzontidae > Lampetra > Lampetra fluviatilis. The sequence continues at coordinate 295,580 of NC_136288.1, forward strand.
TGATATTTCAAGTCCTACACATGTGTGAAGGGCATAGTGAGAGCTGCACAGGGCAAACAGTGAATGATCAGCGGTGCATTGCAGTCTAAAGGAAATGCAATAGGACCTCTATATATATATCTCTAGCACCTGCACATATGATAACCACATAATTTATCTGAGCAGAAAACACTCCTCGGTCCATCTGGCCCAGTCATTTGTTGATCACTCAACAGGACCGTATTCTTACAGCATACTGCTATTAAAATCAAATATATGGCCTCGAGTTTCCTGGCTGGCTGCTGGCTGGGCTCCTCTCCACTCCGACAGTAACTCTGTTGTTAGTGGCCGCTGTGGGCCGCTGCCACCAAAACTAACTGGGTAACTGGCTACACACACGGCATTTTTCGTGTAACAATTAAACATTGAATTTAATTGAAATGGCGGAATAAGTTTGCAAGGCACAACATAGATAGAGGAGGGAGTAACGAACACAGAAGACTGACGCTGTTCATTTAATTTGCTCTAACTTTTGAGTTTGTGCTCCGATTAATGTAATTCTTTTCACCGGAATATTCCTTAAATCCTAGGGAGTATAAGAAAATCTCACAATACATTATCCTAGCATTTTATTAAAACATAAGAAAATCGGATTACTTTTAGCCCTTCGAGTACTGGACTGTGAGAAGAGTATGAAAATTACAGCTGTCTCTTTATTTTCCATTACAGAGCAACGGGTTCTCTGCGATAATAATACATGTAATTACCCGAAAATTAAATCTCATCGCGGCGGTCCACATCCGGCCGTGAGATTAATAAGCAGTCCTGCAGTAACACTAGGAGGAAGGCGATCCCGTTGTCCTTCCCCGCACACCTCCGATTAGCATGGTTGGCTATGTATGGTGCGAAAGAAGTTCATACATACGCACATGCAGCATAAGCCTTTCCAAGATCCGTTGTTTTTGGGTTTAGGCAAACTTCGACGGTGATTGCGCGGTTTTCGAAATGCCTTCGATCAGCGTGTCTCGTGCTTCATGTTGTGTTATCATCGTTCTTTTGTTTTTAACTTCCACCACCAGCAGTCACATCACGGGAACATGTCACTGCTCGGGGCTGGCATTAAACTATTGAAGTGAGAGTGGAAAAGGAGCGTGTGTAAAGCAGTCCTGCGAGCGTATATTTTTAAGTTGCACATGAACCCTCCAACAACTACCTTTAGTCATAAATATGTATTAATATATTGATTGATTGATATTACAGCTGAGGTTTTGGCACACTGCGCTACAAAACCAAGTGACCTGAGTTATATTCCTGGCTATGGCTAACGTCAGTGGGGAGATGTATCTGAAACGGTGCTTGCCCTGTCCCACTCCATTCATTCGCCAACCCGCAATGACCAGTGCGGTGAAGTATGGTAAAAACGACTTGCGTGACCGAAAACGACATGGGGGGGGGGGGGGGGAGTCCTTTGTCCCAGTGGTGGTTTTGACAAAAGTGTCAATTATTCTGATATATTCTCCAGAAAGTTACTTGCAGTTAAATGTAGGATAATTGCAATGATGGAATAATTTATTACACCTTTTGACAAATTAATCACGTCCTTTTTAGTGCCAACGCAACGATATGCCTAAAAACGTAAGTCAGGTCATGACGTTCAATGCTTTCATGCATTGTGCGGACATTGAAACGAGACAAAGCTAATATGAGACGTGGCACTTTGTCATGTGCAGTTTAATTCATGTCATTTTAGGTTTAAAGTCTGAAAAGGAAATATATTTAACAGATACCCAGATATTAATGGTATACACCAAGTGGTATATTTCTAAATTCAAGGCGAGTTGTTATGGAATGTGGACTATGGTGTTGTAAATGACAGGTAGGACTTATGGATTAGGGTCGGCATATTATTGGGGATTTTGCAAAAAAATCCCTAATCCCCCGGGCTGCAAGTAACAATTAAACAATAGGGCAGACATGAAATAATTGGTGTCATTATGGCCATGGCAATCAGGTGAACTATTGTGCTGCACAGATGCCTGGCCTTCATTGATAATAAATTGTGCGTGGATGATCTGAACATTGTCCACTGTTGAGCGATGGGATGATTTTCCATGGGCTGTGAAATTACACCTCAAAATGTGAACGCTTTTATTTACTTCCCTTCCAGCCACTGACCGTTCCACTTGCTGACACTTTGTTTTGTTACCTTACTCTGGGTTAAAGGATTAAAATGTGTTGTAATTTTTTTCAGTTTGGCAATAATTGTTGTTTAAGTTATATGGATTGCAGAGACCTATTTTTACCGTGATACAACTGGGAAAAGCAGCCGATAGCAGATCATATCACATTCTACCACACGCTCATACATTATTCCGAATAACCTGATTCTATTCTATTCTATTTTTTTTATTTATAAAGCGCCTTTCACCAAGGTGCTTGACAATGCTTATCGACTATGGTACAAAATGGAAAGATAAGGGGATGGGGTAGTGACTAGAGTGGAGGGAGCGGGGTGGAGGCTGCGGCTCGGGAGCCATTTGGGGCAATAGATGGTGCTGGTCGGCCTGGTCGGCGTGGCAGAAGAGGAAGGGAAAAGGCGAGTAGAGAAAAGAGATGGGACGACCTGAGGGCAGTGCGAAAGGAGGAAATCGAGGGGGGAGAGTCGGATGTGTAGAGGGAGTTTGTTCCAGTGTAAGGTGGCAAGCAGAGAGAAGGAGCGAAATAAAGATATGGCACAGGGTGGAGGAGGGGTAGCAAGAAGATGGGCAGCGTTTGACCGGAGCGGGCGTGATGGGACATATTATATTATCTGCTCTTATGAAAAACAGTCTTAATCACGCGGGTGGAGCGGTGGCGCAGTGGATTAGCGCATTGCACTGTGAACCCAGCCACCTGAGGTCGATAGCTAACATCAGTGGTGAGTGATATCTCAAACCGGTCCGGCTCTTTTGCAAAGCTATCCATGCTCTGTGAGCACAGCAACAACAACAAAATGCAAAAAAATATTGCAGAGAATGCGTAGAGGCTGCTTCAGAAATATTGCACAACTTGACAAAATTAGGTATTTAACAGGTTGGAAATTAAACACACGGTGCAAATGTAATGTGAAAAGATTAAGTACAGGTGAAAGTAAGCTCTATGTTTAGTCTTAACAGTAACGTAAATACACACACATATCGATAAATACAGTGGAAACATGTGGGAGCAAGAGGTGCCATACAAGGTTAGGTACAGGCACAAGTATGCTCTGTGTTTTGGATGAATAGGGACATAAAGAAGGGACGTGAAGGGTGTGGAGCGGTATGGTCAAAAAACCCCATGACTGACAGCATGATATTCGCAATCCATTACGGATCGTGAGTTCCAGTTTTCTTTCAACCCTCTCATCGTTTTGTCTCGACAACTGAGACAAAGCGATCAGAGTGCCACGGTGGCGAGATGTTAACTTCCTCACCTGATATGTAGGAGTTTGTGGGTTCGATACCGACCCTGACTCCTGGATATGTGGAATTTGCATGTTCTCCCCGTGGTCGTGTGGATTTTTCTCCGGGTCCTTCGGCTTTTCCCTCTGTATTTAGAATCAACGTGCGTTCAGAATATTTGGCTGTAATACATTTCCACGTGACAATAAGCCACTTCGTAATCCATTATGGATTGCGAATCCATTCTGGATTACGAATAATCTGGAATTGTGTACGTACGTGTGTATGTATGTGCGTACGTTGAACTTGTGGATTGCCAACATCTGGAATTAATCTTTATAAGCGAACACCCACCAGTGCGTTGCATCCAGTCAGAACAAACCACTTGAGCAGATGCATACCATACCTGTCAACCCCTTTTCAGTGCCTACCTTATAACAGACCAATTCAGACCTTATTGGTCCCCGTGCCCTTATAGAGCTCAACGTTCATCCTACAAAGTCCCATCATAAGGGCAAAACACAAAGATAGACATTTTCTTTAGTCCGTATTGAAACGGCTGTACGCCATATGGACCTGAAAACTCAATTCCCCTGTACAAGAATACGGGGTAAATCGTGTGGGTTGACAGGTATGCATACCGAGGAACGATCGAACCCGTGGGTGGCGGAACTCACACGGCCGCGTCGCTTTGCACCACGCGTGCAGGGCTCCCGCGAGGAGTACATACGCCTGCTGCACATGCTCGAGATCAACTACGACGAGTTCCTCAAGCTGAGCGAGGACTCGCAGCAGTTCAGCGTGGACGACCTGGCGAGGCTCAAGCGCGAGTACTCGAACTGTGCCAAGATCGTGCAGCAGGGAGGCGCTGGTGGCGGCGCCGGCGGAGGCAGCGGTCAGGAAGCGGTGGTGGACGGAACCATCAAGAGGACCGAGACAAACATGACCAACAAGCAGCCAGGTGCGCCCCAGCAAATCTCTCACTCCCTTGGCGAGGCTCGACACCAGATCGGTTTTGATATCGAACGTCCGTCCGTTCCTTCTCCACACGTGCTCACCACTTGGTCAAATGCAGTGGAACGTTAATCGGCGTTCATTGTCCCATGAACGTTCTCTGCCTGAGGGCTGGCTCTTGGATTCAAGTTTTCCTTTCACCCTCTCTAATCGTTGTGTCTCAGTTGTCGAGGCAAAGTGATCAGAGCGCCACGGTGGCGAGATGGTAACTACTTCGCCTGGTATGCAGGAGGTCGTGGGTTCGATCCCAACCCTGAGGCCTTTACACGTAGGGTTTGCATGTTCGTTTAGAGAATTTGGCTGTAAAACATGTCCACGTGATGATAAGCCACTTCGTTGAGCTATCATTGGTGGCCCGGTTTCTTCTGAAAAGAGTTATATTGCTCGGTGGGTCTTACCTGGTAAAATAAAAAAAATTGTTTAGTTTATTATCCCTCTTGGTCTCTCTCCTTATAGAGTATCTTCAGCATGCCTTACTCTCTGACAATATGCCAATTCACATCCTATAAAATTGTTCCTATCAGACTTCTCTCCTCTACGTTAAAAGGAGGTATACGTACCATTTACGTCTCGAATTACGTTAGAATGTACACTTGTTCAGACTACTACAAAAAATATATACACGCTAGCATATTAGATGTATAATTCAAAGACACTGCATTTAATCTCTGGTCAAGGCATTTACCACCTCAGGCAGGTTTACTTACGAATATTGACTTTGACCACCATGTAATAAATTGAGTACACAGCTCGTAAGTCAACAGGCAGTTCACTTATTGCAGGGGCATAGTGTGGCGACTGTAACACCTTTCAGAAAACTGTGTGCAGCGCTCTAGAATTAAGCTTAACGCCTCTTAAAACACAGAGGTCGCTTGCCTTAAGGGACGAGCAAGCTATGTGATGGGACGTGTGATTTTGAATGAGCGATGCACGGTGTGGCGATATGAGTGTTGTATTTGGTGTCTTTCCGCTTTGTGGTCTTGCTGCTGCTGCATGCAAGAGGTTTTTTTTATTTTCTTCTGGATCGTCTTCCATTTTTTCCATGTTTCCATCATGCGGCCATGTTTCCACCCCCTTGGGTGCTGTCCCCTGTATGTACGTTGAACTTATTTCGTGCTGTACGTAGCCAACCATGCTAATCGAAGGTGTGGGGGAAGGATAACAAACTAAGGACGTAAAACATTTCTTGCGAAATGAGTTTTCAATCTAGATATTAAAATACATAGCTCCGGTGGCTTCCTAATATCGGAAGGAAGAGCATTCCAGACAGCGCATCTGAATGCGCATGATGCAGTGACCGTGTTTGTTCGATGGTTAGCCAAAAGCCGCTGTGAGGATGACCAGAGTTCACGTGATGGTTTATGCTTCTTGACGAGATCAGTGAGATATTGTGGTTCATTTGTGGCAAGCATTTTGTGTGTAATGAGTGTGACCTGATAATGTATTTCTTCGGCAACCGGAAGTCAACGCAGCTCGGCGAGCACTGGACAGACATGGTTGAAACTTGCAGTAACTGTCACGACACATGCCAGAGAATTGTGTACACGCTGCAGCTTGCTAATGCTTTACGTAAACAGGTCGGAGTGGCTCCAACAGCACCCTGGACAGCAACGACGGGCAGCAGAGCATCACCTCGCAACTGGACGGGATTGAGAGCATCCTGGTCCGTATCATCCGCACGCCGCTCAAGCAGCCCGAGCCTCTGGAGGACAGCGAGGATCGGCTGGACCGGGTCAAGGTGCGGCCACGCAGCACCCCACAGCTGCTGCTCGGCAGCGTGCCTTTCACAAGGAAATTAACTAAACTTAAACTATTTCTGTTTTTCTCTTTGGTTCTTTCGGTAAAGTCACGTAGAAAAAAATAAAAAGTAAAAAAAATACCACATTTCGATTGCAACACAAGCAACCATCATCAGGTAAATGAATGCAACCAGGCTATGTGTTGTGTTAACCGTCTTGCATTTGTTGTAAAACGTCCTATTTCTATCTAAATTTTCCTAGTTTATTTCTGTTTTACCAGGTAAGGCCCACTGAGCTGTATAGCTATTTTTCATAAGCGACCTGGCCTCAAATGATAGATCATTGAAGCGGCTTTATCATGTGGAAATTTACAGCAGCCAAATACTCTAAGCGCACGTTTCTAAATGTGGAAGGGAAAAACCGGAGGACCCGGAGACAAATCCACGCTAGCACCTGAAGTACAGGGTTGGGATTGAACCCACGAGATCTAGCCACCGTGGCCATCCCTAGGCCAAGTGCTGCATAAGTCACCGGTGGGCCACTACAACAGCGATGCAAAAAGGTTTCTTAAGAGAAATGGTTATTCAGGGAACCCTTCTTCCATACGGCTGATGCAGATGCAGAGCAACAACTACAATTTCACACTCAGGTGGTCAAGCCAGATAACTGCGTCGGGAGCAGCGGAGTGTATCGCAGTGATGTCTCCTTCGTGTTTTTGGATCGGGAATTGCGTCATTATATGTTGTATGGTCTGTTCTGAATGACCACAGTCACATGTTGTGCACCCCTTGATGAGCATTACCCTTACACTTCTTAAGGGGAGCCATAATAAGCTAAACTTCTTCATGGGTTCTCTTCGGGCATTTGGCTAAATTATAAAGCATCTTGGTGCAATAGTATGCGTTTTTCTGCAGAGTAATACATCATCTTCATCGTTACCAAATGTTGGCCTGCATGTGACATCGTCATGGTCAACGTTACCTTCACCTGCAGCGACAGCAGCAGCTCTCTGTCCACTGCTCGATGTCTCCTCGTGGTGCCAACGGGTTTTATTTCACAGATGGATGCCGTCTCACCCTTGCCTGCATTGGTATTTCACGACGAAGTAAATCATTGCATTCAATATGTTCGTGCAGGCATTGGAGGGGGGGTTGTTGAAGTTGGAGAGGAAAGAGCAAAAGTAGTTTTTTTAAACTGCAGCCACATTAGTAAAAGTATAATTGTAACCATAGTGAAAAGTCACGACCATCAGGCTTAGTCTTTTCACCTAAGCGATTTTTACCTGTTCTCGACAACTGCGCATATGCTAATGTGTCACATACATAATGTGTCGTGGACAAAGTCTGACTGGGTATGGCTTTTTTTTCTTTGTTTAATTAGTCATGCGGAGCCTATTGAGCTCCCTGAAGTGAAACATCTGTGAAGGCTGATTCAGATGATCGAAACTTAAGCGTTTTTCTTCTTGTTTACAAAGTGACGCGTGCAGCTGATACATTATGAGCCTCTTTGAAATTCACTTGATTTGGAAGCAGGCCATATTTCAAAGGGCGGTGGCGTGTGCATGGGTGTGCCTTTACAACCGCCAGGCAACTGTATAATGTCACTCACCTGCCTCGTCTAGAACGACCAGTCACCCAGTGAGTCAGCCTTGTTACTTGCAACTCAACACCCATGGAGGAATGACGCGCGTCTTTATGGCAGTACTAACACACACGCCAAGTGAAAGGCACACCGCGTCGCCCATCTTTTCACGCTTCTATATTGTGTGGTGTCTCACTTTGCGATCTCAAGTTTGTCGAAAATCGAATCGTCATCAGTGTATCAGTCAGTCTTCATCATGAGCGCAGTAGTTTAGTTTATTTTGTTGAACCAGGGTTAGAACTTAAGAGACCGAGATGGGTCTCATTTGCAAGGGTGACTTCGGTCACCAAAATGGCAAGAGTTAATTTAAATTTAAAAAAAGTGCTGCAGAGGAAGCCAAAATAAAATAAAACATTTCCTGTAACATATTCGAAGCAAAATTTCATTTCGAGAAAATTTGACGCAGCATTCGGGTAAAAATTCAGGTACACAGGCTAGGATATGTATCAGACATACCGTCACCGGATGAAGCAATCACTACCATCAGCAACCAGCATCCACCACTTTCACCACCGCCAATATCCACTGGTTGAAGTGTCGCAAAACATATAACGCCATTGCAGTGCTGAGGCAAACGTGTAATTAATTGAAAGTATGAGTCACCAGGCCGCCTTGCCTATGACTATCACTTCAACTTTACAGTGCTTTAAAGGACACATTTCGATCATTAAAAGAAAAGTGAAAAGATATAAAGGTACAGTCATAAAATTATTTCTTCACACCACTGCTGGTGGAAGGGCTTTAGAGAGCCCCACGAGAGGGTATGTTTGGCCTACTCTTCCATGCTCACCGAATGTCTAGGAAGCTGTGGGAGTTCCCAATATTTTATCACAACACAACCTTACGATTGACTTACTGCGGTGAACCCAGTTATACTGCTGTGTGGGCAGGGGTGGGGTATCTGAGAAACTTGAGACGTTGTTTCAGCTGCCGCACTGGGAGATTGAAGCAAGTGACCTCTGGATCGGGACTGAAAGTCCAGCTTGATAACTGTTACACAATGGCAGCATCTTTCCGCTTTTACCAAATGCAGTTTTTTTTACCACCACGTTTCCTTCAATGTATCAATAACGAATACAATATTACAACCAATAATAAATAGATAAAAACACACGGTTATTAAGTGTTGCTCTTGGGTTAACTCTTTGTAGCCTTGGACACTTACATCACGACATACAGGACACAATTTATACTGTACAGCACCCGACAGCAGTAGTGTTTGTTCGCCTGAAAATATCAACACGTTTACGTTTATAAGCCGACAATCCATTTTCCGACTACAGGATCAATTAACAAGGACAACAGCCGTGAGCAACTGCCCTTGAATTGTCCTTATATGGGTATTGGTTGGCACGGACGTGTGGTTAGTATGTGAACGCTCACCTTGCTGAGATCACTTGAAACAAAATAGCAGGGTGTTGTCAGTATCTCGAGGTGTGCAGGCACGGCCACCGCACGCGATGGAAAAATGGGCATGCGCGGGGATTATGCTTTGAGCTTTTCTCGCAAATGTTAAAATAAGACGTATCACAGAGCTCTCCTAAATTTAGCATCGGGAAATAATACATCCAGTGCTTCATTCATAAGTCGCAACATGATATCATCTTTTTTGTAGTCATATATATCCTATTTAAACTGATGAAGTCATCCAGGCTCTCACATACCAAGATCCTGATAAAATGTGTTTGATAATAATAAAAACTGAATAGAAAGGATGAGTATCATTATTAGAAAGCCACAGGAGCTATGCACTTTTAAATACATGTTTTAAATCTAATTTATCGAGAACTGCTTTTTATGTTTAGTTTTTTGTCCTTCCCCCGCGCCTCCGATTAGCACGGTTGGCTACGTAAGTTGCTAAAGAAGTTCAACGTACGTACATGAGGATGGAATGGCTGCGCTGAGATTGCATGCAGAAAGGAAATCAGAACAGGAGTCAGCCAAGGAGGTATACTCTGACCAAGGCTAATTACAGCCACATTGAAATATTTTTTTTCTTTCTAAAATGAGATTGGAGATGAAGTGTTACATTTGCTGGCAGCATAGTCATTAATACAACCAAGGGGAATGAACTACAGGAACGATTGACTGAAGGTAGAAAAGGTGGATACAAAAATGTAAGATAAAAATCGATAAACGAAAATGCGTGCACAATTAAGCTAACCAAATGCAAATAACAGTAAAGAGGGACACAAGTGGAAAATATAATAATGTGTATATCTGTATCATTTATTATATGGCATTAAACCATTCGTAGTGTTATATATTGAATGTGTACAATCTGATTGTCATCTTGAGTTTTGTGGTAGCCACAGAAAAACTCACCGTTTACAAATGTGCTCTTTTTTTTGCGTCCACACGCCTCTGCAGAATGTCAGACACAAGCTGGAATCAGTCTCGAGCCAAGGACTGTCCCCGAACACTGCAGGGAAACTCAAGACTCTCCAGGGTCTTTCTGTCAAGTGCCTGGACCAGTAAGTGTTGCCATTGTACGGGTCAATTTCCCAGAAACGTGCATCTGTACTGGACATCCTGAATTCCTTCGCGCTGTCCTTATTTACCTGCCTTAACCGAGTCCCAGGGCACGTCTTCAAGAGGGTCCCGTAAAGTGACGTTTGGCTAATCCCATTAAATTAGCATTTGGTTTGTGCGAGGAAACTGGAGTATACACTTGGATTGCTATCGAGGCTTCACACAGGTAGATTCAAGAATTTAAGTACTGTGCCGGCATCTACTGGCCAACCTAACAGCCCAAGCACCTTGCATTTCCAGGCAGTCTTCCAAACGAATATTGTACGGGCTCAACTTTGTTTCGCTTCCGAGCTGTTTGACGAGATCGGGCAAATTCATGGTGATTTGGTTATATCCTCCCCCACCTACCTTCCACCTCCTGCAATACCTGCAGGGTCTACGGGTTGAACTACATTGTCGGCAGTGAACTCTTTCCTATATTGTCATCGCATAACCCAGCGTGTTGTCCCGCACAGCTACAAGGTCATCGACATGATGGTGCGGGGGGTCCTGGAGGTTGAGTCCAACATTAAGGTGTATGAACAGAACCTGGCCAAGGGAGACCTGGTGCTTAGCAGCCCAGAGGGAGTCAATGCTCACATCATGCAGCTCAAGGTAAGGGATCCACTGCTCTTAACCATTCGTATGACCACGCACCGCACGCTTTGAAGTTTTGAGGAACTGACCGAATACGGAATAAATAGTACCAGAGGTAGAGTGTGCTGCTTGCGATTCCAGGTCAGGGTTGATGCAGCCCCTTCATCCCTACTACAGTGGTTGCCCTGTGTAAATACTCGCCATAGTAATGTGGAATTTCCTCCATTGGCTCAGGGCGAGTGCTACCCCATGCTCAGTTCAGCAGGAAAAAAAACATTTGTATCGTTTGTTGAGAGTACAAGTACTCTTCCTGAGTGATTTATTCTGTGAATGCCACCTATTCAGAATGACAGGTCCACCATTCCCATTGTACATAATCAAAGTTCAGGTCACATTTTCATGACATTCCTTCGCGTTTATGATTTTAAATAACATATTCAAGCAAATTTAAACGATTTTCCTACCTTAAATGTAGTAAATACAAGGTCCCACCCATAGCCCCAAGTGCTGTTTTGATTTTTTTTTAAACGTTGTAAATCATGAAACGTGAGAACCATTAACAACTGAGGAACACTATGGGATAGGGGTACCCATATCAGTCAGATACTCCGTAAGATAACATTTGTTCCCCTCATCAACCCACAATAAGCCGTGCAGTGAATTATAAGTCAAATCAACTGCCATAACAGACACACTTAAACCCCAACATTCACCCAGCAGTGAGTAGACAACGGGCGATGAACATAAACACAGGTGTGAAAGAAGGCCAGCTCCCTGCAATGTAGGTCACAAAATAGTAGCGCTGCTGCTATATCCTCTAGCCCCGATTAACACTAATCCTTTAATTCACGTAGGTCCTGACTGTGCGTAGTTTCGATGATGCAACCTAACGCCAGAGCCTGTCCTCTGCTGTGACCAGCAATGGCTGTTGGAGATCCAGCAGAAGCAGCGGCTGGTGCTCAGGATGCAGGACGAGGTCCAAAAAGCCCAGGTGGCCAACGCGGAGCTGTACAAGATATACAACCTGCAGTACCCTGACGTGGACATCTACACCGACAAAGGGACGGGGCTCATCGAGCGCTGGAAGAACATGCAGACCCACATCAACACTCGGTAACGTGGCCCGCGACGATCGAGAACAGGTCCAGATTTTTTTCCGACACATTTGTTGTCCATAATAAAGGTTTTTTTGGGGGTTGGATCACGTAAACATAAATGTGTCGTTAAACCCGTCACCACCTGACACAACTATTTAGTAAGGTTTGCATACCTGTCACCCCTTATCAGTGCCTACCTTATTACAGACCAATTAAGAATTATTGGTCACCCCGTGCCCTTACACATCACAAGGGAGAAACACAAACAAATATTTAAAAAAAATTGTCTATTGAAATGGCTGTAGCCCTCTCTTGATGCAGCTAATTCGGCTGTGACGGTCCCACCTGATGACGGAGACTTGTGTTGCCTCCGAAACGTCGTGAATTTTAATTTTTTTTGTTTTGTTTTATTTTACTTTCATTAATTTTAATGTTTTACCTACGTGACTTTACCGAAAAAACCTAAGAATATGAATCATTGCAGTCACGAAAGCTTCAAATCTAGAATGGCTGTAGCCCGTAAGGACTTGAAAACTCAATTTCCCGATACAAGAATACGTGTGAACCGCATGGATTGACAGCGATGGTTTTGTCATGTAAACAAAACATGTACGACGTTTCGCCAGGAATTCCAACTAGCATCATCAGGCGACAGGCAGAGTTGTGGAGAAATCCTCCTGTTTCGGTCTTAATAATAGGGATAAATGTGACGTAACTTGTGAGCCAAGCAGGTGTGAAGGCCAGTGGGGGGGGGAGTTAATGTATCCATATACATTACAATGGATACAAACCAGAGTAATTACAATGGATATCCACATTTATGTTGACGTGATCTAACTCAAAAACCTCTTATAGATAACATTGGTCGCGAAAGCCTACGTTTTAAAATGACGTGTTCTTTCTCCACACCTTCGATTAGCACGGTTGGCTACATACTGTGCGAAAGAAGTTCAACATACATTCGTCCCCTGTACATTAAGCAGTCCCCCTCCTTAACCTCCTTCCGTTCCTCTCTTAAAGCCTCACCTCATCTCTCATGTCCACGGTCTTCCTCTTCCCTCTCTCCTCACCCCTCCACTCCTTCCCGTCCCACCCATATCCTTTCGTGATCCCTAAGTACCCTCTGTTGCTGTCACCTATTCATTAATACTTTTCGTACGCTCCTGTCAACGACATCATTCGATTCTGTCACAGTTTTGTAAGCAATATCGAACGCCTTGAGTGAAGGCGCTCTATAAATATCAATTAGCTGTGTACGGGACTCAAACTCGGATTGCCACTGCGCGAACCACTCCCACCAACTAATTTGACACTGCTGTAATTTATCCGAAGCAAAACCTTTTCTTAAACTGCTGATTATTTTTCTTCCCAAAACTGTAGTCTTAAACCACTTGTGTGCAGCACTCAGCTCTGAGCTCTGCTGCTGAATTTTACATTTTGACACGGTGGATTTTCCCCAAGTGGGTACATACGGTGGTGCAGCAAAACGATGTAATGCTGATGATGTGCTGATGTCAATGGGCAGGCTGCAGAGTCTGGGAAATGTGCAGAAAATTCTGGAGGACTACAAGGTGCAGCATCGCTTTCTCACCGAGTGGTACGGAGACGCTACTCGCCAGCTGCAGAGGGCCCAGGCCATCAAGGGCGACGACCACGAGGAGATAAAGTCCATCATCGCACAGCTCAAGGTCAGGGAGCACTTTGTAACTCTGGCTGTTTAACCCTCTCCCGTTCCGAGACGTCTGCAAGTTTGCAGGGTGGGTGTCCCGTTCACCGCTGAGTCTCAGAACGCTTAAGCTGTTGAGCCTTACATTTGATTTAGAGAGGCGTGGCGCAGTTGTTTTTTTGAAAGACATTGTATTCACCGTAGAGAACTCTAGCGACGCGACCGCACTGTATGGTAGCTGCAGCCAAACTGTGCCACATGCCCTCCCCGCATGGCTTTGCGGGAGCCTCCGTCCCGATAAACTTATTCTTTTTTATTTTTATTCCGCTTCCGTTCCGATGATGTTACATCGGAATGGGAGAGAGTTAATAAACATCATGATCAGCAGCAGCCATTGCTGGGTGAAGGGCTCACCCTCATTTGTGGCATCCTTCACATTCCTGAGATGCGCTGGCTGTATTGGCATGGAGACTTACCCAACAATATGTACAAACATCATTATTCTCGTTTGTGATTAACCAGTTATTTCCTACATGAGGGAGCTAAACTAAGCAATACATAGGATTAATTTATACAGTCTACCAATATTGTTAATTCACAACTTCACAGACAAACGTCTGAGACTGTTACAAAATATGAAACAAAGTTTAGTAATAACCATGGTTAGAAGAAGATGATCAATGGGAAGAATATCCAAACATCTGTAAGTTACATAAATGTCTCATCATCATCAGCTGCTGCTGCGAATGATGTTGATGACTAATGTGAAGGTATGCATTGGAAGGCATCTTTGTATTTGTGTTGTTTAAAGGTTTTGGAAACAGGTGTGCATAGGAATTGTTAATTACTTTTGCAGAAACTCCAAGATAAACTCGGAAAAGATGAACAGAAAGTGAAGGACTATAAGTTGTGCTGCGACAATTTCACCGATGCAATGAAGGTAAAACACTTCACGATTATTGACCATGTACGTTAGTGAAACCACATCATCGACAATGCGTGTAACGAGTGAAAATAAATACTTTCTCGCTCGCTGTTGATATGTACACAAGCAACAGTTTTAATCGCCACCGCTAATTGGAAATGCCTGTTAAAAATATACTGCATCTCCGCGGGGTAACGTCACACGCTCTTCTCTATCTGTGCTTCAGCACTACGAGCCGCTGTTGCTGCAGTACAGAGATCTCATCAGGAAGTTCCACGCGGTTCTCCCCGACTATGAAATTCGTGGTGCCTTGGACGACTTCTGTCAAGAGGTGGGTATTCGAGAAAACACTTTTAAGATGCAGCAGAGAACTTGGCGACAGTAGCACTGCAAGATGCCTCCACAGGGTGGAAACGCCGGCCGGAGACAAGAAAAGATGCTAGCGTTTGCCACTGCGGAGGTGTCAAGACCATAGAATACTAAACCTTATGAAGATTAAATTTCTGTACCGTTATTCTATTAAATATCAGCTGCGTGATTTGTTCTTCGTAAAACAAAATCAAAAGCCAAATCTTGGCCCTGAGTAGAACTGTATCTTCTTTTTTCTTGGTTCTTTCGGTAAAGTCACGTAGAAGGGAAGTAATAAAATAATAAAAATAAAACATAAAATAATTCTCACGACGTTTCGGCTACAACGCAAGCAGCCGTCTTCAGGTGAAGAATGAGACACTGCCAAGCTTGGAGCTTATATATAAGCTGGGTTGGAGGTGGAAGAAGAGCGCCTTAACAAAAGAATGTGCATATCAAGAGGAATTTAGCATATTCATGGGAAATGCGTAGGAGGTGGGCGGGGGGGTTTCAAAGTCATATTATGCCCATGCATTATGCAGGATTAGCAGCATCAAAGGGAGGGGTAGGGGGTAGCATTAACAAAGGGAGGGAATGTTAATAGTATGTAGAAGCAATGAAACATGTCAATGGGAGAGCGGTGCCAACGCAAGCAGACGGCTGCTTGCGTTGTAGCCGAAACGTCGTGAGAATTATTTTATTATGTTTTATTTTTATTATTTTATTACTTCCCTTCTACGTGACTTTACCGAAAGAACCAAGAAGATGAATCCCTGCAGTCACGAAAGCTTTAAATCGAAATGTATCTTCTTTTTCATTCATCATACTCTTTTTTTTCTTATTGAGATAAAAACCTTCGGTATAGTGTCAGTGAGTCCATCTCAGGTGTCAGTGCAGTTCTCAATGCGTATATTTGACATGCTTCAATAGATGTTATTAACAAAAAGGTGACAATGCAGGAAGGCTTGGGATATTTATGCCACTCATCTCACTTTAGTTTGGCTGTGGGAGCCTTTTGCATTTTACACTGAATCGTAAGGATCATAAATATAGTCCAGCATGATTTTGGAAAATCACGCAAACCACAGTTCTTAAATACAGTGGATTGTGAAGGCATTGATTTCCTTATATATATATTTTTTACTAATTGGTATTAGTATTCGCGTTATCATTCACAGGCTCATAACCTTTCGATTGATGCGTCTCGGCGCCTTAACAGACTGTTGGGGCAAGTGCTGTTAGCGAGTAGCACCTATGAAGGCCAACACGGCACACGAGGGGTGGGCGGCTAGTGGCCAGCACCATGCCCGACCGCCTTTGTCTCCCCAGTGACGATGTTTACACACCGCACCAGGTACTCATTTCAAGCTGAGTTGACCTAGGAGTGGCCCAGGACCGGTTCAGATAATTCTCAATGGTGTTGGCCCGTGAGCGGGAATCGAACTCTGTCGCCAGATTCGTAACGCGGCGCGCTAGCTGAAACACTACCGCTCCCCACATGCATACACACATACATGCCATGCGCTGCTGTCGTATGCCACCCATTGAGCCCCCTCCCCGAATAGCTAATTCCCCGCGCTCTTTTGTGCCTGCAGCAAATCGACATGCAGACGTGCCTGCACAACCTGATGCGCCGTATCACCGAGTACATCGCCTGCATCGAGTCGTGGCACCGCACGGAGCGGCGCGTGCGCATCCTGGTGGACGGCGAGGAGATGCCCCTATTCCAGGCCTACGCCAAGGGCTTCATCACGCGCGAGAAATACGACCAGCTCATGAACTGGCAGTCGAAGTCCAACAATTAGAGAGAGGGAGAGAGAGAGAAAAGCCACAATTTATAAACTCAATAGAGGCAGGGGCAATGACCTATCAAAGTGTAAGTGACAAAACTCAACACACTTGTCAAGAATGCTACCATAAAAGGAAAAATATATGTAATAGGTGACATATCGGGAAATGGCTATTGCCCGAGATATCACCTATTATAGAAAGTTGTATCTTTAGGGTGGTGTTATTGATGAATGCGTTGGGTTGTTATTTGTGCTTATGCACAACTGCTAATGAATTACAGTATCACGTTTTTTTTGTTATATCAAAGTGTAGACTTGTGAAATCTCTTGGGGTAATTTTCCTGACTGAAATCAATAACAACTAATATATATTATTGGTTCTTTCGGTAAAGTCATGTAGAAGGGAAATAATAAAATAATATAAATATAAAACAATAAAAATCTTGGATTTCACACCTGATGATGATTGCTTGTGTTGCAGTCGATACGTCGTGAGAATTTTTATTGTTTTATATTTATATTATTTTATTATTTCCCTTCTACGTGACTTTACCGAAAGAACCAAGAATATGAATCCCTGCAGTCACGAAAGCTTTAAATAAAAAAAAATAATATATACTTTTTACTCTGACTAATATTTTTGTAATGAGCCATCATGCATTACATGAATAAAAAAAAAATAGCTTTTCTGATTATGCTTTTTAGAAATACTGGATGGGCACCTTAAATACCGGGGAAAAATTGGTCAGGGAGATTTAAGTTGTCAGAATTCTCACTGGAAGGATGTGAGTACATTTTTTTTACATTTGTGTTTTATATCAGCATTTTTTTAATGATACATTTTCTTTTAGAGACCAGAAATTTTAGACGTACTCACTATGTAGTTAAATTTCTAATTTAAACAGCAACTTACGAGGAAATGGGATGGTATCATTCATTATTATTATTTTGAAGGCAACGACAACTAGGTTAGTGGTGACAAATGCTGACGTCAGTCGATCTGCTGTCTACTTAAGGGGGCAACAGTTTGTCGGTGTGGCTCGTTGTGACTTTGTATCTTTTGCTATATGAGGTAAACAGGTTTTGCAGACATTTTTCACAGAGCTAAGGTGCTTTATCAGAGCTCATTTACATTCTAGCAACAGACTCGGAGAGCGTTTATTCTATTGACATTTTGCCATCTATAGAACATATGGGGGGAGTATATTAAATACGTTGTTGCTCTACGTGTTGAATGCTACCATGGTGTCATGGTTAGCACACTGGATTTGTAATCCAGAGGTCACCGGCTTGATTATATCACCAGACGTGGCAGCTGAAATGATTTGCAAGTTTTGCCTCTGTGCACCCAGCAACATAAATGGGTACACCAGTGTGACGATCGGCCGGTCGCGTATGGTGGGGTAAAGTGTTGGTACTCCCTACTTGAAATACATCTGGCCAGCGTGATAGAGTAGGTCAGATACTCTATATAGGGGTCTCTAGAGCTCTGTCTAGTGGAGATCTTTCTGTCAGCAGTGGTATGAGCAAGAAATTGCCTATGTTTTAAAAAATACGCTGTTTTATCCCTTTGTGCATGTATTTTCTGCTGGCAGCCAACATTGTAAAATTCTCAACTAAAATAGAGGGCAGATACTTGGGTCCAAGTAGGACCTTCACTTAGTATCCAGTGATCCTTTTCTTGACAAAATAAGGAATTATATTCGAAATATATTTCAGAACGTGCTGGATATAGTGGTTCGTTTACCATGCTATTTGAACACAGACACCTGAGTGTGAATCGAGGCCACAGCTTACATCACCAGCCAGTGATATCTGAAGTTTTCCTGGGCCCCTCCTTTCACTAACCTGCACCGACTAGCTTTGCTGAAATGTGCTTAATCCAGCAGTGGACTGACACAGTGCTGTAGAATTCAACATAAAGTACACAGCACGTGACCTGGTGGAATTTGTATTGTTGTGTGGTGTATACCAAAAGTTATGGGTGTTGGTGATAAATGCACATGTTTTATTAACGACAACAAATAATTTCGTAATGATGAGCAATATTATCGTCTCTCTAAGGGAAAGATAAAAAATACTGACTCATTTCAAGTCATGGTTAAATACGAGACTTTATTTTATTTTCAGGCAGATTGAACTTTAACAATGTTTCCGAAAGCAATTATCCTATAGCACTGCCCGAAAGAGATTTGTTTCCAAGATAAATATATGTACTGTAGGCTTTTCATTGCTTTAATCCCCAATATAAACTGCATGGACTTATGTATAATTATCAACATGTCAAAATGTTTTATATACATTTACTCTAGAACAAGTTTGTTTTATTATCACAATCTGCTTATAGAAATCATTTTGTAATCTTTAGTAATGCATGAAATTCAACTTGTTTTTTGTATCGGGCACATGAATTGGGAGCAGCTTTGAAATAGTGCATGCAGTTTTGATAAATATGGTGTATTGTTACATTTTTGAATAAAGTCATGCAACAATAAAAACAACGTCGTTTTATTACATGCGGAGAGTACAATCGGCAACATTATTCGCGAATAAATTTAGTATAATTTCTAATTACAGAATT
Organism: Lampetra fluviatilis; assembly: GCF_964198595.1. Taxonomy (NCBI): domain Eukaryota; kingdom Metazoa; phylum Chordata; class Hyperoartia; order Petromyzontiformes; family Petromyzontidae; genus Lampetra; species Lampetra fluviatilis. The sequence goes on from NC_136288.1 coordinate 314,890, forward strand.
TATGAACCCAAAATCATACCTGTCAGCTCCTTACCAGTGAGTGCCCTACCTCTTCACGGACCAATTAAAACCCTCATAAATATCAACTTTCACCCTACAAAGTCCCATCACAAGGGAGAAACACAAACAAATAGACAAACATCAATGTGCCCAATGAAAACGGCTGTACGCCGTATGGACCTGAAAACGAATGTTCCCTGTACAAGAATACGGGTACACCGTATGGGTTGAGAGCGATGCACAATTAGCAGAGGGAAGACGACATCGGAAGAATCGTAGTGAGATTAAACCAAAGTGTACAGAGGCGACTGCAGCACAAGGGCAACCTAGGCAAGGAACGAGCAGACACAAACTGGGGGGGTAGGGCTGAGAAAAACATTTGCACCGTGATCCTCATTTGTACTGGCTTTGTTTAAACGAGTTTTAAAATATATATATACGATATAATGTTTATGTTACTCAAAGTTAAATTCCCGTCCATGGCGAATGGCAGCGGTGAGTGATATCTGAACCAGTCTTGCCTCCCCTTCCCTCCCAAAGACAAAGGTCCCCCCGTATAGCCTAAACAGATTGTTAGGGCAAGTGCTATTAGCGAATAGCACCTATGGACGCCAGCACGGCACACGAGGGGGTGGGTGACCAGCAATGACTTGGGCACTGACCTGGATAATTCCGGGGTATATCTTTTTGCAGATGACACAATACTGATTACTGCTGGCCGCTCTCCGGATGACGTGATTGCTAAGCTCCAGGGTGATTTCAACAAACTACACCATCAGCTAGTTGCTCTTAAACTAGTCCTGAATACCTCCAAAACCAAGGTGCTATGCTTCTCACCAGGACTAAAGCAGGAAGTTATTTTTCCCCGATTACATTCCTTAAATAATTATCAAACAGAGCAAGTCAAGATCTATAAGTATCTTGGGGTCATCCTGGATTCAAAACTGAAATTTGAAGATCACATTGATTATATTGGTTAAAAGACAAAAATAAAAATTTGTTTTCTGTATCGACACACGCACAGCTTCCCCCCTATGTTCCGTTTGGAATTGATAAAAGCTACCATACTGCCTCTACTTGATTACTGTGACATCGTATATAAATCAGCCCCAAGCACTGTACTGAAGAAGCTTGACTCAATTTATCACTCGGCCTTAAGATTTGCATTGAACTTCCCATATAGGACTCACCACTGTGATCTCTACATTGGGTCAAACTTAACATCTCTTAATGTTCGACGGCTTGTGCACCAGATCTTATTTATTCACGATGTACTTACAAAAAAATCCGTAGACTACCTGCTGGATCTCCTCTCTGTTTCGAAGAACAAATGTGACCTAAGGTCTTCGCTCATTTACCAGATTCACATTCCTTATTGCCGTACAAATACTGGAGGAAGGGCCTTTGATATTGAGGCCCCCAGGGTCTGGAATGCAATTGGAAATAAACTGCAACTTGAATCACTACCTATGAGATCTTCACTCAAAACTGCTCTAGAGGAGTTGTACATCCCTAGCTGCCGCTGCTATTCAGTGGCCTAAAATCAAATGTTTTCGTTCCGGATGACCGCTGCAACGTATGATCTTGTGTTTTGATTTAGTGTGCTGATCTTTAAAGGTGCATTTTAAAAATATTGATACTCCTACTGATGCTCCTGCTGTTGTGGAGTGACTCATGCAACCAGCTATGGCTACAGGGTTTGGTGGTACATGTTGTTTATGTCGTTTATTGTGATATTTCGGTCACAGTTCCCTATGACCACTGTTACGTTGCTTATTGCTTTATTTTGGTGATTTCGAAAACGTTTTTTAGTTTGGCCATGTTTGTTTGTTGTAGTACGGAGTTAGAATGATGGCTTTAATCTAAGTTGGCTTGTGGTTGTTGTTGTTTGATTTGCATCCCACTGGGATTTTTGCACAGCATTGGTGTACGGTCCTTTTTTTTCTGGAAGACTCCAGTTTTTTCCTGGATTTTTCTGTTTGCGCATAGTCACTTTAAGATGTTTTCTTGTTCATATTTTTGTTTTTTGTTTGTTGCGGTTGCACCCGATTCAAGAGCCGAATGGCTCACAGGGCTATACCAAATAAATGAAACTGAACCACCGCACCAGCTACTCATTTGAGGCTGAGTCGACCTAGGGGAGCCCCAGGACCGGTTCAGATAATCGTCACTGGTGTAGGCCGTGAGCAGGAATCGAACCCGGGGTCACCAGGTTCGTGGCCAGCATGGCGAAGTATGAAGAACATCCGGTGACTGGCACGGAGTGAGGAGGGGCAGTCATTATTTAGTGTATTGGCGAAGGGGCAGCGAATTACGCATATTTAACGGCGGGTTTTGGAGAAAACATAACTCGTATTAATTTAATCGAGCTACAATTGCACGTCCGATCCATACTAATCACAATCCCTCGTGTCAAAGTGTGTATCTGCCTCCCTCAGCCCGTGTTGTGAATCTGCTCCTCGGGACGCATGTTGTCTGTGTTTCGTTTGTCCACCCACCCTCCCCATTCGTGTCAACGACGCACAGCGAGCCTTCGACACTTCACGTGGCCTCAAAGTGCACCTGGCCTGGCACCTGGCCTGGCTTCGTGCCAGGCCAGGTGGTATTGGTCCGCCACACCCCGCCTCCCGCACCTCGGATTAGCACGGTTGGCTACGTACGGTGCGAAAGAAGTTAATTACATAATGCATACGAAGCGTGAGAAAGTGTACCAATTTGAAATGTAATTCGGCGCCTTTCTCAAAGGGGGGGGGGAATCTTCAAAACCCACTTTGAGCGATTAACAGCCTCACTCCCGTATTGACGCCGCATGATTCACAACTACAATGATGGTGATGATCTCGCAGGGCGCACTTGCATATTGCCTGGCTGGATGAAGGGAGATCGTTTTTAAAGGCACACAAGCGTCTGGAAATGACGGAATTATAAAAGGTTCGCCGTGACCCCCCCCCCGTCGCTGCCAATTGCCACTCGTCCACGTAAAGCAAATCCAAATTTGTGCCGCTGACAAACGACGCCTAAAAACACCGTGACCTCGTGACCTTGTGTTCTCGCCAAATTCCATGCAAGGGTTCACCGCTCGTGTACACGACACGCACACCTCGACTCGTTGCCAGCACATCTCTGACACCCACCAACAGTGCCGGATTATCCTAGCAGCAAAAGTAGCTGCATATGCTACGGGCCCCGGACTTTCAAGGGCCCCGCGCTAAATGCTTTCAAGCTATCAACTCCGAACCAGATTTGAAGCTTTCGTGACTGCAGGAATCCATACTTTTTGGTTCTTTCGGTAAATAACCAACTTTTATGAACGACTGGGTGTTTAAGGTTAGCGATTTGTCGTATTATCTGGCTGCACAGCAAATGAAAAAAATACAATTACTTTACTGTGCAAGTTATTTTTTTAATGTGTTTTAATATTTACGTGCTTTTATTTTAATGCCCCTTTATAACATATGCTACACGTTCCGCACTAGCTTCATCCGGCACTGCCCACCACCCATCCTGACTGAGTAAAGAGAAAACAAACTGCTTCGATTCAGCATGCCTGGCACGCAAAAGTGTTGCAGAAGGTTGCGAAAAAAAAAGATTTCACATCCTCCCACCCTAGGTCACCGTCGTTATTGAGTCTGCGAGCGAAGAGAGGCCAGACAGACCGCGTGTCTGACAAGTAATTGCGGATTTGTAACTGGTGTCACAATGAAACGTCGATTGTGGCAGCAGATTGAGACTACTTTATGACGGTTTAAAAGAAGGGGGCTTTACGCAGATTTGAGCTCAATTTCCGGAGTTTAGAAATCTGTGCTGGAGCGTTTGAGCGTGGAAACTCTTGTCTTCTCAAAACACACGGAGGTGTTTGATAAATAATACGGCTGTCCAACTCTGTGGCCATTACGTTGGCAACTTATTTCTTAAGCACAGCTTAATTCCCGCGTGACATTTTTGTAATCCAGTATTATTTATTCTTGGTTGCATATCCACAATTGGTAAAGAATATTCTATTTTTTCAATGTGCATTTTAAGTCATTGGCATTTAGATATGTAGGGAGTAATAACAGCCAGCAGTGAGCTTCGTCCACCTTCTATAAGCATTCATATTACTTGGTTTAACACGTAGGCTATCGCGACCAATGTCATCCATAATAGTTTTTTTTGGCTTAGATCGCCTAAATAAAAAGTGTCGTTAAACCCGCCACCACCCGACACAGCCAATTAGTAAGGGTTGTCACGTAAACAGAACGTGCCAATTCGTTACTAGTACAGCACACCGGTGTGTTGGAGAGCAAATCCACAACTTTTACAATCGGAGTACGACCTGTCGCCAGTAATTACAACTAGCTTCATCAGGCGACAGCCAGATTTGTGTAGAAATCCTCCTGTTTCGTTCCTTAAATAGAGGGATAGATGTGATGGCATCACTTGTGAGCCCTGCACGTGCGAAGGTGGGGATTAATTAATGCATATGTAGTGGTGATACGCGCTGGGGGTAAGGATCGTGTGGTAGCGCGTGGTGATTGGCTGTGTGTGTTGGTGACGCGCGCTGACAGTGAAGGATCATAGGTCAGCGCGGGGTCATGGGTTATGAGGCGGTGATTGGCTGTGTATCGGTGACGCGCGCTGACAGCGAAGGGATCGTGTGGCAGCGCGTGGTGATTGGTCAACTAAGGTGGGTGCTCACGTCGCGGTCCGCATAGGCTCCGTCTCCTGGGAGCGGAGGCTATATAAGGCGGTGCGCGCAGGCGCGCGGGGAGTTGGTGACCAGTGAAGACAGAAGACGGAGGAGGAAGAGATAGGGCTCTGAGACACCTAGTCCCACTGTCCTTGTGAGGACCAGGGCCCTGTGTGGCTCAGAGGCGGGACCTTGGGACCCGGGGCCGGACGTCCGTGTGAGGGCCGGGCCGCGGGACCCAGAGGTCGTGACCCACGCCCAAGCTGGGGTGGGTCTGTAGGTTCCACGGATGCTACGGGGCTGGAGTGCCCGTGAGCGTGTAGCGGGAACGTGTAGCGTGAGCTGTAGTGACCACACGTGTCGAGTGGAACGTGTAGCGTGAGTTGTAGTGACCACACGTGTCGAGTGGAACGTGTAGCGTGAGCTGTAGTGACCACACGTGTCGAGTGGAACGTGTAGCGTGAGCTGTAGTGACCACACGTGTCGAGTGGAACGTGTAGCGTGAGCTGTAGTGACCACACGTGTCGAGTGGAACGTGTAGCGTGAGAAATAGTGACCACACGTGTTATTGTGGAAAGACAAGTGTCAATAAAGTGTGCTACCCGTCAAGTGGTTTCCCGCCATCATTCAGAATACTTCACATATAAATTACAATGGGTATCCAAAAAAACCCTATACTATAGATTAACATTACTCTTCATGCAAGGAAAGGTTCACCATTGATCATCATCAGCCACGATGATGATCAATAGATTAATGCCTCCCAAAGCTGTCACCGTTTGCACCGTTGGCTACGTGCGGTGCGAAAGAGGTTTAACATACAGACGCACACATGCCTGAAGCTGCAACAATCAACGATCTATATCTAGCTGGTGCACTCGAGATGGTCGTACTCTCACGGACGTACTCCCGGCCGGTTGTCATTGTGGAGGTCGCTAGCCCCCGAGGTCCCTCCCGCCTCCATCCCCTATTTCGTTTACGTTACCCCACCTCCCTATTACCCGCTACGGTTTCGCCGGCATTCGAACGCGACGCCCCTACTGTTACAGCCTCACGCCGCGCTCCCACGCTGCGAGCATACGTGCGCACATCATCATCAATCAAACGCCGTGCTCGCAGTATAGCCCTGTGCGGCACGTTACCAATGCGCATCCGTATCCGACACGTAACGAACGTATGCGCACTCCCACACACACGCCGCTCCGCGCACTCCAACTCCACTCACGTTATGATCGCGCACCTGTATCACACACGGAGTGAACACACGCGACACCCACTCTCGCACCGCTCTGCGCAGCGCTCCCCCGAGGCGAGCCGCAGCGCTACAGAATCACTGCGTACACACGCGCACCCACACGCTCACACTGCACGACAAGATCACGCGAGACCACGCTTCGCTATTAATGATTTATTACCTGGTAACTAATGTTGAATCAGTGAGTCGACGAGGCTGGCCTATTCCACTAAACCGGTACCTATTCCCTATTTATCGGCTATTATCCTACCTCACCTCCCCACTCACTGTTTGGCGCCCGCGGAGGTTCGCTGCTCTCTGCGCTAACAGCATACCTCGATACGTCGCACGGACGTCCGGGTCGCTGGCTGGAACTGCTGCTGGTCCGCTGGCCTGGCGAGAAGAGCCCCCTTCCCCCTTGCGCCCCCCTATTTATTCTCCCTACCTCAAAGGGGTGCTGCGCTGAACAATGGGCTCGTAAATCCTAATTAATCCCTTTCTCACGCAGGCCCCCATCATCGAGGTTCATGCGGCGGCGTCCATTACAAAGGTGCGCCGTGGGAATTTGTGCACGGCTGCCCGCGTGCCCCCGCTCTCCAGGTTATTCATACTAATAGCCTTATTCTTTAACTCCCCTAATAATGGTGCCTGCGTGCCCGAGCGTAATTACGTCGTCCCTCCGCTGCCTGTGCGGGGGTGCCTGATTATGCGTTCAGATGCGCTGCGTGTTTTCTAACGATGCTCCTCTATCACAATACTTATTCCCTCTGCCTGCCCCGTCGATACTCGCGTGTGTGGGGGGAAATGCGCCTCAACCGCGGTGGCCGAATGCCCCACGCCGCGACCACACCATATTAAGGCTGGCTGCAGCGCCGCGGTGCCACGTAGCACGGGGGAGGTCATCCAATTCCCTGATCGCCGGAAACCGTGAGAGTTATTCCCGATAAGGGTTTCTCGGATAAAAACCGGTCGATCAGGTGACCTTCCCTTCCAGCTCTATGGGGGGGGGGAATGCGTGCGGGTGTGTGCTTATGTGGGGGGGGGTGATGGGGGGCAGTGCGGTGGGGGAAGCCGGGCAGCTCCCTGGCTCGGCAGAGCGGCCCCGTCGCTGTGGCACCACATCATCCCATCTCGCGTAGAGCCCTGACCAAGCCCACTTGATGTTCTTTAACAGTTTGATTTGAACCTTTAATCTGCGTGTGTTCTCTTAATCCACGTGTTCCGTTCCGCCTCTCTGCGTAATTACAAGTACGCATTGCGCCGTGCTCCCTTGCGCACTTTTAAGTTTTCGTTGTTTTTTGCCATTACGATTTCATGTCGCTAGCCATACATGCCAGCGGGCAATATATGCACTTGGAATCTTGCTTTAGATTATCAATACTCTTTGGTTCTTTCGGTAAAGTCACGTAGGTATAAAATAAAATAAATCACGACGTTTCGGGCGCAACACAAGTGCCCGTCATCAGGTGGAACAACCACAGCAATAAACAATTGCTGAAGTGGGTAAGAGGAGGCTGCTTGTAGCCTCCTCTTACCTACTTCTCCTCTTACCCACTTCAGCAAGGCATTGGATATTGCATGTCAGGAATGACATCCTTCACAGATGGGATTAGATCACGGATTTTGTATACTGTACTGAGTCGGACCTGGATAATGTGTTTGTTTACGATTTTGGAAATCTTTTTGGTAACGCCTGCAATGTATGGTAACGTGATGGTTTTGATCGGCGTCTCAGGGGGTAGTTTCTCCATGGTTGGAGAAACCGTTTTGCGGATAATGCGGTCCGAATATCCATTCATCTTAAGGGCCTGATGTACGTGTTCCAGTTCACTGGCTAGGTGGTGTTGGTCAGGAATGCAGTGGGCCCTATGGTGTAGTTTTTGATGAGGGAATTCTTCTGTGCAAGATGGTGGTGGGAATCAGGTTTCAGATAGGAATCTGTGTGGGTGGCTTTCCTGTCCCAAAGAGCCATCAGGTTTCTTCTCAAACAAAACATCCAGGAATGGTAGCTTATCATACTTATCTACTTCCATGGTGAATTTGATGGATGGGTGTATAGAATGAATGTGGTTGAGAAATTGGTTCAATGCTGGCATGCCATGTGGCCATTCACATATCTCTTCCACAAGGAAGGACGTAGGGTGGAAATCTGGATGGCATCTGTTTCAAATTTCTCCATGAAAACATTCGCTATCACCGACTTTACCGAAAGAACCAAAGGGTATGGATCCCTGCAGTCACGAAACTTCAAATCTAGATTAGATTATCAAGTTCGGTTTTACAAAAGCACACACGGGCACCCTCTCATTTCCCCTTGGTGTTAACGACACATCATTTCTGTGTTTTCCAGTTGCATCCCTCTGACACGTATCCCCAATTGCTTAGCGAGCTTGTTGTATGTGACATTTGTTTAACTCAACAGTATTTAGCCTGTGAATGTATGTTGAACTTCTTTCGCACCGTATGTAGCCAACTGTGCTAATCAGAGGTGCTGGGGAAGGATCACATACTTAACACCAAAAGCAGTTCTAAAGAAATGAGTTTTCAATCTCGATTAAGAAATGCATAGCTCGTGGCTTCCTTATATAACTTTGTAGCCCTTGGTGTGCTGCTATTTTAATAGGTGCGGCACACTGATAATCGTTGCATCAAATCGATTTGTTAGGGCGATTTTAACACCCCTAGCACGAATCATCATGCCCCTTACCAATGATTGCAAAGTACCTGTGGGTTTACCTGGGGAAATCACACGTCGCTCTGAACAACTGGACCGAACTGGCCGACACAATCGAGGCTAAATTACTGACATGGGCACGCCTCGTTCCGCAGATGTCATTCAGGGGCCGAGTGCTCGTCGCTAACACCCTTGCTGCATCCGTGCTGTGGCACAAGACCAAGGCCCTCCAGCCTCCTGCTTGGCTACTCACCAGAGTCAACCGCTCACTCGTGCACTTCGTCTGGCATGGAAAGCACTGGCTCAGGCCGGGCGTTCTCTGCCTGCCGGTGGGCAAGGGCGGCCAGGGTCTGGTGGACGTCACCGCAAGGGTCATGAGTTTCAGGCTCATGGCAGTCAGGCGGCTGCTGTACGACTGGGAGGAGCTACCCTGGAAGTCGCCGGCCATCGCCCTGCTGAGGAATGCAGGGGGGTGCCTGGGGTATGGAAAGGAGCTCTTCCTGATGGACCTGAGCCTGGTCGACTACACGAGGCTGCCAGGTTATCACCAGAGCCTCTTGGACGCATGGCGGAGCCTCAAGTGGAGCAGAACCCGCGCGCCCTATGACCAAGCGCAGTTCCTGAACGAGCCCTTGTTTTACAACGGCCTTTTCCGGGGAATCAGAGGAGAGAGGACCCTGGCTCTACGCCTCACATCAGCAGGGCTGCGGACAGTCTTCCACCTCGTGCAGGCCCACGAGCCCAAGTGGAAAACCGCAGCTGAGATCGCCAACACCGCAGGGCTCCGCTTCATGCTCGCTGGGGAGAAGCTACTGCAGGACATGCTCCGCGCCATGAAGGAGCTATGCCTGAAGCTGGAGGCGCCTGAAGCTGGAGGCACCGGGGGATGGTGGCGGCCCTCCCCCCCCTCCTCTTTCCCGGAGTTGTGCTTCTCCTGCGCGCAGCCCCCCGGTCACAGCGACTCCGGCAAGCTACTTAGGCTCCGAGGCTGCAGGAACGTGCCCTTAAGAGTGCCCCAAACACAGCGCTCTACACGTGCTGCGTAAAGGCGCTGCATTCCCGGGAGCTGGCCGACCTACTGGACACAAAATGGAGAGACCATTTCTCTCCCCTCATTGCGGCCGCCCCTCAGTGGAAACAAATGTACAAGTCTCCCGTAGCCAAACGCTGCGGTGACCTCCAGTGGAGGTTGGCACACTGCACGTTGCCATCGGCTGTGTGGCTCAGCCGAATCTCGCCAGGGGTAACAGACTTGTGCATTTCCTGCGGTGCCAGGGAGGATCTGCCCCACCAGTACTTACACTGCCAGCGGCTCAAACCAATGTCCCGCCGTTTGGGGGACATCTTCAGGAAACGGGGTGCCCTTCTACAACATCAGCTTTGTATATGGGGTGCCTTACCTGGCTGACAAGCGTTATGACCTCACCAACTTCACCTGTGCTCAGGCGAAGATGGCAGTGTACAGAACGAGAAAAAAGATGCTGGAAGGTGACACTGATGGCTGCTCTGTGCTTCCAGTGTTCAGAGGCCTGCTTAAGGCGCGGCTCCGGCTGGAGCACGCGTACCACACACACGTCGGTGATGTTCACGTCTTCTTCGAACGCTGGGGAGCCGGAAAAGCCCTCTGTACCAGCGTGTAGGGCACCCTCATGTTCACTTTCTGAAGCGCTCGCTCGTCACCGTGGCGTGCGCGATGACCACCACAGCCACGTGACTTTTCTTTCGTGTTGTGCGCGGTGCTTGTAGCGCCACAGCGTGTGGATTTGTAGCGTTTATTTTCATTTGTTTTCAAGGTGACTTTGTGTATTTCGAATCGAAATCGCCTCCAGTGCTGTTGCTGTTGGCGGCAATAAAAGTTGTTTAAAGTCAAGTCTCGTGAGTTCCAAGTGGGGATTGCCAGCTCCGTTCTCTATGGGTTTGCTGCCCCCTGCTGGTTGTTCACTGCTCACAGGAATACGGAATACAGGGTGGCCCAAAAGTCAGGACACATAGGGTTATTATATATATTTTAAATAATAACATGGGATTATTTCACTTATATAACACATTTACAAAGCGACTACCATTAACATTAATACGTGCATACATTATCTTTTGAAATTAATTTAGGACTTTTTTGGTAAGATTACAGCTGTCTTGTCTAGCGTACATATAAACAAATGGCACTTGTTCGTCTCCAGTAAATGTTATTTCCATTTTTCAAAGTAATCTGTAAAGGAGGATGAAAAATAGATGTTAATAATGATAATAAATAAAATGTTAACTCAAAGATGACACTGTAAACTATTTTTTATGCTAGTGTTAAAATGCATGAAATAACCAACCGTATGCGTCCTTGACTTGTGGGCTACCCAATGCAGCAAGCCAATGTGACAAGCCAATGTGACACGATAGGTGGCGCTGTGGTGGAGAACGCGTGGCTTACGAGTTGGACCATCGGTAAGTTCAAATCCCACCCGGGGTGTCGATTCACTCAGCCCTGCATCCATTTAGGGTCGATTAAATGAGTACCACTTTGTGGGAAGTCAGAAGTGGGTGTCTCCATGTCAATACGGGCCCCTGATATTATGATGCTTTTGTCAGTTATAGATTGTTGAGTACCACTTTACAGACGATACATTTATATTAATTGTACAATTACACTGTCAGGCTAACAATCAGATATATTTTGAGCATGGATGTTTAACAGTTATGAAAACATAAGTTTGTAACATGTGTTACTCTTGCTAGTTTGAGAATTTTGTTTTTATTCTAAAATTGTAATGAAGGCTCTATTTATGGAATTGATTTTAAATCATGTATATGCAACTAAAATATCTAACCAAGTAAATAATTAGTTGGGAAAAGCTGGTCAATTCATGTTAACAAGTTTGTTTTAGAAACTCTGCCATTCCAAACTACGGTGTTTGCATAACTGGACATTTACGAAAAGCATGCCGTCATTGATTGCATGAGAGATGGCAATCTTTACAAGAACAAAACATCTGAAGGACGAAAATCAGGTCATTTAATATCTACATGGGAATGTGAAATTCAGACGGCTCAGGTTCTGTGAGAAATGAGTGCTGCCTTTAATACACTTGGATTATTATGACTGGTGAAAGTCAAAAACGACATTGCAGAGATAAGAGTTTGTAAAATGCTAATTCATCACCATGCACATTTTATATATTAAAAAAGACGTTTAATGTTGTCTTACAATGTGGAGAGTATATTCCCACGTATACTTATTCGTGTGGACAAACATCTTCTCACAGTGAAAGGTTCATCTTATTCTGGCATACTTTGACGGCACTGGCATTTTGAAGTCGCCTAAAAACCAGGTGCAACATTAAGGGAGAGGCAGAGATTCCACACCCAAAAACCACATGTTCCACAGGAGACGCCTAGATTGTTATAGAAAAACAAATGTGTTTATATATATAACTGTGGTATTTCGTGGTACAGTTTCAATGAAACAAATTTTGCATAAGATTGGAGTGGGAAATTCATAGACTCCTAAATATAACTTTACGTTCGTGTCAATTATAAACATATACCGAATATGTATACAGGACAAGCTCCACACATAATACGATTATTTGTGGATCCGTCTGCGCCTGTGGTGAATATAAAGAGTAGATAGTAGAGTGGACATAAAACGTTTTATTATACATGTATTTTAGTTCTAGGTTGCCGTGGAAGGTTGAAAATAATCGGCCCAAGATATTCCCAAGCGAAAGTAACAAACGAGTGGCTAAACTAGAACCGGTGCGCGAACACTATGTTGGCAAACGGCACACACACGTACACACATTTCATTCTCATCCTACCCGCCGTATGTGCTCCACCCACATCAAGAAATTATTTTTTTAATGTCTGCGCTTCAAAGCAAAGAATGACAAAGCAAATAAATGCACTGCCACCACAGGATGGCTTTCGTGGCCAAGGGCACAAGCCAAAGGGTATGCACCTCAACACGCACACACCCACAACGCTTTGCTGCTGCTACTGCTGCTCAGTGACCCTTAGCGAGGTCACATTTTTGGATAACAAAATGATCCGAACATGAAGGGACTTTAAATAAAATGTATCTAATGTTCATGCAACACGAAACAGATATTTGTTTGGATGCATAGCTCAGTACATTACGCCACCACCAGTGTATATGTAGTGGTGATACGCGCTGGTGGTAGGGATCGTGGGGTAGCGCGTGGTGATTGGCTGTGTGTTGGTGACGCGCGCTGACGGTGAGGGATCGTAGGTCAGCGCGGGGTCATGGGTTATGTGATGGTAATTGGCTGTGTGTTGGTGACGCGCGCTGACAGTGATGGATCGTGTGGCAGCGCGTGGTGATTGGTTATGTGCGCTGACACAAGAAGGGATCGTGTGGCAGCGCGTGATGATTGGTCGGCTAGGGTGGGTGCTCACATCGCGGTCCGCATAGGCTCCGTCTCCTTGGAGCGGAGGGCTATATAAGGCGGTGCGCGCGGGCGCTCGGGAAGAAGTTGGTGACCAGTGAAGACGGAAGACGGAGGAGGAAGAGATAGGGCCCTGAGACACCTAGTCCCGCTGTCCTTGTAAGGACCGGGGCCCTGTGTGGCTCAGAGGCGGGACCTTGGGACCCGGGGGCCGGACGTCCGTGTGAGGACCGGGCCGCGGGACCCAGTGGTCGTGATCCGTACCCAAGCTGGGGTGGGTCTAGAGGTTCCCCCGGATGCTACGGGGCTGGAATGCCCGTGTGTGTGTAGCCGGGTGGAACGGGTAGCGTGAGCCAGAGGTGTGGACTCGAGTCATGTGACTTGGACTCGAGTCAGACTCGAGTCATGAATTTGATGACTTGCGACTCGACTTGGACTTGCATAACAATGACTTTGTCCCACCTATGAGATGTGGACTCGAGTCATGTGACTTGGACTCGAGTCAGACTCGAGTCATGAATTTGATGACTTGCGACTCGACTTGGACTTGCATAACTATGACTTTGTCCCACCTCTGGCGTGAGCTGTAGTAACCACCCGTGTCAGGTGGAACGTGTAGCGTGAGCTGTAGATACCACACGTGTCAGGTGGAACGTGTAGCGTGAGCTGTAGTGACAACACGTGTTATGGTGACAACCCAAGTGTGAATAAAGTGTGCTACCCGTCAAGTGGTCTCCCGCCGTAGTTTACTATACTACATATACAGCGAGTACAACGGTGGATACTGATAATATAATACATCAAGACTGTAGTAATAATAGTAAGTCGTGAGCCATTCACGCAAGTCAGGCATTTTTTAAAAAGTAAATGAACACTCCTGTTCCCGTCTGCGTCTCCACACAACAAGTAATGTTGCACAAACAATCTAGCATATAATACGCGAATAAACAGATAAAAACAGAAGTATGCTCATTGTGTACGTATGACACCACGAGGATTCTTAGCCAATTCTTTCAAAGATGCCGAGTATGCTCCACTTACCCCCCCCCCCCACTGAATAATTAGCAAGTTTATCGATATCAAGTAAGTTATACCTACTCTATGGATGGGCGACTAAGCCACGGCAACATTGCTTCACGCATATCATGCACATTATTTTTTGGTTATTGGCTCTTTGCCAAACCGATGACATCGTGACAGCAAGTCATAAAACACGTGCTTTCCCTCGTGTCCACAAAGGCTGGGCTGACGACACAATGCAACACGAGCGAACACTTCTAAACCCACGGAGGAAAGTTGTTCATTATTTTTGCCACCATCATCGCGTGAGCCAACGTTGGCAAAATCCCCGCTTTCGCCATCTCCAAGGCCGGATTAATTATCCTCGTAGCACTTTCAAGGGCCCCGCGCTAAACGCTTTCAAGCTATCAATTCCGTTCAGTGATTCTGCACTTGCTCTATTACTATAGTACTAAACCGCCTTCAACTTTTATGAACGACTGGGTGTTTAAGGTTAGTGATTTGTTGTATTATCTGGCTGTATAGCAAATGAAAAAATGCAATTACTTTACTATGCAAGTTAAACATTTGTGTTTCAATATGAACGTTTAACTTTATTTATTTATTTACTTCGGGCCCCTTTGTAACATATGCTACAGGCCCCGCACTAGCTTAATCCGGCACTGGCCATCTCGAGTAGCCTCAGTGGCCACTGGTTACAACCCAGGCATCTGCAATGTGTTCTAGACCACACGCAAGACGATTGTTTTTGTAATGAACGATAATTATTGACTGCTTTACCACCCCCATTTTTGTTCACAACCTACTTTTATTGCCGGATGAAGACTTCGTCCCACGACGATGTTGGTGACGTCAGTTTGTTTGATCTCACTTCGACCTTGCTGGTCGGTGCTGCTTCGTGAAAGAAGAGAACACAGAACGGGTTCAGATATCACTCGCCACTGATGTTAGCCGTGATCAGGAATTGAACCGTGATCGCCAGGTTCATAGAGAGGTGGCGCCAACCAATGCGCCACCGCTCCCCCAACATTCACAATACAATCTATTTAAAAAAACATGTAATTTTGAGCTACCAGTAGCCTTTTAATCGATATATGTTGGAAGACAGCCTCATCCTGACACCAAATATTTATACAGGGCGTGTACCACTGTCACTGGTTGCATTTGAGTGCAACCCCGATGAAGTTTGGAGAGCTGAATTGATTTCAAAAGAACTCACAAACACCCCGTGAAAGATCCAATGCAGAAGTTCCCTAGGTGTGATCTTCCACTTATGGGCCACCCTAAACCGCATCCACTGCACAAACCATGGCAGATACCTGATGCACAGATGGAAAATGTAAAACTCGCCATTAGTATGCGACTGTGGTCATTCAGAACAGGGCCGTACAACGTATGACGACGCAATGCCCCGATCCACAAATACGAAGGAGACATCACAGCAATGATACATTACGCTGCTCCTGACGCGGTTATCTGGCTCTGGCTGGACCACCTGAATGTGAAATTGTAGTTGTTGCTCTGCATCTACATCAGCTGCACGGAAGAAGTAGACTGGCCGAATGGCATTGAAGTGTGGCCATGCTAAGTGCTGCATTGAACACGGACACTGCCCAGTGCTTGCACACTGTACTGTATATATATAGCATGTTAGCGTGAATTCAACACGTGCCGTTGTCAATTCGTCAGGTTTGTAGCATCGGCTTCTCAGTTTCTCTCTATAGTTACCGTAAATATAACTACTGCGTCCAGATGATGGTGGCGCAGTTTGGCAGCGCGCAATGCACCGTGAATCCGGCAGAGCTGTGTTTGATTCCCGGCCACGGCTAAGGTCAGTGGCCACTTCTGCTGCCTTTTGCTCAGCCCCTTCATCGCAACCCTCTCGTCAACCCGCCCGCATTGACTGGCATAGTGAAGTATGGTCAAACAACCTCCACGACCGCCTTCATCCAGCAGAGTATTGATGAAAAAGGGCTTTACATTTTTTTGTATTCGCCTTGATTGCACTATGTAACACAGTTTATGGGTAAAAAGTATTATTTCATAATTGCGTATGCCTAAAAAGTGTAGAAAATGGCTATTATTCCCCACAACTTTGTTTTTGTGACCAGGACAGTGATATTTTGAAATGTACCTATTTTCAATGAGAAAACGGGCGAATTTGTGTCTTTTCGTTCACATAAAGTCAGAAAAAACAACATATGAATCAAAATTAACATGTATTTATACTAATGTAATACAAAATAACTCATCCACACTGGCCAGACGTCTCGGAAGAGGTTGGAGTACCCACACCAACCCATTGCTCATACTACCGGGTGGGGACTTTAATAAACATGAACCATTGAATCCACGGACGCATCGGGAGAGTGGACCGGTGCATTGCAAGTCGATTGTGCAAACCATTTACAGTCGTGGCAGCGTCCCAAATAGTTCAGAAAGGGATAACTGTAGACGTATATATATACACAACTGTATGTAATGGGGCGTGGTTGTCTACAGAGGGCCGTGTGGGGAGCCCCCGGACAAACGGTAAACCCCAAAGAGGGGAAGAACAACAAGCTTGGTACGACCACAGACTTGTTGACAGGTCCTCGCATGGGCTTGACTCATCCTGTGGGCGAGGGTTGTTGGAAACTGTGTACAGCTGGGCCGCGTCATTTGTAACAATTCACTGTTTTACTTCTGAATGTCGCGGAACACTTTCAGTCTTCATTAATACCTTTGCTGTCAGAAAGAAACGAATTACGGCACGTGTTTTTACGGCCTCCAGATCCAACACATTCCACCAGTGACAAAAGGGGGTACAATTCGTTGAATGTTGTTTGTGGGGGGAAAATATATAATCTGAAAGCGACACATTCATTATACAATTCTTGCACCCTAACACCGTAATAGCAATAGCGGCAAAAATAACATGAAGGTCGTTGGTAGGAATGTAGTACAATGTTCGTGTAATTTTTAAACATGTGTATATTATGTATTGTACAAGCCTTCATGTCAATTGACTTCTGGATTGAGAGCCGCTCCCAGTCATGGGAACGGTTCGACGACAAATGCACCGCACTGCTCAGTCGCGGGTTTGTGAAGGCGAGGAGCACGGTATATATATAGTGCAAAACTGCGGAGTGCAACAGTGGCATTTTCTGCACTTGCCCATAACGTGGCTCCACGTGGAGCCTTCAACACCTGCACAGTGGTTGGCCATCAAAGCATTTCCCAGACTAAGATGTTGCTTACCTTCCGAGATCTGGCGAGATCGGGAGCATTCCGTGTGACTTGGTCATGGCCTTTGCATTGGCAATACAATCGTATCTTACAGTACGCCTTTTGGCGTCTTCTGGTCTAACACCGTTTGAGACGAGGCAAAAAGAAAGCTGTCTCTGGTATGGACCATTCAGTCTTAAGGACAATGCATATATTATAAGAGTATGTTTTTTGTTTGCATTCTGAACATAAGCATTGTGGTTAATGCAGACATCATTCCTTGTGAAAGGTTTCAGTTTGGTGTTTTAACATCTTAACACCTGTTTTATTGCCAAAAAAGTGGGAAAACCTATTATCAATACAATCGTATTTTCTCTCAAAATTGTTATTGTAAAAATGGGCACACATTTATATTGATTTACAGCCAACATCAAAGGGTATGTTCGTGTCACTTTTTTAAAATATAGAGTCGTGGATTCAAACGAGTAAAAAAAAGCCCCCTTTTGCAATAAATGTTTTCATTTTTTAAAGATGTCACTCGGGCGCCTCGTGTGTCTTTATTGACTTCAGCAACCCGTGTCCTTGATTGTTTGGAGTGGCGCATACTGATCTTCGCTCGAAGCATAATTGTGCCGTGAACCTGATTTTCCGGTTGCGCTACAAGATCCACCGTCTGAAGAGATTATTGCCACGGCTGCCAGACTCATGCCTGCAAGGATCTGGTTGGCTGCCTTGAGACAACACCTGCGTCTGTCTACTGCAGCTTTTTCCTCACTCACACACGGTGACCATCTCTTTAGAGAACAGTGATTAGCTCCTGTGTCAAGGTAGCTTTTAGTTTTAATATTAGCATTACGGCAATTTAGGCGTGTTTATCATTGAAGCGTATAATTGCATGTACTATTTTTACGCTGAAATATCATCCAAAGTTACCTCAGTGACGCTATCAATTTTTTCAGTGCGAATTCTTCACATTATCATGTCCACCTGTAAATATATTTTTTCATATTTACTGGCTGAGTGTAAGGCTTGAGAAAAGAAATGTTTCAGTTTTAAAATACATGCTATTCTATAAATATCATACTCATGCTATTTATGAAATGTTTTGTTTACAACTCATTGAACTAATTATATGTTATATACAGTCGGTTAAGAATGTTCCCTTTCTTTAAAAAAATGATGAATGCTTTTTTTGCTCACATGATAAAACTATTTTTTTATTTACCAGGTAAGACCCACTGAGCTATATCGCTATTTTTCAGAATCGACTTGGCCAAAAATGACAACTCAACGAAGTGGCTTATCATGTGAAAATGTATAGCAGCCAAATACGCACGTTGATCCTAAATGTGGAGGTAAAAACTAGAGGACCCGGAGAAAAATCCACACGATCACGGGGAGTGAGACACGCAACATTTAAATATATAGCAGGAAGTCACGGTCGGGATCGAACCCATGATGACCGCCAATAAACCAGGTGAGGTAGTTAACATCTCACCACCGTGGCACCCTTTATAACCAGTCCTCTCTAACACATTTCAGCATCATCATCATCAACCATGATAAATCCACTGCCGGGTCAAGGGTCTTCCAAAACCATTGCCATCGGTTTCACGATGCAACGATCCACCCAACACCTGCACACGAGCCGAATTCAACTCAACATCTCCACGGTTAACATACTTCTCTGGTATCTTGCAGCCTTGCGCACCAGTGACTTTGTTTTGTGAAACATTATTCTGTGCAGGATATATTGCCTCAAAATAAAAGCACTCTGCAGCACTAGTTTCGTTCACACGCACGCCTGTACGGTATTGCGTTTACTTTATACTTCGTTGCATATTTTGTGGGAGATAACAAGTATGTTTGCTTATGTGTCACGAAACTATGTCAGGCTTGTCAGCTCTTGAAGATCGGCGCTCAGTCTTCTTCTTGACAGGCCATCCGAGGCAGTATAGGGCTGTTGTCAGGCATTTCAAAGTTGATTTAGAGTGGTTTAAATTTAGCTCGTCAAACTAAAGAGTTAGTTTCTTTGGATGATATACATTTACAGTATATACAAGACACAAAACAATGTCTTTATTCAACTATATATATTTACAATAACAATACGCGCATCTATTGGTGTGTGTAAATATTGATTGACAATGCAATAATTTTGTTTTTAGTAACTGTGCAAATAAGTCAAATACGTTTACACCATTGGAACCTCATTTGCCAGTAAAATATGATAATTGTTTTTTTACCCTTCTATCTGGCAACAAAACTGACACCTTTTTACAAGGAGTCATGTTTGCATAGACCACAATACCTGCAGTCATAATGCAAACAAAAAACATAACTCTGATAATGTGCACTGTCCTTGAAGATGATTGGTCCACACCCGAGACAGCTTTCCTTAGAGCCTAGTCTCACATGGGTTGGACCAGATGACGCCAAAAGGCGCACAACTCAAAGACAATGCACCATCAGAGTATGAGAGCTCGGGGTAAGCATTTACACCATTGGAACCTCATTTGCCAGTAAAAATATGATAATTGGTTTTTTACCCTTCTATCTGGCAACAAAACTGACACCTTTTACAAGGAGTCATGTTTGCATAGACCACAATACCTGCAGTCATAATGCAAACAAAAAACATAACTCTGATAATGTGCACTGTCCTTGAAGTTGATTGGTCCACACCCGAGACAGCTTTCCTTAGAGCCTAGTCTCCCATGGGTTGGACCAGATGACGCCAAAAGGCGCACAACTCAAAGACAATGCACGATCAGAGTATGAGAGCTCGGGGTAAGCATTTACACCATTGCATTGTCTTTGAGTTGTGCGCCTTTTGGCGTCATGTGGTCCAACCCATGTGAGACTAGGCTCTAAGGAAAGCTGTCTCGGGTGTGGACCAATCAACTTCAAGGACAGTGCACATTATCAGAGTTATGTTTTTTGTTTGCATTATGACTGCAGGTATTGTGGTCTATGCAAACATGACTCCTTGTAAAAAGGTGTCAGTTTTGTTGCCAGATAGAAGGGTAAAAATCAATTATCATATTTTTACTGGCAAATGAGGTTCCAATGGTGAAAATGCTTACCCCGAGCTCTCATAATCTGATGGTGCATTGTCTTTGAGTTGTGCGCCTTTTGGCGTCATCTGGTCCAACCCATGTGAGACCAGGCTCTAAGGAAAGCTGTCTCGGGTGTGGACCAATCAACTTCAAGTATAGTGCACATTATCAGAGTTATGTTTTTTGTTTGCATTATGACTGCAGGTATTGTGGTCTATGCAAACATGACTCCTTGTAAAAAGGTGTCAGTTTTGTTGCCAGATAGAAGGATAAAAAAACAATTATCAAGTCAAATACGGTTATGGGAGTTGGGCCGAGGGTGAACGTTAATAATTCCTTCTTTAAAATTAACCATTCCATTCGGTCTTACAGAAGGTTACATTTAATTGATCTTGCTCGATTAAATTATTATCCCATGGGCCTTCTAGACCAACGTTTTTCAGCAACTATTACTGAAGTTCAAAACTATGGGCTGGTTTCGACGTTTCTGAGTCTCATCGGGAGAGCATAGCCTGTTGAACATATTCTGCCTGATACTATAGGCAAGGGCACACTGCAACGACTGGGACGCAGTGCAATTGTACAATTGTTCCATATTTTGTTTAACTGTGTAGATTTGCCTAAATTAAATGCAATGTTGACTCGACTCTGGGATTGCAGTTTATTTAATGGGGAAGTCAATATTACATTTCTAAATATTAATTCGTATAAAAACCAAAGTCAAAACATGTTCAAGCAATGAAACATTACCGAATAATGTACACCTCTGCAAGACAAAGAACATACCTATTTGTATGTGTAGGGGTTATTACGGGGAGAAGGGCGGACAGAAAACACAAAGGTGTCTGCACCCACACACGGGTGTCTACATCCATGTCTGCATTCGTTAACCCTGGGGGGCCATGGGGGCGCTGTGATCCCCCATAACTCCACCCCTCGGAGGGGATTCCTATAAAAGGCGGGGAGCCAGAGAGTTCGGGGCCAGAGTGGAAGAAGCTTACCAGTGAAGTCTGAAGACCGGCAGAATAGGCCCTGGGACTCCCCTGTCTCGCTGCCCTTGTCAGGGCCGAGCAGGGCAAGCCAGTAGCGCGGCCCCAAGAGCTTCTGGACCTCTGCTCTTGTAAGAGCAAGGCCGGGTTAGCTGGGTGCCGGGATCCGTGCTTTACCAGGGCCGGATCAGATAGCCTCCCATAGCACTATTAGAGGAGGACTGGGAATAGGACAGGGGAAATAGTGCTAGGGGTGTTTTCCCATCTAGTACGGGTGAAGGGCCGTTACCCCTTCAAGTATTGTCACTGCCCTTGAGTTGAATAAAAGAGTGTGCCTCGACTCTGTCGTCAGTCTCCCTGGAACTCACTACATCTGGCGTCAGAAGTGGTCGAAAGAATGGATACGAGACGGACAACTCGTACCCAAGACCCCGGAGAGGACGACAGCTTGGGAGAGGCGGTGCAAGATATCGCCGCCGACGTACCTGGCCAACCGCTGCCAGCTCCACCACCAGCAGGGCAGTCGGAAAGAGCCGGGACGTTGGCTGATGAGTTGGCATTGGCCCACTCTCGATTGGCGGAGCTCCTATATGCAGCGGCCGCCACGCTGGAGCAGATAACCCGCCTGGGGCCGGGGAGAGCGGCGCAGCGTGAATACGGACAGCGCCCGCCCGAAACTCCCGCCTTTGCGATGGGCCAGAGGCTTGAACTTCCCGCCACGGGTACAGTAGGAGCCGAGGGAGGGGCCCCAGCACATCACGCGGGCGACGGGGCCCAACCAGCAAGCACCACGTCATCGGCGGGTCGCAGTGGCTACCTATCAGCGGTCGCCAGGTCATCAACAGCGGACAACAGCACCGACCAAGCTGAAACCAGCGCGTCACCGATGGCGCGACCTCCATTGGGGTCCGCCATTGCTCTCCATACTGTCCATGGAGACGGTACGGGTGCTGGGCGATCGTCGGAGACGGAGCCGACATTTCAGCAATGCCTGCCGGCCCTGCAGGAGTTCGTATCAAGCGGTGGCGATTGGGGTGGGTTTCAGCGCCGTTTCCTCGCCCACCAAGAGATGGCTGGGTGGACGGACCACGAGGCGCTGCGTGCTCTTCCGGCGATGCTGGATAGCGACGCCCTTGGCACCCTCACTGCTGTACCCAGGTCGGCACGCTCCACACTGCGGTCGGTGCTTCAAGTGCTGGCCACGGTTTATGGGCTGCCTTCCGACTGTTGCCAGCTTTTCTACGAGCGTCAGATGGGCGACAAGGAGTCACCACTCGCGTACCGAACGGCCCTGTTGGCGTTGGCGTAGGCGGCCTTCCCGCGCATGGACGAGGAAGGGGTGGACGCGATGGTGGCCGAAAAAATTCTGCTTTTGGCCGACGGCTTGAACTTCGTCATCCTGGCGCAGGATGATGCGGACATGTCTTCATTGCAGGCTGCAAGGCACATCCATGCCAACCTGATTTCCCAACGGAGGAAGGCAAACAAGGCAGCTGCGGGACACACCGTGGCGGCAACCACCTCCGAATCCGAGGGGGTCTTCGCTGCGGGCCGTTCTGTGGGATGGCGGTCTGGCGGGCGACCGGCTCGGGACGCACCGAGCCACCGAGAGCAGCCCAAGTCTTCTGGAGCACTCGTCGTGTGCTACAACTGTGGCCTCCTGGGCCACGTGGCTTCGGGATGCCGGGCTCCTCGACAGCGCGGGGCAAGAACTGGGGCTGAGGATGGCCCTCTTCAAAAGCCTCCACAACATCCTCCGGCAAGTCGTGGCACCCCACATGTTCGGCCTGCACGCACACCCACTTCTTTCTCACATGCCCCGACACACGATTCTCGGGGTTCGGGTGCTGGTGCGTCGGGTCGCGGCTTGATGGGGAGGGCGCTCCAACCGGGCCAATGGTCCGAGTTGGCTCACCGTGTTGTGGCTGCGTCGGCGGGGTCGTCCGTTGTCACGGGGCACATTGATGGGGTGGAAGTACGGGGATTGATCGACACGGGAGCATCGGCGACTATCGTTTCTGATTTAATTTAAAATATCCTGCCAGTTCAGAGTCGCCCGTTGCTCCCCGTTGACATACCGTGTTACACTGCAAACGGGGGCTCGTTAGGTATTATCGGCCAAACTCGAGCGCAAATTTCTATCGGGGATATTAAATTATCTGGGCCGGTGTTGGTCTCCTCCTCTCTGGCAATTCCGTGCCTGTCAGGGACAGACTTATTGGCCAAAATGCCTGTCAAAATTTTTATTGACCAGGGATGCATCGAACTTCCATCGGGCCGATGTATAACGTTCTTGCCCTCCACCCCTGCCTTGCGTACAGCCTGTGCAATGGTACAGGCACTCGTTGCTCGAACGGTGCGCGTACCCCCGGGGGCACAGATGCTCGTGCCCCTGCGGTTGCGTCGACCGTTCGCTAAAGGGGTCTTGGACCAGAGCATTTTGCTGGGGCCGTCTAGGGCCGGGGTGAATGGGCCAGATTTGGTGACAGCCCAGACAATTGTTAAAGGGGATGAGGACCCGTTCATCGCGGTCCTCAATGTCGGGACACCGACGGCTGTGGTTTCCCAAGGAACCGTGTTCGCACACGCGATTCCGGTACCTGCGGAAACGCTGATCATTGGCCAGGTGGTCACCGCTTCTCAGCCACAACTGCAGTCAGACCATGACGAGGGTTGGCTGGAGGCACTTTGTGCTGAGACACCTGACCTATCTGACTCACAACGTGCTAAATTGCGTACCCTTTTGCGAGAATTTTCTGACGTCTTTAGTAAGCACAAATATGATATCAGATGTACAAAATTGCTGCGCCACCATATTGACACCGGTGACAACGCTCCTATCCGCCAAAATTCTTTTCGGTTAAGTCCCGCCGAAAAGGATCATGTCAAATCGGCTGTAGATGACATGCTGGCTTCTGACATTATTTCTCCCTCAACCAGCCCTTGGGGTGCACCCATAGTGTTGGTTAAAAAGCAGGATGGGTCCCTAAGGTTCTGCGTTGATTTTCGGCGTTTGAATAAAATCTCGGTGGCCGATGCTTACCCGCTTCCTCGAATGGACGAATCTCTGGATGCCCTGGCTGGATCACGATTCTTCTCCACCTTGGATTTGCTGTCAGGTTTTTGGCAACTTCCTTTGGATGACGAATCGAAGCCCAAAACGGCTTTTCGAACACTGCACGGCCTCTTCCAATTTAATCGTTTGCCTATGGGGCTCCACTCAGCTCCCGCAACGTTCCAGCGCCTAATGGAATTGGTTCTCGCTGGCTTGCAATGGGAGGTCTGTTTGATTTACCTAGACGACGTGATCGTATTTAGTAGGACATTCGAGGAACATCTTGATAGGCTTCGGGCCGTCTTTCTCAAAATACGCGCAGCTAATTTGAAGTTTAAACCACAAAAGTGCCAATTGCTCCGCGAATCTGTGAGATATTTGGGTCACATCGTCGGACAATCAGGTATCTCAACCGATCCCGCCAAAACGCGTTGTGTCAGCTCCTGGCCAACTCCCACCTCGGTGGGGGAGGTTAGGAGCTTCATCGGTTTACCGGTGGTTTGTCGCGGAGTTCGCTTTCATTGCTAAGCCGTTACATGCCTTCATGGCAAAGGGGGTGAAGTTTCATTGGGGGCCGAAAGAGGAGGCCGCCTTTAACTCTCTTCGTGACGCCTTGGTGGGGGCCTCGCCGTTGAGTTACCCCGATTTTTTTGTACCTTTCGTGCTCGACACGGACGCGAGCAATACGGGGATTGGGGGCGTGCTCTCCCAAGTTGTTGGTGGCGTGGAGCGCGTAGTGGCTTACGGTAGTAGAGTATTGTCTCCTGCCGAGCAAAGATACTGCGTCACTCGCCGTGAACTGTTGGCTATTGTTTTCTTTATTCAACAATACCGGCCATATCTGTACGGCCGGCATTTCACCGTCCGTACAGATCATGCGCGATTGCAGTATGCCCTGCGTATTCACCAGCCATCGGGGCAATTATCCCAATGGCTGGAGATCATTCAGGATTTCGATTTCGAAACAACATATCGCAAGGGGATTCGCCACACGAATGCTGATGCCCTGTCGCGCCTTCCGGCCACTTCGGATTGCACTTGTTTCTTAGGCTCGGGGCTTTGCAAATCTGTGAGTGACGGCCAGGATCGGGTCCTTGCGGCCGCCGTTGAGGCTCCTTCGAGCGTTGGCCCTATTGAAATGGGAGGGAAGGATTCCCTACTGGGGTTGTCAGGTGCGGAGTGGGGGCGCCTCCAAATGGAGGATACTTCCCTCCTGGCACTACGGCGTCGCGCGGGAGGATCCGGTCAGGGGAGGTCGGGCGTTGACTCATGGGGGTTGTGCCAGGGCCTCCTCATGCATTGGGACGGGACGATCCGCCGCCACAGGCTGGTGGTGCCTTCCACGTTGAGGGGTAGGGCTGTATGGGCTGCTCATGAGCGGCTCCTGCACCTGGGCACCCACAAAACCCTTGCCATTCTCCAGCTTAATTTCTTTTGGCCGGGCATGGCAAGGGATGTGGACGATCTCTTGCAGTCTTGTACCCAGTGTGCTCAACAGAAGCGGCCAGCAAGGGGAGCCAGCCCACCGCTCCAGTCTATTTCGGTCACCCGGGTTAATGAGCTTGTCGCTCTTGATATTTTGGAGCCGTTTCCTTCCACGCCTAGGGGTAATAAGTACCTACTGGTTGGCGTGGAATATTTCATGCGATGGCCTATGGCTTGGCCCCTCGCCAACCAGTCGGCAGGAGCCATTGCGGAGGCTTTTGTCCAGGGCTATGTCCTCGACAAGGGCGCTCCGGAACGATTGTTGACCGATCAGGGAAAGAACTTCACTAGTTCCCTTTTGCACGAGGTGTGTGAGCTTCTCGGTACGAAGAAAATTCGTACTTCTCCTTACCACCCACAAACGGATGGGATGGTAGAACGCCTGCATAGGACTATTACATCCATGCTGTGCCACCAGGTATCTGAGTCCCAAACCGATTGGGACCTTCAGATCCTGGGAGTTCTGGCAGCTTACAGGATGGCTCCTCACGTGACGACCGGATTCTCGCCATTTTTTTTAATGTATGGCCGCGAAGTTGACCCGCCTGTCGCGACCCAGCTGAGAATTTCCACACCACACGCTAAGTCCAAATTGGCTGACCATGTTAAATTTAATATCCTCAAGTTGGCTGAGGCACGGGAGGCGGCTATTCAAAACTCTGACTCTCGCCAGAAGGCGAATGAAAGGTTGCGATTGCGCCGGTCACACACGCACGAATGGCACCCGGGCGACAGAGCATGGCTACACTGTCCCCAGGTGCCATTGGCTACCTCGTCTAAGCTGTTGCGACCATGGAGGGGCCCCGTGGAAATTGTGTAGGTTGTGCGACCCCAATGTGTTCGCATTAAATGGGGGAAGCGTCGGTGGTTCGTCCACCCTTCATGGTTGAAGCCGTTCTTTGCGCCACATGCTTCCTCTCACAACTATGGCCGAACATGTGGGGGGTCCACTGACTCCTGGAGGACGGGTTCACCACCAGCCTCTGATCCGCTGCTAACTGTTCCGCCTTCAGGGGTCCAAGGATTAATGCCCTCTCGGCCGCCAGCCTCCCCTGAGGGGGTCAGCGCAGGCTCGTCCGAGAAGCCGGAGGGCCGTGCGCCTGAACTGTCAACACCCGCCGCCGGCCCGACCGGGTCGGGCCCTTGTGACGGGCCCGCTGCACGGACACGCGCCAAGACGCGCCGGTTGTTGTGAGTTGCTTCCCGCGCGTGTTCCGCTGCCGTGGGGCTCGCTCACCTTTTAAAAAAAAAAAAATT
This sequence comes from Lampetra fluviatilis, assembly GCF_964198595.1. NCBI lineage: Eukaryota > Metazoa > Chordata > Hyperoartia > Petromyzontiformes > Petromyzontidae > Lampetra > Lampetra fluviatilis. The sequence continues at coordinate 341,939 of NC_136288.1, forward strand.
TGGGAGGGGGTGGGGAATCACACTCTGTACATATGTTTGCATGTTGGGCTGGGGTATTTATAGGGGACCGTCGGTTGTTTGTTACCCTTGTTATTGTTATGGGGCACACACATGTTGACTGTGTTAAGTTTTTATTGTTGTTGGCTTTTGAGGGGTTTTGTTGCAGCCGGGACGGCTGCGGGCTGTACAGGGGGGGGGGGGGTGATGTAGGGGTTATTACGGGGAGAAGAGCGGACAGAAAACACAAGGGTGTCTGCACCCACACACGGATGTCTACATCCACGTCCGCATCCGTTAACCCTGGGGGGCCATGGGGGCGCTGTGATCCCCCATAACTCCACCCCTCGGAGGGGATTCCTATAAAAGGCGGGGAGCCAGAGAGCTCGGGGCCAGAGTGGAAGAAGCTTACCAGTGAAGTCTGAAGACCGGCAGAATAGGCCCTGGGACTCCCCTGTCTCGCTGCCCTTGTCAGGGCCGAGCAGGGCAAGCCAGTGGCGCGGCCCCAAGAGCTTCTGGACCTCTGCTTTTGTAAGAGCAAGGCCGGGTTAGCTGGGTGCCGGGATCCGTGCTTTACCAGGGCCAGATCAGATAGCCTCCCATAGCACTATTAGAGGAGGACTGGGAATAGGACAGGGGAAATAGTTCTAGGGGTGTTTTCCCATCTAGTACGGGTGAAGGGGCCGTTACCCCTTCAAGTATTGTTACTGCCCTTGAGTTTAATAAAAGAGTGTGCCTCCACTCCGTCGTCAGTCTCCCTGGAACTCACTACATATGTATGAATAATATGTAGACATGCAAACGTCTACATAAGCTAGAGGTTTTTCAGCAAGGACTGGATGTTTTATTCCAAAGCAGCTTTGCAGTTGCTTGCAGTCTGCATCAAATGTAACAACGCGTCTTCTGTAAGCAGGCCTGGTGAATGGCATAACAAGCTCTGATCCAATTTTTTCCAAACTCCAATTCCACGTCACCTAGCATTGTACATATTAATACAACTTAAGTTGCTTCATACTGCATACGCCTCATGATTGTGAAATGTTCCACGTTATGTTGAGATCGTGAGATAATGAATTGAATCCGAGTCTAACTTTATTTGGTTCAGCGCTCTCTCCAGGTTGGTCCAGGTGTCTCGTGACCCCCGATTCATTCTGTCTTTTAAAGTAAGGTTTATTTAATACGTAAATTAATATGCCGGGAAACACAAATGTTAGGGGTCAATTAATTAGTGGTCACACGACATCTGGACCACCCTGTACTCACTTGGGTCGTGCTTATCAATCATCAGGTGTCTCCCTTCATCAGTATTTGAAATGTAATAGAATGGTCAAATCAGAAAGCTAAGTCGCGGGGACATACTTTGGAGGGTCAACTAAGTCCCTCAAAATCTGGCACGAGAGGACAATGTTTACGTGTTAACGTGAGATGTATAAATGATTAAACAATTCTAACTACACATGCGATTGCTATAAAGAATAGACTTTGCATAGCCGCATTACAAGCTAACAGGTTTCAACGTAACCCACCACTTCTGTGGGTTTTCTCACTTCAGAAGATTAATGTGTTTTCACTTGATTTCAAATGTTTGAGTGCATTCATTTCAGACTCATCGTCTAATGTGTTCATTCATTTCCTCGCACAAGTGATTTCACTGATCTTCTATTTCATTCCATTATAATGCTATGTTTAAAATCGCGATTGTCTGTTTAAACTTGTCATGTCATAAGCATTTGCTGCTGCTGCTGCTGCCTGACGTTGCTCTCTTGCCACAACCACCGGTGCAAGATGTTGACGACCTCGCCTGGTATACAAGAAGTTCGTGGGTTCGATCCCGACCTTGACGGCTGTTGTATATTTGAAGTATGCATGTTCTCTCACCCCATGGATTTTCTCCGTTTCCCCCCCTACACATTTATAAAACATGCTTTTCGAGTATTTTGCCTGATATACAGTTCCACATGTTAAGTCGCATCGTTGAGCTATCGTTTGTGGCCAAGTCTCTTCTGAAAAAGAGTTATACAGCTCAGTGAGCTTTAACTGGTGAAATCATTTTTAAATAGTTCAGTACTGACGGCAACTCCTAATGACTCATCAGCACACGTTCATTGATAAACTAACACCGAAGCTAGTGAGTACAGTCACAATCAATTATATCACGTACATTCACAGTCTTGTCATTAACAATGCCACTGGATGCATATAATGATTATATCTGGCGTCGTGCCACTCAGATCCCGAGCAATCCCGAAGGAGTGTTTATAATCTGCAGAACGTGGCGACACAAGCAGAGGGAGCTAGCTGCAAGGCTAATACATCCTTCACGTCGGCGCCACACCGAGGCAACTTGGAGGTGGACGATTCCACCCTTTTGGGTTCGAACGGGCTTCGGGAAAGAAAAAAAAATCAGTTATGAAGACGACGGATGATTTGTGTGCAAAGGGTGGCGTGGGAGCAGATGGTTCGGGGGGGGGCAACAGCTGGGCGGTTGAAGCAGGGAGGGGGAAATGGTGGCCTGGTGTGGGAAGATGGGAGGGTGAGTGAATTGATATTGAGCCAAGGTTATGAGACGGTGGTTTTGAGGAGGGATGGAGGGTTGCGTGCCAATGTAATGTAGCGCATGGGTGGGTGAGACAAATACGGCCGGGCGTGGTGCTGACCACTCACCCCCTCGTGTGCCTTGTCAGCCTTAATAGGTGCTCGCTAACAGCACTTTCCCCAACAGTCTGCTAAAGCTATGCGTGGAATCTTTGTCTTTGCTGTACAGGGTGGTCCAGATGTCTCCTGACCCCCAATTAATTGAACCCAACAATGTTTTTCACCTTTGCATATTTAAAAATAAATAAATCTTACTTTTAAAATATAAAGTTTTAGAGAACTAAATGGGGGGGGGGGGGGGGTGCGGGTCACAAGACATCTGGACCACCATCATAGTGTGGTGGTTTGGCGAAAAAGGTGAGGTAGGTAGGGACAGGTAAAGGGAAGAAGCTTGGAATGTGGGTGGTGAGTAGGTTGGGCGCTGGGGTCTGAGACGGTGGCGTAGCAAGGGAGGGGCGGCAAAGGGGGGGGGGGGCAGGATGGGCGTGAGTGGTGTGCGTAGAAGTGGAGTGGACATTCGTGACTCACTGGCGAGATGGCTGGGAGTTTGGTGGGGGGGGGGCGAGATTGTGGGCGGCAGAGGCGGTGGCTCAGGGGCGAGGTCACGGGTGGGGATGGGGAGAGGTGGTGGTTTGAAGGGGGTGGTGGGAGCGTGGATGGGTGAGTGGTGGGTGGGGGTTAGTACATGGGAGAGAGAGACGGGGGTGAGGCTGTGAAGGGAGGGAACACATCTTCAAAAAAAACCCCAACGCCCAACCCGGCCACTCGGCGTGCACGCACGCGGGGCTTGTTGGAGCAGCTCCGGTAGGCGGGGTCCCCCAGCCCCAGAGTCACCGCCGCAGGCAGACTCCGGCTCACGTTACATTACCTGCCCCGGTATGCGGTTGCCTGGAGTCCGAACCCCACCGCCCCCTCTCCACCGCCACACCCCCATCCCTCCCCGACCTTGCTTACGCGAGCAAGGCAGAGATAGCGAGCGCTGTGTGTGCTGTGTGACGACAACGCCACTCCTTCCTTACTCTCAACTGGTCGTTGCAGCCAAAGTGAGGGCGTCTCTCCACGCCCCCACCTCCGTCTCTCTCGACTTGCGGCTTCTTCCTTTGCCGACATAAATTAGACGCAGTTGCGTGCGTTTTCACCGAGCCTCGGCTCTTCCGGATTCGTCGATCGCTCGTTGTGTAAACAAAAAAACAAGAAAACTTCATTGCGTTTTTACCATTCGTGTTTCTTCTCCGTAAACCAAAAACAAACCAAGTCGGAGGGTGGAGGTTTCGTCCGCCACCCACCCACACCCACTCGCCCCCAGACAAAAGGACAAGCCCTGGTCTCTGGTGGATCTAAACGTCGCTTGGGAAGAAGAGAGGAGGGGGGGAACCAAAGCTGAGCCATGAGGAAGGCAGCAGGCCAGCAGCAGCAGCGACAGGCGAACTCGCTGCCCCAAAAGGGTTTTGGAACTACGGGCGGACGAATCATTCCACCCACGGCTGGCTACACCTACCAGCTCTCGCACCCCGCAAACGGGGTCACTGACAGGTAACTTCGAGCACTCATTCCCACCCTCCGCTGCTGTGAGCGCTCCGGCTAGAGAACTATTTTGCTCTGTTTGCTCGTGCGGGCATCGTGCTGCTGTCGGTGCGAGGTCTCGTGCTGTCTGAAGGGCGGGCGACCCCGAACAGAGAGGGGAGGCAGAGTGGAGTTTGCTGCCTTTGCCGGATTTACGTTGATAAAAACATCGGCACGCGTTAACGCGCTGAATGCAGTTTGTACACGGTGGTCCAGATGTCTTGTGACCCGCAATTAATTGACACCCTGCATTTATTGTGTCATTGCATAGTAATTTCTGTATTAAATATACCTTTAAAAAATACGTTCTAGATAATTAAATGGGGGTCACAAGACATCCGAACCACCCTGTACTTATATTTATTTTAGTGACGTGCTTACCCTTTCTCTCGTTTGTACTTCTATCGTTGTTTGTGTACTGTTTGTACTGAACGTCTGTGAAGAAGAGCTTCATAGCTCATCGGATTCATGCAGTCTACAGATTCTGATTATCGTGCCAAGTTGGGACCGTAGAGTTGCAGTTACATAGGGCAGCAACACACACACAGCACCGTATATGTATGATGTCCGATGCTCATGCAAAGCAGTTTGTCACGATTGTTGGCATTGCATATGTTTATACAAAACCACTTGGTTTTAAGTCAACCACTTGATTTTAAGTATATCCGGCGAAGTATATTGTATACATTAATTAAACATCGTCTTCATCAGCCATGGTCGATCCACTGCTGGATAAGAATTATGGACGCATTGGCCCGTAATGTGAGTGAAAAACAAACAAACGCGTATGATATAAACAATACACTTGTGTACATTATTTTTTTAGCTTTTATGTTTCTTCAATGTACATGGGGGAGTTGACATGATTGCATTGTTGGTGCGTCTCTATTAAGTGCCAACTGTAGCTACTTGTTAAAATGCCCTCATGTTTATAACGAATGTATCCAACATACATACATTAACATAAACAACCCATCCTTAGATCAGTTTAGCATGCGGTGTATGCACTATGCAATTCTGCAGCATATACATTGTAACCACACATTTGCATTGATTAATGCATGGTTAATGTGGTTAATTAAATCGCTTAAGGGGACTTAATGTAATCATGGTTGGAGACTTGATGAATGTGGCAACTGCTGCTGTGGCTAACCGCCGGTGGTCTTATGCATGCACATGTCTAATCCTTTGGCTTTCACTGCATTTAGATCAGAAGGCCATTATCTTCCATAGCCTTGTATTATTGGCTGCGCTGATTATTCTCGTGTTATGCTGCCACGGTGGAAGGGTTAGCGCCACTGGACTTGCAATCCAGAGGTAAATGAGAACTGTACACCATGGTCCAGTGTTCTCCATTGCGAGGCCCGCGGGCCCCCGACGCACCCGTTTGAGGCTGTCAGGCTTAATGGTTTGATGGGGTCGTGTGGATATCCCCCGCCTGTAGACCAGCATGGTAAAAGTCTACCAAAATACCCTCTAAAACCAGGGGTCAGCAACCAAACAAACACGAATAGCATTTTTTTCGAATTCGGTAAAACACAATATATTAAGAGCTTGTGAATACGAGATGGTTCGAAATTAATAAGGCCACGAAAGGGTCCTTAATGAGCCGCATACGGCTCCGAAGCCGCAATTTGCCGACCCCTGTCCATGGTGAACTGGACTTCTATGTGAACTGGACTTCCATGGTGAACTGGACTTCCATGGTGAACTGGACTTCCATGGTAAACTGGACTTCTATGGTAAACTGGACTTCCATGGTGAACTGGACTTCCATGGTAAACTTGACTTCTATAGTGAACTGGACTTCTATGGTAAACTGGACTTCCGTGGTCAGGGGTCAGCAACCAAAATAACAAGAAGAGGCCCCACTGCAGTCCTTAAAGAGCCACATGCGGCTCCGGAGCCGTAGGTTGCAGAGCCCCGCCCTAAACGGTCTCTCTAGCCCTAGAGAGACCGTCCGTCAACAGTGGCGTAATCAAGACATTGTAGGGCGCGCCTTCAACTCGTATTCATTTCCAAGCGTCACTGAAATAAACACATTTTGCTGAGCCCGTGCGCCTTTTGAGTGTTTATAGTAACCAATGGCCCTACAACTAATCGGCTGGAATTCCTGTCTTCCCTTTGCATGTGGCTGTTTGGGTGATTGTAAGATGATTGCCACTCTGCTGCCATGTTGCATTGCTATGGTGAGCTAATTAAATTTAACGGAGGGGTGTTTATCACTTCTGCAGGCTGCAGTCACTTAAAAAATGTAATATCAACTCAGTAATGATGTTGGCTTTTTTGTGGAGTATGATGGTGGGTTTTTTTAACTCCCAAATTTAAATTTATAAATTAAATCCCCGTTTAATGCATCAAATCACACTATTTTGTCTCATATACTGTGAAGGCTGTTCTTGAGACTGCTCGCTGATAATAGTTTGAAAATAAGTATGGTTATGAGGTAACAGTTATATTGATCTAATATAGGACGGCTATTGGGTGTTCCACACATTGACCTCAATTATAATGTCAGAATCTTGACAAATTCCTAACAGCAAAGGAACTCGGAGACGCTAAGGCAATCAGATGTTTCTGAAATTCAAACATTTCTCAACAGTGTAAAACTACTATTAATAAACTTAATAATTATTACAATAACCTAATATTTAGACTTTTGATGCCATCACAAATTATAATTACATCACTGTAGTCACATATTCCATACACCAACACACAACTTGGAATGATAAACTGAGTATCTTATGACTGTAAACATGTAATTTATGCAAACAAAAAATCACAAATGAATTTTGTAGGTGCCTTCATTAGATTTTACATGGGGTACAAATTTGATTTGTTTACATTTAATGTCACGTTATACAGGACAAGTATATACGGTACAGTTGCTTGAAAATACATGCCCAAGTTCTGCAAAGTTTCCAAGCAAATGTCATAGGTCAGAGGTTGTGACCATTGCTCTTCATGAGAAGACACAATCGGCCAAGTTGGACAGATAAAATCAGCATGAGCATGGACACGTCTCTCCAGTGTACCGGATGCAGTACTGCTAGGTATTTCATGTGCGTACAAAAATATATATATTTCCTAAACAAACAACCTATGCGACCTTTGGACATGTCCATCTGTCCATTCCTCCATCGGGATGTGACGTCCTGCCAGCCAGCAAAACTTTTTTTTCTAGTATGGTATGAAACGTTCTTGCTTATTTATTATGCTTTTAACAAACATGAATGTAACATTTACGCATAATTGTATTATATACATCATAGCATTGGCCGCACATTTGCACGGGATACGCGGTGGGTGAAGTGGGGGTGTGACTTCAGCACGCATATGTGCGTGGTGATTTCACCACCGAGCACTTGCACGCCAGCCAGAAATCCAGCCAGGAAACCAGCCAGCAAATCTTTTTTTTATCATACTGTACTGTACGATTTGATTACAAAAGCCGCAAAAATGTTGCTGCATGAAATTCAAATGTTTCTTTATCATCCCTACAATTGACAAAATAAATAACTGAATCATGTGGCTTTTGAAGCAACCAGAAACATACCAGAAGTCCCATGATGCATCACTTCATTAATTATTCATCATCATCAAACATCGATTCTAGAGGATTGCGTTATACACATCCAATCACGTTTGTAGGAATGTATGTTTTTTACACTCGTGAAAATGTCAACCCGATACATTAAAAAAGATTGTAAAAATTCATACATCTAATGCTTGAATGAAAGGGCAGGCAACTGACTTTTGACATCCATAATATAGTTTTTTTTGGGGTTAGATCGCGTAAATATAAATGTGTCTTTAAACCCGCCACCACCCGACAGCCAAATTAGTAAGGGTTGTCATATGAACAGAACATGCCAATTCGTTAGTAGTACAGCACACCGGTGTGTTGGAGAGAAAATCCACAACATTTACAATCTGTAAACCTAAAGCCTACGTGATAATCTGACTTGACAGTTTATAGATTTGTCAGTGGTCGGGGGAGGGATGTCAGGGACTCGGTAGACCCGTGCCTTACACTCAGCGGCACCCTTACTGGTGTGCACCGCACCGTACGTCAATATTTTGTTGTTTCGTTCGGTTTACCTTTCCTCTGAGTGAATGAAAGTACAGTGGCTGCACCGCTGTCCGTACACACTAAAATGTACCAACTATCTGTGCAGGGGCAGTGTTGTGCAAGATGCCAGCAACTCGATGCAGCAGGAGCTGGCAAAATGTGAAGACTGTCTGCGAAAAGCAGACACCTTCCTCCAAGCCGTGAGTCACCACCCCGATCCCCAACACTGCTGCTTGGCAAAACAAAAAAACAAGAATGCGTTACCGACGTGATCCATAAACCCTAGAATGTGTGTGAGGTTCCCACCAAAGGCAGCGTTTTGTTGAGCCTCAATATGAGAAAGTATTTGGTGATGACGAGTGTGTTGAGTTGTGTTTATTCCTTCTCTCTCAATGCGAGAAGTACATTTAAACTGCACGGTGTTTTACATCTCACCAATTAGGCATGTGAACAAGGTAAAGGTGCAGCCTGCAATTGCTCGCTCAAAGCCACTGCCGGGGAAATAACCTCTCCTCGAGGGAGCTCCATCGAGTCCCTCTAAAGCAGTGGTTCTTCACCTGGTGTGCATGCACTCCCTGGGGTTTGAGATACCCTTTCTAAGAACCAAAAAGCAGAGGTGTGGACTCGAGTCATGTGACTTGGACTCGAGTCAGACTCGAGTCATGAATTTGATGACTTGCGACTCGACTTGGACTTGCATAACAATGACTTTGTCCCACCTATGAGATGTGGACTCGAGTCATGTGACTTGGACTCGAGTCAGACTCGAGTCATGAATTTGATGACTTGCGACTCGACTTGGACTTGCATAACAATGACTTTGTCCCACCTCTGCCAAAAAGGTGCAGGCTGCAGTTAAAGGTTAAGAACCACTGCCCTAGAGGGTAATTGGCCTATTCTTCCAGATGTATTGGAAGAGGTGGGAGTACCCACACTTTACCCCACTGCACGTGACCTAACAATATCAAGTACAGTATATATGCAATATAACTTATGGTGTTGTTTTCTGCCATATGATAGCACATTGCAAGCACAATTTCTGTTGTCAATGCATTACTTTTATGAAAGACTGGCACGATGATCAGCAAGGCAGTGCGAGTCAAGACAATAAGGTTGATAATAATGATGGTGTTGCTTAGGTTTGTATTTTATTACACGGTATTTTTTCCAGTTAAACAATGACATTAATGAGAGACATTGACCTCATTTGCTTTTAAGCCCATAGGGGGCATCCATTTAGTTAGTACGCATGGAGGGAGCAAGGGGGGGTAACCCAAATGCGTTCGCTTGAGTATGGGGGGGGGGGGTCTACTGACAATTTACGCATAGGAAACGGGGTGGGGGGGTGGTGAAGCCTCGATAATAATTTGTCTACGTTGGCCTTCAAATGAGTTAGATAGTCTGTTGGCTTAAACACGTTAATATTATAAACTAGCTTGTTTGCCCATCCTAGGACGGAAGCTGACATTAATGATGTACATCTTCTTGGTTCTTTCGGTAAAGCCACGTAGAAGGGAAGTAATAAAATAATAAAAATAAAACATAATACAATTATTCTCACGACGTTTCGGCCACAACGCAAGCAGCCGTCCTCAGGTGAAAACCAGGTCCGTCGAGGCGACAGTCTGAATGAATCTCGCCTCGACGGACCTGGTTTTCACCTGAGGACGGCTGCTTGCGTTGTGGCCGAAACGTCGTGAGAATTACTTTATTATGTTTTATTTTTATTATTTTATTACTTCCCTTCTACGTGACTTTACCGAAAGAACCAAGAAGATGAATCCCTGCAGTCACGAAAGCTTTAAATCGAAATTTAATGATGTACATTTACGTGTTCTTGTGATTCACCCGCTCATGATTATTAATGACGGGGGGGGGGATCTTTTGCAGTGACGCCACGTAGGGATGTAGCACTGCTGCGTATATTTATTTTTTACCGTCACTTTCTGTAAAGAAACGCCATATTTGAAGCGACTTGCGTAATACGTTATTTAGTTCTGCTCGACCTTCCTCTGTGTTAGTGTAAAAATCCACCCACTCATGAATATTAATGAAGGGGTGGGTGGGCCTCATGTGGAGTGACGTCCACGCGGGACACACATTCTTGGCTTATAGTAGTAAATCCTTGATCGTTTCTGCGTGGATTAAACACATTCCTGCGGAGGGAGCTGGTAGGAACGTTGGGTTGCTCGGTCAATGGCCAGGGTCAACGGCGGCGTGGTGTATTCCGCAAATATGGCCGACTGTGAGGGCGGGCACAAGCCGGCGTGAGTAGGTTAAACGTTGAGTTTTATAAGGGCACCACGGGGTGACCAGCCCCTCCCCACCCAGCCCCACCCCTCCCATCCCCCACCCAGCCCCACCCTCCCCACCCAGCGCCTTCCCCTCCCCACCCAGCCCCACTCCTCCCACCCTCCCCACCCAGCCCCACCCCCACCTAGCCCCTCCCTGCACGACGGACACAATAATCCCCTGTGGGCTGGAGTAACCAGGAGGTTCCTACCAGTAATATCGGCTGTTCTATAGGATTCGCGGGGGGGGGGGGGAGTGCGTCAAGCTATGTATGCAGGTGGGGGGGGGGTTAAAACGTCCGCGTGCGTACAGGGAGGGGGGAGGGGTTAAGTTTTGACAGAGTTTGCGGACTTACTCAATGGGCCCTTACTCTTCGCTAGTGCTGAAGGTCGGTTAATGTGCGTGCTGTAACAATGCATCGATTCACCGGTTAATAGTGTTTCTTAAGCTAAAGATTAGGCGATATCCTTTATTTAACTAGGAGATTAAATGAATGCGTAGAAATGAAAATGAATGCATAGGATCGCACGTGTAAAGGTTGTTTGAGTATTTATTGTTGTATTACTTTGCTTCGTATCCAGTGTGCTGTATGTAAATGGGACCACTGTGAGCTTTACAGACGCCGCATAGAATCGCTCTTGAATCAAATTACGACATTTCATCTCATCGCCACCGGTGACTCATGTCGCCCCCTGCTTATCATAATATATGACATGCAGTACAGTACTTTACAATGTGGGTGTATTGATTGTGAAGTTCAAGCAGATACAGTATTTATGTTACTCATCTTGAGTCAAGGCGAGAGTGGTGTTTGTTTTGCGTGCCATATGATGGGAATGTCCAGGTAATAAATTCCTTAAAAAAGGTTTTAAACAACAACGCGGTTATTCACAACTGGCGCGCCTGAGACACGTGGCGCCTGGTTCCTGGGCGAGGTGATTCGAGGGTTTCGGGACCGCGGCGTTTTTGACCTACACACTAAGATATATAAATAATAAGGCATCCATACACAATGTCAGTTGCTTTAAAGTAGCGATTTAATTGATAATTTGATGCCGATTTTAATACAGGAATGCATTGTCACCGGATCTGAGTACGTGTGCAAAATGTGGAATTGATTGGACAATGGGACGTGGACGAAATTTTGATTGCAAGATTTGACAGAGAAATCAAGTTCAGTAAAAGCGTTGAAAAAAAGGGAGCAGTGCCGTAACTTTAATTAAAACTTCTCACATGGCCATTCGTTGACACACGAGTTACTGAATTAGAACTGCGTGGACATTGCAAAGGGGCAGTCAAAGCAGGTGGCTCAAATGAGACAAAAAAATACTTTGCGAGAATGTAAAAACTCCGGGTTTTTGTTGTTGTACCGAGCACACGGCACATCGCTTCGATTCCTTATCTCTTTTCCAGATTCACTCGCTGTCACGACTCTATTTAACGTGTTGGTTGTACACTTAGGCGAGCAAAACAGTCGTATAACACTAGCAAGCCGACTGGCGGGTGCGGCCCTGCAGCGCGTGCACCTTGAGACTGCGACTAAATGCTATCATTGCAGTCGAGTAACCACGCCGTATTCACGCACGGATCTCCCGTTTCAAAATGTGTCCACATTTCGCACATTGCTACGAGTAACCCCGTGTAGGGGTTTCTCCCTTCGCTGTATATGCGGGCGTAGAAGCGTTCCAAAAAAAAGTGGAACACGAATCGAAACCGCATGCGACAGCTGCCCGTTGAGTAACGCGGCACGGTGGTGACACAAACAACTTTGTCCCACGTCCCACTGCATAGGGGCCGTCCATAAATGACGTCACGCGATTTTGGACGATTTTTGACCCCCCCCCTCGTTACACGACGTCACAAAAAGTCAGGCCCCCTCAAATATGACGTCACAAAGCTCTGCCCCCCCCCAAAAAAAAAACATGCTTCAAATCGCTTTAAACTATTGTCATTGCAGTGCGTATTTAATGTGCCGCTGCACTCTGATGTTGTAGGAGAAAACATTTATCAAAAAGTCTATTTAATTAAGTAGAACGTGTTGTCTATATTTATTTAAAGTTGCGCATTTTGATGTGACGTCACATTTCTCAAATCACCCCTCATCACACATCGTCACAAATGTCTGCCCCCCCCCCTAGGTGCGTGACGTCATTTATGGACCGCCCCATAGCCGCGTGTGAGCGAATTCAAAGGGCGCAACATCGAATTTTGGGTTGAAATCGGTTAACCACATATACGCGAAATCGTACAAACGGAACCCGCAAAAAGCGAGGGGAGCCTGTGTACATTAGAGGTGTATTGATGCATTTATTAATTAGTATGTATTATATAATTACGTAGTCAGAGTGTGTAGGAATAGGCTTAATACCAACCTAGAGGGGCTTTGTAGAGCGTTTTGGAGGTCCCTTCCCCAAATCAGTGGCGTGAGTAAGCAAACACGGGGCTGACACTTTCACATTCTCCTTCGACTCTTAAGCTCGAAATATATTCAATGAATCGTGTGCGTAAGAATCCGTGGGATTTTTTTTTATTGTTTGTTTATTTGTATGTCTTTGATGTGATTTGTTGTGATATCTGCAGCTACCCGATGCATATCTGTGGGATGAGTCGTTTCACTTAAGGCGTGTTATGTCGAGGCACTAGACGATAATTATGAATGCTATTCAGTTGCAGAGTATTAGTGGGGTCCATGTACATTCCATTCACAGTGACCATACAAATTCAGCCACTGCGTGTTAACTCGCCTGCCCCCAACACATTTCTGGCATGGTAGCACAACGCAGTTGTCAAATTCTGCACATGACAAAAAAACTTCATGCTTAGCAGAGCCTTTTTTTTTTACAAAATACGCACGTGTATATCCATCTAATTTTTTTATCGCTTACAAGCACACATCGCATTTGAAGGCTCTACATTTTTCTGAGTTATAAATGTCCGTGAGGAATGGTCGTTGTGAAAATTACTGCACATGATATCTTGTGTGTGTGCATACACGCCAGTGTTCAGCTCCGTTTTTGACGAGCTGAGACCAATCGTTTCCCACAAAGCAAACTTTAGTGTTTCGGCAAGAATGTCTTGTAGACTATGTCATGCCCCACGTTCATTCAAGTGCAGGTTCAAGACATACTTTTTTCTCTCTAACTGTGACACTTCTTCTCTATAAAGTAAATATCCTCGCTGTTTTTGCACCTCGTCCTGAGGTGTGGCCGTCCATGTAAATGCTATGCGAATCTAAAATGGAGTCTTACGTGATACAGTTCAACAGTTCTCGTATATTGTATTTGACACAATGGGCAAACTTAAGATGAAAATTTCCATGGTTTGTGTGTGCTCTATAGAAGAAGAAAAACAATCAGCTTAATATGAAAACATAAATCAAATAATCCTGAAAATATCAGAGACATTTCTCTCGCTGCGTACAATTCACATCGCAGTGCGCCTACCAGTCGAGTGTCAAAATATCACCACGTTGCCACGTCATGTTTCCTGTATGCACAGCACTGCACTATATGGATGTGAAATAATTTTGAAATCATCCAACTACTGGAAATAGTGTGTATTAATATTGTTGGTCTGTCGAAGCCAGTTAATTACTTTGTGTGCATATGCAATTATATATTTTATGCAAGCATGTACTGTATAAATGCATGTGCAGTTTAAATATAAAAAAGTGTATTCTTTCCCTCCGGCTGTCTATGATGGCCGCTCCCTGCTACTGTTCATGTCCAGGCTCAGACTTTTTCTTTCATCTGACTGTCTAATCTGTTTGAAATGTCTCCCAATGACTTCACTTGGTATACAGGAGGTCGTAGGTTCGATCTCGACCCTGACGCCTGTATATTTGGAGTTTCCATGTTCTCGCCGTGGAAACGTGGATTTTTCTCCAGGTCCTGTTTTTCCCTCCATATTTAGAAACATGCGTTTAGCTGCTATACATTTCCACGTGATAAGCCTCTTTGTTGAGCTATCATTTGTGGTCAAGTCGCTTCTGAACAAGATCGATATAGCTCAGTGGACTTTACCTGGTAAAATCAAATATTGTTTAGTTTCAGTTTATTAATATCTATCAATGCATCCATATGTACTCTACTGTGGTTTATCTTTTTTCGGTCGTTTCCATAATGCAGGTGCATTTAGACTCCCATCATCCTCCTCAACTGCGACCTATCCGCTGCTGGATGAAGGGCTACCAAAGCTGTCGTCATTTGTCAGTCTTGGGCGTGTTCCTCCCTCCATCATTAGCCTTGCCCTCTTCTTAGCAGTCAATACATTGTCTCTAACTTTCATATTTTCTCTATCATTAATATAATAATGCATGCATACTTATTTATCCAGGAGAGCCACACCGAGTCATATGACTCTCTTTCAGGAAGGCCGTGCATTGATTTTTTTTCTTCCTAAAATATGTTTTAAGCCAATTAAATAGTGTTTATACGTGTGGGAGTACCAGAATCAGAATCTTTACTTAGACTGGAGGAATTCGACGAGCTCTGAAGCTCTTTTTCACAAATGTCTATTATGTGTGGGTCAATCAGTTAACCGGAGCACCCAGATAAAAACTCACGCGAGTGAGGGGGCAACGCTCTATCCCCGTACAAGTGGAAGCGGATGGTGATTAGCGGTTAGTCCACTCGCTGTGCTGCCTACTCCTGGCGTGCCAAGGTATGGCATGTTCAGATGCCAAATATACACCTTTTGCAATGAATTAAGTCTACACTAACCACATGCAAACAAACATGCTCTTGATTATATTTACACTAGCAGAAGTATCCGGCGTTGCCCGGGTGAAAAATATATTTGTTAATTACACAGTTGTTTTTTCATCAGAAATGGTAATTCTTGTGGTTTAACGCTTGAACACACCGGTGGGCTAAAGCAGTGAACTATTAGTCTTTTATGAACGTGACACTTTTATATGATTGGCCGTGTCGGGTGGTGGAGGGTTAGAACACATTAATAAATAAGGCGATCTAAAGCCAATAACGTTGTTTATGAATAATGGTCGCGAAAGCCTACGTGTTACAAATTGACTAACTTTACTTAATAACCAGGCTACAGTCTACATTATAGACTGCCAGTACACCCACCCAGCTTAATAACCAGGCTACAGTCTACATTATAGACTGGCAGTACGCTCACCCAGCTTAATGACTATTTGTACAGTCAACATTTAAAGAATCGATTTTTGGCGCGTCGGGTTTAAAAGTAATTACACAGTTGTTTTTTCATCAGAAATGGTAATTGTTGTGGTTTTACGCTTGAACACACCGGTGGGCTAAAGCAGTGAACTATTAGTCTTTTATCAACGGGACACTTTTTTAAATCCTTTATATTAAGTTCGCGTGCTTGCTTGCTTGCTTGCGTGCTTGCTTGCTTGCTTAGGACCGTGCAAATCTTTCGGTCGTTTTTTAACCCACTTCCCGTGATCCAATCGAGCTGACATTTTCCACACAGACTTGTTGTGCCAGACAATTATTGTTCGTGAAAAAAAATTCGCAAAATTTTACACTTTTTAGGCAAAAAAAAAATATTTGACATATATTCAAATAGAACGCATTCATGGCTTTGGCTGAACGTCAGCGTGTAAGAGCCCAGAGCGTAACCCCTCCACAGGCCGTGGCGGAGTAGCGCAGTTGGTAGCGCCCTCGCTTCCCATGCCAAAGGTCGCGGGATCGATCCCCGCGTCCTCCACAGGCGAATATATTTTAAAATCCTTTATATTAAGTTCACTTGCTTGCTTGCTTGCGTGCTTGCGTGCTTGCTTGCTTGCTTACAACCGTGCAAATCTTTTAGTCGTGTTTTAACCCACTTCCCGTGATCCAATCGAGCTGACATTTTGCACACAGACTCGTTGTGCGTGACAATTAATTTTCGTGAAAAAACATTTCCAAAATTTTACACTGTTTAGGGAATTTTTTTTAAATATTTAATTACCAATTGCTTAATGCTAGCAGACAATCATCTGACCCATAGGTGGCAGCCATCTCAAGCCAGAGGATGAGAGGACTCTAGCCGCCACGCATATAAAGGATTTATAGTGAAAAACTTTGTTTTTACGGGTTAATTTTTTACTGATTGTCCGTGTCGGGTGGTGGAGGGTTACAACACATTAATAAATAAGGCGATCTAAACCCAATAACGTTGTTTATGAATAATGGTCGCGAAAGCCTACGTGTTACAAATTGACTAACTTTACTTAATAACCAGGCTACAGTCGACATTATAAACTGCCAGTACACCCACCCAGCTTAATAACCAGGCTACAGTCTACATTATAGACTGGCAGTACGCTCACCCAGCTTAATAACCAGGCTACAGTTTACATCAGGGGTCCTCAAACTACGGCCCGCGGGCCACATGCGGCCCGCCGAGGACATTTATCCGGCCCATGGTCACTAATTGGGCTGCGCTTGTGAGCACTAATTGGGCTGCGCTGGTGAGCACTAATTGGGCTGCGCTGGTGAGCACTCATTGGGCTGCGGTGGTGGGCACTGATTGGGCTGCGGTGGCGAGCACTGATTTGGCTGCGCTGGTGAGCACTGATTGAGCTGCGGCGGTGGGCACTCATTGGGCTGCGCTGGTGAATGGTTCAATGGGCCAATTGACTGGACTTGCCCCCCAGGTCTAAGGCTGCCAGCCCTCCCCTGGCTGCG
Organism: Lampetra fluviatilis; assembly: GCF_964198595.1. Lineage (NCBI taxonomy): Eukaryota > Metazoa > Chordata > Hyperoartia > Petromyzontiformes > Petromyzontidae > Lampetra > Lampetra fluviatilis. The sequence continues at coordinate 359,114 of NC_136288.1, forward strand.
CTTGACTGGCTCTCCCTCCCTCAGCTCCCTCACTTGCCCCTCGGCTCCACTCCCAGTGATATTCCTGTGTGCTGGGGATGTACTGCGATCTGTGAACAAAACTGCAGGTGTAATTAACTTTTTAATGGCACCCGCACCAGTGTGAGCCTGGGGTAAAAGCGGAGTTCCCCCAATCAGACTGCATTGATGGGCAGTGCAGTCTGTATGTCTCTGTGTGGGCAAAGTTATTGCTGGTATATTGTTTTTGTAGCGCTGTATATATATTGGTATTTTACTAATAGCAATTTTGACTCCCTAGGAAACTGATGTCAAGAAAGAGAAAAATTTACTCGGAGTGTAGGATATTCAAAGAACAGTGGACTTATGATTACTTTTTCATGCAGTACAAGGAAAGAGCTGTGTGTCTGATATGCCAGAATATAGTGTATGTGTTCAAAGAATACAATTTACGTCGACACTATGAAACTCAACATAAAGATAAATATGATTGTTTGGTCGGAGAAGTGAGAAAAGATAAAATATTAAAACTGAAAAATACATTAACAACTCAGCAAAATACTTTTGTGAAGCAGAAGCAGCTAATTTTTCATCACTGCGAGCAAGTTTTCAAGTTGCCAAGCTAATAGCGTGCAATGGCAGACCATTCGTGGAGGGAGAATTTGTTAAAGAATGCCTTATTTCTGTTGCCAAAGAGATGTGTCCAGAGAAGGCCGATTTATTTAGTACAGTGAGTCTTTCAGGACCTACAATTACACGGAGGATTGAAGAAATGGGAGACAATATGCATCAGCATTTGCAAAACTCCACAAAAAAACTTTACTATTTTTCCTTGGCACTCGACGAAATCAATGATGTTCGTGATTCTGCACAACTTCTAATTTTTATTCGTGGGATGAATGGCTATTTCGAAGTCACAGAAGAGCTTGCTGCACTGCAAAGCATCAAAGGAACAACTACAGGAGAGGATATCTATGAAAAGGTTTGCCAAACTGTGAATGGTTTGGAGCTGAATTGGGCTAAACTAGCCAGTGTGACAACTGATGGTGCTCCTAGCATGGTGGGGTCTAAGAAAGGAGTAATTGCTCGCATTAACCAAGAGATGGACAAACATAACCATTCTCATCCAATAGCCATACACTGCCTCATCCACCAACAAGCGCTGTGTAGTAAATCACTGAAGTGGAACTCTGTTATGAAAATTGTGGTATCTTGTGTTAACTTCATTAGAGCTCATGCACTAAACCACAGACAATTTCAGGAATTTCTGTCTGAACTAAATGTTGACTATGAAGATGTTCTGTACCACAAAGAAGTCCGTTGGCTGAGTCGAGGGAGAGTTTTGAAACGTTTCTATGACTTACTTCCACAGATTACAGCTTTTCTGCTTTCAAAAAACAAAGAAGTACCAGAGCTCAATGATGCAGAATGGAAATGGCACCTTGCCTTTCTGACAGATGTAACAGAGCTACTCAACAGTTTCAATGTGCAACTTCAAGGAAAGGGGAAGCTCCTCTGTGATATGCAATCACATGTCAAAGCATTTGAAGTAAAATTAGGCGAATTAGGCCTCCTCATCAAACAAGTTAAGGAGGAAAACTTCTGCCATGTCCCCACAACTCAAAATCTGTTAGCGGAAAAACCATTGGTTGCAATTCCCAAACAAAACAGTTGTGGATTCACTGGAAAAATTGCAAAAGGAGTTCCAATTTAGATTTAAAGAGCTTCATCTCCATGAACAGGACATACAGCTTTTCCGTAACCCATTTTCTATTGACATTGAAAATGTGGATACAATTTACCAAATGGAACTGGCTGAACTGCAGAATTGTGACTCTCTGAAAGACGCATTCAAGTCAAGCAGCCTTCATAATTTCTATGCATCTCTCCCCTCTGAGACATATCCTCATCTCAGGAACCATGCACTCAAAATGACAACCATCTTTGGCAGCACTTATGTCTGTGAACAGACTTTTTCCAGAATGAAACATTTGAAATCTCCAACCAGATCTAGACTAACGGATGCACACTTGCATCACTTGTTACGACTAGCAGTGACAAATATGGAACCGTACATTGACCATCTCATTAGCCAAAAGCAGTCCCATAGTTCCCATTGAAATACTGGCAAGTTTGTTGATTTAACTTTACTTGTTCTTCATTTTAAATATTGTATTTGTTCCCGTTTTGTTTCTTCACTTCAAAATAAGATATATGCAGTGTGCATAGGAATTTGTTCATAGTTTTTTTAAACTATAGTCCGGCCCTCCAACGGTCTGAGGGACAGTGAACTGGCCCCCTGTTTAAAAAGTTTGAGGACCCCTGGTCTACATTATAGTCTGGCAGTACACTCACCCAATGTAATAAGCAGGCTACAGTCTACATATAGACTGGCAGTATGCTCACCCAGCTTAATGACTATTTGTACAGTCAACATTTAAAGAATCGATTCTTGGCGCGTCGGGTTGAAAAGTAATTAAACAGTTGTTTTTTCATTGGTATGTAATGTTTGAAAGTTTTCATAACATTTTAAATGTATTTTCCCCCCGGGCAACGCTGGGTATATCGAGTTTATACCACAAAGTCGTCGCTTGACACGGGTGGGGTGTCGAGGCCTAGTACCGTGCAGAGCCTCCGGCCTCGCCTAGATTGCCCAACCGGCTGAGGCTGGGTACCGGGGCCGTTACCCCCCCCCCCCCCGCGCTACAATAATGCTGTGTAATCGCTATAATTTTATTATCTACCGACCCTATAATAGTAATTGCACACATTGTGGTGGGGGGGGAGTGAAGAGGACGTGAAACTTTGATGAATTTACCTCAGAGTCGCGTGGTGGGTGTCGAGGCCTAGTACCGTGCAGAGCCTCCGGCGCCTAAATTGCCCATCCGGCTGAGGCTGGGTACGGGTGCCGTTCCCCCCCCCCCCCCGCGCTACAATAATACTGTGTAATCGCTATAATTTTATTATCTACCGACCCTATAATAGTAATTGCACACATTGGGGTGGGAGGGGAGTGAAGAGGACATGAAACTTTGATGAATTTACCTCAGAGTCGCGTGTTAATGCGTGCGCATATTTTTAACGGGAATTAAAAATGGCATCCACCCCGCAGCGAATGCGTCGCTACCCGTTGCCAGGGGCAACCGCCGTCCAATGAAACTGCGTATGGTCCGGCGACACACAGACACACACACAGACAGACAGACAGATTTGCGATTTTATATATATAGATTGTCTTTGAAAAGGATTAGCCTACACCAGAGACAGCCTTCTTTATGGCCTAGTCTCACTATCAGTGTCAGACCAGAGAACGCCAAAAGGCGAACAGTACAAAGACAATGCCACTATCAGAGCATTTGTAGCTTGGGGTAAGCGGCTATATCATGGTATGAAAATAAGAAGTGTTTACTCTTTTTGACTATTCCTTGCAAAAGTTATCTATTTGGTGTTTGAACACGTTGACACCTGTTTTATTGCCATGAAGGGTAAACCTATTCTTATTTTTCATACTTGGTCTCCCAAACGCCTCAGCCTCCAGTGCTGGATTCCAGGCAATGCATTGCCACAACTGCCCTCAATCCAGCTGCTCCTCTTCACTGACCCTATGTGAAATCCCATTTCGTGTTGCATCACGTCGCATATTTTAGAGCCGTTTTGCGATCTGAGAAAATATTTACAAACCCTGAAAAACTACAAGGAACGCTGAAACTGAGCACACAGCAGCATTGGCCGTCACAGTCATGGAAAGATGATGGAGTACTCTAAAAATTCCTCTCGCATATATTTTTCAGAAGTAAACGACCAAAGCCGGCAGGTTTTACATGTACCTGAGTCCCAGTCGACAAGGAACGTTGGGCAAACGTTGCCCCAACGGTTCCAGCCACAGCCCAATGTTGGCTTAACGTTGCACGTTGACTGGGGTACTGCCCATTTTACACAATGGCACAGTGTCGCCCCTGCTATATATATAGTACAGTGCAAAGCCCTTTTGTAATAACCCGTGTTGGCTCTATTTTGATTGGTGATATTGCTGTCTGCCTCGTGACACAGTGGGCTCGGTTCGAGACACCCACGAAGAAAAAATCAATGAGGTGCCTTCAAATTGGTTTTCAGACGTACGATGTATTCGGCCATAGAGTTTACTTGCTCTGAACCTGGGCCACCTTGGTTTGATGTTTAGCCATCAGTAGCTTGTGGAATCTGATGTGGTCCTCATAAGGGTTGCCACCTGTCCTGGTGTTTTTATTTTCTTCCCAGGATCATCCTGTTTACGAGGTGGCTGTATAGGGGACAGCACTCTCCTCTATCTTCCAGTACTACGAAGTATTCTTCCTCTTTGTAATATGTCCTGGTGTTGTGTGCCTCAAGTGGTGTAAAACCTGTAATGCGAGCGTAAACGGCCTCGCGGATATGACGTAACAGGGGGGAGGAGTTGGGTCACGTGGGGAGAAGGGAGAGCTTTTAAGGGCAGGAACCGGAAGGGCTGGGAGAGAGTGTGAGAATACAGGAGGAGGCCACGCAGGGCAGGAGGTGGAAAGTGGCGTGATCGCCACAGGTCGGGACTCGGCACCATTGGCCAGCGGTGTCCGGGCACGGAGGAGACGGAGAGCAGCAGCGGGGCTGCATAGAGAGCAGCCGTGGGGCTGCAGGTCGGGGGCAGAGAGGCTGAGTGGAAAGCCAGCAGCGGGGCTGCATCGGGAGCCAGCAGCAAGTCTGTGGGAGCGACGGCAGCAGTGGGGCTGCCGAGCGGGAGACGGAGGAGACTCTGAGCGAGACGCCGTGCGGGCAAAGTTGTACGAACCACAATAAAGGACAACGGAGACAGACCCAGTGGCAGAATCCTTTATTACAAACCCAAGCCCTGCTCTCCCCTCCGTTAGTGTGCCCCCTCACCATGCTACCCCCCCCCCCCTCCGTTACTAACACGGGTTGGGGGGGGGGCTTCGTTCAACAGTTCAATAAAAAAGAGATGTAAAACATTTCAGTAATTTCACTTGCTCGTGACTCAATAACTGGTGCGAAAAGCAATATAGTACATTATCTGATGCCGCTGTACGGACACCTAAAGCCAACCGAGGCATATGCTTCCTGTCACACAAAGGAAACACACTGCGTCAGTATAAAAACAAAACTCCATCAAACTAAGAAACAATTGTATTAAATTATAGATGCTGCCGAAATGGAATGGTTAGCACACTGGACTTGCAACCCAGAGGTGGCCGGTTCAATCTCTCTACACGGCAGTTGAAAACAATGGGCAAGTTTTTTTTCATGGGCACACAGTTGGTCGATGGGAAGGGCCGTGTGTGGTAGGGTAAAGGTCTCGTCAGTGTGGAAGAGAAGGCCGAGTTATCCTCCAGAGGGGGCTCTCTCCAGCAGAGCTTTCTCCAGTGAAGCCCCTTATGCGAGCAATGACAACGAGCAAGTAATTGCAGGGCTGTACCATCATCTTCTTCGCTTATTTAATTCTTAAATAAAGTATTCCGAATATTAGTGCAGCTGGTAGCAAATTTTTAATGTAGGTTTTATAATTTTTTCAGTATAGATAAGTTACAATTTTCACAGAGTAAGACACTGTATACGCCTTGTGCTGTATTGTTACAAACAAGGGTCTTGTTATATGTTCTTGGGATTTTGTCTTTCCTCATCCACACCATTGCAATCATTGAATACTTGGTCCAAAGGGGACTGAATTCTGATGTGCCAACTTTGGTGAGGCACTGCCTTACCAACACTTACTTCACCTGGAATGGTACATTCTACAAACAAGATGAAGGTCACTCCAATGGGTTATCCCTCGTCAGTGGTAGTGAATGTTTTCATGGAGAAATTTGAGACAGATGCCATCCAGACATCCACCATATGTCCTTGTGGAAGAGATACGTAGATGACACGTTCGTCATCTGGCCACATGGCCAGCCAGCACTAAACCAATTCTTTAACCACATCAATTCCATCTACCCAGTCATCAAATTCACCATGGAAGTGGAAAATGATGGCAAGTTGCCATTCCTAGATGTTTGATCGAGAAGAGACCTGATGGCTCGTTGGGACGCTCTGCCTATCTAAAGCCCGACTCCCACCACCATCCAGCACAGAAGAATTCCCTCATCAAAACACTACACCATAGAGCCCGTTGCATTTCCGACCAGCACCACCTAGCCAGCGAGCTGGAGCACATACACCAATCCCAAAGGATGAATGCATATCCTGACCACACAATCTGCAAAGCTGTCTCCCCAGCCATGGGGAGACAGCTTTGCGGAACCATCACCTTGCCATACATAGGGGTTACCAAAAATATTTCAAAAGTCTTGAACAAACACAAGATCCAGGTTCGTTTCAACACAGTACACAAAATCCGTGATTTGATCCAATCTGTGAAGGATGTCATTCCTGACATGCAATACCCTGGTGTCTACAAACTAAGTTGTGTCTGCGGTAGCAGTTACATTGGGGAAACGAAACGACATGTCTCAGACCGTGTTCGCAAACAAAAAGGCTTATCTGAAAGACTTGTAGGACCAATACCTCTGCCGTTGCTGATCATTGTTTTAATGCTGTGGGCTCACGAAATTGATATTTCCAAGACGAAGGTACTCTGCAAACCCACCAGCGATCATCAGAGATTTGTTCATGAAGCCATCCAGATATATAAACACAGACACAGCAATCATGGGAATGACGTTATTAACCAGGTAAAGTCTTATGACTGTGATGTTTCCATCCTACCTGCTGATGTCAGCAGTTATTTCCGACTCCGAGTACATTACCAGGTTAAATGTATTTACATTAACGGGCTAAGTGTCTCACTAACAAAGATACCTTTGTCCCTTTCCCTCGATGTGGAGGGAGCTCTCGTTTTTTTAAACAGACTAACTGGCTGTGATGTTTCTGTGTGTGTGTCTCTCTGTTTGTGTGTCTCTCTGTGTGTCTCTCTCTCTGTATGTGTCTCTATGTGTGTGTCTCTCTTTGTGTCTCTCCCTGTGTCTCTCTCTCTGTGTGTCTCTGTGTGTGTGTCTCTCTCTGTGTAGCGGTTGTCTCCCTGTGTGTGTCTCTCTCTCTCTCTGTGTCTCTCTGTGTTGTGTCTCTGTGTTTGTGTCTCTCTCTCTCTGTGTATCTCTCTCTCTCTCCCTGTGTGTCTCTCTCGTTGACATGCTGGTCTCTCACAGTGGAGCGGCCAACACCGCAGATCTTATTTGCCTCGTAGTTGCTTTTCCCGTTTTTTTGTTCTTGTTGCCCGGTTCTCTGACATTGACATGTTCATCTTCTCATTGGGACAGCCGCTGTTGCTGGAGCCGCCTCACATGGACATGCTAACCTCTTACATTTACATGCAAATTCCATCTCTAGCTCCGCCCACTTACCCTTGGGTTGAGCCCACCTCAAGCCTATATAATCTCTTGTTGCAGCAGCTCTTTCTCCAGCCTCAGCAGTTATTCTTCTGTGTTTGTCTCACCTGATGACGATTGCTAGTGTTGCGATCGAAACGTCGTGATCTATTTTTCTTTCTATCTACGTGCCTTTACCGAAAGAACCAAAGAGTATACCTATGCCATTGTTTTTTTTTCACTTAAAATGTTTTTTAGTCTGAATAATATTTAAAATGTTTAACTGTTCAGTGATTTGAGCGTGGGAAAAGCGTGATATAAATAACATTAATTATTATTAAGAGCAGCTGTGCTTTGTTTCATTTTTCATTTATCGTGTTCAGTAAATCTTAACAAAAAATACCCCCATCGGTCTCCACAGTATGTAGGATACATTTAATAGTTAGAGTTATGTAGGGAGTGTTGACAATTGAGATATATCACCCTTTTTGTGCTATCACAGCCTTAATACATTGTAAGTAACATTATAGTACTTGCTCTGATCAACGCAGCCTCCACACAGGCTATTCAATGGCTTGATGTCCTTGATATACACGTATAATGTTGCGTAATTTCACCTTGCCATATGACAGAAGAAGACATGCTCTGAAAATCTTTGAAGGATAACCTGGACATCGTAGTCTGTATTACTGGGTTGCCATGGACTAATAAGTGACATGTATCTAATTAAAACCTATTTTGTAAAAACAATGAGACAAATAAAAGTGTCCTTTCAAAAATATGTATCTTTCTAAACAGGTTCAAGATTTAAACTGTGCATCCCTCATACTTTCTTGAATAAAGTAATTTATATATGGTACATTTAAACTCAAAGTATGCTACATGTGACGTAACGTATCCAATTACGGTTCTTCTAAAATAAACTCCGCAAATAGTAATGGTGCATGTCCAGTACATGACACTGCAATTCCATTTTGGAGAGCCGATGAGCTGCTCTGCTGAAAATAATTGTATTTTATTCAAATAAGCCGTGCAAACACACCCACAAGTCGAGCTCATTTTATCCTGTAGCCACGTATGAGACAAACGTTGTGGGGTCCTATTATCTGTAATGTTATCTGCAAATTTTGTCCATTCATCCCCGTGAAAAGAAAATATCTCGGACAATAGAATGTATTTGTACACGCAACTCCTCTTATCAGCAGCGACATAAAAAAATCACGGATAATAGGAATCATTTTAAAAATGCCGACCCTACAAATCTCATTGACATCAGGAGTCGCGGATGAGATGAGTTCTAACACGTAGGCTTTCGTCACCAATATTTTCCATAACAGAGGTTTTTGGGTTAGATAGATATTAATATAAATGTGTCATTAAACCCGCCACCACCAAACACAGCCAATTAGTAAGGATTGTCACGTAAACAAAATATGGCAATTCGTTACTCGTACAGCACACCGGCGTGTTGGAGAATAAACCTAATTGTTCACGTGACAAAGCTAACTAAGTGGCGGGTTTAATGGCACATTTATATTTATGCGATCTAACCCCAAACCTCTTATGGAAGATGAGTTCTACTCTATTTGGAATCCCAGACGTGGTGTGCCTGTGCGCGTGTGCGCGAGTGTCTGCACGTTTTCGATGCGCTCTTCCTGCCTGCCTGCCGTGTCTGTTGGCATGTAGGACCTGCGGCGAGTGAGTACAGGTCACCCTCCGTGGCACGTCTCCGAGGCAGACCATTGCCTGGGCGAGGCAGAGCATCTCATCCAGTGCCTCTTCGACGACGTGCAGGTGCTCAGGGAAGGCAACAACCCCCAGGCTGAGCTCTACTATGCCAGGTAAATCGTGTACAGTGCTGTGCCACAGCTGCTGTAGCCCCAGGTATCCATCAGCAAAGATTTGATCAGGAGACAAATCACAATAATTTACATTTACATGCCGCTTTTTTTGTATAACATATAAATAATCATTGCCACATTACCTTTTTGATTACTGGCCACGGCTAACGTCAGTTGCGAGAGATATCCGAACCGGGCCTGGCAGGGCCGGATTATCCAATAAGTATGGTAGGCACCATGCCTATCGCCTATGGAAACTAAGGGCTTACGGAAAAAAAATGGCCCCGTTTTTTATTGTATGATAAACATTTTTTTACCAAGTTATCTTGAATAAATATGTTTATAAGGCAAGGATAGGCACAGTGTTTATGCATGTCAATGTCAATCTTTTTTTTCCATAAGGTGAGAGAAATTAACACCGGAGGTAAACTTTTAGGAAAAAAAATTCATTGCAAAATGAGCAAATAACGTCTTCAAATGGTGTTTTTCGCACAATCAAGCAAGTGGCAGCGGCGGTAGTAACATGGGCAGTAGTACAAACTATAGAAAGCTATCAATGAAGGCCTACGAAACACAAGTGTCTAGGGCCTACAGGAACCTTAATCCGGCCCTGGGGCCTGGGTTTCCCCCTTCACTAACCTGCACCAGAGTGGTGAATTATGGTCAAACGATCCACACGACCGACAGTCTGGGAGCCTACGTCCAGCAGCAGTTGGACAAAAGGGATATTCATTCATTCGTAGCACTTCCCCCCCTGTTGAATGCAATAACAGTACTGTGTGCCGCCCTTCATCAGTCCCCCTGCTGCGACCTTCTGTGTCTGCAGTTATCTGTGATGGTGCATTTAACGTTACAATTTTTGTTGTTGTCTCTCCGCTACCATTATTTGCTGTCATATCTACATTCTTGGCTTACCGGTTTTAAGTTCGGTTTTAATGTGTGCAGCCATTTTTCAATCCACCGTTGGATGAAGGCCCCTCACCACACCGTTCCCTCGGAGGGGTGGTTTGACCATACTTCGCCATGCCAGTCAGTCTGAGTTGGTGCAGGGTTGTGTACCAGTATCGAGTCATATATCACACCTCCGATTAGCACGGTTGGCTACCAAAGAAGCTCATTCGTACGTCCGTACCTACTTTTATATTCTGGCATAATGCAATGTGTTCAGGAGCTAAATGCCAATGTTGAGGTCTGCCAGCCGCGACGAGAAGGCTTACAGGAAAGAGTTTGTGTCGTGCTTCCATTCTTTGACTGAAGGGGTGCAGGCTACAGTGGTTTACTATATGGCCCATGGTTCACCACTGATGTTAGCCGTTGGCTGGGGAATCAAACTACCCATCACTGGATAATGGTTGCCACCTATTCTATAGATCGAACTCGGGACACATTTCTTAGTCAGCTGCGTCTATAAAAAAATAAAAACAGCTGTGCAGTTTACTGTAATAAAGTTCAATGCAGCAATACAGGCGGCATATTTCTTTGGGACAAATCAACTGCGGCCACCCAAACACAGATTCCATTCCCCAGGCTGCCCAGGTCAAACAGGCTTCAATCCTATCGAGGGGTTTAGAGTGCAGTGCACCAAACCACCAATAACTACCACTCCTCTACTGCTCCACAAAAATACCAAAACACCCACTCTAAATAAATTAATTAAATGTGCAGGACAATACTGTAGTAAGTAAACGTACGAGTGGATGTGTCAGGTTAATCATTAAGAAACTCTACCTGGGGCTACAGTTAAGTTCCAGAGGCTGTGTATGGACATGACAGGCGCGTCTGCTCAATACAACATCTGCCCTGGGCTTACAGCAGCTGCTGCACAAAGAGAAGAGCACTTGAGCACAGCCTAAAGTTACGTTTGAAATTGAATAATAACAATAAGTGGTATTTATAAAGCAACGTTCTACAAGGTAATCAAAGCGCCCCGCATCAGCGTGGATTTTGAACCACCTGCAGTTACAAATTCGCCGTCGAGGTGATACAAATGGGCATTGCGACTGTTGCAGTTGCATCGCAGATGTCCTATACGGTTATAAAATGCATACATTATGTTGAAGCCAATCGTGGTTGTCCTATGGATTGATTCGCCACTGCCACAGGAACATGGAGTGGACCCACAACGTTTACAATTTACTCTACAAATTACCATTTACAATTTACTCTCCAACACACCGATGTGCTGTACTAGTAACGAATTGGCATGTTTTGTTTACGCGACAAACCTTACTAATTGGTTGTGTCGGGTGGTGGTGGGTTTAACGACACATTTATATTTAACCCAAATCTCTATTATGGATAATATTGGTCACGAAAGCCTACGTGTTAAACCAAGCTAGGCAGGTTTGAGCATGAACATTGATTAATTGGGATATCAACGTGCATTAAGCAGGTGTTAGTAGAGGCTGCTTGCAGGGCTACATTGTCGTTGTGCTGTACTATGCTCCAATGTCTATGGTTCCCCTCCTAAGTTTATTTTATGTAACCACATGAGAACTCAAAGAGACGAGGATTGTTTCAATCTAGATTGGCTGGGAATGGATTGTTTCCTTTGGAAGCGTGATCTGAATCACAAAAGAAATAATATTAAAACAAGCACAACAATTAAGCAAATAGATATCAGTGGTGAAGTATGGTAATGTCACCCCAATGATCCCCACATAGCATGGGGATAGCGTTATGCAGGAGTGAATTGACACAATAGCTGTGCATGTAGCTGTACATATATTATTAAATGTATCCAGTGGAAATTATACATTTGCAAAATAAAGCTGCAGTGCTTCAGAACAGCGGTGAACATTGCTTTTTCACAAACCTTAATACAGTGCTATAATGGGAAAGGCTATTTGTATGAATAATTATGTGGGGTCCTATTTACCGGAGTATAGCCACCGTGGTGAGTAATTTAGCACTCACAGCTCAAGTGTTAATCTCCTCATAGGTATGATGCCGTTGTCGATGTAGACGCACTCCATAATTAATGCCATGACACCTGTGGTGCTGCAGAGTTAACCCAGTTGGAGCGCATTAGCGATGTGACACCAACAGCGTTGGAAAGATATCCTTTTCAGAAACACGGTATTGTCCTAACCTGGTGTTAAAATATGACAGCTTTATAATAATTCCCAGTAATTGTTCAATCCTTTGCTGGATGAAGGCTTTCTCGTGCCATATCGGTCATAGAGGTTTTGTTTAATCATACTTCACCCTGCTGGTCATCATGGGTTGGGGAATGGGGAAGCCTGGGACTGGTTCAGATGACATTCTCCACTGATGTTGGCTATTGGCTGGGAATCAAACGCACGCAATTGGTTTTAATATTGCAAATTTTCACAGCTTTCATGAAGATGATGCAAGTTTGGCAGCCAATCTTTCAAGGAAGAAGGGGGCTCTTGTTCAATACATTGAGTGCAATGGACAACTTGTATTTTGGTATTTTGTCAGGCCTACTCATCGAGTGTTTAGAATCTCTGAGGTTGGAAGACAGGGGACACTGTACATGAGAGTGGTCCGCGTGTAGCTTGAGCTTGACGAGTAGAGGTGTGGATCCAGGCTGGGGAGAATCACACGACGTTCACTGGAAAATTAATATTGACTTTCATTAACGGCTTTATCGTGTGTGACAATCTGCACCACTACAATGTGAGTGTGAGACTTACACTGTCCACCCTGGTTGGATTTCAAAGTCTGTATTTACACGGTTTGTGTTTGCGTCCACCCAGGGTCCTGCAGCTGGAATCGGAATTGCGCACCCTCCAGGGTTACAAGGAATCCTTGTCCCGTACCATGATATTGAGGGGCGGTGCCCAAGGAGGTATGGCCCAAATGCAGCAGCAGAATTCGGCGTACCAGTCCTCCGTTCAGCAAGTGCAATTGCCCGTGCAGCAGACCATGTCCTTCCACACGTCCAGCGTCCGGCACCACCAGGCGTCAGCCATGCAGCCGCCACCGCCTGCCCAGCAGTCCTTCGGCTACCAGAGCTCTTATCAACAGCAGCAGATAAGCCCGGTGACCCAAGCCCCCACTCAGCAGGTGTATCAGAGCCAATACCAGCAGGTGCACCAGCAACCTATGCAGCAGGGCGCCACGATGCAGAGCAATTCGGGCGCACAGCGGCTGCTGCAGCAGATGCGCGGCGGGACGATGCAGAGCACGGGGCAGCGGAGCATCCGCATCGGCGGCGGCGGCGGAACCCTGCAGCAGCGAATGCTGTCCAAGTCGGTGGAGAACCTGGTGATGACGGGACAGCGAGCGGGTGCACGGCAGAGCATGGCGTCCGCTTCGTACGACGCCGAGAACCACCTGCGGTCGGTGCTGGATCTCATCTCCTGGGTGGACAGGAATGAGGCAAGTGCCCTCTGTTGTTGTTGTTACCTGTATAAAAGACACCTGGGAGCCAAAAATCTTTCTGATTGAGAGGGGGTCAAATACTTATTTCCCTCATTAAAATGCAAATCAATTTATAACATTTTTGACATGCGTTTTTCTGGATTTTGTTGTTGTTATTCTGTCTCTCACTGTTCAAATAAACCTACCATTAAAATTATAGACTGATCATTTCTTTGTCAGTGGGCAAACGTACAAAATCAGCAGGGGATCAAATACTTGTTTCCCTCACTGTACATACGTACACATTCGTGATGAATACACAAGCGGTGTTGGCCAGGATGTCCGCAGGACTAGACCCGCAAAACTCTGAAATGAGTAGCAAAACGTCATTTTCACTGCGTTACGTCACTGTTAAAGTAATGGTCTTGTCCCTGTGGAGTTGGAGTGAAGCCAGGGGAGTTGTGAGGTCAGAGGTCAGAAGGGGTGGGGGAGTGGAATGGAAATGTACAGTGCATTCCTCTGATGAGCCCTTCTTGCTATACATTAGTTTAATGTTATTAGACATAAATGGTGCTTAAACGAGATAGAACTTTGAATTATTATAATAGAGCAAACGTATAATAACATGTTATGTTTGCTACCTTTTAACTTGATGATTGTGCTTGATACGAGAGATGTTTTTTTCCAACTGTTTATGTATTTTTTTACATTCTCCAAAAATGTCTTAAAGTGCCTGGCCCCTAATGACTGCAAACTAGAGTCAAGCTCAATTTACTCTCCTAACGGATCAGCTCTTTTATTATTTATGAATGTCTGGTGATGGATCATCAAACACCGCGTGGCAGGTTGTTTATTTTTGTGGTCCGTCCGCTTCGCCAGGATCGTCTCAACAAGATGCAATGGGGCACAGACACGGAGGCGGTGGAGTCTCAGCTGCACAACCACAAGATGGCTCACAGAGCAATCGCTGACTTTAGGGAGAAGGTGGACGAGGCAAACCGGCAAGAGGTGATGGCGGACGCAGCTTTGAAGCTTCCCCACTTTTGTTAGGGCCCTGACTGCAGTTGTCTTCCATGGCTAGCATCCTGCTATTGCCTACCACTGAGCAACGAGACAGGCCCAACAACCTCTTTTTAAATTTCGATTTAAAGCTTTCGTGACTGCAGGGATTCATCTTCTTGGTTCTTTCGGTAAAGTCACGTAGATGGGAAATAATAAAATAATAAAAATAAAACATAATAAAATAATTCTCACGACGTTTCGGCCACAACGCAAGCAGCCGTCCTCAGGTGAAGAACAGGTCTGTCGGAAAGACAGCGTCTGAATGAAACACCACCAGGCTTGGAGCGTATATTTAAGCTGGGTTGGAGGGGGAAGAGCGCCTTGACAAAATAATTTGCATATCAAGGGGAATTTAGCATATTTATGGGAAATGCAGATATGGGATGTGTCATTACTTGTGGAATGCGTAGGAGGTGGGCGGGGGGTTTCAAAGTCATAATATGCCCGTGCATTATGCAGGATTAGCAGCCTCAAAGGGAGGGAGTAGGGTTAGCATTAATAAAGGGAAGGAATGTTAATAGTATGAAGCTGCAGAAACCAAACCGCCACGTAAAAAAAAAACTAAAATATAAACTACATCAGTATCATCAGTATACTAAATATACTCTCCAATAAGCTGAGCTACTAACAGTAAGTAATACATTACAATTCTATGTCGCAAAAAATATAATATGCTTCCAGCTAAACTTTTTTCTCTTACATCACACGGGTCTACCCCGTACTATATACTGCCATAGACAAACCCAACATTAAATTATATACTGTATTACTATACACCACCCTATACCTTAGACAGTTTAGCTGGGTCGGGATCGAACCCTCGAGCTTGTGTATACTAGGCAAGGGAGTTAACATCTCGCCACTGCGGCGCCCCAAGTTATACGTTTGGTGTCAACAGCTAGAAAATGCGCTTGCGTTATGTTTGTTTCTACGTGTGAATGTGAACGTTCTTCTCAAAGTGTCCTCAAATATATTGTTATCCTAAAGACAAAATATAGTGTGGTTCAATCCTACCCGCATTTATTAATAGCACTAACACTGCCGAAGAACCTTTAACAGCAGTGCAACAATGCTGCTCTGCACAGCCACTAAAGCAAATTCTTGATATAACACAGAGATTAGCAAGCTCGTGGCGCATGCGCGAGTCATTGTGTCATGTGCGGAGGAGTTAAATCGAGCAAGTAGGCGTTAAAGATACAGAAGGAAAACATGTTCAAAACCAATGAAGCAATTTTTCATTTCACATATTTTTCCTACTGACAGTGTGGACAATGAATGCGTTGGGTGTGCTGGAAAGGTTTAACTGCGCTGTGTCCGCACTTCGCTCGAGCTCGGTGTGAGCCCCAAAGGCTTGGCAATGTGGAGAGTGCGAAATAAGTTCAACATATTAATTGGCGGTGCTGCATTGACTGCGGTGCACGAACACTGACAAAAACCTCGATGGATCCGTCAATAATTACGTAGCCTCAAAAGGAAAAGGAAATCATCGGCAACGTTTCAGGCAATGGCCCTTCTGCATAGCACATAAGTGATATGTTACATGCTATGAAGAAGGGGCAATTGCCCTCAAATGCCACACATTATAGATATATTTTTTCATTTTAAGGCCACAGTCTTATTGACAAATGTGAGGTTTGTTTTGTTTTTACAATAACTTCAAGATGTCGTTGTGGAATTTAAAGAATGCCTTTGCTGTTGCCTTCGCCCCAGAGCAACATCCCGCCCCAAATGAAGGAGAAGTATGCGGATGCTCTGGACAAGCTGAACACCAAGTATGGCGACCTGCTGGTGAGACTTTCATCATGCAGTCATGTAGTATGTGAATCGTAACAAAAGAACATATGCTTGTGGTCGCACATTTTAATCCGCTCCATGCACGTAGCAATGACGGTCTAAAACACAGGCATATTGCAGGACCCTCATGTCCGCTAATCTATTCAACTCGAGTAAAGTCTACAAGACTTAACCGTGGCTCGTAAAGTTAAGTGATACAAATTTCTGAACCGTGATCCAAGATATGGTACTGACATTCCCTCAATTTGTATCTCCATCCAATTTCTATTGAAAACAAGTGAGGATAATGGATAAAAGTTAATGGATTAAGTAACACTCTCCAACATGCAGTTTTCCTGTATTTATTCATCAGGATGGAAACTGATAATTGTTTTTTTACCCTTTTATCTGGCAACAAAACTGACACCTTTTTTTACAAGGAGTCATGTTTGCATTGACCACAATACCTGCAGTCGGAATGCAAACAAAAAACATAACTCTGATAATGTATGCACTGTCCTTGAAGTTGATTGGTCCACACCCGAGACAGCTTTCCTTAGAGCCTAGTCTCACATAGTGTATGACCAGATGACGCCAAAAGGCGCACAACTCGAAGACAGTGCACCATCAGAGTATGAGAGCTCGGGGTAAATATTTACACCATTGGAACCTCATTTGTCAGTAGCAAAATATGATAATTGTTTTTTTTACCCTTTTATCTGGCAACAAAACTGACACCTTTTTTACAAGGAGTCATGTTTGCATTGACCACAATATCTGCAGTCGGAATGCAAACAAAAAACAGAACTCTGATAATGTATGCACTGTCCTTGAAGTTGATTGGTCCACACCCGAGACAGCTTTCCTTAGAGCCCAGTCTCACATAGTGTTGGGCTAGATGACGCCAAAAGGCGCACAACTCAAAGACAGTGCACCATCAGAGTATGAGAGCTCGGGGTAAGCATTTACACCATTGGAACCTCATTTGCCAGTAGGTCCACACCCGAGCTGTCTCGGGTGTGGACCAATCAACTTCAAGGACAGTGCATACATTATCAGAGTTATGTTTTTTGTTTGAATTCCGACTACAATGCAAACATGACTCCTTGTAAAAAAAGGTGTCAGTTTTGTTGCCAGATAAAAGGGTAAAAAAACAATTATCATATTTTGCTACTGGCAAATGAGGTTCCAATGGTGTAAAGGATGGAAACTGTTTAGATTAAATGCGTTTGCACATTACCAAACAATTGTTCTCTGCTCTGCTTCATGTCTCCCAGGTTTGGGCACCCGTTTGATGAATTTTGCCACTTCTCAATCGGATAAGTCCCGGATAGCAACTTACCACAGTTTTGTTCTTATTGTTATAGCGTCCCCTCAACCCCCCGCACCACCCTCTGTCCATGATGGACGAATCGACAGAGAGAGCCAATAATAATAATAATTTAAATTCATAAAGCGCCCTTAAACAATAGTTTCCAGGGTGTTCGTGCATGTACATTTCCCATCCTCGGTCGGAAAGCGCCAACGCAATTGTGTGCTTTACAGTCGGAGTCACAGAGCTACATCCAGAACCTGGAGGACTTGCAGCGCTTCATTGGCAATGCCACCGAGCAGCTTGTGTGGCTCAACCAGCGAGAGGAGGAGGAGCTCGCCTTTGACTGGAGCGACCAGAACACCGACCTCTCTTCCAAGAAGGATTCTCACTCCGTACGTCCGTCTCCACCGTCGCTCTCCATACCGGAAGTTATTTTTCAGTGCTCATTCTCCTTAAGCTTTAAACTGTTTTATTATTATTATTTTATCAGGTAAGGCCCCCACTGAGCTATGTACAGCTCTTTTTCAGAAGCGGCCTGGCCATCACAAATGATAGCTCAACGAGGTGGCTTATTGCGTGGAAATTTATAGCAGGCAACAAATACTCTGAACGTTGCAGCTTTTCACGAGCATCAGCCATATTTTTATTTCTACTGCTGGGATCAGAGCTTAATTTCTCACTCAATATTTTCTGGAATACAGATAGGCCTGACTTTGAGCAGAGATTATTGGTGTAAGGCACTACCACTAGACTACAAAGTACACTTATCCATAATAATACTTCCATGTTTATGCCCTATATTCCGATTCTTCTTTGAATGAGTGTCGGATCAAATAAGGCGAGATGGTTGTGTGGTTATGCCGAAATAATTCTTTGAACAGTGTTGCAGCTTCTTGGTTCTTTCGGTAAAGTCACGTAGAAGGGAAGTAATAAAATAATAAAAATAAAACATAATAAAACAATTCTCACGACGTTTCGGCCACAACGCAAGCAGCCATCCTCAGGCGAAGAATGAAACACCCCAAGCTTGGAGCGTATATTTAAGCTGGGTTAGAGGGGGGGGAGGTGGGAAGAAGAACGCCTAAACAAAATAATTTGCATATCAAGAGGAATTCAGCATATGGAAAATGCGTAGGAGGTGGGCGGGGGGGGTTCCAAATCAATACTATGCCCGTGCATTATGCAGGATTAGCAGCATCAAAGGGGGGGGGAAGGGGGGGAGCATTAACAAAGGAAAGGAATGTTAATAGTATGTAGCTGTAGTTACTAAACAACCACGTAAAAAACTACAGTATAAACTGCATGACAAACTAAAGTATAAACTACATAGCATCATCAGTAAACTTACTATACTCTACAATAAGCTGAGTTACTAACAGTAAGTAATACATGAAAAATTCTACGTTGTAAAAAATTATATAATATGCTTCCATCTAAACTTTATTCTCTTACATCACACGCGTCTATACCGTACTATATACTTCCATAGGCAAAACCAACATTAAATTACATACTGTATTGCTATAAACCACCCTATACCTTATACATTTTTAATATAACACTATGTATTATTCTACCCACCCTAATGTGTATCAAAATGGTTTATTACGTCCTTCCAGTGATTGCTAAGCCAGAATCCATCTTCTCGGTTAAAATTGTCTCTGTGTTTGTAAATGTGGATCGCCTCATGTACGAATCTCTCATGATAGCCAGATGGCTTGCAGAGAAGTGTTGCAGCTGTTATTAACCACTGTCTGGGACTATGTTTGGCTACTCCTCTCAAATATGAGTGATAGTGGCGCATTTCTGCTTATTCTCCAGAGTGGTCTTCAGCATTTCTTAAGCCGTCTCAACCCTTCACTGTATATTAGGGCCTGTGGGCTGGTATTGAATGTCATTGTCTTGAGTGATTGTCACAATCATTGGCTACCCACTGACTTAACAAAGAAAGCAAATGTCAAAGCCATAGAACAGCTTGGCACGCAGAAATAGTTCCCAGGGTAATGAAATGTTATAATAAAAAGTACCTAACCACATTTGTCTCACCAGGAATAGATCCAGTGTCTTAAAATAGGCTTGTAGATGAACTGCTTTGTAAACATGATATTGGGATTATCCCATGTTACATGAGCACTGCACCATGCACTTTAACAAGCAAATTTGTGTGCAAAAATTGTCAATTCCTGTGAATTGTGTATTCTTATGGAAATTCTAACATGGATTTTAATTAACGTCACTGCAGTAATACATCTAATGACATTACTCTCTAAAATTTTAATAAGGGCTGCGGGGGAAAATTGTCATGGCTAAGAGGAGGGTTCCTCAAATTCAGAGGAGTGAGAGCGTCTGTGGATTTGGTGGGTCTCTCACCCCTCTCCAGATCAGCGTGTGGTACCAGGAGGAATTTGATAACATTGTTTGAGCTAAAAGGCTACACGGGTGCCCACACTGGTGTGGAATAAAATCAAGAAAGCTGCTACACATGCTTTTGTAAACACAAAATATTCAGCAGCAGCTGCATCTAGCCACCTGCAGATCCCTGGCCTGGATGAAAATGCTGTCCAGATGCTGGCAGACTCATGAAAGGCATACGAAAGCATTGGTCCTGTGTTGACTTTGGAATGAGATAAAATAGGGAATATTAATTATTTTGGCCATAATATTGACATGAATGTACCGTATTTTTCTTTCCACGGATAATGAAAATGTACCCGAGCGCTATTATGTTGCTTTCCTATTAACTATCACCCCACCCCAGTCCTCCCTCGCTCTCTCCGCTTAAGAAGCAAAGGTACATCTGGAACTGTTATGTTGGGTTTTTTTTGCAGGAGTTTTTGAAGGACCTGGAGAAGAGGGAGACTGAGATAAACCGTGTACAGAAATTTGGAGAAAACCTAGTGAATGATGACCACCCTGGACAAGACACAATTGAGGTGCCAATTTAACTTTTGTTTGTATTACATTGCAGTTAGCGGTGCATCGTGCTGGTAAGTGGTATAAGCAGTTTAGCAATTAGAAACAACAGACAAGTTTTTTTTCAAACATAAAATATTAATCTAATGAGATCAACTCCTTATGTACTTCATGGGATCTCCTTTACCAGTACCAAAATATGATAATAGGTTTTTCCACTTTTTTCTGGCAACAAAACAGGTGTTAAGATGTTAAAACACCAAACTGAAACCTTTTACAAAGAATCATGTCTGCATTAACCACAATGCTTGTGGTCAGAATGCAAACAAAAAACATACTCTGATAATATATGCATTGTCCTTGAAACTGATTGGTCCACACCAGAGACAGCTTTCTTTTGAGCATCGTCTCAAACGGTGGAGACCTATCTTGATTTGAAGCTTTCGTGACTGCAGGAATCCATACTCTTTGGTTCTTTTCACCTGAAGACGGTTGCTTGTGTTGCGATCGAAACGTCGTGATCTATTATTTTTTCTACCTACGTGACTTTACCGAAAGAACCAAAGAGTATGTTGTTAGACCTGTTTTGTTGCCAGAAAAAAGGGGAAAAACCTATTATCGTTATGTACTCTATAATACAGTTTTTTTTGGGTTTGATCGCGTAAGTATTAATGTGTCGTTAAATCCACAACCACATACAATTCGTAAGGTTTGTCACAAAAACAGAACATGCCAATTCGTTACTCGTATATTTACAATCTGAGTATGATGTTTCGGCAGTAATTACAACTGGCATCATCAGGTGGCAGCCTACATCTGAGTATGGCAAAACGTCATACTCAGATTGTAAATGTTGTGGATTTGCTCTCCAACACACAACCGGTGTGCTGTACTCGTAACGAATTGGCACGTTCTGTTTACGTGACAAACCTTACTAACTGGATGTGTTGGGTGGTGGCGGGTTTAATGACACATTTATATTTATGCGATCTAACCCAAAAAAACTTGTATTATGGATATTGGTCGCGAAAGCCTCTGCGTTAAACTCATTATGTACTGATGTAAATCATGATGGGATTATTGATTTGTTTGCATTGACCAGAACCCCCTTATATAGATGGAAGTGCTCTGGCCGATAACAACTGGAAACGACATTGGTATTTGTTTAGCAAACCTGCCTCTGCTGACTAACCCAAAAAAGTTGAGAAACTGGTCGAGATGTTGCTTGTTTCAATAAATGCTACCAGATAATGATCTTTTGAAAGTCAATAAGTGGACTGATGGACTACAATGACATTTTAAGTTGAAGGGAAAGTACGGTACAAAAGTAAATTTCACAAGCTAATAAGATCTTTGTTATTTAAATTGTCTACTATTCAAGTCCCATTTGTTTGCTGTTGCCTCATGGCTCATTCACGTTCAATAGTAATTACTCTAATGATCTTCCTGCCCTTCTTCCTGAACCTCTGCTTTGGCCAGGCCTTCATGGATGTCCTTCAGACTCAGTGGAGCTGGATGCTGCAACTCACCCAGAGCATCGACTCTCACCTGCAAAACAACATGGCATATTTTCAGGTAGGTCTCACCTATCTGCCAATGCTGTAATGTCTCAGGAGTTCGTTGAGGCTTCACATGCTCATTATCTACACTCACATATGTCTTCATCTGGAAAACGGCTCATTCAAAATTGCTATCATCATCACAATCCATGGGCAGTCGTAGGTGTCACAGTGCACATTTCATAATTTGTATCCACTTTCCTCTGTCTTGTGCCAATATGCACATCTTTTTGGCACCAATCTTTTATGTTTTTAAGCCATTTTCTGTTAGGTATAATGACCAATGTGACCAATAATTTGTTCTTCCCACGGTGGAGTTGTTACCGTACATACACATGTGTTGATTTATATTGTTTGTGCACGAATGGAAAAACAAACTTCACTTGATAAATGTGTACACGTATTTATTTCCATTTTTTAAAGGTTGTTTGATATTGCCTGTTACAACAAATTAAAAGTAATTTCCTACTCAAATTAATATTTTTGTTGCGCTCAACTCCATCCTCATGGTGGAGGTGAGTCTATCCAAATGTCGCCTATTGTATACATTTTATTTTAACGGAAATCTTATTAAGTGTTCTTCCTACATTTGTTAAAGAGACATTGTGACCAAATCACCTGTTATGCACGCTCCTTGAGAGCGAGCGATACGAAGTGCACGTTGCAAGCTCAAAACATTTTTCTAGCGTCTACCCAACGCACACTCTCTATACAAAGCATTGTGTTTCCAATAGAAGGCCACGTACGGTCTGCTGAGAGCTTGAGCGTCCCGTATCCGTTTTCCAATGCGCCTAGTTTTTCGAGGACGCCAAGCAGACGGAGCAGACGCTGAAGGCGCGGCAGGAGAAAATGAGGAGCAAGTACACGGCCGACAAGACGAGCAGTGTGGCTCACCTGGAGGAGCTGCTAGACGGCATCATGGTTCGTTCCTCCCCCCCACACCGACGCGCCCCCACACAGTATCATTGCCTCTGCACAAATACACACGCTTCGTTGGGGTTGGTTTTGTAAGTTAATGGGGCTAGGCCACTAAATTATCTTGCCACATTGGTGTCATTCGCCCATTCCCGTTCTGAGGCGACTGCAAGTTTCAGGGTGGGTGTCCCCTTCACCGCTGAATGGCGGAGCATGGAAGCGGCTGAGCGTTAATTTTATTTAGAGCGGCGTAGCACCGTTTTTAAAGACATCGTACTCACGGCAGAGAAGCGTAGCGACCGCTCTCTATGATAGCTGGCACAAAACTGTGCCATACGCCCTCCTGCATGGCCTTGTGGGAGCCTCAGTATTGATAAAATTATTTTATTTTAGTTTTTCTTCCGGTTATGTTCCAATGACGCACACGTACTTGTACGTTATCATAACGGAAAGGGTTAAGATCCTCCGCCACTTGACACAACCATACTGGTTAAATTGTCACTCTGCGTGCAAGCCGTTGAACACGCTAATTATTATTGTTTCAGCTCGCCGGTAAGTTGAAGAACAATTCCTTACAACCAAATTCAGCAATTGGATGCAACGGTTTGTATTCAAGCTACGCCAAGCATCTTCAGGATAATGTTCAGGAAGTGTGAATGAAAGTCTCGGAAGTCGGAATCAAATGAGAATGTTAAACGCTTGAACACGTGACAATTTAGTTTTTGTCGGGTGGTGGAGGGTCTTAAAGACACATTTGGCCAGATGATTGCGTGTCCTCGCCAAGAAAATTATTATCTGACAGAAACCTCCGTTTTAAGGGATTCGTTTGTTGAGCTGTGTACTGAATTTCCAGGATATTCTTTATACAGAGCATCATTTTAATGTTTCAGTAAAAATATGTCTGTAAATTAAAACAACTTGTATAACGCAAGGATAATTTGTTTAATACAAACTTAAGAAAGGTAAAAAAAAATATATTTCAAACTCATGTCGAGTGGGTGGGGAGTTGATAAGATAGGATCACATTTAGTTTGGTGAGTCAAGCTGAATATCTAAAATGCTATCGGTGAATGATTGAATCGGGTAATAGCTCATTATGCGGCCCATGGTTTGAGATTGGCGACCACAGTTGCACTTCTGGGCTATTCCAGAAACTATCCGTCGCTCGAGAAGATATCCCGCACCTGCTGTGCGTTGCTACGACGAAGATTTAATGAAACATGTGGCGAGATGTGAACTACCTCGCCTGGTGTACAGAAGGTCCGTGGGTTCGATCCCAGCCATGACACCTGTATATTTGGAGTTTGCATGTTCTCCCAGGGGTCGTGTGGATTTTTATCCGGGTTCTCCTGTTTTTGCCTCCACATTTAGACATGCGTTGAGATTATTTGGCTGTTGTAAGTTTCCACGTGATAAGCCACTTAATTGAGCTATCATTTGTGGCCAGGTCGCTTCTGAAAAATAGCTATATAGCTCAGTGGGCCTTACCTGGTAAGTAAAAAAAAATATTCAATAGACGATTTAAACTAAATTCTCTACCCACAGTTCTCTTCATCATCAATTGACTGGTTTATCACACTTAAGTGACACTTAAGCCGTCTCTTGTCTCCTGTTGTCTCTCATTACACGCATTCAAACGAAACAACAACGATGACAGGCCGAGAAGGAATCGTTGTTCAACTACAACCGGACGGTTGCCAACCTTGCCGGCCGCGCCAAGGCCGTCGTGCAGCTGAAGCCCAGGAACCCCGCCAACCCCGTGCAAAACCAGATCCCCCTCAAGGCGCTGTGCGAGTACAAGACGGAGGAGGTGAGCTCGACTCCCCAACTTGGCCGCGCAGGGCCTCGTTTCTTGCCACCGAACTCTTATCCCAGTGGATCGCCAAACTCCCAGATCAGCGCGGTCGGCTATGTACTTGGAGAAAGAAGCGTCGACGGACATATATGCGTACAGAATGGCGCCACGGTGCCGAGATGTTAACTCTCTCGCCTGGTGTGGAGGAGGTTGTGGGTTCGAACAGCAGAGGGCTTTGTGGGAAAAATATTTGAACTGTTCCGAATTTTCTATGCCTCCATGTCTATGCTCCCCACCTTCACTAACCCACACTGATGAGCACAGTGAAGTATGGTCCAATAACCCCGACGACCCGCACGTCGCGGGGAGTTCCATCATGCAGCATTGGATTGAACAAAGGCCTATGCCTTTAGAGTCGAGCGGGTTGTGATCGTTGTCCACGCTCCTTCACGCGTGCAGGTGTTGATAAAACCCAACGATCAGTGCATCCTGAGGAACAACTCCAACCGCATCAAGTGGAGGGGAATCGGGCCTGGAGGTCGCGACATCGATCTGCTCTCTCTCTGCTTCCAAGTGCCCCCTCCCAACCAGGACGCAATGGAGGTCGCCAATCGGTGAGCCGTGTTTTTAGTGTTTGCTTAGCGTCACCAAAGTGATTCCCAGATTGCGCATTAGCTGATCCGCATGCTGATTTGCTCTGGTCGCTCGCTTGCTCACCGGCTGTCCGTCGCCTCTTCATCATTATAGGGCGCTGTGGTTGGCGAGATGTTAACTCTGTCACCTAGTATGGAGGAGGTCATGGGTTCGATTCCGACCCTGATGTCTGTATATTTGGAGTTTGCATGTCTCTCTCCCCGTGGTCGTGTGGATTTCTCTCTGGGTCCTCCGATTTTTCCCTCCACATTTACAAACATGCATTTAGAGTATTTGGCTGCTATAAATGTCCACGTGATAAGCCACTTCGTTGAGCTGCCATTTGTGGCCAGTTCGCTTCTGAAAAATATTTATATAGCTCAGTGGGCCTTACCTGGTAAAATAAAAATTGTGAGTTACTGCCAAAGTTACCACTCCTGTGAGCTCACTTTATGATTCCTGCACCGATGTTGAGGACTCGGTCTACCAGACTAACCGGTCCGTCTCATCCACCACACTGGGTTCAACCACCACACTGGAGGTCACAACACTGCTCTTACCACTGCTTCCCTCGAGCTGCCTTACTATGGAATTCCCTTCCAGTCGTCTCTTTTCCCCAAGCTCACACAATAATAACCTCGCTGAATTCCAGCAACGTTTTCACTTTTTATCTGTCGTATCTTTGGGTTGTGCTCTTGATGTGTTCGTTGGCCTTTTTTTGGCACTGTGCTCAAGCGGCTGTAAAAAAAAATTGTATTATTGCGTGGGTGATTAATCCTGGAGCTGTCCCCTTCGTGTTTCTGCTCATCTTTACTTCATTGGGAACCGCTGTGTGCAGAATTGACAACCTCAACCAAGGGAACATGACCATGTGGCAGCAGGTGACCATCAATCTCCGGTGCCTCATCTTCTGGAAGTACCTGCTGCGGGATATGGAGACCGTCCGTTCGTGGAGCCTCGAACACGTGTGTGAACAAAACACCGCCTCTCATCTTGACGCGCCATCACGGGTGTCCAGGGATTTCTTTTCTCACTGAATATTTTCCAGCTCGACTGGAAGAGGCACGCGATTAATAGTGGCTAACAAGAGGTATACTGGATGTGGTGTGCCAGGTTCTGGAAATATATTCCCAGTTGCTCACCTGGTCAGACCTGGCTTAAATTAAGCCCCGGTTTTAGCATCTATACCTGGAGATCTGCAGTTTTATTCACTGGATTATAACGTTAAAACGAATTGCCAAAATCAGGTATTGAGAAAGAGAGGCCAGTTGAAATGGCTTTGGAAGTAGTTTTAAGGTGGCATCTTTCTGGGCCGTTCTCGGAAACACTGCTCACTGCCAGAGTGAGGAACATTTTCAGAGTGTGGCTATAATATCACATGCAGTCCCATAAACTTCACACTATAAAAGCAAATTCTTCAAATGCATCTCTTGTGCTTTACAGAAGCCTTCTCCTGAAGAGTACACGCGGGTCATGCAAGACTTGGAGTCTAACTATGAAGAGTTCCTTCGAATGAGCCAGGATTCACAGGTGTGTGTATGTGTGTGTGATGACATAGTGAGGCGAGCGGTAGTGTGGCGGTTAGCACGCTGCGCTATGAACCCGGCGACCAGAGTTTGATTCCCACTCACGGCTAACACTAGTGACGATTATCTGAACCGGTCCTGGGCCTCCCCTAGGTCGACTCGGTCTCAAATGAGTACCTGGTGCGGTGTGTAAACATTTCCACTGGGGAGACAAAGGTGGCCGGGCGTGGTGCTGGCCACCCACCCCCTTGTGTGCCCTCCCGGCCTTCATCAGTGTTCGCTAACATCACTTGCCCCAACAGTCTGTTAAGGCTACACGGGAGATGTTTGTCGTTATCTTTGTTGACATGGTGGGGAGCACAGGTGTAGCATCTGCCAGTCGTTTCATTCATTTAACTCGTAACATGTGGGTCTGTTCCGTGACCTGCCAGTGAGCCTTACGCGCTTAACGTGGCCTCAGATTCCACCTCGGCTGGCTCAAGTGCGACGGTGAAATCACCGTCACTGTGAATGCCCGAATTGTCGATTATTGACATATGCGGTGTAATCAAGAGTATATTTTCATCTGTAGCATCTTATATGGAATAAATAGCAAAATGGATAAATGGACAGTTATCTTTCCTTCACACATCTGTGTACACGTAAAAAATAAAGGTGTTTTGTACACTGCCTTTCTGCCCCCATGTCCTTCTGGGAGTGCATAACGTCATCAGCCGTGATTCAGTGTCATCAGCAGTCAGCCTTGCTTGTATTAACCCTGGTGAACTGCTACATGTAATAGGCAAGGTCCCTTTCTTTAAGGGTCATCTTTTACACAGTTCACTTGTTAAACGTGAATGTGAACGAGAAACCAAGGTGACGTGAAATTATTGAAATAATTTTTAATGTATTCTGGGAGACGTTTCCTTACGGTAAATATAACAGATGTCTGGATTCCATGAAATCCATTACGAGTCTTAAGACATTTTTCAGGAGCCTGTGTTGGAATGTTTGTCATATCCCACGATCGTCATGGTTTCAATATTGCCAGAAATGTGCTGGCTCAGGACGTGTGTGTGTGTGCGTGCGCACTTGTGGCGCACACCTCTACTCCAGTGCTGTGGAGGCAGTGAGGGTTAGTGGATCACGCAGATTTGTGAAACTCCCAAACCCGCTGGGGCATCAGGGTCGCCATCTCCTGGCTTGCCTGGGTACGGCAGTACAGCAAGGGGATTTAATCTCCATCGGTTATTCCATCGGTACGGGCGATTGAGTGTAGCCCCCTCACATGAGCATTTTTTCTTTGGGTGCTCCTGTGTCCTGCTGCTCGTGAATGGAATTGGTTAAATATCCCCATATAGGGCCACAGAGCTTGGACAATTGTTGGCACCGGTTCTTTAGCTACCTTCCCCGCTTGCCTGCGGTTAACCGCGCCTCAGAATCGTCTCGCCTGTCCGAGAGCCGACGGAAAAACCGTGCGCGTGTTACAAATGTACACACTTGCACTTTTGAGCGACACTTTCACTCTATCCCTTACAGCTGTTCGGTCCCAACGACTTGACGCAGCTGCGCCGCGACTACACAAGCACCGTGCAGTACTTCAACGACGTCGTGGAGCTCTGGGAGGGAGCCGGCAAGGCGCCGATGACACAAACGCAGCTGCCGGACATGGGGGGCAGAAATGTGGATTGCGAGGTGGTGGTGGATCACAACATATCCCTCCACACCTCCATGGAATTTGGTGAGAGAGGACCCCCCCCCCCCCGTATTGATTGTTCATTGCTTACTTGCCCGCGTCTTTCGCGATATCTCTCTGTGATATCATCAGAATCAGAATCAGAAATCAGAAACAGAAACGGTTTTAATCGCCATGTAAGTTTGCACAGACAAGGAATTCACTATGGCGGGACGGTGCATACATTGAACAAGTAGGAATCTTAACTTATATAAAAGGTATACACTCTAACTATACTAACGTTACAAAGTATAAGTAATACTAAAGGGCTAAAATCTTTAAAATTATGAATAAGTAGACCTTATAAAATGCGAAATGTAAAATGTTAATTAGCCGTATTAAACAATCTTAAAATACAAAAATACAAATAAGATTACACGTTGTAAGTATGGAAAGGTGTAATTATGTAGATAAAATGTTATAGTAAGCGTAACAGTCATTTTAAGTGTAAAAGTCATTTTAAGCCCTTGGCCTTGTTGAGGAGGCCACCAGCGGATGGGAAAAAACTATTTTTATGACGTGAGGTTTTGGTCTTGATGGACCGCAGCCTTCTGCCGGAGGGGAGTAGCTGGAACAGAGAGTATCCAGGGTGCGAGGAATCGTCCGCAATCTTCCTCGCTCGCCTCAGGGTCCTCAAAGTGTGCAGGTCCTCAAGGGTTGGTAGATTACAGCCAATCACCTTCTCATCAGTGCGGATGATACGCTGCAGTCTGCTCTAGTCCTTGGCAGTGGCAGCAGCGTACCAGACGGTGATGGAGGAGGTGAGGATGGACTCAATGATGGCTGTATAGAAGCACACCATCATTGTCTTTGGCAGATTAAATTTCTTCAGCTGCCGTAGGAAGTACATTCTCTGTTGAGCTCTCTTGATAAGGGAGCTGATGTTCAGTTCCCACTTGAGGTCCTGGGAAAGAATAGTGCCCAGGAAGCAGAAGGACTCAACATTGGTGACTGGGGAGTCGCACAGGGTGATGGGGGTGAGTGGGGCTGAATTCTTCCTGAAGTCCACAACCATCTCCACGGTCTTAAGAGCATTAAGCTCCAGGTTGTTCTGGTTACACCTGGTCACCAGGTTGTCAGCTTCCCTCCTATAGTCAGACTCATCCCCATCAGAGATTAGCCCAATGAGGGTGGTGTCGTCCGCAAACTTCAAGAGTTTGACGGACTGGTGACTGGAGGTGCAGCTGTTGGTGTACAGGGTGAATAGCAGAGGGGAAAGGACGCAGCCCTGAGGAGATCCGGTGCTGATTGACCTGGAGGCAGAAACTTGTGATCCCAGTTTGACACACTGTCGTTGTCATTTTCATCATCAATTTAATAATAATTTGCAGCTATTTGTAAATGCATTGCTGGATGAAGGCCTCCCTCTCCCATGTCAGTCACGGTGTTGTTCGACTATGCTTTAACGACGCTGGTGAGAGCAGGTTGGCGCAAGTGGGTGGGAAGGGTGTGGCTGCGCAGGACCGGTTTGGATAGCGATTGCTGCTGATGTCATCCACGGCCAGGAATTGAACTCACGTTGCAGCATTAAATAGTGGAGCGTGCCCACCGCTCTGCAAAGTCCTTAAAAGGTTTCATTTTCATTGGTTATAACGACAGCCATAAGCAAATATGAATATGGCTGTTATTATCTATATATATGAGCCAAGAATGTCTGTGTCCTGCACGTGACGTCACTCCACGTCGGCCAGCCCCCCTCATTAATAATCATGAACAGATGATGTCCTCTGCATGGAACCCCCCCCTCATTAATAATCATGAGTGGGTGACGTCACTCCACATCGAACAGTCCCCCTCATTAATACTCATGAACATGTGATGTCCTCCAAATGGACACCCCCCCCCATAAATAATAATTAGCGGGTGACGTCACTCCACATGGGTGGCGAGGCGCCTCCTCCCCCCTCCTCAGTGTCAACTCACAACCCTCACTACAAAGGTAGAACCCTCACGTCACGTGATCTCCGTAACGCTATTGAGACATCGAAGTAAAAAGTACGTCATGATGAACAAGGGATTATAACCTTTAAATTAAGTAAGTCTGTCTCACCGCGGCCTTACATATTGCACGTGAATTGATGCAATGAATATCACGTCGCAGTCTGCTTTTCGGTTGCAAGTTTCAGATTTACTGCAATACATCCGTCCTTGGATGGGCAAAAGGCTAGTGATCGATATTTATATTTGTGTAGTGGGTCCAATTAGGCGCACACTAGAACTTGGAGGAAACACAGTTTATTAACTAACATCACATAACCCTTAACGGAATAACAACATAAGGTGGTAACCCACCGTTCCTACACTTAGCTATATACACTTGGAGTAGATGGCTATTTACATTCTGGATGGGCAACTACAAACCAGACCAGGTTAGCCAACGTGCTGCCTGGTTCACGTGCGCGACGCCCGGAGACCCGAAGACCCGCCGACGACGAAGGTTTCTTCCAGCAGCATCGACCCCGCTTCCCCCCCGGGGTTTGGCTTTTATCCTTACGTCATGGCCAGGCCCCGCCTTTGGCCATGCCTCTTTTTCCGATCCTTCGTGAGAGTTCAGGGTCCACCTCACGTGTTCCTCAACCCTGGCACCCCCCTGCCCACACCACCTCCAGTCACGTGCCTCTCCCTGTTTACCCAGCCTCCCCTGGTATGCCCATCCGGTGTCCGGGGAGAGGCTCCGCCCCTACAGTAGCCACCCACATGATACTGTCTCTACACAACGGTACTCATACCAACGACACTACATTTGTACATTCATGTCTCCAATCCAGTTTTCAGGAAATATATGTTAACGTTGCTTTGAATAGTCGTGATTAGAGTAGTTCTCCTTGCTTAATTCTTGTTCTGATTAGGATGTTGCTTCTCACTTCATGGATTGGCAATGTTGTGGTTCCTTTTTTGTAAATGCTTTTTATAATTTCTATATATTTATATGAAGACCTTTTGCTTGTTAGAGCTCGGATGATTTCATTTCCCACCCAATCAAATAGATTATTCCGGTCAATTTAAGCCAGGAGTAATTGTATTTGATACTACTTTGTCTTTTTATAGGATCTGGAATGGTTATTATACCAATGCCCCCACATTCATGCTTATCAACCAGATCCTAGGGAAAAAAATTAGCTTAAAACTCAATTATGCAGGGTCAGTGCTTCATTAACATTGTGTCATTCAGGGTTAGCTGTCATCACAGATTCCCCTAGGCTTAAAATCTACATTTGGGCATTGAAATTATTGATATGTTGTGTTATGTAAGGTGCTTTGATTTTTTTGGAGTAATGTAAGCGCCATATGAACACACATTCTCATCCTTAGTTGTAAAAAAAACATTTCATAGAGTAAAATAAAAACAATCAATTGCATTGGTGCATGGTTGGTTGGTTGTATGTTGAACTTCTTTTGCACCATGCGTAGCCAACCGTGCTACTCGGAGGTGCCAGAAAGGACAAACTAAACACAAAAAGCAGTTCTAAAGAAATTAGTTTTCAATCTAGATTTAAAAGTGCATAGCTCCAGTGGCATCCAACTGTCGTTTGTGTTCTTGTTAAGACGGGAGCAGTGAGGCGGATGAGGCCAGACTGCGCAAGTTGGTGCTGCTCATTGGCAACTGGGAGGACTCCCTGTGGAACATCATACAGACACCGCTCAAGGTTCAGAACCCGATCCACGACAGCGAGGATCGGCTGAATAGCCTGCAGGTGAGACGTAATTTCGCGCGCAAAAAACAAAAGCTGCTCGTTACCTTTTGCCAACGCCTCGATTGCTGAAGGCGATGTATCAGCAACTCTTTTGAGTCCTGTATGAACCAGGTAATTCACAGTTGTTTAAAGGGTACAAATGAAAAAGGAATACATGGGCACAGGTGAAGCGTGGGAATTGCTTCGCACGTACCACTGTTGGTGGAAGTGTTTTCACGAATGGGAGCTCCAGCGTGCTTCTCTGAAGGATATTTTGTATGCATGTTCAACTTCTTTCGCGCCCTACGTAGCCAACCTTGCTAATCGGAGGTGCGGGGAAGGACAACAAACTAAAACAAAAATAAATAGGCTGCTCTTCCACGCTGGCCAGACGTGTCGGAAGAGTTGGGAGTACCCACACTTTACCCAACCACACACAATCTACCGACTGGTCGGTGGACAGTGGTTGAGGGGGACAATTAAGGACCTCGCCCATTTGTTTTAACCGCCACGCCAGGAGATGGAATCGAACCGGTGACCTCTGGATCGTAAGTCCAGTGTGTGAACCCTTACACCGAGGCAGCGTCCCATTTGAGTACAGGGACTCCTTTACTTATGAACATTCGACGTACAAACTTTCAGAGATACAAACAAACCTGGTTAATATGTCCAGTTGCCTGTTTGGACCGAGAGTTGTAAGTTCAACCGCTACGCAATAAGTGGCGGTGGTGGCATCTACATTTGCAGGACATTAAAAAAGTGGCATCTACATCTACAGGCGATTATACAACTTCTTAAACAATTCTCCATGTTTAATGTAAATGCAGTACAACATTTTTGGAATCGACAGGGGTAAAGTTGGACTTAGGGACAAATTGTCTTACAAAAATGATCTCTGGAACTTAACTCGTTTGTAAGTAGAGGAGTCCCTGTACGTAACTTGAGATGAAACCGATATACAATGATGCCCTCAATATGTGTGAGCTTCGTTCTCTTTCACGACTTCATCTTTGTACGAGAGACATTTATTAATCCCACAAGATTTCATTTTAATTTATAACGAATGCTATTAATTATTAACCATGAAAGACGTGGTGACAGACTGTGATTTACGTTACTTTGGACACCATTACTCAGAGCTGGCAGTGGCATTTGGGTATTCATGGGCAGAGTCTTGTGGTTTCATGCTTGATGTGAAGCCCCGCCTCAGTCTGGAGCCGGCAACCAAACTGCTTCCCATTGCCAGATCTCGTGAGCATGCATTTAATTATACGCAGTTATTACTTTCGTTAATAAATACATTATAATGCATTACAAAGATTAACAAAACGCTTGCCTCGTTGTTTCAATTCCCGTGCCAGGAGATCGAATTCGACCGGTGAACTCTGGAATGCATATTGAGCGATGTAACCGTGAAACCGCGACAGCTCAGACTATATCTGTCTGCTAAACGTACCAGCTTCACGATTGCCTGCATGCTATAAGGATGGCATGGATACCAAATGTACTTATTGTTATTTTAAAGAAGCATGGCACGCGAGTCAAGTAGCACCATGGTGTCGAGATGTTAAAGACTCGCCTGGTATACAGGAGGTTGTGGGTTCAATCCCTACCCTGACGCCTGTTTATTTGGAGTTTGCATGTTATCTCCGTGGTCGTGTGGATTTTCTCCGGATCCTCTGGTTTTGCCCTCCGCATTTAGAAACATGCGTTAGGAGTATTTGGCTGTATTCTATGGTTATTTGGGTAAACTTGCATAAATAGAAAAAAAAATAACAATACAATAATAAAAATCAAAAATAAAATAAAGTGAATAAAAATAATAAAAATATCACGACGTTTCGATCGCATCACAAGCAGTCGTCATCAGGAACAGGGAAGTTAGCCTCTGAGGGCAAGCTGTTTATAAAGGTTTAGATATGGGCGGGGCAGCTAATGTTAATATAGGAGAAGGCTCCGACACCGCCAGTAGGTCTACACCAATCAAAGCATGCACCTCGCTCCACACACCCACACTGCTGACGGTGGAGGTGGACAAGAAAACACAAATCAAGTCATGACCCAAAGTGGTTGATGAAATCTTTCCAATGATTGTTGAGTTACAAAACGTCGTCTCGGTTGAAATTGTGTCTGTGTCTGTATATATGGATGGCTTCGGGAACAAATCTTTGTTGATAGCCAGTTGGCTTGCAAAGTACCATCGTCTTAGAGAAATAAATTTCATGTGAGCCAGCCGCATTAAAGTAATGATCAGCCACGGCAGAAGTATTGGTCCTGCCGTGTTTCAGATCTGCCTTATGTTCACGAACACGGTCCGAGACATGTTGTTTGGTTTCCCCAATGTAACTGCTGCCGCAGATACAGCTTAGATGTAGACGCTGGGATATTGCAAGTCAGGAATCTTGTCCTTTACAGATGGGATCAGGTCACGAATGTTATGCACTGTGTTAAATCGGACCTGGATCTTGTTTTTATTCAAGATTTTGGAAATCTTTTTGGTTATCCCTGCTATGTAAGGTAAGGTGATGGTTTTGATTGGATCTTCAGATGGCTCCTTCCTCACGGTTGGAATGATGGCTTTGCGGATTGTGTAGTCAGAATATCCATTTGCCTTGAGAGCCTGGTGTGCATGTTTGAGTTCACTGGTTAGGTGTTCATGGACGGAGATACATTAAGCTCTATGGTGTAGCGTTTTGATGAGGGAATTCTTCTGGGATGGATGGTGGTGGGAATCAGGTTTTAGATAGGCGTAGGTATGGGTTACTTTCCTGCAGACAGAGTGGCTAATTGAGTCATCTGGTCTCTTTTTGATTGGCTGCTTTAAATTTGCATGTGATAAGCAACTTTTTTGAGCTATCTTTTGTGGTTAGGTCACTACTGAAAGAAAGCTATATAGCTCAGTGGGCCTTACCTGGTGAAATTTTTTGTATTTTTTAATTTTTTTAATTTTAGTTCATTACCAGCAAATATTTTTTTTTACATTGAATGTCCGATGCCCACAAACTTTTTATACAGGCCCTGATGCAGTCCCTGGATGGCATGGGAGGACAGCTGGAGGCTCTGAACCAGAATCCGGCAATCGCTCAGCACAATGACTTCATCAACCTGGTGCAGAAGTACAAGCCGCTGCATGAGCTGTCAGCTCAATGCATGGAGGAGTAAGGATGTCTTGTTGTCACGCACGCACATGCGCGTGATTCCAGTGCTCACACAGCCAAGCTGATGCATTTCTACAGGATGATGACACAAGTACTTCACGTGCCGTCAAGAAGACCATGTGCAAATACTTTTAATAGCCATGTAATGATGCCTGTGTACGCGTATGTTGATATTCTTTAGCAAGCAAAAAATATTAATACTCTTTACTGCTCCCATCAGAGTGTATTGATGTTCAAACGATTTTTTTTCTTTGCAACTGAAATCAGATTTTGGTGGGGACAAGTCTGTTCATAGGACTGCCACTGTTCATGATAGTCTAACACCGGTCATTATACAGCAGGCCAAAGACCTGGTTGTTTGGCGTCACTTTTTCCACTGCTCTTTGTGTGCGGGCCCTGTTGAGTTGTGTCGGACAAAGCGAAACACATTTCTACTGTCTTGTTTGTGCAGTTCTATTCAATCCATTCGCCCCACTGATCACTTCAGTTGGATACAAATTAAAATTCTAAAATATTTTTATCGGCACAGTTGGATGCACGCATCGTGAGCACAGGGATACGTTCGATTGACGGACGAACGCGTCGTTACGTGCCTGACGACGCGTCAATGAATCGTTGCATTGTTTACGGAGCCTAACTGTAATGCGGGTCAGCGTCACTTACGAGGAGCAGGCCACGAACCGTTGCCTCTCAGCGCGTGCTTGGCTACGTATGGTGCGAAAGAAGCACCGACATACATTCATACATAATAGATGCCACAGGCTGCAGAGCTATGTTATGGGTAGCAGAAGGTGGTGCAGAAATGTCCATTGTTCTATTGTCCATTTTTAAACCATATCTATGCGGCCCGCCTTCACCAACTGAACTGACCGTCGTGGTTAAGCACACATGGGCCAACAAAACATTAAACTAAACTTTTTATTTTACCATGTAAGGCCCACTGAGCTATATATCTCTTATTCGGAAGTGATAAACGATACAGACAGCTCTTGGCGAACCACGGTAGAGTGGCAGCTGCTTAATGCCCACTTGTCCGTTGCCCTGTGACCCCTAGCCTCAAGGTGGTGGACTCGACCGTGCGCAGTGTGGAGGACGTGGAGAGCGTCGTGAAGCTGTACGAGGTGAAGCTGGCGGAGGAGGACATGGCCGCGAGCAGCCCTCAGGGCATCCAGGCCTACATCGTGCTCCTCAAGGTGGGGGCGCGCGCTCGCTAGTAATAGGGCAGGTAAACGATGCAAAAGCACGACAAGAGTGCAAAGTATAGGAGAGGTAGACAAGTCACTTCAAGAAAAAAGTCTATACAAATAAAACTTTTTTTTTTATCTTACCAGGTAAAGCCCACCGTGCTATCAACTTCTTTTACAGAAGCGACCTGGCCACAAATAATAGCTCAACAAAGTGGTTTAGCATGTGGACATTTATAGCAGCAAAATAAACAAAATCTAAATGCCACGGTGGCTCCTGTCACCTTACAGTCGAGGGGGAGGGGGCGGGGAGGAGGGTCACCTCCTAGCGGAGGGGTTCGTGGCGGTAACTGGGTAACTGCGTATGATTGCAGATAGAATCCGTGAAGTTCCCCCTCCCCCCACCACCAACTTTGTCACAGATAAGAGGTGTTTCACTATATTTAAATTACATTTAAGCAACTAATGGCTGCTTACTCAACACTGAGCTGTGTATTTAAATGTCCCGTTGTTAGCATAATGAGTGTTTAAGTCACCTTGTTGATGAAATAAAAACACACTCCACATTACCATAATTTTTGGTAAATTAAAATTAAACAACTTGGTGTCTCTTCGCCATGTCTAAACGTGTATTGGGGTATCCGGACACCTACGACATCCATTTCATCTCTTATTCACCGCTCATTCTTTAATGTGGCCTCCGCCCAGTGCTGTAGGCCGCACCTCCGATTAGCACAGTAGGCTACGTACTTGCGAAATAAATTCAACATGCGCACATACCTCCCGTCATCTTAACCCAGGGTGGTGGAGGAGGAAGAGGAGCAAAACTACACTGTGACCCATCCCACCCTCTACGCTCACAATCTCTAACGTCCCTCTCTATGCGTCCGTCGCCCTGCGGCTGCAGCCTCCCAGGTGGAGACTGAGCCCCAAAGCGTGTCGCAGCGCCTCGACAGCTACACACACACGCGCATAGGGGACAGTCCGGGCAAATTCGTCCAGAATTCTCGACTCTGGCATTTGTAATCGCCCCCCCCCTCGTCTCTTTACCACAGCAATGGCAGTCGGAGCTGGAGCAGAAGCAGCGGCTGTTTCGCCGCATGCAGGAGGAGCTCCCACGTGCCGAGGCCGTGAACGTAAAGCTGAACCAGCAGCACAGTCTGCAGTACCCAGATGTGAGCCCGTATGGGGAGCGCGCCCACTCCCTGCACGAGCGCGGCCAGCGCCTGCAAGCTCAGATTGGCCTCAGGTAAATGGGTTGGAGCTTTTTTGTGTCCCATTGGGCCAGGGGGTCGCCAATCCGCGGCTCCGGAGCGGCATGTGGGCTCTTTACGGACTGCTTCGTGACTTTCTGTACGCATGTATTTATGTATTCACGTGCATTGCGGTATAGTTTGAGTTTTGTACCGAATTCGAAAAAATTTTGCTCTTATGGTTATTTTGGTTGCCAGCCCCTGTGCTCGGCGATTAAATGCCCCAGCCTCGCAAAGCGCCGGTCGTCGCCCCTTGTCTGAATCGTTCCAGTGCCCAGCTTTAGGTGGTTTTCGTTCTTCACTCCCCTCTCCTCCACACGTACTCGCAGAGAACCGTTGCTCTGCGACGTAAAATAAGAGACTGTTGCCATTTTCATACTTGTCTCACAATGCTGGACTCGGAGCGCTAAAGGTAACGTGTTTTTTTTCATATTCTTTTAGGATTTAACTAATATTCTGGCGAAATAATTACATCAATAGGAGCACTAATTAAAACGTTCGAACAATTTTAAGTGAACTGTGTTTACACCCCCTCCTCTTCGGTGTCGCTATCTATTGTTCGTCTTCTGAACTTATTCCGTCATTTCAATTCGATTCAATGATAAATTTTTTTTACATGGAAAATCCCGTGTAGCCAGTTACCCGGCCCCACGGCCACGAACAGCAGCAGAGTTATTGTTGGGGTGGAGAGGAACCCAGCCAGGAGTCAACCATGAAACTTAAGGCACAGATTATTTTAATTGTAGTTTGATGGGGAGGACCCCCCTTATGGCAGCTGTCCCTGTGTGGCACAAGCTAACACAGCACCAGTCTGCGAGTGGGCAATTAGTCAGTCAGCAAGGGGGCGGGTGATATTTGTATTGGATATTTTCCAATCAAGTAATTTGTGAGTAATTTGCCAAATCTTTTGACCGTGACGCCGGCACGTGGGGGCCTACTGCTTCGCGCGAATTACGCCGCTTGGGATCTTCATTGTCTCGCTGCGATACGGAAGGCAATGTATTTGCGATGCAAGCACCCGCAGTATTAACCAGGGTGGTCCAGGGTGGGGGTGGCTCGAATTTGCAAACGTCCGCAACGAGCGGCACAATTGTGGCACCGCTCGGCGGTTGTCGCCGTGGCGGCTCTGACGCAGATTGGGAAGAGACGGAGATGAAGAGACGTAAACCAGGCCTGTTTCGTGACCTTGTTTAAAGGGAGGGGGGGAGTGGGGTCTTGGAAAGCTCAGAGTAGGGGGGGGCACACTGACATAAGGAATGTTAGATTAATTTGAAGCAAGTCCGAAACGCTAAAAGAAAATGAGTAATAGGACGCGCTTTTTGTCTGTCGTGCATTCTCCTCGAGTTCCCACACTCCCGAGTGTGTGTGTGTGGGGTAAAGCTGTGGAGAGTGGTAGTGGAGCGGTTAGCGCGCTGTGCTACGAACCTGGCGACTCATGTTCGATTCACGGCCATAATCAGTGACGATTGTCTAAACCAGTCCTGGGCCTCCCCTAGGTCGACTCAGCCTGAAATTAGTGCCTGGTGTGGTGTGTAAACATCGCTACTGGGGAGACAAAGGCGGCTGGGCATGGTACTGGCCACCCACCCCCTCGTGTGCCGTTCTGGCCTTCATGGGTGGTATTTAATAGCACTTGCCCCAACAGTCTGTTCAGGCTATACGGGGGATCTTTGTCTTTTTGGGGGGAAAGGCTGTGATGCCATTGCTGAATTTGTGCTTGTTTTAGCACGAGTATCTTCTTCTTGCTGGACTAGACTTGACTCGTTCTGACGTGACTGTAACTTGCTCTTGCAATTAATCTCATAATAGGTTGCTGTTTTTATATTTCACGAATAACTCAACGGACATGTTCTGTTATTTTTTGTATTTTTTTGCATTTAAAGATACGACTTCGTAATTAACCGACCAACAGGTGCATTTTTTTCTTTGTACAGTGTGTACATACAGCGTGTGTATACAATGCTCACGGTTAAAAGATTTATTGACTGATTTAGTAAATTTAATAATTCACTTAATTAATTGTCTTCCGTTCAATTCCAAAAAAAATCTATGCAATTGTTAACCCAGCAAATGTTCTTAAGGACCTTCTGAATTAACACGTCTGCCGGGAGCATTTCAAACGAGACCGATCTTCATTCAAATCAAATGATGCCATTTTTACCTTCGTGTTACAATTTTACCTGATGACGTTTATTCTCCCGTCTTGAATAAAACCCTATAACCCATGAACATTATTTATATTTTACCAGGTAAGGCCCACTGAGCAATGTGGCTATTTTTCAGAAGTGACCTGGCCACAAATTATCGCTCAACGAAGTGGCTTATCACGTGGACATTTATAACAGCCAAATACTCTAAACGCATGTTTCTAAATGTGGAGGGAAAAACCGGAGGACCCGGAGAGAAATCCACACGACCACGGGGAGAGAGAACATGCCATCTCCAAATTTACAGGTGTCAGGGTCGGGATCGAACCCACGACGTCCTGTATATCAGGCGAGGTAGTTTCCATCTCTCCACCGTGGCGCCCAAGTATTGAATGGCACCTTCACCAAACGCGACTCCAATGTTATAAGAAGAGTAAAATATTTTTAATTTTGAAAGGGTAGCGGTTGAGCGAGATGGTCTGTCTTGTCTGCGCTTGTTCCCTTGCCAGGGGGCTGGGAGTGCAACCTGTGAGTGAGTGTGCGGTCGTTTGGCTTGACGCTTCAACGATGAACATGCGACTGCTCCTCCTGACATGTTTAATGCTGTGTACTCAGTGTCCCAGAGCGCTTTTCCTTTCCAAATGAATACGTTGGCATATGTGTCAGACAGTTGAGGGAGGGGGGTGGGTAGGGGGTTGGGGGGGGGTGTGGAGGTGAGGGGGGGCATTCAGAGCTCCGGTTCCTATGTGCGCACTCTGTCGGGTTAAGTCAAATTAGCACGCTGCTTCAAATGCCTGCCTGTTTTAATTG
Organism: Lampetra fluviatilis; assembly: GCF_964198595.1. Classification (NCBI taxonomy): domain Eukaryota; kingdom Metazoa; phylum Chordata; class Hyperoartia; order Petromyzontiformes; family Petromyzontidae; genus Lampetra; species Lampetra fluviatilis. The sequence continues at coordinate 400,043 of NC_136288.1, forward strand.
CATAATGTGTTTTGCAGTGGAGATCCGCGTTCGAAGGTGAACAGTAGCATCCCTGCAGAGTTTATTTGAAGTATAGAGTTAACACAAGCATCGTAGTGCTTGTGGAGTTAACGTATACACTGATAACATTTTCATTGCAAAATGTGGGTGCATTGTTCGACCTGTGTTAGAAATTTATTTTTTGAATGTTGTGCAGTAACATTATTGTAGAGTTACATAGTTTATACACGTGTACATGGATAAAATATTCAGACATTTAAATATATACACAATAACAATAATCATTTATAGCTCTTTGTCAATAAACTGCTGGGCGAAGGCTTCACCGTGCCTTTTGCTCGTGGGGAGGGGGGGTTGTTTGACCATACTTCACCACACGTGGGCGGTGTGGATCTGCGAAGGGTGGTCTACCCCAAGGCTGGTCACAGATGTCAACCGCTTGAGCGTGTTTCTGTCGTGATGGTTTTATCATCATTTACAGATTTTGTTCGGATGTGAGTTGCCACTGATGTTGGCCGTGTTCCGGTAATTAAACTCGCTGGGTTCATCATACTCTGATAATATATGCATTGTCTTTGAAACTGATTGGTCCACACTAGAGACAGCTTTCTTTCGAGCCTCATCTCAAACGGTGTTAGACTAGGCTCATTTGGCGTCCTCTGGTCAAACACCGTTTGAGACGAGGCTCGAAAGAAAGCTGTCTCTGGTGTGGACCAATCAGTTTCAAAGACAATCCATATGTTAGCAGAGTATATTTTTTGTTTTCATTCTGACCACAAGTATTGTGGTTAATGCAGACATGATTCCTTGTAAAAGGTTTTATTTTGGTGTTTGAACATCTTAACACCTGTTTTGTTGCCAGAAAAAAGGGGAAAACCTCTTCTCATATTTTGGTACTGGCAAGGAGGTCCCATGATGTAAATCTTTGTTCATTTAGCAGTGCACACAAGCCCTGTCCACAAGGCTCGTTGAGAACTTGGCTTTGACTCTGGGTTGCAGTCGTCCATTCTGATTTATCCCAGCACTCGAGTCCAGTGCATGCATGGTCACAGCCCAATCACCAATGACTGCAAGAAAAGACAAAGATTCCTCCGTATAGCCTTAACAGACTGTTGGGGCAAGTGCTATTCGCGAATAGCACCTATGAAGGCTGGCACGGCACACGAGGGGGTGGGTGGCCAGCACCGCACTCGGCCGCCTTTGTCTCCCCCCAGTGGCAATGTTTACACATTACACCGGGTATCTTATTTTGAGGATGAATCGACCTAGGTGAAGCCCTGGACATTAAGTTTGAATTTAACTTGGGTAAATTACAGCTAAAAACCATTGATTTTACTGCCATGTGGCGGACATTTCTCTGCCATTTCCTTCTGCGTGATATTTTCTGCCATGCAGGGCGAATCTAACTCATTACGCAATTGGATTAAAATTATTTGGAGAAAATTTTATTAAGTAAACGCACACATACAAACCAACCACTGATGACTAATAGGGAATGTTCATTTATGTGGGCGGGGTGAACAGAATGATCTAAGGGGCATAGTTTAGGGTGTAAGATGTAACTACCTCCTTCCCCCGCACCTCCGATTAGCACACTTGGCTGCGTACGGTGGGAAAAAAGTTCAACATACATACATAATTTGCCTGGTATACAGGAGGTTAAGAGTTCGATCCCCATCCTGACGCCTGCTGCTGTATATTTGGAGTTTGCGTGTCTCTCTCCCCATGGCCGTGTGGATTTTTCTCCGGGTCCTCCGATTTTTCCCTCCACATTTAGAAACATGTGTTTCGAGTAATTGGCTGCTATAAATTTCCACGCGATAACCCTCTTTGTTGGGCGATCATCTGTGGCTAGGTCCCTTCTGCTATATAGCTCACTTTAGTAGGTACATTACAAAACTGTGCATCAACAATAAGTTATAATCTTTAAATCTCCACACACACCTGGTGCTTATAATTGTATCTGATTATAAGTTACGCATAGACATGCCCACCAATAAATGTGCATAGTTTTTATTATTCAACTTGTGCAACAGCCAACAATGTGTGACTGCAGCAGACGGTGTAAATGGTGTAGACGGCTGGGTCACCTATGTTATCCATGAAACAGTACGGTCACGTGCCACAGATGCATTGCGTATTTCAAAAACAGTTAATCTTTAAAAAAGAAATGCAGCCTAGCTGGCTTTCATAACCTGCTTCAATAGTGCCTGGATGTTTGTGTCATATGCTGTGGGTCAAAAGCAAAGCGGTTTACAACAACAACAAAATCTTAAGTAAAGACTTCGTGCGGTGTCGTTTGTACACTCGCGTAACTGGAGTCGAGTGCTTAATTTCACGCCACAACATTGTCCACGGAGGCTGTTGCAGGAGTTATTTTGGCACCATCACATCGCGACACGGCTCACTCATTGCAGAGGTTCGTGCGGTTCAAATTCAGTGGCCGACACGATTAATGCTGCAGCGTGCGTATTCACCCTAAAATGCACGATGTCAGCTTCACAGTGAATGTTAAAGATCGTCTGATTTAATTCGCAAGAATAGTCCATTGTGTGCCAGTGTTATTTTCTACATTTGCCACACTTGAGCAAATTAAACCACAAATTACTCAATTGGAATCTACATAGCAATCGTCACGACCTACACCGAACACATAACAGGACTTGATGCTCAGTGATGTGTTCCTGGATAAAAAATCACAAAAATAGTAATCATAAAAATAAGATCCCTCTTTCCTTATTCAAACGAAAATCACACTGACAAGAATGTGCGAGCTCATGCGTCAAATTAATATGAACCCCTTGCCCCTCCCCCTTTTTTACCTATATAACCTCTTACCACGGCAACTCTCTCCAACTTCAGCAAAAAAAATTATTGCTGTGGTTTTCCCACCTGATGATGGTTGCTTGTGTTGCAATCGAAACGTCGTGATTTCTTTTATTTTATACCTACGTGATTTTACCGAAAGAACCAAAGGGTAATATGAACCTGTTCTTTGAATTCTAGGAATATTTAGGGCGCAATAGTGTAGGATTACTATGGATCGGCAATGCCTTAAACCCATAACCCATACTCCACGCCAGTCCGGCAGTATTCTGGGAGACAAACCGAACCCTGGCTTGCGTGCTGTGCGCCCGCACAACCCTTGCTCTCTTGACAGGCTGAAGGAGATGGAGAAGTTGACCGTCCTCATTCGGCCGTACCGCGACAGCAGAAACTGGCTGGACGGCTGGCTGGACGGCGCGTTGGTCAAGCAGCAGCAGCTGGAGGCCTTTCAGCCGTCCAACAGCCAAGAGCTCACGGAGCAGCTCACGCAGCAGAAGGTGTGAGCGGCCGCATGTGGGGGTTCCCCCCCCCCCGCGCGAATGGCCTCTACGGGCTGCCCGAAGCGTTCTCGGGTTACGCCGGGCCGGTGCGTTTGCCACGACGTCCGACGGTTCTCTCCGTGTGCTCGGCAACTTTCCGAGCGGAAGAGACGGCGGTCTTCGCATTGCTAAATGTCGTTGTGTTGTTTTGTTGTCGTCACGTTCTTACCCCGTGCCCCGACTGGACATCTGTGGAAAAAGAGCATTGTAGCTCATCGGATTCCTCCCGTACAAGTGCAATGTTCTCATTCTGAAAGTTAAATACCTCGGCGGCAGTAGATGTCGTCCCAGTCCCGCCCAGTAGCAATCACAAATTAACCTCCAAGTTAAAATGTCAAAATCATCTAAATTATACATCTTGCGTGTAATTTTGAAGGTACAATAATTCTATAGAGCTCATTCATGGAATTAACTGGCCGTATGACACGTGAATGCAACTGAATCATTTACCTTCATCATCCCAGCGTGGATGAAAAAGTTAGTATGTCTGAGTGTAACCGAAACCATGGCATGTTATTAGCATTTCTCCCACATCAAGAAAAAGGTGGACAAATTATAATGTTTACCTGCCTAACCTCAGCAGTGACAAAACTCAGCACTGGTTTTGACATTCGTTGTCTCATTAGCAGACTTTGGCCTTCTTGATCCAGTGCTGGTGAACTGCCAGATACATTATTGGCAAACACTTTTACTACTACAACATGTGTCCTAGTTCGACATAATACATTACACAAATTAATTGTTAGCATTGTGGTGGAGGATATGAGTCATGCAATACATAAGCAGACAATATTCCTTCTTCACATATGTCCCTCTACAGATTATGTTTTATGTGTAGGGACAGATATTATTTTTTGTACTATTCTCAAATCTAGGATTGGATTACCTGGAAAATACTGGTTGTCCTGCTCATGATATAAATCCTATATCACTTAGATAAAAAATATTCACAAGAATTTAAGTATAAGTTCCAATGAACTATCTGCAACAATGATAAGTATTTTATCTATAGATCCCTATATATATTATTGAATCATCACAATAACACTGCAGTGATGTAAAATGTCCCCGCTTATTCTTTGAAGGATTTTCACATGGCTGTTTTTTGTTATGGCATCGATGCAGATATTGGTGAGTGAAATTGAAGTCAACAAGCCCAAAGTCGACGATTGTCGTGAATTCTCAGAGCGCTGCGTGGACATGGTGAAGGTATGTCTGCCACGACCTTGTCTGTCAAGGCTATTGCTTGTGTCTGGGGCGCCGCGGTGTCGAGATGTTAACTACCTCGCCTGGTATGCAGGAGGTCATGGGTTCGATCCCGACCCTGACGGCTGTATATTATTTAAGAATGAAACAGGAGGATTTCTCCATTAATCTGGCTGTCGCTTGATGATGCTGGTTGTAATTACGGGTGAAACGTAGTACTAAAATTGTAAATGTTGTGGGTTTACTCTCGAACACACCGGTGAGTGCTGTGCTAGTAACGAATTGGCATGTTTTGTTTACGTGACAAACTTAACTAATTGGCTGTGTCGGGTGGTGGCGGGTTTAACGACACATCTATATTTACATGATCTAACCCTAAAAAAACCTCTACTATGGATATTTGGAGCTTGCTTGTCTCTCTCTCTCTCCCCGTGGTTGTGTGGATTTTGCTTTGGGTTTTCCGGTTTTTTCCTCCATTTAGAATCAGCATGCGTTTATATTACTTGTCTGCGATAAGTTTCCACGTGATAAGCCACTTTGTTGAGCTATAATTTGTGGCCAGGTCGCTTCTGAAAAATAGTATATAGCTCAGTAGGCCATACCTGGTAAAATAAAATAAAACGTATTGTTTAAAAGTAAAAAAAATTGTATAACTGTCACCAGCTCGGAATGTAGTTTTCACATCAAACGTTCCATACTCAAGTGCGTTCACATGTCTTAAAGAACAAACAATTGTAGACCTGTGGCCTGTAATATAGGGCATGAACGTTAGAAGCATGCTTTATCTTTAATTGGGAACACATCGGTCACATTACTACTTGCTACTTAACGGCATCATCCCATTCAGTCATGCAATATGATCATTTGCGATGTTAACTTTGGAGTCTTGGATTACGTGGGTTTGCTTTATCATGTCTGTACTGGTTGGCAGTGTGTGTGTCAGTATGAGGTTGTCTCGGAGCAGTGAAATCTAAGGATCGGGAATGTATAGGCTGCCTAAATAGCTCACGAAGTCAACGTGCATTACGTCACTTCTCATTTCAACAATTCCTATGCCCTGGCTGTAGTCCAACCAAGGGGGACCCCGGGTGGCAGCTGTCCCTGTGTCATGCAAGGCGATTGCAGAACGAGTCTGCAGGTGTATGTATGTTGAACTTCTTTCATATTGTACGCAGCCAACCTTGATAATCGGAGGTGCGGAGCAAGGACAACAAACAAAACACAACAATTTGTTCTAAAGAAACGAGTTTTCAATCTATATTTAAACTTGCATAGCTTCAGTGAGAACACCTGCAGAAAAAGACCAACAGATGTCGAAAGACGCTCTACACATTTTAACATCAGAAGTAGAACATGCAATCAAAACAGCTAAGCCAGGCAAAGCGTGTGGGCCCGACACAATCCATGTAGAATTGCTCAAACTATTAGACAGCAACAACATACGACAACTGACTAATTGGTACAATCAAATATACAATGGCAATGAAATTCCATCCGACTGGCTACAATCCATCTTTGTGGCCATACCAAAGAAAGCAACAAGCCGGAAATGCGAAGACTACAGACTGATAAGCTTGATGAGCCACATGCTGAAAGTCTTCCTGAAGGTGATCCAACAGCGCATATGCTCCACATGCGAAAATGCATTGAAGAACACACAGTTTGGCTTCTGCAAAGGACTAGGCACAAGAGAAGCAATCTTCTGTCTACAGATACTACTACAGCGATTCTACGAACATCAGAAAGAAGTGTACATCTGCTTCATAGATTACGAGAAAGCCTTTGACTCAGTAGACCACGACCGACTAACAGCTCTATTAAAACAACTGGGACTACAGTGATCCCTCGTTTATCGCGGTTAATGGGGACCGGAACCCCTTGCGATAGGTGAAAATCCGCGAAGTAGGATTGGCCCCCTAGGAATTTCCGTATATGTGTGTGGGTACCAAAATGTTTAAAATATGTATATTTATACTTTATATATATATTTTACTTAAATATATTTAATTATAAAACCTTAATATTATACATTTACTCTCTCTCTCTCTCTCATACGATACGTATTATGGTGTTCTACACTCACCAATGACAGTAGTATCTTGAGACTTGACTCCAGTAATGACGACGACGACGATGACAATGACGACGATGACAGACCTGTGCAGTTCGATGAATGTGATGATGAATGATGATGATAGTGTTACTGCACAGGTATAATGAGGCCTTTAAATCAGTTTGAAAAATCCGCGATGCACTGAGGCTGCGAAACTTGAACCGCGAAGTGGCGAGGGATTACTGTAGATAAAAACGACATCAACTTCATCATTGCTATTTATTGTAAGCAAACGGCCCAACTCCGATATGACAACGAATTGACAGACCCAACACCAATACAAAAAGGTGTACGACAAGGCTGCCCACTGTCACCGAGTCTTTTCAACATCTACTCGGAGCAGATTTTTGATCGAACACTAGCAGATAAAAACATTGGTATTAAAGTCAATGGACAATACATCAACAACATCAGGTATGCCGACGACACTGCACTGCTGGCCGATTCGGAACAAGATCTACAACAAATCTTGGACGTGGTTGCCGCAGAGAGTCAAATATGGGGCTTACGAATTAACAAAAAGAAAACAAAGGTTATGAAGGTCAACCGAACTACAAGCGAAATAACAATCAAGCTGGGCAGCAAAAAAGTTGGAACAAGTACACCGATTTAAATATCTTGGTGTAATCATTGACGATCAGTTGAACCATGAAGTCGAAATCAAGAGCAGAATCGAACAAGCAAGGCAAGCATTTATTAAATGGAAAACACTCCTTGCAGACCACAACTTGAGTACATCACTGAAACTTCGCACACTGAAATGCTACATCTGGTCAATTTTGCTGTACGGAGTAGAGACGTGGACACTGACATCAACAGCAACAAAAAGGCTCGAAGCTTTTTCGAAATGTGGCTGTATCGAAGAATGCTGAAAATCCCATGGACAGCCAAAACCACCAATACACAAGTTCTGCAAGATATGGGCACTGACAGGCAACTGCTGAAGACCATCATTAGCAGGAAGTGTTACTACCTAGGCCACATTGCCCGAAACGACCACAAATACCAGCTATTAAAGCAAATCCTGGAAGGAAAAATCGAAGGGAAAAAACGACCAGGACAGCCAAAAACGACATGGCTCAGTAACATCAAAACATGGCTACAATTAACAACAGCACAAACTCTACACGCCGTGCTAGACCGGGACCAATATCATCGTGAAGTCGCACACGCCGTTAGGCAGCACTAAAGAAGAAGAAGCTTCAGTGGCTTCCTAATATCGGAAGGAAGAGCGTTCCAGACGGCCGCAGAAGCGCATCTGAAAGCGCACGATGCAGGGACCGTTTTGTTTGATGGCTAGCCAAAAGCCGCTGCTGTAAGGATGACCACAGATGGGCATTAGTGTTACAGGATGGTGGTAATGTTGCTGGGTCTCTTTAGTGTTACAGGATGGTGCTAATGTTGCTGCCTGTATTTGTAGTGCTACAGGATGGTGTTAATGTTGCTGCCTGTATTTGTAGTGCTACAGGATGGTGCTAATGTTGCTGCCTGTATTTGTAGTGCTACAGGATGGTGCTAATGTTGCTGCGTGTCTTATCCCCAGTTAGTTTCGTGCGCCGGTGTGAATCGTCAAATGGATTTTTGTCACTCTCAAGTGCTCAGGCGAGTCCCTTCCCCCGTTGCCCCGCATTGCATGCAGGATTACGAAGACCACCTTCAGAACTACCGACTGTGGGTGGAGAAGTTCCACTCTTCTACCATTACGCCCCGAGAACAGACCTCCCTCTCCGACACCGTCACCAAGGAGGTGCGTGCGTGCGCGCGTGCGCAAACCGTGCACACGTGGTGGTGGGGGCGCCAATGCGGCTGGTTCGCGCTCTGCGCTGCGCTACCCAGCGAAACGGCATTCGCTCACGGCCAACATCGGTGACGGTTGTCTGAATCGATCCCTGGGCATTCAGTTGAGGTCGATTCAGCATTCAAATGAGTTCCTGGTGCAGTGTGTAAAACATTAGCGCTGGGGAGACAAAGGAAGCCGGGCGTGGTGATTGCCACACCACCCCCTCGTGTGCCGTGCCGGCCTTCACGGGTGCTCACTAAGGCCACTTGCCCCAACAGTGTTAGAGGCTGTACAGGGGATCTCTGTCTTTGCACACATGCACCTCGATGGTACTGAGGGCCAAATCACAGTGAATTCACCTGCTCGATTTCTAAGCAGGTCTGAGCCTGGTTAACACATCAATAGGATCATGATTGGAAATGCCAGATGTTGCAGGCTTTAGGGTTTGCTGGTCAGTGTGGGTTGATGAAGGTGGGGAGCATAGATGTGAGAGCATGGTACAGTACAACGTTATATTGTTATGCACTCCATACACTTTAGTCCCACAGCAGCCTATATAGTACCTGTTTTATGCATGGTTATTTCCATTACAAGCAATATCCAGGCTCACGTATGCCTAGTTTCCAAGGTTTGATGATAGCAGGCGTGTTCGGGTGATACTTTTTGAAAATGTATTTTGAAATCGGAAGGGACGTGTGGTGACTCGATGAAAAGTTAATGTGTCAAAAACAAAACAAAACTATATCAACGTTATCCACTTAAATTGCAAAGTTTTTAAAAGGAATTTTGTATTACGCAATTACTAATTTGGATGTCATTCAAATGTTCTTTTTCCAAGAGGCGCTCACGTAACTTTTGCTCCCTCTCGAGAGCTGTGTTGTGACTCTAAATCCGTTTGCCGTCACCTCCGCGTACCCAGTACATGGACATTTACACGCGCTACACGGAGCTTCTCAACAAGACGAGCAACTACATCCGCCTCATCAACAGCAAGTCTGGCCAGTTCAAGGACAAAGAGGTAACGCTGACGTCACACAAACACACGCACGTTCCATTCTCACCTCCGATTAGCACGCTTGGCTATGTTACGGTGCAAAGGAAGTTCGACATGCATGCAAAAAGAGGAAGACAAGTGACAATGGGAGTTTAGAAACTGTGTTACTAAACTAAACTATAAACTTTTTTTTATTTTACCAGGTAAGGCCCACCAAGCTATATAGCTGTTTTTCAGAAGCGACCTGGCCTTATCACGTGGAAATTTATAGCAACCGCATGCTCCAAAAGGTATGGGTGCAGCCCTGCAATATCATGCTTATGCCACTACTGGCAGTGGGGCCTCCACCAAAGAGAGCTCCAGAGAGACCGTTTAAAGAGTGTTTGGGGCTACACTGCCAATTTGAGCAGACGTCTTGGAAATAGGGTGTAAGTATACCCACACTTTACCCCACCATACGTGACCTGCCGATCGAATATCTGCGATGTACCAATTTTATACTGCAGGGTGGAAAGAGGCGGCAGGGTTTAAGGAACTCAAAACCATCGTTTCAGCTGTCGCGCCGGGAGACCGAACGCTGTGAGGCGGCGCGCTCACGATTACACCGTGGCGGCATCCCAATTGACAACCTCGTATAATTCGCTTGCGCAAGATGATTGCGGGCTAGGTAGGCTCCCTCTCGATCAGCAAAACTTGACTGTGCTGTGTTTGTCAGTTTTCTCGGGGAGCCAGTGACCTGGAGATGGCTCTCAAGAGGCTGCTGGACTCGTTGAGGCAGAAGTACTCTGTGGACAAATTCACCACCATTCCCCGGCTTGAAGCTCTCATTCAGGATTCAGTGGTGAGCGTTTTCTCAAGAGTGTGTGGGTGTTTGGCACAATGCCCGACGTTTCACTCCCAATACCTGGGAGCTTCTTCAGCAACTGACTGGAGCAACTCATTCTTTCCGTCGATTACACAGCATTGCTGGCTGATGCTTTTATTGAGGGACTGTGTTATCTTTGTGTGGTCTGGAACTGATTAATTGTTGGTTTTGCTGCCTTGCCCAATCTTGATAAATAATGAATGTACTATTTAATCATATTTCATATCTCGCTTACCATTTTCTCTATGTTTGTACTCCGATAGTTAAAAAAAGAAAATTCTGTTGTAACTTGCTGATCCGTCCATACTTGACATCTGTGAGAAAGAGCTTCATAGCTCATGGGATTCATCCAGTCGAAATACAAATTCTGATTCTGCTGGTGATTGTTGTTATTAGCTTCGTCACTTGTGACTTTTTATAATTAGGTTTTAGCCCTCTCTGTGCCCGATGAGAGCATTGCATGTGTGTTTGCGCGCTCCTTGTTGTAGATCGTAAAGGAAGAGATTGCAAAGTATAAGCAGCCTGTGTACGACATATCATCCAAGGCCACCACTGCAGATCAGAAGGATTCTGCAGACAGGTAAAAAAACACGTGCATTGATTTTTTACAATATTTGCAAAAAAATATTCACCGCTACGTAAGAAAATGTAAATACAAATACCTGAGGATTTGTGGACTTTAAGGGAGCTTGTGTGTGTGTGTGCATTTTAATGCCAACTGTAATTTTCGTTTTTTTTTTAGTGTTCAGTTGTGAAATTATAATGCTTGTCATCGCCACAGGTTCTGTCAGGCAACATAGCCACACTGTCAAAATCATATTGGGTGTGAGCTTAAATATCATGTCAGTGTTTTAACTCAACACATTCAAATACTGTAATTATTACTAAAACAAAAAAAAACATTGCAAGCATTTTTTTAGTCTTCCAAAAATACTCAATTGTGTTCTCGCTCGCCTCTTTCATCAATGTGATCCCGGTCTGCTTTCAATAATTGTCTTAGATGTGCATACACTGGTGTTTCAAACAACACACAGGAATATGTGAAGAATGCACACACAGCCTTTTGTGCGCTATCCAAAAAAAACATCTACATTTCCTGATGAATTGAAAATATTGCATTGCACTTCTTCAGGAAGTGCTGATGATTGAAACGTATATGGTTCTCCTGCCTGATGCTATTATTATGCACTGACACTATTGTCATGCAAACCATGGCAGATGCAGATACTTGATGCCAAATAGAAAATGTTAAATCCTCTGTTGTTCGGTGACTGTGGTCACCCAGAACAAAACATGGAACATTGAACGACTCAATGTAAAATTTGAGTCATCAGCAACCATACAAAGAAGAACATTACCTTTCGATTTAAAGCTTTCTTGACTGCAGGGATTCATCTTCTTGGTTCTTTCGGTAAAGTCACGTAGAAGGGAAGTAATAAAATAATAAAAATAAAAATATTATATTATTATATAATTTTATTGTGTTTTATTTTTATTATTTTATTACTTCCCTTCTACGTGACTTTACCGAAAGAACCGAGAAGAAGAACATTACCGTTTTCATAGTCATTTAGATATTTAAACTATAAACTATTGTTTTTATATTACCAGGTTAGGCCTACTGAGCTATGTCTGTTGTATCCTCAACTCTGTCTGTTGTCGTATCCTCAAATCTTGTAACTCAATTTTAACCCACTTCCCAATGTCGTATCAACTGCAAACTTGGTATACGTATGTCATACTGATGACAGTACTATATTCTATCATTAAAAATAATATATATATATTTTAAGCAATCTTTTTTATATCTTATGTTTCGGCTTGGGTCTAATTGTCCACGCTCAACTCACGTTGGCTGTAAATCACCACGGTCCCATTATGGCAAGCTTCGGGGCCACTTCCTGGAGTCGTGGAGTTCTGCCATTACTCGTACGGTACATTTCATTAAAGCGTGTTTAAAAAAAAGTATTTTTAAATATTGCTTATTCAGAAGCGACCTGCCCAGTGGCTTATTATGTAGACATTTATAGCAGCCAAATACTCTCAACACATGTTCCTAAATGTGGAGGGGACAAACTGGAGGACCCGGAGAAAAATATACGTGACCACGGGGAGAACACGCAAACTCCAAATATACAGGCATCAGGGTTTGGATTGAACCCACTTCCTGCATGCCAGGCGAGGGAGTTTACATCTCACCACCACGCTGTTCTGTTTTCCGGTTTTGTCTCCCCAATCGCCGTTTCCTTTTTGTTCAGAACTGAGCAGCTCTACCAGACCCTGCTCAACCTGTGGCACCAGCAGCAGATCGACATGCAGAGCCTGCTGGGCTGGCTCCGACTGCAGGAGGACATCAAAACCGTTCAAGCCTGGAACCCATCCTCGGTGAGCGAACGCTGGGTGGCACTTTGCCCGTGTCCGTTCATCGAGTGGTCAGCCTGTCTCGCGTGTGGTCGCATTTGCTTGCATGCACGAGGCATGTATTCGGGTTTCACACTCACAGGAAGTGCGGTGAATCGACTCGATTTGCGGTCGTTATTCGATTCAGGAATGAAATCCTTTTTTCATCTCGGATTATAGTTTGTTCAATTGACTTGGATCTTAACATGTATTGCCCTCTTTGTCAATCCTCTGCTGGAGGAGGGCCATAATTCACCAATCAGCTGCCAGCACCGGTTGATTAAGGTGAAATACTTAGACTTGAGAGTGCAGTACAGTACAACAATGTATATTTCTGGACTGCCGGCAGCTGCGGTCAATGCGCTACTGCTGGGCCATGTCACTTGCAACATTTATGCATGCGTGTGAGGAGCGATAATGCAGCGGTTAGCGTGCTTCACTACAAACCCGACAACATAAGTTTGATTCCTGCTCATGGCCACCAACACCAGTGAAGGATATCTGCACCGGTCCTGGGGCCTTCCCTAGGTGGACTCAGCCTCAAATGAGAACCGGGTACGATGTGTAAACATCACCACTGGCGAGATTAAGGCGGCTAGGCGTGGTGCTTGACCACACCACCACCCCGTGTCCCAAGTGCTGGCCTTCATAGGTGCACGCGAATGGCAATCGCCCCGAAAGATCTTAATTCTTTCGCCTTTTTTTTTGCGCGTATTCACGGGCCGCGACGCTGTCGTGCCGCCAGTTCGAACAGCTCGGCCTAGAGGAGCACCGGGGCACCATGCGCAACCTGGACGTGCATCACGAGGGCTTCCAGAAACACCTGCATGGCTCCAAGGTGCTGGGAGCCGACGACCGCTCGAGGGCCGATAGCGACATGCGCTCCTGCAAGCAGCACTACCAGATGCTGCTGGGCCAGATCGAAAAAGGTGCCACTCCTCCCCCTCCGTGTGCGCACGCAAAAAATATAATAAACGGATGCAAATGAATAAAGTGTATGGGTATATATCGATTCCTGACGATTTTTTTACATTCAAACGCAAGATTGGGAAAGGCAGCAAAAATGACAACAACAACAACAACAGTCCTAGACCACAGTAAGACAACACACAGTTCCACAGTTAGTCGATAGACTAGTTCATAGACTGACCGAGGTGTACCCATTAACACTGCAAGCTAAACAGAGGCATGGAAATTTGGGAAACTTTCAACTGCTGCGCAGGGAGATTGAACCGGCAACCTCCGGATCGCCGGTCGGGAGATTAAAGCGGGGAAGGTTACGAGTAATCGTGCAGCCCTGCAATTGCTTGCTTTTCTCATGCCACTGATGGCGGAACGACCTCCACAGGAGAGAGGCTCTAGAGAGCCCCTTCTATGGAGGGTATTTGGCCTACTCTTCCACATTTGTTTTCAGAATAATTCAGAATCTTTTATTTATACTGGAAGAATCTGATGAGCTATCAAGCTCTTCTTCACAGATGTCCAGTAGGGGCGGGTCAGAAAGTTGCAACAATACAAAGACCGATAGGAGTGCAGAGTATAGGAAGGGTAAACAAGTTACACACAAAGAAAATAAATAAAGGATATAAGTGCAAATTGCAAAAGTATATCAATTCCGGCCAATTTGGTAAATCAAACAGTAAGTGGAAGCTTGGGCAAGGCAGCAAAAAGAACAAAAGCAACAACAGTCCTAGAAGACAGCAAGGCAACAATGCACAGTACCCATTAACAACGCAAGCCGGACAGAGGGTTTACTCTCCTACACCTGTTGTGCATTGGAGAGTAAACCCACAACGTTTACAATTTGAGCACGTCGTTTCACCTCTGATTACAACGGCCAGCTTCATCACAATGAGGGAAAACGTCGGACTCAAATTGTATGCTGAAGCAGTAACTGATTGCACGTTCTGTTTACGCGACAATACTTTACTCATTGGTTGCGTTGGCGGACCGTGGGTTAACGACACATTTATACATTATCGAGGTGTTTTAGGTTAGGTCCCACATATATTAATGTGTCGTGAAACCCGCAACCACCCGACAGCCAATTATGTCAACAAAATATGCCAATTCGTCACTAGTTCAGCACACTGGTGTGACCAACTTTACTAACTGGCTGTGTCAGGTGGTGGCGGGTTTAACGGCACATTAACATTTACGTGATTTAACCCCAAAACAACTCTTGCTATGGAAAATAAAAGAAAAAACCAACAAAAGAAAAACCTTTACTGTGAATAATACTGGTCGTGAAATGCTTGTTATAGCATGTTAAACAATCCTGCTACCGACCTCATTTTCTACCCAAGGGAAACAAGACGACTCGGCCTGCCAGGGCAATATGGGCAGCCTGCAGCGTATTCTGCAGCTGCTGGAGAATTACGCGGAGCAGACGCTGCCCAAGGTCCGCACGCCGCTCGGTCACGACCCAGAGGGAGACCTCCGCCAGCGCACCGGAGACCAGGAGGTAGGGGAGGGGCACCCCCTCGCACTCCCACACCGATCGCAGCGCAACGCCCGGCTGTCGATTCTTCGCCGGCGACTCCCTCGCGGTCGCAGTCCGGACGTGTCTACGCCACTCGTTCATCGCGCTCAGTCGGCGGAGGGCCGTCGCGCCGAAGGCGTGACCTCTTGCGACGGTGTTCGCGTAAACTGTTCTCGCTGCCGTACACCGGTGTAGCGAGCGATTTGTTTGATCCACGGATCACGGAGGGCGACCACGGGGGTGGCGCCATCCCTCTGTGCGTCGTTGTCCGCTTTGAACGTCGATCGCCAACTGAATTGCGTAATTTACTGGAGTTTGCACGTCAAGACGGGCGACGTGTCCACAGAGTGACGGCTGTCTCCCTCGAACTAAGCTCTTGAGCGTATATATATACGTATATCCGCATCTGTTTCCGCATTGGCACAAGAGTCGCCCTCTTTCTGTTTCATGTTTTTTGGAAATCAATTGCAATTGTACCACGATCAGTCGAAAAATAATTTGCCCCAGCCGACTTGTGCTTCAGGGAATTTGTTACGGAATGTTGATTGGTGTTTACGGGATATTTTTGTGATTTCTCATATGACACGCAGTTGGGTTTGTTTGCTCTGATTTTAATTTTTTTGCTTCATTGCTGTAACTTTTTATTAGTATTTTTGCTTTTTGGTAATATTTGGTGAGCTAGGTTAATCTCGCTTATGAGACTCATCCTGGTTTCCTGAGTTCTCGCCTTGGTTAAATGCCTTAACTTGAATTTGCACGTGCAGCAATCCCGTATTCTCTGGATAATAAGAAACAAAAATTGGTTGTGGCTCTTTATAATCGAAACATCTGGCAGTTCACCAGCATTGGTTCAAACAAGCCTGAATCTGCTGATGAGACTGCGAATGTTGAGAGTGGTCCAGAGTGTGCTCGTGTTGAACCGATGTTGCTGAATATACGCACTTCCGAAATCCATGTGGCTGATGGGATGTATAATATACTTTTATTTTTTGTGTGGTGGGTTGTAAATCATTATTTCGTATTATAATTTGTTAGGTGTTTATGTGTTCGTGTGTGACCATATTTGTATAACTTTATTGACATTTGGCATAAGTTTAGGGAGCGTCCCTCTTTCCGGAGTGTCTCACAACCCGGATAATTAATTTGGTAGCTGTTGAGCTGGGTGGTTTTTTGTCTTTTTTGTCTTTTCCCCCAAATTAAACCCAATTCTGCTATTTCTGTCATGTGATAAAAAATTAATTCAGATCTTTCGCAGAGCAATGCAGTCCTCCATGTCAGAGTATTGCCCCATGGAAGTCGATATCAAAGAACTACTTCTAACATAGCTTCAAGCGACCTCTGGTCCACAAAGGAGTGAGGAAGCACCTTTCCACCTGCCCTCCTTTAAATATGAAAATGTATTGCATGACAGTTAAACATATATTTATTAAAATTCTCAAATCTGTGCTCAAACCAAATTAAATGCAAAACCAAATTCAATGTGATGGACTTTATTTGTGCTGTTCTCGGTGACCGGGCTGAGGCCATCGCCTCACAACGCTTAAGAACCCAGTTCGATGAACGGTGCCAGCTCTGCACTCTGACCTCTGAACCACCCTGGGCCCACTCCGAGGTGGTTCTTACTCTTCATCGAAGCTGAAGGCAAAGTGCCCGTAGGCTGAGCTGGGGTCAGCCTACTGGCACTTTGGGTTTACATAAAGCCCTAAGGCTAAGCTGCAGGCTGAGTGAACAGTGAAAAAAATATATATGCATACATCTTTATTTTAACATGTAGAGGCAATTTTTGGTCATAATCGTGTTATGAACCTTTGTTTTGTTTGAAAAGGGATTTTTGTTCCATCCTGCAGAGAATCCAACTCGAGATCAAGAACCTGAAGGATGAGTTGGAACGAATTGGCCAGAACTGTGGCCCCATTCTGAACCAGGCCAACTTGGGCCCTAAACAGGCGGAACTTCGAACCACCCTCACCAACGTCAAGCAGAGGCTGGACTCTGTGGGTGACCTCTCCACTACCTGCCTTGAAGAGTGAGTGGCGAAAAGCGATGAGACACGTATCACGTACCCACCCAGTTCGGTGCTCTGACCGCTGAGCCACCTGGCCATCGTGTTCTAATGTTACTGCCTCTGCAGTCTGTCATTTTGTAAGAATGTTGAACTTCTTTCGCACCGCATGTAGCCAACTGTGCTCATCGGAGGTGCAGGAAAAGGACAACAAACTAAACGCAAATGCAGTTCTAAAATAAATTAGTTTTCAATCTAGATTTGAAAGTGCATAGCTACGGTGGCTTCCTAATTATTGGAGGGAAGAGCATTCCAGATGGCCAGCCAAAAGCCGCCGCCGCGAGAATGACAAGAGTTGGCGCGTTGATGGTTTGTGCTCCTCGATGAGATCAGCAAAGTTATTTCGGTTCATTTGTGGTAAGCACTCTGTGAGCCTTTAGTCAAGTCTCAAAGCTTTACCTTGTGATGTGTTTGTCAGTCTCAAAGCTCTACAGCCAGTGGTGCAGAATTGCAAGAAGGCCGAGACCATGGTGGGGGCTATGGAAACTCGCCTTCTCGAGGCAGACAATGTCCCCAACAGCGTGGATGAGGTGGAGTCCTTCACAAAGCTCCTCAAGGTATCCGTCAGAAAATAATCACCCGTTCAGCTGTGAGGTTTTTTGCCCTCTTGCGTTTTGTCACACTTTTTTTGATACGTCTCATTGAGGTACTGTGAATTGTTGATCGTTCCGGCCAGAGGAGATGTATGGCAAATATGTAAGAAACATGTCAGGACGTGAATCTTATTTTAATACAGAACAAAAAAAAACAACCAGCTCAGGAGGTCGATACGTCATTTGTTTTATATATTTATATGAAAATATAAGTCAAATAATGTTGCAGATAATCTTATGGGGGTGGGTTATATCAATATACACAACTTCTAATATTACGGCAAATCTTCATATTTTCTGAGTTGGGAATATTTTTGTAACGTTCCCACTCCTCCGATTAACACGGTTGACTACATACGGTGCAAAAGAAATTCCAACTTACATAAATGCACACGTACAAAAAGAAATCTCTAGTTAACATACGGGACACGTACGTATGTATGTATTTTGTACATCTTTCGCACCGTACGTAGCCAACCATGGTGGTGCAAACACACCTTGAGCCTTCGGCGGGGGAGGACTTAAGCTGTCACATTTCAATGGCATTCTACTTGCGAAGAAGCGTCAACCAAAGTTTGTGATGTCATGTCAACATCGACGACGGTGTGACTTGCCATGGCTAACCAACCAACCACCCTCCCACTGTGCCCCCCGCAGCAATGGCAGAGCGAGATGTCCCAGCAGAAGGCCACGCAGACGGCGCTTGAGGGACAGGTGCAGCGCGCGAAGCTGGCCAGCGAGCGTCTGCAGCGCGGCCACAGCGAGCGCGACATCAACGTTGAGCTCTACCGCGAGCGCGTGGAGGACGCGGCCACGCGCTGGGACAACGTCCAGAACCAGATCGACAACCGGTGAGCGCTGCCGACGCCTCGCCGTCTCACCGCTTCACTGTCTCACCGACTCACCGACTCACGAACTCTCTGCCTCTCTGCCTGACCGCCTTGCTGGCTCACCGCCTCGCCAACTCGCTGCCGCCCCGCCTCACCATCTCACCATCTCACTGCCTCACCATTTCACTGCCTCACCGCCTCACCATCTCACCTTGTCACTATCTCACCAACTCGCTGCCTCACCGCCTCACCGTCTCGCCGTTTTGCCTCGTCACCGCCTCACCGCCACATCCCTCGGCTGATATTAATGGCGCACTAGACGCTCGATTAATTGGTGAGAGGAGGCACTTTCATGGATAAGTACGATTCTTTTTTTGGTCGATTTAATACAGACGTAAGCAGACCTCGTGGGGATCGCACACGTGTGCTGTTGAGGTGCCTGCGTGTCCTTGGACCGATGACGATACCGTTGTTCTTATTCAGCGCCAATTACCACGTCACCTCGTTCAACAATGATGCTGCTTTACATCACGAGAAAAAGGGCCGCTGCCGTGGCGTAACGGTTGGCACGGTCCAGAGAGGTCGCCGGTTCAGTCTCCTGGCATGGCAATTAAAACAATCAGCAGATTTATTAAATACCCCCCCCAAACCCCCGCCCCACTTCTGTCCAGCCAGTGGTATTGACGGTTGCACCACAGTTGGTCCACTGGCAGGTCGCTACCGGCAGTAGGGTAAAGCGCGGGTGCCCGTCACGTCTGGTGAGCGTAAAAGAGTAGGCCAAAGTACCTTCTTTTTCAGAAGGCGTCCCTAAAAGAGCTCCCTCCCAATTGGAGGCCCTCCCACCAGCGGTGGTGCGTGGGTGGGAAATCGCCGCACGGCTGCGTGCCGTTTAGGTTCTCCCCCCCACCTTTTTACGGATACGTGTCTTATGGTGGCCGCTGCTGCGCAGGCTGCTGGAGCTGGAGAACCTTGGCCGCTCCTTGAAGAACTACAAGCAGTCGTACGGGACACTGCAGCCGTGGGTGGAGGAGGCCACGCAGCGGCACGAGAAGGTGCAGTCCATGCAGCCCGACGGGGAGGCCGGGCTCAGTGAGCAGATCTCCCAAATCAAGGTAATTGTGAATTATATTTTAAACAGAAATAATTTTGGTTTTGTCCAGCTAAGGGCCACTAAGCTATATAGATATTTTGCAGAAGCAACCAGGCCCCAGGTGATAGCTCTACAAAAGTGGCTTATAGTGTGGAACTCTATCGTAGCCAAATACTATGAACGCTTGTTGATTCTAAATGTGAAAACCCGGATAAAAATCCACGCACTCACGGGGAGAACATGCAAGCTACAAATATACAGGCGTCAGGGTCGGGATCAAACCCACTGCCTCCTGATATCCAGGTGAGGCAGGTAACGTTTTGCTACCGTCTCCCTAGCGGCAATTTCATCATTCGTTGTAGTTGTGTAAGGCACATTTTATCTGTTGATCCCAATTGCGCCCCTTGCACCAAGCAGAGACGCACGTTATTATTTTCATGTTTTTATTACCATTCTGCTGATTTGCCCGGGTATCTCTGTCTTGAGTCCCATTACTACTTTTCAGGAGGGTGCTGCCAAGTTTTTGTAGTGGGGGGGGGGGGGGCAGGGGGTCATGGTTGCTGATCCACACACTCACTCACCAACACACCTACTCACTCCGTTACTCACCCACACACTCACTCACCAACACACCCACTCACTCCATCACTCACTCACCCACACACTCACTCACCAACACACCCACTCACTCCGTCACTCACCCACACACTCGATCACCAACACACCCACTCACCCACACACTCAGTCACCAACACACCCACTCACTTCGTCACTCACCCACACACTCACTCACCAACACACGTGTAGTGACATAGAACGGTCACTACTGTGTTGGCCCGTACGAGGGCTGGGGGCCCCAAGGGGGTGCCTGGGGGGTCACGTGCTGGAGGGATCCGGACCTTCCCAGAGGTGGGGGAAGTGAGGCGTGTCCTGGGAAGGGAGGCGTGGCCTGGAGAGAGCCAGCCACGCCTGGGCGGAGCCGGCCACGCCAAAGCAGATATAAGCGTGGTGTGAACGCAGAGCAAGGCTGTTGTACTGTACTCCAAAGAGAAGATATCATCGGTCGTCAAGTCCCAAGTCGTCGTCCTGGGCCAGGCAGGCCGTTGCCTGCCTGGTCCAGTCTGTGTCGTGTTCCAGAGTGTTAGTGAGTTGAGGAAGGTGGTCACCACCTTATATACAGTGTTATATTACTTACCGTTTAATAAATAGTGTTGCCTCCAAGCTGCGTGTGTGTGCACCTAATTCGAACCCATTACACACGCACTCACTCCGGCACTCACCCACACACTCAGTCACCAACACACCCACTCACCCAATCACGCACTCACTCCGTCACTCACCCACACACTCACTCACCAACACACCCACTCACTCCGTCACTCACCCACACACTCACTCACCAACACACCCACTCACTCCGTCACTCACCCACACACTCACTCACCAACACACGCACTCACTCCGGCACTCACCCACACACTCAGTCACCAACACACCTATTCACTCAATCACGCACTCACTCCGTCACTCACCCACACACTCACTCACCAACACACCCACTCACTCCATCACTCACCCACACACTCAGTCACCAACACACCCACTCACCCAATCACGCACTCACTCCATCACTCACCCACACACTCACTCACCAACACACCCACTCACTCCATCACTCACCCACACACTCACTCACCAACACACCCACTCACTCCGTCACTCACCCACACACTCAGTCACCAAAACACCCACTCACCCAATCACGCACTCACTCCGTCACTCACCCACACACTCACTCACCAACACACCCACTCACCCAATCACACACTCACTCCATCACTCACCCACACACTCACTCACCAACACACCCAATCACTCACACACTCAGTCACCAAAACACCCACTCACCCAATCACGCACTCACTCCGTCACTCACCCACACACTCAGTCACCAAAACACCCACTCACCCAATCATGCACTCACTCCGTCACTCACCCACACACTCACTCACCAACACACCCACTCACCCAATCACGCACTCACTCCGTCACTCACCCACACACTCAGTCACCAACACACCCAATCACCCAATCAACCCACTCACTCCGTCACTCACCCACACACTCACCAACACACCTACTCACCCAATCAACCCACTCACTCTGTCACTCACCCACACACTCAGTCACCAACACAAAAACTCACGCAATCACCCACTCTGTCGCTCAGTCACCAAACACACCCACTCACCCAATCACCCACACACTCAGTCACCAACACACTCACTCACCCACACACTCAGTCACCTACTCACCCACTCACCCACCACACTGCAGGTCACCTCGCTTCTGTCTCTGCTTCTTTCCTCGCACTGCTCCACTTTAAAATGTCCTCCCATCATCGTCGCTTTTCCCCAAGTTATTTTAACCTTGCTCTATTACCCACTGTTGTCTAATGCTACGGAGACATCACGTGTTCTGTAAACAAATGTGTTCCTATAAGGGGTACACCATACTGTATATGAACCTAACAGTGATGCGGTTTGTCTAGCTCTACACAGTTATGCATTTATGTTTAGTTTGGTACTGTTTTATAGAGGCTTCATAAAGTTAAAATGTGCGACACTGCAAATATAATACATTCGTTTTTATACAATACTGTTTTGCCAGTGACAACATCCCCCATCATCTAGTGAGAGAGCTCTTACCAATTACATCTGATAAACAATCAATTTAGCAAGCTTGACTGCTGATGAGGCTTGCTTACAGCAATACTGCAGGGTCATCTAAAACTACAACTCCAATGTATTCTGGTAGAACACACGGAATCCACTCAGCTATCCCTGATGTCATGGAATGTCTCGCACATTTTAAAATAACATTTTGCCTGTTGTTTTTTTTTAAATGCTTTACAAAAAAAGAAGAATATAATGGCAATAAGCTGATTGACTAAAACAAAATTATTTTTACGTCTATATCCAGCACGGAGGTCTGTATCACTTGTAAAACACAGCTAATATATAACTTGTGCACAGATGCAAAAATTAAGGGAATTTCTTTTTGACATATACGTGTGACGTGTGTACGTGATTTGTGTGGGTTGCAGAGTCTGGCCAATGAAGTTCAGCGTAAACAAGCGTCGATGGATGAGTGCCAGAAGTACTGCGATCAGTGCTGCTCGTCGGTCAAAGTGAGACTGCACTCCTGTCTCCACCGTCTCCATGTGACTACGTCGTTATTTAAAGCTCCGCTGCGTTGGTTTTTTTGTGCCCATGCTGTTACAGCTCTCTGATGTGCTTTCGGATCGTGTCGCGTGTTGTTCGGCACAATGAACTGACCTCTGGAATGTCGATTCATTGCTAAGAAGAAGCTCCCAGCATGCGGAGCGAAACGTCGGACACCGTGCCGAACGGCACGCGGTACCGACCCTGCAGTCGCATCGGAGAGAGATGAATAACCTTCAAATGTCCGCTGTAACTACAGGATTTTGAGGTTGCACTGAAGACCTACAAAGCCTTGGTTGGGCAACATCACCCAGCTGGGATGAAGAAGGTGCCACCTCACAGTGCCCAGAAGTCCGATGCCATCTTGCAGGAGGTACTTCTCCACGGTCGTTCAAGCGTGACTTGAAGCATCCTCCCTCATCCTCCCTCATCCTCCCTCATCTCCTGACAGTGGCGTATCTTGAAGGGGCATGGTGCCAAGTTTCACTACACGTGAATTTAAAATAAAAGTAACAACAAAATGCCCAAAAGGAAAATATATGTTTCAGGCAATGGCCCTTCTGTATAAGAGAGATATTCTGAGAGGTGAAAGGAGTTCTCTATTGCTTATGGAGAAGAGCCGTTGCACCAAAATGTTGGCAATAATGTGTTTTCCTTGTCGGGTAGTGTTATTGGCGAACGTTTGAATGTGCTATTTGTGTTATTTCATCACTGGAAATGCAGCATCACATTTTTTTAAATCTTATAAATAATTTATGAATGGTTTACGATTCATGAATGGTTTACAAGTGTTGTACTTTTCTTCTAAAGTGATATTGGAAATTGCCCATTACGTTTCACCATGTATATCAAAATACCACCTTTTCACATGCATTCCATACATCTCTTCGCAAATATGCTCGTTGAGATTGTTGACTTGTAAGAAACGTCTGTTTATTAAGCAATGTATACATATTCGCATAACCTCACTGCTATGGTCAGTCGACGGCCTGTCCGTATCGCGTCAAAACGTACCGCAGGTCTGCAGCACTTATTTCTGTCCGTAAGAACACACCGGCGATGTTTCAATGCTGTCTGCAGTACATGGACCTGCGGTCACGATACAACGCCCTGACCGCCACCGGGAACCAGCTTCTGCGGCTCCTCACCGACTCTCAGAAGAGGAGCAAGGGCGACGAGGTGAGGACCTCCCCACCAACGCACGGGAGGCATCTGTCGACGGTGTCGATTTGAAACGCATTCACTGCGACTCGCGAAACACCTTCCCCGCGCGATCACCATCGCGTTGTTGTGGGCAGGCGGCAAGCGGTGGTGGGTTCGGCGAAGCCCATCGATCATCCGCTAACGCCGAGCCGCCTGCGTCCGCGTTGTCTGCCGTGACGTGCAGTTCGTGCGAGAGGCAAGGGAGATCGAGCAGGCCCTGCAGTCCACCGATGAGACGCTCACCCGCAAGTACGGCAGCGACTCCTCCGCCGGCCAGAACCGCGTGGAGGCCCTCCTGCAAGGCCTGGACGTAAGGGCCACCACCCCCCCCCCCCCCATGGCGATGAATCCATCCGACGCTCCTTGCAAACGATGGGGAAAAGCCCATCAAAAGCGGGGGAAATGCATGCGTATTGGAAACCGGTAAAGAATAACGGCACGCACGTGTGTGCTCGCAATCACCGCACCTCCAATTCGCAAAGTTAGCCACGTGTGATGCAAAAGGAGTTCCACAAGCAAACGGCTATGGCTATTGAGGGTGCTGCTGCTGCTGCCAGCTGTTATGCAACTGCAAAAAGCTCTGCACATGCAATGTGGTGGTCACATGACGTGCGTCCGAGGCACAGTGGTAGTCGTGCCTTCCTGTTGCCTGTGAGCACACCTTTGCGTGCTGTTATTGCTCTCCTTCGCTCGCTGGAAGTGGGCAAGCAAGTCCGTATTAATGCTCATACGATCGTTGCTATGTCAGTGGTACTGTATATATGTGAAGTATTGGAAAATGACGGCAGGAAACTCCTTGACGGGAACACACTTCTTTTATTAAATCTTGACTTGTAACAATACAACGCGTGGCCTCTCTTCTTCACACCGCACTTCTCTTGACTCAGGATTCTGTGCTGCCGGCTCTCTGTGCCTCGTGTAGACTCCGCGCCTCGGCTACACTCCTCTCTCGCCTCGTGTAGACTCTGCGCCTCTGCTACACTCTCCTCTCTCTCTCGCTGGCTACACCGTATGCATACTCGGCTCGTGCAGACCGTTCTCTCTCGCTGGCTACACCGTATGCATACTCGGCTCGTGCAGACCGCTCTCTCTCGCTGGCTACACCGTAGGCATACTCGGCTCGTGCAGACCGTTCTCTCTCGCTGGCTACACCGTATGCATACTCGGCTCGTGCAGACCGTTCTCTCTCGCTGGCTACACCGTATGCATACTCGGCTCGTGCAGACCGTTCTCTCTCGCTGGCTACACCGTATGCATACTCGGCTCGTGCAGACCGTTCTATCTCGCTGGCTACACACTATACATTACTCAGCTCGTGTAGACCTTTCTATCTCGCTGGCTACACACTATACATTACTCAGCTCGTGTAGACCTTTCTATCTCGCTGGCTACACACTATACCTTACTCACTTCTACTCTCCATTTCTCTCCTCTCCGGGCTCTATCTCTACACCTTCGTCTTCATTCTTAGATGGTTCCACTTCTGCCCTTGCTCCTCTGTGCATCACCTTATATACCCCTTCTTCCCGGGAGACGGAGCGGATGCGGACCTCAACGTCGGCACCGCTCCTCCGTTACCCAATCCCCACGCGCTATCCCCACGATCCGGTTCCGCTCAGCGCGTGTTTCCACTCTCCGACCAATCACACCGCGCTGCTACCCGATCACTCCCTCTGGGCGCGTCACCGGCACACAGCCAATCAGCAGCACTACCCCCACCCGCGCACTGACGCCTGCTCCTCCCCGTCAGCGCGCGTCACCGCACACACACCCGTACATACGCGCTGGCACACGACATATACACCCAGCGCGTATCACCACTACATCACCCCCTCCCACATAGCTCGCAGCCGGCCCGGCTGCTAACAACAACCAACCACGACGATAAAACGACAACCAACAAAAAAAACCCCATAACCCCCCGAGTGTGCCCCGTAACATAACACAACAACAACAACAACAAGAATAACTATGTACAGATTGACAATGAACGCGAAAAGTCAACAATAACACGATACGAGCAAATACGAAACGAACGCGCCCCACGTCCCTGCGACTACACGCAGTGACGAGGCGCTCCAGCTGCCCCGACTCCTCACGAGGCAGGTCATGCAAAGTAGCACGACCTGGCGCGAGTCCGTCTGGCTGGTCCATCGTATGGGGCGGGACACTGACGACCGTCCGGCGGTTCCGGCCGCTCCAGACGGCGCGGAACGGGCCTGAAAGGGCCGGCCCCGCCGCGGAGATCCGGCCGCCGGTGATCGGCAGCTGTCAGTTCCGAGACACCTGGGAGCAGATCAGGCGACAATACGTGTGGATCAGGCAGAGACATTTCCCCCTCTGGGTCGCCGGTCACGTCACACGCCCGGCCATCACGACACAAGGGGAGGCCATATGGAGGCGAGAACGGTTTCAGTCGGGAGGGGTGAACGTACCACCGGCGCTTTCCCCACTTTATCTGAACGCACTGGGGCCGTGCAACGCGCACGACCTCCACGGGTCCCCTCCACGGTCTCAACAATTTAGGCGACGTAGCCAAGGGTGCCTGAGGGCAATGCAGCCAGGCCCTGTCACCTGGTTTCCATTCGTGCATGGACACCTTCCGTGCCCGCAACCGTTCATTAGCAATTTGGCGAGCCCGCGAATTAAGCCGTGCGGCCTCCCTCGCCTCTGTCAGCTTATGAATATTAAACTTAATATGTTTTGCCAAATTAGAATTAGTTCGTGGAGCGGACAGGCCAAGTTGCGTTTCTATTGGCGGGTCAGCTTCCCGACCGTACATCAAATAGAATGGGGAAAACCCCGTAGCTGCATGGGGGGCCATTCTATACGCGGCAAGGACTCCCGGGACCTGCAGGTCCCAATCTACATGTGCCTCGCACACCTGCTGGCACAGCATGGAAGTCAAGGTTTTGTGGAGTCTCTCCACCATCCCGTCAGTCTGCGGGTGGTACGGGGAGGTACGCACCTTCTTGGTACCCAACAGATCGCACACCTCTTGCAACAATTTACTCGAAAAATTTTTACCTTGGTCGGTCAGCAGGCGTTCGGGAGCCCCCTTGTCCAGGACATAGCCCTGGACGAAGGCATCCGTCACAGCCGCTGCCGACTGGTTAGCGAGAGGCCACGCCATAGGCCATCGGGTAAAGTATTCGACCCCCACTAACAAATATTTATTCCCTCTCGGCGTGACTGGGAAGGGCCCCAAAATATCGAGTGCAACGAGCTCGTTGGTACGCGAGACCTGAATAGATTGCAGCGGTGGATTAGCTGCCACGGCCGGTGGTTTACGCCTGGCGCACTCAACGCACCCCTTCAGAATATGCACCACATCACGTCCCATTCCCGGCCAGTAATAGTCACGCTGAAGCAGGGCAAGCGTCTTGTTAACTCCCAAGTGCAAGAGGCGTTCGTGTGCCGCCAAGACAACCCTCCCCCTCACAGCGGAAGGCACCACGAGTGCGTTCCGCCGGGACAAACTGTCCCATTTCAATAACACGCCCCGCTCAAGTACATAGGAGCCGGTACGCTCCTGGTCCCCCTCGGGACCCCCAACCTTGCGGCGCAATGCTAGCAGCGAGCTGTCCGCCATCTGGAGGCGGCCCCATTCGCTGAGCGACAGCGAGAGCAGCGAGTCCCGACCCTGAGAGGCAGTGGAATCATCCCCACTCGGTGCGCCCGCTGTCGCAGCCAGTGCCCCCATCTCCCCCGCAAGCGTCGGTTTACAGCGCGCCGATCCCGACAAACACGCGCATTCATCACAAGGCAACAACCGCGACAAGCAATCGGCATTCGTGTGTCGCAACCCCTTACGGTACGTAGTCGTAAACTGATAGTCCTGGAGGACTTCCAACCAACGCGACAACTGGCCCGAGGGCTGGGCGACCCTCAATGAATACTGTAGCGCCGCGTGGTCCGTTCGGACTGTAAAGTGACGACCATACAGATATGGCCTAAACTGCTGCACAAAAAAAACAATGGCAAGCAGCTCGCGCCGGGTGACACAGTAGCGCTGCTCCGCCGGAGACAACACCCTACTACCGTAGGCGACAACTCTTTCGACACCCCCAACGACTTGGGATAGCACCCCCCCAATGCCCGTGTTGCTAGCATCCGTGTCCAGCAAAAAGGGACTGGCAAAATCGGGATAACACAAGGGTGGGGCACCCACCAAGGCGTCCCGGAGGGAGCGAAACGCGGCCTCCTCCTCCGGTCCCCATTTGAACTTCACTCCCTTCGCCGTTAGAGCGTGCAAGGGTTTTGCAATAGTGGCGAAGTGCTCAACGAACCGCCGATAATAAGAAGCAAACCCGATGAAACTACGCACGTCGGAAACGGACGTAGGTGTCGGCCACGAACCGACACAATCCGTCTTCGCGGGATCGGTGGAGATCCCCGAAGAATCGACAATGTGACCCAAGTATCTAACGGACCTACGAAGGAGGTGACATTTGGCCGGTTTAAATTTCAACTTAGCCGATCGCATTCGCAAGAACACCCCTCTCAATCGCCGGAGGTGTTCCTCAAACGTTTTACTGAAAACAATGACATCGTCCATATAAATCAAGCATGTATCCCATTGCAAGCCCGACAAAACCAGCTCCATAAGTCGCTGAAACGTCGCTGGAGAGGAGTGAAGTCCCATGGGTAACCGGTTAAACTGGAACAGCCCCCCTGGAGTCCGAAATGCTGTCTTAGGTTTCGACTCTTCGTCGAGCGGCAACTGCCAAAACCCCGATAACAAATCAAGAGTCGAAAAATATCGCGCTCCTGGGGAGCGGATACGCGTCAGCCACAGAGATCTTATTCAGGCGACGGAAATCAACGCAGAATCGCAGGGACCCGTCCTGCTTCTTAACCAGCACAATAGGCGCTCCCCACGGGCTAGAGGAGGGTGAAATAATATCGGCTTCTAGCATATCGTTAACAGCCGACTGAACATGTTCCTTCTCCACGGGACTCAGTCGGAAGGGATTTAGCCTGACCGGCGCCGCATCGCCCGTTTCAATGTGATGGTGCAACAAATCCGTGCACCCAATGTCATACTTATGTTTACTGAATACATCAGAGAATTCAATGAGCAACTCGCGCAGCGCACCCAACTGCGCCGCCGACAAATCGTCCGAGGCGGCACATAACGAATGGACCCACTCAAGGTCTTCCCTTGGCTCAACGTTCCGCGCGGGGCTCGAGCCCACCTGCGCAACCAACCCATCATCCCCAGGAACCTGCGCCGCGTGAGCCAGCACGGTGCCCTGCGGGATGACAGCTGGTCGCGACCCCGCGTTCAAAACCATCACAAACGGATCCCTGTCAGCCCGCACCAAAGTGTGAGCCACCGATAAATCAAGACCCCCGACAGCCTTGTTAGAAGGACCCAAAAGCATACTCTGTCCCGAAGCCTCCCTCACCCATGGTTTTCGCAACCGGAGGGGAATCAACATCTGTGAACCCGGGGGCACTTGCACTGTCTGCGTCGCCACCGCTTGTATCGTAGCGCACGCCGTCCGAATGTCAGTAGGGCCCGTCAAAAATGAAATCCGGCGACCCGATGGCAGTTCAATGCATCGTTGATCGATAAGAATTTTAATGGGCATTTTAGCCAAAAAGTCAGTGCCCAAAAGACACGGAACTGCCAAGGAAGACGAAACGAAAACGGGTCCCGATAATTTGATATCTCCAATGCAAATGGACGCCCTAACCTGACCGATAATGCCCAACGATCCCCCATTAGCGGCGTAAAATGGCACATCCACTGGAAGCAGCGGACGACATTGGACTGGAAGAATATTATAAATGAGGTCCGATATAATAGTTGCCGATGCCCCCGTGTCCACTAACACCCTAATCTCAACCCCATCAATAGATCCCGTAACAACGGACGAACCCGCCGAAGCAGCCACAATTCTATGCCCCAATTCCGCCCATTCAATGTCTCCCTGGTCCCGGCCGAACCCCCCTCGCCGAACCGAATCCCCGAACCTTAACCGGCCCTCCTCCGCCGCAACGCGGCGTCCCATGTGTGCCGAATAAACAGGCCGAGCGTGTGAGGTGCCGCGACTTGCCGGGGATTGTAGAGATGACTTGGGCTCTCGGTCGTCGTCCAGCCGAGCTCCCATGGCGCGCTGCCGCGGAGCGCGGCACCCGGACGCCACGTGGCCCCGGAGGCCGCAGTTATAGCACGTGACGAGGGTCGGAGTAGATCTTGGTTGCTCCGACTTTCGGCCCGATCGCAGAGGCGACCGGGCCCCCGGCCTCCAGTCCCCTGGTCGTCCCGTGGCGAACGCCTCCTCTCGTGGGCTGACGACTTGGGGTTCGGCGACCACCAACCCCGGGGCTGCGACGACAGCAGCGTTGCAACCAACGCCTTGCTTCCGTTGTAGGGCCTCGTGCGCTTGAATACTCGTGGCGACTCTCAAAGAAGAAATATCAATGTCGTCAGCTGTGTTGATAGGGACCCCCAGGTCCTGCGCCAACTTGAGCAGCTGCTCCAAAACCATCGCGTCTTGGCCCTCCTCGTCCATCCGAGGGAACGCAGCATCAGCAAGAGCCAGCAACGCCGTGCGATAGGCCAGCGCGGTCTCCGTGGCCGCTTTCCGTCTTGCGTAGAACTGATGGCGGCATGTAGAGGGAGGCCCGTAGACCCTGGCCAACAAACCCAGCGCATCCTTCAGCGTGGAGCGGTCCGACTTCCGTGCAGCCCTGAAGGCCGCGAGCGCATCGTCGTCCAGCATGGCGGGCAATGCCCGCAGCGCCGTAGCATCGGACCACGCTGACATCTCTTGATGCGCCAAAAACCTTCGCTGAAATTGGCCCCAGTCTCCGCCTTCCGCCTTGAAGGCTGACAACGTGGGCAGGCGCTGCTGAAAAATGAAGTCATCCGCCTCGTGGTTCCTCTCCGCCTGTCCGTCGGTGTCTAAGATGGCGGCTCCCGCAGCAGACGTAAGATGGCGGACCCCCTCGCGCGCTGATGAAGTCGATGCGCGCGCTTGGGAACCCACCACCACGTGGCGCTCGCCGTTCCCGCCAAAAGTAGGCCCAGGCGCAATGGCGGGAATCCCCCATTCGTTTTGGCGGGAATCTGCGGGGCGACCTTGTAAAATGTCCCCCACCGTCCCCGCTCCTCCCGACGAGCTGATCTCCGCCAAGATGGACGCGGCGGCGAGCAGCAGCTCCGCCAGTCGGGAGTGCGCCTCACGAAGCCCGGCGTCTGTCCCCGGTCGCTCGGCCGGCGCCGTCGACGGACCCTGCAGCGTGGGCAAGTCCTCTTCCTCACCCCCCGCCACCAGCGGCTCCGAGTCGTCCAGGTCTTCCTCGCGGTCAATCCCGTGGGTCCTACGGGTCTTCCTCGTCTCCATACTTGGAAGCCCGTTTCACTTCTGACGCCAGATGAAGTATTGGAAAATGACGGCAGGAAACTCCTTGACGGGAACACACTTCTTTTATTAAATCTTGACTTGTAACAATACAACGCGTGGCCTCTCTTCTTCACACCGCACTTCTCTTGACTCAGGATTCTGTGCTGCCGGCTCTCTGTGCCTCGTGTAGACTCCGCGCCTCGGCTACACTCCTCTCTCGCCTCGTGTAGACTCTGCGCCTCTGCTACACTCTCCTCTCTCTCTCGCTGGCTACACCGTATGCATACTCGGCTCGTGCAGACCGTTCTCTCTCGCTGGCTACACCGTATGCATACTCGGCTCGTGCAGACCGCTCTCTCTCGCTGGCTACACCGTAGGCATACTCGGCTCGTGCAGACCGTTCTCTCTCGCTGGCTACACCGTATGCATACTCGGCTCGTGCAGACCGTTCTCTCTCGCTGGCTACACCGTATGCATACTCGGCTCGTGCAGACCGTTCTCTCTCGCTGGCTACACCGTATGCATACTCGGCTCGTGCAGACCGTTCTATCTCGCTGGCTACACACTATACATTACTCAGCTCGTGTAGACCTTTCTATCTCGCTGGCTACACACTATACATTACTCAGCTCGTGTAGACCTTTCTATCTCGCTGGCTACACACTATACCTTACTCACTTCTACTCTCCATTTCTCTCCTCTCCGGGCTCTATCTCTACACCTTCGTCTTCATTCTTAGATGGTTCCACTTCTGCCCTTGCTCCTCTGTGCATCACCTTATATACCCCTTCTTCCCGGGAGACGGAGCGGATGCGGACCTCAACGTCGGCACCGCTCCTCCGTTACCCAATCCCCACGCGCTATCCCCACGATCCGGTTCCGCTCAGCGCGTGTTTCCACTCTCCGACCAATCACACCGCGCTGCTACCCGATCACTCCCTCTGGGCGCGTCACCGGCACACAGCCAATCAGCAGCACTACCCCCACCCGCGCACTGACGCCTGCTCCTCCCCGTCAGCGCGCGTCACCGCACACACACCCGTACATACGCGCTGGCACACGACATATACACCCAGCGCGTATCACCACTACATATGTATAAAACGGGAAATATCATGGGAAGAAGAATATATAGCAGCATCGGAGGAGAGCAGAACTGCTTGTAACTGTCTTGAGTGGCGCATTATGACGCAACTGACAAAACAACGTGAAGACGTACTGCTTTATCAGAAGAGCTTCCACCAAGAGAGAGAATGATTCTGGGAGCACCGGGACAGATGGCAACCCTACGGTGTTCTGCGCTACAAATCGCTGCTTGTTATGGGACAGATTTTGGCTGTTTCCAAATAATTTAATAAAATACAATTTTATTACGAGCTATGGACAATTTTCCATGCAATTCACAAAAAATCCGGGCTTATCTTGAAATACATTGGTTCGCAGCTTTGTTTTCTTTTAGGATTTTAGGAAATGTATATTTCAATTTATTTCTTGACAAAGTTACATATTGTGCCCAATAGCGCGTAGCTCTTCTGTTTTTTCTTCTCTTTTGGGGCTACAAGGGATACACGTATCATCTTTAAAAAATAAAAAAGACCACCGACTAGAATATATATATGTGGTTTTTGAGGAAAAATAAAAAAATAAACTAAAAACATGCATTAAAGATTAGAAACTCTTGTCCAGCAGCAGGACATCAGGGATCGGTCCACCCGCCAATCAACGACGCCTGATCGGGGCCGTGATTGATGGGCGTCCACTCGATCCGCCACTCGCCCATGGGTGATATATGAAAACAAACGCGTGGGCGCCCGCGCCGGCTGCGCTCGGCATCTACTGAAGGCGTCAGTTTGAAATGTGTGATCGCAGGACGTACAGCATAAGATGATGGAATACAATATCCGCATCGGACAGCTGAGCGCACGCACCAAGACACCGGAGCAGTCTGAGATGGCACGGGGGTGAGTGCATAGAACGCACGCGCACACACACACGCGCACGCACACATGCGCAATCCCGCTGGCGGTTGCGTAAGCATTGCCTCCACGGTCGATTGCTCTTGTGCCATGGTGGCGAGATGTTAACTACCGTTTCAGTGGTTCACGCACTGCACTATCAATGTGGCTACCTGAGTTCGATTCACAGTCATGGCTGACAGCGGTAACAAGTAATATCTGCACGTATGTACGTTGAACTTCTTTCGCACTGTATGTAATCGGAGGTGCGGAGGAAGGACAACAAATTAAACACAAAAAATTGAACCGGTACCAGCCTGTTCCTCGACACCAACCCACACTAACCAGCAGAATGATGCATAGCTAAACAACCCCCTTGATCAACCAAGTCTTCATCCTGAAGTCTATTGAGAAAAGGACTGCACGTATCGTACGCCTATGTTGGTTCCGTAACTCCGTAACCGTGGAATCTCCCGTGCCTGTGATATTTGCGAGGCAGTTGTGGCGGCGATCAGATAAGATCGCAGCTAAGGCATCCACCGATCTCATGTCCCCCCCCCTTCCCTAATTTTGCCCCCG
Organism: Lampetra fluviatilis; assembly: GCF_964198595.1. Taxonomy (NCBI): domain Eukaryota; kingdom Metazoa; phylum Chordata; class Hyperoartia; order Petromyzontiformes; family Petromyzontidae; genus Lampetra; species Lampetra fluviatilis. Next base: position 434,142 of record NC_136288.1, read on the forward strand.
TTGGCTGCAGGATTCAGCAGCTGTACGACAGAGTTGCGGCGGCTTACGAGAAGCGCTTGGCAGCACTGCAGGGCCTCCTCGCCTGGCACCAGCTCTTGGCAAACACCAAGAACATTCGCTCGTGGACCACCGAGTCGGTACGTCGAGCGAGCTTGGAGCCAGGTGCCGGGGGGTGGGGGGAGGGAAGAGGCAACGCTGTGAATGGTCCCAGACTGAGCCGGTTCCGTCGGAAAGCAATTACGAGTACAAATGGGCGCAGTGGTCTCGTGGCGTAGTGACTTAGTAACTTCATTGTCGGCTCAAGGGGTGCGGCAATCGGTCAGGTGGGGCCCCAATAGTTGATTGGTCTCGCACGGTCGCACCTCGGCTATTATATATTGTGCCTCCTCTTGCCTAATCACATCGTTACGCTCACGACCTCCAAGATTTAACACTGTCGGGATGCTCCAATTTAAATTTTTCTTTCCTTTTTTGACACTGTTGTTGAAAACAAATCTCACGGTGGTTGTCAAGGGGGCACCCAGCCCGTAGCTTTGGCCACCAGGGGGGGGCAAGGCACCCCCTGCCCCGGCGCTCATAACGCGCTGCTGCAAGTGTGGCATTGTGCAACGTCACGACGGAGTCTGTCAATGGGACTCTGCTTGTGTGGTGTGATGGTTGGCACACTGGACTCGCAACCCAGAGGTTGCAGGTTGAATCTCCCAGCGCCGCAGTTGAAACAATGGGCAAGTTTTGTAATTCTGACAAATTGTGTCAACCGGCAGTACGATTGGGTTCACCGCGATTAGTCAATTGGCGGGCCACTCATGGTGGCATATAATGTGGGTGCTTCCGAGATGTTTGGCCAGCTTGGAAGAGTAGGCCAAATACTGTCTGAAAAGGGCTCTCTCTAAAGCCTCCCATCTAGTGGAGGCCCTTCCACCAGCATTGGCATGAACAAGACAATTCAGGGCTGCACCTTCACCGTGTCCAGTATCTGATCTTATTGTAATTTATATCGCGCCTTGGCCGATGCCCTGACCAAGGCGCTTTACAGAGAATTAACAACGGTACAGATTAATGTAACGGTGAAGATGAGGTGAATCAAATAGACGAGAAGAACATGTGATGCGTGAATTATGTAAAAGAAACATTGGCAAGAGTAAATGATGATGATGAATGAAATGGGTGGATGGGAAATGAGTGGTAGCCATGGGGGGAGATATTATGAAGAGGGAGCAGGAACGGTCGTGGTCGGAAGGGGGAGATCAGAATGAGAATATTTATGAATACTGGAGGAGTCTGATTAGCTACAAAGCAGGAGCAGGTAAGAACGTTACAACAACAAACAGTACAAAAAAATGACAGTAGTGCAAAGTACAAGAAAGGTAAACAAATCACCCAAGCACACACAAATACAACAAAACCATCCCTCATCCTACCAGGCAAAGGCCACTGAGGTATTAACTTCTTTTTTCAGAAGCGACTGGGCCACAAATAATAGCTCAACAAAGCAGCCCATCATTTGGACATTTACAGCACCAGAATAATCTAAATAATCTCAATGGATGTTTGGCCAGAGATGAGTGGTTAGAAGTGGTTAGTAGTGGTTAGAAGTGGGCGTGTTTAGAAGGGAGAAAAAGTGAGTTTTGAGAGAGAAGCGGAAACTAGTGAGCTAATGGCGGAGGGGGAAGCTTGTTCCGGTGAATGGGGGCGAGGAGAGAGAGCAAGAACGTGATGGGGAAGGGTAAGGAGGAGGTGGAAGCATGCCGACCGCCGTGTGCGTCGCGTTCACCCGCGTGCAGTTCAAAGCGATTCCGCGAGCGGAGAGCAAGGCGACGGTCGAGGGCCTTGAGGAGCACTACCGCGACTTCCTCAAGGTGGCGCAGGGCTGCCCGGCACTGGGCCGCACCGAGCGAGGCCGCGCCGAGTCCGAGGTGGAGGAGTGCCGCAAGCACTACCGCAGCCTGCTGGAGAGCGTCGACAAGGGTGGGCGTCCCCTCCCCCCTCGCCCCTCCCTCGTCCCGCCTTCTCCACAAGCCCTCCGCCCCTCTTCACAAGCCCCACCCCCCACAAGCCCCCCCCCCCCATATGCCCCCCTCCATATGCCCCCCCACATGCCCCCCACTCCCCTCTCCACAAGTCCCACCTCCCCACAAGCCCCCCCCCCCCACAAGCCCCCCCCACAAGCCCCCCTCCACAAGCTCCACCCCCCCACAAGCCCCCCCCCACAAGCCCCCCCCCCCACAAGCCCCCCCTCCACATGCGCCGCTCCAATCCGCTCTGCTCTTGTCCATACGAATGGCACTCGACAGCGCTGAGCTCAGGATCCGTATTTAGACTGCAGGAGGAGGAATCCAATGAGCTGTGAAACTCTTTCTTTATACAGATGTCCAGTAGGGGCGGGTCAGCAAGTTACAACAAACAATAGGAAGAAAAAAAACGATAGCAGTGCAACGTAACCAAGTCACCAAAAAAAATAATGCATATGAGTACATTAATTCCTGCCGATTGTTCAACACTAAACGCAAGCGTGGCAGCAAAAATAACAACAACAAAATTAGTCCCAGACCACACCAAGGTAACACACAGTCCCTCAATAAAACCGCACATTAACATTGAACTGTCGATACTTCACGGGTAAAGCACTGCACAAGGGGGTGCTCTCCGCGCTTATGGGTTGTAATCTACAGGTGGATTCGGTGCTTTTAGACACCTGCAGATTTTTCTCACAGCCAACATTCCACTGTCATTTCAATAAAGCTTTATTCATTTTGTTCGAGCGTTTTATCATGTTGCCTTAATCACGAGCGGCAGCGACACCGTGAGCCATGCACCAACTCGGAAATAAATCCCCATTAGAATTGCACCTGTTACAACAGCCTTTTGTCAATGCCCAGCCGGATTAGAGCCTCTCCTTACCGAGGCAAATCGTGAGGGGGTTGTCCACCCGTCACCGCGTTGGTCAGTATGGGTCGGTCGAGGGCGAGGAGCAATGCTAAGCGTCGCATAAGTTGCGCGAATTGTCATTCATTCTGACTCGCGGCGACGCGCCTGTCGTGACTGTCGAGGATCGATTTCAACCGACGAGTCATCGAAGCGTCGTCGCGCTCCTCCTCCCCCTCCTCCCCCTCCTCCCGTTGAAACTCTGCCACTGGGACTGCACTGCCCTCCCTCCCCCCTGCCCACCTCTCCCCCCGGCCGCCAACTCCCATTACCTTAACCCCGCGCGGTGGACGAGGAAGAGTAGCAAAATTACACTATTACCCATCGATATTAGCAAGCCACTCGAGCCTTGGAACTTTTAAATCTATATTGAACACGAATTTCTTTTAAACTGCTTTTTGTGTTTAGTTTGTTGTCATTTCCCCACACCTCCAATTATCACGGTTGGCTACTTATGGTGCGAAAGAAGTTCAACATACATAAATACATACCTCCCGTCGTCCTAACCCGCGTGCGTTGGAGGAGGAAGGAAAGCAAAACGACACTTTGACCCATCCTGTCCTCTGTGTCTCCATCGCCCTGCGGCTGCAGCCTCCCAGATGGAGACCCTGAGCCAGACGTGCATCAACGAGTGCCAGAGCGTCTCGCAGCGCCTCGACAGCTATGAGGAGCGCATCGTGGAGAAGGTGAACACCATGCTGGAGCAGAACCCCCCGCAGGAGAGTGCCAAGCGCATTTCCGAACTGCAGGTGAGCAATTTCAGAGGTGGAACCAAACACAACTTATGAACTGAACTATTTCCTCGTGAGGCCCACCGAGCCTCGTAGTTCTTTTTCCAGTAGCGGCCTGGCCACAAATGATAGCTCAACGAAATGGCTCATTGTGTGGAAATGTATTGCTGCCAAATACTCTAAACACACGTAGGCTATGTTGTCATATTAAAGCACACAACCTGGAGAAAAATCCACGTGATCACGAGGAGAACATGTAAACTCCAAATAGAGAGGCACCAGGATCAGGATCGAACCCACGACCTCCTGTATACCAGGCGAGGTAGTTAACAGCTCGCCACACGTACAGTCCTTTGTTAATCCATTGCTGAATGAGGGCCTGCTCATGCCATGCAGGTCACAGTAAGGGGCGGGGGGGTAGGGATTGGTTTGCCTGTCCCACTTCACCACGCTGGTCAGCACCGGTTGGTGAAGGCGGGGAGCATGGACATGTACTGCCAGCAGAGGCGATCACGACGACACTGACCTGGGTGCGTTGGTGGGGCTGTGTCCAGAAAGTGCACCAGGAGGTGGACGGCGCTCGCGATGACTTCCAGAGGGTGAAGGAGAAGGTCACCCTCATGCTGATTCCATCGGCCCCGCCGGCGATCACCGCTCACTTGCAGCGCACGGGCCAGCGTCTGGACCAAGTCTACAGCCTCTCCACCATGGCCATACAAGAGTGAGTAATTGTGGTAATGCGAGCCAGCGCGGCACTTTCCCTTTGCTTACGTTTTTTTGTGTGTGTGTTTGGTAAGCGCGCAAGCCCGGTACCGTGCGCCGGTGGTTTCAGGGTAGGGAGAGAGACAAAAAAACGCAGGGTGGGGAGGACTTACGGCGCTTCAGAATCATATGTAGGTGGCGGGGTGGAAGGCTCGACACCCTAACTTGTGGGGATCTTCTGCTGGATGGGGGTGAGGGCTTTTATATACAGGGTGCTTCAAAAAAATGTTAACACTTATATGGGACTATCGTTTTAATGGAAAAAGAACGGATAATACACTGTAACATGATAAGAAATGTATATTATTAGCTTTAAAAAGTCAGTCTCCATTTGTTCGCCATCATTGCCAACGCATGCCTGGAATCTTCTCCAGGAGGTCTCCAGAGCCCGGAGGCACATTTCTTGTGGTATTGTTAAAACATTTTGAAGCACCCTGTATATCAGGGGGTGGTTAGAGGGGACGGGGAAGAAGTAAGTTAACCAACATTTTGTTGTGAAAGGCGTCGTTTACTTAACATGTGTGGTAGGAGGAGCGGTCCGCTTCGAGCTCCTCTCTCGGCCATGATTCCACCGTTTTTTTTTTCTTACAATCTTTTTTAAGATGGTGCTTTGGTTGTAATTTATATTTCACAATGGGTTAAATCTCTTGCGAAGTGTAGCAATTTCACGATCCCAGCCCAGCCACCGAGAACGGCACAAAAGAAAAACACGATGCAAATTTCTTCCATTTGTTCCTTTTTTTTGGCCCGGTGCGTCTGTGATGGATAAACATTAAAATAGATCTGAGAATTTGCTTGCCCTGTACAGAGAATGAAGAAGAGCAGCCATCTACAATGGCATTTTCTTTGTGACTCACTGATGATTGAAGACATTTCCCATGAGGATCTTTCTTAGCCATATGACTCCCAACCACAAAACTGAGATACAGTTGATGATAAAACATTTTACGTGTATGTAATAAAGGTCGTGGAAGCGACTTCTGGAATCCGGTCTTTATTTGTCTTTCGTTCACAACACTCCTGTCTTACTCCTTCACGCTGCTAACAGACAGCGTGAAAGGGAGAGAGAGAGAGACACGCGCGGCCACATGGCAGCCTGGACCCCGCTCCAGCGTGGCCTCACCCTCCGTTCGTTCCAGATCTGACCACGTGTTGGCCATCTCCACCCTTTTTAATATCCGGGTCACGTGATACCTTTCCACTAATCCTGGTTAACCTCCATGGAATCTTCTAGACTCCATCGTACGATCCCAGGACCGCGCCCCTGACTCGTCCCCCCATTGGCTGTGGCAAAAGCCAGCAGATCCAATCCTCTACCTACAGATGTCACCTTGCCATTACGTCAGGGCCACGCCCCTAGACTTCCCCCCATTGGCTGTGGGCCAGGACCGGTAGAGCTAATCATCATAACGAGGTGTGATCCATCAACCACCCGGATATATCCTCACATTACATGTACATGGTTTGACTGACATTTTCCAACATTAGTTTGTCCTAAGAAGTATTTCTTTACCAGTATAGATATTGATGGGAAGCTGTCAGGGCAAAAACTTTACACATATGTTAACAGTACTTTCTGCTCTGCTATTTTGTCTTAAATTTTTGGGCAACTCTTCGACCATAATCAGAATCTGTATTTATACTGGAGGAATCCCATGGGGCTATGAAGCTCTTTTCACAATCCAAATCAATTTGGCCATTTCCCAGTCGGGTGATTCCCAAACGTCATATGGAATATCATATTTATAGATGGATGGACGAGGCTAATTCGTCAACACTTTGTTAAAAGCTCATGGAAAGCTCGTGTAAATATAAAGACACATTTATATTTGCGCGATCTAACCCAAAAATACCTATATTATGGATGATATTGGTCGCGAAAACCTACGTGTTAAACAAATGGAAAGCGTGAAAGAGAATTGACGTCATCGTTTACAATTTTTGCGTGGAGTGTTGAACGAAAGTGGCTTCTTTGGGGACTCACATTGCCTCTGGTCTTGTCCACTTAGACTGAAGGCCATGGATGGCCTGGTGCAGAGCGCCATCGCGGCCGAGCCAGTGGTGCGTGGAATCGAGGCCAAGTTGGTGGAGGAAGAAACCTCTCCGGCGGACGTGCGCGGCATTGAAGATTACAGGAATATGCTCAAGGTGAGGCGCTGGGCATTTGCGTCAACTTTGTGCGCGTTAATTAGTGTCGCGGGACGGTTGTTCCGGGCCCCCCACCCCCGAGTACAAGGGATGAAATGGGAACTCCTGTCCACCTTCCCCCCCACCACCTCCCACTCCCACTCTTCGTAGCCCGGGGGGCCTTTCCACCTCTGGTCCAGTGGGCCATGGTGTAGTTGCACTACCTGCACGCTCAATCGCTAGACACCACTTGTTGATAGGTCCACTTATATTTTGGCTAATGCCACCCAAGTGTTATATTTTATGACATGTTACCAGAATCTGAAGCAACATCTATATTTGTAGTTGAGGAATCCGATGAGCTATGCAGCTATTTTTTTCACATATGTCCAGAAGATCTAGTCCAGTAGTTCACAGATGTTGTATCTTAGCTAGATTTGAAGCTTTCGTGACTGCAAGGATTCATACTCTTAGGTTTTTTCGGTAAAGTCACAGTAAATCTAGCTGTGACGGTGTTGCCTCCGAAACGTCGTGATGTATTATTTAATTTCTATTATTATTTCTATTATTATTATTATTTATTTTTTACCTACGTGACTTTACCTAAAAAACCTAAGAGTATATCTTAGCTAATTCCATCAAATACTTTTTTTCGTCTCGTGTTAAATGATGGGATTTCAATTGTACAAATAAAGGCACCTTGCCATTGAACGTGCCATTAACGTACAATGATGGAGATATATACAAACATAAAGGTGACGAATCCTAACGAGGCTTCGAGCCACCTGTGCTTTGCCTTTTTATTGTAGACTAGTTTATAAAGATGAACCTTTGTCCACAGGGACGGGCTGATCGCGGCTGGCCACACAAATGGTCGTTGTCGCTCATAGATACGCATGTACAGTGATACGAACGCTTCTGTTCACGAACAACTCGGTTCACGAACAGAAAAGTTCATAAAAATATGCTCCGGTTCACGAACTTCGCTTCGGTTCATGAACAGGAGCCGCGGCCATTTTAATGCTATTTCCAGGCTGTCACATGGTCGTGACTTCCTGTAGGAAGATCGTGGAGAAGAAGAGACAGAAAGAAGTACTGTGAGTACTGTGAAGACACTTTCAGTGACTTTTTGCTTTTTGGTGTGCTTTTTAGCACATACAGTACTGTACTGTACTACTGTACTGTACAATACTGTACTTACTGTATTGTACAGTTCACCCGTTTGAGTGCTTACTGAAGTCATCTCAAGCAAGGTTAGTGTTCTCTCTTTATACATTACTATACTGTACAGTACTAATGTGTATTGTAATTTGTTTAATATTTTTGTGCTTCAAAAACCAAAAAAAAAGGTCAGAACGGATTAACCGGATTTACATTGAACCCTATGGTAAAATGTGCCTCGGTTCACGACCAATTCGGTTCGCGACCAGAGTCAGTTCACGAATTAAGTTCGTGAACCGAGGTATCACTGTATGTTTAACTTCTTTGACAATGTACATAGCCAACCGTGCTAAACGGAGGTGCGGGGGAAGGACAACATCTCTAGCCGACGAATTGTGAATATTTTCAAAACGCGGTCACACCGGTGCCTGAGGTTGCCTTTTTTTGTTGTTTCCCCCACTGGGCAGAAACTGCGAGCTGAGGTCAACCAGAAGCAGGAGGTGTTCTCTGACCTTGACAGGCAGCTGGTCCAGGCCCGGGCAGCCAACGATCAGCTGACCAAGACGCACAGTCGCAGGGACCCCAACCTGGAGGGCTGGCGCTCGCGGGCCTCGGACCTGGCCGAGCGTTGGCGCGCCGTCCGCGAGCAGATCGACGCCAGGTGACATTCCCCGACCGCATGCCCCGTCAGCACATTTCTCCCGCGCTGGATAATTTATTTTTTTCACAGAGGGTCATGGTTCAAATCCGGGGGATCCACGGGGGAGGGCTGCCATCTGCTGCACAAAGTGGGTGTATAAAAAAAGCCCCTGGTGGCATTTGCAAGAGCAGGCCACTGTGTGTGGCCATCGGAGCAATGATCACTGTGAAAACTTGGTGGGACTAATTTCTATTGAACTAATTTATTATGTTTAGTTTGTTGTCCCCCCCCCATACACCTTCGATTAGCACGGTTAGCTACGTACAGTGCGAAAGAAGTTCAACATACTTACGTATATTTCACAATAGATATGTTTTTTTTTCAATTAATAATCGTAAAATTAGTCGTGACAGCCTCCTTGTTTTAAATGTAGTTCAGTTCACTTCCTGAAGAAGCTGCCAACGCTTGGGATGAAACGTCGGGCATCACCATGCCCAACAGCACATGGCAATCGTGGCGCTACAAGTACCGCGTCTGATCCGCTCGGCACTGTGCGCTGTACTCGTGCGCTCTCACAGGAACCAGAACCTTGACAGCCTCGGCCGGATGCTGAAGTCCTACAAGGACTCCCACGCGGCGCTCAACCCATGGCTGGGGCAGGCGATGGAGAGGCAGGAGCAGATAGAGAGCATGCCCCAGCAGGACGCGCGTGCCATCACCGAGCAGATCGGCCTGCAGAGGGTGAGTGAGAGCTCGAAGCAGCAAATTTGTATCACCCACACCAACCCCCTCCCCAAATTCATACTCCCCCCACACCACCCCCTCCCCACATTCGTACCCTCCACACCACCCCCTCCCCACTTTCTTACCCCCCACACCACCCCCTCCCCACATTCGTACCCTCCACACCACCCCCTCCCCACATTCTTACCCCCCACACCACCCCCTCCTCACTTTCGTACCCCCCACACCACCCCCTCCCCACTTTCTTACCCCCCACACCACCCCCTCCCCACATTCATCCCCCCACACCACCCTCTCCCCACATTCTTACCCCCCACACCACCCCCTCCCCACATTCTTACCCCCCACACACCCCCTCCCCACATTCGTACCCTGCACACCACCCCCTCCCCACATTCATCCCCCCACACCACCCTCTAAACACATTCTTACCCCCCACACCACCCCCTCCCCACATTCGTACCCTGCACACCACCCCCTCCCCACATTCGTACCCCCCACACCACCCCCTCCCCACATTCGTACCCCCCACACCACCCCCTCCCCACATTCTTACCCCCCACACCACCCCCTCCCCACATTCGAACCCTCCACACCACCCCCTCCCCACATTCGTACCCCCCACACCACCCCCTCCCCACATTCTTGCCCCCCACACCACCCCCAACCCACATTCGTACCCTCCACACCACCCCCTCCCCACATTCGTACCCTCCACACCACCCCCTCCCCACATTCGTACCCCCCACACCACCCCCTCCCCACATTCGTACCCTCCACACCACCCCCTCCCCACATTCGTACCCTGCACACCACCCCCTCCCCACTTTCGTACCCCCCACACCACCCCCTCCCCACATTCTTACCCCCCACACCACCCCCTCCCCACATTCGTACCCTGCACACCACCCCCTCCCCACATTCTTACCCCCCACACCACCCCCTCCCCACATTCGTACCCTGCACACCACCCTCTCCCCACATTCATCCCCCCACACCACCCTCTCCCCACATTCATCCCCCCACACCACCCTCTCCCCACATTCTTACCCCCCACACCACCCCCTCCCCACATTCTTACCCCCCACACACCCCCTCCCCACATTCGTACCCTGCACACCACCCCCTCCCCACATTCATCCCCCCACACCACCCTCTAAACACATTCTTACCCCCCACACCACCCCCTCCCCACATTCGTACCCTGCACACCACCCCCTCCCCACATTCGTACCCCCCACACCACCCCCTCCCCACATTCATACCCCCCACACCACCCCCTCCCCACATTCTTACCCCCCACACCACCCCCTCCCCACATTCGTACCCTCCACACCACCCCCTCCCCACATTCGTACCCCCCACACCACCCCCTCCCCACATTCTTACCCTCCACACCACCCCCAACCCACATTCGTACCCTCCACACCACCCCCTCCCCACATTCGTACCCTCCACACCACCCCCTCCCCACATTCGTACCCTGCACACCACCCCCTCCCCACTTTCGTACCCCCCACACCACCCCCTCCCCACATTCGTACCCTGCACACCACCCCCTCCCCACATTCGTACCCTGCACACCACCCCCTCCCCACATTCGTACCCTCCACACCACCCCCTCCCCACATTCGTACCCTGCACACCACCCCCTCCCCACTTTCGTACCCCCCACACCACCCCCTCCCCACATTCTTACCCCCCACACCACCCCCTCCCCACATTCGTACCCTGCACACCACCCCCTCCCCACATTCTTACCCCCCACACCACCCCCTCCCCACATTCGTACCCTGCACACCACCCCCTCCCCACATTCTTACCCCCCACACCACCCCCTCCCCACATTCGTACCCCCCACACCACCCCCTCCCCACATTCATACACCCCACACCACCCCCTCCCCACATTCTTACCCCCCACACCACCCCCTCCCCACATTCGTACCCTCCACACCACCCCCTCCCCACATTCGTACCCCCCACACCACCCCCTCCCCACATTCTTACCCCCCACACCACCCCCAACCCACATTCCTACCCTCCACACCACCCCCTCCCCACATTCGTACCCTCCACACCACCCCCTCCCCACATTCGTACCCTGCAAACCACCCCCTCCCCACTTTCGTACCCCCCACACCACCCCCTCCTCACATTCGTACCCTGCACACCACCCCCTCCCCACATTCGTACCCTGCACACCACCCCCTCCCCACATTCGTACCCTCCACTCCACCCCCTCCCCACATTCGTACCCTGCACACCACCCCCTCCCCACTTTCGTACCCCCCACACCACCCCCTCCCCACATTCTTACCCCCCACACCACCCCCTCCCCACATTCGTACCCTGCACACCACCCCCTCCCCACATTCTTACCCCCCACACCACCCCCTCCCCACATTCGTACCCTGCACACCACCCCCTCCCCACATTCTTACCCCCCACACCACCCCCTCCCCACATTCGTACCCTGCACACCACCCCCTCCCCACATTCATCCCCCCACACCACCCTCTCCCCACATTCTGACCCCCCAAACCACCCCCTCCCCACATTCTTACACCCCACACCACCCCCTCCCCACATTCGTACCCTGCACACCACCCCCTCCCCACATTCGTACCCCCCACACCACCCCCTCCCCACATTCTTACCCCCCACACCACCCCCTCCCCACATTCGTACCCCCCACACCACCCCCTCCCCACATTCGTACCCTCCACACCACCCCCTCTCCACATTCTTACCCCCCACACCACCCCCTCCCCACATTCTTACCCCCCACACCACCCCCTCCCCACTTTCGTACCCCCCACACCACCCCCTCCCCACTTTCTTACCCCCCACACCACCCCCTCCCCACATTCGTACCCTCCACACCACCCCCTCTCCACATTTATCCCCCCACACCACCCTCTCCCCACATTCTTACCCCCCACACCACCCCCTCCCCACATTCGTACCCTGCACACCACCCCCTCCCCACATTCGTACCCCCCACACCACCCCCTCCCCACATTCTTACCCCCCACACCACCCCCTCCCCACATTCGTACCCTCCACACCACCCCCTCCCCACTTTCTTACCCCCCACACCACCCCCTCCCCACATTCGTACCCCCCACACCACCCCCTCCCCACATTCTTACCCCCCACACCACCCCCTCCCCACATTCGTACCCTCCACACCACCCCCTCCCCACATTCTTACCCCCCACACCACCCCCTCCCCACTTTCGTACCCCCCACACCACCCCCTCCCCACATTCGTACCCTCCACACCACCCCCTCCCCACATTCATCCCCCCACACCACCCTCTCCCCACATTCTTACCCCCCACACCACCCCCTCCCCACATTCTTACCTCCCACACCACCCCCTCCCCACTTTCGTACCCCCCACACCACCCCCTCCCCACTTTCTTACCCCCCACACCACCCCCTCCCCACATTCGTACCCTCCACACCACCCCCTCCCCACATTCATCCCCCCACACCACCCTCTCCCCACATTCTTACCCCCCACACCACCCCCTCCCCACATTCTTACCCCCCACACCACCCCCTCCCCACATTCGTACCCTGCACACCACCCCCTCCCCACATTCATCCCCCCACACCACCCTCTCCCTACATTCTTACCCCCCACACCACCCCCTCCCCACATTCGTACCCTGCACACCACCCCCTCCCCACATTCGTACCCCCCACACCACCCCCTCCCCACATTCGTACCCCCCACACCACCCCCTCCCCACATTCTTACCCCCCACACCACCCCCTCCCCACATTCGTACCCTGCACACCACCCCCTCCCCACATTCGTACCTCCCACACCACCCCCTCCCCACATTCTTACCCCCCACACCACCCCCTCCCCACATTCGTACCCTCCACACCACCCCCTCCCCACATTCGTACCCTCCACACCACCCCCTCCCCACATTCGTACCCCCCACACCACCCCCTCCCCACATTCGTACCCTCCACACCATCCCCTCCCCACATTCTTACCCCCCACACCACCCCCTCCCCACATTCGTACCCCCCACACCACCCCCTCCCCACATTCTTACCCCCCACACCACCCCCTCCCCACATTCGTACCCTCCACACCACCCTCTCCCCACATTCTTACCCCCCACACCACCCCCTCCCCACATTCTTACACCCCACACCACCCCCTCCCCACATTCGTACCCTGCACACCACCCCCTCCCCACATTCGTACCCCCCACACCACCCCCTCCCCACATTCTTACCCCCCACACCACCCCCTCCCCACATTCGTACCCTCCACACCACCCCCTCCCCACTTTCTTACCCCCCACACCACCCCCTCCCCACATTCGTACCCTCCACACCACCCCCTCCCCACATTCGTACCCTCCACACCACCCCCTCCCCACATTCTTACCCCCCACACCACCCCCTCCCCACATTCTTAACCCCCACACCACCCCCTCCCCACTTTCGTACCCCCCACACCACCCCCTCCCCACTTTCTTACCCCCCTCACCACCCCCTCCCCACATTCGTACCCTCCACACCACCCCCTCCCCACATTCATCCCCCCACACCACCCTCTCCCCACATTCTTACCCCCCACACCACCCCCTCCCCACTTTCTTACCCCCCACACCACCCCCTCCCCACATTCGTACCCTGCACACCACCCCCTCCCCACATTCTTACCCCCCACACCACCCCCTCCCCACATTCGTACCCTGCACACCACCCCCTCCCCACATTCGTACCCCCCACACCACCCCCTCCCCACATTCTTACCCCCCACACCACCCCCTCCCCACATTCGTACCCTCCACACCACCCCCTCCCCACTTTCTTACCCCCCACACCACCCCCTCCCCACATTCGTACCCCCCACACCACCCCCTCCCCACATTCTTACCCCCCACACCACCCCCTCCCCACATTCATCCCCCCACACCACCCTCTCCCCACATTCTTACCCCCCACACCACCCCCTCCCCACATTCTTACCCCCCACACCACCCCCTCCCCACATTCGTACCCAGCACAACACCCCCTCCCCACATTCATCCCCCCACACCACCCTCTCCCCACATTCTTACCCCCCACACCACCCCCTCCCCACATTCGTACCCTGCACACCACCCCCTCCCCACATTCGTACCCCCCACACCACCCCCTCCCCACATTCGTACCCCCCACACCACCCCCTCCCCACATTCTTACCCCCCACACCACCCCCTCCCCACATTCGTACCCTCCACACCACCCCCTCCCCACATTCGTACCTCCCACACCACCCCCTCCCCACATTATTACCCCCCACACCACCCCCTCCCCACATTCGTACCCTCCACACCACCCCCTCCCCACATTCGTACCCTCCACACCACCCCCTCCCCACATTCGTACCCCCCACACCACCCCCTCCCCACATTCGTACCCTCCACACCACCCCCTCCCCACATTCGTACCCAGCACAACACCCCCTCCCCACATTCATCCCCCCACACCACCCTCTCCCCACATTCTTACCCCCCACACCACCCCCTCCCCACATTCGTACCCTGCACACCACCCCCTCCCCACATTCGTACCCCCCACACCACCCCCTCCCCACATTCGTACCCCCCACACCACCCCCTCCCCACATTCGTACCCTGCACACCACCCCCTCCCCACATTCGTACCCCCCACACCACCCCCTCCCCACATTCGTACCCCCCACACCACCCCCTCCCCACATTCTTACCCCCCACACCACCCCCTCCCCACATTCGTACCCTCCACACCACCCCCTCCCCACATTCGTACCTCCCACACCACCCCCTCCCCACATTATTACCCCCCACACCACCCCCTCCCCACATTCGTACCCTCCACACCACCCCCTCCCCACATTCGTACCCTCCACACCACCCCCTCCCCACATTCGTACCCCCCACACCACCCCCTCCCCACATTCGTACCCTCCACACCACCCCCTCCCCACATTCGTACCCTGCACACCACCCCCTCTTCACTTTCGTACCCTACACACCACCCCCTCCCCACATTCTTACCCCCCACACCACCCCCTCCCCACATTCGTACCCTACACACCACCCCCTCCCCACATTCTTACCCCCCACACCACCCCCTCCCCACATTCGTACCCTGCACACCACCCCCTCCCTACATTCTTACCCCCCACACCACCCCCTCCCCACATTCGTACCCTGCACACCACCCCCTCCCCACATTCATCCCCCCACACCACCCTCTCCCCACATTCTTACCCCCCACACCACCCCCTCCCCACATTCTTACACCCCACACCACCCCCTCCCCACATTCGTACCCTGCACACCACCCCCTCCCCACATTCGTACCCCCCACACCACCCCCTCCCCACATTCTTACCCCCCACACCACCCCCTCCCCACATTCGTACCCTCCACACCACCCCCTCCCCACTTTCTTACCCCCCACACCACCCCCTCCCCACATTCGTACCCTCCACACCACCCCCTCCCTACATTCGTACCCTCCACACCACCCCCTCCCCACATTCTTACCCCCCACACCACCCCCTCCCCACATTCTTACCCCCCACACCACCCCCTCCCCACTTTCGTACCCCCCACACCACCCCCTCCCCACTTTCTTACCCCCCACACCACCCCCTCCCCACATTCGTACCCTCCACACCACCCCCTCCCCACATTCATCCCCCCACACCACCCTCTCCCCACTTTATTACCCCCCACACCACCCCCTCCCCACATTCGTACCCTCCACACCACCCCCTCCCCACATTCATCCCACCACACCACCCTCTCCCCACATTCTTACCCCCCACACCACCCCCTCCCCACATTCTTACCCCCCACACCACCCCCTCCCCACATTCGTACCCTGCACACCACCCCCCTCCCCACATTCATCCCCCCACACCACCCTCTCCCCAAATTCATCCCCCCACACCACCCTCTCCCCACTTTATTACCCCCCACACCACCCCCTCCCCACTTTCTTACCCCCCACACCACCCCCTCCCCACTTTCTTATCCCCCACACCACCCCCTCCCCACATTCGTACCCCCCACACCACCCCCTTTCCACTTTCTTACCCCCCACACCACCCCCTCCCCACATTCTTACCCCCCACACCACCCCCTCCCCACATTCTTACCCCCCACACCACCCCCTCCCCACATTCTTACCCCCCACACCACCCCCTCCCCACATTCGTAACCCCCACACCACCCCCCTCCCCACATTCTTACCCCCCACACCACCCCCTCCCCACATTCTTACCCCCCACCCCCTCCCCACATTCTTACCCCCCACACCACCCCCTCCCCACATTCGTACCCCCCCCACACCACCCCCCTCCCCAAATTCATACCCCCCCACACCACCCTCTCCCCACATTCATCCCCCCACACCACCCCCTCCCCACTTTCTTACCCTCCACACCACCTCCTCCCCACATTCGTACCCCCCACACTACCCCTCTCCCCACATTCATCCCCCCACACCACCCTCTCCCCAAATTCATCCCCCCACACCACCCCCTCCCCACTTTCTTACCCCCCACACCACCCCCCTCTCCACAATGCCTTTTGCGGTCAACTTTCCTTGTTGGTGGTGGAAACCACCTCATGATCTTCCGTCACGGGTCACAGTATAGCAAACCTCACTGCAGCGAATCACGTGCACCAAGCAGCGCTCGCTCTCTCAGAATCATTCTCGGATTTCTGCCCTTAACATATCTGTATTTTAACGGGAATATGATGCCATTTTTCTCCCTGTCTTATTCCATTTATGTCGGCAGAAACTTGCGGAGGAGGTTGAGCTGAACGACTGCAAAGTCAACGAGTGCCAGAGGTACTCGGAAGAGTTCGCATCCGGAGTAAAGGTAAACACATTAACAAGTGCAGCACTGGGGACGGATGCCGTCCTTGGAGTAATGGTCAGCACCCTCGACTTGCGAGGCCGAGGTCAACCGGTTCCCATCTCCTGGTGCGTCTGTTCAAACAGTGGTGTACGTTTCTTAAATACCCTCCACCTCTGTCCACCCAGAAGTATACCACACTGTTAAAACTTATTACAACCAATTTTTTTTATTTCATCAGGTAAGGCCCACTGAGCTATTAGTTATTTTTTCCGAAGCGACCTGGCTACAAATGATATTTCAACGAGGTGGCTTACGACTTGGAATTGGTAGCAGGCAAATAGTGCATATTTCTAAATATGGAGGGGAAACCAGAGGGCTCGGATACAAATCCACGCGACCACAGAGAGAACATGCAAACTCCAAATATACAAGCGCCAGGGTCGGGATAGAACCGATGACCTCCTGTATACCAGATGAAGTAGTTAACATCTCGCTAGTGTTGCGCCACACTGTGGCGACCGGCATGTCGTGTACGGCGGGGCTAAAGTGTGAGTGCTGCCACCTCTTTTTCCAATACGTCTGGCCGGTGTGGAAGAGCCGGCTAAACAATATCTCTGTGGGAACTCTCTCGAGCTCTATCTGGCAGAGGCCCTTTTGCCAGCAGTGGCGTAAGCAAGCAATTGCAGGGCTGCACCATTTACAGCACTGGGACTCAGCACTTCCTTTACATACCTAATGAGGCGTGGGTCATTGTCATGCATACCAATGTAAAGCAATTAAGTTGAACGATTAAGACAATTGTTTTGTTTTATCTAAACATTTACACATCTCACACTTGGGTCATTCTGCTTTTGTCGCAGTGCGAGAGATTATTTGTTTAGTCTGGGGAAGAAAAAAAGAATCCTAAATCTAACTTTAGAATAAAAATATGTGATGTCCGGCTGCCTTTGTTGACTAACGTTTCCCCCAGGACACACGTGGAGAGGAACTGAAATGAAATTACATCGTGAAATATTCATGCAGAGTTAACGTGCAAAAGTTCCGTAATTGCTGGAATAGATCATTAAACAACTTTGCAATTGGAAATGTTGCTCACTTTATGACGTGTGCAATTTTACAATTCACAATTTTAATGACCTGTTTATTAATACGCAATGCGATTTAGTTTTTTTTTATTCAGGTAATACACACAGACAGTATGAAGTGTGGACTGACATTCAATTTAGCAGAAGCACATGTTACTGGGCAATTTGAATGTATGACTTACACTGAGCTGTACAAATATTCAGTCCATAATGTGTGATTCATTTTATTCGTATAAATGATTTATAACCATACGAGAGCCCATTGAGAGTAGCCACATAATTTTCAAGAGAGGACCACATAGCGATATATCAAACGTGATAAAGGATCAATAATACATAATCCTGTATGATATGAGAATGTTAAGCATTGAAAAGAAATACACTTTTAAAGAGTCCTTTAGATTTGACTAAAATACAGGTTGTATTCATTTTAAAATGCAAGTACAAGGCATAGTTCAACAGCGTTTACATTCATAACCCTAAAAAAGTCGGACTTGCCGTCAAAACTCGAAACACAATTTAAAGTATTTAATGCAAAATGTAGTTCAGCTGTGAATTTGTCTGTGTAAAGAATGCACTTTTTTGTTTTGGTGCCAATTCTTCATTTGTTTATTCATTTTAGATTTTGCTTGTAGTGGCTGTATATGGGATTTGGTCCCTTATATGTAGTGAGGGAAAAAAGTATTTGATCCCCTGCTGATTTTGTACGTTTGCCCACTGACAAAGAAATTATCAGTCTATAATTTTAATGGTAGGTTTATTTGAACAGTGAGAGACAGAATAACAACAACAAAATCCAGAAAAACGCATGTCAAAAATGTTATAAATTGATTTGCATTTGAATGAGGGAGATAAGTATTTGACCCCTCTGCAAAACATGACTTAGTTCTTGGTGGCAAAACCCTTGTTGGCAATCACAGAGGTCAGACGTTTCTTGTAGTTGGCCACCAGGTTTGCACACATCTCAGGAGGGATTTTGTCCCACTCTTTTTTGCAGATTTTCTCCAAGTCATTAAGGTTTCGAGGCTGACGTTTGGCAACTCGAACCTTCAGCTCCATCCACAGATTTGCTATGGGATTAAGGTCTGGAGAATGGCTAGGCCACTCCAGGACCTTAATGTGCTTCTACTTGAGCC
The DNA here is from genome assembly GCF_964198595.1 of Lampetra fluviatilis. Classification (NCBI taxonomy): domain Eukaryota; kingdom Metazoa; phylum Chordata; class Hyperoartia; order Petromyzontiformes; family Petromyzontidae; genus Lampetra; species Lampetra fluviatilis. Next base: position 453,334 of record NC_136288.1, read on the forward strand.
ACTCCTGTGTTGCCTTGGCTGTGTGTTTTGAGTCATTGTCATGCTGGAATACCCTTCCACGACCCATTTTCAATGCCCTGGCTGAGGGAAGGAGGTTCTCACCGAAGATTTGACGGTACATGGCCCCGTCCATTGTCCCTTTGATGCGGTGAAGTTGTCCTGTCCCCTTAGCATATAAACACCCTCAAAGCATAATGTTTCCACCTCCATGTTTTACGGTGGGGATGGTGTTCTTGGGGTCATAGGCAGCATTCCTTCTCCTCCAAACACGGCGAGTTGAGTTGATGCCAAAGAGCTCCATTTTGGTCTCATCTGACCACAACACGTTCACCCAGTTGTCCTCTGAATCATTCAGATGGTCATTGGCAAACTTCAGACGGGCATGTATATGTGCTTTCTTGAGCAGGGGGACCTTGCGGGCGCTGCAGGATTTCAGTCCTTCACGGCGTAGTGTGTTACCAACTGTTTTCTTGGTGACTATGGTCCCAGCTGTCTTGAGATCATTGACAAGATCCTCCCGTGTAGTTCTGGGCTGATTCCTCACCGTTCTCATGATCATTGCAACTCCACGAGGTGAGATCTTGCATGGAGCCCCAGGCCAAGGGAGATTGACAGTTCTTTTGTGTTTCTTCCATTTGCGAATAATCGCACCAACTGTTGTCACCTTCTCACCAAGCTGCTTAGCGATGGTCTTGTAGCCCATTCCAGCCTTGTGTAGGTCTACAATCTTGTCCCTGACATCCTTGGAGAGCTCTTTGGTCTTGGCCATGGTGGAGAGTTTGGAATCTGATTGATTTCTTCTATGAACAGGTGTCTTTTATACAGGTAACAAACTGAGATTAGGAGAACTTCCTTTAATAGTGTGCTCCTCATCTCAGCTCGTTACCTGTATAAAAGACACCTGGGAGCCAGAAATCTTTCTGATTGAGAGGGGTTCAAATATTTATTTCCCTCATTAAAATGCAAAGCAATATATAACATTTTTGACATGTGTTTTTCTGGATTTTGTTGTTGTCAATCTGTCTTTCACTGTTCAAATAAACTTTTAGCACGAATGGCGCTATATTAAATGAAAGTACAGTAGTATTATTAACACAGGTGTTATAGGCTGCAGCTAGGCAGGCTCCATTGTCATCAACAGAGGGGGCACAGCAAGATTCATGGTCCCGCAATTTTTATGCTCACATGTCTGTGCCCTCAGCCTTCACTAACTCACACCGACCAGTGTGATGAACTCAAGTTACCCCTATGACCCGCACAACGTCACGGAGTCCCTCATCCAGCAGTAGATTGATGAAACAGCCGTACGCGCACATGTTCAAAATAACGTCCCTCAACGTATCATGACCGAGCGGCGCGAACACATTCGTTTCTCTGCAGGACTACGAGGTGCTGCTCATGACTTTCCGAGGTCAGGTGGAGAAGTACCACAGGCTTCCGCAGAGAAAGGGCATTCACCACTCTGCGTCGGACATCGTCACCAACGAGGTGAGCTGGTCCCGTGCATTTACATGAAGAGTTTTACCCCTCCTCTGGAGCTGTGACATGTTTATCTTCCCATGAAGATCCCCGTTTTTTCTCATTAAATACCTCAGAGGTGGCAACCTGAGTATAGTCATAATGAAGGTTTTTTCAAGGGTTAGATCGCGTAACAATAATTATGTCGTTAAATTCGCCACCACCCGAAACAGCCAATTAGTAAGGTTTGTCAAGTAAACAATACATGCCAATTACTATTTCAGCACACCGGTGTGTTGGAGAGTAAATCCACAACATTTACAATTTGAGTATGACGTTTGTATTTATAAGACCGAAACAGGAAGACTTTTGCACAATTATGGAAAATCGCCTGATGAAGCTGGTTGTAATCACCAAGTAAGGCCCACTGAGCTATTAGTTCCTTATCAGAAGCAGCCTGGCCACAAACGATAGCTTAACGAAGTGGCTTATCACGTGACCCTCCCCACCCCCCACACCCCCCCCACTCCCCCCCGTCGACGTTGTCAACCCCATTGGGCGCGTAGTACGTGGATCTGCGCACGCGCTACTCCACGCTGCTCACCATGATGCGTCACTTCCTGCGCTTCATCACCACCAACATGAGCCGCCAGAAGGACGACGAGGTGAGCGTGGCGAGCGGCGGTGGCTGTGCCACAGCCGTGCCGCCGTTCCGTACGCGGGCGCGCCGCTGCCTCTTGAGCGACGCGATCTCACAAACCACGGAGCTCTAGAGGGGAAATTCGATCCTCAATGCCCGTCAACCCGCACGGTTTACCCCGTATTCTTGTACAGGGGAAATTGAGTTTTCAAGTCCATACGGTGTACAGCCGTTTCAATACGGGCAAACATTGTTTTGTCTCTTTGTTTGTGTTTCTCCCTTGTGATGGGACTTTATAGGATGAACGTTGAGATGTATAAGGGCACGCGGTGATCAATGAGGTCTAAATTGGTCTGTAATAAGGTAGGCACTGATAAGGGGTTAACGGGTATGAGTCTCTCAGTGTATTTTTCCTTAAATGAGATTATTCTCACGCCCCTCCCCTTCAACTGCTACTCAAGTCCATTATTCTCAAGATCCTCCTCTTCTTCTCTGCCTATGGTCGACTGTCTCTCTCCGTGTCTCTATAGGGGGGGGGGGGTTGGGTTAGACGCTTTACATTAATTACCTTTGTTTCTAAATACGATCCACAATTTTGAACAGATACCTTTTAAAGTTTGCCATTCTAACCGTACTGTATTTTAAGCTACATATCACTGCTTTCCACGTTCAGTAAGTTGGATGTTGTTGGTGCTAAACACGATGAATCTATTTTATGGGTTTTATTTTCTAAGCGCCACCTTCTTTGCCTGTATTTTCCCCCAATGTAGACTTGAAAAAGACACACGTGTTAGCTCAGTGGCCTCTTGCCTGTGCTTTAAATGCCGGATATCGTGTGAATCGGTTGGTCACTGTACGAGTATGCTGGTTGGGGGTGTGTTCCATTGTCATTTCAGTTCGCTAAGGAGGCTGGCAAGCTTGAGATTACTTTGAAGATCCTGCAGGAGTCCATCAAGGAGAAGTATTCCGTGGACAAGTCGACCAGTTTCTCTCGCGTAGAGACTATCACTGAGGATGCTGAGGTATCCTAGCATGAATGATAACAATTAGTATTATTATTTAAACCTGTAGCGTTCCACACAGTTCAAACTCGCAGAGAGAGAACCCCCAAGAGGAGCAAGGAACCTCAGACGAGTGGGGAAGGCAGCCACATGATGAGCTGGTGTCAACAATTACCCAAGTTCTGCGCTCCTCCGTGTATTAAGGTGTTATTGGTCAATTAATGTGGGATGGAACTAGATTACCCAGAGAAAATCCACACGTGCGAAGGGGGAATACTCTATCCCATACAGACGGAAAAGGTGGAATCCACCTTTTTGCTGTACCGCCGTCTCCTGGCGAGCCAGGGTATTGCACCTCGATTCCCAGCGGTAGGGAGTTGCATAACACAGTACGATCCTCCAACCCTCGCTACTACGGTCCTGGATTACAGGCCACATCCATAGCCACCACTAATATGCATCGCTCACATTAACATGCACACGGATAGAGATGCAAAGCCGTATAGGCTTCCAGGTTGTGTGCTGTTAGTAACAAACTATGATGGCCAAGACTACGTGCAACATCAACTTTGGTAACTTGTGTCTCACCAGTGCTGAATGTTCTTTGATGTGTAGTCTTTAACTTGTATTCTTGTTACCTGTGTGCTGCATTAACCTCACTCTGAATCTTGTTGTTTCTCAGTCGGAGAAGGCAAAGTTTACGGAGTACAAGGCGAAAGTCTCCAACCTGTCTGGAAAGGCTAAAACTCAATCTGATGCTGAAACTGCTAAGAGGCAAGGATGTTGCTTTCTCTCCTCTACATTGCAAAGCGCTGTAATGAAAATGTGTGTTAGAACGGAGACCCTCCAGTGAAGTTATGGTTCCTTGTACCTGATTGGCACTGGGAGTAATTCGTCAAACAAACATTGATCAGCGTCATGTTAACATTGTAGTAATCGGTTATTCATGCATACTGATGTTAATCAATTATTGTCTATGTTTAAAACCGAAATGTTTTCTTCACAATGCACACTAAATAAAAAATAAATATGTATGGACCACACACATTATGCGGATCTTGCTGGGTTATGTGACCATACCTCACCACGCTGATGAGTGTGGGTTGGCAGAAGCATTGAGCATAGGCATGGGAGCGTATACATACACATAAACAATTAACTTTGCTGCACTGGCTTTTGCTACCGACCATATTATCCCGCAGCAGCCTATAGCAATCTGTCGTAAACGGCGATCACCCATCAGAACACTGTCCCGGCTCAACGCTGCTTAGCTTCACGAGATCTGACGAGACCGGGTGCCTTGCAGGGTGATTTGACCGAAACGTAAATACCCAGCGGTAAACTCCCCACGGGATTTCTTTGCGCCGGTTTTTAAAAAGTTGGCTTTCGACGACTGAGTGACAGGCCGTGGGGAAGGGCTTTGCATTTAACCCCCCGCCCCCCCCCCCCCCCCCATTTTGGCTTGTGCGTGTTTGCTGGCACCCGGTTTTTGCATGGCCGTGCGCGCAGGCTGGAGCAGCTCTATGCGGAGGTGTGGACACTGTGGAACTCGCTGCAAGGCAACCTGCAGAGCGTGACGGCCTGGCAGCGCCTGCGCCAAGACACGGACACCATCAAGTCTTGGACGGCGGATTCGGTGAGGCTCAATGTCACGCTCTGTTTCTATGCTCTCGTTCGCAACTACTGCTTTATGTAAAAGTGAAAAAAGTAAAACTTGGAAAATTTGCCTAATGGAGTCTTAATCTGGCTCCATACGCCCTCGTGCATACATTCTTAACCATAAAAATCCTACAGGTACCGAAGTTTGGCCATGTGAACCTCAAATATTACGACCGAATAAGAGCTCTCAATTTAATTTATTTGCCTTTCCTAAAGGCAATCCTTAAAGGCAGTTCTTCGCACCTCTGATTAGCACGGTTGGTTGGCTATGTACGGTGCGAAAGAAGTTCAACGTACATACATACAACATAATTTGGCAAACATACCTGTGTAAGACCATCTCAGCGAGGCTTTCCTTGATGGATTCATGCCAATATTACACGTCTTGCTCACTGTGCACTCTCATGTATATATAGTAGCCGTTCATAGGCAAAAGAATACAGGACTTGAAGAGGGAAAGGGAGTCGACAGCATGCATGACTGGGGGGAGTTCTAGACTTTGGGGCCAGCATAGGAGAATGAGTGACCTCCAGCTATGCGAACCCCAGTGGAATTAGAAAGAGATTGCCACTGCCTAGGTGTTCGCGGGCTTGCTGTTTAGTGCTGTTTAGCTCTCCGTTGTGTTTCCAGGCTGTTCGGCACGATGTCCGTTGCTTCGCTTCACTTGATGGGTGAATCCTTTAGGAACTGAGCTGAAACTTTCGTCAGCTCGAGCTGAAGCTCCCGGCAATTTGAGCCAAATGTCAGGCATTCTGAACAACCAGAATAATGTGTTTTTTTGTTTAGGTCGCATAAATATCAACGTGCCGTTAAACCCGCCACCACAAGACACAGCCAATCAGTTGTGGGTTTACTCTCCAACACACCGGTGTGCTGAAGCAGTAATTAATTGGCACCTTTTGTTTACGCGACAAATCTTACTTATTGGCTGTGTCGGGTGGCGGCGGGTTTAACGACACATTTATACATACGTAATCTAACTTAAAAAAAAACTATTACGGATAATATTGATTGCGAAAGCCTGAACAACAACGCGGTCCAAGTGGAAAACACATCGGAGAGCTGTAGGCCACGAATCTTCACACCGACAGGTTCTATTGACTGGGCAGTCATCCTTCTGCCACTCGCTCACGGCCGACCTCGCCAACGCGTGTGCGATGCGTGCCCTCTGTAAGGTGAAATTGGCGCCACGCACGGAGACGGAATGTGGCCTGGAGCGCATGGAGACTCATTACAGGGAGCTGACCCGCTTCAAGGCACAGGCCGGGTCTTCCATCAACGCGGCCGACCACGCGCAGAGCGAGAGAGACGTCATGGCCTGCCGCAAGTATTACAAGGAGCTGCTGGAGAGAATCTCCAAAGGTACCGGGGGGGTATCATGAAGCGCCGTGTGCTCGCGAGTGTTCGGCGCCACGGGGGCGAGATGTTAATTACCTCGTCTGGTACACAGGAGGGTGTGAGTTTGATCACGGCCCTGACGCCTGCTGTATAATTGGAGTTTGCATGTTCTCCCTATGGGCGTGTGGATTTTTCTCTGGGTCCTTCGGTTTTTCCCTCCACATTTATAATCGGCATGCGTTTAGAATATTTGGCTGCAATAAATTCCCACGTGACGATAAGCCACTTTGTTGAGTTATCATTTGTGGCCCAGGTCGCTTCTGAAAAACAGCTATATAGCTCAGTGGGCCTTACCTAGTAAAATAAAAAATAGTTGAGTTTTTAGTTTCGTTTCTGTCGGTTGTTGGCTTTCATTGTTGGCACTGTCTGGGCTGCCGACTGTGCCCGCCAAGTGTTCCACCACGACTCCTCGGCTGCTGTTGTGGACTTAGGGACGTGTGTCAAGTATCTTGGGACGACTCGCCTGTTAACGTTCACATCTCCTATTTTGTCACTGTGATGACGGACCAATCGCTGGCCCGGACCGAGTTCTCGCTGGTGAATTTTTTTTCTCGAGAAAGCCATATTAGCCTCCGAGCGATTGACCCGAATGGGGATAATGTACACGACTCGCTCGGCTAGGGTGAGCGTTCGTTCCGCCCCGCTTGTGGAATTCCGACGCTTTATTCGCCCTTTATCTTGAAGGGTGTCACGTAGCCCCTTTGCGTCCCCGTGAGCAAGAACTCAGAACGTCATGCGCTGGACGCCATCATCTCCTGAAGGGCCGTGAGCCTTTTAATAATGCACTTTTGCACCTAAGGAGGGAGGGAGGGATTCTTGCTTAAACCGGTGAACTTTTAGTGTTAGAGGTGAGCCCTGCTGCCACTGGACTGCATGGGTGCTTGGTGTGATGGGAAATCGATGGATGGAAGAACAAAGGCTTCTCTCACGTTGGAGCTTCTCCGCGCCTCGTTGAGACGCGCCGAGTGTGGAAATGTATTCGCCAAGAGTCACGCCGGGCGGCATTACGAGCGCCTCTGACAGAGAGACGGGGGGCAGCGGGGGGGGGGGGGATGATGGTGGGGGGGGGATTGTTTTTGTGATGAATAGACACGGAGAGGGCCAACGGTGTTAAACATGACGAGCTCTCCGCCGCGAACAGAGATGGAAGCGAGACATTGCATGTGTAGCTGGGGTGGTTGCGTGTGTGGGGATGACCGTGCGGTTCATGCGACCACGCGGGAGGGTTGTGAAATCCTATAATATTTATTTTCAGTCATATTATGGCTCTGTACGTGCGTATGTACGTATATTCAACTTATTTCACACCGTGCATACCGCACTAATCAGAGGTGCGAAAGCATCAGCGGTGCATGCAAAATGCTCCAAAATATCAAACGAATGATCAAGAAACATTAACATTCTGGATAACAGAGGGTTTCATGAGGTTACTTTTATAAAAGCCTTGAGATTCATAGCTGTTACAGCTGAGATGGTTTGTTAACTGTAGTAGCGCCCCCTTCCCACCCTATATATATATTCCATTCCTAGCATTACCCTCTAGAGCGCCCTTAGTGGAGGTCCTTCTGCCAGAAGTGGCACGAGCCAGAATATGCAGTGCTACTCCGTAACATTTTCCGTGCATCTCTTTCTATGCTGCCCGATCCCCACCCAACCTACCCACCCACCCCCGCACTTCAGAGAGCCAGCAGGAGAACGCGATGGCCGGACTGCATTCCCAGCTGCAGACGTTCACTCCGCGCGTCGAAGATCTGGAGCGGGAGATCACCCTCATTCTGCGCACGCTGCTGGAGCGTGACCACGTGCAGGACAACAGCAAACGCATTGGACAGCAGCAGGTCACCCCTCCACCAACCCCTCCCCTGCACGATGCACAATCTCGGTGTCCGTCGACCGTCCCTCCGATGGTCACAGCTTTATTTTTGTACGTGAGAGAAGAAGGCCTGAATTAATTTCTATTTGGAATTAGATAAATTGTCGTCATCATCATGATGATTATGACTGTGGCCGTCATCAGCAATGAAACATCCGCCTGCTGGATGAAGGTCTCCCCAAAGCTGCCGTTATCTCTCACGCTGGAGCGATGCGACGATCAATCGGGCGATGCGTGGTAGATCCTCATCTAACTTTTCAGCCCTTAGAAATGTATATCCTTAAACCTTTCCCATTCCGATGACGTACTTGTAGGATGATGCACGTCCAATGATGTACTCGTACGTCATAGTTTTTTCTTCTGATTACATTCCGATGACGTACATATACGGAATCGGAAGAAAAACTAAAATAAAATAACATATTTGGTACAAAGGCTCCCACAAAGCCATGCAGGAGGACGTGTGGCACAGTTTGGCGCCAGCTATTATTGAGTGCGGTCAAGTCACTACAGTTCTCTGCATTGAGTACAAACAACGGCGCTATGCCTCTCTAAATATAATTAACGTGAACCGCTTAAGCGTTCCGCGATTCAGCAGTGACCGGGACCCCACACCCTGCAACCTTTAGATGTCTCGGAATGGGAATGGGTTAATTTGCCCGATAGCAGAATTCTCACGCAGAGCTGCGTTGCACTCACGATTCAACAAATCGCCAAAATTCAATATCATGAGTCGATACAAAAAAACACTTTTGTTCATACTATAGAGAATGTAGCATTTCCAGTGGGCTGCAGTCGTGACATGAACCAATTACCACGACACCCAACACCTACTCGCTCGGAGCAGTGAAATCTTGTCGAATTATTTATCCCCCACGACTCACTGTGCTTCGTGAGGCCATTGTCCATCAGTGGATTGACAAATTTGTGCACGTGCACACATGCAAATTGTAAACAATTGGATTTGTAAACGCACAGTGTGACACAGGTCACATAAGGATAACACCAAATGTTAAATCCATTGATTGATACCTAGAAGAAAGCAGGTATGGCCCTGCTTGATGATATAGAGAAGGCTCGTGAAGGAAGCTACTGGGCACAGCAACGGGCGGAGCACCGGGCAGCTAAAATACAGCAGGTTGGCACAGTAGGGTGCACAGGTAGTGCAACTGCCAGTCATCTCTGGCAGTCAACCCATGGCTCCTGGGTCTGTCCCGTCACTGCTACACTTCACGTGGCCTCAAAATGCACTTGTCCTGGCACAGGCCCCGTGGCGACGTCACCGCCACTTAGTGGCGATTGGCGGGTGTTGTTGTTGATGATAAGTAGGCCCCACTCAATGTCCCTTCGGCCACATGTGTTGTCCACACAGAAATTGCACGGAGAGGTGGTGAAGCTGCAGGGTGACCTGGGCCGCATCAACCAGCAGAGCGCCAGCATCGTGGCCTCCCAACCGACCCTCCAAGCCGGCTTCCAGGGAGCCAACCAGAGGATGGGACTCCTCAACAACTACTCCTCCATGGCATTGGATGAGTATGATACACACCTGCATATGCGCAGCACGCACGGTAGGCGAATATCCGCCGCATGGACAAGCAAGCAACGATACAAATCAGAAGGTCGTGTTGTATTAAGCGTGCACGTTCAACAAAGGCCTTCTGGTGAATGCCCCGATCAACCTCTATCTATTCAGTGGGAAGTCGCTTATTCTCTGCCGTTGTGCTAAATGTCTGTAATTTCCTTCCCACGGCTGTCCGTGCTGCCGACTCGCTGCACCAAAGTTATCACCAATAGGCAGGTCGTGTGTGGTTGGGTAAAGTGTGGGTACTCCCACCTATTTTAAGACATCTGACCGGTGTGGAAGAGTATTTCCCGTACCCTCCAGAGGGGTTTTCTTTGAGCTTCCTTGAGCCGAGGCCTCTCTGCCAGAAGTGGCATCAGCAAACGATGGCAGGGCTGTACTTGTTAACATCACCTTTACTAAATAATATTATAACAAAGAGCTCTGTTTGTTCATCACTTTACCATCCCGATTGCTCTATTCACCGGTATCTGTCCTAGATTGCAATACAAATCTTCCTTCTTACCGTGCACTTATCATAGATCTTTGTTTACAGGAGCTTCTGGATGCTGCCGAGTGGTGGCGCTCAGGGAAGTCCGTACAAACAATACTGTACTACTGTATACATCACTGTACTACTGTGTACATCACTGTACTACTGTATGCAGTACTGTACTTTTGTATACTGTACTCTAAACAGCCCCACGGCTTCTTAGAATGCTCTACAACTGACCGGTGGGCACCTCTGTAAAGGAGTATATTATTTCTTCCATCATCGTGAAAATGTGGGCTTAGTTTCCTTCTTGTAAAGTTTTATGTACTTGAAAAAAAATTGGTGAACCATAAATATGACTCTCGGATAACCGGCACATCTGATTAAGCTGCAACCTCCGTTCCCCACGGATGACGGATAACAGAGGTTTTCTGTACGTCGCTTTGACCCTGTGGTGTGGATCCTGTGCCTCTTGCTGTGGATTAGGCTGAAGAGCATGGACGGGCTGGTGAGGAGTGCCAAGCAAGCCGAAGACATTGTGCGGGAGTATGAGACGAAGCTGTGCGATGGAGCCTCTGTGCCTGGGGACATCAAGGGCATCGATAACCTCATAAGCAACCTCAAGGTAACATCCCGGGCAAAGCTGCACTCATCCTAATCTAACTGCCACTAGCGGTCTATGTTTTTGTAAGTATGTTGAACTTATTTCGCACCGCACATAGCCAACCGTGCTAATCGGACGTGCGTGGGAAGGACAACAAACTAAATACAAAATGCAGTTCAAAATAAATTTGTTTTCCATCTAGATTTAAAAGTGCATAGCTCCACACGGCTGCATAAGCGCACTTGCGCGCAATGTAGTGATCATCTTTGTTTGACACCCCACACTTGCTCACTCACCAACTGCATTTATGATTATGAGTAGGGAAAAATACGTCATGTGAAAAAAGAAAGGTACAAAATTTAAGATTTTTCGTTCGTCCTATTTCATACTCCCTGAATGTGTTTTTGTAGGAAAAAATTCAGGACATATATTTAAAAAATAACTGGGTAATTCCATTGCAATAGAATTACAAGGGCAATGCAGGAATATAGGAGGCATTGATGAAATTTACACTTCTGTATATTGCATCAGCCTGCTGCAGAAGAACATTTAGGTAATTATCAGGTTCTGTGCTTTATGCTGTATTTAAACCGCCCCCCCCCCCCCACCTTGAGCCATAGCCGGACAAAGAGCGTAACGTCGCATACATTTATGGCTCTCCTCTTGCCTCACCCACCAGCGCTGGCAGGCCGAGTTGCAGCAGAAGAAGCATGCGTTTTCCGCGCTGGAACAGCAGCTGCAGGCGACGCGCGCCGCCAACGATCGGCTGGCGAGCGCCCACCGGGAGCGCGACGCCAACCTGGACGCCCACCAGGCGCGGGTGCAGCAGCTGCTGGATCGCTGGGGCAGAGTGGGCAGTCACAGCAAGATGCGGTAAAACTTTGGTGTCGCCCGGGTCCAAAATGTCGACGCACGCGAAGCCGCCCTCGCCCGATTGCGATTTCGGGTCGTTGCCGCGTGGTTGTTCGGCGCGGTGTCTGACGTTTTTACCCCCAAAGTGGCCGGGAGTTTGTTTGGAACCGCTGGAGTGAAACGTCGGACATACGTGTAACAATCTATGTACGGTACGGACCCGATTAGCATGGTTGGCTACGTACGGTGCAAAAGAAGTTCAACATACGTGCATGCACGCAATATGTCGCAGAGAGCTGTACAAACAACCGTGAAAACCTGCGAAGTAGGAACCCACCCTGTTTATCCATATTCAGTAACATTCCTCTTATCTGCGTCCCTGTTATCTGAATTGATCCACGTAAAGTGTTATCATCCGCGTGTCGATTCTTCCTGTTATCCGCACTTTATCTGTAAATGAGTCACCATGGAAACAGTCTCCCGGAGGCGCTATAATTCATCTCATTATCAGCGCTTGCTCATAGACAAGATCAGTCGCCCAGAAGTGGCTGAAAATTAATCCTATTATCCATTTTTCCACGGACGGATAACAGGGGAAATTTACGGGAATAAACTCGGATATCAGATCGTGGGGGGCATTATTTGGCCATACTTCAACCAGGCTGGACATGCGCTTTGGTGAAGGTGAGCAGCATAGACGAGGGCGTGTCATAGCACAGTTCAACAATGCAGTTCATTGTACTGCCCCTCTGCCACACCAATGAGTGGCACGATACGGCTGAGTCTATTCGATGCGCATTGATGTTTCTGTATTTTCCCGACGATTTGTGTTGCCGACGAAGGGTCCAGCAACTGGAGAATCTACGGCAGCTGATGCAGCAGTACTTTGACCTGCGCACATTCTTCATGAGCTGGTTCGACCAGGCCACCTCACAACTGCAGAAGCTGCAAGAGGCCAAGGGGGAGAGCAATGAGGAAATCGCTCTGCTGCTCAGCCAGCTGGAGGTGGGTGCAATCCACATCAAAGTAATATTTCTTTTATTTACACTGGAGGAATCTGATGAGCTATAAAGCTCTTTTCACAGATGTCCAGGAGAACTCTCCAATGTGTTTTTTTTCGCGGATTGCACCGTGAGCTGTCTGGCGTGATGTCCGACACGCGCTTTGCTCCATGTGTCGATGAGCTTCTTGAGGACCCAAACTGGTGTGACCCATTAGTGGAGAATGTTGAACGAAGTAATGACCAACAATACAAAAAAGTCACGTTACTCAGATTTTAGCCTTTACTGGACTTATAAAAGAGCAACCTGAATTGTATTCCTGAACACGGCAGATATCAGTGGCGAGTGATATCTGAACTCAACTACAAACTAAACTATTTTTTTTTACCGGAGAAGGCCCTCTGAGCTATATAGTTATTTTCAGAAGCAACCTGGCCACAATTGGTAGCTCAACAAAGTGGGTTATCACTTGGAATTTTATAGCAGGAAAATGCTCTTAAACGCACGTTGAATCTAAATGTGGAGGGAAAGACCGGAGGACCCGGAGAAAAATCCACGCGACCACGGGGAGAGAGAGACACGCAAACTCCAATAATATAGGCTTCAGGATCGGGATCGGGATCGAACCCATGTCCTCCTGCATACCAGGCGAGGGAGTGAACATCTTGCCACCGTGGCACCCCAAACCGGTCGTGGGTGCTTGTTTCACCAACCGGCACTGACCCCTCCTTGTGAAGTTTGGTCACGCACCCTGAATGAGCGACATGCTACGGGGAGGCCTTCATCCGCAGCCGCACAATGGTTCGCACGTTGATAAGGAATTGGCCGAATGTCCCCAATGCGTGACCCAAACACTGCTCACACCTTCCACGTGAATGGAATGCATCTGTGTCTGTGTACTGTGACAACTTGACATTGCTTTTGTTCTAACACCTCCGATTAATACGGGTGGCTAAGTGCGGTCTGAAAGAAGATCAACGTACATACATACAAACATACGTTACGAAGCATACACACATGACGATTGAAAACTGTTTTTTTGTGATTGTGATTGATACAGAAAATCCGGATGGAAATAACCAATAACGCCCAGAAGCTCGGCGATTACCAGAGGAACTCAGAAGAGTTGACGGGGGCAATGAAGGTAAATTCTTTATAATTAAAAAAACGTGGAAATTATTTATAAATGTGACCTCACCTTTGTGCTAAAAATACACAACATTAAATATGGAATTTCAGCTCTGGTTAAAATGCAATCATTTATGTATTACGTCAGTTGCGGTTGAATGTTACGTTTGCTAACGATGTGCATGTGCAAGAAAACGTCTGTTGTATAGTTTTACATTGTCTTGTTGTTTTGAAATTTAAGATGTGTTTTTGTCCCTTTTGTAAAAACACAGAACTATGATTCACTGCTGCTTAAGTACAGAAGCCAGATTGAGACCAGCTATACATACCTCCCTCCTCAGCAAACAGCATCCATGGAAAGCTTCAAACAGGACGTGAGTGATACCTCCGACACTGAACTACATTCAAATCACCCTGCGAATTATGCCGCGTTAGTGAAGGCACCTATTTATATTGTGGACGCACGTCCGTGCAGCTGTATTTGAAAGCTAAGTGTCTGTTGTGAACAAACACTGAAACGTGTTCAGAGAAACGCGGAGAGATGCACATGGGCTTAGCACGGTTGGCTATGTACGGTGCGAAAGAAGTTCAACAAAGCATACACACACACGCTTGGATATACACCAAGGGACAGAAAGAGAAACACGCACGCATTGGAGAATTTGTCCCAGGTGAATGTCATCATCCGAACGATTGAGGAAAGTGAGTGGGGCTTGGGCAGGACACGTTGATCAAAACAATGATGGACGATGGTCAAGAGTGGCAGCAAAGGAGTGGGACGTGTCCGAGAGGACTTCGTCCGCTGGGGAGATGGAGTGGGGGAGCTGCCATGGAGTAATGGTCAGCGCATTGGCCTTGCAATTTCAGAGGTCAAGGTTCTGTTCCCCAGTTTCGTTCCACGTGTTGTCCCAGCAGTTGACTGATTAGCACAGTTGGCTACGTACGGTGCGAAAGAAGTTCAACATGCATACGTGCATGCGTGCGACTGCCTGCCCAGCAGTGTAAATGAGTACACCGCAGTTAAGTTGAATGGCAGGTCGTGGTATGGTGGGGTAAAGTTTAGGTGCTCCCACCACTTCCAACACATCTGGTCAGCATGGAAGAGTAGGCCAAATACCCTCTAGTCCTCCCCCTAGTGCACGGGGTCGGCAACCAAAATAACGAGGAGGGCCATTTTTTTCGAAGTCTGTACAAAACGCAACATTTCAAGAGCCGCAGTGGAGTGTGAGCACGAGACGGTGGTCCTTAATAAATAACGTCACGAGACGCGGTCCTTATAGAGCCGCGTGTGAGGGGCTCCGGAGTCGCAGGTTGCAGACCCCTGCTCCGGTGCGAGGCCTTTTCCACCAGCAGTGGCGTGAGCAAAGACATTTCAGGGCTGCACCTTCGCCTTATTTGGCTAAAGCTGCCAGGAAGGATTTGGCAAGGCGCTCGCTCTTCAGACGCAGGGCAGGGCCGCTTTCGGTTCCGTTGCGGCTTGCACAATCTAAAGGTGAATTTTCGTGAAAGGGGGTAACTTTCTTAGACATTTTGTTATTGAAATCAAACGTAATGATTTCCATTTTTGTAATCAATCAACAGAAGAATAGAACTGCATGAATTACAGGTTCATAGATTTCATTTGATATTTTCCGTCCATATACTGCACAAAAACACACACTTTTAAAATGGTACTAGATCAGAGCACGTGTTTTTGTTACCTGCTGGTATATACAGTAGAATCTGCTTATAAGCACTCCTAATGTAGGAACAGCTCTGATATAAGAAACACACTGGTTGTGTGGGAAGCAAATGACAACTTCTGATATAAGCACACGACTTCGGATATAAGTACAGCTGCACCTGCTCCTAAGGGATGTGCTCATATCGAACTTGTGATATATGATGTGTATTATTTGTTATGATGAAATGATATACGAACAGAATGTGAAGTGCGATGATTTTTTTTCCGTCCGCAATGCATTAACGGTCGGTTGTAAATCATTTGCTGTCGAGCGTGCGTACCCGGTTTGAAATGCAAGTGGTTCTCCATTGGCTATTTCATGTCTCCACCGCTTTGAAATTGAAACTCAGTGGCGATAACTGTTGCTCTCGTTACAGTCGGTAAAGGGTGGTCAAACATCTCCCATGCAATGTTGGAGTATTAGCTCGGCTTGTTTTATTAAAAATATATTCGTGCAAGACAGAATCAGAATCTTTATTTTTACTGGAGGAATCCGATGAGCTATAAAGCTCTTTTTCACAGACGTCAAGTGAGGGCGGGTCAGAATGTTACAACAACAAACAGTACAAAAACACGGTAGGAGTTAAAAGTATAGGAAAGGTAAACAAGTCACTTAAAAAAATAAACAGAGAAAACTAAACTATTTGTATCTTACCAGGTAAAGCCCACTGTTGTTTTTTTTCTCAAAAATAAATTAACTACCTTCAAATGGAAACTATATACAGAGTGGCCCAAAAGTCAGGGCGCACAGGGTTATTATGTTTAATTTAACAAATCACACATGGTTATTTTATTTATTTTACCAAATGTCTAAACTGACGTCCGTTAACATTAATGCATGCGCGAATTATCCTTTGAAACTTATTTAGCACTTTTTTTAAATATTACAGTTGCCTTGTTTAGCGTACATAGAAACGAATTGAATTTGTTCGTCTTTTGTCAATTTTCATTCCATTTTTAAATGGCATCTAAAAAAGAAGATGAACAAGTAAACCCGTAAAAACAAAGTTTTTCACTATAAATCCTTTATATGCGTGGCGGCTAGAGTCCTCTCGTCCTCTGGCTTGAGATGGCTGCCACTTATGGGTCAGATGATTGTCTGCCACCATTAAGCAATTGGTAATTAAATATTTAATTTGTTTTCCATAAACAGTGTAAAATTTTGGATTTTTTTTCAGGAAAATTAATTGTCACACACAACGAGTCTGTGTGGAAAATGTCAGCTCGATTGGATCACGGGAAGTGGGTTAAAAAACGACCAAAAGATTTGCACGGTCCTAAGCAAGCAAGCAAACTTAATATAAAGGATTTTAAAATATATTCGCCTGTGGAGGACGCGGGGATCGATCCCGCGACCTTTGGCATGGGAAGCGAGGGCGCTACCAACTGCGCTACTCCGCCACGGCCTGTGGAGGGGTTACGCTCTGGGCTCTTACACTCTGACGTTCAGCCAAAGCCATGAATGCGTTCTATTTGAATATATGTAAAATAATTTTTTTGCCTAAAAAGTGTAAAATTTTGGGAATTTTTTTTCACGAACAATAATTGTCTGGCACAACGAGTCTGTGTGGAAAATGTCAGCTCGATTGGATCACGGGAAGTGGGTTAAAAAACGACCGAAAGATTTGCACGGTCCTAAGCAAGCAAGCAAGCACGCAAGCAAGCAAGCACGCGAACTTAATATAAAGGATTTAAAAATAGCATTCTATATAAAGAATAAACAATTTAAATGTTTTAATGCCAGTGTTGAAATTAAATAAATAACCCAAAGCACGAATATTTCTTATTATATATTATTTTCCTTTTAAGCCAGCAGCATTACTCATGAATGTGAGTTTTTGTTATTCATGCTTGTGCACAACGGAATACCACTAAATTATCTGTTTAAATTTGCCTACATGCAGTTGTCTCTCTCATTTTCAGTCATTTACTTAGAGCTGTGCCCTGATTATAAAACATAACACATTGCTCATTTTGACTTAAAACTCACAAGAAAGGCCCTCATTAAAAATAAACAAATGACCCAAGCGCTACATGAACTAATTTCTTTAAAACTACTTTTTGTGTTTAGTTTATTGTCCCTTCCCCGCACCTCCGATTAGCACAGTTGGCTGTGTACGGTGTGAAGGAAGTTAAACATACATCCATACAATTGAATTATGTGTCCTGATTATAAAGCATCACAGGTAGCTTATTTCTATGTAAAACTCATCAACCACCCCAAAATATGCCAATTATTCCACAATATATATTCTTTTATATTCTGGATAAGTGTTATGGTAGGATACTTAGATGCATTTTCATTCATCTTTATAAAAAATGTTTTTCCAAAGAAACTTTGATTCGAATAAACAGCACTTATTCGATGCAACGGCAAATGGAAACCCCGGTAACAACAACAGGCCACACTGAACGCTGTTGTCAGTCAGAAGGCAGGTGTGGCCCCGTTGTAAAATTCCGATTGATCCACCCAGCATCAATTTCAACGAGAGCCGTGACCTGTTTTTAGTGCTCGACTTGACAGTGGTGATGCAACGCGAGTTGGCGGCAGAATGCTGAATGTTCTGGTTTTGTTTTATTCTTCATTAGCAAGAGCAATTGAGACAAACCTTGTCGTGTCAGGTGGGCATTTATTCATTACATTTTATTAACGTGTGATGTTTTACTCACGGTAAAAGGGCAGTTGTGGATCCAGGATTATCTCAGTGGCCTCCAGTGGAAACCCATGCGTGATATAATTGTTAGTCTATAACATGTCTATTCAAATCTTGACTTAAAGCTTTCGAGACTGCAGGAATTCATATTCTTTGGGTCTTTCGGTAAAGTCACGTAGATAGGTTCAAAGAAAATAGCAAAAAGCAAAAACTACGACGTTTCGATCGCAAGACAAGAGGTCGTCTTTTTTTTTATAAAGACGACAGCTTGTGTTGCGATCAAAACGTCGTAGTTTTTGTTTTTTGTTATTTTCTTTGAACCTATCTACGTGACTTTACCGAAAGACCCAAAGAATATGTATATTCAAGTGTTGTTATGACTAACATATACGAAGTAAGATATACAGTTGTTTCCCCCACGTTGAAATCCTGGTTCCACATCTGCCGCACCCTTACAATTCAAGTTTAACCCCTGTGTTTCTAACCCTGCTTTCTGTTGTGTATTTACAAACAACAGCAACACCAATGCAATAATGTGTGTGCTGTTTATATTGCATGATAAATTCACATCTTTGTCATATGCGATTTGTGAAATAGGTTGTGTTATTTACTTGACAGAAAGCAAGGTTAAGCGTTATCACAATTCATATTTTAATTTGTTGATAATTGGCTTAACATTTTCTTTGGCTGTGTGTGTATGCATTCATAAATAACCAAACTTATTGTCTCTTCTACTTCATGTCAATATAACAATATAAGTTATACACTCTCTGAGCCTTTGCAAGGAAATCCTACAGAATGTCTAATATTCAACAAGTTCCTTTAAAGGTTTTGATTATCTCCCGAGAGATAAGACCATTTTTTTTATTCTCTTCTCTTTCATATTTTAGTATTGTTTTTTATTTCAATGGAATATCGTGATTAACGTGACCGTTTCTGTAAGATTTTTTTGCAAGGGACTCATAACATTAAATTTACGCGTACTGAGAAATTTTGCAATTTAAATATACAAACTCATATAATGCATTATAATTCAAGAACACATTTTGGGTCATATAGTGACTAAATGCAGCTGCACTGCGAATAACAAGAGTGCAAGTAATTTAACATGTTGCTTTTTGTACCTTTCTGTTGATTAATGTGTTTTTTTTTTATCTTGGCAACAGTTGTATTTATAATTGACAATAGATTGCAACTGATTTGTTTATTTGTTATTTATTTTTTACCATCAATTAACTTTACCAGGAACTTGATTTTTTTAGAGCATATATTTCATTAAATAGACATCACAAAATACAAGTAAAATTATTAGTAACATGTTATTCAGTGGAGACATGTTTCCCACAGGTGATGATCGGTTTTAGGCATGACATTTTCTCATCTAGTATGGCTTACTTCAGTGAACTAAATTTGATTTTTATCAAAGGAAACATCTCAGAAACAAATACAATTGCTATCCATTTTTATTTGAATCATATATTTTATTTTATCAGACTGTAAATATGATTATTTTTATTCTGGCCCACTCCACTTCTAACTTGTTTCAACACTATTTACGGGTTTGATAAAAAAAAATCCCAAGCAAAATTAAGTCCGTGAATATTTATTTCGTCAAAGAAATTATCCATGTATTGTATACAGCCAAACCTTTGGCTAACGTGTGGAATTGCCCTTTTTACCACAATAATAAAGCAGACGTAAGCAGAACTTAATTATGTGTCTGCACATATTATGAAAAAACTAAAAAATTATATCAGTCCATCCCAATCTTGTCCAGCTGCATTAATCTGTGGCAGCTTCAACCATTTGGGTCTCATCAGCCAAGTCAGGCTTATTAAAAAAATATATACTGCTGCGTAACCATATATTATTGGTGAGAGCACTCCATCTGAATAACAGGGGACGCTGTTCCATGCAAACAAAAGCATTAATTTATAACGATAATGAATCAGTTGGTATGCTCCCACCAACGAGTTCTCTATTATTGCTTCGTATTTAACTCCCCCCCCCCCCCGCCATCTCTGCTTCCGCCTCTACACACACACACCAGTTCCTGGAGCTCCAGAACCGCATGTCGGGGCTGAGCTCCATGCTGGCGCAGCAGGTGACGCTCGTGGCTGAGCTGCAGAACCGTCTACGCGAGCGCGAGACGATCCGCCTGCAGAAGATCAAGCGGCAGGTTCGCATCATGGTCGATGGCGAGGAGATGGGGCTCGTCGACGCGTTCAAGAACGGCCTCATCTCCGAGGAGAAGTTCGTGGAGCTCGCCAACTGGCAGGGCGAGCGCGAGCAGGTGGTGCGCGAGAAGGAGACGTACTAGCTTGTCCCTAACGGATTGGCCGCGGGGTGGGGGGGGGGTGCTGAGATTAATGAAAGTGGCTGCTCACGTCGGGAGGACTGCCTGCGCTTTCGCGAAGCCAGGATCGTTATGAAAATGGGGCGACGGTTGCATACCCTATTGTTTTCTTTTCTTAAAAGTCTTTATTATAATAGCCCGGTACAGGACAGATGACCAACCGCGAAGTAGTGGCGGGGGGGGGTCACACAGATACTCCCTGGACAAAAGTCCCCAAACGCTGCACTCCTCAGCTAAGAGGTGGGGGGGGAGGAGATTGGCCTCTGCATACTTACTGTAGTTTAATAACCACCGTTCCACTGGCACGATTTAAAAATTTCCGATATTTTTTTTTCTTATTCTTTCCCCGACGTGATATGAGGCTGTGCCGAATGCGAGTATGAATGGCCATATTAGTTTCAAGATTTCGACAGCACAATTTGGATTGACGGTGTGTAAAGTAAAATAATACATTCAACCGTTTAACTGTTATAAGTGTGGGGGGGGGGGGTATATTGACTATAGTGAATGAGAGTTCCTCCGTAAACAACAGTTTAAATCATTTAAATATCCATCATTTTTTTCTCAGTCACGTTCGAGAAATAATAACAACATTCATCAGGATTGGCCCCAGTTTTCTATACACACGTTTTTTTATTTGACATCACCATCATATGCGTGGTATCTGTGATGTCCCGAGATAATCATATATCAATTTCAAACAAAGGGGTGTGTGTGGATTTTTTTACCATTTGTATCTACTAACTATTAACTGTGTAATGGGTTAAATTCTCATCGATTCCTTTCAGGCTTACTTTGCCAGGATTAATAATTGCATGTCGTTTGGCGATCTTAAAACATTTGTGATCGACAATGGAAACATTTTTATTCTTCTACATTGGCCACAATAAAATTTATTGTATTCCTTTAATTTTATTCGATGTCCAATGTACTTATGATAAGTATATGCACAACCAGCATTGGCTTTGTATGTTATTAAGAAGATTATGATGATGATGATGAAAATGTTACCGTATGACAGTTGTTTGGGAGAACTTTCCATGGATTATGGTAGTGTGTGCCTTATCAGTAGATGTGCCTGCTTTTATAGATGCCTTTTTACGGTAGAGGGGATTTTAGGAAGGCTTGGCAGAGGTGTTATAGACTAAATCATATAATCTCCTTCCCCTTAACAATGACATAGCACAAGCAACTTTGGATATCCAGCACTAGATGTTATTTTAGCTTACTGAACTGGCCTCATTGCCTTGGTTTGTAAAAGCACACGTGTTCGACATCTTATATCATGAACTGAAAGGCCTGTAAGTGTACGAAAAGCAATTGAATAACTCGTCCAAAGTTGATGTTGCATTCTTGTTAGTGCGGTGTGTTCCTGCATGCTTAAACAAAATAAACAGATAATTACTGTCGGTTTTCGTTTGTCGATTTCTCTATGCGAATTCTAGTTTTCCAAGCGAGTGTGTCATTTGCACAAGTCGGTGAAACGAAGAGCACTTCAATCCTTGAGAGGGACGATTGTTCAATCCACTTTGTGCACCGAATGAAAATTCCACATCGTAGCTCTGAGAAATATCGGTCGCATCTATGCTGTTCGCCTCTCCGACCCATGTTGGCTCTGTCCGCAACAGCAGTCGCCTGATCGTTCAGTGCGAATAATAATATTTATTTTAGCCACTGTGTAGACGTTTGCAGTTGTGTTGTATAGGTCTCTGATGTGTTTGAGGTTGTACCCCGGTATCCTGGCGCAATGTCCGAGTATGCTGGGAGATTCTTCCGAAAATGATTGTTCCCAAAAAATGCATTAGAAAGCTAAATTTTTATTTGAATGCTGATTTTCTTATATAAAAGCTAATATGTAAGCCATTACATTTGCAATGCAGGAAAGAGTAATTAACTCGATCAGTAACCATTTTAACCAGCAGTTCCCCTCGGCTTAATTTGTACAAATGTAGAATATAATCCCATGGGCTTGTATAGGCTACAGCTTAGAATGAAATGAAAGGCATACCCATCACAGCATTGTTCCAGTATTCTTGATTCCTGAGCTTTTGGGGGAGACATGTGAGAAAAGAATAATACAATCCACGTTCATAAATCCACTTATTTCTTCCCCATGTCTCTCCCCTCTTGCCATTTCATTTGAACCCTTGTCTATGCGACGGAAGAAAACCACCGAGATCTCGCAAACGGTAGAAGAACAAAATATTTAAACATTGCAGACTGATCATTTTTTAAAAGCACAAAAGTATAAATGGCAATATATTTTATGTAGACTTTGGTTTGCGCGTACTTGGGATGACGGCATCAATGTCTGAAGTCAATTGCTCTTCCATAGTTTGCAAACCTTAGCCACAATTGCATTTGATATTCACGAGGTTTTTTTTTCTATCAGAATCTTATTGTGTGTGACGACTGGCTTGCTTATGTCGTTGGTTGGCCCCGTAAATGCCCCCTTATTCTGCTCCCAGATGTGTGCAATTAAGAGGTCTGTCAATCGTCAATGCCGTTGCATCACCTCTTTCGCGTTGAGCAGTTATTGAGGTACATTACTTCATCTCTGTGTAAACCTTAGAAAGTAGGTTTGCTAAGAGTGTGCCAACTTGTGCCGCGTCTTTGATGAACCACATGCATATACAAAAGAAAAACAAAAAATAGAATATCTAAAATGGAATTGCATTAATACATTGAAAAGTTAATCTATACGTGGGCTTTCACGGCCACTATGACTCATAATTGGTTTATTTTGGGTCAGGCCATGTAACCGAACCTGCCAAGTCACAGCCAATTAACCCGGAATCGACGAATTATTAAATTAGATCACGCGCATGACTACCGATGACGTCATGTCTACTACTTAAAGGCCCGGATCTGGGAAATTATTTTACTCTGCGTCTGAGCTCCTGTTAGCAACGTGGTGATGCTGGATGTAATCTCCAGCGAAATTTCGTTACGCATTTAAGTATTTTAAGATTCCTCTCCAACAACAACACCAGTGGTGTGCTGCTCAAGCAGTTATGCAATTGGCCACGTTTTATTCACGTGACACTTTTATTTATTTGCCGCGTCGGGTGGTGGAGGGTTTACGACACGCACAAAAACAAGACGATTATGAATCCCATGCGGGATGAAGAGGAGTAAGTGAGAAGTGCATCAGAAGACAAGTGAGACTAGGAGACTCATGTCGCCAAGGTTATTCACAGCGACGTGAGATGACCATTTGTGAACTTTGCATTGGTAAAACAAAAAGCATACACACGAGTGGAGGAACCATCTCAGATTTACCGATGACACTGTCATTATAACAACTATCCGTTGTGTATAATTTTGTGTGCCCTGTAACGTTGTTGCGGTGTAATTTGTGACGCGGATGGCAGCGTTTTTTGAATATATAAAGAGTTCACCGTATTCAACGGAGAGAGTCGCGGTGACGTCTAAAAGTAGTTTTACGTAAATCCTTAAAACTAAAAAAACATCTCCCTATTCTGCCAGTTCGATAAAAGCTTAGCACTCCATTTCATTTGAGGGTTTCCTTTGACAGCCAGAATATGTACATACAGGTCCAATTGTACAATATATGCAATGAATAGGCGCATTAGGTGAGACCCGAAGTAAGCCCCATCACGTTTATTGCTCTGCATTGTTGATGTTGGGTGGCGTAGTGGACTGATTCACACACTGCGCAACAAGCTCCTGTTACGCGAGTTCAATTCCCAACCACGGCTATCACCAGTGGCGATTGATATGTCTGGACCAGTCCAGAGCCAACATACCCTTAACCAACCTGCACTGACCACTAGGGTGAAGTATGGTCAAATACACCATTCACGACACGGAGTGGCTCTGGAGACCATCCAGCAGTGGATTGAGAAAAGGAGGCCTGTAGCGTCTGTAAAATTGTTAATGTCAATAGCAACCGACATATATAGCTAAAGTGTGGTTATGTACCAATTCTACCAGTTCGATAAAACATTATTTTACTCCCAACGTAAATGTAGTATAGATACCCAGCCATACTGCTGTGCATATCGTTCCTTTGCTATAAAAAAAATCATTGTTTACTTGTTAATAAACCACTTCAATCTGGTGCTTAGAAAATATGAGATTTGTAGTGCAGTGTATCAATATGTGATTGTTAAATCGCAGAACCATGGGAGATGTATGTTGAACTTTGTTCGCACCGTCCGTAGCCAACCGTGCTAATCGGAGGTGCGGGAGGAGACAAACTAAACATAAAAAGCAGCGCTAAAGAAATTCGTTTTCAATCTGGATTTAAACGTGCATAGCTCCAGTGGCTTCCTAATATTGGAATGAAGAGCGTTCCAGCCGGCCACAAAGGCGATCGTTCATTCGGCAGTGGATTGAGTGTGGCTGATGCCGATCTTTATTCATTAGAATTGCACACGGAATAAGGCCATAATTGTGTGCATTCGTTTCCAGCCTGTGCACCCACATTTAGCAGAAGGTGGCAGCATTGGCTTAATAATCTCAGAGCTGATTTTAATGACACGGACGAGGTCTATGTGTTGCAATTATATTAACATTCACATTCGACTGGAAAGGCTTTGAAAGTAAACATTTGGGACAAATATAGCCTCCGTGCACTAACGTCGAGAAAAATAAAAAAAATCAACAATTTCAAATTCGGCTTTCCCAAAATTACAGCCAATGGGAATATTTAGTTTCAAGGTAAACCTAAAGTTTCAAACTGCCTTCAGTCCCCATGCAATGCTAAACACTTGCGAATACAGCAGACGCGTCGCACGATCAGTGAGTAATTTCGTTTGCCTCCCGTGGAGTTGAACACAGACGAAGGGAAAGCTGCTGGGAACTGGGGGCCATGGTTTACGTGTCACAGACATGACGGTGTTTATGACAGATACTCCAAAATACTACCTCGTGATAAAACACTCACCCGTCTCAGAAAATAACATTATTATTTGTCTAGTTTGGACTGTTTATCGTACGCATTTTACGCGTGGTGTTTCGTTTAAACCATCTACATATCAAGCTAACGTAATATCTATGGATAAGAACTGATTCTTCAGCCATATAATGCATCAGAAAAAAAAATCACCGCTTCGGAATATTGTTTTCAAATATCGAATTTAGTGTGCATTGCACGCCTTCCTGAACTTTATAGAGTTACAATCTCAATTATTAAAACTATTGGCGGTTTCTATCATTCGTAAAAATATATATATACGAGTATTGGAGAGAAAAAATAGATCCTGGCATTGCACTGGCAGAGTGTGCACACCCGTGGAGTTGTCATTCGAGCCACCATTTTCATTCCACAGACGCTATTACTTGCTAGGACTGCTCTTGGTGCTTTGCGACAGCTGTTTACTAGAATTCTTCACCTCCGTAGGAGTTTCCATCGTCTTTTTCTTTGCATGGCTGCTGATTTTGACGTTGCGGTGGTTGAGCCAGATAATTGCGTCGTTAAAGTCGTTCATTTCGCACCTCCCATTAGCACGGTTTGCTACGAGTGGTGCGAAAGAAGTTCAGCATACAGTACATACTTTCCATGGTCTGTTTTGGGTGACCACAGACTCCGCCACACTGACCATAGAGTATCCGTATCTGCTGCCATGGTTTGTGTGGATGCTGTGAGTAAACTGCGTCAAGGTCCGGGAGAGATCTTCTCCGTCGGGTCTTTTGCGAGGAGTTTGTAACTTCCTGTGGACTCCATTTGGTTGTCCAAGCATCATCGGGAGTTTCCATTGTGCTCTAACATACGCACAAATATGTACGCGAAAAAATGAATAGCACGTAGAATCTGAATTCCAATCAATATATTCAATACACTTGCAAGAAATTGTATTTCAAATGCAGTATCTTAGCCCATCATTGTAGCTGGCTGAGAACAATATCACTTTAAAGCTTTCGTGACTGCAGGGATTCATCTTCTTGGTTTTTTCGGTAAAGCCACGTAGAAGGAACGTAATAAAATAATAAAAATAAAACATAATAAAATAATTCTCATGTTTTATGTTTTATTTGTATTATTTTATTACTTCCCTTCTACGTGACTTTACCGAAAAACCCAAGAAGAACAATATCACTCTTAGCTAATGAGCGGGGCTATTAAGCTTCGCAGATTGTATCTGGAGCGTCAGCTCTCGGCGACAGCATGTGCCACCATGAATTTTATTAATGGTGGCACGAGATGGTGACTACCTCGCCTGGTATACAAGAGGTTGTGGGTTTGATCTCCACCCTGACGATGCCAGTATATTTGGAGTTTGGGTGTTCTCCGCGCGTGGATTTTTCTCCGGATCATCCGGCTTTTCCCTCCACATTTAGAATCAACATGCGTTTAAGGTATTTGACTGCTATAAATGTCCACGTGATAAGCCACTTCGTTGAGCTATCATTTGTGGCAAGGTTGCTTCTGAAAAAAGCTATATAGTTCAGCGGGCCTTACCTGGTAATAAATAACTTATAAATAGTGTTTAGTATGTTTAATTGCGGTTATGATGAGCAAATTGATGTCCTGCATTATTTCACACATTCCTTTAGTAAAGGCGAAGGTGCAGCCCTGAAATTGCTTGCTCTGTCCATTGCTGGTGGAAAGATCTCAACTAGAGGGTGCTATAGACTAGAGAGCACGTCTGTAGGGTATTGGTGGCCCACTCTTTGACGCCTTCGAGGAAGAGTGGGAGTACCCACACTTCAAACCACCACAAACAACTAGCCGATCGACTGGAATTTTTTAAAAATCTATATATAACCCTCCACCACCCGACAGAGCCGATTAAATCAAGTTGTCACGTGGGTAAATATGCTACATTTACTTGTTTTTTTTCAGCAAACTGGGATTTTGAAAAGCAAGAAAAATGTTGACAATTTTTTATTCGATTCTCACCGGCAGTGTGGGCTCGAAAACAAATTCTGAGCGGCAGTCTTTCCTCAATATTGCATTTGGATTTGTACATTCTGATTGTTAAGGGGATTTTTTCGTTAATATTTCCCCCGTGTATACTTACACCTATGGTGAGCTCACTGCAGGAGTCAGATATATTATGGCATTCTAGGACCCTGATGGATGGTAACAGCGTTTGGAGGCCTCTTGCATCCAACAGTGGATAAATCATGGCTTGATGATGATGTCGATAATTATTACAATGTATAGACCTACAAGACATATTTCTGCTTTATAACAAGTATAATGCAGCAGGCATAGACCCCGCTGTGCTAGCGGATTACACATTATATCGGCTAAAATGCACCCTGATATGGATTATTATTATATATCGTAGCATGACGATATTATGTATTACGATAAGCAGTGGCACAGTGGTTTCGGGCACTGTCCTATGAGTCCAGTCACATGGGATTGACTCTCGGCCGCGGCGAACATCATATCTGAATATAAGGCCCCCCCTTCTTCACCGCCCCATGCTGTCGAGTGCACCAAAGTACGGTCGCACAACCCCCATGACCAAGACATACAGCGGCGAATTGACAAGGGCTATCTTTTTATTCTTCTTCTTAAAACAGCATATGAACCCAGCGACGTCGAGTTCGATTTCTGGCCACGGAAAGTGTCTGTAACAAGTTTAAGGATTTAGCTCTTGAAAAGATTGCCATATCCAAGAATAGCATAGGAGCAAGTGATATCTGCAACAGTGCGCGTGATATCTGACCACCCGCACTCCTCCGCTTCATCAGCTCACGCTAACCAGAGCGGTGAAGTATGGTCAAACAACGCCCATGACCAACACGGTGTGTGTAGGAAGCCCTTAATACAACAATGGATTAACAAAAAGCTACATATGATTCTGTATCATCATAGCTGTTGTTCAGCAGCCTTAAAACAATAACCGGAGTGTTAAATGGATTGTACACACAAGATGGGCTGTGTAAGAAATACTTTTATGTTTTTACGTGGACAAATATATATATGTGAAGGAGACATTGTCTGCCTGTCCATTTATCTGTTACACGTTGTAGTGGAGAGGCGAGTTCGTGCAGGAGACTGAAAAAGCGATTAGGTGGCATGGGCTGTAGCTGGTATTGAACCCTGCCGGGCTGCGCTGACCTTGGCTGGCCTGATGAGCGTAAGGAGACGAGATTGGCTCGGGGAGCTCCGCCGTATTGATTCGCCTAATCCACACGGGAATTAAGGGTAATTATCCACAATCACGGCGATGCCACTGCACGTCATCACTCTCAAACCGATGTCGAATTAAAAGGCGACTTTTGAAGTGCAAGCGAAACTAGTCTGTAGGCGAATCTATTAAATTAATGAACACCCGCGTATTGAAAAACTATATGTCATATTGTGCACTGACCAGACTGGTGAAGTGTGATACAAAACAACTGTCGCAAGGCGTAGGGATACCCTTGGGCAGAAGTGAATTAACACAGGGCTATATGTGTACGTGTACACATTCATACGACGTGAATGCTGTCATTCAAATGTCCTTAAATCTTGACTGCAGGACTGCAGTAATTCATATTCTATGGGTCTTTCGGTAAAGTCACGTCGATAGGTTCAAAGAAAATAACAAAAAACTACGTTTCGATCGCAAAACAAACGTTCGTCATCAGGAAGAGGACGACGAACGCTTGTGTTGCGATCGAAACGTCGTAGTTTTTTGTTATTTTATTTGAACCTATCTACGTGACTTTAGCGAAAGACCCAAAGAATATCAAATGACCTTGTTCATCCACTGCAGGATGTGAATGCTTCCCCAAGACGTGGATAGTTCGTGGGGGGTTTGCTTCACCATACTTCACCACGCCAATCAGCGTGGGTTGATTAAGTTGCGAGGTGGGGGGAGGGCCGACCAGTCCACTCTGACAGAGCCATTGCTGGGAATGAAACTCAAGATGCCTGGTTCACGGCATCAAACTTCGTGCCTCCGCCTAACCACTGCACCACCACTCCCCACCATATTTTACAATACAATAATGCGCTGTATGACAAGCTACTGCACATATCGTCACAACGCCAGTTCAAAGCATTGCTCACATATGTATAAATAAGGTACGTATTTGTGTAAGTTATAAGAACCGTGACGGGATGGGCACACAGTGTGTTCAACATGTATTTAAACCCCGCAAGGCATCCGCTACAAACTGGTATCCGTGGATAGCCATGTGGTAATTCGTTTAATCTCGCTCGCCTTGTAAAAACGTCCACACATAACCATTATCAAGCCTGTTTGAAATTCAATTACAACAACAATGAATCGTGTTCATTTAAAAGCTGAGTAATGTTGCCTCCTATCCCTGGTGTTTACACGTGACCACCACAACTGCCGTCCGTAGCTATGTGTGAAGACCCAATTTGCGCTGGTCTGGTATTTTAAGAAAATGTTGGTTGGTCATTACTATCGGGATGCTGCCGCGGTATAATAGTTAGCATATATAGGTAAGATACATATCTGCACTGTGTATAACATCTCTACTAAACTATATATTGTTATTTTACCAGGTGAGGTCCACTGAGCTATATATCTCTTTTTCAGGAGCGGCCTGGCCCAAATGAGAGCTCAACAAAGAGGCTTATTGCGTGGAAAGGTATCGCATCCAAATATTCGAAACGCGTGTTGTTTCTTAAAAGTATAGGGAAAAACCGGAGGACCCAAAGAAAAATCCACATCACAGCAGGCGTCTGGGTTGGGATCGAACCCAGGACCTCCTGCATACCAGGCGAGTTCGTTAACATCTCTCCACTGTGTACTGTCGCAGGATGCTCATGAAAGAGAGCAATAGCAGCTCATTGGGCCCTTACCGCTGAAATGAACACCATCCATCCGTCAGTTCTGCCCAGCACGGCAGTTGGAACAATTGGTACAAGTTTCTTAAATCGATCCCACCACCTCCGTCCACCCGGCAGTCCTGTAATAAATGTCCCGTACTAAATGTCCCGAACTAAATGTCCCGTACTAAATGTCCCATACTAAATGTCCCGTACTAAATGTCCCGAGCTAAATGTCCCATACTAAATGTCCCGTACTAAATGTCCCGTACTAAATGTCCCGTACTAAATGTCCCGTACTAAATGTCCCATACTAAATGTCCCGAACTAAATGTCCCGTACTAAATGTCCCGTACTAAATGTCCCGTACTAAATGTCCCGAACTAAATGTCCCATACTAAATGTCCCGTACTAAATGTCCCGTACTAAATGTCCCGTACTAAATGTCCCGTACTAAATGTCCCGAACTAAATGTCCCGTACTAAATGTCCCATACTAAATGTCCCGTACTAAATGTCCCTTACTAAATGTCCCGAACTAAATATCCCATACTAAATGTCCCATACTAAATGTCCCGTACTAAATGTCCCGTACTAAATGTCCCGTACTAAATGTCCCGTACTGAATGTCCCATACTAAATGTCCCGAACTGAATGTCCCGTACTGAATGTCCCATACTAAATGTCCCGTACTGAATGTCCCGTACTAAATGTCCCGTACTGAATGTCCCATACTAAATGTCCCGAACTGAATGTCCCGTACTGAATGTCCCATACTAAATGTCCCGAACTGAATGTCCCATACTAAATGTCCCATACTAAATGTCCCATACTAAATGTCCCATACTAAATGCCCCGTACTAAATGTCCCATACTAAATGTCCCGTACTAAATGTCCCGTACTAAATGTCCCGAACTAAATGTCCCATACTAAATGTCCCGTACTAAATGTCCCGTACTAAATGTCCCGTACTGAATGTCCCGTACTAAATGTCCCGTACTAAATGTCTCATACTAAATGTTCCGTACTAAATGTCCCGTACTGAATGTCCCATACTAAATGTCCCATACTAAATGTCCCGTACTAAATGTCCCGTACTGAATGTCCCATACTAAATGTCCCATACTAAGTGTCCCGTACTAAATGTCCCGTACTAAATGTCCCATACTAAATGTCCCATACTAAATGTCCCGTACTAAATGTCCCGAACTAAATGTCCCGTACTAAATGTCCCATACTAAATGTCCCATACTAAATGTCCCGTACTAAATGTCCCGAACTAAATGTCCCGTACTAAATGTCCCGAACTAAATGTCCCGTACTAAATTTCCCGTACTGAATGTCCCGAACTGAATGTCCCGTACTAAATATCCCGTAATAAATGTCCCGTACTAAATGTCCTGTACTAAATGTCCCGTACTAAATGTCCCGTACTGAATGTCCCGTACTAAATGTCCCGTACTAAATGTCTCATACTAAATGTTCCGTACTAAATGTCCCGTACTGAATGTCCCATACTAAATGTCCCATACTAAATGTCCCGTACTAAATGTCCCATACTGAATGTCCCATACTAAATGTCCCATACTAAGTGTCCCGTACTAAATGTCCCGTACTAAATGTCCCATACTAAATGTCCCATACTAAATGTCCCGTACTAAATGTCCCGAACTAAATGTCCCGTACTAAATGTCCCGAACTAAATGTCCCGTACTAAATTTCCCGTACTGAATGTCCCGAACTGAATGTCCCGTACTAAATATCCCGTAATAAATGTCCCGTACTAAATGTCCTGTACTAAATGTCCCATACTAAATGTCCCGTACTGAATGTCCCGTACTAAATGTCCCGTACTAAATGTCCCATACTAAATGTCCCGTACTAAATATCCCGTACTGAATGTCCCATACTAAATGTCCCATACTAAATGTCCCGTACTAAATGTCCCGTACTGAATGTCCCATACTAAATGTCCCATACTAAATGTCCCGTACTAAATGTTCCGTACTAAATGTCCCATACTAAATGTCCCGTACTAAATGTCCCGTACTAAATGTCCCGAACTAAATGTCCCGTACTAAATGTCCCGAACTAAATGTCCCGTACTAAATTTCCCGTACTGAATGTCCCGAACTGAATGTCCCGTACTAAATATCCCGTAATAAATGTCCCGTACTAAATGTCCCGAACTAAATGGGAACACGCCAGAGTTAGTCGATCGGCAAGTCACGTGTGATTGGGTCAAAGAGTGGTTACCACCAACCGCTTGCAAGATGTCTCACAAGAGTTGACGATTAGGATAAAAAAAAAATCCTCTCTTCTAGAGGGGTTCTTCAGACCTTTCCCTGGTGGAGGCCCTTCTGACAGCAGTGGCAAGAGCAGGAAATTGCGGGGTCTGCACCAGAATATAACTCGCTGTGATCAGCTTCATTTATCGCAAGAGGACCGAAATTCGAATAGCGCACACTCTCAGCGCCCATGTGACCCATTATAAAAATTATAATTGATATCGTTTTACCTGCATACATCTCTGCGGGGAACAATGCAAACGGTAGTCGACTATGTGCTAAAGCCCCAAGGTTAAATATTTCATATATGTATAAAACCTCACATTGATACAGCCTCATGCAAAGAGGCCTTACGGTACCGTAAATACCAAAGGGTCCTTTCCCTGCAGGTCATGGTTTGTACAAGGCTATGCTTTCTACATTTTTTGGGGGGGAGGGGGGAAGGAGGCGGTGGGTAAACACCCTCTTACGTTAAATGAGCACACTCACAGAATTGAATGAAGCTAAGGGGGCTTGAGAGACGCTTCGAGCAGTTGGTGATTGTTAGGGCGTATCATCGCCCGAACAAGTCAAATACACCGTCTTACTTTTAGGTATGGGGGGGGGGGTCACGCCATTTAAGCGATCGTTTGAGCAAGCAACGTCACAAAGACAACGATCTCGAGATGCATACGACAACAGCACGTGTCTGTGATAGCCGCGTTGGCACGCTGATGCACAAGCAACATAAGTTAGTTGAACGCGTAGGAGGTTATTGCGACCAATATCATCCATGATATTGTAAATGTTGTGGATTTACTCTCCAACACACCGGTGTGCTGTACTCGTAACGAATTATATTCTTAGGTTTTTTTCGCTAAAGTCACGTAGGTAAAAAATTTAAATTAATAAAAGTAAAATAAAATAAAAATCACGACGTTTCGGAGACAACACACACATAATTTGTAACCATCATCACGGTTGACATAATTTCAACCGTGATGATGGTTACAAACTGAGTAATCATTGGAAAGATGTGATTAACCATGCAAAAAAGATTTAACTACACTTATTTGGACCATCTTATTTGACAGACAATTATTACAGGTTACTGATAGACAGACAGTTTTGTTTTACCAGGTTTAGCTTCTTTTTTCACACTTTTGTTATGTAGGCTAAGCGTAGTCACAAACCGAACCTCTCCATAATAAAGACTCAGTCATTTGTTATGCAGTCTATTACCATCTACATGGCAGAGGCTCGTTCTCATTTGCAGCATTTTGTTATGTAGGCTAGGCGTAGTCACAAACCGCACCTCTCCATAATAAAGGCTCAGTCATTTGTTATGCAGTCTATTCATAGTCTCAAGCCGCACCTTACCATAATAATAAAAAGTGTGCCGTTCCTGGCCCTTCCCCCCCCCCTCAACCATTATATATACGGAGTGGTATCTCTTGTAATCTCTCATTTACTTGATACAGCTTACGGGCTGTGACGGTTCCACCTGAAGACGGAAGCTTGTGTTGCCTCCGAAACGTCGTGATTTTTATTTTATTTTACTTTTATTAATTTTAATTTTAATTTTTTACCTACGTGACTTTACCGAAAAAACCTAAGAATAGAAATCTTTGCAATCACGAAAGCTTCAAATCTATAATCGTAACGAATTGTCATGTTCTGTTTGCCTGACAAACTTTGCTAATTGGCTGCATCGGGTGGTGGCGGGTTTAACGACATATTTATATTTACGTGATCTAACCCAAAAAAAATCTGTATTATGGACAAGTCACAGAAACTCAACGCGTTCCTCAATATCGCTGCCTTAAAAGGACAACATATAAGGGCGACGTTTCGGACAACGGCCCTTTTACTCAAACATTGAAGAAAGGGTCCATTGAATGGGCTTGTTGTTCACATGTAGTCATTATAGACTGTTGGGGCAAGTGCTGTTCGCAAGCACCTATCGAAGTCCGACGCGGCGCGTGATGATGAATCCTTTATCATCACTAACCACGACAATCATCATGAGCCATGATCGATCCACTGCTTGATGTAGGCCTCCCCAAGCCATCGCCATCTCTCACGGCCCCGATATTCCTCTATAGCAAGGTGAAATAGTACTGTATATCATGATCATAACTAAATTACAATGCTTGTTTATATCATCAAAGGTGATATTGTTTTCGAAGAAAGTGGTAGATATCACACACACACATTCAAAAATACAACGTTTTCCTTCAGAGCATTTATCAGACCGTGAGGGCAAATGCTTTGAGCAGCTATTAATGTCGACGCGTAGGAAGAGAGTGATGATGTGGTGGTCAGACACACGCCCGGCCGCCTTTGTCTTCCCAATTCCCGCTGTTTACACATCGCACGAGGTATAATTTAAGGCTCAGTCAACCTATAGGAAACCCAGGAGGAATTCAGTTATGCACTCGCCGCTGATGGTGGCCGTGAATTTAAGAAGTTGCAAACCACTGCACAACCTCAGGAAAACAAATGTCTCCCCTATAGCCCTAACAGACTGTTGGGACAAGTGCTGTTAGCGAGCATCTCTGTACGAGGGGGTGGGTGGCCAGCACCACAGCCGACCGCCTTTGTCTCCCTTGTGGCGATGATTCTACACACCGCACCAGGTACTCATTTCGAGGCTGAGTCGACCTAGGGGATGCCCAGGACCGGCTCAGATAATCGTCACCGGTGTTGGCCGTGAGCGGGAATCAAGCTCGGGTCTCCGAGGTTCGTAGCGCAGCGTAGCGCTAACCGGTGCGCTACCGCTCTCCACACCCACACACGTGAACACGTCCTATACGTCATCGCAGCTTCGACTTGTGATGGATTGTGGATATCTGGGAAGGTAGGGCAAATAATGTATTGATAAATGATTTATTTTTGCGTTATATTTCACAACGCTTTTCAATGCGGGGGTGGGGGGGCAGTGGTGGTCAGGACAGGTTCAAAGTTCAAATACCACTCGCCACTGGTGATGATCCTCCTGCTTTATATTCTGTACATTTGGTATGGCAAGTGCTGCTAGCGACGACCTATTAAGTTCAGTGCGGCGCGTGAAGCGCAACACCCGCGCACGACCGTCTTTGTCTTCCTGGCTGCCAGTATAACAGGCGCAGCAGTCATTTAAGGATGAGTGCACATGGAGGAGGACTGTTTTAAACTAAACTCTTATTTTATTTTGCCGGGTAAGACCTTTACAAGGTTCGGGATACACGCAGGCATATATACATATACAGACAAAACAAAGATCCCCCGTATAACCACCACAGATTGTTGGGGCAAGTGCTGTTAGCGAGCACCTATAAAGGCCGGCACGGCACACGAGGGGGTGGGTGGCCAACACCACGCCCGGCCGCCTTTGTCTCCCCAGTGGCGATGTTTACACACCGCGCCACATATATCATATACTCATTTGAGGCTGAGTCAACCTCGACATACATACAGACACATAGACACACACACGTGTGTGACTGTGAATCGAACCGGGGTGGACCAGCTCACGGGCCATCGAACACACCAACACGGGACGCACTGGGAAGCTAGCCTCTTATGAACGTAGTGGCTTCCCTCCATCCAAAGCTAATTACTGCTAAGAGCCTAATGACAGCTGGCAATGCTCCAAAGCGCGGGAGAGAAAAAAGAGCGGTCGCAAGCAGCCCTCGGTCCAGGCCCCGACCGTCGACCGAAAACCTTTAACGCCAGCGCGAAGCCGCAAAGATCAACTTTGCTCTGTAAATCGTCCACGCGTGCACCTAGGCTGGCGAGTGTTGGGGATGAGAATTCCCTCATACCTTATCGAGAAGATCAGAACAGCGTCTGCAAGCGCACTAGTTAACGGCACGGTCGTAATGAGAAGAGGCTTCGTAATTCACAAGGCAGGCAAGGCGCTCTATCAATAATTAATGGATTAAATTGGATTTACCAGCTGTTGTTTGCAGTTCCTGTTTAATTTTAAGCCCTTAACAAAGAAATTGTTATTGTTATAGCGTTTTTCTCTGCGTTTCTGTTTTGATAGCCACGGTGGTTTTTTTATCATCATGGATTATTATATAGGAGCGATAATCATGAAAAATCATCATCATGTAGCATCGTCATGAATTACTATTATGATTATTATCATGACCTATTATTATCATCATCATGAACCACCTAAATCATGATCATGAATTTCAAAGTATTATCATTGCCCTGAAATCATTCTTCGCAACTATCATCACGAACGATTATCACCATTACGACAAATCACTATTATCCTGAATTATTGATCATCATGCTTTATCACATCGTCAATTATCATCAAGAATTTTCATTATTATACATTTTCATGACTATTGTCAACATCATATTTCATCATTAATCCCAATCTTGATTTGAAGCTTTCGTGACTGCAGATATCCATACTCTTTGGTTCTTTCGGTAAAGTCACGTAGTTAGAAACATAAATAATAAATCACGACGTTTCGATCGCAAGCAATCGTCATCAGGTGAGGACGACCGCTTGTGTTGCGATCGAAACGTCGTAATTTATTTTTTATTTTTCTACTTACGTGACTTTATCGAAATAACCAAAGAGTATCATTAACCCCCGCGACCACCACTATCATGATCATCACACATTACTGCATCACACATTACTGCATCACACATTACTGCATCACGCACTGCTGACGGTGAAGACTTAAAAGACACGCTTAACCCCGTGCGCATTAAAAGTGCGGCGTGTTTGTTTGTATGTGGGTGCCAGCGCAGTTGTACACACACACCCCCAGCACAGACACACACCCCCCAGCATACACACACACTCACTCGCTCTCTCACTCGGCGTGCCTCCTTGAACTCACACAGCTCAACGCTCACGTATTACCCATGCACCCCATGCGCGCGTCCACGTTGTGTGCCTTGCGCTGCGTGCGCGCGCGCAGCGTGTACCGCAGCGTGTGCAATATCGCGTGTGCCCGACTTTACCTCCCTTGCATGTGGCCGGGGTGGGGTTGGGGTTTTTTCTCGCTCTCTCTCTTTCTGCGGCATTAAACTCAGCGAGGCGGTGCGGCCCGGGCTCCTTGCTAATTGAAGCATGTAATTCAGTTCATTGTCGGGACCCAGCTGATGGGGATGGTTTCAGCTGCTCGGAGAGTGGAAACCGACGTCTTTATAAAATTGCCCGAGGCAAAATCCCATTAAAGCCTTCAGAAGAGTGTTCGCCCGCAGCTGAGCAAGCAGACGGGACCGGCAGCCCCGGCCGCAGAGCACTCGGTGGGGATTGAGCTCTTGTTATAGCAACACACAGCCCCGTCCCAGCTCCTCCGAGTCATTTCACAACCCGCACCCCTCCTATTGATGTTTTCCTGACCCTGCACATACACACACCGACACACCGCAGACACACGCGCACGCCTCACTGCGGCGCATTGCCAGTGGCATTGCTTGCGCCTGCCTGCACGGGCCCCATTAATGAGTCCCAAAAGCCAGCCTGCCGATCGGCTTCTCCAGCCCCCCCCCCCCGCTACTTTTTTTTACCCCTGTTGAGTGTTGGTGGTTGGAGAAGAGGTATTGATAGGGGGAGGTAATACGGGGAGTCGCGTGCTCCTGTTGTATAAAGTGTTGCTGCTGCAATAACGGCAAGGTGAGAAGAACCGGGTTCAGTGAGAAAATGTGGATTATGCATCACCGCATTCTCTAAGGTTGTATGATGTTCGGAAAAGTAAGACCCCCCACCCGCCGCGCCCCCAAACCTTTGCCCGGTGTTAATGAATTCAAGTCAAGTCTGATTGTTATTTACCTCGATGAGCGCGGTTGGGTCCGTACGGTGCGTAATAAGTTCAACATACGTACGTGCATCGCTGCTGTAACTTTGTTTATTTGTGATGCGTTTTGAGATTTTGGTGACCCATGTCAATCTCGTGGGTGACAACTCTACCCCGAAATGCTGAGTTCTCACCCTACTAAGCAAACATAAATCTGGCACCTGAACGTCAAAATGAGCGCGGCTCATTTCCACTTCACAGTCCCTGAGATAGCGGTGGAAATGCCTATCCACGGCACAATCACTGTAGACTTCCCCACAAAGTGGTATCCACTTTAGCGACCCCACGAGGATGACGGGCTCAATGAAGCCCCAACCAGGATTTCAACTTGCAGCCTGCCTCTTGCGAACCGCTCGCTCTACCGCCGGGGCCGTCTGGCCAGATGTTATACAAGTTCTATAGCCCCCCCCCCATTAACTCTTGCTTTATAACACTGTGTGGGATGGGGGAAAGTGCTTCTTGTAATCTGGAGATAGCGTGGTGCTATGCGTGTTCGTGCATCCATTCATCGGGCGTGTTGTGGTGCTGTGCACCGCCAATTACGATGTCTGGTGAGTAAGAGGCGACGCTCGTTAGGTTTGCAAGGGGGGGGGCGACTGTTGTCTTCAACTCTCGCTGCCTGAGACGTGTGCACAGTGCGAGTTGCTGTGCGCACCTCCCCTCCCCATCCATTTCTACTCCAGCCATCTGTCCAAAAATCATAATTATTGAAAACAAACGTTGGTTTTTATATTATTTACATTCAGCAACTTTTTGTTGTTGTTGTTTGTGAAACTTGACTTTTTTTACTCCTCCTTTGAGAAAATTGCTTTGATTGCATCTCAAATATTGATACGTTTATAAATGTTAATATTTAAGGTTTGTGTCAACAACAGACCAAAAAAAACTGAACTGAGCCTTTTTGTGCGTGTGTTGGGGGTGGGGGCACTAATTGCTGTGGAGTCGGGATATTTCTGCACGCTTCCTAAAAAGACTATTTATAAACATCAGATCTCGCAGCTCATCTTATTGTGAATACTAATGAGACCATACAGTGGGGGAAGCTAATTGTTTGAAGTTAGAAACTATATCTGTGAGATTGTGGCATTCAAAGGAGCGTGCAATGATGTGTACAGATTGTAGCCTTCATGTAAACCTCATTACTTATTTAGGAGTCGTTTTGAATTCGCGTGTCATTGTACATGTGCTGAGTGATGTCGCAGCGTTTAGCACAACGCACTCTGCATCCGGCGACCTGAGTTTGATTCCTGCCGACGGCTAACATCAGTGAGGAATGATATCTGCAATTAACCGCTCATCCACCCGCTCACCCTTCACCAACTTGCACTGACCAGCACGGTGATGTGTGGTCACCACAAGCCCAGCCTGTTAAGTGAACGCCTTCATCCATCAGTAGATTGAAACTGGGTTGTGCACCAATCGTTTTTAATTTGTGTAGGTGGTTGTTAATGGATTGCTTTCAAAATTAGTTGAGAGAGGGCATTTAAATGAACCTAACCATAGTTGAAAATCCCACGACATGTTGTGTACTGCTGTAATTAATTGCTCTAAATATTCAAGAATATCCAAATTCTTAAGAATGTGAATATTTTCATAAACATGATTAGTGTTTTTCTGACAACCACGGCACAAACCACCCCCCCCCACCAAAAAAATTATATTAAGTTGGTCAGAAGTATTGAAAGTGTTTTAGCCAATACTATTCTAATATATTCTTGATATATTGCGGGAGTAAAATAAATATATACTTTGGCAAACACACGCTACGATCTCTCAGTATGACTCCAATTATACTATTGTATCACACTGTTCGGTGATGGTGAGCTTGACAATTCAAACATTAGTATTTATGTGCAGCCTGTGTTAATTAATTGTTAATTGATTTTCATAATGCATGTTTAGCATACAGATTTAATCTTGTTGTTATTATTATAGCACGACATAAGTTGATCCCATAAACACTTTTTACATCAAATGTTGCTGTTATTTTCCCACAATTTTATCTGGATTGTGCTGTTGGCATGGTGTCATGATAAAAAGTGTCCACACGGATCTCTCACAGAGCACTGAAACCCTTCCTGTTAGACAGCGGCCCACTGAAGTGGATATCACAGAGCTACCTCTGAGATCGCTTCGAGTGATCTCGAGTCAACGCATACGAGGCTGGCGCTTTCTTTCTCACCCGCTCTGCCGCAGGAGAAGCAATGCTTGTCGCACGACAGTGAAACCAACATTGAACTCTCAGAGCTACAGATTAGCCCAATCAAGTGCAGCAGCATTTGCGGAAAGAACACATGGCATGGTGAGCATTCCTTCTCAAGAGCCTGCCAATGTGCCGTGTCATTATGCAAATACACACGAAGAGAAGACAGCCAGGGAGGATCCACATGCGCTTAGCTGGCACGGGCATAGCGTGAACACATCGCGCAACGCCACGTGCAAGCTACACGCCAGCATGGACACTCACTTGGAGATGTGCATGATGGATACTCATGATTATCCCGAAAGCAGAGATGTCTTATTTAAATTGCATCACGCAGGCATGAGTGGTGTGATATCATTCTACTTTAACGGAGGCGCACGCATTATTAGTTTGTACCGTTAGTTGGCCTACTGAGCCATCGGATGATGGGTTTGTACAACCTTTTACGCATCTACTTCTAAAGCTAGTTTACTGCTCCATTCACTCGTTAACAACGAATTCTGTCGCCCCCCTGCGGGTTTACACATTCAATAAGACAAATATTACGGGGCTTAATATTGAATGATAACAAAGTATTATTTTTTATTGCAGTAAACAAGCACCACCGTCGCCGTCGTCGTCATCACGATCAGTAACCACGATAAATTCACTGCTGGATGAAAGCCTCCCAAATCTCTCGTCATCTCTCACGATCCTGTGGTTTGTGGTGTAAGTTCACCGCTCTGTCTCTGTGGTGGACGCGCTGCCGGGCTTCCCTCGGCTGCCACTCCATCGTCATTCTTGACCACCGACTGGACATCCCTGCATCCCATAGTTTCAGTGCGCAGCACCGTCAAGTGCCGTTCGTATTAATTTCGCGGAACGCTTCCGAGGGTCATTGGCCAAGGAGATACAGCGATGGAATAATCAAGTGGGCAGGTGAACCATATGGATAATTATTACATCACAGGATAATGAGCCGACGGTGGCGCATTCGGGAGGCAGTCATCCAGCAGTGGATCGACAGATGGACGATGATGAAGCACGTAGCGCATGTGGAGTACATCACTGTGATGCCGGAACGGTGTTGCGCTGATGACGATCAAAAGGCAAAGGGATTTTGATGCAAAAAGGCTCGGTTGGTTAATTAGCATACAGCCAAGCCGCCACATTACCCAGGCAAGGCCAAGGAAAAAGGTTGCCTCTCCAGAGTAATTGCTCAAGTTTGGCTAATACCGCGCACCGCTTGGCTTGACAGCTAATGAACTTGGGTGATGTGTCGGAGGGTTGGCCAGCTCGCAGCATCTGCCAGAATGTGACATTTAACTGAGCCCCACTGCCGAGGCCAGGGAGGTGTGTGCGTGTGAGCGCACATCGGGGATTTGAAACCTGCGTGCCTTTCCGATATGCTAATGGCACCAAGGAATTTACACGCGAGATTGTGTTATTCATTTACGAACACTTCAGTGGTTGGCACGCCACATACTGACCCCGAGCATGGACACTTTCTGCGACATGTAACATTTGCTGGTACACAACATGCTGTGTCAATGATCGTGGTCGTCAGCCACGATCCTACGACACAACTTCCCATCTAGAACCTGCGTGTCAGCTAATGTCATTGTTCCATTTCCTCTCGGTTGGATTTTTGAATGTTCATTTGTGTACAAAGAAATAATAAATGTAATGTATTTACACAACAGCTACCCAAAAGCTCTTGTAATGGCTGTTAATAAAATTTTGCTTAGAACAAAAAATACGTAAAGGAAAACATGTTTACATACCTTGAAGGATGGGTGTTACCTACACAACAACCTTCAGGATCTAGCAGAAGGAAAGAAGTGATGATGTGGTTTGGCGAAATCAGCGGCACTGGCTCTGGTGACCTCTTGACCTTGAAAATACATTCATACCGCATGTAATGTTACAATTAAATCGTTATAATATAACATGCCACAGAGTATTCGCTCACAACTCAGAGGCACAAGGAGCGACAGACGAGCAGGAAGGCAGCCACGCGATGAGCTGCCACCCAATTCCCCTCCAAGCTTTGTGAACCGCTTTATGTTAAGATATTATCGGCCAATTAATGAGTGCTTACATGTCCTTCCATCCGCACCTCCGATTAGCTCGGTTGGCTACTTACGGTGTGAAAGAAGTTCAACCTACATACGTACAAAGCGTGAGAAGGTGTGCCAATTGCTGGATCACAGCCGTGCGTAGCCACCACCAATTGGCAACACACAGCCCTTGTGTCAATGCGCTGCTGGATGCTGGCCTCCCCATGCCGTGCAGGTCATGGGGATTACCTGACAATACTTCACCACAGTGGGCAGTGCAGGTTGGCAAAGACGGATGAGGATTACTAAACTAAAAACTCAACTTTTCGTTTGATTTGACCAGGTAAGGTCCACTGAGCTATATAACTTTTTTCAGAAGAGACTTGGCCACAAATGATAGCTCAACAAAGTGGCTTATCATGTGTACATTTATAGCAGCCAAATACTCTAAACGCAAGTTTCTAAATGTGAAAAGAAAAACCGGAGGACCCGGAGAAAAATCTACGTGAGCACGGGGAGAGAGACACGCAAACTCCAAATATACAGGTGTCAGGTGTCGGATCAAACCCACGACCTCCTGTATACCAGGCGAGGTAGTTAACATCTCGCCACCGCGGCGCCCTGTATATTACGTATATGAGTACAGTTCATTATTGCAAACTACAATTCATCCTCAAAAGAATACACTGCATTTTCAGTTTTCGATGCAAAATCATGCAGAAAGAACACCCACGATATATTTGCATGTTCGAGCGTAATCCTTTTTGCCTTTCTATTCGTACAGCCAGACACAGGTACATCGCAAACTTAGCAAGTTGTTATTTTTCGATGTGAGACTTAATTAGTTAATTATGCATAATGGCATAGCAAGATTACGAGAATAATTTACTATTAATTAGCATAATCATTTGTGACATTGTATCGAGGCCCATTATTTTATTTATTTTATTTTGGCCTTAGAATGCACATTAACAAATTGCAATCATGTGGAACAACCCTTAAGGATATATTTTTTCTGCATTTCTGTTTATTTTTTCCCCACTGTTTTAATTATAACCAATGATAGGTATAAAATGTGTCAGTGTGTGATTTGAATGGCACAGAATTAGTTTTAATTGAATTGGTCGCGAGCCATCCTTTGCGTGTTCAATTCAAAATGGCACATACAATTACATTGGATGATATATATATTTTTTCAGCAACATTTATTGACTGAGCTTTATGCGCAGGAGAACCTTCGGAGACAGCTGAGTATTTGTCCATACCTCATGAGGTGGCATGTAATTTACTGCAAAAAGTCGTATAAAATCGTTAAAATTTTGTTTGCATCTCGTACGCACGTACAGAGGGAAAAACGTATTTGATCCCCTGCTGATTTTGTACGTTTGCCCACTGACAAAGAAATGATCAGTCTATAATTTTAATGGTAGGTTTATTTGAACAGTGAGAGACAGAATAACAACAAAAAAATCTAGAAAAATGCATGTCAAAAATGTTATAAATTTATTTGCATTTAATGAGGGAAATAAGTATTTGACGCCTCTGCAAAACATGACTTAGTACTTGGTGGCAAAACCCTTGTTGGCAATCACAGAGGTCAGACGTTTCTTGTAGTTGGCCACCAGGTTTGCACACATCTCAGGAGGGATTTTGTCCCACTCCTCTTAGCAGATCTTCTCAAAGTCATTAAGGTTTCGAGGCTGACATTTGGCAACTCGAACCTTCAGCTCCCTCCACAGATGTTCTATGGGATTAAGGTCTGGAGACTGGATAGGCCACTCCAGGACCTTAATGTGCTTCTTCTTGAGCCACTCCTTTGTTGCCTTGGCCGTGTGTTTTGGGTCATTGTCATGCTGGAATACCCATCCACGACCCATTTTCAATGCCCTGGCTGAAGGAAGGAGGTTCTCACCCAAAATTTG
Source organism: Lampetra fluviatilis (assembly GCF_964198595.1). Taxonomy (NCBI): domain Eukaryota; kingdom Metazoa; phylum Chordata; class Hyperoartia; order Petromyzontiformes; family Petromyzontidae; genus Lampetra; species Lampetra fluviatilis. Next base: position 497,697 of record NC_136288.1, read on the forward strand.
ACGGTACATGGCCCCGTCCATCGTCCCTTTGATGCGATGAAGTTGTCCTGTCCCCTTAGCAAAAAAACACCCCCAAAGCATAATTTTTCCACCTCCATGTTTGACGGTGGGGATGGTGTTCTTGGGATCATAGGCAGCATTCCTCCTCCTCCAAACACGGCGAGTTGAGTTGATGCCAAAGAGCTCCATTTTGGTCTCATCTGACCACAAAACTTTCACCCAGTTGTCCTTTGAATCATTCAGATGTTCATTGGCAAACTTCAGACGGGCATGCATATGTGCTTTATTGAGCAGGGGAACCTTGCGGGCGCTGCAGGATTTCAATCCTTCACGGTGTAGTGTGTTACCAACTGTTTTCTTGGTGACTATGGTCCCAGCTGCTTTGAGATCATTGACAAGATCCTCCCGTGTAGTTCTGGGCTCATTCCTCACCGTTCTCATGATCACTGCAACTCCACGAGGTGAGATCTTGCATTGAGTTCCAGGCCGAGGACGATTGACAGTTCTTTTGTGTTTCTTCCATTTGCGAATAATCGCACCAACTCTTCTTGGTTCTTTCGGTAAAGTCACGTAGAAGAGAAATAATAAAATAATAAAAATAAAAACTAATAAAATAATTCTCACGACGTTTCGGCCACAACGCAAACAGCCGTCTTCAGGTGAAGAACAGGTCCGTCGGAAAGACGCTGTACGTAGCCAACCGTGCTAATCGGAGGTGCAGGGGAAGGACAATAAACACAAAAAGCAGTTTTAAAGGAATGAGTTTCCAATCTAGACTTAAAAGTACATAGCTCGAGTAGCTTCCTAATAGGAAGTGCGTTCCAGACGGCCTTCAGAAGCGCATCTGAAAGCGCACGATGCAGTGTTTGCGTGAACTCCATTTGATTGGCTCCGTCAGGTGGTGGAGGGTGATAGTTCCAACATTTAAATCGTATCTCCACAATCTAACCTGAGAGAAACGAATGATTAATTAGAGCCCAATGAGATATGACTTTATGCATCCCAACATTTTAGCAGAATGAAATCTCAGTTAACATCTAAAATCTTCGCCATTGTGACTATTGTCAGCACTGTATTACAATAGAACGTGTCCAATGCCCACAAACTCCACAGAGCCTCATCATCATCATCACCACGATCCATGGGCAGATCACCGGTAGGTGCCCACTACACATTTCGTCATTTGTTTTCAATCTGCTGTGTCTTGTGCTAATATGCTCAAGTAATGCACACCATTCTGGCACTAATAGTTCATGTCGTCAAGTCATTGTCTGTTTGGTCATCTTTACATTCCGCTTTCTTACATTTTTCCGAACAACACACTTTTTAAATTCCTGTGTCCAAATAGTGGCAGTTCCTCCCTTCTGGTCACTGCTTTGCATATTGTCTTCTATATACAACCGTTTTTCTTACTACTTACGTTGGTCACTCTTCGAGCCTCATTATCTTGCATTTAAATTCACTCACGAATGAGCACACGGCGCGATGAATGTGACAACCTGAGTCTTGATTCCTAACTTTGGTGGCGAGTCTTGTGAAGTATGGTCAAACAATACAACCCCCACGACTGATACGGAATAGGGAGTACTTATTTCACCAGTGGCAAAACAACGAGTTATAAATTAAGATCTCTCCAGAAAAGAAAAATGAATAAATAAACTCTCCATTCCGATGGCAAAACGCCAAGCCCCAACCACTGTCCTTCCCCGCATTCTGATTAGTACGGTGCAAAATAAGTTCAACATACCATTGGAACCTCATTTGCCAGTAAAAAACATGATAATTGGTTTTGTACCCTTTTATCTGGCAACAAAACTGACACCTTATTTTTTTTTAGGTTCCAATGGTGTAAATGCTTACCCCGAGCTCTCATACTGTGATGGTGCATTGTCTTTGAGTTGGGCGCCTTTTGGCGTCATCTGGTCCAACACCATGTGAGACTAGGCTCTAAGGAAAGCTGTCTCGGGTGTGGACCAATCAACTTCAAGGACAGTGCATACATTATCAGAGTTATGTTTTTTGTTTGCATTATGACTGCAGGTATTGTGGTCTATGCAAACATGACTCCTTGTAAAAAGGTGTCAGTTTTGTTGCCAGATAAAAGGGTAAAAAAACTATTATCAAGTTCAACATACATGCATAATCCTTCAATATGCATACACTGTAAATACATCTGCATTTCGTTAAGATAATCGTACACGTTACTATTTAATTTTCAACAGTCAGCAATCCATGAGCTGAGCAACTGACATTCAGAATCACAAATATACATTGCGATGGCAATGTTATTCACGTGAAGCAACAACAATAACATACATCGCTTTTGAAATGTTATACCGGCGAACGCGATATCGGCATTGTGTGCAAGATAAACAACGGGAGAAAATGTCTGATTAATATTGCATTCGAACTAAGTTGTTGACAGTCCTTCAGAGGCAAAGCTATATGGCAAACCATTGGAACCATGTGACCGTGTTCCACAGGAGTCGTTTGTTATTACTGCTTGCGTTGGCTCCCACTACCCCCCTACCAGTCAACATTGCTTCTGGCTCAGTTCGAGTACACGTACGTGATTAAGAGCGGTCCAATTTCTCTTCCCCGAAGCGCTTGGAATGCATTCTTGAAATTGGAAATGCAACGTGCTGTTTAATTATCCACCCTCTGTGCAAGATTAAGATTTCAGAAAAATAAAAGTGTACTCAAGCTTCCCTTCACAATACATCCTCATTCTTGCATCATCATCATCGTCGTTGGATGAAGGCCTCTCCAAGCCGTCACTGTCTCTTACGGTGTTGCGATGAAGAAAGCCACCCAGCGCTTGGACACGAGCTGATTTCCTATCCAGCGTTTCCCTTGGGTTTCTGGCCGACGTAAATATGTACGTAGACAAGTTCACAGACTTGCTTACAATTCAAAGTAACCGTTTGCAATTGTAAAAAGGCGTCCGATGTGAGATCGTCTGATACGCTGTGTGACCATGCCTTATATTTATTTGTTTGCATGAAGACGAAATGGGAATAACTGCATTTTTAGTCGGGTAAAATGTGTGTCGTGTAGCATTAATTGCAACGCTTCCTGCCATCGGAATGGGTTGGGGTTTTCTTCTTCTTCATGGATATGCCTTAAGTATGTGGCAAAGCGAGGCAAGGCAGCAGAGAGACATTGGCAAATTGCGAGGCGGCGAGCACAATGAAAACGCACCGCCGTTTCTGCTACATCAGTTCCGATCTGTTGAAAGTATTGGTTTCCCTTTGCCTCGGGCTGCATGGAGTCCGCTTCCCATTGATGACAGCTGATCTGCGTGAACACTTAGTGCGTCTTTAAAAAAAAAATACCCCGAGAGGAAGAGACAGGCACACAGTTGGTGACTCGCGTTGAAACGCCAAGCCCAAGCCACTGTAAAAAGCGTGCCAGGCAGCAGTTTGGTTTCTGAGCGGTGCTGTGGTTAAACCCTACAAGATTCGGCATTAAAATCACTCGGGGCTCACGATTTAGCATACGTGCTTTTTCTGTATTAAAGTGCATGCAGTACAATAAAATGTAACTATTATTTTTTTTACCAGGTAAGGCCCACTGAGCTATGTAGCTCTTTTCCAGAAGCGACCTGACCACAAATGATAGCTCAACGAAGTGGTTTATCACGTGGAATTTCCAACAGCCAAATACTTTCAATGTAGGTTTCTAAATGTGGAGGGAAAACCGGACGTCCCGGAGAAATATCCACGCGACCACGAGGAGAACATGCAAAAACTCAAAATATAAAGAGGCGTCAGGAGTCGGTATCCAACCCTCGCTCTCCTGTATACCAGGCGAGGTAGTTAACATATCGCCACAGTGGCGCCCATTATTCTATCTCGGTAGCTGCAAGCTAATATCGCTCGGTTGACGCTGCTTTGGAAAAAAAGTAAGCTACAGGCACTTGCTTAATACACAGTCTTGGTCAGGGTTTATAGGTCACATCCAGTGTCTCCAGAGACGGTACATAGGAAAGAGTCGGAATTTGAAACATTTAAATATACAAATAGACTTTTAATACGATTCATTGAATATTTAATTTCAATAAATATATATGACCCAACATGCAAATCCGGAAAGTAATCATGCATGCTTTAGTAAAACAAAACCATTGAATTAAAAGCAATTATTAATTGTAAAAGTTTTTACATATTTACAATATTTTCACGTTGTTGTCATTATGAGTACAATAGGTCATCCATATACATAAATACTACATTTCCTATGTCATCTTAAAATATATATTGGGATGTTTTTAATTTTATATATTGTCTTTTTCATAAAGGTATGAAGCTGTCAGTCAGTGATAGCTTGGGCATGGTACCTGCATTATAAGTTACCTGAGAATTGCTTCATAATGACTCTCCTGCTGTCACTCAAAAGAGATAGAAATAGATTTCAAAATCTAGGTCAGATCCCAAGCGGAATGGCTGAGTCGGATTATCTTACAAAAATAAATAAAGAAGGGGTAAGTCTGGGATAGTTTACTGACCTTTCGGAAGGAGTTTAAAAACGGATCAAATAGTTCGGAATACATTTATTGCCTAAAACTTTCATCGAACTTTAGCACAAGACGGAGGGATTATGGGGGTGTTTTTATTGCAAATTTGTTTTATTTAAATCGAGGCAGAACTTTAACCGATGACAAATGAACGTTGCACAATTGTCTTACCATTTGTGATGGAGTGAAATGAACCGTAATGGGATTTGTTTGTCGGAAAACTTATAATATTTGCCCAAAGCTAAATATATGGAAAACACCCGTCTTTAAGTGTTGCTGTTGGATTTAAGCATGGACCTAATGCATCTCAGTGGGACATGTGATTTTTTCTTGCGAACAGCTTTTCCGATGGAAATGTCATTTATGTTTGTGCTTACTTGGTGCTTACTCATTCTGCAGAGAGTGGGGGCAACGCACAGAAATGAACCTCTTTACAAAACCTAATGGCTAATATGCGTCACAGAGTAATTAGAACACATGCGATGCCTCTCCCCTCCAGCGATTCAATGAATTGTCACATTCACAACCGTTATTCTATTCAATAAGTATTTCTTTTGTGTGCTTTTCCTTTCCATCTCGTTTGTATTGTTACCTCTTGGGCTGTTTTTGTTTGTTTTTGTCTTATTTGTTTAGCGTCATTAGCTCTATTGGCCCATGTGTGATATTAAGTGCCACGGTGGCGAGATGTTAACTGCCTCGCCGGGTATACAGGTGGTCGTGGCTTTGATCACGACACCTTACACCTGATGTATATTTGTAGTTTGTATGTCTCTCTACCCGTGGTCGCGTGGACCTTTCTCCGGGTCCTCCATTGTGTTTTACCTCCACATTTAGAAACATGCGTTTGGAGTATTTGGTTGCTATAAATTTCAACACCATAAGCCGCTTCATTGAGCCATCATTTGTGGCCAGGTCTCTTCTGAAAATTAACTATATAGCTCAGTATATAGCTTAGCTTAGTTTATAACAGCATTTACACACAACTCGCATAACTGATGCACAATTTGATGCAACTGTCATGGACATACAAATCGAGTTTAATCGATGGATTCATTGCTACGTGCCTACTACTTTGCATCTTGTATGTCCACGGCAAAGTTTTGAGGTAAATTTAATCAATCGACGAAAACCTAGTAGAAGTTTCCCTCGGCCTATGCGGGTTCCGTTCGTGCGATTTTGTGCTGTATTACCCGGCTAAGCTCTTCCTAAACACCCCCCCCCCCCTATATTACGCGGTTTGAATTCACTCTACATGCCCCTATGCAGTCGGACGTGGAATAACATTGCGTGTACTGTATACGCACTGTGTACTGTATACGTCGTGTGCACTGCGTGTACTGTACGCACTTCGTGTGTGCAGTATGCAATATGCACTGTTTGTACTGTATGCACTATGTGTACTGTATGCACTGTATATACTGAATGCATCGTGTGTGTACTGTATGCGATATTCGTTCGGTTTCACTTTACGTGCCATTTATTTGTAACACATCTACTCCTACATCTACTACTACTTCCGCATCTACTACTACCACCGCATCTACTACCACATCTACTACTACTATCACCACATCTACTACCACATCTACTACTACTACCACCACATAGAGCGAGCAAGGGAAACCTGGAAATAATTTCTGGTTTAAACCGCATGAATGTCCACACTTTGTTTTCCAGTTGCCTAAAGCCATTTTGTACAAATTTTCTCCATCCTCCTACTCGCCTCATCTTAAGTCAATTCCCTTACCAGAAATTACGTTGTATATATTTATTGTATATTTAAACACTCAAAGGTGCAAATTTACCTCTGTCACTTAGCCTTCCTCGAACTTTGCATTCAATAATTGTTAAACGTAAGTCGAGATTAATCACACATGTTAATATGTCCCTTGTACTCATAAGGTCTTGATGTGACCTCAGGGGTCGCCCTTGCAACAAGGGGGTGAAACGCTTCACGTGTTTACGCGCGTCTCATCTTCTGGTTAAATAAAGGCACCCGGACTGACTTTAGCTAAAAGGGGGCATCACTCCGTGAGCCCAGTGGCACGGCTTGAAGCTTAGCAAGTGCAGGCGATAATGTGGAAAAATTCACTTTTGCTCCTCGGCTTTGTCAGGCATCAGCTCTGTCGGCTTTCCACATTCTCTCCATTTGACTTTAGGCATCAAGTCCACTGGGTACACCAACACAATGCGCCTCTTGAAATTTGCGTACATATTAGAGGCAAAGCAACTAATTAATTACAGTGCAAAGCAAATGGCTAGAAATGCTTAAACGGAGGCAGAATCCACTTTGCAACGCAACAACGACGTTGGATTTCAATAGGCGTCTGAAATTAACCACCATCACAATGGGCCCATCACAAGGAAGAAACACAAACAAATATACAAAAAAAATGTTTTGCCCGTATTGAAACGGCTGTACGCCGTATAGACCTGAAAACTCAATTCCCCTGTACAAGAATACTGTACAGGCAAACCGTATGGGTGGACAGGTATGGGACTCTAACAGAGGCAGTGAGTGGGTAGCAAGGGAAAGGGAATTCCAGACTACACGTAGGTCAGCAGGGAAGTACGACCTTGCACTAAGTGCACAATTTTGTCTGTTTAACAATGGCAAAACCCCACCGTTGGTTTATGTTTTCTAACGTGCAAGCAATGTCAGGAGACATTGGCAGAACATCCACAACCGCCCTCCACGTACACACTGGAAACCATACTTGTGCGTGCACATCAAATAGAAAGATCCCCGTATAGCCTGGAAAGAATGTTGGGGCAATTGCTGTTCGTGAGCACCTATGAAGGCCGGCACGACACACGAGGGGGTGAGTGGCCGACACCACGCGCAGTCGCCTTTGTCTCCCTAGTGGCGATATTTACACACCATACTAGGTACTCATTTTAGGCTGAGTCGACTTAGGGGAGGCCCAGGACCGGTTCAGATAATTGTCAATGGTGTCGTCCGTGAGCAGGAATCTAACTCGGCTCGCCAGGTTCATAGCGCAGCGCGCTAACCGCGACACTACCGCACCGCACACACATAGTCAATTACTAGCTGACCAGGATATTTGCAAACAAAAATAATCGCAGTACTAATTAGATGAGATGAGGCGTGTGAAGGACGGGTCTGGTTCATCCATATACCTCACATAGAGCGTGTCTAATAATTATTATAATCAGGGCAGAGGATGATGTTTGTCTGTAGTGATATCTGAATAGCATTTTATTTTTATATTCAGTGTATGTGAAAAGTGTCATATATTATTTCGTATGGGGTTGCAATGTTTGACGTGAGTTTTCCTCGTCAAAGTCCATGCAGTAATTTAGAAGTGAGCATTAGATGGATTGATACATGTGTAGTGACTGTGAATGTCACTGTGTGGTACCGGGCTTGCGAGGCCACGGCAGATAATATGTTGTCATTGTGTGCAGCCGGGTTACTGGGCCGTAGTACCAGCCCTAGCGGGGCTTGGGTGAGCGCTGGTTAGCGCAGAGGCACCACGTATAGTGTGCGGTGCGGGCTCCCGGTGAAGGAGCGAGAGAGTGTCAGCAAGCCAGGGTTACGTTGGAGCATGATACACTGGTTGACCTGCCGACACGTGATTGGATGATATTGGAAGGGGGTCACCGGTGGACCGGGGCCACTGGGTGGTCACGTGGTATAGAGGAGCTCTCGGGAGCCTTCGGGAAAAAGCTCGAGAGATCTAGAAGGTGGGCGGGGCGAGGGGCGGAGCCAGTCCCAGCCCAGGCCGTCATAACGGGGGCCCCATGAGGGGGCTCATGGTTCTTCGGGTTGTTGCTGAAGAAGATCCACGTCGGATTGAAGAAGCCTCTAGCCATGCGGTCCAGGACTCAGGACCCGGATAGCGAACCGTGTCTAGTTTTGCTGTAGCGTGGTTAGATGGGCGTTCAACACCCGAGTGTAGGTTACGTTATGTTGTGCTGAGTTGATGTCATAAATAGTGTTGCTCCCAAGATAACGTCTGCGACTCAGTTGGACTAACTACACATGGGTAACAGCATAAATGGGCCCTTCTATGGCGACAGTGGGTGTACTATACACAAGGGCTCACTAGAGGGCAGATTTCGGATGTCATGGAGGTCGGGTCAGGATATGACAATCTGGGTGAACCCGTGAGATCACGTGACCGGATGAGGGGGCACGCACGGGGACCCCCAGAAGGGGGTGAGCGGGCCAGGTGATGTGGACCCAGACTCTTCGCGAAGGATCGAGAAGGGAAATATAAGCCGAGCTCTGAGAGGGAGTGTGGCTGTTCAACCCGGGTAAGAAGTCATCTTCTTCGATCTTCGCTCTTCAGTCTCCGTACACGACGACACGACGGCGTGTCGGCTGTTGTAACTCAACCATTTCGGGATTTCGTTCAAGTGATTAGGAACGGTGGCCACCACCTTACATAGTTAACCTGTAATGTACATATTCGCTCGGAATGTACATAGTTAACCTTGAAACGTTGAATAGTGTTGGTTGTATTAAAGAATAAAATGTGTTGCCTCCCAGTCTTGGTGTGCGCCTGATTAGAACTACTGTAGTGGCATCGTGGGATGCCACTGCATGTGGTGTGAGCCGGCCTGTGTGAGGTACGAGATATACAGCGTGCACAGTACCGTCAGCCCTGCACTGTGGATGCAGTACCGGCCCTAGCGGGGCCCAGCTGAGATCAACTGTCAGGGATGGATGGCACTGCACTGCACGTGCAGTGCCAGCTCACAGAGGTTAGGGGGCGGTGCGGGGTTCACAAGGGGCCATGGCACTCTGAGTGAACCCGCGGCACACGTGACCGGAGGTACCGACTGGGGGGGCCTCCAAAGAGGGAGATCCTTCTGGGAGCTTCCAGAAGGTGGGCGTGGCTAGTGGCAGAACGAGTCCGCCACTGACAATGTAAGCCGGAGCCCTGCTGTTGTACGAATGAAGACTCCAAGTCGTCACCCGGGAGAAGAGCCCTAACTACAAGACCTGGACCGGGGTCCGGTCTAATATAGCCTCCCCAGTGTGTGTTAGGGTTTGGCTATCCCAGAGGGACTACCTCCCTAGCATATCTGTTAAAGGGGAGATACCTCTTTGTGTTTAGGGCGGAATTGTTAAATAAACTTGTGCTGCCTCCAAAGAAGCCTTCGTCTCCCTTGTGTGAACCACTACACTACTACACATGTATTTTTTTATTTGAAGCTTTCGTGACTGTAGGAATCCATATTCTTTGGTTCTTTCGGTAAAGTCACGTAGGTATAAAATGAAATAAAATAAATTACGACGTTTCGGGTGCAACACAAGCGTCCGTCATCAGGTGGGAAAGCATAGTCTGGTGCTGAGGCAGACTGTTTTAAAAGGTATGAAATGGGTGTAGCTGAAGGGTTATAAAGAAGTGGCTGGGGCTAGTGATGTTAATGTGAGAAATTAGCATGTAACTGTAAGAAAGAAGAGCGGCCTCCTAAACGAGGGCACGAAAGTGGATATGTTAATGTGAGGGATTAGCATGATGTTAAAGTGAGAAATAAGCATGTAACTGTAGAAAAGAAGGAGAAGTAGAGTGGCCTCCTCGACGAGGATTTTGCTGTTTCTCCAACCATGGAGAAACAAACCCTTGAGATTCCGATCAAAACCATCACGTTACCATACATAGCAGGCGTTACCAAAAAGATTTCCAAAATCCTAATCAAACACAAGATCCTTGTCCGATTCAGTACAGTACACAAAATCCGTGATCTGATCCCATCCGTAAAGGATGTCATTCCTGACTTTCAGTACCCTGGAGTCTACAAACTGAGTTGCATTTGTGGTGATTGTTACATTGGGGAAACGAAACGACATGTATCTGACCGCATTCGCGAGCACAAGTCAGATATGAAACACGGCAGGACGAACTCCTCTGCCGTGGCTGACCACCGCTACAACGCGGTGGGCTCTCATGATATTGTTTTCTCCGATACCAAAGTGCTCTGCAAGCCGTCTGGATACCACCAAAGATTTGTCCATGAAGCCATCCAGATATACAAACATAGACGTAACCTCAACCGAGAAGATGGATTCAAATTGAGCAATCATTGGAAGCATGTTATTAAACAAGTTCAACCTTAGCTGCCTTATAGTTTATATTCATCCCCACATCTCCAGTCTTTTTCTCCCAGTCTTGCACACTACCATCAATAGGAAATTTGACGTGCAGTGTTTCGATCGTGCAGATTTGCCGCCCCCCCCCCCACCCAACGTACTAGCACAGCTTTAGTTCGAACATCCTTGCCGCTCTCCCCGCTCCCACACTCACCCTGGCTCCCCCCCGCCCCCTCAGCTATATAATCTCTTGTTACAGCCATCTCTTTGACATACTTCAGCGATTGTTTTCGCTGTGGTGGTCCCCACCTGATGAAGGACGCTTGTGTTGTGTCCAAAACGTTGTGATTTAATTTAGTTGTTTTCATTTTTATTTTATAATTATCACCTACGTGACTTTACCGAAATAACCAAAGAGTATGATTCATGTATCAAAGTTTGATTCCTCTCAATATATCCTGATATTCAAATTCAAACGACAAGTCTATTTAAAATTGCCATAGTTGTTGTTGGATAACTGTCTGCGAAAACAACACTGCAACTGTCCAATCTTACCGAAGCTAATGACGACACTTAAATTCCGTTACGTTACACTGTGTAACAAAAAAATGCTTTGTTTCTGGGTTAGTAAGTGTTATTTCCTAATTGCTTATGCCTCAAAAGTACAGAACATGGCTATTATTCCTCACAAACTTTGCTTTTGTGACCAGGACAGTGATATTTTGAAATTTACCTAATTTCAATGAGAAAAAACGTGTGCATTTGTGTCATTCCTTCACGTAAAGTCCTGGTCATAAAAGCAACGTTTGTTGGGAATAATAGCCATTTTCTATACTTTTGAGGCAAAAGCAATGAGAAAATAACACTACCCAAGAACAAAAATCGTGTTACATAGTGAATTATAATCAGCCATGAATAATCCTGAACAAAGAACTCTGTAAAACGATTGGGCAATGAATGAGGATGAGAAGAATATTATAATAACACCACACAAAAATTACCGAGGTCACCAGGTTTAAAGTGTCATTTGTGTAACCGGGTGAGACATCAAGAGGCCCGGATGAATCTCATATTCGAAAGAGGGCTGGGGTATTATTAGTCCTCTGTGAGTAGGGGGCGATGCCTCGCTGTGCATGATCTCACTTGAGTAACTTGGCGGGACATTTTCGAATTTGTAAAATGTGGAACCTGACTCCGGCACCCAATGGCCTAACTCTTGCGAATGACGCCAGGCGATCTTTAACGCGTAATGCGAAGCGTGGCATTGCACATTGTGTACGTATGTTGTACTTGTAGTGTTTGCACCGTACCTTTGCCATGGTTAACAATCAGGGCGGCCGCTGGATTCGAAGCGTGAGCCTCTGCAACACCAGCGGCGAAAGCGGCGCCGCCGCTACGTCTGATCACCGCCGCAGAAGGGCGATTGATTGGCAATGCAGGCATCAATTCTAGATTTGAAGCTTTCGTGACTGCAAGGATTCATACTCTTTGTTTTTTTCGGTAAAGTCACGTAGGTGAAAAAATCAAATCAATTAAATGTTTTCATTTATTTTATTTGAGAGAATGCAGGCATCGTAAGCCTTTTGCAGAGTAATATATATTTTGAGAGGGCCACGGGCGTGGGGGGGGGGTAAATTGACATTTAAATTCACTATAAGACATAAGAAGATCATCTTACTCCAATAAAAGCAAAACAGCAGCATTCCATGCAATCATCAACCATATTTAAAAACGAACTCAGGCCTACACGTTCGTCGCGCGGGATGCTAACCACTGCGCTACCAATTAAAATGTAGCTTCACTGCATTAGCTGCATAGTCAAGAAGGGTTTTGCGCGCGCGCGAGCACACACACAGACACGCGCGCACGCGCGCGTTGTTTAATTCGAAATATGTAAAACTATTCAAAATTTACTTACAAGGCTTGCATCCATTCTAGTTTCCCTCCCCTTCCTTCAGCTGTTAACATGTCTCCTTCCCAGAGTGAGCAGTTGCAGTTATAGAAAACGTCCATCTGAAGAGAGGTTCACAGGGGCTGCCGATACATCTAACGCTGTTCCAACTCCTTCCTACCCTTGTTTCAAGCGTTTTAGGTTTTTGACTTCTTACTAATTTAGTTAATTCTATTCTAATTACAGCCCCGGGCAAGTGTATCTAAGGCGCAGGCAAGCCGGCTAGACAGCTATTGTCAGAAGTTTCAGGGCCATGCTCCAGGCAATATTCTTGCATAAGCCTCTGCCATAAGAGATGGGAGTTTCCCAAATTCGCTTTCCTCTCATTAATCGAGAAGCCTGAAAAAGATGGGAGGTTTTTTTTTATTCCTTTTAAAAACCCTTCAGCAGCACATTGTTATTTTTATTGCCACCTTGTTCCGTACCATCCATTTTCATAAAAAAAATGTTTTAACTGTGTGAGCACCGTGTGATTAAATAGTCGCCGTTGCTGTTTTCTCTGATATGATTATCATTGTTGCCATCATCTCAATCGCGCGATGGACATAGCTGGCTACTGGAAATGAAGCTGTGGATTTCATCTAATTTCGGTCAACGAAAGTAATATCACAGACATAATACACGGACTAGAGCACGTTAGTGAGACTTTTGAAATTAAAACGAAACTTTCTGAATAGATATGAATATCTCTCTATGTTTAGTTTGTCCTTCCACCGCACCACCGATTAGCGTGGTTAGCGACGTACGTTGTGAAGGAAGTTCAACATACATACGTACAACTTCACACCATTTTGAAGTTAGGTTGGCTGGCTGGCTGGCCGACTGCCCAGCTGGCAATCGACTAACTGTGGTGTCCACTTACTGTTGGGTGGACGGAGGCGGGCCGGAATTGATTAAACTTGCACTATTTTTTCAACTGCTACGCCACGAGGTCGAAACGAACCGGCGGCGACCTCTAGATCAACTTGTCCATCAGGAACACGTGTGCACAGTATTTAATTCCTTACATCAGACGTGGCATTGCATTAGCTACACAAATATGAAATGCATAACTCTTGAATACTAAACGCATTATTTTACATGTACTGTAACATACATAACAAGACGCATTTTACACGGTTATGTTTATTAAACAGTGATTATGGCTTTTTACTAACAGCTGACCTAGTAAGTCAAGATTAGGTTTGTTACCCTTCATAAAGAGGCCCATGATCAGATTACCCGGAATGCCCCCCCTCCCCGTCTCATCAGATGTCAAAAGCTAAGCTGATCTGAGCCTGGTCCATCCTAAGCCGCATCCGCACAAACCATGGCAGTAGATGCTTAATACCTGATGTACACATGGAAAATGGAAAACTCTCCATTGTGCGACTGTGCTCATCCAGAACAGAGCGTACCAACATATAACCACGCAATTCCCGATCCACAAATACAAAGGAGACATCACAGCGATGATACACTCCGCTGCTCCTGACACGGTGATCTGGCTTGACCACCTGAATGTGAAATCGTGGTTGTTTCTCTGCATCACATTTCGCCATACGAAAGAAGAAGAATTATACATATTAAAAATAATGGAATGACAAAAGAGGCATCCTATCAATTCATGGAGAAGGGGAAATGTTGAGATGCGTGGCGAACTGCGAATGAAAGGTACAGCTTAGATGTTCCCACTTCCTTCCCCATTCATTAATTCATTCCAATCATCATTTATTGTCATCAATTTCGTATTCACCGAATTCACACATCACACATTTGTCCCCATTGCTTCCTCTCATCTATTTAATTCACCTCATCTCCCCACATTACATGCATACGTTGTACCGTTAATGCTTTGGAAAGCGTGCCTTAGTTCAGGCGCTACCTACATTCCGCTAAGATAAGATGGCTCACTTGAGCGTGAGACAAAGCTGCAAACCCCCCCACCCCCCTCGTGTTTCGCACAAAGCATTGATGAAGCCACCAAGCCGTGGCAGGATGAGCGCCGTCAATTTGTTAAGTACGCAGTTAGGGCGAGCAAAAAAGAAAGCGGTGGACAACATTCGAAGTCGTCTGCATTCCTCGTAATAGACTGCACGCTCAGAAAAAAGTCGTTATCAAATGCCATCGATTGCAGAGCCCACACTCGTTGCCTCAAGCGCTCATTTCTCCCACTCTCTCTCTTTGTGTTTGGGCAAATGGAGCTTGCTTCACGCTGGTTTTAATTTGGATCGGCCCGCACCTAACCCATTGCCGTATTGGCCCGAGTAAATGCTTATTGACCAGCTTGGCGGTGGAATGAGAGGGGAGCAAGGAGGAGGGGGGGGCTTTGCCTGAGGGATGTGGAAGCTGCTGTTGCAGTGCACAGGGTTTCTCCTCTGTCTAATGGACTAACACGTGCTCGCCGTCCTTCGGGCAAATTCTACGTCTGGGAAGGGGGAAAACTAAAAAGATTGTAACCGAAAAAAAGAGGCACAAGCTCTGTTGCCAATTACAATTAAAAACATATTGGTGAAAGATACTCTTTAACCCTTCTGTGGATGTGCTCTGCCTCGAGCGGTGCGAGTGGCGTGCTGCTTAAAGAGGTATCTGCGCCGCCGTTCGCTAAGAAACGTCTCCCAGACATCTGTGGGGGGGAAAGAGCTTTATAGCTCATCGGATTCCTCCTGTATAAATAAAGATTCAGATGTAACTAACCACTCTCTGATATAACATTCACAAACGTACCAAAATGAGCACGCGCGGTCTGTCTCCAGTCATTCATAATAAAGGTTGCTTTGGTTAGATCGCGTTCTAACTGAAAAACCTTTATTATGAATAATACTGGTCGCGAAAGCCTCCGCGTTAAACTTCCTCTAGTCAGCACCGGCAGTTGGTGTCGTCGTTGTGTTTGGCAAACGCCAAGAATGAACACGAAAAAATGACGATACAACAATAGCGCAAGGTTATTCGAGGAAACCGCTTAGGGCCGTGGATGCGCGTAAGTGGCCGTCCACGATGCGGGCCACGCGCCGGGTTAAAGCGGGCGGATGGACGAGTGGGCGAGTGGGTGCGTGGATGAGCAAGCGGGTGGTTGGATGAGCAAGCGGGTGGGTGGATGAGCAAGCGGGTGAGTGGATAGACGAGCCAGCGGGCGAGTGAGCGGGCGAGCGGGAAGGTGGACGAGCGAGCGGGCGGACGAGCGAGCGGGCGAGCGAGCGGTGCTGGGAGTGTAAGGGCCCGTCCGTGTCAGCTCGGCTCGCCGTCACCAGCGCACGCCTGCCACATCGTATCTGCGGGCGCTGCCCCACGCCCGCAATCCCGCGTCAGCCCCTGCCACTTTCCGCCCCGTTACTCATGCTGCACGCGCAGCGCGAGTTGAGAGTAGTAGGGTGGCGGTGGGGTGAGCCGGTGTGTGTGTGTGGATGTGTGGGTTCGGGTAAAGGGGTGTGGGGGAGCGGTAGTGTAGTCGCGGTTAGCGCTACGCTGCGCTACGAACCCCGGCGACCCGAATTCGATTCCCGCTCATGGCCAACACCAGTGACGATTATCTGAACCGGTCCGGCGCCTCCCCTCGGACGTCTCAGGCTCGAATGAATAATTGGTGCAGTGTGTAAAATAAAATAAAAACATCGCCACTGGAGAGACAAAGGCGGGCGTGGCACTGACTGCTCACCCACCGCCTCGTGTGCCGTGCCGACCTTCATAGGTCATATTCGCTAACAGCACTTGCCCAAACAGTATGTTAAGGGTTAAGGCTATACGGGGGATCTTTGTCTTTTTGGGTTCGGGTATGGAAAGGGGGCTGGAGTTGGTTGAGGGGTAGGAGGATGGCAAAGGGGGGTGGGGGACACACACAAAAAGTCACGTGTGTGTTTTGTCGAGCGCATGGTTACAATGTGGGACAAGCGGAATACGCGGCGGTGGCGGTTCCAATTTTTTTTACGTGGGCCACGACTGAAACGGCCGGGGCTTTAAAGTCGTCGTTGCTGCACGCTGCTGTGCGCTGACGCTGACAATTTACCCTCAGGACAGAAGTTACGCTCTGGTGTTACAGAGTAGTCCAGCTTTACCATGCAAAACAATGTGTGTCTGTGTCTACATATCGAATGCACGATTGTGGGGGAGAGGTAGTGTGGCGGTTAGTGCACTGCGCTTCGAACCCGGCGACCCGAGTTCGATCCCTCGCTCGCGAACCAATACCAGTGGCGAATATTTTAACTATTGAACATCCTCAAATGGGTAGCTTCTGAAACATAATCTGTGGGCTCTACCAGGTGAAATAAAATATAGTTTAGTTTAATTTTGTTCGTTATTTTCTTACCTTTCCTATAAGTTGCTCTCATATCGTGTTTTGTATTATTTGTTAGTTGTAACTTTATGACCCGCCCCTACTGGACATCGGTGAAAAATAACTTTAGAGCTCAAAGGATTGTTTCACTATAATACCGATGATTCTGTTACACGTATGATTAGCCAGATTCAGGTATCCTGTGAGGCTCGCGTAACGTGGTTTCGGTTATGGCTCAGCTCTGGAAATAAAAAAAAACCATCCGTGCCACTTGACCCCGTGCTGGCACGACTTGGTTGTGGCAAGTGGAAACGCGGTATTAGTGTGCCGAGCGAGCGGTAGAGTGCTGAGACATTTGCAGGCCAACGCAATAGGTGAGACAATCTGAAAGACGAACGACGGCTGCGAGATTCTCCAGGGTACTCTTCGCCCCCCCTCGCATCCTCCAGTGAGCTGGAAGTCAGGGTTTATCCATTATTGGGAGAAGCATTGTGTGCATTGAAATTTAGGCATGTTTAATAAAGTAAAAATGTGTTGTCTGGGGCTTAGTAATGTCATGCAAAACATCATTATATTAAAACTATCTTCTTTGCCCGTCCTAGGACGGAAGCTGTAATATTTACGAAAAAACTGAGCAGAGTGTCACTGTATCTTGTGTAAATTTAATGGCAGTGAATCTTGCACGAAAGTATGTCAACAAACACTTCACTGCAGTTCACTGTAGCACTGTATTCATGGCAGTGAATCTTCCACGAAACTAATTCATTAAACACTTTACTGCAGTTGACTGTAGCACTGCATTAATGGCAGTGATTCTTGCACAAAACTACGTGACAAAACACTTCACTGCAGTTCACTGTAGCACTTTATATAACTGACCTTCAATTTGTTCAAATTCACTGCTTTGATACTTTCTTCTCTTCTGCTTTCGGTCGCTGGGGTTGAAATAAATTGGAAATCGAACCGAGAAATGTCTATTTTACCATAATGTAGAAGCATAAATTAGACTTACCTTTTGTCTCAAGTGCTGAAGAAATAAATAACGACACCAAATCCACTTTTTTGCTGCGTATAATTATGTATTAGATTCACTTTCAATAAAGAAACGTCAAACTTAAAGCGAATTTGCGAAAAAAAATATTTCCGCTCGACCTTCTGCGTGAGCGTAAAAATCCATCCGCTTATGAATATTAATGACGGGGGGGCGGTGCGGCATGTGGAGTGACGTCACGCGCGGGACACACAAACATAAATTCTTGGCTCATTATAGTAGTAATATAAAAAGCTGTTTCTAAATAATGCAAACACTTGCATATACTGTATTACTATCTGTGGGGTTTTTTCTTCTCGCTCTGAATAATGTTTTTTTCTCATCCTTTGCTGAGAACTTATTTTTAAGCAGAGGCCTGCTCAGGAATGCTTTATGAGTTCAACTTTGTAGGTTTTGTGGAAGTGCCAGATAACTCGTTGATGTATTTTCAGGTTGCACCGCGTGTTGTTTGGCAAGACGTCACTCACGGCACAACACGAAATCACACCCCCCGAAACAAAAGAAAAATACTAAACATTCCGGCAACCTGTCACAAACCTCTCTACTTTCATGCGTCCGACACCGTTATCTCATTGCCCATTCAGGCAGGCCAGTTTGTATGACGCCAGCTCTATCTCTGTGTGATCCACCAATTTCAACCTTCCGAGTCGCTGATTTGAAACCTATTGCAAAACGCATGCAGGGGCCTACGATAATGCCATTGTAGGACGAGGAAAACTCAACGTACATCCACTGCAACCACGACGCAAGCGGAAGGAAACAGAGGCAAAGGGCGACTCAGAAGGTTGAGGCTGGAAAATGAGGAAGCGTTTAGGAGTGGGGATAAGACAGATTCAATGAGTTGAAGAACAGGTTTAGCAAGGCGGTGAGAGAGGCTAAACGATTGTACTCAGAGAGACTAAAACACCAGTTCTCTGCTAACGACTGCTTCTGTCTGGAGAGGGCTCAGGCAGATCACCAACTACAAGCCCAGAGCCCCCCACACCACTAACGACTCCCGCCTAGCCAACGACCTGAACGAGTTCTACTGCAGATTTGAAAGACAATTGGACTGTCCTGAACTACCCCTTCCCACCCAAGAGGCCCCTATCCCACCCCACACTACAGAGACAACTATCTCCATTCAGGAGGGAGAAGTTAAAAAACTTTTCAAGAGGCAGAACCCACACAAAGCAGCTGGGCCGGACTCTGTCTCTCCAGCCACCCTCAGGCACTGCGCGGACCAGCTGTCTCCAGTGTTCACCAACATCTTTACCACCTCCATGGAGACATGTCATGTACCAGCCTGTCTCAAGTCCTCCATCATCATTCCAGTGCCCAAAAAGCGAAGGCCAACAGGATTAAATGATTACAGACCCATCGCCCTTACCTCTGTGGTAATGAAGTCTTTTGAGCGCCTGGTCCTGGCACACCTCAAAGCCATCACAGACCCTCTACTGGACCCCCTTCAGTTTGCCTACAGAGCCAACAGGTCTGTGGATGACGCAGTTAACATGGCCCTCCACTTCACCCTACAGCATCTGGACTCCACAGCATCCTACGCCAGGATCCTGTTTGTGGACTTTAGTTCGGCTTTTAACACCATCATTCCTAGCCTGCTTCAGGACAAGCTCTCCCTGCTGAACGTGCCAGACTCCACCTGCAGATGGATCACAGACTTCCTGTCTGACAGGAAGCAGTGTGTCAAACTGGGATCACAAGTTTCTGCCGCCAGGTCAATCAGCATCGGATCTCCTCAGGGCTGCGTCCTTTCACCCCTGCTATTCACCCTGTACACCAACAGCTGCACCTCCAGTCACCAGTCCGTCAAACTCTTGAAGTTTGTGGACGACACCACCCTCATCGGGCTAATCTCTGATGGGGATGAGTCTGACTATAGGAGGGAAGCTGACAGCCTGGTGACCTGGTGTAGCCAGAACAACCTGGAGCTTAATGCTCTTAAGACCGTGGAGATGGTTGTGGACTTCAGGAAGAATACAGCCTCACTCACCCCCATCACCCTGTGCGACTCCCCAGTCACCAATGTTGAGTCCTTCCGCTTCCTGGGCACTATTCTTTCCCAGGACCTCAAGTGGGAACTGAACATCAGCTCCCTTATCAAGAGAGCTCAACAGAGAATGTACTTCCTACGGCAGCTGAAGAAATTTAATCTGCCAAAGACAATGATGGTGTGCTTCTATACAGCCATCATTGAGTCCATCCTCACCTCCTCCATCACCGTCTGGTACGCTGCTGCCACTGCCAAGGACAAGAGCAGACTGCAGCGTATCATCCGCACTGCTGAGAAGGTGATTGGCTGTAATCTACCAACCCTTGAGGACATGGACCTGCACACGTTGAGGACCCTGAGGCGAGCGAGGAAGATTGCGGACGATTCCTCGCACCCTGGATACTCTCTGTTCCAGCTACTCCCCTCCGGCAGAAGGCTGCGGTCCATCAAAACCAAAACCTCACGTCATAAAAACAGTTTTTCCCATCCGCTGTTGGCCTCCTCAACAAGGCCAAGGGCTTAAAATGACTTTTACACTTAAAATGACTGTTACACTTACTATAACATTTTATCTACATAATTACACCTTTCCCTACTTACAACGTGTAATCTTATTTGTATTTTTGTATTTTAAGATTGTTTAATACGGCTAATTAACATTTTACATTTCGCATTTTATAAGGTCTACTTATTCATAATTTTAAAGATTTTAGCCCTTTAGTATTACTTATACTTTGTAACGTTAGTATAGTTAGAGTGTATACCTTTTATATAAGTTAAGATTCCTACTTGTTCAATGTATGCACCGTCCCGCCATAGTGAATTCCTTGTTTGTGCAAACTTACATGGCGATTAAAACCGTTTCTCATACTGATTCTGATTCTGAGGAAAAGATAGACTTGATTGCGTTAGGAGGAGGCACCGGAGCAGAGAGGAATGACGATGGAAACATCAGCAACAGATGGATTATGATGGTGAAGACCTCCAACAGTTAATCAGGATCAGAATATGTATCAATTCTGGAGGAATCCGATGAGCAAAACAGCTTTTTTTCCACAGATGTCCAGTAGGGACAGGTCAGCAAGTTACAACAACAAACAGTACCAAAAAACACAATAGGAGTGCAAAGTATAGGAAAGGTAAACCAATCGCTTAAAATATATATACAAATACACCTAAACTATGTTTTATCTTACCAGGTAAAGTCCACTGAGCTATTAGCTTATTGTTTTTGCAGACGCGACCTGGCCACTAATGATAGCTCAACGAAGTGCCCTGCTTAGCATGTAGATATTGAATAACTACTGCTGCTGCTGACAGAAGTTAATGGACCCCGGCAACCTCCGTGATGTGGCTGGACGAGGGAGAGAGACATCGACTGCTAGTGCTCCCACAACTTGAGCTCATGTCCACTTTGGAGTCTGACCTGCGTCTGTGGCTATTGCTCGGCCAAATGGGGTGCGTGCGATGTGACTGGCGAAACCCTGAAAAACCGGTGACCAGTGCCGCAGGGAGGCACCACTCGCACTGGATAAGAGGAGTGTTTTCCCGTGTACCTCTGCCAGAGAAGCAGGTTAATGTCTTGATGTGAGCGATTATTGCTTTACCCATCAGGCTGCCTCTGGCATTCTAGCCAAACCGCTTAGATGTGATGATTTTTTAAATGTACCTCCATCTTTTGGGAGCCCCATAGAGCAAAAGGCAAGGCTGATCCTTCCGCATGCTGACTATCCATGGTCTACCACTTAAGCTGCTTCTTTAAAAAAATTAAGGCTATCATTACGGCTTTTAAAGTTTAGACGAGCGAGATGGTGTTCCGAGCCATAGCCTTCAGGCCTCTTAACCACTGTGTGGAAGGTCTGGAGGTTTCATTGACCCTGAGTCTGCTGTGAAGCCATAATATAAGCAGGGTTTTTTGGCTTTTTGGTCCTGTTGTTTGCTTGTGAGTTTATATTACGCAGAAGCAACACATTAAATTGCAAACGTTTGCAGCGAGGAAAGGCACATGGAACCGTTACATTTACGGCGACAATAATAACACACAACGGCTTCTGCAACATAAATTTAGAATTGTATACTCTGCAGAATCCTCTGAATAATGAAGCGAATGATCAAACACATTTGGCTTCAAAGAAATTCCCTTGAAAGAGAGAAGAGAAAAAGCCTGTACCTGGAAGGCTGCAACCTACACTCCCATGCACTGCTCCCATGGGTTGAAAATCCCTCTTTTTTCTTAAAATAGACATTAATTTTCCAAAACGATGGTATACAAAGCACATCAAGAATACCCTTTAACACCCTTCATTATGTGCTTTATTTTATCCGGTTTAAGAATGCCGAGGAAATCGACCCAGTTGTTTATGTTTATAAATATTCGCATATGCCTGCTTCGTAATTTGTGTCGCTAAATAATTAATTTTCATAGAATCTATAGCCGAGATGCATAAGTGAGAGATAGGACATGCTTTTCATTTTTATACAGACACGATGAAAAATATAAAACACCTGCAACGGCTCACAGTAAGTGTGAGAACGGCAGTTTTTTTACTCTGGCAATTACTAAGATTGGTATAAAATATTGGTGCAAAATCTTATTTGGCAATAAAAAAGCGTTTCCATTACCGGAGGAATGGTTTCCACTCAAGGAATCTCAAGAGAGGCTCCTGCAGAGGGGAATTTGGCCTACTCTTCCATGCTGGCAGGATATCACACTTCAGAATCAGAAATTGTATTCATACTGGAGAAATCCGATTATCTTATAAGCTTGTTTTCACAGATGTCTAGCAGAGGAAAGTCAGAACGTTACAACAGCAAACAATAGAAAACACGACAGGAGTGGAAAGTATAGCAAAGGTAAACAAATCACTTAAAAATATACAAATGGAACTAAATGATGTTTTATCTTACCAGCTAAAACCCACTGAGTTATCTGCTTCTTTTTCCAAAAGCGACCTGGCTATCACAAATTATCGCTCAACTACGTGGAAATGTATAGCAACAAAATAATCTAAATAATCTAAACTGCCGATGGAATAACTCAGGCGTACCCACGCATACTGCTGGGTGGACAAGAGATACAGGAGACTCAAGAAAATGTTTCCACTGCCACACGGGAAGATGGAAATGTACCCATTAATCTGCGTTCACTATTAAGATAACAGTCGCTTTGCTTTGTTAAAGAGAGAGTGAGAGGCCAAAGTGGGAGATAATATTTAATGGGGAGCTTTACTTGAAAATTCTGAAATAATGTCATGGTTTCAGTACGTTGGCTTAAGGCAGTGGTAATATCATACGCACTTGACTATTCCCCTGCTGCCTGCTAAGAAGATATTTTGTTTTAAGTAACCATTATTTTCTTCGGGAAAAAAAATCCACATTGGCTGGATATGACAGACAACATTTGTGCAAATTTGATTAATATCTGATTGTTTCGACAAAAATAATGTGTACTTAGTGATCAACATATATGGATTATATATAAGCTTAATGTCCTCCAACCGACAACCGATTAGCATTGCAGGATTGTGAGAGATGACAGCAGCTTGGGGAAATGCTTTAATCCAGCAGTGCATTGACCATGGCTGATGATGGTGATAATGCCCCAAGTGGAATATTATCTATGAATTATCCCAGCCTGATTTGTACTTCACAATTAAATCGGGAATTGTTTGCCACTTGTCAGGGATATTTTGATCGATTATTGCATTGATGCAAATATTTTTTCTCGCTCGGAGGCTTAATTGAGGGGGTAAAAATGCTGAAAAAACTCGCATATTACTAAAGCTTTCATGCAAACAATGCAAAATCGCTATAATATTGTACACCAACGGGGTTTTCTACCATTATAAATTCAAGATTGATTCGTCGATTTGGTAAATTAGGTTGGGTGAACAGACTTGTAATCTTTTTTAAAACCGTCATTTGTATAAAAAAACATGCATGTGAGAGATTCCCAGAAGCTCGGAATTAAATAACGTTATTCTTTTTCTTGGTTCTTTCGATAAAGTCACATAGAAGGGAAATAAAAAAATTATAAAAATACAACATAATAATAAAATAAATATTTTCAAGAAGATTAATCCCTGCAGTCACGAAAGCTTTAAATCGAAAGTTATTCTTTTTTTCAGCACTTCATCTATCCAGTGTCATCCTCATAACTGTGGCTTGCAATTCAATGACAGACGCTCTGGAGAACCCCATTCAATTGCTCACACTGCCCTACCAGACGAACAAACCATGTCCATCCCTCTTGCCTTCCATCGTATGCTCGTTAATTCCCAAGTATCAAGCCGCCTGTCACTAATTTGACAGCCCTGCCAGGAGAGCGCCGGTCTAAATTAAACAACTGCACTCGTCTGCACACCTTGAATAACCCCCCCCCCCATTGACCCACCCCCACCCCGACCATTTGCTGCAACGTTCTTTGTGCAGCAACGCTTAAAAAAATCTCCGAAACATGCAAAACGATTCCTTTTTCTTATTATCAGATTTGACCAGGGGGCACAATTACGACTTCAGGTATAAATATCTTTGAAGTGAAGTGTGGCGTTCGGCAAAATGGAGGGGCTTATACGTTAGCTTTGTGTCGTGCCTCGGGCACCGTGTGCATTTGAATGCTCTAATTGCGTGGTCTTTGCGTGAGGTTTTAACAAAAAAAATATATCAAGATCCTGACCCTCCCCGAAAAGTGTGCGAAGAGCAGCAACAATAACAACAAAACAAAGACGGACGCATTAACGTTAGAAACACGCGCCAATTAAAATGAAGGTGTCTTCTCTCGCCGTGCTCTGACGATGCTTTTGTTTGCTCTGAATTTCATTTTTGTGCGATACTCCTTCTGTTGCATCTGCATGCAGTTTTAGCGGAGCGGTCTCATAGGCCCTCAATTATTTCTCACCGATGGCCTGGTAGTTTATATTCAGCACGGATGCCGAGGCATGTTCTTCAATACCGATGCGTTTGTGTTTTTGGTGTCGAGCATGTGGCACAACACTAATGCCATGGTGCAAACCTTGAAGCGCGTCTTGCACAAATCGTGGCCGGGTGCACAAATGGAACAAAAGAAAACGTGCCGGAGTCGCGGTGACTGTGATCACCCAGAATAGAACCATGGGATATAATATGGAGCGACTCGATGCCCGATTCACAAATACGAAGGTAGTAGGGACGTCATCACGGCGATGATGCACCACTCCCGCTACTCCTGACGCAATTACCTGGCTCAACCACCTCAATGTTAAATTATAGTTGTTGATCTACATCGATATCAGCCAACCGAAGACAAATGCGATGGATTTTATTCCAAAACCACAACAACCAGCATATACACATTTGGTTATTTATTTACATGCCGTGGTTTTACTTACGTAATCGTCATAATCCGTTCCGTTTACGGAGCATTATGATTTTCTGCAAGGCCTGACATTTAAATTTGTTTTATCCTTAAATCTACTTCTGTTGTCTTTTAAATACATTTCTCCATTAGCAGCAACAGTGTAATATAAATAAAAAAGACGCACATTTAATTTACGTGAAATTTATTGCGGATGCTTTCCAAAATGTTAATCGTGCATGATTTAAATGCATTGTAGAAAATAACCACTGTTTTTATTTTAGAGCATTAAAGATTTAATTTGTGGATATTAGCCTAGTTGCGTCTCAGTGGCAATTCCCATTGCTGTTTAGTCAGGGTATAAGCCATTGTCTAGCAGCTGCACGTCACACATTTAGGACATTTAATATAGAGTACGGTGGCCATGAATAGTTAAAAGGTTATATTGTATATTAATTTAAAATAGAGGTATTCGTGGCCAATGGAATAATCCGTGTTTGTTTCTGCGTTGGGCCACGTGGTGGTAGTTTTATGCCAACGTTTATGTCATGCACCCTCCACCACCCGACAGGATTATCACGTTTACACAGATATCAGAATCTTGAATTAGCCTGGAGGAATCCGATGAGATCTGAAGCTCTTTTGCACAGATGTCCAGTAGGGGTGGGTCAGCAAGTTACAACAACCAACAATACAACAAACGATACAGTGAGGGAAAAAAGTGTTTGATCCCCTACTGATTTTGTACGTTTGCCCACTGACAAAAAAATTATCAGTCTATAATTTTAATGGTAGGTTTATTTGAACAGTGAGAGACAGAATAACAACAACAAAATCCAGAAAAACGCATGTAAAAAATGTAAAAAATTGATTTGCATTTTAATGAGGGACATAAGTATTTGACCCCCACTCAATCAGAAATATTTCTGGCTCCCAGGTGTCTTTTATACAGGTAACGAGCTGAGATTAGGAGCACCCTCTTAAAGGGAGTGTTCCTAATCTCAGCTTGCTACCTGTATAAAAGACACCTGTTCACAGAAGCAATCTATCAATCAATCAGATTACAAACTCTCCACCATGGCCAAGACCAAAGAGCTCTCCAAGGATGTCAGAGACAAGATTGTAGACCTTCACAAGGCTTGAATGGGCTACAAGACCATCGCCAAGCAGCTTGGTGAGAAGGTGACAACAGTTGGTGCGATTATTCGAAAATGAAAGAAACACAAAAGAACTGTCAATCACCCTCGGCCTGGGGCTCCATGCAAGATCTCACCTCGTAGAGTTGCAATGATCATGAGAACGGTGAGGAATCAGCCCAGAACTACACGGGAGGATCTTGTCAATGATCTCAAGGCAGCTGGGACCATAGTCTCCAAGAAAACAGTTGGTAACACACTACGCCGTGAAGGACTGAAATCCTGCAGCGCCCGCAAGGTTCCACTGCTCAAGAAAGCACATATACATGCCCGTCTGAAGTTTTCCAATGAACATCTGAATGATTCAGAGGACAACTGGGTGAAAGTGTTGTGGTCAGATGAGACCAAAATGGAGCTCTTTGGCATCAACTCAACTCGCCGTGTTTGGAGGAGGAAGAATGCTGCCTATGACCCCAAGAACACCATCCCCACCGTCAAACATGGAGGTGGAAACATTATGCTTTGGGGGTGTTTTTCTGCTAAGGGGACAGGACAACTTCACCGCATCAAAGGGACGATGGACGGGGCGATGTACCGCCAAATCTTGGGTGAGAACCTCCTTCCCTCAGCCAGGGCATTGAAAATGGGTCGTGGATGGGTATTCCAGCATGACAATGACCCAAAACACACGGCCAAGGCAACAGAGGAGTGGCTCAAGAAGAATCACATTAAGGTCCTGGAGTGGCCTAGCCAGTCTCCAGACCTTAATCCCATAGAAAATCTGTGGAGGGAGCTGAAGGTTCGAGTTGCCAAACGTCAGCCTCGAAACCTTAATGACGTAGAGAAGATCTGCAAAGAGGAGTGGGACAAAATTCCTCCTGAGATGTGTGCAAACCTGGTGGCCAACTACAAGAAACGTCTGACCTCTGTTATTGCCAACAAGGGGTTTGCCACCAAATACTAAGTCATGTTTTGCAGACGGGTCAAATACTTATTTCCCTCATTAAAATGCAAATCAACTTATAACATTTTTGACATGCGTTTTTCTGGATTTTTTGTTGTTGCTATTCTGTCTCTCACTGTTCAAATAAACCTACCATTAAAATTATAGACTGATCATTTTTTTGTCAGTGGGCAAACGTACACAATCAGCAGGGGATCAAATACTTTTTCCTTCAATGTAGGTGTGGAAAATAAGGAAAAGGTAAGTCACTAAGAATAAATAAATACGAATTGCATTCATTGATAGTTCTTGGATGGGTGAAATCCATCCACCGCAGGTGAACTGTACTCTATCTTTGTGCCGTGCATATGTATGTTGAACTTCTTTCGCACTGTACGTAGCTAACCGTGCTAATTGGAAGTGCGGGGGAAGGAGAACCAACTAAACACAAAAAGCTGTTCTTTAGAAATTAGTGTGCAATATAGATGATTTATAAGTACAGTATACAGCTCCAGTGGCTTCCTGTACTCTATGCTCCCACGCCTATACCAAACTCACACTGTCCGGTGTGGTGAAGATTGGTCAATTAAGCGTCAAGACCTGCACGGAATGGTGTTCCTCACTCAGCAGTAGATATACAACTGTCCTGTACACCTACATCAGTACTACTACTACTCTTATGAAATGGTATACTGCCATATGGTATTGGCTTCATGGTGTCTACGGGGATGGTAATATATCATTGTTGCTGCGAATCCTCATATTTTGCATTCCAAACACTGTTTTCTCGTTAGTTGCACACACACGTCCGGGCGGGTGCAGAGAGGGAGGGAGGGAGAGACTTGGCTGCATAGCTAAATACTGCCTGGGAGCAGTAGGGGATTTTAACCAATTCCTGCCCATCTGGCGCTAAACCGTTCCTTGTTTTCTATCTGCATTAGCACCAACAGTGTGTTTCTCGTGGTGCATTATTAAACAGTGGGCAACATGCTGGGAGAGCTGCATAACAATAATAACAACGTGGGCAGTGAGTGATTCAAGTCGCTAGCCGTAGTTGCGTCTGTATCTTTCGCGGGCACGAAAGTACAAATTATTAATACAATGCCAAATTGAGAAGCGGCGTCGTGAAATACATGCTTATGTAGACGCCAAATTTACGTTTGGACGTATCTCAAACTTTATCTTTATTTACGCTATAATGTGCTGCACCCATTGAATTATAATAATGCTTCGCTGTATGCACTGAATTAAATGCCACCTTGACTCCCAAAACAGGGCTTCTCGAATATCTCCTCGTGAGCACTTCGTATAGCGTCCGCCACCCAAAGGCTTCCGCTAAACCTGTTAATTTGCCACTCAAGAGTTGAACAAGCTTCGCGGGACCCGGATAAGCTCTCATTTTGCAAAAGAATAAAGGGTTAAATCATTTGCAAAGCATTGCTCCTGAAGGCTGCTTTCACTGCGCAGACAAAGGGTACTCTCGCAATATAAATTCAGGGTTCATCTCCTCTCTCTCTCCCTCCCTCTCTTTCTCCCAGCAGATACCCCCCCCCCCTCCTTCTTAAGCTCAAAACCCCGAGGGGCCGGGGGGTGCATGGGTAGGGGAGGGATGGTTTGGGGGATGAGGGAGCCGCGTGTGAGGGGAGGTGGCTCGGGCTGCAGCACCGTGGATGTTAAGAGGGCGCCGCACGACTGTGGGGGCCATAAGAATTTCATGAGTTCCACAGATGATCAGAATTTATTTTATTTTTTTACAAAAAAGACAAAAATCCCCCGTGTAGCCTTAACAGACTGTTGGGGAAAGTGCTGTTAGCGAGCACCTATATAAAGGCCGACATGGCACACAAGTGGCCAACACCACGGCCGGCCGCCTTTGTCTCCCTAGTGACGATGTTTACACACCGCACCAGGTACTAATTTGAGGCTGAGTCGACCTAGGGGAGGCCCTGGACCGGTTCAGATAATCGTCACTGTTATTGGCCGTGAGCGGGAATCGAACCTGGGTCGCTAGGGTTCGTAGCGCAGCGCCAGTCAGAAGAAGCGCGCTGCTGAGACAGCCGTGGAAGTTGTGGGGGCTGGGTGAGAGAAGGGCCGGTGGGACAATGAGCTCCCCCCCATCACTCTCGTGGAGGATGCCACCGCGGTCACAACCACCTAAAGCCACGGGATGAGACCCGCGGCAGTTGCTGCGGCGGGCACTTGGATCGGGGGACCCGGGACTGGGGCTGGGCACGCGGAATCCGGGGATGAAAGTGTGCGCTTGGAGAGTAGGGGAGAGACGTTGTAGAGCAACACAATCACAAATATATCTATAGTGTTGCAGATTATTTGCTTATTTAACAGTATATACACAAATGAATTGCAGCAATGTGTAATCCATTATTTAATAGGTCTGTGCTTGGTTGATTCTGATGGGGGGGTGGTGGGGGCAGGGGAGTGCGGGGATTTCACAAATATGATTCAAGGTGTTGTTGATGTGTCTGCGTGTGTGTCTGTGTGTGTGTACGTGTGTGTGTCTGTGTGTGTGCGTGCGTGTGTGGTGGGGAGCGGTGGTGTAGCGGTAAGCGCTACGCTGCGCTACAGACCCGAGTTCGATTCCCGCTCACGGCCAACAGCAGTGACGATTAACTGAACCGGTCACGAGCCTCCCCAAGGTCGACTCAGCCTCAAATGAGTCACTGGTACGGTGTGTATAAAATCGCGACTCGGAACACAAAGGCGGCCGGGCGTGGCACTAGTCACCTACCCCCTCGCGTGCCGTGCCGGCCTTCACAGGTGCTACTCGCTCACAGCACTTGCCCCAACACTCTGTTTAAGGCATACGGGGGATCTTTGCGCAGTGCGCACGTGTGTGTGTGTAGCGGTGACTTACTATTTAGCGTACTTGTCCTACTAAGGGGCCGTCCATAAATGACGTCACGCGATTTTGGAAGATTTTTGACCCCCCCTCGTCACACGGCGTCACGAAGTCAGACCCCCCCCCTCAAATATGACGTCACAAAGTTCTGCCCCCCCCCCCCCCAAATAAAATATGCTTCTAATCGCTTTAAACTATTGTCATGTAATGTGCCGCTGCACTCTGATGTTGTAGGAGAAACATTTATTAAAAAGTATATTTAATTAAGTAGAACGTGTTGTCTATATTTATTTAAAGTTGCGCATTTTGATGTGACGTCACATTTCTCAAACCGCCCCCCTCGTCACACATCGTCACAAATTACTGCCCCTCCCCCTAGGTGCGTGATTACAGACCATGACTAACATCAGTAGGGCCTTGCGTAGATTGACTCAGCCTTCAATGAGTGCCTGGTACGATGTGTAAACATTGCGAAGACAAAGGCAGTTGGATGTGGTACTGGACACAATGACCCCTCATGTACCATTACATACAATGCTACTATCGGCTCAGACCTATCTTATTTTATCTTACTACATATGTCTGCATGATATCTACTTTCAACAATATTACATTTGTAGTGACTGGGAATGTCACTGTGTGGTGCCGGGCCTGCGAGGCCACGGCGGGATGTATACTGCTGTGTGTACACCCCGGACATGGGGTGTAGTACCAGCCCTAGTGGGGGCTTGGGTGAGCACTGGTTAAGCGCGATGGCACCACGCACAGCTCTCGTTGAGAGAGCCAGAGAGTGTCAGCCAGCTAGGGTTATGTTGGGGGCATGATAATCTGGCTGACCTATGGACATGTGACCGAATGATACTGGAGGGGGACCACCAGTGGAGGGGGCCAATGGGTGGTCACATGGTCCAAGAATAACTCTCGAGAGTCTTTGGGCAAGGACGAGAGAGATCGAGAAGGTGGGCGGGGTGAGAGGTGGAGCCAGCCCCAGCCTGGCCCGAAAAAGGGGGGCCCTGAGAGGGGCTCGGGGTTCTTACTGTTGGAGAGGCAGGAGATCCACGTCAAGCTTGAGAGAAGCCTCCAGCCATGTGGTCCGGGAACCCAGGTTGTGGTCCGGACCGGGATAGCGGAACCGTGTCTAGTTCCGCCGTAGCGTGGTTAGTTGGGTGGTCACCACCCGAGAATATGTTGTGTTAATAGCTTGGAGTATGTTGTGCTAAGAGTTTAATAAAACGTGTTGCTCCCAAGACAATGTCTGCGACTTAGTTGGACTCACTACACATTTTATAACTTAAAGCAAACGTAATATAACCCTTATTTAGTATTATAACTTCATATTATACTTACGATGAAAATTCATTATATGTTTCATGTATCTATAGAATGATTGTTTAAAAAAGATTACACGTGAAAAAGAGCTTTATAGCTCGTCGGATTCCTCCAGTATAAATAAATATTCATATTTTGAAAAAATTCACAGCATTCGTCCAGTATCATCATAAGCCATGATCAATCCACTGCTGCGTGAAGGCCTCCCAGAAGCCACCACCATAATTTATTGCGATCCTGCGATTAATTATTCCACCCAGCACCTTCACGCCAGCTGATTCTATTGCTCCACCTCCCGAGAGTACTTTTTTCTCCGACATTTATGTGTATTGTTTATACCCGTTAGAAATTAGAAAATCAAGTACGCTCGTTACGAGGACGCAGTTGGTTCTATATATCTTCTGGGCTAGGTTCATAATGGGTCTCTCATGCACGTGGTACGTGTGTACACATAGTGACCTATGTATGTGTAGTGACATCAGGGATGTCACTGTATGGTGCCGGCCCGGGAGGGCCGTGGCGTGCGATGTACTTACGTCGCGGACAGCACCGTGTGTGTTCCTGTGTGAGGCCGGCTCCAGCACAGCATGGCGTGCGATGCACCGTCATCGCATACACCTCCTAGGGGGGTGTAGTACCAGCCCTAGCGGGGCTTGGTGAGCGCTGGGATAGCATGGGCACCACGCATAGCGTGTAGTGCGGGCTCCCACAAGGGGGAGCGGGAGAGTGTCCGCCCAGGGACAGGGTTGCCCCAGGCCATGGCACTCTGGTTGACCCCGTAGACACGTGATCTGGAGTGTTCACAAAGAAGGCCTCAGGTGGGGGGGGGGGGCTAGGGAGTGATCACGTGTCCAGGGAGAGCTCTCGAGAGGGATCGAGAGGGAGCTAGAATGCTCGAGAAGGCGGGCGGGGCCGAGGGTGGAGCCGGCCCCGACCCGGGAGGATATAAAGTGGGTCCCTGAGAGGGACCGGGGTCGCTTCGTTCTACAAGCTGGAAGCTCTACGTCCTACGAGGCATCAACACGTGGCTGGGAATTCGAGTGAGGGTCTGACCTTTCGTAGCTGTAACTCCTACGTATAGTGTAGTTAGCTGGGTGGTCACCACCCCAGGCTGTATCTGTTAAAGAGATAGTTACCCCTTTGTATATACGTGTGTAGTGGGTAATAAACTGGAGGAAGCTTGCTTGAGGCAACACGTTCATTACAACTTATCAAACTACAATACAAAAGGGTAACAGCCCCTTCCACCCGATGTCCTACGTAGCCGGCGAGCTCGCCTCTTTCGGCTATCACTATGCCTACACTGCTTGAGTCTTTTCTGAAGTCTTCACTGGTTATAAGCTCGGAGCTTCACTGGTACAGCTCAAGCCTCATCCTAGCCAGGGGTTCGGCTTTGCCCAAAGGGCTCTTCTATCTTCAGGGCTCTAGGTTGATACTCTTGGGTTTTTTCGGTAAAGTCACGTAGTTAAAAAATAAAATTAAAATTAATAAAAGTAAAATAAAAAAAATCACGACGTTTCGGAGGCAACACAAGCTTCCGTCTTCAGGTGGAACCGTCACAGCACGATTTCTGTATCAAGTAAATATAGCAATCGTGCTGTGACGATTCCACCTGAAGACGGTATCAAGTAAATACAGCAATCGTGCTGTGACGGTTCCACCTGAAGACGGAAACTTGTGTTGCCTCCTAAACGTCGTGATTTTTTATTTTACTTTTATTAATTTTAATTTTATTTTTTTACCTACGTGACTTTACCGAAAAAACCTAAGAGTATGAATCCTTGCAGTCACGAAAGCTTGAAATCTAAAACTCTAGGTTGATCTTCAGTCTTCAGCCGGACGATACTGAGCTGAGCCGTTCAGGGCCCTGGCTTATATACAGAAGGGAGAAAGGCCCTGGAAAATGACCTAATCCCCCAGCCCCTTTCTGGGGGCCTGGGGTCCCAACTGTTGGTCCCGATGCTCCTCCCAGGGATTGCCTAGGGCCAACCGCCCATCATTAATCTTGAGCAGGTCCGGCCTCCCTCCTGCCCTTTACTGGCCTGAGCTAGTACTGCCGGCTATGAGTAGTGGCGATCGTGGCCAACCATGCCACTACACGTGTTACAATAAATGTGTGGCCTCTAAAGAATAATGTCTGCGACTCAGTTGGACTCACTACAACTGGTGTCGGAAGTGGCCAACACGCTAGTCTATACAGCTAGCAGTAGACTATGTCTACATGTCGCAGACCACGTACCAGGACGTCGGACAGTGAGGACGAGGACCTCGTGCCGCCTACAGCTGCCAGCAGAGCAGGGCGCCATCTGGGTGTGTGACGCTTCGCCATCGGTGGAGGCGACCCTCCGGGAGGCACACGGTCACCTCGTGGAGTTCCTCCATGCTGCAGCTTCACTCCTCAGTCCCACACTTTCACCAGTGAAGGAGGGAGCGGCGATGCCGCTCCTGGACGACGACTCTGCAGCTGCTTCGCAGCAGGATGGAAATTCGGTGGCGCAGCCCTCTTATTCGGCCGCCATTTTGTCGCTGGCATGGAGCGCGCAGCCGGCCAAACTTAAAGACGTGACGTCGGCTTCCTTTATTAAAGAGTTCGCGGCTACCAGTGGCGACTGGGGGGTTGCCTTCAAGCGGCGATTCTTCATGAATGCCGACTTGGCTGGATGGACTGAGGCGGAGGCACTGTGGGCGTTGCCTGCCGCCCTCGACGACGACACCCTTGTGGCGTTCCTCACTATCCCGCCGCTGGAGAGGTCCACCCTCACGCAGGCTTTCGACCAGATGATGTATATCTATAGCTACTAACAGTAAGTAGCTCAGCTTATTGGAGAGTATATTTAGTATATTGATGATACTGATGTAGTTTATATTTTAGTTTTTTACGTGGTGGTTTAGCTGCTGCAGCTCCATACTATTAACATTCCTTCCCTTTATTAATGCTAACCCTACTCTCTCCCTTTGTTTCTGCTAATCCTGCATACTGCATAATGCACGGGCATTATATGACTTTGAAACCCCCCGCCCACCTCCTACGCATTCCACAAGTAGTGACTAATCCCATATCTGCATTTCCCATAAATATGCTAAATTCCTCTTGATATGCAAATTCCTTTGTCAAGGCGCTCTTTGCCCTCCAACCCAGCTTAAATATATGCTGCCAAGCGTGGTGGTGTTCATTCAGACGCTGTCTTTCCGACAGACCTGTTTTTCACCTGAAGACGCCTGCTTGCGTTGTGGCCGAAACGTCGTGAGAATAAATGTATTATGTTTTATTTTTTTTATTTTATTATTTCCCTTATACGTGACTTTACCGAAAGAACCAAGAAGATGAATCCCTGCAGTCACGAAAGCTTTAAATCGAGGTTTTTTACATTTGTGGATAGTGTTAATTTTGTACAGGTGGGTTAGGGTATTTATTGCTGTTCTTGTTATAGTTGAGGCACACTGTTTTTTTCTTGCATTTCAATAATTTGTTCGTTTGGAGGGGGAGTTGACAGCCAGTACGGCTGAATGCTACAAAGGAGGTGGGGGGGATGATGTAGTGACATCGGGGATGTCACTGTATGGTGCCGGCCCGAGAGGGCCGTGGCGTGCAATGTACTTACATCGCGGAGAGCACCGTGTGGGTTGCTGTGTGAGGCACAGCACGGTGTGCGATGCACCGTCATCGCGTACACCCCATAGGGGGGTGTAGTACCAGCCCTAGCGGGGCTTGGTGAGCGCTGGGATAGCACGGGTACCACGCATAGCGTGTAGTGCAGGCTCCCACAAGGGGGAGCGGGAAAGTGTCAGAACGGGGACAGGGTTGCCCCGGGCCATGGCACTCTGGTTGACCCCGTAGACACGTAATCTGGAGTGTCCACAGAGAAGGCCCCAGGTGGGGGGGCTAGGGGGTGATCACGTGTCCAGGGAGAGCTCTCGAGAGGGATCGAGAGGGAGCTAGAATGCTCGAGAAAGCGGGTGGGGCCGAAGGCGGAGCCGGCCCCAACCCGGGAGAATATAAAGTGGATCCCTGAGAGGGACCAGTGTTGCTTCGTTCTACAAGCTGGAAGCTCTACGTCCTACGAGGCATCAACACGTGGCTGGGGACCCGAGTGAGGGTCCGACCCTTCGTAGCTGTAACTCCTACCTATAGTGTAGTTAGCTGGGTGGTCACCATCCCAGGCTGTATCTGGTAAAGGGGCAGTTACCCCTTTGTATATACGTGTTACAATAAAAGTGTTGCCTCTAAAGAAAAACGTCTGCGACTCAGTTGGACTCACTACATATGCATCGTGTTGCATATAAATGAATGCAGTATGTATGTATGTTGAACTTCCTTTGCACCGTACGTAACCAACCGTGCTAATCGGAGGTGGTGATGATGAAAGTCCCCCATGTCCTCGCCAATCTCATGGCTTTGTCTTTCGTCCCGGTGTGCGTACCCAATTACACAATATTAACTATGGGCATATTAAATATTTATTTGCTTGTGCATACTTTTATTATACAATGTCTTCATAAATAATCATAATCAACGGGGGGGGGGGGTATATATAATATACTTTTTGCTCAGCAGCAGAACTTTTCCCAACAGCCTACTCAGGCTAATGTACCCGCGCCTACGTAAATGTGTGGGTACAAGTACATTTATATATGTATGTTGAACTTCTTTCGCACCGTACGCAGTCAACCATGCTAATCGGAGGTGCGGGGGAAGGACAACAAACTGCATCACATCCACATTCGGTTGGGATGAAGGAAATACCAAAACATGTAAGCATTATTTTCTCCTGTGTTTAGTTTGCTGTTGTTGTGCTGGTCAACGTCTGCGGTCATGCTCATCGACTGTGAATGGCGCTGCGGTGGCGAGATGTTAACTACTTCGCCTGGTATACAGGAGGTCGTGGGTCCGACCCCGACCCTGACGACGCCTGTATATTTGGAGTTTGCATGTTCTCTCTCTCTCCGTGGTCGCGTGAGATTTTTTTTCTCCGGATCCTCCAGTTGTTATTCCCTACACATTCAGAATCAACATCAGGCGGTTAGAAAATATGGCTGCTATAAATGTCCACACGATAATCCACTTCGTTGGGCTGTGGCCAGGTCGCTTCTAAACAAAACAAAACAAATTCTTGCATAGCTCAGTGGGCCTTATACCTCGTCAAATAATAATAATAATAATACGAAAAAAATAGTTCAGTTGAGTGAATCCGAGCAGTGGGTACTGGGGCCCATGGTGCACGACTCTCTGGGTAACTCCACCAGGTCCGAGCGTCGGACGCCCTTCTCTGCCTGTACCTCCAAACCCAGGCCGCCCTTGCCAGCTCGCATCCTTCACCGCCACCCGCAAAGCCCCGCGCCCTTCCCCTTGGCAAGCCTTCACAACCGATAGGGCCTCCAATGGATTTACTTGAACTGAGCCAAGGCTTTTATACTGGAGGCAAACAGCCCGAGGCGCCGAGCTACCCTGCCGGCCTGTGTTCGGCCCACGCCGCCGAAAATGGGATGTGACAACGCCAGGGGAGGGTACGAGAGGCATGAAAGGATGGAGAAAGAGAGAGGGGGGAGGGGGGTGCTGTCACGTCTTGCTGTCACCGGCTCGGCGGGCCGGGGGTGCCGCGGCATCTCCGCTCAGTCATTTTGAGGATTGATTTCAAAGGCTTATTGGTCCCTACCCAACGCGTTTTAGGCCCCCCTACCCCCCCCCTCAAAGCCGGCTCCTGCTTCTTTTTCACAGCCAGATGTTGCGCACACGCTCGGCGAAACGGGCCGCAATTGTAAAAGTTGAGAGGCGACGTTTCGCGGTAACGGCGCAGGCTCTGGCGCGTGGGAGGAGAAGGAGCGCGTGCGAGATGGTAGGCAGATAGAGAGAGAGACGACAGCCAAGAGGACTTGTGCTGTTCATCGCTATATGACTTGAGGCCAACGTGAACACTCATTGGGACTCATTTGAGCCGTGCGGATGACAGTGATCGTAAATAGTAAATCTGATAACCGGGCTTAACGGTCGCCGGCGACGTGTCGTGCACAGTGGCTGTTCGTCCGGCATCGTGGCCAGAGCATCGGGGGCGGTGCTCATCTGTTTGCAGCGCCGAGACGTTCGGTGGAAATTCCACATCACTATGCTGAGGACGAGTCCAGCCATATATGCGTAAACTACCGTTCACTCGTGCCGACAAAAGTGGTGATTCATTATGTCAATCCTGCAGGAATGATGGGGCTTAGTCAACCGCCAGCGAGGATTTCAACTTCCAACCTACTAACCACTCGAACATTGAGCCACTTGGATAAAACAAACAAAAAACATACACATACAATACATCAAAACATAAACATGGAACCCATGTTCTGCAGGTGTGTTTTGATGAAATGTAACGCTGTTGCCATGTTCCCATGGGCATGCAAGATTGATATTTGAACTTAGAAATAACACAGCGGGAAGTAGCTTACCATTTACATATGCTGCTGATTATACCGCACATCCACAGTCAAGGTAGACACGCTCTAACAGTTATCAGTGAGAGAGTTCCATCGAACATTGATTAAAAAACGTATGCATGCAGTACTACAACTGTGTTTATTAGACAAATGTATACGTTTAAAATTAAACTAAATGTTACAACGTGAAGATAAATATTCAACAACGATAACAAAAACCCATTTGAAAGGCTCTTTGAAGGCAATTTATTTTTTTAATAGTTAGATTTGCCTATTATTTATTTTAGCGTTGCTCGAAGACGCAGATGGCCTGGCAAAAGGTTATAACCTCTAATGATTATTTTGAATAGCCATTTCATGCTTGTGTAATAATCCTTCAGGAGACGGCTTCGGAATCGGTCCTTTTTATTTTCACTTCACGATACACCTTGCTCACTCACTCTCCGTTGCTGGCAGACAACGGAGAGAGGACAGACCACCCACTAAGTCCCCGCCGCGCACGTGGCAACCCCCGGCCCCGTCCGCGCGTCACCCTGCTCTCCTCCTGCTCCAGTCTGCTCCCGATCGTTCTCCTCCCCTCGCTCTTAACACCTTCGTCACGTGGTTCCCCCAGCCAATCATCCATGGACAGCTCCGACCATTCTCGATGGTTCCCTGTCAATCCCGGGACCACGCCCCTCATCCGGCTCCCCATTAGCTGGGGCCCCGAATGGCTAAGCCCATACACCTGACGGCCTGTCATGATGACGCATGGGCCATGGTCCCTATCTCAACCCTTATTGGCTACAAGCAGGACCGGCAAGCCAATCCCCACGTGAACCCTCTGTGGCTGTTATTACATCACCCTCCCCCCGGTGAAAAAAATTTAGCCGTCTCGGCTGGAAAAGGGGTGAAGAACCAATTCCGTAAAATCTTATTAGGGCACCAAGGTGCATTTAACAATTTGAGGGTGAACCAGCGTTTCCGCGCCTAACAACATTCAACAGTCACCCATAATAATAAAAAAAAATCACAACATACATTAGGGCGCCCCTGCAGCGCGGTAACGACAGGGAATTAGCAAAACGATCAGACGTTAACGAAACGGAAGAGATCTCGACCGCGTACGCGACGCGGGACCCTCTCCGCTCCCAGCGCAAGGTCGCTTTGCCTCCGGATGGACAGGAGGTGGCAGGCTCAAAGAAGAAGTCGGTTGTTGGTGCTCGGTCGCGTCCAGGGCGGGCCCCGTTGGAGGGGGGGCAGCGGGGCTTCCTCAGCCCTCAGAACCTGTTCATCTGCAGGAGGCACAACACAATCCCCCCTGGGATCAACGGGCGTATCACGCGGCGTAGTCGGCCCAGCAGAACCCGGCAGGTCAGCTATTGGGGATGAAGGACCGACGCGCGCATCAACATAGGGTTTAAGTCGCGAGGAATGAACGTATCACCGACGTTTGCCGTATTGAACACGGATACTTTGCGAGTTCCGAATATCTACGAGCGTCACAGGCCCCCGCCATGGCCTGTGCAGTTTAGGGGACGTGCCCGCCGGTACTTGGGGGCAGTGGAGCCACGCCAGGTCTCCCACCGACCAAGGCATGCGAGTGTGCGATCGACGCACGTACCATTCGTTCCTTGCCTGAGCACGGCCCGTCGCACACCGGGCGGCCTCTCGCGCCGCCGTTACTCGTTCAAGCGAGTCACGCATGTGGTCAGGCAGGGAGCGGGACGATTGTTTAGCCGGCGTACCCAGTTGCACATCGATGGGTGGAACATTTTCACGGCCATACATCAAAAAAAACGGTGAGTATCCCGTGGACGTGTGCAGAACCATGCGGTATGCCGCCAAGACGCCTGGTATGTGCAAGTCCCAATCAGTTTGCTTTTCACTGACCGTGTGACAAAGCATAGCGGAAAGGGTACGGTTGAATCGTTCCACCATACCATCTGTTTGTGGATGGTATGGGGAAGTGCGAACCTTCTTTGTACCCAGCGCGTCACAAACTTCCCTAAGCAATTTAGAGGAGAAGTTCCGGCCTTGATCTGTGAGCAGCCTTTCAGGTGCCCCCTTGTCCATGACATACCCGTTCAAGAAAGCGTCGGTGATGGACGCCGCCGTTTGGTCGGGCAGAGGCCAGGCCATCGGCCATCAAGAAAAATATTCCACCCCGACCAGAAGGTACTTATTGCCCCTAGCCGACGGGGGAAACGGCCCCAGAATGTCGAGAGCCACTAATTCGTTAATACGGGACACTTCAATGGAACGCAACGGTGGTACATAGTGGTTCCGAGGCGGTTTCCTTTTCGCACAGTCATGGCACGAGCGGACAAAATCATTGATGTCCGCTGTCATACCGGCCCAGAAAAAATCCTTTTGCATCGCGGCCACAGTCTTTTGGACACCGAGGTGCATCAATTTGTCAGCGTGCAGAGCACGGAGCAGGTCGTAGCGAAGCGAAGTAGGCACCACCAAGCGTGGTCGGTCAGACACCCCGTCGGTGCACATTAGCAATCCCGACTTACCCCGAAACATCTGCCACTTCCAGCCTCCCAATCGCGATTTCTGTTTCCCAACCAATTTACGTAGTGGAGACAGCGAGGCGTCGGCCTCCTGCTCGCGCAACCAGACCGCGTGCGGCAACCGTAAGGTGTCATCGGTGTCCACCGACACCTGCTGGTCCTTCTCTTTCGCTTTCGCCCCTGCGTCGTCCTCATTCGCTATCGCCCCCATAACCGGGCAGGGCGATGTGGGCGGTATGGCGCAGCGGTGCGTGCCCGTCAGGCAAGTGCAAGGAGGAGCCGGTGGCAGCCTTGAGAGCGCATCAGCATTCGCATGACGGGCTCCCTTTCGGTACGTTATATCGAAGGAGAATTCCTGTAACGATTCCAACCACCGGGCCAATTGGCCTGACGGCTGATCCAATTTGAGGGAATATTGCAAAGCCGCATGATCAGTGCGGACTAAGAATTTCCGTCCATACAGGTACGGTCGGTACAATCGAACAAAATGAACAATTGCCAAAAGTTCCCGCCTTGTCACGCAATATCGCGTTTCCGCAGGGGACAGAACCCTGCTGCCATACGCCACCACCCTCTCAACCCCGTCTTTGCGCTGCGACAAAACGGCCCCTATGCCGATATCACTAGCATCCGTATCAAGGATGAACGGCTGTGAAAAATCAGGGTAATCTAACGTAGGTGCCGTGGCGAGGTGTTCCCGAAGTGCCTTAAAGGAATTTTCTTCCTCCGCCCCCCATTTAAACCTTTGATTTTTACCAGTCAGAACGTGTAATGGTTTTGCCAACGTCGCAAAGTTCTTAACGAAGCGGCGATAATAGGAAGCGAATCCAATAAACCGCCGAACATCACCCACTGAAGTGGGTGTGGGCCACTCACGTACACACTTTGTTTTCAGAGGGTCAGTAGATACACCGTCCGAGCTGACAATATGACCCAGGTAACGGACGGAGTGTTGCAAGAGGTGGCACTTCCTCGGTTTAAACTTAAGGTCAGCCGCACGCATTCTTTGAAAAACTGTCTCAAGTCTTTGGAGATGTTCCTCGAACGTGCGGCTAAAGACAATTATATCGTCCAGATATATGAGGCACGTTTCCCACTGCAGTCCCGCCAACACCAGTTCCATTAGCCGCTGAAACGTGGCCGGGGCCGCGTTCAGGCCCATCGGCAGCCGATTAAATTCAAAGAGGCCTTGCGGTGTGCGGAATGCCGTTTTGGGTTTTGACTCGTCATCGAGGGGAAGCTGCCAAAAGCCCGAGGACAGGTCAAGGGTGGAAAAGAATTTAGCACCCGATAACGCATCCAATGAGTCATCCATCCTCGGTAAGGGGTATGCGTCTGCCACCGAGATTTTATTCAACCGGCGGAAATCAACGCAAAACCTCGTACTACCATCTTTCTTCTTAACCAAGACGACAGGCGCGCCCCAAGGGCTATTGGATGGCGAGATAATATCCGCCGCCAGTAATTCATCTACCGCCCCACGCACGTGTTCCCTTTCCGCGGGGCTCATGCGGTGAGGGTGCATACAGACAGGTGGCGATGCACCGGTTTCAATATGGTGCGACAAAAGCGATGTGCGTCCGAGGTCCAAATCATTCCTGCTGAACACATCAGCGTACTGCAGTAACAGCGAACGCAAGGTGTTCCTCTGTTCATTAGACAAGGACGAATTCTCTCCGCATAAATCCGCGATCCAGCGTTCTTGTGAAC
This sequence comes from Lampetra fluviatilis, assembly GCF_964198595.1. Lineage (NCBI taxonomy): Eukaryota > Metazoa > Chordata > Hyperoartia > Petromyzontiformes > Petromyzontidae > Lampetra > Lampetra fluviatilis. The sequence goes on from NC_136288.1 coordinate 539,740, forward strand.
GATCATGCGAAGATCCATGAGCAGGCATCTGCATGCGCGGCGGTTTCTCACAAGAGGCGAAATCGGTAGTGGCGTGAGCCAGCACCGATCCCTCGGGAAAAACAACGCGATCAGGTCCCCCATTCAAGACTTGCATGAAAGGTGCCTGACCCAGGCGCACAATCGTTTGTGCCGCCGCCAAAGAAAAAGATTTCGATACGGAATTCGATGGGGATAGCAGCACGCCTTTCGCACCCCTTCCCATTTGAAGCGGTTTTCGGTAACGTAGCGGAATGAGCATTTGCGCTCCCGATGGAACTTCCACGGTAGCCGCAACTACAGCAGTAACTGCGTTACCTGTAGGCGCCTTGGCCAGCAGGGAAGGCAGGAACGCCATCCTACGACCCCCCGGCATTTCCAAACAGTCCTGGTCGACCCGTATTCGCAACGGCATCCGGCGCAGGAAATCTGTCCCCAACAAGCATGGAACAGCTAGCGAGCGAGAAATCAATACAGGTCCTGCGGCGGTGATATTTCCAATAGCTATGCTCACATCCACCTGTCCGCAGATACCCATACTCCCACCATTGGCGGCAACACACGCATCATTAACCTTGCGTATCCTCGACGCAGGAATGGACAACAAATGGAAAATCACATCCGAAATGATGGTAGCCGACGCGCCAGTGTCCACCAAGATACGGACGTCAACGCCGTCGATGGTACCACGTACCGTCGACGAGCCCGACGCCGCAGCCACAATCCTGCGAGCCAATTTCTTCCACTGTGTCGTGGAGCGTGTCAATGGAGCAGAAGTAAAATTGGCTCTAGGAGTGTACGAATGAGTGCAAGTGGATGAATGATGTGACACGACCTGCCGGGTGCCCGTATTGTGCCGACTCGCCCGAGGTTGTTGCAGCTCCGCGGCAGGTAGAGGAGATGGAGGTCCCCTTGGCAGAGGAGGCGATAGCAGAGGTCGGCAGCGGCAATCACGGGCGAAGTGGCCCCGTCTACCGCACTTGAAACACGCGGCCGACGTCGGCCGGCGGACGACCCGGCCCTCGCACGCGGTCGGCCCGTGTAGTCGCCCCGCTGGTCGCGCAGCCGGCGGCCTGGAATCCTACGCGGAACAGCCGCTGCCAACATGTCGTCGTCGCCCGAGTCGTCGGAGCAGTGGACCACCAGTCGCGGAGACCACCCCAGCGGCGGCCCGTCGATCTCGGGTTTCCCCGTCCACGCCGCCATCTGGTCCCATCGCTTGATATTAAACTTAGCGTCCAGGCAGCGCGCCACCCACCGCGATGAAAGCGGTTCGTGGCCGCACACTGGTAGCGAGATGTTGAGCTCCTGAGACAACTCCAGCATGCGGGAAAGAATGAGTGGATCCAAATGCTCGGCCATTGCGTCGGGGTAGGCAGCCATGGCCATCGCCATCAACGCCCCCCGATAGGCCAACGGCGATTCCTCCGGTGCCCGGCGACGCGACATGAATTTCCTGGTGGCCGATGTCGGCGGGTCGTAAAATTCTGCCATCTCTGTGAACGCATCCCGCAGTGTCTTCTTCTTGGACGCCGGGATAGCGCGGAAGACCCCCAGAGACACATCATCGAGCAGCGTAGGTAGCGCTGCCAGCGCTTCTTCCTCCGTCCAGTTGACAGATCTAAATGCCGACTCGAAGCACCACGTAAAAGCCCTCCAATCACCTCCGGCGGTGAATTCTTTTATGTGTGGAAGGCGATGTCCACGGTGGCAGGCGCGCGCCGCGGGTGTCTCCGGCCGCCGTTCCCGCTCTCCGCTCGGTGCAGGCAAAATGGCGTCCGGCGGCCGCGTGGTAGCAGGCGCGCCTAAAATGGCGGCTGACGACTCCGACGCAGCCGCCCCACCCAAGACGACGGTGTCCTCCCGCGTGGCAGGAGCAATGGCGGGGCCCGATTCCTTAGTAGGACCCTTTCCCGCGGCGTCCAGTTGATCGGCGATCTGGCGACCAACGGCTGGTGAGGACGCCACCGCGGTCACCAAACTGAGCAGAATTGCGCACAGCGACTCAATCTGCTCCGCCATCAGCCGCCATTCGTCTCTCGATCCCGCAGTAGCCGCATCTTCTCCCAGTCGGCGCTGAGAGGCGTCGAGGCGAGCATCGTCGGCCGGCGGCACCAGGGCTGTAGCTCCCAACAGCTCATCTTCGTCCGTCTCCGCCTCTTCCTCCGACAGAGGCACGGGCAGGTTCTTTTTTCTGAGGTGTTTAGACATCTTGACGATCGTCCAAACAGTCACAGAATCACTTCTGACACCAATGTAATAATCCTTCAGGAGACGGCTTTGGAATCGGTCCTTTTTATTTTCACTTCACGATACACCTTGCTCACTCACTCTCCGTTGCTGGCAGACAACGGAGAGAGGACAGACCACCCACTAAGTCCCCGCCGCGCACGTGGCAACCCCCGGCCCCGTCCGCGCGTGACCCTGCTCTCCTCCTGCTCCAGTCTGCTCCCGATCGTTCTCCTCCCCTCGCTCTTAACACCTTCGTCACGTGGTTCCCCCAGCCAATCATCCATGGACAGCTCCGACCATTCTCGATGGTTCCCTGTCAATCCCGGGACCACGCCCCTCATCCGGCTCCCCATTAGCTGGGGCCCCGAATGGCTAAGCCCATCCCCCTGACGGCCTGTCATGATGACGCATGGGCCATGGTCCCTATCTCAACCCTTATTGGCTACAAGCAGGACCGGCAAGCCAATCCCCACGTGAACCCTCTGTGGCTGTTATTACACTTGGAAAGGAAAAGAATAAATGCCGGGGTGCGATTATAATCACCAGTGCAATATCCCTTTCAAAATGTAAGTCTGGAAAATGCATAGCGAAAACAAAATAAAAACTTTCACCAATGATACAAAAAAAATCTCAGGTTAAAGTTTAATGCTCAGCGCACCTGTAAACCCCAAGCAGAAACAACTTCAAAGAGGAATTGCAGATTCAGAGAACACAAGGAATCGTGAAAAAATATGAATACATTTTGTTACTGATGCTCGAAAAAATACACTACAACGTTGGAGAACGACTCCAACTCTGTTTTTCTACATTCCATGACAACTTCCCTGCCCCAACACGCACCTCCATGTAAACAGAGTCATAATTATGCTAATTGACTGCAATTCGTAAGACATTTACCCCCCCCCAACCTAGCAGCGTGGTTAAATATGGTCAAATATCCCCTGTGACTCACATAACATATGGAGGCCGGTATTCGTTGCTTGCTTAAATTAACGGTTACGTAGATAGGTTGAAAGAAAATAACAAAAAACAACGACGTTTCAATGGCAACACAAGTGGTCGTCATCAGGAAAAGGGAGGGTTAGCTTCTAAAGACAACTGCTTATAAAGGTTTGAAATGGGCTTAGCCCAAATGTTAGTAGCCAATTCCAATGCAAGTGGTGGGCAGCGACCGCAGTGGTGGTGGGCTTTCCACCAATCAAAGGGCTGCCAGGCAACAATTAACATGTCAATGCAAGATCGCCGAGCATCCTTCATGGCGAGCGTGCCAAGGTGGCTATATTAATGTAAGAGATTAGCATGTTAATGCAAGATTGTGAAGTAGCAGCCTCGAGGATGGCGTGCAAGGTAGCTGTGTTAGTGAGAAATTTAATCTGTAAATGTAAAAAATCAGAGAGCCAAAAATAACAACTAACATCGGAATGTGTTAGGCTGGGAACATCACAGCCAGTTATGATTTAAACTGGTTAATAATGTCATTCCAATGATTGCTCAGTTTGTACCCATCTTATCGGTTGAAATTATGTCTGTGTCTATATATATGTATGGCTTCATGAACGAATCTTTGTTGATAGCCAGTGGGTTTGCAAAGTACCTTCGTCTTAATTTTTTTTTATTTCGTATGAGCCCACCGCATTAAAACAATGATCAGCCATGGCCGAGGTATTGGTCCTACCGTGTTTCAGATGTGCCTTATATTCACAAACACGGTCCGAGACATGTCACTTCATTTCCCCAATGTAACGACTGCCACAGACACAGCTTAGTTTGTAGACGCCGGGGTATTGCATGTCAGGGATCACATCCTTCACAGATGGAATCAGATCACAAATTTTATGTACTGTGTTAAATCGAACCTGGATCTTGTGCTTATTCATGGTTTTGGAAATATTTTGGTGACCCCAGCTATGTATGGAAAGGTGATGGTTTTGATTGGGTCCTCAGATGGTTCTTTCCCACTGGTTGGGGTGATAGCTTTACGGATTGTGTATTCTGAATATCTATTCATCTTGAGAGCTTGGTGTATGCGTTCCAATTCACTGGCTAGGTGATGATGGTCAGAAATACATTGAGCTCTATAGTGTAGAGTATTGATGAGAGAATTGTTCTGGGATGGATGGTGGAGGGAGTCAGATTTTAGGTAGGCATCCGTATGGGTGGCTTTCCTGTAGACAGTATCCCATTGAGCCATCTGGTCTCTTTTCTATTAAACATCCAAGAATGGTAACATGCCATCGTTTTCCACCTCCATGTTGAACTTGATTGCTGGGTGTATGGAATTAATGTGGTTGAGAAATTGGTTCAGAGCTGGTCGGCCATGTGGCCAGATGACGAACGTGTCATCTACGTACCTCTTCTACAAGGACGAACGTAGAGTGGATGACTGGATGGCATCTGTCTCAAAATTTTCCATTTAAACATTGACTACAACTGGAGATAAGGGAGAACCCATTGGGGTACCTTCAACTTCTTTGTAGAATGTTGCATTCTAGGTTAAGTATGTGCATCAGCATTCAGTCCTTGTTGGATCAAATCTTCAATAATTGCAATGGTGTCAGGCACAGGAACTTTGGTAAACAAAGAGACCACATCGAAACTAACGAGAAAATCACCTGGAGATAGTGAGATGTCCTTAATTAACGATACCAAGTGATTTGAAGCTTTCGTAACTGCAGGAATTACTCTTTCGTTCTTTCGTTAAAGTCACGTAGAAAGAAAATAAATTAAATAGTAGGATACGACATTTCGATTGCAACACAAGCAGTCGTCATCAGATAGAAATACATTTTAGAGAGAGACAAAACACAGACACGGAGACACAACAACAACAACTGTCATTCGCCACTAAGTGGCGGTGACGTCACCATGACGCTTGTGCCAGGCTATGCGCACCTTGAGGCCACGTGAAGGGTTGAACGCCCGCTGGCAGGAGGTCACGGGACAGACCCAGATGCCACGGGTCGACTGACTGAGATGACTGGCTGATGCACCACCTGTGCCCCCTATTGTGCCAACTTGCTGTGCTTTAGCCACCCGGCGCTCTGATCGTTGTTGTGAGCATCGCTCCTCCGCCCTCCGTTGTTGGTTGAGGGCGACTGCCTCCAACTGCCCAGTAGCATCCTTCACAAGCCTCCTCCACAGAGGCCGATTTTGACACCGCTGGCACCAGTCATCAGCAAGTCCACTCAGCTCCACATCCTCCTGTACCACATCACTCCATCTCTTTTCTAGCCCATGCCGCGCCCGTTTAGCCCCCTCGATCCGGCCAAACAAAAGCTGTTTGGGCATGCTGTGATTGGGCATGCGAGCTACATGGCCCAGCCAACGCAGCCTTGTCTGCTGGAGGAGCTCACCGATGGGACTTTGTCTAGATCTTTCGAGTATTTGTGAGCTCTTCACACAATCCAGCCTGGTTAAACCCAGGATTCATTGTAGGCAGGCCAGCCTAAATGTTTCTAACCGACGAAGATGTTCCATTAGGGGGGTTCACGTTTCGCAAGCATAGAAAAGGGAGGGAATTACTGTGGCTGAGAAGAACCGAAGCTTCGTGCGGAGCGACAGACCAGGTAGCTTCCACACAGTGTTACGCAACCGATGAAAAGATAATGCCGCTCGACTGATTCGGAGTGAGACCTCTGCTGTTAAACCGGAGCTGGTCATGAGCACACTTTCAAGGTATGGGAAACTCTCCATTCTCTCCACAACTGCCCTATCACCAATTGGGAGTTGTGGGGGTGGAGTGTCCGATGGTGCAAAATACCCAGGCTGGTGCTTAGTTTTGGTGAGGCTGATGGTAAGGCCCCACCTCTTGGTGGCAAGCTCCATGTTCAGCAGCAGCGCCTCCAACTTCTCCTCTGTGTGAGCAGTGATTACCAGATCATCGGCATACATAACGTGGTTGGGCAATAGGGAGCGATCCCTTGCCCACATCCAGGCATCGATTAGCCTCCCATTATATCTGTACCAAATGGAAATTCCTCCAGTACAGCTATTGAAGGCTTCACTAACTACGTGGTCAAAATAGATGTTAAATAATGTGGGAGCCAGAGGACATCCCTGTCGCACCCCAAGGTGTACAGGGAATGGTTCTGACTCCAGGCCAAGTAGTTTTACCCGGGCTCGCTCACCATCATGAAGGTACTTATAGAGCATGAGCAGAGGTTCAGGGACTCCGAAAGCACGAAGAACAACCCAGAGCCCAGGCCTACTGATGGTATCATAGGCCTTGACCAGGTCAATAAAGCAGAGATGTAGGTCTTGTTGGAATTCCCTACAGCTGTGCTGTAGCAGACGGATAGAAAATATGGCATCTGTGCAGGACCGCCCTTTCCTGAAACCGCATTGGGGCTCCGCAAGCCTCTCCTCAGCGTGCCTATCAAGGCGATGTTGAATAATACTTGCCAGGACCTTTCCCAGCACACTGAGGAGTGAGATGCCCTTGTAGTTGTTACAGTTTGTGCGGTCCCCCTTCCTAAAGAGGGGGACCACCAGGGCATCCTTCCAATCCTGCGGAACCCGTCCAGTGGCCCAGACTGGTGCTATGATGTCATGTAGGGCAGTCTGCACACAAACTCCACCCACCCTCAGCATTTTGTTTGGGAGATCATCTCTGCGCTGTGCCTTTCCTGGTCTCAGACTCTGGATCACCTTCAGTACTTCCTCAACAGATGGCACCTCAGCCAGCCACTCACAGGGGGCGACTTCCTCCTCCAATATTTGAGCCACCGCAGCCCCAGCAGGGTCATCCCCACTTTGTCCCATGATGTTTTCCAGGCTGAGGGATTTCCCCTCCCCCAGGACCTCACAAAAATGCTCAGTAAATCCGTAAACCTGTTCCTGGGGGTCGGAGATTGGATCACCGTTTTTTCCCCTAATGATGGTAATAGGTGTGGCGCTGCAGGTTACTTTTTTGATGGAGTTAAATAGGGATTTGTGATCATGGGCCATTGAGGCAGACTCCATCTCCTCAGCAACCCGCTACCACCACCCATCCTGGCAGCGCCTCACAGCTCTCCAAACCTCTGAGCGAAGGCTGCGGTAAGCTTCCTCATTCTTTGATGTGGGATGCTGTAGACGATTAGAGTGGGCCTGTCGCTTTTCTCAACCATCCTGAACACCTCCTCTGTCAGCCAGGGTCTCTGGTGAGGTCTGGGCCGCGTACCCAAAGCAGCCATTGCAGCTGCATGAGTCACAGTCCTAAACCTCGCCCATTTACACTCGACATCAGGAGGAGTGGGGGACGATGCCAATCCCAGCCGCAAGCGATGATGAAATTCTCACTTGCAACTTCCATCAGCTAGCTGAGACCAGGCCACCGGAGGTTGGAATGGGGTCCTGGGTGTACACCCACCACCGGAGTGGAAGAATGGCAGGCGCATCTTACAGATGACAAGACGATGGTCAGAGGGCAGATCAGCTCCACGGTAGGTCCTGGTGTCAAAGACATTGGCTCGCATCCGCTGGTCCGTCACTATGTAGTCCAGTAGATGTTCTTGCTTGGACCCGGCATGCATCCATGATGTTGTGTGAATGTGCCGATGCCGGAACAGCATGTTGGTAATTACAAGCCCATGGGCTGCACAAAAATCTAGCAGCCTCCTACCGTTGTTATTTAGCTGATCTGGCCCATGCCTTCCAATCACTCCAGACCAGGTGCCAGCATCATGACCAACTCGGGCATTGAAGTCACCCAACAAGATGACATGATTCCAAGGGGCCACTTTAGCCAGCACCTGTGACAGGAGGTCATAGAATCCATCTGACTCATCGGCCTTGCCTGCATCCTTCCACAGATGTTCGTCTTCAGTGGGGGCATAAGTAACCATGACCACTACTCCTCGCCTCCGGTTGATGGGAAGGCGAGCCCAAAGTAGCCTGGGGCTTACAGCTTACCACACCTCACCGCCATGCTTCCACGTCCCCTTCATTCTTTTGTTCAGAAAAAGAGCCACACCCTGTTGTTTGGCAGTCTCCTGCCCTGAGTAGAGGACTGTCCACTCCTCATGGTGGCAGGAGCCAGAGCCGGTCTACCGGACCTCCTGAATGCCACAGAGATCCAGGCGGTACCGGTCCAACTCCTGACAGAGGAGTGGCAGCCTCTCATCCACAGTGAGCGTTCGAACATTCCATGTGGCCATCCGCAGTGGCTTTTTGTTGTTTCTGGAGGAGCCCCGAGGGTAAAGATTAAATCTCTGTGTGTCAATGTTGTGTGTCTCCCCCTGTGTGTCTCTGTGTTGTCTCTCTCTGCTTGTGTGTCTGTATGTGTGTCTGTGTTTTGTCTCTCTCTCAAATTTAGTTACACCTGATGACGACTGCTTGTGTTGCAATCGAAACGTCGTATTCTATTTCATTTATTTTCTTTCTAAATGACTTTACCAAAAGAACCAACGAGTATGGATCCTTGCAGTCACGAAAACTTCAAATCTAGAATCAAGGACTGAATGCTAATGTACCGGCCCTGGTGAGACACTGCCTCCCCAACACTTACTTCACCTGGAATGGAACATTCTACAAACAAGTTGAAGGTACCCCAATGGGTTCTCCCTTATCTCCAGTTGGAGCCAATGTTTTCATGGAAATGTTTTAGACAGATGCCATCCAGGCATCCACTCTACGTCCCTCCTTGTGGAAGAGGTACGTAGATGACACGTTCGTCATCTGGCCACATGGCCGACCAGCTCTGAACCAATTCCTCAACCACATCAATTCCATACACCTAGTCATCAAATTCACCATGGAGGTGGAAAAGGATGGCAAGTTACCATTCTTGGATGTTTTAATCTAAAAGAGACTAGATGGCACAATGGGACACTCTGTCTACAGGAAAGCCACCCATACAGATGTCTACCTAAAACCTGACTCCCACCACCATCCATCCCAGAAGAATTCCTTCATCAAAACTCTACAATATAGAGCTCGATTTATGTCTGACCATCATCACCTAGCCCGTGAACTGGAACACGTACGCCAAGCTCTCAAGATGAATGGATATTGAGACTACACATTCCATAAAGCTATCACCCCAACCAGTGAGAAAGAACCATCTGAGGACCCAATCAAAACCATCACCTTGCCATACATAACAGGGGTCACCAAAAGATTTCCAAAATCATGAACAAGCACAAGATCCAGGTTCGATTTAATACAGTACATAACATTCGTGATCTGATCCCATCTGTGAAGGATGTGATCCCTGACATGCAATACCCCGGCGTCTACAAACTAAGCTGTGTCTGTGGCAGTAGTTACATCAGGAAAATGAAGTTACATGTCTCGGACCGTGTTCATGAAAATAAGGCACATCTGAAACACGGTAGGACCAATACCTCGGCCATGGCTGATCATTGTTTCAATGCGGTGCGCTCACACGAAATAGATTTCTCTATGACGAAGGTACTTTGCAAACCCACTGGCTGTCAACAAATATTCGTTCATGAAGCCATCCATATATATAGACACAGACACAATTTCAACCGAGAAGATGGGTACAAACTGAGCAATCATTGGAAGGATGTTATTAACCAGTTTAAGTCATAACTGGCTGTGATGTTCCCAGCCTAACACCTTTCTATGTTAGTTGTTATTTTCGGCTCTCTGATTTTTTTACATTAACAGATTAAATTTCTCACTAACACAGCTACCTCGCGCGCCATTCTCGAGGCTGCTGTTTCACGATCTCCCATTAACATGCTGATCTCTTACATTAACATAGCCACCTTGGCATGCTCGCCCCGGAGGATGGTCGGCGATCTGCCATTAACATGCTAATCTGTCACATTAACATAGCCACGTTGGCGCACTCTGCGCGGCGATCTTGCATTGATATGCTATTTTTTGCCTGCCAGCCCTTTGATTGGTGGAAAGCCCACCACCGCTGCTGTCGCTGCCCACCACTTGCATTGGCATTGGCTGTTGACATTTGGGCTACGCCCATTTCAAACATTTATAAGCAGTTGTCTTTAGAAACTAACCCCCCCTTTTTCTGATGACGACCGCTTGTGCTGTGATCGAAACGTCATAGTTTTTTGTTATTTTGTTTGAACCTATCTACGTGAATTTACTGAAAGACCCAATAATACACCATTATTGTGATTAATACATCATCGTCTTTGCGTTGTTTGAGATGCCATCCAATAGTGATAGTGATGGGGTGTCCTGCAGAGTACCCATAGGCTGTATCCTGATTGTGGCTTCTTGGAGGTCTCAGACCTCAGTGTATTGAGACAAAAGTTACGTTTTCTGAGTACATATTTCCATATTATAAATAACTGACATAGCATACGCCTTTCCTTTTGTCACAGACAATATGAGATCGTCTCAACCCTGCAGTGATTTGGAAAATAGCATGTATTGTTATCTTGTCCACCCTGAGACCGAGGGCCCAAGATCTTGGTCGTGGTGGCTCAGTACCCATTGTCTGGAGAGCCACAAGATCACCACCGTTACGATGTGCCACGTGGGACTGCCCTGAACTGATGACATTCTCCACGAGTGTGAAGAGCAAGGTCAAACTAATTTGAGATTTCCCAAAAGATGTGCCAGATATCTGCACACACTTAATTCCCCCAAAACCTGCCGAATTCACACCATTATTCTGACAATGTGCAGGTTATTTTATGTAGGTCGGCTGGATTTTGATTGACAATTTCAACAAAAAAATATATGCAAAGATACCCTCCCCCCACACACACATATTGATTCAGAGAAGAACTGTGCATATGCCAACTGGGATTAAATGCTGGGTTTTTATTCTACAAAAGCCACAGTGCTAAGGTGTTCGTTTGCAGCTGATGCCCAGAGGGATCGTCCTGCTCTCCGTGTCATCCTGTACAATATGAGACGCTGCAAATTAAATAACCGGTACCTACCCGCCTGCAGAAATAAGGCAGAGAACAGGGGTCACCGATGCTGTGGTTAAAGCAAAATAAATTAAGTGGGACTGGGCAGGACGCGTCGCGAGAACAACTGACAAAGAGATGAGAGAAGGAATTAACTCCGACAGACAAAAATCAACGGAGGTCAGCGCAGCACTGGCCGAGAGCAAACTACAGCGAAGGAAGGAAGCCGAAAAAAATTAGGGAGGCGTTTGCCCAGCGGTGGAAAGTGGCAGACTGGCAACAACCCGCCTGCATAAAGCAGCACACGGCGGCGCATGTGTGGGATATTTAATTTAGTGTGCTGCGTGTCACGCAGGGCGGCTAAAACAGGATCTCAGTCCTCCCCCCCCTCTGGGTACGTACGGGGTTGCTTTTCCAAGAAACCTCCTTGCGTTCACACTGCCCGTCACTTGTCAACGGTTACTTAGCGAAGCCCGCGGGTTGCGGGCGCATTGCCGCGACGTCACAGCGCCCGCGACATTGATGAACGGTCACCACAAACACTGTGTTTACTTGGAACAATACGTTTTGAACAAATAATGTGTACTTATTTATGCAGGGAGACACACTGAGTTGTCGGACTCTTTTTCATCAGGTTCCTCTTGCATTGCGGTTTAAAACATGTTCATGGGGTTGTAAGACTGTATAGTGTTGATTATTACTGGTAGGCGTACCTTTGTACTCTGGTGGCAGTGCCTTACGCTGACAATCCATACTCCAAGCTGACTTAGTCGCGTTCCGGGACATATCGAGCGAGAACTTTACTTAGTACTTCTTTATCCAGGATAGCCACGCCGAGCCCAGCAGGGTCATGTATTCGATTTTTTTTAAATATTTTAAAATGTTCTCAGCCAATTAATGAGCATTTACACCACATGAGAGGAAAGCTGAACAGCCGGATAAACCCCACCCATACAGAGGGAAACAGATGACGATTAGTCCACTTGAGAATAGGTTTCCCCCTCTTTTCTGGCAACAAAACAGGTGTTAAGATGTTAAAACGCTATCAGAGTATGTTTTTTTGCATTTTGACCACAAGTATTGTGGTTAATGCAGACATGATTCCTTGTAAAAGATTTCAGTTTAGTGTTTTAACATCTTAACACCTGTTTTGTTGCCAGAAAAAAGGGGAAAACCTATTCTCATATTTTGGTACTGGCAAAGGAGGTCCTATGATTAGTCTTTTGAACACCATCATAGTCAGCAAAAGCAGCAGACGTGGTCAATCCACTGGTGGATCAAGGCCTCCGCAAGCCGTCACCGCCTCTCACGATTCTGCGATGTAATAATAATGCACCCTGCACCTGCACACTGAATTATATATTTACTCTATGTCCTCCACGGACGTAATCTTGGACACGTTCCCACTGCTTGCATATTTCGTTGGTACCCTTAATTCTGTGCATCGTGATGTTAGGGAAACCTGGCAACAGCAGCGAGTGAATCGTGCACAGTAATAATTGACATTGTCATTGTGAGCCCTCTATCAATCCACTGCTGGGTGATAGCCTTCTGACACCATGTCGTTTGACCATACTTCACCCGGCTGGTCAGTATAGGTTGATGAGCGAAGGAGAGCTCAATCCCGGGTTCATCCAGATACCCGCCTACTCACCGCTGATGTTAACTGTGGCCGGGAAATCACACTCAGGTTCGTCAAGCTCATAGAGCCTTCGCATTGTAACTCTACATTCACGCTGGAGGCAAGGCTTGGTGTCAAGTCAATGAGCCGATCAATCACTGACCCTTTTACAGACTTTAGTGTTAGCCCAATGAGACAAGCATCCTTTGTTTCACCAGAACCTCCAGCTACAGCGTATCATTGCTGAATAAAACGATGACATGATGCATATAATATGTGAAGTTTCTCCCGTGGCAAAAAAACACGTTTAAACGCGATCATTATTTGATACGATGTTCGGCCAGCCTCTGTGTGCTCCTGTAAAAGCGGGTTAGGGTGCCCCCGTGTGGCTGCGACGGGACGTGCGCGGCCTGGCGTCGACTCCCCGGCCCCCCCATCATGCAGTGGCAATGAATTGGCTCAAACCCTCGGGGCAACAACATCTGAATTTGGTTTGTTGTGGATATGTGTGACAACTCCGATTAAAATGCTAAATGATGGTAATGTACGCACATTTATATGTTTTGAGAGTACATGTTTTCATTTGTGGACCTTTGTTTTTTTTAGTTAATAATAATAAGTATTCGTCAAAATCCACTTTTATTAAATTACGGCCCTTTTTTGGGCGTGGGAATGTATAAAAACCCAAGGTGATGGCCTTCCCAGGCCTAATTTGAAAATGAACTTGGTCGTACCGATTGGTATAAACATATAAAAGAAAAATATAAAATAAAAACAAGAGGACTTCACGCTCCGATGCTGTACAAATTTGGAGAAATCTTGAAATAAAAATAAGCATGGGAATTGCATAATCCCTTATTAACTGCTTTAATTTATGTAAAACACAATAACGTATCAGAATAGAATGTAATTTAGATTAATGAGGCGTCTAAATGTAAACACGTTAAGACGCTGATGCGAAACAATTGGAATATTTATTTGATAAAAAAAACCAGGCAGAGGAGAAGAGGAAGGTTCTGGCCGTGGACCTGAGCAGGGGCAGGTAGTCGACAGCACAGATGCCTTTCTTTGCCAGCGCAATGTCAAACATTCAGGAGGTGCAAACAAGCACTGGAGCTTTATGGATGCTGTAAGGGTTTTTTTTTGCTGACGAGGACTTCCGTTTTTGTCAACATTTCGCCGGAGGAAGGCATAACCAGTGTAAGAAGAGACCAGATCAAGGCAGGATGTGAGAGTGGACAGTGACGTTGGGTTCTTGGAGTCGATGGTATGTCAATCAACAACATATAACTGAGATTCGGCGTTCAAACTGCAAATTATCTTGCCAGGAGAAGATATGTTGAGAAGAGCAGGAAGGGGGGGGGTAATGATGAAGTCTTGCATGACACCATAGCATAGGGGTTTCTGAGCTGATGGCGACTCCGGTCATCTTTTTAGCAGCGGTTTTCGGCTGGCCATCGAACAAAGACGGTCACCGCACGCTTTCAGATGCGCTTCTGTGGCCGTCTGGAAGGCTCTTCCTTTCGATATTAGGAAGCCACTGGATGACTTTTAAATCTATATTGAAAACTCGTTTCTTTAGAAGTATTTTTTGTGTTTAGTTTGTTGTCCTTCCCCCGCACCTCCGATTAGCGCGGTTGACTACGTACAGTGCGAAATAAGTTCAACAGTCCTAGTATGACAATGTGGAAGCAACTGGATGAGAGAAAAACTGTGTCGGAGACGACTACACAGTCACAGAGAAGCTCACGAAGGATGGAGTGACTGCTTTTTGATTCTGAGTTGTGTTAGTGATTCGCTGCATACATTTTCTGTCGGTTATAAATCCAACATTATTATGATTGTTATGGTGTTAACAGCAATAGAAAGGTCTACGATAATTAAATGGCTGATGATCAAGACTGACCAGCCCCTACTGGGCATCTGTGAAAAAGAGATTCATATCTCATCGGATTCCTCTTACAGCCTAAATAAAGATTCTGACTCTTAATGACGGAAGTGGCAGCTGAGGGAGGTAACGCGCCTGAAAGGAGTGACTGCCGCGGAAATGGAGCCACACCATCAGCCTATATCAGGGGTCTGCAACCTTTAAGACATAAAGAGCCACTTGGACCCGTTTCCGAAGGAAAAAATAAACTGGGAGCCGCAAAACCATTGCAACATTTAAAACAAATATAACACTGCATATATTGTTTCTTACCTTATTGCTATATACAGGATCGTGCAGTCAGCTGCCAATCTGAATAAAAAAAGGACTTTTTCACTTAACAATGTAAAATATATTTTTGCAAATTAATAGCTAAATTACCTGGTTAATGGGATTTTTGCTCCTGAACCTCAGTGCACAGTGTCTGCACATCAGGGCTGTAAGACTTCACCTTCATTTTCACACAGGCTTGCAAGCTGTCATCTGTGAGGCGTGATCGATGTTTGTTTTTAATATAGTTCATGTTGGAGAAGACCTGCTCACATACATATGTGGAGCCGAAGATCGACAGGACTCCAAATGCATACTTTTTCATGTTTATATAAGTGTTGGGGGTGGCATTCCATGTTTCGAATACAAGTTTGTCCTGTTTGGGAAGGTTTTCAATATCACTCCATTTATGATTCTGAGCCAGAATGGCCTTCTGACGGGCAACATCCTCAAGAGTAGCGGTCAAGCATTTGAACTTGGACACCCATATATCTTTGTCGGCTATATCGGCCAGTTCCATCTCAAGATCAGGTTGACTTACACCTGCAAATGCAGTCATATTCAATAGGGATGGATCGATCGCCAGGGGAGTGACAGGGAAGGATAATGTCGTTTTTTCCTCTCTGAACTCACAGAATCGTTTCCCAAACGAACTTTGCATTGTGGTGATTGCAGACTTGAAATATTCCAAATTTATCGTATCATGACTTTGTTTGAACTCTCTCAAAGAGGGAAAGTGAGACAGTGTACCTCTCTGTAAATCTTTGACAAACACTGTCAACTTGCGCTCGAATGCCAAAACCTCCTCCAGCATGTGCAGGGCTGTGCCTCCTTTCCCCTGAAGGGTTGTATTTAGCGTGTTTAGATGTGCTGTCATGTCTACCATAAAATGTAATTTTCCCAGCCACTCTGGCTGTTCCAGCTCAGCAAAGGTGAGCTCTTTGCTGCCCAGGAAGGTTTTTACTTCTTCCAAACATGTGACAAAGCAACGGCAACGTTATTGCCTGTCACCGGGCGGGCAGTGTGGAGCGGAGCGGCGACCTGTCAGCAGCGGCAACGCCAGAGCAGGTGTCACAGTGCGCCTCCTCCCCTCGCTAGCATCCGCCCCGGAGCCGCGGTCAAGGTTCAAAAGAGCCGCATGCGGCTCCGGAGCCGCAGGTTGCCGACCCCTGGCCTATATGATGGTGCCGGGTGGAGTGTTACACCGCAGGGTACGTGACAGATGGCGGTGGCTTGGGGAGGCCTTCATCCGTAGCAGTGGACCGATGATGGCTGATGATGATTATTATTAATATTAGATTCATTCGTGTCGTAGGAATGTGGAGAGGAACATTATTTCATGATCAGTTGAACCAGAAACCACTTTGAACGAGTTTGAATGTTTTTTTAAGCCCACAAGGCAATGAGCCACTATGTACGCAGGATAACGCACCACACAACTTGTGCATTTGTTTTCGCCCAGTTGCAAAATGCACGAGTTGCACATGAAAAACCACCTGCTTTTTTCAAGCACTTGTGTGCTGCTCTTTTGAGCGCTTCAAAGAAAGGACAAAGTGAATGCACTTAAAGGCATGGCTTATGTTTAATGAAGTACTATAGAGCTATTGGGAAACTCTTGCTGGCATGAGAACAGTTGATATACATTTACAGTATATCCATTTACTCAGTGAACGCGACAATCCATCGAGTTTGTCCTTTTAAATATATATTTTAAAAAACATGTTCCATCGGTTTATGGGAATATTGGGTAAACGTATTATTGAATAGGCATACCATGTACTTTCGTGGAAGTGCCTTACACTGATAATCTCTACTCCAAGCCAGCCTAGTGGCGTTACGGAAAATATCGAGTGAGATCTTCACTTTTTATTGTTTATCCAGAAGAGCCACGCTGGCAGTTTTTGAGGAGGGTCCTGTTACGTTTGTTGTGTTTGTTTTATGTTTGAGAGATGTTTTCAGCCAATCAGTGATGAGTTGTGTTCATTATTCAAGTGGGAGGAAACCGGAGCAAGTGGGGAAAAAACCCACGCCTTGCGCAAAGAGGGCAACAACACTCTATTCCAGTACGGATGGAAACAAGAAGGCGATTTGGCCACTTGCTGTACTGCCTTCTGCTGGGCGAGCCAGGGTATGGCACCACCTCCTCCACGCCTATGGGAAGGTAGCTTCACAACATTTCTGCGATGATCCACCAAAGCCTCACCGCCTCCTCTACGCAGTGCTGGATTACAGGCCATGTGCATACCCACCACCACCAGAGAAATCGAACCCTGGCTAGCCCACTAAAATAATGTCTCCTACTAATGTCAATATGCGTGCTAAAATCTTCAAACACTCTCCTCTGCGAACTGTGGGGCAGACGCTGTTATAACATTATTTCACAAGAGGGCCACTTTGAAATTATCTGGGTATCTATAGCCGGCAGTGGCTTTCTTGTGTGTACTGTATGTATGCTGAACTTCTTTCGCACCGTACGTAGCCAACCATGCTAATCGGAGGGGCGAGAGAAGGACAACAAACTAAGCATAAAAACGCAGTTCTAAATACATGAGTTTAAATCTGTGCTAAAACACAGGAAGGGTACTCGTAGGGAACCTATGGGGAAAAAACACGAAATATTGTTCTCGAGTAAGGCTGCCAATTTGGCACAGAGGTCACTGTAGTCACGGATATCGTGAACTTCAACTAAGTTTGGGAAATCTTGGAAATGTGTTGGGGGAGGAGGCGGGGAGCATACCCCCACCATATTTCGTGATCATTCTGTGAATGATTTTTCCCACACCTTGACCATGAAGTTTACGAGCAACACAAAAATTATTTAAGTTGATTTATCTTATTCATGAGAATAGCTGAGAATGTTACCTAGGTTCACTGGATATCGACAGATATTACTCTATTCTTCGAGTCGGACATTCATGCCAATCTGAATGGAGGCCATCTCACACCATGTCTGGCATGAAGGAAGGAGGGGGGGTTGACTATACTTCACCATATTGATCAGTGTATGTGTGGAGGCTGCTCGCCTCTGTCTCCATCGTCCCCTCCGTATCATTACCCCCTGGCTGTCTGGTGGGGTCCGGACTTTCGTCCCCCATCTGCTCCCTATCCTGTACCCCCGTGAGTGCTGCGGATCGTGTGTGCATGCTCCCCCTGCGCTGAGGTTGGCCGCGGAGCGCAAGTTGCCGCCGCCGTGCGCGCGAGATAAACAGTACAGCAATGCGCAGCCGATTACGCGCTCGAGCCGCGGGGTTGGGGGTCAGGGGCTCACCACCGCGCCGCACTTACGCAAGTAACGAGCACACGCAAGCGGGGCACACGCCGACACAACGACTCAAGTTGCCGCCGCCGTGCGCGCGAGATATACCGTACAACAATGCGCAGCCGATTACGCGCTCGAGCCGCGGGGTTGGGGGTCAGGGGCCCACCACCGCGCCGCACTTTACGCAGGTAACGAGCACGCGCACGATCGCACAAAGCTAACAGCTTCAATGCGCACAGCGGTTTCGCACACGCGAGCGGGGCACACGCCGACACAACGACTCGTCCCCTCCCGCACTCGCGCGTGTACGTCAACACAAGTATCGTACAAGGACGATTCTCCTCTCACACGGCTGCGTAGGCACGCAAACACACAAAAGTACTCTCCCTCCTCCTCTTCTCGCTCCCCCCGGCCGTGCGATCACAGCGTGCTCCGGCGCCGCGGCTCGCGGGTTCACCGTGTGCGGCTTGCGGGTTTTACCGAGCGCGGCGTGCACACACGCGAGCGACGCCCACGCTCGAGCGAGAGCACGTAAAACCCCCCTCTTGCGCGGCCGCGCGTTTATACAAATACACTGTGCGCTCCCCGGGCGTTAACACACACACCTCCGTACCCGCACCATCGTACAGAGACCACGGCCTTTACGCATACAACGACCACACACCCGCGAATGCAGTGCACGCTAATACCACGTGCAAAAATACCCAACAACACGGTTTTATTACTACGCTCGAGATTGTATTAGCCCTTGTTAACCAACCGAGCCACCCGTGTGTGTGTGCGGGCCAGGAAGGCGCTTCTAACCCACACTCTGGTGGCGTGCAGCCCTATTCTATGCTGCGCTCTCTGTTAAACCGCTTTCCTCTCGTCCTTACCCCGAACTAACCCTCTCCTACGGATCCTACTCTCCGCTCTGAGGTGTTGTAAGGCGCGTAATACGATACCGTCTGTAGACCTTGGTGACCTTGCGGCGCTCAGATCGTCCTGCAGACAATCTAGCGGCTCGCCCGATGACTCCTTCGTCGCTGACTCTGTGTCAAAACTCCAGAAGAAGAGAGTTCCCTACTGCCCCTGCGTTTTCTTTTAAACTATTCACATCAAAGGCTAGGCGCCCCTGTCCCGACCGCCTTGGTCTCTCGACCAATCCTGAGCCTAGGATTTCCCGCTCTTTTGCGATCCCGCCGGCCTTTGACCTTTCGACCAATCAGTCGCCCCGGGTCCTGATCCCAGCTATCTGCCCTGCTGACCCGTGTTTGTGTTTGTATGCGTTTCTAACTGCGGGGCTCTCTGAGCTCGCCGTGGTCGTGCGATCTCAAATCCGCCCACGGCGCCGCAGTGTTACTTGGCCTGGGAAGGGTCCTGTCCAATTCCCTGGCCCTGAGAAACCGTGGGGTAACCCCCCGAGGGGGCCCTCGGGTGAAAACTCAGGGTAGGTGACCCGACCACGAGGCCCTACGTGGGTGCGGGTGCGTGCTTATGTGGAGGGGGTGATGGGGGGCAGTGCGGTGGTGGAAGCCGGGCGGCTCCCTGGCTCGGCAGAGCGGCCCCGTCGCTGTGGCACCACATATGTTAAGTTGGGAGCCAGGACCGGTTTAGAAATCACCCACCATTGATGTTAGCCGTGACTGATATTAAACTCAAGTTTTTTTTATTTAATAGGTAAGGCCCACTGAGCTATGTAGCTCATTTTCAGAAGCGACATGGCCACAAATGATAGCTCATCGAAGTGGTTTATCATGGGGAAATTTTTAGCAGCCAAAGACTCTAAATGCGTGTTTTTAAATGTGTAGGAAAACACTGGAGTTTAATCCACGCCACCACAATCAAGTTGACAGGTGCAGCGCACTTACCATTGTGCCACCACTGCATGTATGTAGGGCCTGAACCACTATAGTTCACCTGCTTGTTTTATATAGCATTTGACAAACATTTCACTTCGGTTTCATGTTTTTAAGGCGTATTATTATAAATATCTGAACTTTGGGAAAGGGGTAAGAATGTGTCCAAAATCTTGACTGCTGCAGAGATGGAGAGATTAGATTGGTGGATGTGAGGAGTGAGATGGAGTATGGCATTACAGGATCATGAGGGGTGGCAATTGTGTAGGGAGACTTACATCTAGCAGTGGATAAACAATGGTGGATGATGACGATGTTTTGCATTTCGTTTTTGTAACGAAATTAAAGCTTACAGCGAAAAATACAATTTGACTTGGCTGAATAATAATAAAAAAGTGCATAATATGATATGGTAATATTGTAATTGAGATACACAAGGAATGAATAACTTAAACCAGCTGCTTGTTGAAACTCACTTTTATGGTTTAAACTGTAAAAAATTAACCCGTAAAAACTAAGTTTTTCACTATAAATCCTTTATATGCGTGCATCGGTTTTATTTTATTATTCACTTCTGTTTTTCTTGAGTAAGAGTTTCATTTTTATCACATTGGTATTTTAAATTAAATATGAAAAAACGTTTTCCCTAAAAGTGGAATTTTTTTTCACGAAAATAAATTGCCACGCACAACGAGTCTGTGTGCAAAATGCCAGCTCGATTGGATCACGGGAAGTGGGTTAAAAAACGACCGAAAGATTTGCACGGTCGTAAGCGCGCAAGCAAGTTAACTTAATATAAAGGATTTAATAAATTACAGTACGTGTTCAATGGGCCACAACCCAGCCCACATTGGTCTTTGAAACGGGCGGCTAGAGTCCTCTAGTCCTCTGGCTTGAGATGGCTGCCACCTATGGGTCAGATGATTGCCTGCCACCATTAAGCAATTGGTAATTAAATAGAAAAATTTTTTCCTAAAATGTTGAAAATTTTGGAAATTCTTTTTTCACGAAAAGAAATTGTCACGCACAACGAGTCTGTGTGCAAAATGTCAGCTCGATTGGATCACGGGAAGTGGGTTAAAAAACGACTGAAAGATTTGCACGGTCGTAAGCGTGCAAGCAAGCAAGCAAGTGAACTTAATATAAAGGATTTAATAATAAAGCCCATGCTGCTGACACACTTAGGCTACGCCCATCCCTAAACCTTCATAAACAGTTTGCCTTTAGAGGCTAACCCCCTTTTTCCTGATGACGACCGCTTGTGTTGCGATCGAAACGTCGTGGTTTTTCTTACTTTTATTCTTCTTTTTATTACTGAAAGAACCAGAATAGGTCTACATTATAGACTTCCAGTGCGCTCACTCAGGTTAAGAACCAGGCTACAGTCGACATTATAGACTGACAATACGCTCACCAGCTTAAAAAACAGGCTACAGTCTACATTATAGACTGCCAGTACACTCACCAAACTTAATAACCAGGCTACAGTCCACATGAGAGATTGCCAGTGCACCCACTCCGATTAAGAACCAGGCTGTAGTCTACAGTGTTTTTAATATTTATTTTATTTTATTGTGTTTTTTATTAACTTAATTAAAAAAAATGCTATCTACATGTACGTGACTTTACCGAAAGAACCAAATAATATATCCATAACTGGGCCTCTGCAGAATATATTATTCGCTTCCAAAATAATGATCTTCCACAAACATTGTTCAGTTGGCACTCATTCACATGCCCATATATATAGGTGACATAAACAGGTCCGTTCGCTCGAACCCATGCTGGTACGAAACCCAGTGCCTGGATAACACGCACCCGTGGAAAGTAACGTCATTCGCCAACGCTTCTGGCCATTGCTCAGCGCTGTAATGTGATAAACTTTAAAAAAAAAATGGGATTTGCGGCCGTGGAACATAAAACACCTTTTGTACTCCACCACAAGCTGGCCATAAACCGCCCGCGCAGTCTGGCCGGCGATGGCCGCGAACACCGCAGGTTTTTTTTTTATTGAAGTCCACTCTCGTGAATGCGCATATAAATGCGGCTCGGGAGAAGCCGAACGGAAGAAAGTGAAGGAGCGGGCAGAGTGAATGGGAGCTCTCTCCTGCAGCAGTAGGCGAAATAATGGGATTAAAATGTAGCGGCTTAGCAGATCTGGTCACATCAGAGATTTGTCAGATTTCCACGGGCTTCACACTTGAACGTGAGTCTGAGCCCCTGGACGGTATTTCAATGGGGCTTGTCACGGTCAATTTAGGAGACAGTGCAGATTAAAACAAAAAAAATAATGAGGGAAGGAGTGGCCAATCTGGCTCCCCCCCCCCCAGCTCTCTGATTAACGCTTAACGCGTCGCCTGAAATGAAAGGCCTGTAATCCTACCCAGGTGCCGAGGCCAAGGCCGGCCGGGTAAACGGGAGGCCATTGTGTGGGACGCGTCTGCCCGTCTCTTTGTTGCCCACTCGGCCCCGTCGTCTGGCGGTCAGGCCCGAGAGGTCTCCAGCACGCTTAGGGTCAGCGGTAGGCCCAGGCGAATTAGCTTTGTAACAAACGACAACAAAACACAAAAAAAATCTTGACACACTTCTGTTGGCTCAAACTTTGGCGGAGGGTTTTTTTCTTTGCAGGCCGCCTCGCGTGGGGCACGATTAGCTTTCCGCCGCGCTCGTTTTTTTGCTTTTGTGGCCGTGGGTGGCGTTAAGCCAATCTGTCACGGAGCAAAGTAGGAAACGCTTCCAATGGGAGGGAAGAAAAGTGGCCCTCTGTCGCTGGAGAATGACCGCATGCGCGCCATGCCGGCTCGCGCTGCAGTAGCAGCAGCAGCGACAACTATCGTCGTTGTCACGTGACACAGGACGACGTCGACGAGATCGTCGTCATCACGTGACACATGACAACGACGACGAGATCGTCACGTGACACGCGGGTGCGTGGACTGGGTGCGTGGTCGGGTGCGTGCGCGACGGCCCAAGTTGAGAGATGTGTCGGTTTCTCTTCTTCTCGCGCAAAATCTCTCAAGGTGGGGGGGGGGGGGAAATTCAGGTGCAGAGATTTATTTATTTATTTGACGAAGGCCTTTTTTTTGTTACGCGTGACTTCTAGACAGTTAAAGCATCCGATGCAACAAGGGAGAGAAGTAATTAAAGGAATGCATATGTATGTATGGGAGCGGTAGTTGTCGCGGTTAGCGCGCTGCGCTACGAACCCGGCGACCCGAGTTCGATTCACATTCACGGCCAACGCCAGTGACGATTATATTTATTTTAACCGGTCATGGGCCTCCCCTAGGTCAACTCAGCCTCAAATGAGTACCTGGTGCGGTGTGTAAACATCGCCACTAGGGAGTTAAAGGCGGTCGGGCGTGGTGTTGGCCACCCGCCCCCTCGTGTCCCGTGCCTGCCGTCATAGGTGCTCGCTAACAGCACTTGCCCCCGACAGTCTGTTCAGGTTATTCGGGGGACCTTTGTATTTTGTCTTTGTTAAGCGAGTGGACGTGAAGCTCACGTAGCCACAGAGCCAGGTACAGCGATACCGAATGTGTTACACAACTTGTAAATTATGTTTGGATTGTATTTTGTGTGTGCGTTGTATTTACTCTGGCGTAGCACGTGAAGTAATGCGTAACAATTAATTGCAGCTCCGTCAAAAACTTGACCAACAACGCTGACAATGCACCTCCCTTTGCCGTTGACCTATTGAGTGGCCGTCCTAATAGCTTTGTACCAGACGAGAAAGTCGTGTGGGTTAAACTTTTATCGAAGCTCTCTTTTTTAAATCCTTTATATTACGTTCACTTGCTTGCTTGCTTGCGCGCTTACGACCGTGCAAATCTTTCGGTCGTTTTTTAACCCACTTCCCGTGATCCAATCGAGCTGACATTTTGCACACAGACTCGTTGTGCGTGACAATGTATTTTCGTGAATTTTTTTTCCAAAATTTTACACTTTTTAGGAAAAAAATAGTAATATTTAATTACCAATTGCTTAATGGTGGCAGGCAATCATCTGACCCATAGGTGGCAGCTATCTCAAGCCAGAGGACGAGAGGACTCTAGCCGCCACGCATATAAAGGATTTATAGTGAAAAACTTTGTTTTTACGGGTTATTTTTTTTATTTCTGATTATAATTCACGCAACCGCTTTTTTATATCCAACTTCCTTTGGCAAACATTCAACGCGTAGAATGATCTAAGTTGCTATACGTGTACGTTATGTGCTGGGTGCCTTTGTCTGGGTCTCCGCATGTCCTGCAGGTCGTTGGGGCACGCTGGCACATGCACTGCTTGGCCACGGCGACTGTGCATTGAAGGCACCAAGCCGCATCACGTGCCCTGTTTGTTGTTATTTTTCTCTCTCATATCACTGTTTGTTATTGTTTGGGGATGTCACGGTGGCGAGATGTTAACTGCCTCGCCTGGTATGCAAGAGGTCGTCGGTCCGATCCTTACCCTGACGATGTCTTTGATATTTGGAGTTTGCATTTGACCATACTTCAGTGCGGGTCGGTGAAGGCGGGCAGCGTGGGCACATGGATGTAGAGTACAACGATGGACTTTGCTGCACTGCCATCTCCTGCCCACAACTATTTGCACGTATTTTCTGTTTCATATTTTGTTTTTGTATTTAAATAGGAGCCCCGTACAGAGCACAAATCGCGACATAGGAGGCGGAGTGGGGGTACTGACACTCCGCGAACACAAAGTCCCAAACGCAGTGCACCTGAATGAGACAACTGGGTGGGTGGTGGGGTGGTGATTGGGCTCGCTGCCCCGTCGAGTGGGGACGGCGAGCGGGCGATGTGAACTTTTGTACGTGGGAAGTGGAGGGCGAGGGTTACAACCTACTTTAGAAAGAAAGAGGGAGTGGGGGGAAGAAAAAAACAATCCATCTCTTCTCACTCGCCCATCATCCTGATACTCCCTGCCCCCGACCCCCAGCTACAAACAGAACTACCACTACCCCTATCACTACCACTACCCCTATCACTACCCCTATTACTACCCCTACCACTACCCCTATCACTACCCCTACCACTACCCACTACCACTATCCCTATAACGACCCCTACCACTACCCCTACCACTACCCCTATCACTACCCCTACCACTACCCCTATCACTACACCTATCACTACCATTATCACTAACACTACCCCTATCACTATCCTACCCCTATCACTACCCCTATCACGACCACTACGCCTACCACTACCCCTACCACTACCCCAATCCCTATCACTACCACTACCCCTACCACTACCCCTATCACTACCACTGCTCCTATCACTACCACTACCTTTAGCACTACCACTACCCCTACCACAACCCCTATCACTACCCCTACCACTACCCCTACCACTACCCCTATCACTACCACTACCCCTATCAGTACCACTACTCCTATCACTACCACTACCCCTATCACTACCACTACCCCTACCACTACCCCTATCACTACCCCTACCCCTATCACTACCCCTATCACTACCCCTATCACGACCACTACGCCTACCACTACCCCTACCACTACCCCTATCACTACCACTATCACTACCCCTACCACTACCCCAAACCCTATCACTACCCCTACCACTACCCCTACTACTACCCCTATCACTACCACTATCACTACCCCTACCACTACCCCAATCCCTATCACTACCCCTACCATTACCCCAATCCCTATCACTACCCCTACCACTACCCCTATCACTACCCCTATCACTACCACTACTCCTATCACTACCACTACCCCTATCACTACCCCTACCACTACCCGAATCCCTATCACTACCCCAACCCCTCCTAAACCACTCCCACCTGTCCCCCTGTCACCATAACTACAACCATCACTTTGAATAACCACAAACTCTTTATTTTAACCACTGTCATCTTATGTACAATGTTATAATTGTTGTAAAGCGGCTTGGATTAAGGCGCTACATAAATCTATATAAGATCAAGTTCGACATTGCCTCATGGCCAAAGTGGTAGATGCCACCACACCTCGCTACCAATGCGTTTCACCCTCTTTCAGATCCCGCAGCTTCTGCACTGTCGATGCCACACAATGAAGATTACTTAACGTAATACCGTACTGTTAAAATATGGATAGCATTTTAATGTACATCCCATAGGCCCCTGGCTTGCACGTATGCTATATAGATACAATAAATGTACATTATTATTATTTCATATAGGCGAGGACTGTGGATTTAATTCCCAGCATCGGACAACTTAAGACTTCAAGGTGGTGATTGAATAACATTTTGCTGAATGGTGGCACTTCCAGTGGGTGTCGGAGTCACGTGAACCCATCGCAATACATTTACGAATCGAAAAATATTGATTGTTTCGGATATTTGATGCGTGCATTATCTTGAGAATTAACATTAATTGATGTAAATAGATGCATTGTTCCACCGCTACCTCGAATATCCATTAGGGGTGAGATTAGCACTGCCTTATTACTCATTGCACATGGGGATAAGACGAAGCGACCTGGCCACATATGATATCTCTCACGAAGTGGCTCATCACGTGAAAATGGATAGCAGCCAAATACACTGAACGCGTGTTTCTAAATGCGGAGGGGAAAAACCGAAGGATCCAGGAGAAAAGACATCCACGCGACCACGGGGAGAGAGAGAGAACATGCAAACTCCAAATATACAGCAGGCGTCAGGATCGTGGATCGAACCCAGGACCGCCCTGCATACAAGCCGAGGTCGGTCACATTTCGCCACTGCGGCGCCCGAAGACGAGGAGGACGCGAAGCGCGCACGCGGAGCCCCGCGTGTTCCGCCTGCGGCGCGCAAACGGCTACCGCTTCTACCGCTGCCGGTCGGACGGACAGATCAGAGGTGCCAAGGTGGCAGGCTTCTTGCGACGTCTGCATGCATCGGCGAGCTCCGCAGCTCGCTTCCGGGTCCGTGACAAGCGGGGCGACCGGCGTTGCCTCCCTCGCCCCAGCCCTCCTCTCTCGCAGCTGTCAACGCTACGAGGCAGTTTGTTGCGCGGCTTGGCGCACCGCCCGCTCGCATCAGCGCGCTCAGGCAAAAAAACATATCGCTTTGCGAGGATCAGGCACGCTGTCACATGCACTGCTTGGCCACGGCGACTGTGCATTGAAGGCACCAAGCAGCATCATGTGCCCTGTTTGTAGTCGTTATTTTTTTTCTCTCATATCACTGTTTGTTACTGTTTGGCAATGCCACGGTGGCGAGATGTTAATTGCCTCGCCTGGTATGCAAGAGGTCGTCGGTCCGATCCCTACCCTGACGATGTCTGTCATATTTGGAGTTTGCATGTTTTCTCTCCCCCGTGGTCGCGTGGATTTTCTCCGGATCCTCCGACTTTTCCCTCCACATTTACAAGCACGCACTTAAGAGTATATGGCTGCTGTACATTTCCACGTGACAGGCCACTTCGTTGAGCTATCATGTGTGGCCAGGTCGCTTTTGAAAAAGAGAGTTATCTTGATCATCAGCCATTCAATTCTCCCATGTTGCTGTTGACACCATAACAACGATGATAATAATAATTTTGGATTTATAACAGAAACAAAATGTACGCGGCGAGTCACTAACTTACAAGTCAGAATCATAGAGCACTCACTCCATCCTCCGTGAGCTTCTCTCTGACTGTGTAGTCTCCGGCACAGATCCGTCCTCATTCCGCTCTTTCCTCTCAACCCGCTGCTTCCACGTTGGCATACACGGACTGTTTGTATGTCCGTACGTTGAACTTCTTTCGCACCGTACGTAGCCAACCGTGCTCATCAGAAGTGCGGGGTAAGGACAACATACTAAACGCAAAAAGCAGTTCTGAAGAAATTATATTTAAATCTGGATTGTGTGTGTGACCTCAAAGTGCACCCAGCATGGCACAAGCGTCGTGGTTGACGTCACGGCCACTTCGTGATGAACGACGGCTGTCGTTGTTGTTGTTGTGTGCGCGCTGCACTACGAAGCCGGTGACCCGAGGTCGATTCCCGCCCACGGTCACCACCAGTGATGATTACATGAACCGGTCCTGGTCCTCCCCTAGGTCGACTCAGCTTCAAATTAGTACCTGGTGCCACTGGGGAGACAAAGGCGGCTGGGCGTGATATTGGCCACCCACCCTTTCATGTACCATGCTGGCCTTCATAGGTGATCGCTAACAGCACTTGCCCCAACAGCCTGTTTAAGCTATATGGGGGATCTTTGACTTGTCTTCGTCTTTTTATTGCAAATTAAAGCACAAACCACATGGATTCCTTCTTAGAAACACCCAAATTAATAATTGTCTCCTCCATATTTAGCTCGATTTTATTTAATCGTTGAAAAAAAGTAAAACCAATCGTTTTCTTTCCCCTGTAAATGAGTTTCTCACTCTGCTGCAATAAAGACGAAGGGGGAAGATGAATGCGTTGGTGAAACTTGCTAAAATGCATCATCCCATCGGCAACTTTGCTCCACTGTTGCAGCTAATGGAGAGGTTGAGAATATTTTTTGGGGCCAAATTCAGACATATAAGAACGAATTCTTCCAACACGTTTCATCGCACCCTCGACACACATACACACATATATAGACACACTTGACGTTTGGTGCCAACTTGGCATTGTTACTTTACATTGTTACTGGCTAATCAAAGGAACAATATAGTCGGGTGCTGTGAAAACGACGTGAGGATTTGTTCCATGTTGCTCAAACCTGCGAGTGAGCAGATGGAAAACATCACCAATTAGGATTTTTGTGTTCAGTGAGGCTAAAGATATGCCCCTTGTAGCGAGACTCTCACAACTTGTGTTGTGCTCTGCGTGTTGGGAGAAATTTACGAGTTGCCTGCAATTGTAGACAACGCAACTATTTTAGGTGTGTCTTGATGGAAAACAATTTGCCAAGTGTTTTAAGTCAGATTCAATATGATTCAATATCATCCTCCGAGCTCATGGCTTTTAAAAGCCATGCAAGAATTCTCACGATTTAATTTGTAGTTCAGAATCACCTTTCGGCAAGACCAGCGCTCTGAAACTTTGTTGTGCTTAAATGTTTAAAATAAATACATATTGTATAGTTTAAGACAACACTGCATCATCAAGTTCCGATATATTATACTCAATCAAAACATGTTTGCAATGAAATTAGCTTCCGTTTAAAGATAGGTGTATGTTGGTGCGTATTAATACATTCATTTACAACTCTTTTTCAAACTACAGCGGTTTGTACACTATTAGTTACACCCAGGGCTTAACCTCTCACAAAGTATTTTCAGTGGCGACAAAGGGAATGGGGAAGCGAGAGGCAGCAGTGGCAGGAAGGCGGTGGGGGGGGGGCAGCGCGGGAGGGCACTAACCAGCGTGGTGAAGTATGGCCAAACACCCCCACGACCACTGCCGACACGGCGTGGGCTAGAGAGGACTTTGTTCGGTATTGTGGCCCAAAGACAACGCGTATATCATTGTAGGGGCACGCGTGTTTGCATGTTTTGCCACAAGTACGTGCGTTTAATGCAGACTAGATGCCTAGCAAAAAGGTATCTATTTGGTGTTTGAATATCTTTAACAGTTCCTGTCTTATTTACAGGAAGGGTAAAGCCTATTATTATTGTAATGTAGCTCTCAGAGACACCGTCTTGTCTTTCTGTATATTTATTCTGAATAAAGTCCACAGACAACTCAACGAGTAACCACGAGTGACTATATACACTTGGGAAGTTAGACGACTCTATTCTGACACAACATAGCTTCTAGTCTCAAGAAATCTCGAAGACGACGAAGACGACGGCGATTCCCCACACCAACAGCCCCCAGGTCCGGTTCGCGCCGCCTCTTATACCTCGCCTGCTCCGGTCACGCCCCTTTTCTCGAACTCTCCTCGCCCACCTGCCTCGGTCACTCACCTCCCTTTCCCGTGCTCCGCCTCACGTGACCCTGTCAACGCTTGTTCCGTCAATCATCATCAGTACGTCCATTAGTAACTAACCATGGTCCCGGGGAACCAGACTGTCCCGCTATCGCTCCGGGCGATCTTTACGTCATTGTTGTTGGTGTTGTTTCACCATTGTGGCCCAGGTAGCCGGTGAGCGACCCGAACACGAGTTCAGCCCCGGGACAGTTACAAGGTAAATTAATCTCTGGTTTCGCAAAGAATGGATTACTTACTGTTGCTGCTGCTGCAGGTAGCCTGCTGCTGCTGCAAGTAGCCTGCTGCTGCAAGTAGCCTGCTGCTACTGCTGCAAATAGCCTGCTGCTGCTGTTGCTGCAAGTAGCCTGCTGCTACTGCTGCAAGTAGCCTGCTGCTCCTGCTGCTGCAGGTAGCCTGCTGCTGCAAGTAGCCTGTTGCTGCTGCAGGTAGCCTGCTGCTACTGCTGCTACAGGTAGCCTGCTGCTACTGCTGCTGCAAGTAGCCTGCTGCTGCTGTTGCTGCAGGTAGCCTGCTGCTGCTGCAGGTAGCCTGCTGCTGCTGAAAGTAGCCTGCTGCTGCTGCAGGTAGCCTGCTGCTACTGCTGCTGCAAGTTGCCTGCTGCTGCTGTTGCTGCAGGTAGCTTGCTGCTGCTGCAGGTAGCCTGCTGCTACTGCAAGTAGCCTGCTGCTGCTGTTGCTGCAAGTAGCCTGCTGCTGCTGCAGGTAGCCTGCTGCTGCTGCAGGTAGCCTGCTTCTGCAGGTAGCCTACTGCTGCTGCTGCAGGTAGCCTGCTGCTGCTGCAGGTAGCCTGCTGCTGCTACTGCAGGTAGCCTGCTGCTGCTGTTGCTGCAAGTAGCCTGCTGTTGCTGCAAGTAGCCTGCTGCTGCTGCAGGTAGCCTGCTGCTGCAGGTAGCCTACTGCTGCTGCTGCAGGTAGCCTACTGCTGCTGCTGCAGGTAGCCTGCTGATGCTGCTGCAGGTAGCCTGCTGCTGCAGGTAGCCTGCAGCTGCTACAAGTAGCCTGCTGCTGTTGCTGC
The DNA here is from genome assembly GCF_964198595.1 of Lampetra fluviatilis. Classification (NCBI taxonomy): domain Eukaryota; kingdom Metazoa; phylum Chordata; class Hyperoartia; order Petromyzontiformes; family Petromyzontidae; genus Lampetra; species Lampetra fluviatilis. The sequence goes on from NC_136288.1 coordinate 570,670, forward strand.
AAGTAGCCCGCTGCTGCTGCAAGTAGCCTGCTGCTGCTGCAAGTAGCCTGCTGCTGCTGTTGCTGCAAGTAGCCTGCTACTGCTGCTGCTGCAGGTAGCCTGCTGCTACTGCTGTTGCTGCAAGTAGCCTGCTGCTGCTGCAGGTAGCCCGCTGCAGCTGCCGTGGCTGCTAGTTCGGACTGTGCGCGCTCTGCTGTGCGATCCCGTCACCCCGAAACAACCACACAATTAATTTACTTTAACCCGCACAAAAGTTGAGCAATCGTTGAAAAATGGCCCACAGCATTCTTCGGCATCGTCATTGATTTTCCTTTCCGTTGTTATTTGTTTCGATGTACGGTTATTGGACACTTGGATATGAACGGTTCCGCCAATACACGGCTATCAAAAAAATAAAGACTCGTCCATCGCGTTTCTTGTCAGCCAATTAACTCTTGCCCAGAGTGGTGAAGTTGCGGTTCCTCTTTGTCTAACCACAACACAATGCGGATTCTCTCACGGCGTCTGGCAAGAAGCGAGACGATCGTACATATACAGCCGCGTTTTCCATGCCCACTGTTGTATGACGGCCTCCTTTTTGAGCATACTTCACCAGGCTGGTAAGTGCGGGTTTATGAACGGAGCGTAGACGTAGTATGCAAGTGCAGCACAACTTGAGATTGTGTTCCAATGCCCTCTGCTGCCCACAAAATTGGCCGTAGTCCTGCACCATACAATATTTATATTCTATCCAGATCACGTGGAATGTGCACACTATCACAAATATCCAACGCAGTTATATATATATGTGTGCATTGTACACACATTGCGATGTGCAGAATAAACACATTCCTGCTGAGGGAGTTGGTAGGAACGTTGGTCAATGGCCAGGGTCAACGGCGGCGTGGAGTATTCCGCAAATATGGCCGACTGTGAGGGCGGGCACAAGCCGGCGTGAGTAGGTTAAACGTTGAGTTTTATAAGGGCACCACGGGGTGACCAGCCCCTCTCCACCCTCCCCACCCAGCCCCTCCCCACCCAGCCCCTCCCCACCCAGCCCCTCCCCACCCAGCCCCTGCACGACGGACGGACACAATAATTCCCTGTGGGCTGGTGTAACCAGGAGGTTCCTACCAGTACAATTGTGATGACCTACGTAAGACGTTGTCTGTATGGGTGTGCCAACCCTTAGGGGCCGTCCATAAATGACGTCACGCACCTAGGGGGGGGGGGTCAGACATTTGTGACGATGTGTGACGAGGAGGGGGGGTTTGAGAAATGTGACGTCACATCAAAATGCGCAACTTTAAATAAATATAGATAACACGTTCTACTTAATTAAATAGACTTTTGAATAAATGTTTTCTCCTACAACATCAGAGTACAGCGTCACATTAAATACACACTACAATGACAATAGTTTAAAGCGATTTAAGCATGTGTTTTTTTTTTGGGGGGGGGGGGCGCACAGCTTTGTGACGTCATATTTGAGGGGGGGCCTGACTTTTTGTGACGCCGTGTGACGAGTGGGGGGTCAAAAATTGTCCAAAATCGCGTGACGTCATTTATGGACGGTCCCTTAGTAAAAAAAAGCAAACGCGTTGGAGTTAGGGGGTGACAGTTGCAAGTTTGAGCACATGTGCTTGGGGAGCGGTGGCGCAGTGGTTAGGTGCCGCACTGCGCTGCGAAACCGCCGACCCCCGAGTTCGATTTCCGCTCACGGCCAATGGCAGTGGCGAATATATGAACCGGTCCTTAGGCCTCTCCTTGGTCGACTCAGCCTTAAATGGGTACGTGCTGGACACGGCGCATGAACATCAGTACTGGGGAGACAAAGGCGGACGGGGCGTTGTGCTGGTCACCCACCCCCTTGAGTGCCGTGTCGGCTTTCATAAGTGCTCGGTAAACAGGAATTGTCCCAACAGTCTGTTAACGCTATACGGGGTATCTTAGTATTTTGTGTGCGTGATTAATATTTACTCTGCAAACTAACTCGTGTAGTATATGTGTAGTGGTGATACGCGCTGGGTGTATATGTCGTGTGCCAGCGCGTATGTACGGGTGTGTGTGTGGTGACGCGCGCTGACGGGGAGGAGCAGGCGTCAGTGCGCGGGTGGGGGTAGTGCTGCTGATTGGCTGTGTGCCGGTGACGCGCCCAGAGGGAGTGATCGGGTAGCAGCGCGGTGTGATTGGTCGGGGAGTGGAAACACGCGCTGAGCGGAACCGGATCGTAGGGATAGCGCGTGGGGATTGGGTAACTGAGGAGCGGTGCCGACGTTGAGGTCCGCATCCGCTCCGTCTCCCGGGAAGAAGGGGTATATAAGGTGATGCACAGAGGAGCAGGGGCAGAAGTGGAACCATCTAAGAAAGGAAGACGAAGGTGCAGAGATAGAGCCCGGAGAGGAGAGTAATGGAGAGTAATGGAGAGTAGAGGAGAGTAAGGTATAAGTGTGTAGCCAGCGAGAGAGAACGGTCTACACGAGCTGAGTAATGTATAGTGTGTAGCCAGCGAGAGAGAACGGTCTACACGAGCTGAGTAATGTATAGTGTGTAGCCAGCGAGAGAGAACGGTCTACACGAGCTGAGTAATGTATAGTGTGTAGCCAGCGAGAGAGAACGGTCTACACGAGCTGAGTAACGTATAGTGTGTAGCCAGCGAGAGAGAACGGTCTACACGAGCTGAGTAATGTATAGTGTGTAGCCAGCGAGAGAGAACGGTCTACACGAGCCGAGTATGCATACGGTGTAGCCAGAGAGAGAGGAAGGTCTACACGAGCCGAGTATGCATACGGTGTAGCCAGAGAGAGAGATGCAAAGTCTACACGAGGCGAGTGGAGAGTGTAGCAGAGGCGCAGAGTCTACACGAGGCGAGAGAGGAGTGTAGCCGAGGCGCGGAGTCTACACGAGGCACAGAGAGCCGGCAGCACAGAATCCAGAGTCAAGAGAAGCGCATTGTGAAGAAGAGAGGCCACGCGTTGTATTGTTACAAGTCAAGATTTAATAAAAGAAGTGTGTTCCCGTCAAGGAGTTTCCTGCCGTCATTTTCCAATACTTCATCTGGCGTCAGAAGTGAAACGGGCTTCCAAGTATGGAGACGAGGAAGACCCGTAGGACCCACGGGATTGACCGCGAGGAAGACCTGGACGACTCGGGGCCGCTGGTGGCGGGGGGTGAGGAAGAGGACTTGCCCACGCTGCAGGGTCCGTCGACGGCGCCGGCCGAGCGACCGGGGACAGACGCCGGGCTTCGTGAGGCGCACTCCCGACTGGCGGAGCTGCTGCTCGCCGCCGCGTCCATCTTGGCGGAGATCAGCTCGTCGGGAGGAGCGGGGACGGTGGGGGACATTTTACAAGGTCGCCCCGCAGATTCCCGCCAAAACGAATGGGGGATTCCCGCCATTGCGCCTGGGCCTACTTTTGGCGGGAACGGCGAGCGCCACGTGGTGGTGGGTTCCCAAGCACGCGCATCGACGTCATCAGCGCGCGAGGGGGTCCGCCATCTTACGTCTGCTGCTGGAGCCGCCATCTTAGACACGGACGGACAGGCGGAGAGGAACCACGAGGCGGATGACTTCATTTTTCAGCAGCGCCTGCCCACGTTGTCAGCCTTCAAGGCGGAAGGCGGAGACTGGGGCCAATTTCAGCGAAGGTTTTTGGCGCATCAAGAGATGTCAGCGTGGTCCGATGCTACGGCGCTGCGGGCATTGCCCGCCATGCTGGACGACGATGCGCTCGCGGCCTTCAGGGCTGCACGGAAGTCGGACCGCTCCACGCTGAAGGATGCGCTGGGTTTGTTGGCCAGGGTCTACGGGCCTCCCTCTACGTGCCGCCATCAGTTCTACGCAAGACGGAAAGCGGCCACGGAGACCGCGCTGGCCTATCGCACGGCGTTGCTGGCTCTTGCTGATGCTGCGTTCCCTCGGATGGACGAGGAGGGCCAAGACGCGATGGTTTTGGAGCAGCTGCTCAAGTTGGCGCAGGACCTGGGGGTCCCTATCAACACAGCTGACGAGATTGATATTTCTTCTTTGAGAGTCGCCACGAGTATTCAAGCGCACGAGGCCCTACAACGGAAGCAAGGCGTTGGTTGCAACGCTGCTGTCGTCGCAGCCCCGGGTTTGGTGGTCGCCGAACCCCAAGTCGTCAGCCCACGAGAGGAGGCGTTCGCCACGGGACGACCAGGGGACTGGAGGCCGGGGGCCCGGTCGCCTCTGCGATCGGGCCGAAAGTCGGAGCAACCAAGATCTACTCCGACCCTCGTCACGTGCTATAACTGCGGCCTCCGGGGCCACGTGGCGTCCGGGTGCCGCGCTCCGCGGCAGCGCGCCATGGGAGCTCGGCTGGACGACGACCGAGAGCCCAAGTCATCTCTACAATCCCCGGCAAGTCGCGGCACCTCACACGCTCGGCCTGTTTATTCGGCACACATGGGACGCCGCGTTGCGGCGGAGGAGGGCCGGTTAAGGTTCGGGGATTCGGTTCGGCGAGGGGGGTTCGGCCGGGACCAGGGAGACATTGAATGGGCGGAATTGGGGCATAGAATTGTGGCTGCTTCGGCGGGTTCGTCCGTTGTTACGGGATCTATTGATGGGGTTGAGATTAGGGTGTTAGTGGACACGGGGGCATCGGCAACTATTATATCGGACCTCATTTATAATATTCTTCCGGTCCAATGTCGTCCGCTGCTTCCAGTGGATGTGCCATTTTACGCCGCTAATGGGGGATCGTTGGGCATTATCGGTCAGGTTAGGACGTCCATTTGCATTGGAGATATCAAATTGTCGGGACCCGTTTTCGTTTCGTCTTCTTTGGCAGTTCCGTGTCTTTTGGGCACTGACTTTTTGGCTAAAATGCCCATTAAAATTCTTATCGATCAACGATGCATTGAACTGCCATCGGGTCGCCGGATTTCATTTTTGACGGGCCCTACTGACATTCGGACGGCGTGCGCTACGATACAAGCGGTGGCGACGCAGACAGTGCAAGTGCCCCCGGGTTCACAGATGTTGATTCCCCTCCGGTTGCGAAAACCATGGGTGAGGGAGGCTTCGGGACAGAGTATGCTTTTGGGTCCTTCTAACAAGGCTGTCGGGGGTCTTGATTTATCGGTGGCTCACACTTTGGTGCGGGCTGACAGGGATCCGTTTGTGATGGTTTTGAACGCGGGGTCGCGACCAGCTGTCATTCCGCACGGCACCGTGCTGGCTCACGCAGCGCAGGTCCCTGGGGATGATGGGTTGGTTGCGCAGGTGGGCTCGAGCCCCGCGCGGAACGTTGAGCCAAGGGAAGACCTTGAGTGGGTCCATTCGTTATGTGCCGCCTCGGACGATTTGTCGGCGGCGCAGTTGGGTGCGCTGCGCGAGTTGCTCATTGAATTCTCTGATGTATTCAGTAAACATAAGTATGACATTGGGTGCACGGATTTGTTGCACCATCACATTGAAACGGGCGATGCGGCGCCGGTCAGGCTAAATCCCTTCCGACTGAGTCCCGTGGAGAAGGAACATGTTCAGTCGGCTGTTAACGATATGCTAGAAGCCGATATTATTTCGCCCTCCTCTAGCCCGTGGGGAGCGCCTATTGTGCTGGTTAAGAAGCAGGACGGGTCCCTGCGATTCTGCGTTGATTTCCGTCGCCTGAATAAGATCTCTGTGGCTGACGCGTATCCGCTCCCCAGGATGGATGAGTCCCTCGATGCATTGTCTGGTGCGCGATATTTTTCGACTCTTGATTTGTTATCGGGGTTTTGGCAGTTGCCGCTCGACGAAGAGTCGAAACCTAAGACAGCATTTCGGACTCCAGGGGGGCTGTTCCAGTTTAACCGGTTACCCATGGGACTTCACTCCTCTCCAGCGACGTTTCAGCGACTTATGGAGTTGGTTTTGTCGGGCTTACAGTGGGATACATGCTTGATTTATATGGACGATGTCATTGTTTTCAGTAAAACGTTTGAGGAACACCTCCGGCGATTGAGAGGGGTGTTCTTGCGAATGCGATCGGCTAAGTTGAAATTTAAACCGGCCAAATGTCACCTCCTTCGTAGGTCCGTTAGATACTTGGGTCACATTGTCGATTCTTCGTGGATCTCCACCGATCCCGCGAAGACGGATTGTGTCGGTTCGTGGCCGACACCTACGTCCGTTTCCGACGTGCGTAGTTTCATCGGGTTTGCTTCTTATTATCGGCGGTTCGTTGAGCACTTCGCCACTATTGCAAAACCCTTGCACGCTCTAACGGCGAAGGGAGTGAAGTTCAAATGGGGACCGGAGGAGGAGGCCGCGTTTCGCTCCCTCCGGGACGCCTTGGTGGGTGCCCCACCCTTGTGTTATCCCGATTTTGCCAGTCCCTTTTTGCTGGACACGGATGCTAGCAACACGGGCATTGGGGGGGTGCTATCCCAAGTCGTTGGGGGTGTCGAAAGAGTTGTCGCCTACGGTAGTAGGGTGTTGTCTCCGGCGGAGCAGCGCTACTGTGTCACCCGTCGCGAGCTGCTTGCCATTGTTTTTTTTGTGCAGCAGTTTAGGCCATATCTTTATGGTCGTCACTTTACAGTCCGAACGGACCACGCGGCGCTACAGTATTCATTGAGGGTCGCCCAGCCCTCGGGCCAGTTGTCGCGTTGGTTGGAAGTCCTCCAGGACTATCAGTTTACGACTACGTACCGTAAGGGGTTGCGACACACGAATGCCGATTGCTTGTCGCGGTTGTTGCCTTGTGATGAATGCGCGTGTTTGTCGGGATCGGCGCGCTGTAAACCGACGCTTGCGGGGGAGATGGGGGCACTGGCTGCGACAGCGGGCGCACCGATCGGGGATGATTCCACTGCCTCTCAGGGTCGGGACTCGCTGCTCTCGCTGTCGCTCAGCGAATGGGGCTGCCTCCAGATGGCGGACAGCTCGCTGCTAGCATTGCGCCGCAAGGTTGGGGGTCCCAAGGGGGACCAGGAGCGTACCGGCTCCTATGTACTTGAGCGGGGCGTGTTATTGAAATGGGACAGTTTGTCCCGGCGGAACGCACTCGTGGTGCCTTCCGCTGTGAGGGGGAGGGTTGTCTTGGCGGCACACGAACGCCTCTTGCACTTGGGAGTTAACAAGACGCTTGCCCTGCTTCAGCGTGACTATTACTGGCCGGGAATGGGAAGTGATGTGGTGCATATTCTGAAGGGGTGCGTTGAGTGCGCCAGGCGTAAACCACCGGCCGTGGCAGCTAATCCACCGCTGCAATCTATTCAGGTCTCGCGTACCAACGAGCTCGTTGCACTCGATATTTTGGGGCCCTTCCCAGTCACGCCGAGAGGGAATAAATATTTGTTAGTGGGGGTCGAATACTTTACCCGATGGCCTATGGCGTGGCCTCTCGCTAACCAGTCGGCAGCGGCTGTGACGGATGCCTTCGTCCAGGGCTATGTCCTGGACAAGGGGGCTCCCGAACGCCTGCTGACCGACCAAGGTAAACATTTTTCGAGTAAATTGTTGCAAGAGGTGTGCGATCTGTTGGGTACCAAGAAGGTGCGTACCTCCCCGTACCACCCGCAGACTGACGGGATGGTGGAGAGACTCCACAAAACCTTGACTTCCATGCTGGGCCAGCAGGTGTGCGAGGCACATGTAGATTGGGACCTGCAGGTCCCAGGAGTCCTTGCCGCGTATAGAATGGCCCCCCATGCAGCTACGGGGTTTTCCCCATTCTATTTGATGTACGGTCGGGAAGCTGACCCGCCAATAGAAACGCAACTTGGCCTGTCCGCTCCACGAACTAATTCTAATTTGGCAGAACATATTAAGTTTAATATTCACAAGCTGACAGAGGCGAGGGAGGCCGCGCGGCTTAATTCGCGGGCTCGCCAAATTGCTAATGAACGGTTGCGGGCACGGAAGGTGTCCATGCACGAATGGAAACCAGGTGACAGGGCCTGGCTGCATTGCCCTCAGGCACCCTTGGCTACGTCGCCTAAATTGTTGAGACCGTGGAGGGGACCCGTGGAGGTCGTGCGCGTTGCACGGCCCCAGTGCGTTCAGATAAAGTGGGGAAAGCGCCGGTGGTACGTTCACCCCTCCCGACTGAAACCGTTCTCGCCTCCATATGGCCTCCCCTTGTGTCGTGATGGCCGGGCGTGTGACGTGACCGGCGACCCAGAGGGGGAAATGTCTCTGCCTGATCCACACGTATTTTCGCCTGATCTGCTCCCAGGTGTCTCGGAACTGACAGCTGCCGATCACCGGCGGCCGGATCTCCGCGGCGGGGCCGGCCCTTTCAGGCCCGTTCCGCGCCGTCTGGAGCAGCCGGAACCGCCGGACGGTCGTCAGTGTCCCGCCCCATACGATGGACCAGCCAGACGGACTCGCGCCAGGTCGTGCTACTTTGCATGACCTGCCTCGTGAGGAGTCGGGGCAGTTGGAGCGCCTCGTCACTGCGTGTAGTCGCAGGGACGTGGGGCGCGTTCGTTTCGAATTTGCTCGTATCGTGTTATTGTTGACTTTTCGGGTTCATTGTCAATCTGTACATAGTTATTCTTGTTGTTGTTGTTGTTGTGTTATGTTACGGGGCACACTCGGGGGGTTACGGGGTTTTTTTTTGTTGGTTGTCGTTTTATCGTCGCGGTTGGTTGTTGTTAGCAGCCGGGCCGGCTGCGAGCTATGTGGGAGGGGGTGATGTAGTGGTGATACGCGCTGGGTGTATATGTCGTGTGCCAGCGCGTATGTACGGGTGTGTGTGTGGTGACGCGCGCTGACGGGGAGGAGCAGGCGTCAGTGCGCGGGTGGGGGTAGTGCTGCTGATTGGCTGTGTGCCGGTGACGCGCCCAGAGGGAGTGATCGGGTAGCAGCGCGGTGTGATTGGTCGGGGAGTGGAAACACGCGCTGAGCGGAACCGGATCGTAGGGATAGCGCGTGGGGATTGGGTAACTGAGGAGCGGTGCCGACGTTGAGGTCCGCATCCGCTCCGTCTCCCGGGAAGAAGGGGTATATAAGGTGATGCACAGAGGAGCAGGGGCAGAAGTGGAACCATCTAAGAAAGGAAGACGAAGGTGCAGAGATAGAGCCCGGAGAGGAGAGTAATGGAGAGTAATGGAGAGTAGAGGAGAGTAAGGTATAAGTGTGTAGCCAGCGAGAGAGAACGGTCTACACGAGCTGAGTAATGTATAGTGTGTAGCCAGCGAGAGAGAACGGTCTACACGAGCTGAGTAATGTATAGTGTGTAGCCAGCGAGAGAGAACGGTCTACACGAGCTGAGTAATGTATAGTGTGTAGCCAGCGAGAGAGAACGGTCTACACGAGCTGAGTAACGTATAGTGTGTAGCCAGCGAGAGAGAACGGTCTACACGAGCTGAGTAATGTATAGTGTGTAGCCAGCGAGAGAGAACGGTCTACACGAGCCGAGTATGCATACGGTGTAGCCAGAGAGAGAGGAAGGTCTACACGAGCCGAGTATGCATACGGTGTAGCCAGAGAGAGAGATGCAAAGTCTACACGAGGCGAGTGGAGAGTGTAGCAGAGGCGCAGAGTCTACACGAGGCGAGAGAGGAGTGTAGCCGAGGCGCGGAGTCTACACGAGGCACAGAGAGCCGGCAGCACAGAATCCAGAGTCAAGAGAAGCGCATTGTGAAGAAGAGAGGCCACGCGTTGTATTGTTACAGGTCAAGATTTAATAAAAGAAGTGTGTTCCCGTCAAGGAGTTTCCTGCCGTCATTTTCCAATACTTCATTTGTAGTCTAGAATGCACGACAGTGGGTTTAAATAATGCGCGGTGTTTAAACTGTTTGCGATGTTGACAAAGATCGGGGGTATGCTTGTATCACGAAAACAAATGTGGAGCGGTGGCGCAGTGGTTAGGGGCCGTCCATAAATGACGTCACGCACCTAGGGGGGGGGGGGTGTCTGACATTTGTGACGATGTGTGACGAGGGGAAGGGGGGTTGAGAAATGTGACGTCACATCAAAATGCGCAACTTTAAATGGATATCGACAACACGTTCTACTTAATTAAATATACTTTTTTTAAATAAATGTTTTCTCCTACAACATCAGAGTGCAGCGCCACATTAAATACGCACTACAATGACAATAGTTTCAAGCGATTTGAAGCATGTTTAATTTTTTTTGGGGGGGCAGAGCTTTCTGACGTCATATTTCAGGGGGGGGGGGGTCTGACTTTTTGTGACGCCGTGTGACGAGGGGGTGGGGTAAAAAATCGTGTGACGTTATTTATGGACGGCCCCTTAACGCACTGCGTCCGGAGTGTCACAGCGCACTGCGTTCCCGCTGCGCGCTGTTCAACTCGGCGACATGAGTACAGCAGTTGCAGAGCACGGCTGGAATTGTCAAAAATGTTACGTCCCGCGAAATGAGGTGGCGTCAGAGGTATTTAGCACCGATACGTTAACTGGCGTAATTTTGCACAATGCGTTACGTCACTGTTGTTTACATTTTTTTTTACGTGAAATTTTTGTAGCATTAAACATTTTAAATTTACCGATTTTATATTCAGTTCCAAATGTCAAAAAAGAACATCACAACGAGTTATTCCAATTTCATGAAAGTGCGTTTAGTAAATAAATACGGAGTAAAATCCGAAATGAGTCCTAACAGTCCGACGAAGTTATATCCGAAGTCATCCCTAGAGTAGGAGACTATTGTGTTGTATATTGCGTGGATACATTCCAAATGTTTGTATGTGCAACCAAAAGTCCCCTTGGGCGCTCTTGGCATGTCACATTTGTGTCCTTACAATTGTAATATACAACCGCATTACAGCACGGCGTATTCCCCGCAACTTTTGTTTATATTGTGAATTATTTAGCCTTAATTACAACCACGTATTAAACATTTATTGGGACAATTTAACGTATATATGTAAAATAAAAGGAAATTGCATATAATGCAAACGACAGGAGCTACAAATATGCATACGGTTCATATAATTGAGGCGGTGTTACCTTCATAGAATGTCAATAGCAATGCCATCAATGTATGCATGGAGGCTGATACAGTACTATGGATGGTTTGCAGTACACCGTGGCCGATAAGGCAAACTCATCACGAAGCGTCGTTGTGGAAGTGCTAATATCAAGAACAAATAACGGCTCCGCACCTACAACAGAGAATAATCGGCCACACAGCATTCTGCGATGTTCATCTCGGTGCATTTCATCAGCAGCATTGGTTCAATGCAAGCAACACTGCGGACCTCGGCTGCAATGTTCGTTCAGCATCTCGTCACAAGCATCGGGCTTGTTTCAACCACATCGCCGGTGAACTGCGCGATGTTTATAGACGAAGGCATTTTTCTGTGATAAATGGGCCCTAGGTCGAGGCATGTTGCACAACAAGTACGTTGAACTTCCTTCACACCGTACGTAGCCAACCGTGCTAATTAGAGATGCGGGGGAAGGACAACAAACTAGACACGAAAAAGCAGTTCTAAAGCAATGAGTGTTCACTATAATCACTGCAGCTTCGTTGCGGAGATTGTTAATAGCAAAAATAAATAGCGGAGCCTTCGTGTATCCCCGCGTCTCGCCACGGTTGACTGAGCAGTAGGTACAGAACCATAACGGGGTGGGGAAAAAAATACCCATTGGCCAATGTGAACAGTTCACACGTTCAGTGTGTCATTGCTTTCTTCAGAATAGAACACGGGTCATTATAATTATCTTTATATATAATACAGCCCTTTGTCAATCCACTGCTGGCATTATATTCTGCACTGTAAATCATGCAAATTTGTTGTGATGTTCAAGAGATAAACAATGAGGAGATTCTGGTAGAGCGATTTTATCACTCCACTGCTGGACGACGGCTTCCCCAAGCTGTATAGATCGAGGGGCTTGTTTGACCATACTTCACCACACTGGTAACGTGCGAGATGGCGGCACATTGGGGTGGGATCTTCACTCCGCTCGATACCAGAAATCTTCCAGAGCAGGGGTCGGTCACCTGTGGCTCCAGAGCCGCATGCGGCTCTTTAAGGGACTCTGCTTCGTTACACCGTTATTTATTTATTTAAGCCCCACCGTCTCGTATTGACGCGCATTGCGGCTCTTGGAATATTGAGGAGGGGGGTGGTTGTTTTGCCGAAATCGACAAAAACATATCTTCTTGTTATTTTGGCTGTCGACCGCTGTTCTAAAGCGTTTATCTTTAGAGCGTGACAAGTGCCGTATCTTCACATGGACATCCGATTAGCGCGGTTGGTTACGGACGGTGCGAAAGAAGTTCAATATACTATATACATGATTTATAACCCAGCATAAAATCATCATAATCCCAGCCATGGTCTATCCACTGCTGGATGAGGAGGGCCTTCCTCCAAGCCGTCGCCACCATCCCGTTAGGATTCTCCCACCGACCCAGCCTCCCACCTCCCACCCAAGCCACTACATATGTCGCCGTCTCGACACATGTCGCCGTCTCGACATATGTAGCCGTCCGTTCGCTGCGGGCGTGTGCGTGCTCGCGAGTGAGTGCGTGCGTGCGTATGTGTTGGCCACCCGCCCCCTCGTGTACCGTGCCGGCCTTCGTTGGTGCTCGCTCACAGCACTTGCCACCCCCCAGCAGTCTGTTAAGCTATAAGGGGGATCTTTGCCTTTGTGTATGTACACACGCACTCTCCTCTCTGTACACGTGTGATTGTGCCACTGCAGCAACAGCTTGAAGGGCGCGCGCCACGCCAAACCCCTCTGTTTTCGCCCTCTTCCGAAATGAAGCAATTCCCACAACCAGACAGAACCGCGCGTCCGTTGATCAACGAACTCTCTCGCTCCCCCCCCTCCCGCGTCTCCTGAGCGGAGTTTTCTTGTGTGACGCGCGACAGACCGCCTGCCCTGCGCCGGTATAGACGATGGTAATGATTGACCGTTGTTGTTGCTGCTGCTGTTGCTACTGCTACTTGTTTCTCTTTTACAGATGACAGCGATGGGTAGACGGAATTTTTCCCGAGTAACTCCGTTGTTATTAACGATAACGGCGCTTCATAATCATCATCGTCATTATCATCATCTATTGCTTTGTCGGTCGACAATCGTCCAATCTTATAATAGTAGTTAAATATATCTAGATATGAATATGCAGTCTCAATTCTTACATATGACAAAGGCCTCCAAGTGTAATGTGGGTTAATCAGGGATTTGTTTTTCTATCCATACTTCACCATGCCGGTCAGAGCGGATTGCCAACAAGGATAACCCAAGGGCTGGTGTTGACATCGCTTGCTCAGCGGTTTTGGCCGTGGTCAGGAGTCGAACTCAGGTCGCCGGGCTTATAGCACAGCGCGCTAACCACGGTACCACCGATCCATCTCCATCCAGTCACATATACAGTCTATACTATACATATACTGTATTTAGTCAGTGAAAATAATTGAATTAATTGAATCACCCACGTGAGCGCATTATGTCACAGTACAGGAATCTATTAATTGTAATTCATTACAGCTGCGTGCCTTGAGAAGGGATGAGGTGATGTTTTGTATTCAATATTTAATGCGACGGTTCGAGCGGTGGTGCTGCGGTTAGCGTACTGCGCTACGAACCCGGCCTAACCCGAGTTCGATTCCAGGCCACGGCTCGCATAAGCCGCGAGTGAAATGTGAACCGAGCCCGGTCCTGGGTAACCAGATTAACCAATAACCCACAATGACCGGCGTGGTGAAGTATGTTCAAACAATCCACACGGGTTGACACGGCGTGAGTGGGGGGGGGGGATTTCAAGCGGTGAATTTACACAGGTCTGTAAATTATATTATCATTGATATCAATGTATAAATATCTAACTTTGTAGACAAATCATTGTGAATATTCTCAATCATGATTTGTAAATGTATATACAAACGAAAACAATTCAGATATACATTTGGCCATTATAGTAGCGTTATTGCATTGCGCTTATGAAACTTTATGAAATGACATACGTGCATGAATGAAATTATATCTGACTTTAAATACACTACTCGTGCCAATAGTATACAACTGTTGTAATATACAGACAATATGGATGTGTATACGACGTTTAAATAAACATAAGCGCAGACAACCCTATTGTATCGTTATAAGCAAATGACCCATCAAGTGTGTAAATGGACTGTAATTAAATAGAGTGAAAACAGAATAATACACATTAACATTAGCTGCGTGAACGTACAGTTAAAATGTATGTTCAGAGCTAATCTGGTGGGTTATTATTTTCTTTCGTAGGCGACACGATGCGTAATCGCGTATAAGCTACATCAGATGAGGAACTTCACTCAGGTAATTAACTACAGGCTGAGCTCGCTGTTGTTCCTAATTAGGAACGAAGCAAGCACGTGGCGCGAAGAGAAGCGATGCTTAAACATCACACCGTTTATTCCAATTAACATGATTGCATTTGCGCAAATGCTTTGCTCTTATACAGAATATATATATAGAGATTTCCCATATCTGCATTGCAAACGATATTTTAAAATTGCGTTATCGCATAGTTGGTGCATACAAAAAAAATCTGCAGTACAATACAATATACAATGAGTCACTGGAAATTGAAGGCCTTCGCTCCAAAAGCGTGTCCGGCTATGTTGCGTCATCTATTTAGATTCCTGATCTTTGAGCGTCGAAGCTACTACGCAATCGCCCCCCCCCCCGAAATGGAAGTAATATTTGTTTAATTAATGTAGAGGGGTATTTGGAAAAGTCCAGCATAATGATAAGATCATACTTTTAACTTGCGCAGTATTCGCTCGCTTGGAAACATAAGGGCTCGTAGGCGTGAGGAACCACAGACAAGCCGGCGCAGACGATTGCCCAAGCTCAGAGATGTTTCAGCCAATGCGTGGCGACTAGAGGTAATCTTGCGTGTTATATACAATTGTAAGCGTCGCTGTGGGAAAATGTAAGCATAACTGCGTTCTGTCGTGCACACAACTAAAAGTCCATCAGATGATCGGCCTTCAGGACCAATACTATGAAAGCAACATTTATCCGAGCAAGTAACATTCTGGACCGGTTTGGATCCACTGGATCTCATCGGCTTATAGTTAGGCTCGTTATAAACAAATGCTGCTGAATTAGAAAAAAAAATATGGTATTGGTAAGAGCACTCCGTTTAAAATATACCGGGGGAGGGGACGTGACCGTGGGTGGATCGCGTCTCGCCCCCCTCCTCGTTTACCATCGCGGCGTTGAACGCAAGTGCACACAATGATACCTACCCTCGCTGCTACGATACCACGCACCCACAACTGTCTACGACCGCACAGTGATATGCCATTAGCAATGTAGCGTGGTAAATGTGCCCCCTCTCCTACTTGCCTTGCTGCACTTCTTCCTTCGCCCCCCATCCCTCGCCACACTTGTGTACCCCAGGTTTCCCGTGGCATCATCCACCACCACCCACCCACTTATAACCCAACCGGCTCTCAATGCGTGGCGTGCGGGCACGGCAAAACAGCGCACATCATCCAACGTAACACATGCACCACGGCTTGGTAAAAGCGTGTGCCGTGTATCGTGTACGTATGCTGTTTTTAGTGGAATTCGCTTAGAATGCTGTACTGTGTACACGTTGTGTTATCAGTTGGGATATGTGGATCGGTGCTCCTCGGCAACAACGTGTATGCGTGCCCGTGGTCACTTCAATGACACACAGGCGTGATCGCGCAGTATATGTATATATACATACGCACGCATATGTACGGCTAATCTCGTATAACTCGGCGCTAATGTTTTTTGTTTTTGAGAAAGAAAGCAATGTATTTAACGAAATTATCGACCACAGCGTATTCTTCGTAATGTTCTTCGGCTGCCAAAATGTGTTTTGCTCGTCCGAGTGAATGCGACGCCCGATGCTGCACAAAGAATCTACAGCGATGCTACGGGGATGTGCGGAGCTTTTGCCGAATGCTTCGTTGACGTTGCGGTTTGTAAACGAAAGATGTTCCCTTCGTTAACGCGTTGTCTTGGCCGAACGCGTTAAATACAACTCGTTCCGATAACGATACACGTGGATAAATACCACAATCCGGCGAAAGCCTCTATCGGCTAAGAAGACGGCACGCTGCAACGCATGTGGGCATTTGGAGAGCAATCGTTCATAAATAGCTCACCCCCCCCCACCCCTCTCGCACGTACTTTTATAACAAACGAAACAAGCCGGAACAATCTTTAAAAAAATAGAATCAACACAACGTCAAAAATCCACGAGCGGCGGACGTGGCAACGGCTCGCTGGCTCTCTGGCTCGCTGGCTCTCTCGGCTCTCTCGGCACTCTCGGCTCGCTGGCTCTCTCGGCTCGCTGGCTCTCTCGGCTCGCTTGCTCGCTGGCTCTCGGGCTCGCTGGCTCTCTCGGCTCGCTGGCTCTCTGGCTCGCTGGCTCTCTGGCTCTCTGGCTTGCTGGCTCGCTGGCTCTTTGCCTCGCTGGCTCTCGGCTCGCTGCCCCTCTTCTTTATTCCGAGCGGGGAGCTCCGGAGCGCCGCTATTGCCAAGGGACCTCGCGCATCACAAGACGCCTCCCCGACAGGTGCAGCCGCGAGCGTAGAAGAGGCTCGGCACGGGCAGAGCAACAGACACGACCGCGGCTGCGCAGGCCACTCCCGAATACAAAACAACACAAAGCCTCCTCCTCCTCCAACCTCCTCCTCCTCCAACCTCCTCCTCCTCGATTTGTTCTTTCCTCCCCTTCGCATCTCGTCCCCTGCAGGCACGCGTGAGGCGGCAGGCAGGCCACGATGTCAGCGCCTTTTCCGGGGCTCATGCATGAGGCTGAGGTAGGCGAGAGCAATTGCTCGGTGCTTTTGTGGTTGTGGAGGGGTTTTATTATTTTGGAGCGATGCGGAGGGCGAGTGTTGCGAGGAGAGAGAGAGTAGGGGGGGGGTGTTTGACCGTCAGAGTTGACGAGATGGGCTCGGGCTTGTGCTCTCGTGCATCGTGAGACGTCTGTCGCCCGCGGGAGGAGTCCGTTGCGCCGACTCCCGCACCGCAACAACACAAAACCACCCGAGTCGCTGCTAACATCTTGGGTCTTTATTTTCCCTGACAAACCCACCCTCCAATTACCTCCCAGATTAACGCAAACTGCGAGTTTTCATTAAGCTCTCGTGCACCGGCTGAACGAGCCACTGACGCGGATGTCTGTTGGTAATTTATTTTTCTTCTTCTTGTTCTTCACAGTTTCCACTTTTGAACCGAGTCATTTTGTTTAAAAGCTCCCCTCCCAATTGCCCCTCTAGGCGAGCCGTTTAATGTGGCGGGCGCGGCGGCAGCGGCTCCAAGTCTCTCCCCCCCACCAGCACCAACGCAACCTCACGAACACCACCATCACCTCCCCCCACCACCACCACCTCTTTTAACCCCCCCACCACCACCGCTCGCAACCCCGACCCAGATGCGAGCTGACGGCTCCAACAGCTACCGACTGATGCAGCTGGGCTGCCTCGAGTCATCGCCGTCTCCCCTCGCCTATCCGGCCGCGGCGGCGGCGGCGGCGCCGGACTTCGGATCGGCCTACTTCTCGGGCACGCCGCAGTACAATGCCCTGCACCACCACCACCACGCGCAAGCCTTCCACTACGACTTCCACCACCAGGGCGCCGCGGCGCACACGGCGGCCGTGGCTGCCGACGCGTACCCGCTCACGCCTCTGCATCCGTCGCAGCAGTACTACTCCCAGTTACACCACGGGCACTCGTCGAGCGAGCAGGCGACGGAGCTCCACGCGGGTCTCCACGCCGGGCTGGCCGGGGCGTGCAGGGCCCTCAAGCCCGCGTCGGGGCTCGAGGAGCAGCAGAGGCGCGACCTGGCATGCTTCGAGGCGTACCACCGCCGCCACGACATCTCGCTCATGGGCCACGCGGGAGGACAGTTCGGGGTGCACCCCGATCAGCTGTTTCTGCCGGGTCCCCCCCTCGGCCTGGCCGCGCACGGAGGAGAAGACAGTCCGGTAAGATGCCTCCACTGGCGATCGGAACCTCCTTCCCCTCCACGCGACTCCCACCGCCCCTCAACAACAACAGCAGCAGCCCCCCCACCCTCGTGCCCACCACTTCCTCTACCCCTCCTTGTACTTGGCGGTGGGGGGAATGTTCTTGTGAAGTGTGGCGAGTTGAGCGGGCGAGGTTGTTGTTGTTGTTGTAGATCGTGTAAATTGTATTGAGAGTTTAGACGACCACCGAGTTGAGCCGTCTGACCAATGCGGCGTCACTATTTGTTAAGTGGCCAATTAGCAAAGCAGTAATTGTGATCGCTGAACTGTGTCCTGAAAGTGAGCCCGGAAAACAATATAGCGTAAAGTGTGTACGTGAAGTATTATGTACAGGTAAAATAAAAACAGAGCGATTGTTGAAGGAAACGTTCCTTGAAGGCTAGTTAACTGAAACGTCGAACGTTTTTTCTTTCTCAATACCAGGAAAAACCTCGTATTTAAATGGACTTGTCATGTTGTGTATAGAGCAATTTCAATAAAGCAGCAACTTGATAATCTAGTGTTAAATATTGAGATTATTATCGGGAGTAAGTTTTGATGGTTTAGTTTTATCGGTAATGACATTGAACTTATTTTTACACACCTACATCAATGGGGGACTGCATATAGCATAGTTTTCATGCAAAGTGTCCAATGTAATACAACGCTATCAAAATCACAATACAACACAAATATGTTTTGCATTGAACAGCTATAATTCGGATGTAAAGTGGAGCAGATACGACACATTCGGCCAACTGGTCTTATTCAGAAAATATTTAGGCTTACAAGGAGAGATAATTTTGTAGTTTGGTACATATTTGCATTGGTCCATTGCAATTTTGAATCTGTATATCGGTGACCGCAATATTTTATTCGCTTATAATGTTATAAATATTGTACAGTTTTAACGTAACGATACAAATCCATAATTTATAACGGAATTAACCAATTTAGAAAAAAATTAACTACGTTTGACATTGCGTTGGCACATGGTGCATAAGCACAAATGACAAACTCAACATTAGTCAAAATTGTCCAACGTTTCGGGAAATCACCCTTCAAATTAGCATTTATTCGTGATCTCTCGTACGAGGAGTTATTGCTCGAATATATCGTCTTTAAGAGAAGCGTCGAGTTTTTATAATGAATTTAACAATCGCTAGCAGTTCATTTTGAATTTGAATTAAATGCATTTGTTGAACAACTTGCAACGTGAAGATTCAACGAGCATTTAGGTACACGCGCAAGTTAACAGATCGTGATTTAATTTAGTGCTGGCGAAGCATTCAGCAGAAATCAATGTAAAGGGTTGCCTCGCTTTACGCGGTAGTAGATGCGTTTCAAAAAAAAGGGGGGGGGCGCACAAAGCGAAATCGCGCGAGCAGCGCACACAGTACACAAACAATGTTCTCCTACGTCTGACCGCAAAAGCCGCATATGAGAGAATTCACACCGCATATAGCGATTTGTTTGGTATAAAAGGGTTAGCCGCATATACGGGGCGAAATTGTTCAAACGGAACCCGCATAGTACGAGGGAAACCTGCAATCTGTATCTGTGACCCGCGCCTCTGCAATCGCACAGATTTAACGACGAGTTAAATGATCACGCTAACTGAGCAATTGGGTTAAATCGTGTTTGTCTGTGTAACTCGATTTGCACGAGTCCTCTGTGAATGCATCCAGCAGCAGTAACATTGACTCGCATTACTAGAGTAACATTGACTCGCATTACTAGAGTAACATTAACTCCGACGCGTGATTGCCACAGCTTGTGAACAACACAATGTGTGTACTCTGTCCTAACACACACACACACGCGTTGTGTATTTTCAATGCTGCAAGCAATGTTGTGTAGTAATCAGTACTGTAATACAGTATACATTTCTCCGTAGTATATTCATCATAATTAAATCACGAGCAAAATGTGTTTTTTTCTTCAAATTAATTAATGCGAGGATTTATTTTTAATTTGTCGAGCGCTAAGATAAAGTACAAAGGCAGCCGATCGTTAATTTGGTACAAATGCGGCGCATTGTTAATTGTTTACAGTTAAACATTTGAATCGCTCACGACTCGAGGTGGGGTGGTTTGGAATTAAAATGCAATAAAGCATTATAATTGTCGTGTTTTGCCTCGCATGCAAAGCGGCACATTTTGTAATGCGAAATATTTAATGTGCACTCGACAATTCACGCAATAATTTAGTTCATTATAACACGAGCAAAATAAACGAGCGTTAATTATAGCGCGATGCATGAGAGAGCTGACGACCCCACTCGCTCTACATTACGTGTGTGTGATACTTTCTCTGTACGCGCATGCCGTGGGTGATGTACGTGCATACAATGGTGCTGTTGTAATTAATTAACCTAATTTAACTGCAGACTCGGTTCTCACAGGTGTGTAGATTTTATCCAAAGAGAAACCTAAAAACACAATTAGATCTTGCTAAAAAAAAACACAAATTACGACTTTTTTATGGCTCTCAATCTTGTGGGTCATCTGATCTGCATTAGAGTATGTAGTCAGCTCGGCAGACTACAAAAACTACTACTACTACCACGTGGTACGTGTGTACACGTTCAGACGACAACTACTACTACCACGTGGTACGTGTGTACACGTTCAGAGTCCAAACGATTTGATTCTCTGGTAAGCGGGTGGAAATGCTTTGAACTATTTCGTGGGCAGCCCGTCGTACGAACGGGGTGACGTGCCACTCGTAATATATAGACACACAAAATACGTTTAATAATTTCATTTCAAAGCCGTGTTAAAGCACATCGGCGTGTAACACTCCGTTATATCGCACAGACTGAACGCTGCTGTCCCACCGCAGCTGACGCGTGCGGACCGGCGCTACGATGCGGCTATGCCCGCTGATCATGGCAGCGACTCGCGTGCCATGTAAACACGCGCCACTTACACTTCCTAAACAATGCGAACGGGATCATATTCGCAAAGATATCAGGATGCAAAGAACCCCCCTCCCCCGTAGAGCCTTAACTGTCTGTAGAAGTAAGTGCTGTTCGCGAACACCTATCAAGGGCGGAACAGCACACGATGAGATGGGCCGCCAGCGCCACGCCGGGCCGCCTTTGTCTCCCTAGTGGCGATGTTTACACACCACACCAAGTACTCATTTGAGGCCGAGTCGACCTAGGGGAGACCCAGGACCGGTTCAGATAATCGTCACTGGCGTGGACCGTGAGTGAGAATCGAACCTGGGTGGCTGGGACCGTGGCGCAGTGCGCTAACCGTGACGCCACCGCTCCCCAACAATAGACAATCGTCAACACACGAAAGAGTCCCCGTGATAGCTGATTGCCAGGCTGGTGGGACACCCTTTATTAAATTGTGTAGCTATGAATGCCGGAACGACGCACGTTGGTGCGAGTGGTGTGGAAAGCTCCGCGCCCGGCCGTCTTCGTCTTCCCAGTGCTGCTGTTTGCACACCGTGCGCGTATGTTGCAGACGTAACTTCATCGATCTGAATTTGTTCAATATTTTGTGTAATTGCATATATAGTATTTAATACAATGAAACAATTCAAATGAGTACACAATTTGAACTGTCGAGATTAGTAATTTGGTTTGGGCAGTTTAACACGTCGGCTTTCGCGACCAATATTATCCATAATAAAGGTATTTTTTGGGGTTAGATCGCGTAAATATAAATTGCGTCGTTAAACCCGCCACCACCCGACGCAGGCAATTGTTTGGTTTGTCACGTAAAACAAAAGGTGACAATTGAGTTATTACTTCAGCACATCGCTTGTGTGTTGGAGAGTAAACCCACGCTGGAAGGGACGATGATGATGGTGGTGATGGTCGAGAGTAGTGCGGAGTGGCAGCGCAAGGAATGGAAGGAATGTGGCCGTGGGGGAAATCGCCACGCGTTACACCAACAACAACAACCACAACAACAACAACCACAGATGATGCTGCTGCTGCGTGGATCGTTACTACATCGCGAGGGATGGCGGTGGATATGGAAATGCTTTTTCATCCAGCAGTGGATTGACCATGACGGTGAAAATAACATTTTTTTTAAAACAACGATACAGTATATAGTACTGTGTATAGAATTAAATTCCAAGGAGGATACTTCGACGCATCCGCAAACCGAATAGCCTGTGTTGCTGATGGACATACGCGAACTATGAGGATGCCTTCAATATATTTTTTGAGTGCAGTATTTATTTTAATAAGAATATGTATGTACTTATGCTGCGATAGGATTATTGTTTGTATCGGTGTCACAATCTGGAACGTGTCTCCAGAAACGTATAATAATTATTATGATTATCAATGTCTGCAACCGTCTTACTGTTGCATGTAAAAAAATCCACAATTAACCATTATTCAGAGGCTAATTTAAAAAAGGCCACTATACACGCAGGAGAAATCGAACCACTGTTTGCTTGCTTAGACGAATGCTGTTGAATGATATTGATCTCGAAAGCCGTTGGAATAAAACGAAGTTTGTATTTATAGATGGGGATTATAGAACGGTGTTCTACATATATATTATAATGAACCTTTAAAACAGGGTCCCAATTCGACATCGAATATGTTACCTTCCGTCCAGTTTTATTCAAATACCGCAACAATGTTTATATCAAACTCCGCTTATCAACAACGACAAAAACATTATAATTTAAATAAGTCACAATACAAAAAAACGGAGGAGTGGGGGGATTTGGTGGGTCGAAACATAAAACAAGAATAGTTGAGAACATTATTCGGTGGTGACCTCTCGCATCTGCCACGAGTGACTCTGGCTCAACCACTCGATCGCATTGACGCCATGAAGTCCACACAGATGTGGGGGGAGTGGCGCGTATGGGGGTTGGGGGGCACATTTTTCACGCCCCCCACCCCCCAAAATCTAGCGACCAGCCGCTGCTTGTGATTGCGTGCGAGTGCAGTCTGATTAATCTGGGTCGAGCCGAATGTACCACTGACACACACATATACTGCACGTGTCAGAGAGTGCGTGCGGTCGTATGTGTGCCATGCCGGCCTTCATCGGTGCTCGCTAACAGCACTTTCCCCAACACTCTGTTGAGGCTTTCGGGGAGATATTTGTATTTGCTTGTGCAGCAGTTGGCACGCTGCGATTCGAACTCGGCGATTCGAATTCCGATTTTCGTTGTCCGTCCTGGGCCTCCCCTAGGTCGACTCAGCCTAAGTTGAGCACCTGGTGCGATGTGAACATCAGCACTGGGGGGGGGATACAAAGGCGGCCGGGCATGGTGCTGACCACCCACCCCCTCGTGTGCTCGCAAACAGCACGCGCTCCAACAGTCTGTTAAAGGCTATAAGGGGGGGGGGGGTCTTTGTGTGTGTTACTTACAATTAGCATCAAGTGTGCAAAATCGTGCGTGAGCACTCCCGTAGGTTGACACCTCGCACAGACGCGTACTGTGCGTCTGTCGGCAATGTCGTTTGAAAAGGTTTCAACATCTCGGTGTGACCTTATGTGATTTGATATCTGTGCGTAATTATACTTTTCGCGGTGAAGTATGGTCAAACAACCCCCACCCCATGATAATTTTTCAGTGTGGAGGGGGGGAGACTTAAAACCCAATCCAGCAGTGGGTTTATGAAAGGTTGTGAATTATTACTACTGTAACAGTTATTAGCCGACGTAAGAGTCAAGGAATGGGAACGCGTTCGAGGATGAAATCGATCCGTTATCGGTGCAAGGTGCCAATGTGGATTCTTCTCATCACATCGCAGGATCGTGCAGGTGGCGACGTGGTGGGGTAGGGGAGTGGTGGGAGGGCGGGGGCTTCATCCAGCAGTGGATTTACAAGGCCCTTGTAAAGCATTAACATTTTACATTGTGTTGCTATTAAAATGATGATGACGATGATGGAGTGCTCGCGCGCACTCCCAACTGGTCCAGCATTGTCCGTGGAGCTGATCCCTCTTGGAACAAAACTAGGGGGGGTGGGGGGGGGCTCTCGGACGGGCCGATCAGCCTCGCCGATTAAAAGTAACGCTTCAGAGTTTATCCAATTGTGGGACTTTAACGCCGTTATTGTACAGCGACACCAGCAGCAACAGACGCCGTCGGGTTTTTTTTGTTTTCTTCTTCGTCTTCCTGTTCCTCCTCCTTTAACTCTTCCCGCATTTCGTAGGCCACCACCGACAAAAGGCGGCCTGGGGGCGGCAGACGACGGATTTAAGTGCTTCAGAGCTTATAAAATTAGCGGCAGAGAAAGGGCGAGTTAAAACACGAACAAAAAAACCCCGGCTCGCTCGCCTGGCTCAATAAAGAAATAAATTAATAGGCAGCTCGCTAAAAACGGGGGCACCTCAAAGCAAACACGGTGTTGGGATAATGGATATGTTAAGGAAGGGGAAAACGTGGTGGTGGCGCTTTACTTTAAACGCTTTATTCACCTTCCACCCTGCAGTCTACTTCGCGTGGTGGGTGTTTAAAAGATGTATAAAGCTTTCTTGGCACTGGCAGATGGATGCGAGAGGAGGAAGCGGCCTCCTCCCCCCCCCCATTTTTTGTACAGCCACAGCGCCTACGGAGCAGCGGCTCTGGCGCTGAAACTCCTCGAGAGCGTGCGGCCCTATGAAGAGATTTGCCGTGGCGGATAATGGGAGCTGTCACAACCTCTCCTCGCCGTCACGCGCCCACAGCCTCGAGTGTCAGTCACGGGGCACCCACCCACCCACCCCGGTCCCTGCTTAAAAGCCCGAATCACAGGAGGCGGCGCTGACAAGGCTGACGGAGAGAGGCGCACTTTCATTTTGCTTACAACAGTTGCCCCCCACCCCCCACACACATTTCGCTCGCTCGCTAGATCGTGCTAAAAAAAATCCCATCCTACCGGCGTGTCTTTTAACCGTGTCACGCACCGACAAAAATACAAAGATCTCTCCCGTGTGTAGCCTTTAACATACTTTTTGGGGCAAGTGCTGCTGTTAGCGAAGGCCTGCACGACACACTCACACTTCAGACCACTGTACCATACACACATATATGTATACGCCCACGTACACCTATATAGTCCACGCATGCGTGTGTTTATATGTAAATTCGTCATTTATTGTGAGTCTTGGTCAATCCAAAGCTGGACGAAGGCCTCTCCCCGATGCCGTCGCTACCTGCGACGATCCTGCGAAAGTAATAACAACGATCCCATCGATCGCCACCTTGCACGCGAGCTGATTTCATTGTTCCGTTTGCCCGGTGGATGTTGGATAATGCAGATTATAAATTCGTATTGTGCTTAGCCCCATTACCTTCACCATGAAACAAAACGAGGCCTTGCCTCTCTGAATGCGCATCCGTGTGTACCATCTAATGTGCTCACAGTAGGACATTGACTTAGATCCTACAGATTCGCCTCTACCGATGGATGTGCATTCATTGTGTTCAGCTTCACGGGCTCAAACAATTAATTTGTGTGAATTAGGTTTCACATGTTTTTTCCCCCTACACATTTGCAACGTGGGCATGTGTTTTTTTGTTGCAATTTTAGTACAATCATCAAATCGTGGTTGTAAATTGCGCGCGCTCGTTTGGTGTAATGTAGATAACACGTGGTGGTGGCGACGATGATTCATTACGCTAATGGGATGCAGAGGAATCGTGAAAAGGCCCTTAATCTTTGCATATAGGGATTGCGTAAGGCGACGCAACCGCTGTGCACAATGTGTTTAAAAAAAAAAATCTCCCTTCGTGTTTCCATTTGCCCAGGGCTGCCTTGAAGGACCAAGTGGATTGCTCATCAATGGCCCAGGCGGTGTCATAAGGAGGGGTAAGACATTCGGGACCATGGCTGTGCACACATTGCCAAAGTGTGTCACGTCTGCACACGAGTTTTGTTCGTTTGTTTATACAGCTGCTTGACTGCTTAAAATGTATACGCATATATATATAGCGTGCAGGCATACAGCAGCATACAAGCCCTACACATATACACACACAAGCAAAATAGTACATGTACTGCATATACTGTAGGCTATACACAATGCAGTAGTGGTGAGCTTCGACCAGCGGTGGGATCGCTGCATGTTTTGTTGAGCTCAGGACACAGTAAAAACACCTCGGTCATAAACAAATAGGTTTCCTTCTTGGCTGATGGTAAACATTGTCGTTCATAATGGAGCAATGACCAAAGTGTAGCCGAGGGTTGTTGTTGGTCACTGCTGACTTTGATCATAGTTCGTGCACTGAGCGATCGATTTGTAAGGTACCTCGCTTTAAATCGTATGGAGGAATTGGAGAGAAACGAAACATTTTATTTTGAATCTCCACACGTCGACCCACCGATCTCAATACACGTATTATGATTGTTACTGTTGTTTCAACACGTTGTAAGATAAGGAGCCATCACTTCCACAGTAATTAAATCGTCTGAGGAAAGTAAATGGTCGTTAGATGTCCGTGGGGAATTTCTAAATGCATCACCCTCTATATAACGAGGCTGACTGTCGTGTATTAAGTATGAATTAATCATTAAATGTTTGCAGTGATTTACTGCGTCAGTGTAACCATCCAATTGTACAATTTCTTTGACTGCCACCTGTCATGCACTGAATAATAATACGATGTGAATTATCGAGAATACATTTGTGTACCAGTTGTTATGTACATGACCTTACACTATGGGAAAAATATATTAATTGCTTGATATTGTTAATGTAATCCACGTGCCCAACCCATTGACAATCCACTATTGTGCAAGGTTAATTGATATAAATAAGTACACATATTTTTACAGATACTATACATCTTTAAACACTGCCTTGCACCGTCGTTCCGTTACGATACCATTGGGTTTTTAATGTCCCATTTTAGAGATAGTTGCGCACTTTGGTAATCACCATGGAAAATTACTTGGCATAGGTGTGCTCTACAGTATATTAATTAAGCGCAATGCCAAAAACGTTAAGATTCGCATTCCTGTCATAAGCCATTGGCGCATGTATTTGTTTAAATGTTATTAAATTTATAAACTTGTAGCAATCATTAATTTACAATTGATGATTTTTTTTGTGAATGTGAAATAATTACAGTAACGATCTACGGTACTTTGCAAGAGAGATGTGCAGACCTGCTACGTGTATGCAAAGAATAACAAAACACATTCTTGTTTTTTTTCAATCTCAATTCAGTTGTGGATATATTAGGGACTTTGCATTTGGGCCACGTAATCTGTGTAACTGATTCTTTAAAACCCACTTTGTATGGCTAATAATAATACAATCTTAAAACCCCTGCTGAAACAGGAAGCATGTTCTGTCTAATACCCAGTAGCGTTTTTTTTACGGAGCCCAGGTGAGAATCATTCAAATACAGCATAAAATGGCCCAGAGGCAAACATGCAGGAGTGAACGTGTACCAATCCTGCATTGTATAATCTGGATATGTGTACATATATACACACTGAGCTATAGCTTTCACAGGAGTCAATCGCCTGTTGAGGGCAATTATGGTTATTCGAAATCGGTGGGGGTATCCTTTGGCCCACGTGATTTCCTGTATAGGTATTCAAGCCTCCCGTTAGTCCATTAATAGTCTATCGTGACAGAAGATCTCACTGCTGAGCTCGGTTGTACTGTAAACCGATGGTTCGATTCCGGCTTAGAGCTACCACCAGCTGCAGTATTGTATTCGTCAAATTATAGCGGGCGCTGTAGATTGTAGTGTAGTTTGTAAGAGCAAGATAATGGTGTGCCATTATCACAAACCCCTAACCCGCTTTCAGAAACTTTACCCCGTGTGTCGAAGTAAGTGTTTGCTAAATGTGACTAGAGTACCAGTACATTATATCTACAACGGGAGTAATCAGAGTGGCGGAGCGGTGGCCCAGTGGTTAGTGCACTGTACACTAAAAACCCGACGACCGGATTTTGATTCACGGCAACAGCTGCTCACATCAGTGGCGACTGATATCTGAACCGATCTCAAGTACCTCTACCCCCACCCTTCTTCCCGGTCTTGACCAACCTGCATTGGCCAAAGCAACGTGGTGAAGTTTGTTAAAACAGCTTCCACGACCCGTGTGGAAACGGCTTGGTTGATGCCTTTCATCAAGCAGTGGATTGACCATGGACTGTTATTCTGCGAAATAACACATTCCAATTAACAATGGAGAAACAAAGGCAGTTTGACGTGGCGGTGGATTCCCCCGCCGGTGACTGTCCGGTGTCTATTGGACATCTGTGAAAAAAAGCTTTACAGTCTATCGGATTCCTCCAGCATGAATACATATTCTGATTGGTGCTCGCTAACAGCACTTGCCCCAACAGGGGGATATTTGTATTTGTGTATTGCGTGTGTGGGGAGCGGTAGTGTAGCTGTTAGCGCGGCGAACCTGAGTTCAAGTCCCGCTTACGGCCAACAACAGTTACGATTGTTTGAATCTGTCCTGGGCCTCCCCTAGGTCGACTCGACCTCAAATGAGTACCTGGTGCACTGGGGAGACAAAGGACGGCCGGACGTGATGCTGGCCACAGACCCCCTCGTGTGCCGTGATGGCCTTTATAGGTGCTGGCTTTATTGCACTATTGCCAAAACATGATATACGGGTGGGGGGGGGATTTTTGTCTTTCTGTGTGTACGAGTGAGAGATTGTTAAAGTCCTTTCCCTGCACCTTCGATTATTATCACGGTTGGCTATGTACGGTGCGAAAGAAGTTCAACATACATACAAAGTGTTTGAGTTATAATCTCACATTCGCGCACACTCCAAGACAAAGATTCTGCCCATATATCCAGAACAGACTGGTGGGGCAAGTGCCGTTAGCGAGCACCTATGAAGGCTACCATGGCACACGAAGGGGTGGGTGGCCAACACCACGCCCGGCCGCCTTTGTCTCCCGAGTGGCGATGTTTACACACACACATCGCCACCAGGTACTCCTTTGAGGCCGAACTCGAACAGGTCCATGACCGGTTCAGATAATCGTCACTGGTGTTGGCCGTGAGCGGCAATCGAACCCGGATTGCCGGGTTCGGAGCGCAGTGCGCTGACCGCTATATTACCACTACCTCACACACACACAACACACTATCATACTCTCACTTAACACACGGCCAAGCGCTATCGACACGCGTGGTCTGTGAGCGGTGGAGGAGGCGGAGGCGGCGTGCGTGCGCACCGCTGCTCGCTCAGCGCGTCGCCGTCTGACGTTGCGTGTGATCCGCTCCTCCGCTCGCCGCGGGCGACCCCCACAGCCTAACCGAGACTTTCGCCCAGGGCGCAAAAAAAGAGGGGAGGAGGGGGGAGAGAAGTAGAGCTGGGGGAGGGATGGTGGGGTGGTGGGTGGAGGGGAGGGTGTATTGTAGACGGGCGCTCTCTCTCTTTTTTTTTGCGGATTCCACCCTCGCTTTTTTTTGCCGTCGGCGACAGAAACTACAAACTGCTTTTGAATCAAAACATTTTCAACATTAATATGAACGAAACGGCACCGCACATATCGCTTTGCTTGTAACGTTGCCTGCCTCCCACCCAACCGATCTCGGCGCGTCGAGAGGCGCCTTCATGAGATAATTTGTATATGTCACAACCCTAAAAGGGCTAGAGCCCCTCTCGCCAATCGTAGCCGAAGCCCCAATTAGCATCTTTCATAGCGATTTCTCTCCCTACCCCACCACCCCACCAAACAAAAGCCACGTGGCACGGAGGAGATGCGTGCCATCGTGCGAAGCGTGCGCGCCTAGGTATTCGCCGAATCGGAATTATTTTTTTTGTTGTCCTGGAGAAATCCGACGGGCTACGAAGCTCTTCGTAGCCCGTGTCCAGTAAACGGCAGTTCGCATTGACGCAAGAACGCCCACCGTATTGCCACCTATTATCGGCGCCCTGTGTGTCGTGTATTATGATGCATGTGTGTATTTTAAATGTAAAGTGTGTCGGTAGTTAGAAGGAGAACGGTGGTTAGCGCACTGCGGCTGACAAACCCCAGGTGGCGATTGCAGCTTGCGGACGACACCACTAACGTATAAATGAATCAGCCTTGGGCCTTCCCCTAGGTGGACTAAGCCTAAAATGAGTACCTGATGTATGCATAAGCAGTGGGGAGACAAAGGCAGCCGGGCGTGGTCTCTTGTCACTCGGCCCCTCGTGTGTCGTGTCGGCTTTAATTTGTGCTCACTAACAGCATTTGCCCAAACAGTCTGCTGGCTATATCGGGGGGTCTTTGCTATACATCTCTTACCTATAAAATGAAATTTTTGTCTGTCTGTCCGTCTGTCTCTGTCTGCGCAATTGCGCTTGCGAGGGATTTGACTCTCAAACGGTGGGGTTTACGTGAAATAAAATGTGCCTGGTACCACGCCGCAAGCATCGCGGTGGGCAAGCACTATTCAGTTTTCCCGTCACTCACCTTTAAAATAGTTAAAATAGCGTATTTTTTGCGATTTATTTTTATGAAAAGATGTAGTTCCGCTATTATATATTTATTTCCCTTCGCCGGTCGGGGCGGGACAACGCGCACAGCTGCACATGCGCACAACGCTCATCACGGTTAGCCCCCACAAACTCTCACGCACCATCGCCGGAGGTGTGCCGGCTTTTTTATTCTCCTTCACACTCTACAAGGTACGTTGCACACATTACTATGATATGCATTTGTAAAATTACACTTTGCACTGCTGACAGGGGTTGCCCCTAGCAACGCACACACGATCGGCACACATTTGCATTCGCGTTAAAAATGCAACAAAACACACAACGCTGAGCTTAATTCTTCATAGTGAGATGTCCTCTTCTCCCCACTCCACCCCAATGCGTCCTGTTGCTACTATAGAGTCCGTAGATATTAATATTACTGCGCTTAGATAGTATTAATGTAGCACGGCCGGGGGGAGCGGTCCAGCCCACACCCTGCCAAGGTGACACCTCGCTGGCTGGGCAATCTAGGCGAAGCCAGGGTCCACAGGTCGCAATCGGGTAACCGATACCCGTACCCTACCCGATACCCGGCTACCCATACCCGGCCGGGTACGGGTACGGGTAGCTGTTTGCGACCCTGGTGCGGCCGGGTACGGGTACTGGTAGGCCATGAGTCACTGGTGAGTAGCCGTTTGTCACTCATTTCGGGTAGGGTACGGGTATGGCCCTGGTGCGGCCGGGTACGGGTAAGGAATCAAAACCCGTTTGCGACGTCTGCAAGGGGCTCTGCACGGGACAAGGCCTCACCACGGCAATGTTAAGTACTATTTCCTTGCTTCTTTCCTTATATTCACGTTTATAGAAACCCATTTTTTTATATTCACCTTGCTAATATTACATTAACTATGTTTATGTGCAGACAACTATTTTTTTGTCTGCTCACAACTAATATTTTTAAATTACCATAGTCATTTATAATATTATTATTATTGTGTCAACTCACGCTGATAGAAACCTGATTTTTAAAGACTTACCTTGCAAATATTACATTCATAATGTTTGTGTGTTCACAACAAAGATTTCTAAATTTACTTGGTGAATGTTATTATCTTTTTTATTGTGTCTACGGCCTTGTGTGCGTGCGAGTCCATGTGTGTGTCTTCCACTATGTGTGGGTGTCTACGTCCGTGTGTGTGTGTATCAGTCCATGTGTGTGCGAGTCGATGTGTGTGTGCATGAGTTGATATATCTGTGTGTCCGTCGATGTGTGTGCGTGGTCTGTGTCTGTAGACAACTAATTATTTTTAAAAAAAATTGACATTTCCTAATATATATGTGTGTGTCTAAGTCCATGTGTGCGTGTGAGTTGATGTGTCTGTGTGTGTGAGTCTATGTGTGTGTGTGAGTCCATGTGTGAGTCCATGTGTGTGTGTCAGTCGATGTGTGTGCGTGTCTCCATGTGAGTGTGTACGTCCATTTCTTTGTGTGTGTAGGTGCATGTGTCTGTGTGAGTCGATGTATGTATGTGTGCAAGTGCAACTAAAACATCTATTGTGTGTGCGTGCAAATCTATGTGTATGAGTCTATGTATGTGTGTAAGTCTTTGTGCGTGTGTGTAAGTCGATATGTGTGTGTGTGAGTCCTTTCGTGTGTGTATATGAGTCGATATGTGTATTTGTCCGTCGATGTGTGTGTGTTAGTCAATGTGTGTGCGTAGTTTGTGTGTGTGCATAGACAACTAAAATTTGGAAATTAAGTTAGTATTTTTTATTTTATTTACGTGTGTGTCTAAGTCCATGTGTGCATGTGATTTTATGTGCCTGTCTGTGTCGATGTGTGTGTGTGAGTCGACGTGTCTGTGTGTGTGAGTCGATGTATGTGTGTGTGAGGGTACCTGTCTGTGTGTGTGAGTCGATGTGTGTGTGTGAGTCTGTGTGTATGTGGCTCCATGTGAGTGTGTAAGTCCATTTCTTTGTGTGTGTGTGTGTAGGTGCATGTGTGTGTGTGTCCGGCAAAACAACCTCCTACCTCCTCGCGGTGCCGGACGGGCAACACTGTCGTGGGCAGTGCTGTGGGGGGAGGGCCAATGCCCATTGGCCTCTCCCCTCATGGCGTCTGTGACCACCACAGTGGCTAAACGGGGGCTCTGGACGGGTGCGAGGGGCTGGTAACCCCTCCACCTTCAATTAATCACCACTAAACTACGAATTAAACATAAACCTGTAATTAATAAGCTTGTGCCGGAGGCCCCGGGGGGTCAGGCTTTTATGACGTCTCCTGGCCAAACCCCATTTGGCGGAGCCAGGAGATTGAATTTTCACCCTCGGGGCTCCTCCAGAAACAACGAAAAACCATTGCGGATGGCCACGTGGAATGTTCGAACGCTCACTGCGGAGGAGAGGCTGCCACTCCTCTGTCGGGAGCTGGACCGGTACCGCCTGGATCTCTGTGGCATTCAGGAGGTCCGGTGGATCCTGCCACCATGAGGGGTGGACAGTCCTCTACTCGGGGCAGGAGACTGCCAAACAACAGGGTGTGGCTCTTCTTCTGAACAAAAGAATGAAGGGGGCGTGGGAGCGTGGCGGTGAGGTGTGGGAAGCTGTAAGCCCCAGGATACTTTGGGCTCGCCTTCCCATCAACCAGAGGCGAGGAGTGGTGGTCGTGGTTACTTATGCCCCCACCGAAGACGAACATCCGTGGAGGGATGCAGGCAAAGCCGATGAGTCAGACGCTTTCTATGACCTCCTGTCACAGGTGCTGGCTAAAGTGGCCACTCGGGACAGAGTCATCTTGTTGGGTGACTTCAATGCCCGAGTTGGTCATGATGCTGGCACCTGGTCTGGAGTGATTGGAAGGCATGGGCCAGATCAGCTCAATAATAACGGTAGGAGGCTGCTAGATTTTTGTGCAGCCCATGGGCTTGTAATTACCAACACGCTCTTCTGGCATCGGCGCATCCACACAACATCATGGATACATGCCGGGTCCAAGCAAGAACATCTGCTGGACTACATAGTGACGGACCAGCGGATGCGAGCCCATGTCCT
The DNA here is from genome assembly GCF_964198595.1 of Lampetra fluviatilis. Lineage (NCBI taxonomy): Eukaryota > Metazoa > Chordata > Hyperoartia > Petromyzontiformes > Petromyzontidae > Lampetra > Lampetra fluviatilis. The sequence continues at coordinate 603,997 of NC_136288.1, forward strand.
TGACACCAGGGCCTACCGTGGAGCTGATCTGACCTCTGACCATCGACTAGTCATCTGTAAGATGCGCCTGCCATTCTTCCACTCCGGTGGTGGGTGTACACCCAGGATCCCATTCCAACCAAAAGTGGCCTGGTCTCAGTTAGCTGATGAAAGTTGCAAGCGAGAATTTCATCATTGCTTGCAGCTGGGGTTGGCATCGTCCCCCATTCCACCTGATGTCGAGGGTAAATAGGCGAGGTTTAAGACTGTGACTCATGCAGCTGCAATGGCTGCTTTGGGTACGCGGTCCAGACCTCCCCAGAAACCCTGGCTGATGGAGGAGGTGTTCAGGTTAATTGAGAAAAAGCGACAGGCCCACTCTCATCGGCTACAGCATCCCACGTCAGAGAATGTTAGAGGCTTACCGCAGCCTTCGCTCGGAGGTTCGGAGAGCCGTAAGGCGCTGCAAGGATGGGTGGTGGTCACGGGTTGCTGAGGAGATGGAGTCTGCCTCAGTGGACAACTATTTAACTCCATCAAAAAAGTAACCTGCAGCGCCACACCTATTACCATCATTAGGGGAAAAAACGGTGATCCAATCTCCGACCCCCAGGAACAGGTTTGCAGATTTGCTGAGCATTTCTGTGAGGTCCTGGGGGAGGGGAAATCCCTCAGCCAGGAAAACATCATGGCACAAAGTGGTGATGACCCTGCTGAGGCTGCGGTGCCTCATATATTAGAAGAAGTCACCCCCTGTGAGTGGCTGGCTGAGGTGCCATCTGTTGAGGAAGTACTGAAAGCGATCCGGAGTCTGAGACCAGAAAAGGCACCGGGCAGAGATGATCTCCCAAGCGAAATGCTGAGGGAGGGTGGCGTTTGTGCACAAACTGCCCTATATGACATCATAACAACAGTCTGGACCACTGGACAGGTTCCGCAGGATTGGAAGGATGCTCTGGTGGTCCCCCTCTTTAAGAAGGGGGACCGCACAGACTGTAACAATTACAGGGGCATCTCACTCCTCAGTTTGCCGGGAAAGGTCCTGGCAAGGATTATTCAACATCACCTTGCTAGGCACGCTGAGGAGAGGCTTGCGGAGCCCCAATGCGGTTTCAGGAAAGGGCGGTCCTGCACAGATGCCATATTTTCTGTACGTCTGCTACAGCAGAGGTGTAGGGAATTCCTACAAGACCTACATCTCTGTTTTATTGACCTGGTCAAGGCCTATGATACCATCAGTAGGCCTGGGCTCTGGGTTGTTCTTCGTGCTTTCGGAGTCCCTGACGCTCTGCTCACGATCATTAAGGACCTTAATGATGGTGAGTGGGCCCGGGTAAAACTACGTGGCCGGGAGTCGGAGCCATTCCCTGTACACCTTGGGGTGCGACAGAGATGTCCTCTGGCTCCCACATTATGTAACATCTATTTTGACCACGTAGTTCGTGAAGCCTTCAATAGCTGTACCGGGGGGAATTTCCATTTGGTACAGATATGATAGGAGGCTGATCGATGCCCGGGTGCGATCAAGGGATGGCTCCCTATTGGTCAACCACGTTATGTATGCCGATGATTTGGTAATATCTGCTCATTCAGAGGAGGAGTTGGAGATGCTGCTGAGAACTGGAGCGTGCCACTAAGAGGTGGGGCCTTACCATCAGCCCCACCAAAACTAAGCACCTGCCTGGGTATTTTGTACCATTGAACACTCCACCCCCACAACTCCCAATCGGTGATGGGGCAGTTGTGGAGACAGTGGAGAGTTTCCCATACCTGGGCAGTGTGCTTATGACCGGCTCCAGTTTAACAGCAGAGGTCTCACTCTGAATCAGTCGAGCGGCAATATCTTTTCATCGGTTGCGTAATGCTGTGTGGGAGCTACCTGGTCTGTTGCTCCGCACGAAGCTTCAGGTCTTCTTGGCCAGTCATTCCCTCCCTTCTCTACGCTTGCAAAACGTGTACCCCCCTAATGGAGCATCTTCGCCGGTTAGATACATTTAGGCTGGCCTGCCTACGATCCATCCTGGGTTTAACCAGGCTGGATTGTGTGAGGAGCTCACAAATCCTTGAAAGATCTGGGCAAGTCCCATCTGTGAGCTCCTCCGGCAGGCAAGGCTGCGTTGGCTGGGTCATGTAGCCCGCATGCCCAGCCACCGCATGCCTAAACAGCTTTTGTTCGGCCGGATCGAGGGGGCTAAACGCGCACGGTACGGGCTAGAGAAGAGATGGAGTGATGTGGTACAGGAGGACGTGGAGCTGAGTGGACTTGCCAATGACTGGTACCAGCGGTGTCAAGATCGGCCTATGTGGAGGAGGCTCGTGAAGGACGCTACTGGGCAGTTGGAGGCAGTCACCGTCCAACAACAACGGAGGGCGGAGGAGCGATGCTCACAAAAACGAGCGGAGCGCCGGGTGGCTAAAGCACAGCAAGTTGGCACAGTAGGGGGCACAGGTGGTGCATCAGCCAGTCATCTCGGTCATCTCAGTCAGTCGACCCGTGGCACCTGGGTCTGCCCCGTCACCTCCTGCGAGCGGGCGTTCGACACTTCACGTGGCCTCAAGGTGCACATGGCCTGGCACAAGCGTCATGGTGACGTCACCGCCACTTAGTGGTGAATGGCGGTTGTTGTGAGTCGATGTGTCTGTCTGTGTCAGTCGATGTGTTTTGTGTGGGGGTCCATGTGCGTGTGTGTGAGAGTCGATATGTCTGTGTGTGGCTCCATGTGTGTGTATCTAAAGTCGATGTCTGTGTGTGTGAGTCCATATGTGTGTGTGTGTAAGTCGATGTCTTTGTGTGTGTGTGGGTCAATGTCTGTAAGTGTGTATAGGTCGATGTGTGTGTCTGTATTTTTTTCCCGGGAAACGCCGGGTACTTCCCGCTAGTACAGTATATTTAGCAGGATACATATGTAATAAAGGACTCTTTAGGCGATGTAGGTCTCCGTTTGTCCTTTATTGGGTTCTTGTCTCGCACCCCGCGATGTCCGCGTGTTGGACCCGCGCCTCTTCTGTCGTGCGCCCCGCGCACGCGTCGTGTGCTCCACACACCCCGCAGCCACACCGCTGTTCCGTGTGCCCCGCACACCCTGCAGCCACACCGCTGCTCCGTGTGCCCCGCACACTCTGCAGCCACACCGCTGCCCCCTGTGTGCCCCGCACACGCTTCTATCTCCTCACACCCCGCTAGCTCCACACACTCCGCTAGCTACTGCTATCCCACGTACACCACTGGCCGACGGTGCCGTGACTCCGACCACGTGGCAAATAGCGCCACTCTTCCGCCACCACCCAGCGTGGCTCTCCCCTATTTCCATGCTCTCCCGACTCACAGATCTCTTCCGGCTCTCTCCCTATATCCTCCTTCTCACGTGACCCTGACTCCTCCTTCCCACACTTCCCCTGTCTCCGCCCCCACTCACCCCGACTCCCATTGGAGCCGAGGTGAGCAGTGGCTCCTCCCACACGCCCCGTCGACCAGGCTCCGCCTCCCCAATACTCCGGCCCGTGTGAGTGGTGCGGAGGCAGCGCCCACCCTGTCCTTGCTCGCATTACACATACAAACGAACCTCAATTATTTTACTGCACACCTAAGCACCCTTATTGTTTTACTCAAGGGAGTAGACATGCTCTCAAATTTCGTCCTACAACCCGCACTGACCAGCATGGTTGAGTATGGCCGAATAACCGCCACGACCCTGCACGACAGAGGCAGGCCATCATCCAGCAGCCGATTGACATGCCACACGATATTATACAATCCCCTGATATTCTTTGGGTCTTTCGTTAAAGTCACGTAGATAGGTTCAAATTAATAAAAATAACATAAACAAAAACCACGACATTTCTATCACAACACGAGCGATCGTCATCATTATTAATTTGAACCTATCTACATGACTTTACGTCACGAAAGCTTTGAGTCAAAATCCTCTGATAATTAGCATCTGTTGAGAATAATTCCAACCAATGGCTGCAATTGTTCACACACAATGCGATCCCGATTTGCATCATCTTGGAATATTGCTCCACCGCAGAACATGCACGTGGGGAAAAAAAAGAAACCACTTTACAAACTCGCGGTCAACAACACACTGCCTTAACAGAAAATGTATAATAATCGTTGGCAACGTTTCGGGCAATGGGCCTACTTTCATAGCACATGTTGCGGCAGTGTGAGTGCGGGGTTCTGGTTTTTGGTAATTGTGCTTGTGCACGACTGGCAACGAATCGTCGTAATAATCAAATCCTGTCTTTTAACTTGCAATTTCAGACACGGGTAGACGCAGGTGATGACAATTGGAAATATTTTGGCACTGGGAGCAAATATTCACCTTCATCCTCCTCCCCGAGAATTGATGAAATCGTGATGCCAGGCCGCGATTATTTTATATATATATATTTATAAATGGAATTTTTTTGGCCTCGCTTTATCCGCCTCCTTTAGCCATTTTGCATTGCAAACTATTTCGCTTGAGCAGTGTTTTGTACATTTTTCTCTCACACTTACCTTAAAAGTAACTTTGGCATGTTTGCTCGCGTCAATCAAATATTATCGATTCTTACACACTTAAGTGATTCGGTGCTTGATGCAGGCCTCACATATGAAAATATATCTGATTACACGCATATTTTTTGCTCACGCTGCATTTATATTATACTTCAGTAAATGCAGTCATTAACATACCAAATATAGTGTTAGTCGTACATGCTCAGTCAACGCTTTGTTCATCCAGTGCTGAATAAAACGCCCCCCCCCCCCACTCCATGCGGGTCTTACGGAGTATTCGACCATACTTCACCACATTGGTCAGTGGGGGGAAATTAAGGTGGGGAGCATATACGTTGAAGCATAGTAGAGTTCAACAAAGCAATGAAGCCAACACGTAAATATGCAGGTTAAATACATGCTTCGAATTGTACAAAAGAAGTGGATTTATAGGCAGAACACACCACTCAGGAATAATGGTCGGTGTGCGCAGGTGTTAGAGGTGGTTTGTTGAGAGATGCAACGACTTGGGGGGAGGCCTTCATCCAGCAGTGGATTGATTATGCCTCGTAATGATATGGAAATATCTAACATGTTTGATTGAAGATCCCGATAACAATGTTAGAGGAATCAAAGGCGATACTAGTTGGGTCTATAATATATATGCACTACGTTAGGGGCACAGCTGACCGATATCGCTTGGGCTTGGGGTTAGCATCAGAGCGCTCCGGAGGCTCTCTCCATGCTCATTGTCTCTAAAGGCCCTCAACCTCGCTCATTAGGGTTACAACCGAGCGCGCGAGCCACTTGGCAGACGAACTGCGCGACCCCCCCCCCCCCCCCTGTGTGCACTCCATCAACGAGTGCGGCGGATGAATCCCTTCCCCGTGCGAGTGACGCGTCAGTAACAGGTGGCTGGGCGCTCTCCCACTCCGTGCAGTTCACCGCGGGTCAAATCTTACCTCGCGGTGGGGGGCGGTGGGGGGGGGCGATGGCACAGTGGTAGGCGCGCTATGCCATGGAACAGAACAATTTAGAAGAGTTTCTTTAGAAATGCCCTGTGAGCTAAACCGGTCCTGGGCCCTCTCCTAGGACAACTCGGCCGCAAAATGAGTGCCCGGTGTGGTGTGTAAGCATCGCTACTGGGGAGGGCAAAGGCGGCCGGGCGTGGTGCTGGCCACCCACCCACCCTCCTCGTTTGCCGTGCCGGGGCTGCGCCGGCCTTCATAGGTGCTGCTCTCTTACAGCACTTGCCCCTATAGTCTGTTATGGGTGGTTCTATGTAGCCTCATGCCAGTCGCGCTATGAAGAAGGGCCCATTGGCAGACACGTTGCCTATTTATATGTTTAAATTCTTAGGTAAGGGTTATTGATGCATGGTCAATATTTTGATAAGCGTGCCTATTCACCACTGCCAACACAGTATCACAAAAAAGAGTTTAACCTTAGAGTACTCAGTGCATCTTCCCTTAAAGAACGTTATTAATACTTATTTTACGGGCCTTTGTCAATCCACTGCTGGATGAGTTTCTCCCGACTCCGAGCGCGATAGCCTCCTCTCACGATCCTGCAAAGTAAAACACCCACCTCTAGCTCCTGCACAACAGCCGATTTCGCTCCATGTCCTTGAACGTACTCTTGGACAATGTTCCGTTCTTCGGCTGCCATTCCGCCATCCTGCTTGATCCATCGGCCATCGTTCATCCCTTCCAGCGACGTTTCTTACCCTCGCTTTACATTTTCGGGAGCCGATAAGATCGTTCTAACAATTGCCACATTCTCTAGTCCAGTGTTCTTGACTAATTTTCAGAGGGGGCACTTTCACCGATAAAACGTCGTGGTTTTTTTTGCTTTTAATTTAGATTTTTGTTTTCTATCTACGTGACTTTACCGAAAGAACCAAGAATATTAATTCTTGCAGTCACGGAAGTTTTAAGTCTAAATTTGAGCCTGTTTGCGTTGAACTAGGACTCGTGTCTTCGTCTCTAAACATTTGGTAGTTCACCAGCAAGCCTCTTACACCGCTGATGAGACACTGACCAGAATCGTCAAAATCTTTATTTATCCTGAAGAAATCTGACGAGTTGTGAACCTCTTTCCCCCCCCCCCCACACGTCCAGTAAGGGGGGCAGGTCATAAAGGTACGACAACAAACAAACAAAAACGATAGGAGTGCAAAGTTTCGGAAAGCCCAAAAACCGGTCCAGAGTTTGCTTCTGTTGAACCAATGCTGCAGTGGTGTGTGTGTGTGCGTGTGACCGATGGGACGCGCATTAACGTGGAGGGTCAGATGCGTGAAGGAGACGCGCGTGCGGGCCCAGCTTTTGCGGCGCCTAATCGTGCGCCGTGCCTCCCCATGCGGTTCGCAGGTGGATCCGCAGCGGTCAACCCCACTGACCTCTTCTGCTCGGTGCCCGGCCGGCTGTCCCTCCTCAGCTCGACGTCCAAGTACAAGGTGACCATTGCAGAGGTGAAGCGGCGACTGTCTCCCCCAGAATGTCTCAACGCGTCCCTCCTGGGCGGCATCCTCAGGAGGTGAGCGACTACGCCCGCTACTGCTGCGCTTTGTCAAGGGGTGCCGTGGTGGCGAGATATTAACTACCTCGCCTGGTGTACATAGAGGTCGTGGGGTTCGATCCCGACCCTGATGGCTGTATACAGTAGTCCCTCGGTTAACGTTTTTTTATCCATTCCACAAAAAAAGCTACCGTTAATCGAAATAACTGTTAATCGAATATAGGAATTCCATTTTAAAAGCATTAATCGAAAACAGAAAACGTAATGTAAACAAAGCCAGTTGAGGTCTAAACGGCTCATAAATGGGCGTCCCTGATTGGCTGAGGGCATGGCTCAGCCTCACTTACGAGTACTCGGATTGGCCGAAATTGCATAACATAAACGTACCGTTAATAAAAATGTTAACGTTAGTCAAAACAATGGGGGTCCTATTGGAGGCGGAACGTTAACCGAAAAATCGTTAACCGATGTCACTGTTAACCGAGGAATTGAGTTTGCATGTTTTTCCCGTGGTCGCGTGGATTTTTATCCGGGTCTTCCGGTTTTTCCTTTTTACATTTAGAATCAACATACCTTTAGAGAATTTGGCTGCTGTACATTTCCACGTGATAAGCTACTTCGTTCTGCTATCATTTGTGGCCTGGTCGCTTCTGAAAAAGAGCTATGTAGCTCAGTGGGCCTTACCTGGTAAAAACTAATAATTTAATAGAAGGTGAGGTGTGGTGTGGGGGGAGGCAGGGGGTAGATGCTGAGGTGAAACCATGGATTAATTTCAGCTGGGGCTCAGCCCGTAGCTGGAGGGTGTCCTGGTAAATATTGTCCCACCTGGTACACTGCATCAACCATTATACCTGAATACATAGCACGGAATTATGATGAGCGTCGTTGTGGAGAAGATAAATAAGCAGACTCTACCTCGTTAACTACTTTATATATCTGTCCCTCTACGTCAACAAAATGAAAGTATGTTTGTTTGTGCTCCCCGTGTTCAAATATATGAAGGGGATATGGTGTTCGCTTATTTATGTTGTTGCTTGCGTCCTCCACAACTACGCTAATTAATACTTAGCGGTATGCATTTTTATGACGTTGCATAAAAAAAGGATCCATATATTAAAGAGAGGGCCCTTGCCTAAAATATCTGGAAAGTTCTGCAGCATTAGTTCAAGCAAGTCAGAATCTGTTGATGGCAAATTGTATGTCGAAACCTGTCCAGAGTTTGATTGCATTGAACCAATGCTGTTGAAATCATGCACTCCCACGAGAAGGCCTTGCAATTGACGGGGAGGGATAGATATTGACACCAGTCAGCGTTGATTTATGATCCAGCACTCAGTGATTGACTCCAGTCACTGACTTACTGGTGGTCAGTCTCCTCATCACTCTTAAATCGCTACTACCATGGCTACTATTCCTATGAATTTCCCTCAATGATTTCTTCTAACAGCATCGATGAGATTAAACTGATCCATTTCATCTCATCCACCCTGGGTTCAACCACCACATTGCAGGTCACAACACTAAACTAAAATATGTATATTTTTAACAGGTAAGGCCCACTGAGCTACACAGCTCTTTTTCAGAAGCGACCTGGCCTCACGTGATGGTAGCTGGACGAAGTGGCTTATCACGTGGGCATTTCTAGTAGCTAAATATGCTAAACACGTGCCGATTGAAAATGTGGGGAGAAAAAAACGGAGGACCCGGAGGGAAATTCCACGTGACCACGGGGAGCGAACACGCGAACTCCAAAAATACAGGCGTCAGGGTCAAGATCGAACCCACGACCTCCTTGTATACCAGGCGAGGTAGTTGACATCTCGCCACCATGGCACCCCCCTACTTTCCTCTGTCTTCTCACATTACTCGACACTGTCATTCTCTCCCACCGTCTCGTTTTCCCAAAACCTTATATCATTGCCCAATTAAAGAACATGAACTTTGGTCTATTACACATTCTTCAACAGTGCGGTCTGTTAAAGTCCACTTGGCTACTCAGGTTTTGAACGTAAGCCTATATACATGCCTATTCAACAAAACATATGCTATTTTAGGTACCACTTTTCCAAAGCTATTTGTGAAACATGCATTCACGTTAAATGAACCAAATCTGACATGGCACTTAACCCAAAACCAACTGTAAACTAATCCTAATCCTAACCTAATCTTAACCTTAACCTCACAATAACCTAATCGTATCTCTTACCATACCACTAGCCTACCTAACCCTCCAACTTACCGAATCAAAACCGTAACCTAACCCAACCCGAACCTTAATCCTCAATCTAACCATGCTTGCTGGTTAGAACAAAAATCCATTCTCCCTGTGGGTACCAATATTCAGGGGAACAAAGGAGGTGTTTTACAATGTCTCGTCGTTCTGGTATTAGTCCCCCCCCCCCCCCACCGGAGCCGGCTGGCTGTGCCTGTGTAGCGCAAGTTTGTCGTGTCACTTGGGAGGTTGTCGCAGCGCACGTTGCGTAACGGCACGCGTTTGTCCGCTCCGTCGCCACATCTCGCACCGGGCCGTGACGAGTGGCGTGCAGCCCCGTGGACTGCGTGCAGCTACACGCACACACACACGCGCGGAGGCTAATGTGACATCCCCATTCAAGTTGTAACTGTGGGAAGCTTAAAATACATTTCCACATCGCCTAGAGGAGCAATTACACGATTTTATTGTCGACTTGTGCAGTAATTACCGTATTAGAACATCGAACACACACAAAAATAATCACACTGATAATGCTGACATTTTGTGTCACAATGTGTTGCTCATATTCCCTCTACAGAGTGTTTGTTTCGTGGAAGTCAAACGTTTGTTTTCTATTGGGTAGCTTTAATAAGTAAAATAAATTACGAATGGAGTTTAATACGAAGATTTTTTCAAACGAAATCTCTTTTTTTTACCAGGTAAGGCCCATTGCGCTATATAGCTCTTTTATCAGAAGTGACCTGGCCACAAATGATTGCTCAACGAGAAGTGGCTTTTCGCGTGGAAATCCATATCAGCCAAATACTCAACTCATGCATGCAGTCGTTGGTGACTCTACTGAGACCATCAATACATGGCACTTGAGAACCCGCTTAAAATCATGGGTGGCTCTCAAACCTGAATTTGAACCTCGGATCTCAACAGCGCAGGCATGAGGACCGTGAGAGATGAGAACGTTTCAGGGTGGCCTTCATCCAGCAGTGGATTGATCATGGCTGACGATGACGATGATGGACAGCGCATTGCGTAAAGCAGCATTTGTCCCCAAAATGTGTGACCATATTTACAGTGTGGGGAAAGAAAAAAACGATTTGTGAAAACCTGTTGTTTTATTTAGCTGCAGGGATGTTAAGTAGCATATTTGAGTTTGACATTTCTGACATCGCTAAACCCGCAGTCTACACGCGCGGTCAACTCGCTCACCGCTGAACGTGTTTGTGCAGAGCCACTGCACGGAATCTCTTGCCCACCTGGTAATTTTTTTCTTGTTGGGTATTAACAAAGCGCATGAAGTAAAAATGTTGAAGACCCTTTGGCACTATTCGCAAGATGGAAGGTTTTTTTTTTGCGTGTCGTCGGCAAAATCTCAAATTAGATCTCACTTTGACAGAGTGCCCTGCTTTTTTAGTGGGCCTCCAACTGACCATAAAGGTCACCTGTCTACTGGTCCAGAAATTTTAACTCATGTCACTAACAACAACAGCAATGATACCAATGTCCCTAGCTAAGGAAATAATGCAAAGATACTGTAATTGCTTCTCACCCTACTTTAATCACAGGTTTGAGGATTGATTCGGTCGATAGAGCTTTGCAAATAGCGGCCGTGTTTATTTTTTTGACAACTACGCTCGCGACCGGGCGTGCTGAGCACAATTAGTCCAACACCTTTTCTTAAATAGGTCACGCCGGCGAAATGCGCGCGGCATCCCGCGCACTCTCGCGCGGAGCGGCGTTTGACGGTAACGTCGGTAGAATGCTTGCCGTCTTGTTAATGGTATTGTCTTGTAACTCTTTACATATTTATATGTTAATCACTCGTAAAAAGCCGCGCATTTCGGCGCAAGAATGCGCTTGCGTTCAGACTTTGCTCAGCACATTTTACTGAAGGCTACGATCAAATTAAACACGCGTACATATTTCGGATGGGTTGGGTGTCTCGGGGAGGGAAAGGCAAGGATGCGCAGAGAAGTTCAGACTCTCATAGAAGGGGGGACAATGCGCGGGGGAGAGATATACAGGGTGTTTTAAAAAGATGGACCCGATTTGAAATCGCTATATCTCTGCAACCACGAACCGCCCATGAATGAAACTCTTAACACTTGAAAGGGCAGGGAATAACGTTTCAAATGATTACCGCTAGATGCCTCTCCCAGTGCACAAACAGCCCCTAGCCACAGTCATTCGCAAGATGGCAACCCCGCAACACAAGGCGTTTTGCGTTCTGCAGCTCAGTAAGACTGAATCCGTAATTGCGGTGCAGCGTGCGTTTCAACGGAGTTTTGGCATTGATCCTCCAATGTCAAAGAGCATTCGTCGTTGGTAACGACAATTTGAGGAAACAGGCTGTTTATGTAAGGGGAAGAGAACAGGGTGACCACACACCTCAGAGGAAAACGTGAGAAGAAAGGCGTTTGGGACGAACTCAACTATCGTCTCGATGTTGTCCGTACAGCAGGTGGAGGGCACATAGAGCATTTTTCAAATGGTTAGTAAAACTTGAGAACTCATTAAACCTTTTGTAACTTTTCGTGTAATTGTAACATGTTGCCATCGTGAAGTATACTGCTTAGAAATTGGGTCCATTATTTTAAAACTTCCTGTATATTTGAATGGTAATTCATGCGAGATGAGAGTGCTCCATCTGACATTCATTCCTTTGTAAAGTTCACGGGGTATCGCAGTAATAAGCCTGACCTTCTTCTACACATCGCTGTTGAAGCTCTGCAGCCCTTAGTTTGTTGCTAATGCCGGTGAGGCTAAGTGACTGTGAGAGTGTTTGTTTTGCTTGGGATGCGCTTGTTCTCGCTGTGGTTTAGGCGAGATGTTAACTACCTCGCCTGGTATGCAGGAGTTGCAGGCGTTCGATCCTGACCCTGATGCCAGTATATTTTCTCCTCGTGGTCACATATAATTTTTCTCCAGGGCATTCGGTTTTTCCCTCCACATTTAGAAAGTGCAGTTAGAGTATTTGGCTGCTGCATATTTCCACGTGATAAGCCACTTCGTTGAGCTATCATTTGTGGCGAGGTCGCTACGGAAAAGAGCTATAATCCTCAGTCGACCTTACCTGGTAAAATAAACAAAGTTTAATTTTAGTTTAGTAAATAGGTTAACATCTCACTCGATATTTTCCGCAACGCGGCTAGGCCAGCTTGGAGCAGGTTTTGTTGGTGGAAAGCACTACCACTAGAGCACAAAGTACTATCCATAATCATTATTTACTACATTCCTATAACTCTATGAACAGGATTATACAAATTAAATGGTGGTGGCTCACGGTTGTCGTAAGAAAAAAACTAGGCGAGATGGATGGATGGATGGATGTAGGATAGCCAAAATAATTTTCGGAACTGCGTTCTGGATGGTTCCAGCGCAAAGTTAAGCAAGGGGAATCGATACGGCATAGTGAGTAGTGCACGTTTGTGGTTGTTGTTGGTCAGAGAGTGGCTTTTCGTTTCACTTAAACATTTTTTTTTAACAAGTAGTGTGTATTCAAATAAAAGTTGTTGTGGAAAAATCAATAGGATGGGTATGAATGTATCTACATATACACAGCCCACATGGCAATCTAGTGTTGGATGAGGGCCTCTCCACACCACGCAGGCCATGAGGGTTACCTGCCCATGCCTCACCACGTTGGTCAGATTGGTGAAGGTTGCAGGGAGTACAGAATCACGGTGGATTTTGCCACAATGCCCTCTGTTTCTCACTGCCTAGTTATGCTGTTTTTTGACAAGGTGGCCACCCATCTAAGGTACTCTCTAGGCCCAAATCAGCTTAGCTAGCAAGGCCCAACAGAATCAAGTGCATTCTGGGTGATTTGGTCATAGGCAAAAAATGTATGTCCTTCCAACAATGTTATCCTTCTCACAAGCGCTGTAATGAATCCTTGATGATGCCTATGATAACCTGACTGAAATGAATCCCTGATGATGATGATGATAATGATGACCCAACTGAAATTAATCCCTGATGATGATGATGATTATGATGACCTAGCTGAAATGAATCTTTGCTGACGATGATTATGATGACCTTGCTGAAATGAATCTTTGCTGATGATGATCATCATCATCATCGTGAACTCATCGATTGAGTGGAACTCACCAGTGCGCACGCCTTGTGTTGTTTCCCATACTTCCGATCGTGACCGCCACCACCACCGCTCAGAGCCAAGTCGAAGAACGGTGGCCGGTGCCTGCGCGAGAAACTCGACCGGCTGGGGTTAAACCTCCCCGCGGGGCGCAGGAAAGCAGCCAACGTCACCTTGCTCACCTCGCTGGTGGAAGGTAAAGGCCATTAGTTCCGCTCACTCGCCACGCCGTCGCGTGAGCCCCGGCCCCTTGCTGCCTTACGGCGGGGGGGGGGGGGATGCGCGGCAGCATGAGGCGAAGTCTGTGTGTGTGTGTGTGCGGTGGAGCGGTAGTGCAGCGGTTAGTGCGCTGCCCTAAAAACCCGGCGACCCGAGTTTGTTTGCCGCTCACGGCCAACACCGGTGACAATTATCTGAACAAGCCATGGGCCTCCTCGAGGTCGACCCGGCCTCAAACGTGTACCTGGTCTGGTGTGTAAACATCACCTCTAGGGAGACAAAGGTGGCTGGGCGTGGTGCTCGCAACCTGCCCCCCTCGTGTGCCGATTTTCATAGGTTGCTCGCTACCAGCACTTGCGCCAAAAGTGTATTAGGGCTATGGGGGGGATCTTTGTCTTTGCGCGTGTGTGCGTGTGCGAGCAAATAAAAAAGAAAAAAAAACCTGGTCCTAATCTGGCGTAGTATTCGTCGTAGATGTATTATTATAAGTGCTTTGTCTGCCTCCATTGGGCAATCAGCCACATCCGCTCCAACCGTTCTGTGTTCGGAGCCCGTTTCAAACCAAGGCGAAAGGTTAAATGACTTTGGGGGCAGGGCAGCGAGTGTACAGCAGGCAATCGAGCAGTGGTTGTATCCGAGGATTTTGAACGCAGAGATGCGTGGTATCCGGGGGCAAACGGAGTGCACGTTGGAGTTCACTGTGCGTGCTGTTCAATTCCTACATCCCAATGTCACAGCTGGATGGGAACTTTTTGAGCGTATATCACAGTGCTGATCAGTGTGAGTTAGTGAAGGGGGGGGGGATTGGGATGGGTAGGGGACTGATTAATATATCGCCCACAACTGAAGCCAGTCATGGCCAGGAATCAAACTTTGGTCGCTGGGTTCACCGCCATGCCCTGTATCACCGTATTTTTTGTGTGTATGTACGTATGTATGTCGAACTTCTTTCACACTGTACATAGCCAACTATACTAATCGCAGGTGCGGAGGAAGGCCGGTATGGCACACGAGGGGTGGGTGGCCAGCACCACGCTCGGGCACCTTTGTCTCCCTGTTGGCGATGTTTACACACTACACCAGGTACTCAATTGAGGCTGAGTCGACCAAGGAGAGGCCCAGGAGTGGTTCAGATATTCGTCACCCGATGTTGGCCGTGAGCAGGAATTGAACTCGGATCGCCGGGTTCATTGCACATCACGCTAACCGTTACTATGCTCCCGCTCCCCATAAAATAAAAATACGTGAGGATGGTTGAGCAAAACAATGACTCCAGAAAATAGACGAGCTAGATCGGAGCAAGGTTAGATCAAACCTACAACTTATCCAAGATCTACTTGGGCAGCCATCACGCGAGTCGAGATCGCATGCGTCAGGCATGGATGTTTTGTAATGTTTTTTTCTGTTACAAACATTGGTGTGAGAAAATGCAGTACTGAATTAATAATAATGATGCCATTTGTTTTGTTTTTTTCCTAGAGAAGCCTCGAGCCTTGAGGCAAAATTCACGAGGGCTTTGCCATTGGAATATTTTGGCCATTTCCACCGTTGAGTGTTTGGCGTGTAGGAGGGGATATAACAGTCGAAGGTCGACACAGATGGATTCAAGAATACATTTGTTGTACTGCCATCTCATGGCCACAGCCCGAGACTGTAATGTCTCGTATTGCCATCCATTCTCATCTTTGAGCACTGACCACACTCACTTCTTTTAGAAGTGCTTTTTTGTGTTTAGTTTGTTGTCCTTCCCCCGGACCTCCGATTAGCACGGTCGACAACATACGGTGCGAAGGATGTTCTACACAATATGTGACCTTTCTTGCCAGTATCAAAATATAAAAATTGGTTTTACCCTTTTTGGCAATAAAACAGCTGTGTTAAGATGTTAAAACACCAAACAGAATCCTTTTTCAAGGAATCCTGTCTGCATTAACCACACGTACTTGTGGTGAACATGCAAACAAAAAACATGTACATACTCAACTCTAGCTTTCAGTTTCT
The DNA here is from genome assembly GCF_964198595.1 of Lampetra fluviatilis. Lineage (NCBI taxonomy): Eukaryota > Metazoa > Chordata > Hyperoartia > Petromyzontiformes > Petromyzontidae > Lampetra > Lampetra fluviatilis. The sequence goes on from NC_136288.1 coordinate 619,504, forward strand.
GAAGAAGCTCCCGGCATGTGGAACGAAAAGTTGGACACCGCGCCGAACAACGTGCGGCACGTACTGTACGTCGAACTTGTATCGCACCGTAGGTAGCCAACTGCACTAATCCAAAGAAAATGCATCGGGAGATCCTGTAGGGCACAACCGCGAGAACCTACGTGACCGGACCACCAACACTGCTTGGATACTGAAATCGGATGAGATAAGGCACAGTTTGGGCAATTTGATCAAAGGCCAGTAATGTATGTGAAGTATTGGAAAATGACGGCAGGAAACTCCTTGACGGGAACACACTTCTTTTATTAAATCTTGACTTGTAACAATACAACGCGTGGCCTCTCTTCTTCACAATGCGGTCACCATACAACGGTACAACTCGTGACCTCTTCTTCTTCACCCTACGCTTCTCTTGACTCTCTGGATTCTGACCCTACGCTTCTCTTGACTCTCTGGATTCTGTGCTGCTGGCTCTCTGTGCCTCGTGTAGACTCCGCGCCTCGGCTACACTCTTCTCTCGCCTCGTGTAGACTCTGCGCCTCTGCTACACTCTCCACTCGCCTCGTGTAGACTTTGCATCTCTCTCTCTGGCTACACCGTATGCATACTCGGCTCGTGTAGACCTTCCTCTCTCTCTGGCTACACCGTATGCATACTCGGCTCGTGTAGACCGTTCTCTCTCGCTGGCTACACACTATACATCACTCAGCTCGTGTAGACCGTTCTCTCTCTCTGGCTACACACTATACATTACTCAGCTCGTGTAGACCGTTCTCTCTCGCTGGCTACACACTATACATTACTCAGCTCGTGTAGACCGTTCTCTCTCGCTGGCTACACACTTATACCTTACTCTCCTCTATTCTCCATTACTCTCCTCTACTCTCCATTACTCTCCTCTCCGGGCTCTATCTCTGCACCTTCGTCTTCATTCTTAGATGGTTCCACTTCTGCCCCCTGCTCCTCTGTGCATCACCTTATATACCTCTTCTTCCCGGGAGACGGAGCGGATGCGGACCTCAACGTCGGCACCGCTCCTCAGTTACCCAATCCCCACGCGCTATCCCTACGATCCGGTTCCGCTCAGCGCGTGTTTCCACTCCCCGACCAATCACACCGCGCTGCTACCCGATCACTCCCTCTGGGCGCGTCACCGGCACACAGCCAATCAGCAGCACTACCCCCACCCGCGCACTGACGCCTGCTCCTCCCCGTCAGCGCGCGTCACCACACACACACCCGTACATACGCGCTGGCACACGACATATACACCCAGCGCGTATCACCACTACATCACCCCCTCCCACATAGCTCGCAGCCGGCCCGGCTGCTAACAACAACCAACCGCGACGATAAAACGACAACCAACAAAAAAAACCCCGTAACCCCCCGAGTGTGCCCCGTAACATAACACAACAACAACAACAACAAGAATAACTATGTACAGATTGACAATGAACACGAAAAGTCAACAATAACACGATACGAGCAAATTCGAAAACGAACGCGCCCCACGTCCCTGCGACTACACGCAGTGACGAGGCGCTCCAACTGCCCCGACTCCTCACGAGGCAGGTCATGCAAAGTAGCACGACCTGGCGCGAGTCCGTCTGGCTGGTCCATCGTATGGGGCGGGACACTGACGACCGTCCGGCGGTTCCGGCTGCTCCAGACGGCGCGGAACGGGCCTGAAAGGGCCGGCCCCGCCGCGGAGATCCGGCCGCCGGTGATCGGCAGCTGTCAGTTCCGAGACACCTGGGAGCAGATCAGGCGAAAATACGTGTGGATCAGGCAGAGACATTTCCCCCTCTGGGTCGCCGGTCACGTCACACGCCCGGCCATCACGACACAAGGGGAGGCCATATGGAGGCGAGAACGGTTTCAGTCGGGAGGGGTGAACGTACCAACGGCGCTTTCCCCACTTTATCTGAACGCACTGGGGCCGTGCAACGCGCACGACCTCCACGGGTCCCCTCCACGGTCTCAACAATTTAGGCGACGTAGCCAAGGGTGCCTGAGGGCAATGCAGCCAGGCCCTGTCACCTGGTTTCCATTCGTGCATGGACACCTTCCGTGCCCGCAACCGTTCATTAGCCATTTGGCGAGCCCGCGAATTAAGCCGTGCGGCCTCCCTCGCCTCTGTCAGCTTGTGAATATTAAACTTAATATGTTCTGCCAAATTAGAATTAGTTCGTGGAGCGGACAGGCCAAGTTGCGTTTCCATTGGCGGGTCAGCTTCCCGACCGTACATCAAATAGAATGGGGAAAACCCCGTAGCTGCATGGGGGGCCATTCTATACGCGGCAAGGACTCCCGGGACCTGCAGGTCCCAATCTACATGTGCCTCGCACACCTGCTGGCACAGCATGGAAGTCAAAGTTTTGTGGAGTCTCTCCACCATCCCGTCAGTCTGCGGGTGGTACGGGGAGGTACGCACCTTCTTGGTACCCAACAGATCGCACACCTCTTGCAACAATTTACTCGAAAATTTTTTACCTTGGTCGGTCAGCAGGCGTTCGGGAGCCCCCTTGTCCAGGACATAGCCCTGGACGAAGGCATCCGTCACAGCCGCTGCCGACTGGTTAGCGAGAGGCCACGCCATAGGCCATCGGGTAAAGTATTCGACCCCCACTAACAAATATTTATTCCCTCTCGGCGTGACTGGGAAGGGCCCCAAAATATCGAGTGCAACGAGCTCGTTGGTACGCGAGACCTGAATAGATTGCAGCGGTGGATTAGCTGCCACGGCCGGTGGTTTACGCCTGGCGCACTCAACGCACCCCTTCAGAATATGTACCACATCACTTCCCATTCCCGGCCAGTAATAGTCACGCTGAAGCAGGGCAAGCGTCTTGTTAACTCCCAAGTGCAAGAGGCGTTCGTGTGCCACCAAGACAACCCTCCCCCTCACAGCGGAAGGCACCACGAGTGCGTTCCGCCGGGACAAACTGTCCCATCTCAATAACACGCCCTGCTCAAGTACATAGGAGCCGGTACGCTCCTGGTCCCCCTCGGGACCCCCAACCTTGCGGCGCAATGCTAGCAGCGAGCTGTCCGCCATCTGGAGGCGGCCCCATTCGCTGAGCGACAGCGAGAGCAGCGAGTCCCGACCCTGAGAGGCAGTGGAATCATCCCCGATCGGTGCGCCCGCTGTCGCAGCCAGTGCCCCCATCTCCCCCGCAAGCGTCGGTTTACAGCGCGCCGATCCCGACAAACACGCGCATTCATCACAAGGCAACAACCGCGACAAGCAATCGGCATTCGTGTGTCGCAACCCCTTACGGTACGTAGTCGTAAACTGATAGTCCTGGAGGACTTCCAACCAACGCGACAACTGGCCCGAGGGCTGGGCGACCCTCAATGAATACTGTAGCGCCGCGTGGTCCGTTCGGACTGTAAAGTGACGACCATAGAGATATGGCCTAAACTGCTGCACAAAAAAAACAATGGCAAGCAGCTCGCGACGGGTGACACAGTAGCGCTGCTCCGCCGGAGACAACACCCTACTACCGTAGGCGACAACTCTTTCGACACCCCCAACGACTTGGGATAGCACCCCCCCAATGCCCGTGTTGCTAGCATCCGTGTCCAGCAAAAAGGGACTGGCAAAATCGGGATAACACAAGGGTGGGGCACCCACCAAGGCGTCCCGGAGGGAGCGAAACGCGGCCTCCTCCTCCGATCCCCATTTGAACTTCACTCCCTTCGCCGTTAGAGCGTGCAAGGGTTTTGCAATAGTGGCGAAGTGCTCGACGAACCGCCGATAATAAGAAGCAAACCCGATGAAACTATGCACGTCGGAAACGGACGTAGGTGTCGGCCACGAACCGACACAATCCGTCTTCGCGGGATCGGTGGAGATCCCCGAAGAATCGACAATGTGACCCAAGTATCTAACGGACCTACGAAGGAGGTGACATTTGGCCGGTTTAAATTTCAACTTAGCCGATCGCATTCGCAAGAACACCCCTCTCAATCGCCGGAGGTGTTCTTCAAACGTTTTACTGAAAACAATGACATCGTCCATATAAATCAAGCATGTATCCCACTGCAAGCCCGACAAAACCAGCTCCATAAGTCGCTGAAACGTCGCTGGAGAGGAGTGAAGTCCCATGGGTAACCGGTTAAACTGGAACAGCCCCCCTGGAGTCCGAAATGCTGTCTTAGGTTTCGACTCTTCGTCGAGCGGCAACTGCCAAAACCCCGATAACAAATCAAGAGTCGAAAAATATCGCGCACCAGACAATGCATCGAGGGACTCATCCATCCTGGGGAGCGGATACGCGTCAGCCACAGAGATCTTATTCAGGCGACGGAAATCAACGCAGAATCGCAGGGACCCGTCCTGCTTCTCAACCAGCACAATAGGCGCTCCCCACGGGCTAGAGGAGGGCGAAATAATATCGGCTTCTAGCATATCGTTAACAGCCGACTGAACATGTTCCTTCTCCACGGGACTCAGTCGGAAGGGATTTAGCCTGACCGGCGCCGCATCGCCCGTTTCAATGTGATGGTGCAACAAATCCGTGCACCCAATGTCATACTTATGTTTACTGAATACATCAGAGAATTCAATGAGCAACTCGCGCAGCGCACCCAACTGCGCCGCCGACAAATCGTCCGAGGCGGCACATAGCGAATGGACCCACTCAAGGTCTTCCCTTGGCTCAACGTTCCGCGCGGGGCTCGAGCCCACCTGCGCAACCAACCCATCATCCCCAGGGACCTGCGCCGCGTGAGCCAGCACGGTGCCCTGCGGAATGACCGCTGGTCGCGACCCCGCGTTCAAAACCATCACAAACGGATCCCTGTCAGCCCGCACCAAAGTGTGAGCCACCGATAAATCAAGACCCCCGACAGCCTTGTTAGAAGGACCCAAAAGCATACTCTGTCCCGAAGCCTCCCTCACCCATGGTTTCCGCAACCGGAGGGGAATCAACATCTGTGAACCCGGGGGCACTTGCACTGTCTGCGTCGCCACCGCTTGTATCGTAGCGCACGCCGTCCGAATGTCAGTAGGGCCCGTCAAAAATGAAATCCGGCGACCCGATGGCAGTTCAATGCATCGCTGATCGATAAGAATTTTAATAGGCATTTTAGCCAAAAAATCAGTGCCCAAAAGACACGGAACTGCCAAAGAAGACGAAACGAAAACGGGTCCCGACAATTTGATATCTCCAATGCAAATGGACGCCCTAACCTGACCGATAATGCCCAACGATCCCCCATTAGCGGCGTAAAATGGCACATCCACTGGAAGCAGCGGACGACATTGGACTGGAAGAATATTATAAATGAGGTCCGATATAATAGTTGCCGATGCCCCCGTGTCCACTAACACCCTAATCTCAACCCCATCAATAGATCCCGTAACAACGGACGAACCCGCCGAAGCAGCCACAATTCTATGCCCCAATTCCGCCCATTCAATGTCTCCCTGGTCCCGGCCGAACCCCCCTCGCCGAACCGAATCCCCGAACCTTAACCGGCCCTCCTCCGCCGCAACGCGGCGTCCCATGTGTGCCGAATAAACAGGCCGAGCGTGTGAGGTGCCGCGACTTGCCGGGGATTGTAGAGATGACTTGGGCTCTCGGTCGTCGTCCAGCCAAGCTCCCATGGCGCGCTGCCGCGGAGCGCGGCACCCGGACGCCACGTGGCCCCGGAGGCCGCAGTTATAGCACGTGACGAGGGTCGGAGTAGATCTTGGTTGCTCCGACTTTCGGCCCGATCGCAGAGGCGACCGGGCCCCCGGCCTCCAGTCCCCTGGTCGTCCCGTGGCGAACGCCTCCTCTCGTGGGCTGACGACTTGGGGTTCGGCGACCACCAAACCCGGGGCTGCGACGACAGCAGCATTGCAACCAACGCCTTGCTTCCGTTGTAGGGCCTCGTGCGCTTGAATACTCGTGGCGACTCTCAAAGAAGAAATATCAATCTCGTCAGCTGTGTTGATAGGGACCCCCAGGTCCTGCGCCAACTTGAGCAGCTGCTCCAAAACCATCGCGTCTTGGCCCTCCTCGTCCATCCGAGGGAACGCAGCATCAGCAAGAGCCAGCAACGCCGTGCGATAGGCCAGCGCGGTCTCCGTGGCCGCTTTCCGTCTTGCGTAGAACTGATGGCGGCACGTAGAGGGAGGTCCGTAGACCCTGGCCAACAAACCCAGCGCATCCTTCAGCGTGGAGCGGTCCGACTTCCGTGCAGCCCTGAAGGCCGCGAGCGCATCGTCGTCCAGCATGGCGGGCAATGCCTGCAGCGCCGTAGCATCGGACCACGCTGACATCTCTTGATGCGCCAAAAACCTTTGCTGAAATTGGCCCCAGTCTCCGCCTTCCGCCTTGAAGGCTGACAACGTGGGCAGGCGCTGCTGAAAAATGAAGTCATCCGCCTCGTGGTTCCTCTCCGCCTGTCCGTCGGTGTCTAAGATGGCGGCTCCAGCAGCAGACGTAAGATGGCGGACCCCCTCGCGCGCTGATGACGTCGATGCGCGCGCTTGGGAACCCACCACCACGTGGCGCTCGCCGTTCCCGCCAAAAGTAGGCCCAGGCGCAATGGCGGGAATCCCCCATTCGTTTTGGCGGGAATCTGCGGGGCGACCTTGTAAAATGTCCCCCACCGTCCCCGCTCCTCCCGACGAGCTGATCTCCGCCAAGATGGACGCGGCGGCGAGCAGCAGCTCCGCCAGTCGGGAGTGCGCCTCACGAAGCCCGGCGTCGGTCCCCGGTCGCTCGGCCGGCGCCGTCGACGGACCCTGTAGCGTGGGCAAGTCCTCTTCCTCACCCCCCGCCACCAGCGGCCCCGAGTCGTCCAGGTCTTCCTCGCGGTCAATCCCGTGGGTCCTACGGGTCTTCCTTGTCTCCATACTTGGAAGCCCGTTTCACTTCTGACGCCAGATGAAGTATTGGAAAATGACGGCAGGAAACTCCTTGACGGGAACACACTTCTTTTATTAAATCTTGACTTGTAACAATACAACGCGTGGCCTCTCTTCTTCACAATGCGGTCACCATACAACGGTACAACTCGTGACCTCTTCTTCTTCACCCTACGCTTCTCTTGACTCTCTGGATTCTGACCCTACGCTTCTCTTGACTCTCTGGATTCTGTGCTGCTGGCTCTCTGTGCCTCGTGTAGACTCCGCGCCTCGGCTACACTCTTCTCTCGCCTCGTGTAGACTCTGCGCCTCTGCTACACTCTCCACTCGCCTCGTGTAGACTTTGCATCTCTCTCTCTGGCTACACCGTATGCATACTCGGCTCGTGTAGACCTTCCTCTCTCTCTGGCTACACCGTATGCATACTCGGCTCGTGTAGACCGTTCTCTCTCGCTGGCTACACACTATACATCACTCAGCTCGTGTAGACCGTTCTCTCTCTCTGGCTACACACTATACATTACTCAGCTCGTGTAGACCGTTCTCTCTCACTGGCTACACACTATACATTACTCAGCTCGTGTAGACCGTTCTCTCTCACTGGCTACACACTTATACCTTACTCTCCTCTATTCTCCATTACTCTCCTCTACTCTCCATTACTCTCCTCTCCGGGCTCTATCTCTGCACCTTCGTCTTCATTCTTAGATGGTTCCACTTCTGCCCCCTGCTCCTCTGTGCATCACCTTATATACCTCTTCTTCCCGGGAGACGGAGCGGATGCGGACCTCAACGTCGGCACCGCTCCTCAGTTACCCAATCCCCACGCGCTATCCCTACGATCCGGTTCCGCTCAGCGCGTGTTTCCACTCCCCGACCAATCACACCGCGCTGCTACCCGATCACTCCCTCTGGGCGCGTCACCGGCACACAGCCAATCAGCAGCACTACCCCCACCCGCGCACTGACGCCTGCTCCTCCCCGTCAGCGCGCGTCACCACACACACACCCGTACATACGCGCTGGCACACGACATATACACCCAGCGCGTATCACCACTACATATGTACGAGCTTCGCAGCCACAAAAACGTTGCTGCTGCCGCCTCAGAAACAGGAAATATTTCTGGGCAGTGGCAGCCACGGAAAGGGGGACTCCATGATGCAGTGGAGAGAGATCGCAAAGGAGAAAGTATCCCCATCTATGTGCGTAATCGCTTTTAAAAAATCTAATAAAAACTCCCCGCGAATGCCGGTGCCTGCATCGCCCTTGAAAGTGATTCCGTCGCTGCGTTAACGTAATTTATTTACACTCGCTCGCGTTCGCGGCAAATTAATAAAGCGAGCACGACATCACCCTGGACCACATCCCCCGTCGGTTTGTCGACGCGTACGGATCGGCCCTGTGGCGCGTGGTTGACTAATTGGTGGTGTTTTAAAAAACACCGTCCGATTAGCGTGGTTGGCTACTTAATCGTGCGAAAGACGTTTTGCATACACACAAAGCAATTCCACGGTCCACGGGTAGAGACATTCTTTATTTTTTTGTTGAACAAGAGCCTCTTCTTACAAGGCACGAGTGGTAGGGGATAGGCGTACAGTTATTCCGCAGATGGCAAGCCCGAGGCCAGGTGCCCATGGGTAAGGGGAAAGGGAAGGTGGTTGAGACCATTATGCCCCCCCTACTCACGTAGGGGCAATGATCAGGAACGTGGTGTTTTTGGGGAAGGAGAGGGAAGGGGTGGGCTAGAGACTTGTGTTGTTGCAATAAGGCATAAAGCAACATTTGTTTATAGTTTACTTCACAGTTTATTTTGATTTGTTACACGGATGATCCAGTCTTGTCAGCTGTTGATTATTTTACAAGGGAGATCTGTGGTGTGTTGGGCACAGCAGCTTCAACAACGCAAACAAAAACATCAACACTGCAGAGAAACCGGTACAGAAGGGTCCTGAAGGAATAGCGAACGAGGCGTTTAATGGTCGTGAACTAAACACCCGGGAATCGTCCAAATGGTGGAAATATAATGTGAGAGCAAAGAGGCGCCAGGGAAATTGAGGTACAGATGCAACTAAGACCCTACACGTCAGTCTAACGGTGACATAAACACGCGCAGATCGAAAAGGAACGGTGAAAACATGTGGGAGCAAAAGGTTAGGTGCAGGTGCAAGTTACGGTCTTTGTTTTGGCCTTATGGGGAAAGAAAGAATGGGGTGGAGTGAAGGGTTGGGAACTAAGCTGTAGATGAGTGCATCAACCTATGCCCAGGAACGTACAGATGTAGGGGTTATTACGGGGAGAAAGGCGGACAGAAACACAAGGGTGTCTGCACCCACACACGGGTGTCTACATCCACGTCCGCATCGGTTAACCCTGGGGGGCCATGGGGGGCGCTGTGATCCCCCATAGCCCCACCCCTCGGAGAGGATTCCTATAAAAGGCGGGGAGCCAGAGGGCTCGGGGTCAGTGTGTTAGAAGCTTATCAGAGAAGACTGAAGACAGGCAGAATAGGCCCTGGGACTCCCATGGCTCGCTGTCCTTCTCAGGGCCGAGCAGGGCAAGCCAGTGGCGCGTCCCCAAGAGCTTCAGGACCGCTGCTCTTGTAAGAGCACGGTCTGGTTAGCTGGGTGCCGGGATCCGTGCTTTACCAGGGACGGATCAGATAGCCTCCCCTAGCACTCATAGCAGAGGACTGGGAATAGGACAGTCAGGGAATAGTGCTAGGGGTATTTCCCATTGAGTACCGCCTTTGGTTAAATAAAAGAGTGTGCCTCAACTACGTCGTCTGACTCACTGAGAACTCACTATATCTGGGGTCAGAAGTGGTAGAAAGAATCGATACGAGACGGACAACTCGTACCCAAGACCCTGGAGAGGATTACAGCTTGGAAGAGGAGGTGCATGAGGTTGCCGCCGATGTACTCCCGATTGGCGGAGCTCCTATATGCAGCGGTCACCACGCTGAAGCAGATAACCCGCCTGGGGCTGGGAGGAGTGGCGCGCCGCAAAGACGGACAGAACCCGGCCGAAACTCCCGCCGTTACGACGGGCCACGGCTCGAATTTTCCGCTACGAGTACAGTAGGAGCCGAGGGAGGGGCCCCAGCACATCACGCGGGCGACGGGGGCCAACCAGCGAGCAGTGGCTACCTATCAGCGGTCGCCGCGTCATCAACAGCGGACAACGGCACTGAGCACCAAGCCGTAGCCAGCGCGTCACAAACGGCACGACCTCCATTTGGGTCCGCCATTGCTCTCCATACTGTCCATGGAGACGGGACCGGTGCTGGGCGATCGTCGGGGGACGGAGCCGACATTTCAGCAATGCCTGCCGGTCCTGCAAGAATTCGTATCAAGCGGCAGCGATTGGGGAGCATTTGAGCGCCGTTTCCTCGCCCACCAATAGATGGCTGCGTGGACGGACAATGAGGCGCTGCGTGCTCTCCCAGCGACGCTGGATAGCGACGCCCTCGGCACCCTCACAGCTTCACCCAAGTCGGCGCGCTCCACACTTAGGTCGGCGCTTCAACTGCTGGCCACGGTTTATGGCTCGCCTTCCGACTGTCGCCAGCTTTTCTACGAGCAGCAGAGGTGCGACAAGGAGTCACCACTCGCATACCGTACGGCCCTGTTGGTGTTGGTGAAGGCGGCCTTCCCGCGCATGGACGAGGAAGGGGTGGACGCGATGGTGGCCGAGAAGATCCTGCTGTTGGCTGACGACTTGAACATCATCATCCTGGCGCAGGATGATGCGGACATGTCTTCGTTGCGGGCTGCGAGGCACATCCATGCCAACCTGCTGTCCCAACGGAGGAAGGCCAACAAGGCAGCTGCGGGACACACTGTGGCGGCAACCACCTCCGCATGCGAGGAGGTCTTCGCTGCGGGCCGTCCAGCGGAATGGCGGTCTGGCGGCCGACCGGCTCGGGACGCACCGAGCCACCGAGAGTAGCCCAAGTCTTTAGGAGCGCTCATCATGTGCTTCAACTGTGGCCTCGGGATACCGGGCTCCCCGACAGCGTGGGCGGGAACTCGGGTTGAGGACGGCCTTCTTCCAAAGCCTCCACAACAACCTCCGGCAAGTCGTGGCACCCCACATGTTCGGCCTGCACGCACACCCACTTCTCTCTCACATACCCCTACACACGATTCTCGGGGTTCGGGTGCTGGTGCGTCGGGTCGCGGCTTGATGGGGAGGGTGCTCCAACCGGGCCAATGTTCCCAGTTGGCTCACCGGGTTGTGGCTGCATCGGTGGGGTTGTCCGTTGTCATGGGGCACATTGATGGGGTGGAGGTACGGATATTGATCGACACGGGAGCATCGGCCACGATTGTTTCCAATTTGATCTATAATATCCTGCCCGTTCAGAGTCGCCCGTTGCTCCCCGTCGACATACCTTGTTACGCTGCAAACAGGGGCTTGTTAGGTATCATCGGCCAAATTCGAGCGCAAATTTCTATCGGGGATATTAAATGATCTGGGCCGGTGTTGGTCTCCTACTCTCTGGCAGTTCCGTGCCTGTTGGGGACAGACTTCTTGGCCAAAATGCCTGTTAAAATTTTGATTGACCAGGGATGCATCGAACTTCCCTCGGGCCGACGTATGACGTTCTTGCCCTCCACCCCTGCCTTGTGTACAGCCTGTGCAACAGTACAGGCGCTCGTTGCTCGAACGGTGCGCGTACCCCCAGGGGCACAGATGCTCGTGCCTCTGCAGTTGCGTCGACCATTCGCTAAGGGGGTTTTGGACCAGGGCATTTTGCTGGGACCGTCTAGGGCCAGGGTGAATGGCCCAGATTTGGTGGCGGCCCAGACAATTGGTAAGGGGGATGAGGACCCGTTCATCGCGGTCCTCAATGTCGGGACACGGACGGCTGTGGTTTCCCATGGAACCGTGTTCACACACGCGATTCCGGTACCTGCGGAAATGCCGATCATTGGCCAGGTGGCCACCGCTTCTCAGCCGCAACTGCCGTCAGACCATGACGAAGAGTTGACTGGAGGCACTTTGTGCTGAGACACCTGACCTATCTGACTCACAACGTGCTAAATTGCTTACCCTTTTGCGAGAATTTTCGGATGTCTTTAGTATGAACAAATATGATATCGGATGTACAAAATTGCTGCGCCACCATATTGACACCGGTGACAACGATTTAAGTCCCGCCGAAAAGGATCATGTCAAATCGACTGTAGATGACATGCTGGCTTCTGACATTATTTCGCCCTCAACCAGCCCTTGGGGTGCATCCATAGTGTTAGTCAAAAAGCACAATGGGTCCCAAAGGTTCTGCGTTGATTTTCAGTGTTTAAATAAAATCTCGGTGGCCGATGCTTACCCGCTTCCTCGAATGGACGAATCTCTGGATGCTCTGACTGGATCACGATTCTTCTCCACCTTGGATTTGCTGTCAAGGTTTTGGCAACTCCCTTTGAATGACGAATCAAAGCCGAAAACAGCTTTTCGAATGCTGCACGGCCTCTTCCAATTTAATAGTTTGCCTATGGGGCTTCACTCAACTCCTGCAACGTTCCAGCGCCTAATGGAATTGGTTCTCGCTGGCTTGCAATGGGACGTCTGTTTGATTTACCTAGACGACGTGATCGTATTTAGTAGGACATTCGAGGAACAATTTGATAGGCTTCGGGCTGTCTTTCTCAAAATGCGCGCCGCTAATTTGAAGTTTAAACCACAAAAGTGCCATTTGTTCCGCGAATCTGTGAGATATTTGGGTCACATCGTCGGACGGTCAGGTATCTCAACCAATCCCGCCAAAACGTGTTGTGTCAGCTTCTGGCCGACTCCCACCTCGGTGGGGGAGGTTAGGAGTTTCATCGGTTTTGCTCCATATTACCGGCGGTTTGTCGCAGAGTTCGTTCCATCGCTAAGCCGTTACATGCCCTAACGCAAAGGGGGTGAAGTTTCATTGGGGGCCGGAAGAGGAGGCCGCCTTTAACTCTCTTCGGGACGCCTTGGTGGGGGCCCCACTGTTGAGTTACCCCGATTTTTCTAAACCTTTCTTGCTCGACACGGACGCGAGCAATACGGGGATTGGGGGCATGCTTTCCCAAGTTGTTGGAGGCGTGGAGCGCGTAGTGGCTTATGGTAGTAGATTATTGTTTCCTGCCGAGCAAAGATACTGCGTCACCTGCCGTGAACTGTTGGCTATTGTGTTCTTTATTCAACAGTACTGGCCATATCTGTACGGTCGGCATTTCACCGTCCGTACAGATCATGCGGCATTGCAGTATGCCTTGCGGGATAATTGCCCCGATGGCTGGAGATCATTCAGGATTTCGATTTTGAAATAACATATCGCAAGGGGATTCGCCACACTAATGCCGATGCCTTGTCGCGCCTGCCGGCCACTTCGGATTGCACTTGTCTCCTGGGCTCGGGGCGCTGCAAATCTACGAGCGACAGCCATGATCGGGTCCTTGCTGCCGCCGCTGAGGCACCTTCGAGTGTTGGCCCTATTGAAATGGGAGGGAAGGATTCCCTACTGGGGTTGTCAGGTGCGGAGTGGGGGCGCCTCCAAATGGAGGATACTTCCCTCCTGGCGCTACGGCATCGTGCAGGGGAATCCGGTCAGGGTAGGTCGGGCATTGACTCATGGGGGGGGTTGTGCCAGGGCCTCCTCATGCATTGGGACGGGACGATCCGCCGCCACAGGCTGGTGGTGCCTTCCACGTTGAGGGGTAAGGCTGTGTGGGCTGCTCATGAGTGGCTCCTGCACGTGGGCACCCACAAAACCCTTGCCATGCTCCAGCTTAATTTCTTTTGGCCGAGCATGGCAAGGGATGTGGACGATCTCTTGCAGTCCTGTACCCAGTGTGCTCAACGGAAGCGACCAGCAAGGGGAGCCAGCCCACCGCTCCAGTCTATTTCGGTCACCCAGGTTAATGAGCTCGTCGCTCTTGATATTTTGGGGCCGTTTCCTTCCACGCCTAGGGGTAATAAGTACCTACTGGTTGGCGTGGAATATTTCACGCGATGGCCTATGGCTTGGCCCCTCGCCAACCAGTCGGCAGCAGCCATTGCGGAGGCTTTTGTCCAGGGCTATGTCCTCGACAAGGGCGCTCTGGAACGGTTGTTGACTGATCAGGGAAAGAACTTCACTAGTTCCCTTTTACACGAGTTGTGCGAGCTTTTCGGTACGAAGAAAATTCGTACCTCCCCATACCGCCCACAAATGGATGGGATGGTAGAACGCCTGCATAGGACTATTACGTCCATGCTGTCCCACCAGGTATCTGAGTCCCAAACCAATTGGGACCTTCAAATCCCAGGGGTTCTGGCAGCCTACAGGATGGCTCCTCACGCGGCGACCGGATTCTCGCCATTTTTTAAAATGTATGGCCGCAAAGTTGACCCACCTGTCGCGACCCAGCTGCGCGTTTCCACACTGCATGCTAAGTCCAAATTGGCTGACCATGTTAAATTTAATATCCTCAAGTTGGCTGAGGCACGGGAGGCGGCTATTCAAAACTCTGACTCTCGCCAGAAGGCGAATGAAAGGTTGAGATTGCGCCGGTCGCACACGTGGCTACACTGTCCCCAGGTGCCATTGGCTACCTTGTCTAAGCAGTTGCGACCATGGAGGGGCCCCGTGGAAATTGTGCAGGTTCTGCGGCCCCAATGTGTTCGCATTAAGTTGGGGAAGTGCCGGTGGTTCGTCCACCCTTCATGGTTGAAGCCGTTCTTTGCGCCACATGCTTCCTCTCCTCACAACTATGGCCGAACATGTGGGGGGTCCACTTACTCCTGGAGGGCGGGTTCACCACCAGCCTCTGATCCGCTGCTAACTGTTCCGCCTTCAGGGGTCCAGAGACTGACGCCCTCTCGGCCGCCAGCCTCCCCCGAGGGGGTCAGCGCAAGCTCGTCCGAGAAGCCGGAGGGCCGTGCACCTGAACTTTCAACACCCACTGCCGGCCCGACCGGGTCAGGCCCTTGTGACGGGCCCGCTGCACGGACACGCGCCAAGACGCGCCGGTTGTTGTGAGTTGATTCCCGTGCGTGTTCCGCTGCCGAGGGGCTCACTCACCTTTTGGGAAGGTGGACAGAAACACAAGGGTGTCTGCACCCACACACGGGTGTCTACATCCACGCCCGCATCGGTTAACCCTGGGGGGCCATGGGGGGTGCTGTGATCCCCCATAGTCCCACCCCTCGGAGATATTTCTATAAAAGGCGGGGAGCCAGAGGTCTCGGGGCCAGTGTGTTAGAAGCTTACCAGAGAAGACTGAAGACCGGCAGAATAGGTCCTGGGACTCCCCTGGCTCGCTGTCCTTCTCAGGGCCGAGCAGGGAAAGCCAGTGGTGCGGCCCCAAGAGCTTCAGGACCGCTGCTCTTGTAAGAGCACGGTCTGGTTAGCTGGGTGCCGGGATCCGTGCTTGACCAGGGCCGGATCAGATAGTCTCCCCTAGCACTCATAGCGGAGGACTCGGAATAGGACAGTCAGGGAATAGTGCTAGGGGTGTTTCCCATTGAGTACGTGTGAAGGGGCCGTTACCCCTTCAAGTATTGTTACCGCCTTTGGTTAAATAAAAGAGTGTGCCTCAACTACGTCGTCTGACTCACTGAGAACTCACTACACAAATGTCAAAGCACCCCCGCCTCCCCGTCCCAATGCTGAAATGAGTATTGGATCGCCTTCATCTCGATTTGCTCGGTACGCAGCCGGTGTTGGAAAAAATAATCGCTTATGTTTAGGGAGAACCAGTTTGTGAATGATTTGGGGCACAGGCAAGGCAGTTGGATTTGGAAGAAAGAAAAAAGCGAGGGAAAGAGGAGGAAGACCGATAGAGAATTGGGGAGACAACTATCTCGACTGCTTTGAAATAATGGAATTTTCCTGGTGTAAAAAAAATGCCAGTTTAGTTCATTGAAACGACGTAGGATGAATCAGGCAAAATGGCAAGAAGATCAGAATTGTGGAGAAGCTGCGATGCCCTGTGTTCTGTTGACGCATGGGAAGGACTAAGTAACAAGTGAGTAGTCTGTAAATAGGACAACCACTGGTAGCTTGAACCCAACTGCTGGATAGGCCCCTCTGGGCGATGCTGCGACCCTCGACGGGACGGTGGTTGTCGAGTGACGCCTGTGTGAGGTTTTAATTCACAATCTCACGATTGTGATTGTGATAGTTTGAATGTATCTCTGCTTGTCTCCCAGCTGAGTTGTGTCTGTCCATGGAGGGATATTTTTGCATCACTGTCATCATCATCTTCATCATGATTCTAGATTTAAAACTCATTTATTTCGAACTGATTGTTTAGTTTATTTGTCCTTTCCCCGCATCTCCAAATAGCACGGTTGTCTACGTACAATGTAAAATAACTTCTCCATGCATCCACACATCATCATCAGCAGTAGTAGCCATGATTTATCCAATGCGCGACGAAGGCATCGGCAAAGTTGCCGCAGTCGCCCATGACCTCGTAACACAACAATTCAACCGGTCTCATTCTCACAAGTCGATCCAAAAGGCTCCATCTCCCCGGAGGTCGTCCACTCGGAGCGTTGTACACTCCTTTGGCTGACACGGCTTCACTAGTCTCCACCGGCGGCCACCATGTCCTCTTGCAACGTTTCCTGCCCGAGGCCGCTTCAGCATCAAAATCTTTATTAAGAGTGGAGGAATCAATGTGCTATGAAGATTTTTTTCACAGACGTGTCCGGAAGGGTCGGGGTTGGGTGTCAGAAAGTGGTACATCAACAGACAAAAGGAAAAACGATGTAAGGTAGAGAAAAGGTGAGAAAGTCACAAATCAATAAACATAAGTAACGCATAGGAGTACTAATTTCACTCTTAGATGAATTCCTGTCAATTTATCAACACCAAATGGAAGCTTGGGCAAGGTATAAAAACAACAACAGTCCTAGACCACACCAAGACAAGTCCCTCGATTGCATTGCACTTATTTTTCTTAACTAATTTTTTTTCCGTCTGTCAGTGTAAATACAATTACGCATCTCTCCACGTTCCGTTGCATACTCTTTTTTGTTAAATTTTCTTTGGGACTCTCCATGTTTCTGATCCATTATTTATTCCGTTCTCAATGATCTTCGTGATTAATTGCATTCATGTTATAGGAGGCAGATGGGTTTGTAGCTTTTCAAATTCAGTTCGAGGCATCATTCAGTGACTAAAAATACAGTGCTACATTTCTGTATAAATATTTAGTAAATACTTCTGGCAATTTTTTTCCAGCAGCTGGTACAATTTTCTTCATTCTGTCCATAGTTATTTCATCTGGTCCATCTCTTTCACACTGCGAAGGGCAGTGTTTACTTCTTCAAGTTTGACATCTGGAACTTGCTCCCTTGTTTGCAAAACAATATGGTTTGATTCCTGGCATAGGAGTGTTTGCTAGACAGAAGCCTTCATCATGGGGATGCCTTTATACAAGAAGTGCATTCACAAAAGGGCTTTAACTATTTACACTTGTAAATATTATTCTTTGATCATGGTCAATATGTTTAATAATATACAGGGCGCCGCGTTGGCGAGATCTTGACTACCTCGTCTGGGATACAGGAGGTCGTGGGATCTATCGAGACCCCTGGCATCTGCTGTATATTTGGAGTTTTAATGTCTTCTCCCCGTGGTCACGTGGATTTTCCCCTCCATGTTTAAAAGCACTTTGTTGGGCTATCATTTGTGGGCAGGTCGCTCTGGAAAAAGAGCTACAGAGCTCAGGAGGGGTCTTACCTGGTAAAATAAAAAGTTTAGTTTTAGTTTCATTTCAAAAGGGTACTGAGATGCAACTGAAGGTTATAGGGATGTTGGGTGCCACGTGCAATATTTAGCTGCGGTCACCCATTGCCTGTATCCTGATGATCCTATTTACTTGAATGGCCAATATGACGCCGCGTGTAGCCAGGTGCGCGTATATATCCTCCGCGCACGTATAAGTGTTTTCTATTTCGGCAGCAAGATCCCATTTTTGCGCATCGCCGAGCGCACCGTCAAACGATGACGCTCTCAATAAGACATCAATTTGGCTTTTAACGTCACCGTGTCGTGAAGTTGCTGCCTCGCCAGCAGCCCTGCCACTGTGGATTTACGGTGCTGTTAGTTCTTGCGTGATGCCGACCCACTAAGGAGAACGGACTGCGCAACATGCCCGTAATTAAATAATAGAAACGGAGGGTGCATGTTTTGGCTTTAGATGGAAGTATGATTTATATATATGCCGTATATATTGTTTTAGTTTGAGGTAGAATTGGGGTGCTGCAATGGTGTAACGGTTAGCTCACCCGACCTGCATGGCAATTGAAACGATGGGGGCAGGTTTCTTAAATCAATTCCCCTCCCGGTGCCCTCTGTCCACCCCAGCTGCGTCATTGGGTTTCGCCGCAGTCGATCGGCAAGTTGCGTGTGGTGGGGTAAAGTCTGGCCGCCATGGAAGAGTATGTCCAACTACCTTCCTCAGGGGCTCTGGGAGAGGAGGGAGAGGCTCTTCTGCCGGCAGTTGCACGAGTAAACAATCGCAGGGCGGCTCCACCGTTGGTTACCATCTATTCCCTATGGTAATTACCGATGTCCTCTGCACAAAGTCTCTTGATTTTGTAACGTTATTCCTTACTTTCATCCATCCATGTATGGATAGTTCCAAATTTGTACGTGCAATTTTATTGTGTTTTGTCTTGGTGTGGTCTCGGGCTGTTTTTAACGTTGTTTTTCTGCCTTGCCCAAGCCTGAGGAATTGGTGTACTTATACAATTCAAACTTACGTACTTAAAAAAGATATAATATTTAGTAATTTGCTAACCTTTACTTTACTTTGCACTTCTATGGTTTTTGTATTGTTTGTTTTTGTAACTTTCTGACCCCCCCCCTTATTGGACATCTGCAAAAAAAAAGAGCTTCATCGCTCATCGGAATTTTCTCCATGATAAATAAAAAGATTGAGGAGTGCCACGGTGGTGAGATGTTGACTACCTCGCCTTGTATACAGGAGGTCGTGCGTTCGATCCCGACCCTGACGCTTGCTGTATATTTGGAGTTTGTGTGTCTCTCTCCCCGTGGTCGCGTGGATTTTTCTCTGGGTCCTCCGGTTTCCCCTTCCACATTTAGAAACGTGCTTTGAGACTACTTGGCTGTTATAAATTTTCCACGTGATGAGCCACTTCGTTGAGCTATCATTTATGGCCAGGCCGCTTCTTAAAAGCAGCTACACAGCTCATTGGGCCTTCCCTGTTAAAATAAAATAAAAACTTGTTTATTATGATTCTGTGGCGGCGAAGCTTTAAAATAAAAAACACGGCACATTGTCGCGTAGGAAGAAAAAATTGGATCCTCTGTGCAACAAACCAGTCTCTGACTTGTGACACACAAGCACGGCTAAGCCAGCCCCTAATCCCCTTGTCGTGTCCTGGTGACCTGTTTCGTTGGGAAGCGGAAACAAGGGCTCTTTACGCTGCGTTCCCGTCCCCCCCAAAAAAGTCAAGCGCACTGGAAAGTCCTTCTCAAAGAGATTTTTAATGACGTTATGTCTGTTCTCAGATGATACCATTCATGCCCCCCAGCCCCAAGCACCCCCCCCCCCGCCTATTTACCACAGAATAGCCTCGCCGAATCCTGAGACACTTTGTCTCAAGAGGGGGCCTGCATTGGGATGTTTCTGTTTGGTCACTTTTCTTCCTAAGTCCACTGCCGAAAGAAGCTCCCCCCCCACAATGTTGCGTCTCACGGGCATCTGACCATACTTCACCACTCTGTTCCGTACGGGTTGGTGAATGGGCTGCTTAAGACTATATGATGCACATATCACGTGCCACTGATAATGGCTGTGGCTGGGGAACCAACCTCGGCCGCCGTGTTCACAGCACCCACCACTCTCTTTAAAGCAAATAATTTACGCATGCAGTGTTTGTGAAATAACAACGACTTTATTCTAAGTCACGACGAACGTTCGAGCACAATAAAACAACGGAATGCGTTTTCATTTACCGTGTTGTCACTGCATGTGAAAATCGAAAATGTGTGTGAATTGTATCCAGTGCTTTGCATGATATGCAGGGCTTCATTTCTCTGGTAGACCGCAGGAGGCACCTGGCTAGCATTAGGCAAGGGGTATACTGGATGCAGTGTGCCGGGTGGGGAAATATTTGCCTGGGTCGGCGACCCGGACAGACCCAGCGGAAATGAATCCCCGATTGTTTCATACAAAGCGCCGTTGATCCCGATCTCCCTGGGGCTTTAGATCGAAGGTGTCCCGCTGCTTGCTGGTGGTTTGGAGTGGCAATGCCTTCGCCAGACATTTGTGCGTTGTCGCTCTCTGCTGACACCCCGTTGAACTGCACGACGGACAAAGAGAATCCACCGCGTCGGCACCTCCGTGCCTCTCCCCGAACACGTGACAGGCGTAGTAGGGCACGCACAAAGATGAAGATGCCCCGTGTAGCCTTCACAGGCTGTTGGGGCAAGTGCCGTTAGCGAGTGCCGTTAGCGAGCACCTAATGAAGGCCGGCACGGCACACGAGGGGGTAGGTAGCCAACAACCACGCCCGGCCGCCTTTGTCTCCCCAGCGGCGATGTTTGAGGCCGAGTCGGCCTAGAGGGGAGGCCCAGCACTGGTTCAGATAATCGTCACTGGTGTTGGTGGCCGTGAGCGAGAATCAAACTCGGGTTGGTAGTGCAGCGTGCTAACCGTTGCACTCCCGCTTCCCCCCACACAGGGCCGGAGCATGGTCCCGTGAGGCCCCTGGGCATAAGTGACAATGAGCTGAGACATGTTTGGCAACATGCTACTCCGCAGCTCATTTTTTATTCTGCCTAAAAGAGAAAATGTCCGTGAACCCTGGCAGTTTGTCACTGGCAAAGTTAGAAAAATCCGAAGTGCCACGAAAACATTGTGGAACACTGACTGCAGATTAAGTGCCTGCAACGTCTCTAGCAATTTAGTTTGGCACTTCTCACCCTTGGAGTCAGACATAAAAGACTTGAATTGGATGAGTTCGTTGGAAAAGTTAATGTCCAAGTCTGATGGATATGCAGCAGAGAGTGCATTTACCTTTTCACTATGACATCACTGTTAGACACCTGATCTTACATAAATATAACTCCAAAGAGACTGGTCAAACGCTTGTAAGCGTCCAAGCGATGTTCAAGGCATGCCACGAGCTTATCAATGACCACATAAAATGTTTCTATTTTGAACTTCTCCCTCCCCTGAAGTGTGACACCTGGCTCTGATTTCTCATCTACAAATGTTTTGTGTTTCCTCTGCTTATATGACTGAGAGACACCTGTCACATTTAAGGCTGCCCTTTTAAAGGCCTCAAACTGGTCTGGCTGTCCCACCACAAAATAATTTAACGAAGACAAAAGCTATGCTGCTACAGATATGTCAATGTCACTTTTCTGTAGGTGCATGCTTGTAGCGTGGAACCGGTCAAGTATGACGTCCCAGAAATGTGCCATGAACACCATCTCTAAGGTGTCAAATTTAGCACATAGTCCAGCGGCCTCAATTCGAGTATCTCTTTTTTCATTATCATCATTGCACATACCACCGAAGGCCTCTCTAATGTGGGTGTAATTTCTCCACAGTGCCTTGGTTGATTCTGTCCGAGCACTCCACCGAGTACTGGACAGCGATTTTAATGTCAGTCTGACATCTGTCTTCCGAAAGACTTTCGCCCATCTCTGTGTGGATGAAGAGCAAAGCTGGCTTTTTAGTGCAGCTAATTTGGTTTAAGGGCAGCTAGCTGGCAAAAATGGCAGCTAGCTAACTAATTTCTGTTAACAAGCTGAATCATCTGGGCAACTATCTAGGTAAAATGGGCAGCTAGCTAAAATAAAGGGATAGCGAGTTACGGTAAATCAAATAACGAACGGCTTGCCATAATATGCCCACCTTTAAACTGTCCTGTTATGCAGAATGAACTGACTATGTTGGTGAATATTGTATCATGTCACAGCATATTATAGCATGCCAACCAGTGGCTCAGTTGTACAGAAGCACTGCACTCTCCTAGAGGCTCTCGTTTTAAACATGCACTGTATGTACCAAGGGGCCCAGGTGTTACGCTCAATGTAAGCACCGAGAGGCCTGGGGGCCCTAGTAGTCAACTCGCACTGTAAGCACCTAGGGGCCTCACACTGTAAGCGCTGCGGTGCCCGGGGGCCCTAGTGGTTAGCTCACGTTTTAAACACCAAGGGGTCTAGGGGCCCTCACATTGTAAGCGCTGAGGGGTCTGGGGGGCCCTAGTGGTGAGCTCACGTTTTAAACACCAAGGGGTCTGGGGGCCCTCACATTGTAAGCGCTGAGGGGTCTGGGGGGCCCTAGTGGTTAGCTCACGTTTTAAACACCAAGGGGTCTGGGGTCCTCACATTGTAAGAGCTGAGGTGTTTGGGGGGCCCTAGTGGTTAGCTCACATATTAAACACCAAGGGGCCTTAGGAAGTCTTGGGCCACGCACCGCGCGCGGCCTGAGGCTTGGAGGCCCCCTGCCAGTCCGAGGCCCTGGGGAACTGGTCCCACTAGCCCGGTCCATAATCCAGCCTTGCCCCCCCCCACACACACTAATCTCTGACATGCACAGCAATTGCATACATTGCACCAACAGCGAATAGAGCACCGTGCGCTTTTTAAGAACAATGGGATTGGTAATTAACACATTTTCAGTCCTTTGTCAATCCAATCAATCATTATTTTACATGCCAATATCGCCCTCTATAAAGTAGACAGCAGTGCTGCACGTGACAACAGAATGGGAATGGTACAAGAGGGTTGACCATACTTCACCACGCCGGTCAGTGCAGGGCGCAGAGGAACACTTAGCATATACATCTACAGTTCATCATTTAAATACCAAACAAAAAACTACTCTGATGAAGGGTCTTAGCACAAAGCGTTAATTATGCATGTGCCGAGTTTTTTTTCAATATTTTTTGCCAGCACAGTCGCTTACCGCCAATGCATTCCTGATGATGAGCTTAAAGATGTAAATACAGATAGTCCCCGAGTTACGATGGTCCGACTTACGATATTTCGATCTTACGATGGCCATAGCGATACGACAAAATTGTAAAATATTTGTAATTTCGCACAGTTCAATTAGGTAGGCTAAGTCTTTATCGTGTTGTTTAACTTTACATTTTACTGTGCAATACAGTATTGTAATTAATAAATACATATGTAACGGGTTCCGGAGGCACTTGTAGAGGTAACTTCTTTATTACTATCCAACACTCCAACAGTCCTGATACTCTGTTACAGCCTAGGTACACAGCCTAGGTACACAGCCTAGATACACTACTCTGGCTACGCTCTGGAACTCGCCCTCACAAGGACGTAGAGCCGGGAGTTCCAGAGTCCCACCACTGGCCCTCACATCGTCCCAGGGTCCTGAGATGGCTGGTCTTGGGTCTTGAGCTACAACTGGCCTCGATCGTCCAGGGAGCTGCCCTTTTATGTCTCGTCCCCAACGAGGGGTGGGGTTGTGTGCGCCCCCAGATATCCCACAGAGCACACACAGCCCCCCCCCCCGTTGGTGGCGCCAAGGGGCTTAAGCGTCTGGGTTGCCTGGGAACCTAGCGCCTGGCGCCAAGGGGCTTAAGCGTCTGGGTTGCCTGGGAACCCAGAGCCCCCAGCAGCCCCTCCCCTCTTATGTCACTACACATACAGTAAATAGTGTATACAGTACGGAACTCTCTTCTTCCACAATAATGTATAACTCCCTAGTTTCGAATGTAGCCCCAGTCTAATCAGTTTCGCTATTAACCGTGTGATGATGACAATAATTTTCTATTTAAAGCTTTCGTGACTGCAGGGATTCATCGTATTGGTTCTTTCGGTAAAGTCACGTAGAAGGGAAGTAATAAAATAATAAAAATAAAACATAATAAAACAATTCTCACGAACTTAAATTTGGAGCTTCCGTGACTGCAGGAATTACTCTTTGGTTCTTTCGGTAAAGTCACGTATAAAGATAAAATAATAAATTAAATAATAGCATACGACGTTTCCATTGCAACACAAGCAAGAATTTTCACACTTAAATTCTAACTTAGCAATCTTTGAAATACGTAATCGACCAGGCTATGCGGTAAAAAGATCGAACCACTTCTACGGGGAAGTTTCAAGTTTATCTTTTTCTCTCTCTCTGGGTTTTTTGTTTTCTCTCTCTGCCTGTGTATTTAGTGTATTTTTTCTGTCTCCACTCGTTTTTTGTCGTTCTTATGTTCTGCTCTGTCTGTGTGTCTCCGTTCCTCTTGTTTTTATGTTTTGTCTCTCTTTGGAATTTTCACACTTAAATTATAACTTAGAAATCTTTGAAATACGTAATCGACCAGGCTATGCGTTAATTGTGTGTTGACCGACTCTCTGTGTTGTATTACATAACATTTCGATATTTTGCTAAGTTATTTAATTGAGTGTGTTCTTTCTCCCTCTTTCCTAATGTTCAAGCTTGCGTAATTGACCACGCGTCGCCGCACTCATTGACATGTTAGTTTTTTCTCTAACCCCTCCCTCTCTCCGCCCCCGCCCCCCCCCCTCTGTCTATTTAAGGCCTCGCCACAGAGACGATCTCCCTCTCTGTGCCTGTGTTACTCTCTCTATGTATCTTGGTGATATCTGTCCGCTTATATGTCTGTCTATAGTTTTCTGGTTAGATTTTTGTTGCTATTTCATTTATACCTTATGATGATTGCTTGTGTTGCAATCGAAACGTCGTATGCTATTATTTAATTTATTATTTTATCTTTATACGTGACTTTACCGAAAGAACCAAAGGGTAATTCTCACGACGTATCAGCCACAACGCAAGCAGCCGTCCTCAGGTGAAAACCAGGACTGTCGAGGCGACAGCGTCTGAATGAAACAGCACACGTGCTTGGAGCATTTATATAAGCTGAGTTGGAAGGGGGGAAAAGGGCGCCTTGACAAAAGAATATGCATATAAAGAGGCATTTAACATATTTATGGGAAATGCAGGTATGTGATTAGTACTACTTATGCCCGTGCATTATGCAGGATTAGCAGCATCAAAGGGAAGGGATATGGGAAATGCAGGTATGTGATTAGTACTACTTATGCCCGTGCACTATGCAGGATTAGCAGCATCAAAGGGAGGGGATATGGGAAATGCAGGTATGTGAATAGTACTACTTATGCCCGTGCATTATGCAGGATTAGCAGCATCAAAGGGAGGGGATAGGGGTAGCATTAATAAAGGGAAGGAGTGTTAATAGTATGTAGCTGCAGTAACTAAAACCACCATGTAAACAACTAAAGTATAAACTACATAGTATCATCAGTATACTAAATGCACTCTAGAATAAGCTGAGTTACTAACAGTAAGTAATACATTACAATTCTACGTCGTAAAACATATAATATTTTCCCATCTAAAGTTTATTCTCTTACATCACACGAGTCTACACTGTACTATATACTGCCATAGACAAACCCAACATTAAATTATATACTGTATTGTCATAAACCACCCTAAACCTTATACATTGTAATATTACACTATGTATTATTCTACCCACCCTAATGTATATCACACTGCTGTATATTGACTATACAATTACTATACTATATATTACTTTGTACATTGTATTAAGCATTACTTACTGTTAGTAACTCAGCTTATTGTAGAGTGCATTTAGTATACTGATGATACTATGTAGTTTATACTTTAGTTGTTTACATGGTGGTTTTAGTTACTGCAGCTTTATACTATTAACACTCCTTCCCTTTATTAATGCTACCCCTATCCCCTCCCTTTGATGCTGCTAATCCTGCATAATGCACGGGCATAAGTAGTACTATTCACATACCTGCATTTCCCATATCCCCTCCCTTTGATGCTGCTAATCCTGCATAATGCATGGGCATAAGTAGTACTAATCACCAGAGGTGGGACAAAGTCATTGTTATGCAAGTCCAAGTCGAGTCGCAAGTCATCAAATTCATGACTCGAGTCTGACTCGAGTCCAAGTCACATGACTCGAGTCCACATCTCATAGGTGGGACAAAGTCATTGTTATGCAAGTCCAAGTCGAGTCGCAAGTCATCAAATTCATGACTCGAGTCTGACTCGAGTCCAAGTCACATGACTCGAGTCCACACCTCTGCTAATCACATACCTGCATTTCCCATATCCCTTCCCTTTGATGCTGCTAATCCTGCATAATGTACGGGCATAAGTAGTACTAATCACATATCTGCATTTCCCATAAATATGCTAAATGCCTCTTGATATGCATATTATTTTGTCAAGGCGCCCCTTTTCCCCCCTTCCAACCCAGCTTATATATATGCTCCAAGCACGTGTGCTGTTTCATTCAGACGCTGTCGCCTCGACAGACCTGGTTTTCACCTGAGGACGGCTGCTTGCGTTGTGGCCGAAACGTCGTGAGAATTGTTTAATTATGTTTTATTTTTATTATTTTATTACTTCCCTTCTACGTGACTTTACCGAAAGAACCAAGAAGATGACAATAATAACAATACTGTACTGTGATGCCAATTAGGGCAGTGATTCATTATGAGTGTGAATTCCAGGCAAGTGTAATACTGCTGTACAAAGCCATGTGTCTGTAACCTGTATGATTGGATTTGTTTTCTTGTTTTTCGTTTTAAATGTTTTGCCAAAGTGTTGAGTTCACCTTAATACGCTTTGACGCGCTGAAACTGTCGATGCAATTTAACGCCATTGCCTTTCCCGAAGAAGATCATTTACTTCCCGCTCTTTTGTTTCAAAACACAAAACACACAACTCTGGGAGGCCTGAATTAGGACCATTGACCAGGTCATTGTCAATTTATTAGGATCAGTGAATGTAAAAAAGGGTTAGCACCTGAGTACGAGCTGATTCCATCACTCCATCTCCGTGGTGGATGCCTTCTGGGGTGCCTTCACTCTATTTGGGGTGCCACGGTGGCGAGATGTTAACTACCTCGCCAGGTATGCACGAGGTCATGGGCTCGATCCCGACCACCACCAACCGCTTAGTGCACCGTGCCGACCTTCGTAGGTGCTTGCTTCGATAGCAAGTCGACCCAGCAGCCCGTTAAGGCCACACAGCTACCTGGGGGTGCCTTTATCGTCCGCTCTCCCGCAGGCGAGGCCCTTCACCTGGCGCGTGACTTTGGCTACACGTGCGAGACGGAGTTCCCCGGCAAGGCGGTGGGCGAGCACCTGGCGAAGCAGCACGCAGAGCCCAAAGAGCAGCAGACACGACGCAAGATGATACTCGCCACCAAGTAAGATGATACTCACCACCAAGTAAGATGATACTCACCACCAAATAAGATGATACCACTAAGTGAGATGATACTCACCACCAAATAAGATGATACCACCAAGTAAGATGATATCACCAAGTGAGATGATACTTACCACCAAGTAAGATGATACTCACCACCAAGTAAGATGATACTCACCAAGTAAGATGATACTCACCAAGTAAGATGATACTCACCAAGTAAGATGATACCACCAAGATGATACCACCAAGTAAGATGATACCACCAAGTAAGATGATACTCACCAAGTAAGATGATACCACCAAGATGATACTCACCACCAAGTGCGATGATACCACCAAGTGAGATGATACTCACCACCAAGTGAGATGATACTCGCCACCAAGTAAGATGATACTCACCACCAAGTGAGATGATACCACCAAGTAAGATGATACCACCAAGATGATACCACCAAGTGAGATGATACCACCAAGTGAGATGATACTCACCACCAAGTAAGATGATACTCACCACCAAGTGAGATGATACCACCAAGTAAGATGATACCACCAAGTAAGATGATACTCGCCACCAAGTAAGATGATACCACCAAGTGAGATGATACTCACCGCCAAGTAAGATGATACCACCACCAAGTGAGATGATACTCACCACCAAGTGAGATGATACTCACCACCAAGTGAGATGATACTCACAACCAAGTAAGATGATACCACCAAGTGAGATGATACCACCAAGTAAGATGATACCACCAAGTGAGATGATACTCACCACCAAGTAAGCTGATACCACCAAGTGAGATGATACTCACCACCAAGTGAGATGATACCACCAAGTGAGATGATACTCACCACCAAGTGAGATGATACTCACCACCAAGTGAGATGATACCACCAAGTGAGATGATACTCACCACCAAGTAAGATGATACCACCAAGTGAGATGATACTCACCACCAAGTGAGATGATACCACCAAGTGAGATGATACTCACCACCAAGTAAGATGATACCACCAAGTGAGATGATACCACCACCAAGTGAGATGATACCACCACCAAGTGAGATGATACCACCAAGTAAGATGATACTCACCACCAAGTGAGATGATACCACAAAGTGAGATGATACTCACCACCAAGTTAGCGATAAAATATAAGTAAGCGATACAAGATGAAGTATTTATTACACAATATTGTCATTCGCCAAAGTGATTATCATGCAAGATGATAAGTAAAATAATCATAATCATAAGTAAGATAATCATGATAAGGTAATCATACAAGATTAATTATGATAAGTGAAATTACTGATGCAATAATGAAAAGTAAGCGATGCAAGATGATAAGTAGCAGCGGCCCCAACAACACCGCCCTGGATTGGCGTCAGGGTAGCAGTTTCACATCCTTGTTGTGGGGATTCACTCGGCGCGTGTCATCTTCTCTGCTGTTGATGAAGTGAGCAGCGCTCTGGGAAAGGCGCTTGTCACAATTGAACCACAATACCTGGCTGATCTCGTTGAGGAACCTAAATCTCTGGCCATCCTCACAGCAGCGGCTTTTGGCTAGCCATCGAACAAAGACGGTCACCGCATCGTGCGCTTTCAGGCCCGCTTTTGCGGCCATCTGGAACGCTCTTCCTTCCGACAACAACAACAACCAGTGTTGTATGTATGTAGAACTTATTTTGCACCGATGTAGCCAACTACGCTCATCATCGGAGGTGTGGAGGAAGAACAAACTAAACACAGAAAAACTGTTCTAAAGAAATTCGTTTTTATCTAGATTTGATGGTGCAAAGCTCCAGTGGCTTCCTAATATCGAAGAATGCAGCAATGGCCATTCTTCGCTTCTCTGAGGAAGGGCAATTGCCCTTGACAGCTGGGGTCTTTCATGTAGTTGTGATCACACAGTCAATGTGTGTACCGTCTCGGTGTGATCATGGTGTTGACTAAAGTGTGGCAGCCAGGCATTTGACAGTCCTATCCGCCCCTCAGTAAGGAAAGAATTCCCCCGTCCACGTGCTACAGATTCTGCACATGCCACGACTGCGAAATAAACAAAGCGATTCCTGAATTTGGCCATCACTCTTTAATTGAATCGCGGAGCAGTGAATAGTCACATGTGTCCAATAAGCAAAGAGCTTAACGCCCTATGCAATATGTTCACTTGACCGTCCCAGGATGGTTCCTGGTATGTATGTACTTATGTTGAACTTCCTTCGCACCGTGCTTGGCCAACCATTTTAATCGGAGGTGTGGGGGAAGGACAACAAACAAAACACAAAAATAAGTTATAAAATAATTTCGTTTATAATCTAGATGATTTAAAAGTGCATAGCTGCAGTGGCTTCCTAATATAGAAAGGAAGAGCGTTCCAGACGGCCGTAGAAGCACATTTGAAAGCGCGCACAATGCGGTAACCGTCTTTGTTCGAAGGCTGGACAGAAGCCACTGCCGTGAGGCTGACTGGAGCTCACGTGATGGTTCATGCTCTTTGATGAGATCAGCAACGTGGCATGGCCCATTTGTGATTTGTGGCAAGAACTTTGTGTGATGAGTGGGACCTTGTAAGGTCGCACTTGTGAGTGCGCCCAGGTGTTGAGGTACCGTGGTGCTCCATACCCACCCACCCACCCACCATGCTCTCGACAGACAGATCTGCAAGGAGTTCCAGGACTTCCTGAGCCAGGACCGCTCTCCCCTTGGCAGCTCACGGCCAACACCTGTGCTGGACCCAGAGGTTCAGCGTCACCTCACGCACTTCAGGTACATGTGTAGGACTCGTACTCTCGCTGTCTTTCTCGTCTCGTTTATTCACGCGTAGAGTTCACACCTCCTCATCATCGCTCCATGTCTCCGTTCGCTCCGATGCACAACTCGCCATTAACAACACTCCATGTCTCTCCGTTCCTACTGTACACTGTATTCTCTCTATCCACTACTACCGTACACTGTGTTCTCTCTATCCACTGCTACCGTACACTGTGTTCTCTCTATCCACTGCTACTGTACACTGTGTTCTCTCTATCCACTGCTAACCGTACACTGTGTTCTCTCTATCCACTCTACCGTACCTATCCCTGCTCACTGCTGCTCCGTCTCTCTCCCGGGCACCAACCACTCCAGCTCCAATCCCAACCAAGACTCCCGTCTCTCCGTTACGCTGTGCCCTATATCCCTGCACCAATCAGTCCCAATCAATTATCTCATCCCCCGCTTTGCTACTCGCCCCCAGGCCCCCAGCCTCACGTGACCATGTTATTGCCGCCAGGCCGGCGTCGGTCATTAACCACTCACCCTCCTGACCAATCACCGGCCTGCGTCCTCAGTCACCCCTAACACCTGTCGTGTCTCTTAACGACCCCCCCCTTAATGCCACGACAACAACAATCGTGTCCTCAGATGCTCCCACTGTACTCTGCTCGCTTCGTGTACAAACATACAAATATACAAACACAGACATAATTTCCACCGTGATGATGGTTACAAACTGAGTAATCATTGGAAAGATGTGATTAACCATGCAAAAAAGATTTAACTACACTTATTTGGACCATCTTATTTGACATACAACTATTACAGGTTATTGATAGACAGCCAGGCTTGTTTTACCATGTTTAGTTGTTTCTTTTTTCACACTATTGTTATGTAGGCCAGGCTTAGTCACAAACCGTACCTCCCCATAACAAAGGCTCAGCCTCTTAAGCCTCACCTTACCATATTAATAAAAAGTGTGCCGTACTTGGGCCTTCCCCCCTCTCCAACCATTATATACACGGAGTGGTAGCTCTTGTAATCTCTCATTTACTTGATACAGCTGTCGTGGCTGTGACGGTTCCACCTGAAGACGGAAGCTTGTGTTGCCTCCGAAACATCGTGATTTTTATTTTATTTTACTTTTATTAATTTAATGTTTTACCTACGTGACTTTACCGAAAAAACCTAAGAATATGAATCCTTGCAGTCACGAAAGCTTCAAATCTAGAATGTATAATATGCCATATAAATATAATTTCTCATACTCTGGAACGGATTATTTCCTTTCCCTTTATTTCTTATGGGAAAAATTCGTTTGGTGTACGTCATTTTTGGTATAAGTCCTACCTTCTGGAACGAATTAACGACGTATACCGAGGTACCGCTGTATATATTTTGGGCTCGATCCCGACCCTGATGCCCGCTGTATATTTGGAGTTGGCATGTTCTCTCTCCTCATAGTCATGTAGATTTTTTCCTCAGGATCCTCCGTTTTTTTCCCTCCATATTTAGAATCAACATGTTTTTTGAGTATATTTGCATGCTATACTTGCCCACGTGATAAGCCACTTCGTTGAGCTATCATTTGTGGCCAGGTCTCTTCTGAAAAATAGATTTCTAGCTCAGTGGGCCTTACATATGTACGTAGAACTTCATTTTCTTTGGTTCTTTCGGTAAAGTCACATAGATGGAAAAATAATAATGAAGTGAATACAAATAATAAAAATGACATTTCGATCGCAACACAAGCGGTCGTCATCAGGTAAGGGCAGCCTCGCAGGAAAAGCCCCTTTTCCTGATGACGACCGCTTGTGTTGCGATCGAAACGTCGTGGTTCTTATTTTATTTTTATTAATTTTATTATTATTTTTCTATCTACGTGACTTTACCACATAGCTCAGCACTCTGGCAAGTACGGGTTGGCGAATTGAAGGAGCGTAGAAGTGAAGTACAATTTTATGGATATTGCTGCAATGCGCTCTGCTGGCCACAACATACACCCCCCCACCACCAGCAGCATATAGCAGCTGTGACCACCTATGGCCAGATCCCCTGTAATGTGCCCGATGTCATCCATAACTCTGCAACAAAGTAGGAATGAAACCCCTGACAGTGTTTGGGTGGACAACCAACATGCATAACAGGTGTTATAGACTCAAGATTACAGATACTTATTTAAGACTATTTATCACACTTTTCAATAGATACTACATGAACACGTGTTTTTTTTTCAGCAGGGTCTTGCCACGTGTTTCACTGTCGGGGGAAGGGGGGTTCAGAATCAATGTTTATTTATCTTGGAGGAATCCGAAGAACTATGAAGCTCTTTTTCACAGACGTCCAGTCGGGGTGGGTTGGCAAGTTACAAGCTATACAAAATACGATAGGAGTGCAACATAGAGAAAGGGTAACCAAGTTACTAAAATAAAGACACAAAGCATATTAGTACTTAATTGCATAAGTAGATACATTCCTGCCGACCCTTCAACACCAAATGCAAGCTTGGGCAAGGCAACAAAACAACAGGCCACACCAAGACAATAAACAGTCCCTCAATAAAGTAACACACAGAAATTGTTACTATCGATACTCAACGGGTGTGTGTTGCTGCTATGTGTAATCCCAAATCGACTGATTTGCAGGTATTGTTTTTCAGCATTGGGAGACTTGGCCAATACCGGTTACGATGTTTGGTGTTTTTTTTTCTTGTTCTGTATGAAGAGAATACGGCAATCGGGGAACGGTTGGACGGGGAGATTTGTGCACGATCGCCAGTGTGAAGAGTTTGCATTTCGAGTGTTTTTATGAGTGGTGGGGGTTGTGGTGTGTGGGGAGCGGTAGTGTAGCAGTTAGTGGGCTGCGCTACGAACCAGGCGACCCAAGTTCCAGTCCTGCTCACGGCCAAAACCAGTGAAGAATATCTGAACCGGTCCTGGGCCTCCCCTAGGTCGACTGAGCCTCAATTGAGTACCTGTTGCGGTGTGTAAAAACATCGCCACTGGGAGACAAAAGCGGCCGGGCGTGGTGCTGGCCACCAAACCCCTTGTGTGCCGTGCCGGCCTTCATAGGTGCTCGCTAACAGCACTTGCCCTGACAGTCTGTTGCAGAATGATGTTTGTCTTCGGTGTCGTGTGATGAGGATGGCGAAGACGTTGTTGGGTGGTTAGAAGTTGTTAACGCTCGTGGCGCGGTGATTTTCAGCCTCATTACCCACGGCTTCGGCACGCCCGCCCTCTGTGCAGCCTTGAGCACGTTCCAGACGGTGCTGGGTGAGATGCTGGCTTACCAAGAGAAGCACCTGCAGAGCAAAGCCGCCAGCCTTGCGTCGACGCCAGCTCCCGCCCTCCCTAACGACAAGGGCTCACTTAGGAAGGCGGGAGACGCCAGCGAAAAGGACAATCGTGGTGGCAAGGCCGACTAGCCGCCTGCCCCACGTACGCACACAGTTACGGGGCGGGGGGGTGTTGAGGGGTGGGCCCTCTCTGTCGCCGATTCATTTAACGAGTGCGCGTCCACGATACAAAAAAAAACCCGTGTTCTGAATCGACCGTCGCTGTTTTGGCATCGTTTTTTTAACAACGCGCCAAACCGGAGAGGAAAATGCTGATCGGGATGGTGAAGGCAAAAAATATATGTATATCTAAAGATCAGCAAGTGTGTTCCTTGCAGACGCTTTTATGTGGAGTGAAAGGTGGATAAAGGGGCGGGGGGAAGGTTCAGCCCTGCAATTGCTTGATCACGTCACTGCTGGCGGAAGGACCTCCCACGAAATGGAACTATAGAGGGTATTTTGTCCTGCTGTTCTACTTTGGCCAGATGTTTTGAAAACGATGGGAGTAAAACCTGCACATTGCACCACCACACGGTGTAACTTACATGTAACCCGCGTGTCGTTTCATTTTTTATCGAACACAAGTGGGACTGGCGCTCCGCCAACGGGGGAGTAACGTGCGAAGCAGCTAGGAATCGGATGCCCAAGACACGCGCGACAATTGCCTTTGGAACCACGAGCAATGCCTTTCCCACCGTTCAGTCGTGGACATTCCATGGTTGAGTGGGAACACAGTGGGGCAGCAACAGAAAATGTCATGGCCACAATGCAAACGCAAACAAAACAAATGGATCACATCGTTTTGTTTACGAAACAAGTTCATTTAGAAGGGTTTTCTTTTCGTTTCATGTTCAGGCAAATTGTTGTCCGTCAACAACTCCGCGTAGATTCAACATCCTCCGTGATTGTGTTTTTCGAGGTCGAGTGATGAAAGGTATGACGTTACTAACGTTACTAACGTTTTTATAAACCCAAGCGATATACAATTTATGGAAAATGCCCCATGTAAAACGTCGTTCAATAGCACCATCACGAGCAGAAATACATTCTGCAGTTGCATAATATATGAACTAGCAGCAGTGTTTGTGAAGGGCGATCGGTCCCTTTTTTCCAGTGTGTTTGTCCTTAATTTAATCTTGCAAAATTAATTCAACCGTGGATAAGGCACGTGAATTGATGTCCAGGCTTACGCTGTTTAGAACAAAACATGTGAGTTTGTGTGTGTATGTTTGTTGAACTTCTTTTGCACGGTACGTAGCCAACCATGCTAATTGGAGGTGCGGGCAAAGGACAAAAAACAACCTGTTCCGAATATTTGAGTATCACTTATAATGTACAAAGCAAGACAAACATAGTGGCTGTTCATGTATTAAAAAAATATGAATATAAAATAGATTAATGGAGCACTCTTTCAAATCCATTGATGGATTAAGGCCTAATTAAACAGTATCGGCCATCAGGGTTATCTGTCGATACCTCACCACGCTGGTCAGTGTGGGTTAGTGGATGGATGGGTGGGCAGGACCGGTGGAGAAAATGTAATTATCTGGATTATTTAGATGAATTGGATCCGATACATTTCTGCATGTGATGCCACTTCCATGAGCTATCAGGTGTGGCCAGGTCACCTCTGAATCGGAGCTTAATAGCTCTGTGGGCTTTACCTGTTGAATACAAATATTATATTGTTTTCTTTTGACTGATGTGTATTCGTGGCTGGGAATCGAACTGAGGTTGCTGGGTTGGAAGTGCGGTGTGCCAACCACTGTGCCACCGTTTCCCCAACTGGTCCTGTATATGTGTGCATATATTATTGTATATACTCACTTTCGAAATATGAACCAATTATGTAACAAATACATAGTGTGGACATATATCCATTACACAGTGTATGTACAGTGAGGGAAAAAAGTATTTGATCCCCTGCTGATATTGTACGTTTGCCCACTGACAAAGAAATGATCAGTCTATAATTTTAATGGTAGGTTTATTTAAACAGTGAGAGACAATAACAACACAACAATCCCGAAAAACGCATGTCAAAAATGTTATAAATTTATTTGCATTTTAATGAGGGAAATAAGTATTTGACCCCCTCTCAATCAGAACGATTTCTGGCTCCCAGGTGTCTTTTATACAGGTAACAAGCTGAGATTAGGAGCACTCCCTTTAAGAGTGTGCTCCTAATCTCAGCTCGTTATCTGTATAAAAGACACCTGGGAGCCAGAAATCTTAGGAAAATGATTGATTAATTGCTTCTGTGAACAGGTGTCTTTTATACAGGTGTAGTAAGTATTCAGGAGGCTTGACGACGGGATCGGAGGCACACTTATTTATTAACACCAACTTGTGTACAGTAGCGGGTACACACAGTACTTAAGGGGTTAACGTCCCCTTTACTCGGCTAACAGGGAGACACAACATCTAACCCCGCTAACCTAAGCCCAAGTCCTCCACTACGGAGCTAAGGGAGGCTACCTATCCCAGCCCTGGTCAAGCTGGGATCCCGGCACCCTGAGTCTGGGCTCTCGGGGCCACGCCACCGGCTTGCCCTGGTCGGCCCTGACAAGGACAGCGAGCCAGGGGAGCTCCGGGGCCTATGCTAGCTGGTCTTCGGTCTTCGCTGGTTAAAGCTGATACCCCCGACCTCGAGCCCTCCGGCTCACCACCTTTTATAGTACTCGGCCCCCGGGAGGGGCCCGTGGGGGATGCAGGTGCGGACGTCGGTGTGAGCACCTCCTCTGTGTACGGCCCTAACCACGCCCCCTGTGTTTGTTAGCCATCCGCGCCCATACACAATTACACCTCTACACAGGTAACAAGCTGAGATTAGGAGCACTCCCTTTAAGAGTGTGCTCCTAATCTCAGCTCGTTACCTGTATAAAAGACACCTGTTCACAGAAGCAATAAATCAATAATTTTCATAACTCTCCACCATGGCCAAGACCAAAGAGCTCTCCAAGGATGTCAGGGACAAGATTGTAGACCTACACAAGGCTGGAATGGGCTACAAGACCATCGCCAAGCAGCTTGGTGAGAAGGTGACAACAGTTGGTGCGATTATTCGCAAATGGAAGAAACACAAAAGAACTGTCAATCTCCCTCGGCCTGGGGCTCCATCCAAGATCTCACCTCGTGGAGTTGCAATGATCATGAGAACGGTGAGGAATCAGCCCATAACTACACGGGAGGATCTTGTCAATGATCTCAAGGCAGCTGGGACCATAGTCACCAAGAAAATAGTTGGTAACACACTACGCCGTGAAGGACTGAAATCCTGCAGCGCCCGCAAGGTCCCCCTGCTCAAGAAAGCCGATATACATGCCCGTCTGAAGTTTGCCAATGAACATCTGAATGATTCCGAGGACAAGTGGGTGAAAGTGTTGTCAGATGAGACCAAAATGGAGCTCTTTGGCATCAACTCAACTCGCCGTGTTTGGAGGAGGAATGCTGCCTATGACCCCAAGAACACTATCCCCGCCGTCAAACATGGAGGTGGAAACATTATGCTTTGGGGGTGTTTTTCTGCTCAGGGGACAGGATAACTTCACCGCATCAAAGGGACGATGGACGGGGCGATGTACCGTCAAATCTTGGGTGAGAACCTTCTTCCCTCAGCCAGCGCATTGAAAATGGGTCGTGGATGGTTATTCCAGCATGACAGTGACCCAAAACACACGGCCAAGGCAACAAAGGAGTGGCTCAAGAAGAAGCACATTAAGGTCCTGGAGTGGCCTAGCCAGTCTCCAGACCTTAATCCCATAGAAAATCCGTGAAGGGAGCTGAAGATTCGAATTGCCAAACGTCAGCCTCGAAACCTTAATGACTTGGAGAAGATCTGCAAAGAGGAGTGGGACAAAATCCTTCCTGAGATGTGTGCAAACCTGGTGGCCAACTACAATAAACGTCTGACCTCTGTGATTGCCAACAAGGGTTTTGCCACCAAGTACTAAGTCATGTTTTGCAGAGGGGTCAAATACTTATTTCCCTCATTAAAATGCAAATCAATTTATAACATTTTTGACATGGATTTTTCTGGATTTTGTTATTCTGTCTCTCACTGTTCAAATAAACCTACCATTAAAATTATAAACTGATCATTTCTTTGTCAGTGGCCAAACGTACAAAATCAGCAGGGGATCAAATACTTTTTTCCCTTACTGTAGCCTTTACGTACCAACACACATGACGGTAGATATAAAATGCTTTTAATGATGTATTATAGTTGTACATTGTTAATTTTAATACTGGCTAGCAAACATGTGCATAATATGCTGTCGTTACAGGGTCAGTCTTAGTCGTTTGCGTTATTTATCTGCTTGTATTTTACTTTTAAATGTTCACCAAAGACTACTTTTAACTCACAAATCACATCATTCCAGTTGCTCTGTGTCTCTCACTTTGCATTTTTTTTTCTCCTGAAGGATTTCGTTATTTATCGTCAGTTGAATACAATAAAATAAACGGGACCGTTTTAAACAGATGCTTTTAATGTAAACATACAACGCATGTAGCAACCCGTTGCTTGTAAAAAAAAATCCTACACTTGCTCGAGTTGTTTTTTTCTTCTTGTTCCTGTCAACAAAAGAGTTTGATCGGTAATTGTTGGTCTCTGGTCATTGCCAACGCCGTTGCACCTGGTACAAGTTGCAGAGGCTTCGCCAAAGCCTCTAGAGCACAGGAGGATAAAGCTCTCGCTTGTGCCACGATTGTGAGGCATGACGAATTGTGAAGAGTGGCCTTCCAAGTCAAATGCAAACAGCAAATCATAATTTCAGAAACTCAAATCATTCTGTCTTAGGCTTCGCCTGAATGCTCATAACTCGCTGCCATTTGGAATCCGGCATGGTTTAAATATACAGTATAATGACTACGAGCTTTATTACTCGGCTTCGCCCGGGACTTGGATTCACCACGCCCAGCCGCCTTTGTCTCCCCAGTGGCGATGTTCACACCACACCTGTTACTCGTTTGAGGCTGAGTCGACCTAGGGGAGGCCCAGGACCGGTTCAAATAATCGTCACCGGTGGTGGCCGTGAGCGGGAATCGAACTCGCATCGCCGGGTTCGTATCGCAGCACGCTAACCACGACACTACTGCTCCCTCCACACACGCGCGCGCGTCCATAGGTACACATACACGCGCTTGCTGCAGACACAACTTTCATGGTGCGTACGGCAGTAAACGACTGAAATAAAGCAATGCTGCGCAAAGAACGCTTGAGACCTGCAACACATTTGTATTTCACTTTACCCGCGATCAGCAGGCACACTCCGTTACGCTTCCGCACACGGATCATATGACAGATGTGACGTCACAGCTCACTTGCCGTGCAAAATATCTGCAATATTGCGCCCCCCCCAAAAAAAAAACATACAAAAGTGTATTTTTATGATTTTTGCATGGTGTACAGTCTGGGAAGTACCCACACGGCAAATGTCAAGTTTGTTGCATGCCGGGAAGTACGCTAAACATTTTGAACAGACACGATTACAAATTTCCCTTTTATAGATATGAGAATAGATGACACGGATGTGAAACGTATTAATCTGGAATGGCATCAACCGTTTACAAGTTCCCCATAATATATTTTTTGGGGTTAGATCGCGTATAAATATAAATGTCGTTAAACCTGCCACCACCCGACACAGCCAATTAGTAAGGTTTGTCACGTAAACAAAACATGCCTATTTGTTACTAGTACAGTACACCGGTGTGTTGGAGAGTAAACCCTGGGAGTTAAACGGTTGGTGGCAGGTTCAACTAAACATTTATATTGACGCGATATAACCCAAACACCTCATGTATAATATTGGTCGCGAAAGCCTATGTGTTTACAAGTTTCGTTCGACATCTTTGCGTCTTCATCATTGTGATCATCATCGACAGCCATTGTCAGTCAACTGCTGGATGAAGGCCTCCCCAAGCCGCCACCACTCCTCACGCAGTCCTCATCAATTGTCGCTCATTCCGCTTTCTCTCAACCTCTCCACTGCTAGCCTGCTCTCTCTCTCTCCTAGCCTCTCCACTGCTAGCCTGTTACCGTACACTCTGCTAGCCTCTCACTATATCTTCTGCTAGCTTCTCTACTGCTAGCCTTCCGCTATACACTCTGCTAGCTTCTCCACTGCTAGCCTTCCGCTATACACTCTGCTAGCTTCTCCACTGCTAGCCTTCCGCTATATACTCTGCTAGCTTCTCCACTGCTAGCCTTCCGCTATGTACACTGCTTGCCTCTCTACTGCTAGTCTTCGCGCACTTACGCTTAGGATTCCACTAGCCTCTACTGCTAGCTTGTCTGCCCTCACTTTTCCAATCTCACCCTTGCCTCCAGTGGGGGATCAGCCATCACCGCTGTAGAGGGCGAGGTGTGGAGAGCGCGGCCCCGAACTTCTCTTGTGTTCACTCTTCTCTTCACTCCAACCAACTCAACTCCCTGCCTCACCCGTTCCGTATTTATCCTGCTGCTCATTAAACGCCCTAATTAAGCTGGCATCCTCCTGTCGCCTCCCGCACGTGGCGTCCGCTGCTATCGCCTCAATCTGCAGACTCAGAGGCGCCTACTCCACGCCTGCATTTGCAGCCAACCAATCACGGCTATGCATCTTAATTGTCCGTCTCTCTCGCGTTGCTTTCTCTCGCAGCACCTCTTCGCCCTGATGTGACCTCACTGTCCGCGGCTCACAAGTGCATGCACACTGTTGGCAAAACCCCACGCGCGTTACTCCACTACACATACGTCGACTGGATTAAACCGATTTTAATGCTCGTGACATAGACTTCTAAATGTAATTGCGAATTAAAGTTTGCTTGGCAGCATCGATTTTTTTTTCTCCCAGACCACAACCTGAAAACCAATGCCCAACTCCGTGAGCGATACGAACCGCCAGCTGATTCAAGTGCGTTTTCACGGCTTTGCCAGCACTCACTCTTCAAGGTGACTTGCCAGGGCCCTTGAAATGTCCCTTCTGAAGATGACTGCGAGGATGGTCACAGCCAGCTCGCGCATTTGGGTGATTCAACGAAGAACTTATCTATATATGCAGGAGGCAGTTTCCACCCGACAGATTAAAATATATATACACAAAGTTTTCACCGGACGTGCCCTGTCCTTGATGTCGGTGTTTGTCCTTAAATCTTTCCAAAAACTGCATGCAGCATCGCAATGCCAAGTTTAGTGTCTTGCACACAAGCCGTTTGGGCTGAAGTCAGTGGTGTAATTGTGTTTTTGTTGTTGTTTTAACCGAGCGGTTAACGTTAAGACATAGGGGGCGAGATGGTATGATCTGGTTTCGCAGATTAAGCGTGCTTGCAAAAGTAATGCATTATATTTGGACGCCCGCGCTCGCCTAATCAGCTGCTCCTCACTCGTCCGTGGGTCGCGGTGGTCACTTGGACGCAAAAAGCTTTCGCAAGTTAACCGATGAAAACGCGGCGACTCCAAATGACACGCTCTCCATCGTCAGCCGCAATGTACGTGGGTAAACAATACTTTGTTTTTGTTAAATATGTTACTTATACATTTCAAAAGCAAACTCATGTCCAGAAAAAATCGGGAAACAAACGCTGATGGCAATTTCTCAACAATTGTATGTTTACTCATGTCCTCCGCTTAGCATGGTTGGCTACGTACGGTGCGAAAGAAGTTCAACAGAGGAGAGGGTGCATACATACAAGGGAGAAGCTTACAATGGCGATTCACTCTGGCTTCCCAAGACGACGTCAAGTGGGTAGATGAAGCGTGTCTGCAACAGATCTTGGTGGGCAGGTTGATGCGATGAGTTGCGTGATATCTGCCACCCACGGCTGTTTAATATCCAACGTGCAGGGGGAGCAGGTGGGCGTGGTTGGGAGTGGGGGGTCGAGAGCTTTGCACTTTAAACTCGGCCACTGAAGTTCGACTCCCGGTCGTGGCCAACGTCAGCGGTGAGACGTGAACCCGTCTCGGGCCACCCCTTGTTGCGGAGACCGGAGGATCGCGATCCATCCAGCAGTGAATAGAGGATGGCCGATGAGATTTACACATGCTTAATTGTAGGTGGGCTCAGAGTGGAGATGGATGGGAGCTTGACAACACCTTCATTTCGT
The DNA here is from genome assembly GCF_964198595.1 of Lampetra fluviatilis. NCBI lineage: Eukaryota > Metazoa > Chordata > Hyperoartia > Petromyzontiformes > Petromyzontidae > Lampetra > Lampetra fluviatilis. Next base: position 660,782 of record NC_136288.1, read on the forward strand.
GGGAAGGAAATAAGCGGTCGTACACATCTACATGGTCTACAGTCGCGTGTTGGTGATGAACTCGGAACTCTCACGGCCCCGAGTGGAGCAGCCTCGCGAAATGCATAAGGGGCCGTCCAAGAATGACGTCACGCACCTGGGGGGGGGGGGGGGTCAGACATTTGTGACGATGTCTGACGAAGTTAGGGGGAGTTTGAGAAATGTGACGTCACGTAAAATGCGCAACTTTAAATAGATATAGGCAACACGTTCTACTTAATTAAATAAGGCTTTTGATACATGTTTTCTCCTACAACATCAGAGTACAGCGGGACATTAAATACGCGCTACAATGACAATAGTTTGAAGCCAATTGAAGCATGTTTAAATTTTGTGGGGGGGGGGGGCAGAGCTTTGTGACGTCATATTTAAGGGGGGGGGGTCTGACTATTTGTGACGTCGTGTGACGAAGGGGGGTAAAAATCGTCCAAAATCGCGTGACGTCATTTATGGATGGCCCCTAATTAGGTGGGTGCCTCGCAAACAAGATACTAGAAGCGATTGCGGTCTTCTCATGGTTGGGGGGCTCACGATGACATTGCCTTAGCCACCATCATTGCCCTCACTGTCACCGTTATTAACGCTGCCACCACCGTCATCGGCATCGTCAGTAATGAATCACACCGGGCGTCACGACCACTGTCATCAGTGATTCATAACGAAATATCTCCAAAACCAGCATCATCATAATTGACTACCACTGAACTCACCACCGCACCTCCCATTAGCACGGCTGGCTACGTACGGTGCCAAAGAAGTTCAACATACAGCAACTATGCCAACTATAATCGGTGATCAAACAACATAGACAAAGATCCCCCGTATATCTTTAAAAAGACTGTAGGAGCACGCGCTGTTTGCGAGCACCTATGAAGGCCGGAACGGCACACGAGGAAGATGTCTGCCAACACCACGCCCGGGCCGCCTTTGTTTCCCCAGGGCCGCTGCTCACGCACCAGCGACCCAAGGAAGGCTCACGAGGGGTTCCGATATTCATCACTGATGTTGACCGTGAGCGGGAATGGAACTCGAGTGTCTTGCGGGTCCGTAGCGCAGTGCGCTCATGACCACCACCACCAACCACTACCAACCACTACCGACCACCACCACCAACCACTACCTACCACCACCACCGTCGTAACTCGCAGCTGCAGTTCACTACGTGGCCAGTGTGCGGCGCGCGCGCTCCAACTCCGAGTGGCGCTGAGCACAAAGTTTGGGTTCGTGGTCGCGCTCATCGTGCATGACGACCCCCATGTTGACGTTCATATTGCAATGCACTGCTGTTCGGTGTGGTGTCCGACGTTTCGTGTTGGGAGCTTCTTCAGGAACCGAATTGGCGATTGTCACGACGTTTACGCTGCACGTGCTGGGAGCTTCAGGAATTCTTCACGAGCGTAAGAGGAAGCTATTTGCAAGTACCAGAGCCGGCGAAGCGGCAACGCGTTGAGACACCGTTACCATCATCGGGGACAGCACGCGGTTCAACCAGAACAACAAAAAAACACAGCGCAGAGCTACAGAGCAGTTGAGAACCCACGCAGGTGTTCTGGGCACAGGAGGAGCAGACCAAGAGCATCACGAACTCACGTTGAACTTTACCGGTAACTTCGTGGCCACCAGGACAATCAGTAGATATTGTTTACATCCCAAAGGCAAAAGAAAGTTCCGCTTGTACATCTATATAATGGACGTACAGCTTACGTGTTTAGCCGAATGGAAACAACAGCTGTGCATAGCCGGTTAGCGCATTGCGCTGGGCGGCATCCTGGCCACGGCTGTCATCGGTGGCAAGTGATATCTGAATCGGTGGTCATGGACGTCCCGCTTTTCAAATAGCACTGGTCAGGGTGGTGAAGTATGGTCAAACACAGTTTGGAGGGAGGGAGGGGGAAAGGCCTCATCCACAAGAGTATTCATAATAAAGAGCTGGACTGGGCTTCACGTTACAACTCTTAAACAGTCACACCCTGGTGCTGCGTCTCCCTCCCTTTACGTCGTTTCGCAAATACGTCGTAGCTGTATTGATAACGCCACTGCCCGACCTGCGTCCATTCAAACCCACACACTCACGTCGCGCACAGCATCGTCGCCTATCAGCCTTCGCCTCCACCACCACCTGTTGTAAGTCGCCTTGCTTTAACGTCGTTTCGATATTCGTCGTTTGCACCTTTCGGGAACGCACCCCCGACGTACACTAATGCAGCATAAATAAATCAAGTAGTTGCGGTGTCCGGAACGGCGTTTAGGTGATTTAAACACGTTCCTTCGGAGTGGGCAGGTAGGAACTTGGTTGGACAGCGCATTCGTGCGATCCGTGTCACGCGGCGCAAGCTGCGTGGGGCGGCGCGTCAAGTGGTGCTGAGCCCGCCCGAAGCGCTCTATGAAATACAAATCGAGGGCGTGGCTATGCACGACAAACAGACAAATAATCCCTGGTGGGTAGTGTTGAACTGTTGTTCCTACCTGTGATATGTTAACTCTTATCGACTACAACTTTGATTGTAGTGCTGTTCATTGCTGACCCGATGACATGTTGGTCTTCTGGATCTGTGCTCAGCAACCATAACGAATGAAAACAAGCCACGCATATTCCTTCGAGTAAAATTGTCCACTGGCAAAATATCACCTCGTGGAGATGCCGGGGATTGAACCCAGGACCTCCCACATGCGAAGCGTGCGCTCTACAACGTAGGTACATCCTCATGGTGGTTCTATCTGGGTGCAGTTCCACCTAGGTACGGGGTGAAATTTCGTCAACAGCTTCTTCCTCTCCCTCGTCACCCCACTCACTCTCCTGTTGGCCCTGGGCCCTGAACCCATCGAGTCTGCACAAAGTCCAAGCAAAATATATATATTTTAAACAAAAATAAATAACAATAATACATGTGGATGGATCCTATAATGCTTTCCCAATTTATTCTTGGAAATATTACTGGTAGGAACCTCCTGGTTACACCAGCCCACAGGGGATTATTGTGTCCGTCCGTTCATCGTGCATACAAAAATTGGAGGGGTGGGGCTGGGTGGAGAGGGGAGGGTGGGGAGGGGCTGGGTGGGGAGGGTGGGGAGGGCCTGGGTGGGGAGGGACTGGGTGGGGCTGGGTGGGGGATGGTAGGGGTGGGGCTGGGTGGGGAGGGGCTGGTCAGCCCGTGGTGCCCTGATAAAACTCAACGTTTAACCTACTCACGCCGGCTTGTGCCAGCCCTCACAGTCGGCCATACTTGCGGAATACACCACGCCGCCGTTGACCCTGGCCATTGAACGAGCAACCCAACGTTCCTACCAGCTCCCTCCGTAGGAATGTGTTAAATTCGGAAATAAAAAAAAAAGTGTTTTGGATACTTTTAAGCACTTGTTTTCATCTCCAAATTTTTAAATAAGCCATTTGATAACTGTGTGCATCCCTAGTTATACAAATAAAAAGTTCCTGAAATCAACATAAATGCATCCGAAAGGTATAGTTCATTTAGGGTACTATTTACGAAAGTTATTGTGCACCCCGATTACAGGGACATTGACACAGCCAATTGATTTTAGAAATTAACCTTTGTTGGAAACATAAATTAACTAAAAGGTTCCAACATGGAGATGCCAGGGATTGAACCCGGGGCCTCACACATCCGAAGCGGGTGCTCTACCACTGAGCTACATTCCCACCACACTGGGTCAGTCTGAACCCAGTAATGTGACCTCGTTGTGTAAGGGGGCTATCGGGGTCATGGCCTGATTTGAAGAATCTACTCGGAAATCTCGCAGATCTGTTCTTTTTCCCGGTTGTTAGATAGCGGCACTTGGAAGCAAGCATTACCTGGGCTACTTCCGAGGACCATGAAAGTGACATCTCATCCAAATTAGGGGTCATCACAAAGAACACACGGCTAGATGAATATGGCCCAGTGGCCTAATGTCTAAGGCACCAGCTTCCGGTAGCTGGGGGATTGTGGGTTTGAGTCCCATCTGGGTCTTTAGTGTTTTGTTAAAAATTCAACGATCTTATTTCTTCTTAAAATTCCAATTTGATTTCCCATTAAATTACCTAGGCATAATTTACCTCTACTCTTTTCAATAAAATTTCCCAAGTATCTTGATATAATTCCACTCGTTGAGTTCTCCAGACTGATTTTCGTCTAAACCACCACTCGGCAGGTCACAACACTTTTCTATCGGCTTCTTCCACGCACTGCTCGAATTTGGAAGTCCATGCAACGACATCAAGTCTAATAATCTTTCTAATTTCCATAAATATGTTAACTCTTAACTACTACAACTTTGGTTGTAGTGCTGTTCATTGCTGACCGTATGACATGTTGGTCTTCTGGGATCTGTGCTCAGCAACCATAACGAATGAAAACAAGCAGGCGTTTTGTCCAGGCCACGCATATTCCTTTGAGTAAAATTGGCCACTGACAAAACGTCACCTCGTGGGGATGCCGAGGATTGAACCCGGGGCCTCACACATGCGAAGCATGCGCTTTACCACTGAGCTACATCCCCATTCCGGTTCAACCTGGGCGCAGTTCCACCTCGGTACGGGGTGAAACTTCGTCATCAGCTTCTTCCTCTCCCTTGTCACCCCACTCACTCTGCTGTTGGCCCTGGGCCTTGTACACATCGTGTTTGCACAGAGTCCAAGCAAAATGTATTTCTTTGAAACAAAAAGAAATAACAAGAATACATGTGGATGGATACTATAATGCTTTCCCAATTTATTTATTCTTGGAAATTTTTAATTCGGAAATAAAAAGTGTTTTGGACACTTCTAAGCACTTGTTTTCATCTCCAAATGTTTAAGTAAACCATTTGATCACTGTGTGCATCGCTAGTTATACAAACAGCAAGTTCCGGAAATCAAGACAAATTCATCCGAAGGTATCGTTCATATCGGGTAATATTTACGAGAGTTCACGTGCACCCCGATTACAGGGACATCGACACAGCCAATTAATTTTGGAAATCAACCATTGTTGGAAACATAAATTAAATAAAAGCTTCCAACATGGAGATGCTGGGGATTGAACCCGGCCCCTCGCACATGCAAAGCTTGCACTCTCGCACTGAGCTACATCCACACCACGCTGGCAGCCAGGCAGGTAGCCAACCCCCTTAACTATCGGCCCCTCCCCTTACCCCCCCTCCCTTAGGCCCCTCCCCCCAACCCCCTTACCTTAGGCCCCTCCCCCCCTCCCTCAGGCCCCTCCGCTGACGTAGGCCTCGGCAAGGTAAGGTAAAAGTTAAAAGGTAAAAACGAGCCTATTTTTACCCTACCTTTTACCTTACCACAATACAATCACTCTACCCTACCTCTTACCCTTTAGCAGGTAAGGTAAAAGGTAAAAAGCAACGAGCCTACCTTTTACCCTACCTTTTACCCTTACCCCATACAAATTACCCAATTACAGGGTAATTACTAGGGAACTACACATGAACAAGGTTTATATCGGTAAATGCTAGGTAGAGCGCCTTATTCATATAAAATACTCTCGATGATTCCAATTTTACACGCTTGTTGTTGTTGTCATTGTTGTCGCTGTTGTTGTCGTCGTTGTCATTGTTGTCGTTGTTGTCGTCGTCGTATCCTCAAATCTTGTAACTAAATTTTTACCCACTTCCTAATGTGGTATCGACTGCAAACTTGGTATACTTATGTCATACTGATGACAACACTACTGTATATTCTACCATTAAATCTTTTTTTAGATGTTATGTTACGGCTTGGGTCTAATTGTCCACGGTCAACTGACATTGGCTGTAAATCACCACGGCCACTTACGTTATGGCGAACTTCAGGGCCACTTCCTGGAGTCGTAGAGTTCTGTTATTACTCGTACATTTCATAAAAGCGTGTTTTTAAGAAAGTTTGTTTTAATATTACTTATTAAATGGAGGCCACGGACTGTGCCACGGAGCTTTTAGCGGTAAACAAGGTACCATATTTACTGGGTAATACTTTGCGCTACCTTTACCCTACCGGGTAATTCTTCCGAGCTACCTTTACCCTACCCTTTACCTTACCCCTTGGCATGTCGACATCTTTACCTTACCTTGCCGAGGCCTACGCTGACGCCTCCTCCCTTAGGCCCCTCCCCTGACCCCCCCCCCCCCCATATACTTAGGCCCCTCCCCTGACCACCCCCCATATCTTTTGGCCCCTCTCCTGACCGACCTTCCCTTAGGCCCCTCCCCTGACCACCCCCCCCCAATATCCTTAGGCCCCTCCCTTGACCCCCTCCCTTAGACCCCTCCTCTGACCCCTCCCCCTCAGGCACCTCCTCTGACCCCCCACTCAGGCCCCTCTCCTAACTCCCACCTTCCTTAGGCCCCTCCCCTGACCCTCCTCCCTTAGGCACCTCCCCTCTCCGAACCCAGCAGAAGGTCTCCACCAATCAAAGAGCTGTTTATATTATATATTTATTTATGCATGACAGACAGACAAAAAATCCCTGGTGGGCAGTGTGAAACATATTGTTCCTACCTGTCAAACTTCACAAATAAAGCATCCACAGAGTCGCACTTGGTATGACAACCTAGTCCACAAAAAAAAGTGTATTTTAATTTCAAAATAAAGTTGCCGACATATACATGAAATGTAAGTCAACTTTTTGAACAAATAACGTTCTGACAGTCTAACTTGAGCCGTCGCTAGCAGTCCAGTGTGTTGGGTAGCGCTCGTTATGAGTAAAGCTATCGTTTTGTATCAACCCACTGCTGCATGAATACATTCCGCACCCATTGCGGTTTTGGGGGTTGCTTGACCATACTTCACCCATGCCTGCGGGTGCCGGCTGGTCGAAGCATGTTCCAAGACCGCTTTTGGCGAGATATTTAGTGACTGTTACCACTGGTTTGTTAGCCATGGCCGGGGATCGAACTCCAGTGTCCGCGCTCACAGCAGTGCAGTGCGTCCACTGAAGTGAACTTAGTTATCGACATTGCTCAATTATGCCATTTGGCAATGCACCGGAACAACATTTGGTTACATTTTAATTGGAAGTAAAATAGCACTGTATTGCACCATCTAGTGCTGTTAATGAGTAGCACCTATGAAGACAGCGCACGAGGGGATGAGTGGCTAGCACCACGCCCGACCGCCTTTGTCTCCCCAGTGGCGATGTTTACACACCGCACCAGGTACTCATTTGAGGCTGAGTCGACCTAGGGGAGGCCTTAGGACCCGTTCATACACGTAAACACCTACAGACAGAAACACACGGACACGAACATAAAAATTGGGCTCGCCGGTTCGCCCCATCGACTGTTGTGGCGAGTATCATTCGCGTGCATCCATGTGACCCATGGCCGCCTTTGTCTCCCCAGTGCTGATGTTAAAGATGGGTGGGAGTCCCAGGCCACACCAGGGAAATTGGTGATTGTGCCTCCTCGTGTCCTGCTGTCCCGCATAATCACCAGGCTTGATCTTCTATTGTTGAACGAAATGTTCCCCAGGCAGTCGCCATCTCTTACGGTCTCACGATTCCACAGTCAATCCCGTGAACAGATTACGTTGCTCCATCAATCTCGATCGAACTCCCGGTGTTGGAGGTGCCAGGACAGCAGGACATGTGGAGATACTTCAACCAGCTTCCCTGGTGGCCTAGTGGTTAGGATTCGGCGCTCTCACCGCCGCGGCCCAGGTTCGATTCCCGGCCAGGGAACACTTTTTTATATATAATAAAAAAAGTTATCTTCTTCTTTACGGAAAAGTTTAACTGCTTTAAAAAGACACCAAGAGCCTCATTCCGTGACGGGAACTGAACCCATACCGCAGCACTGAGAGCTTCGAATTTAAATCACCAGACCACCAGAGAAGTTGGAAGATGTACCTCCACGTGTCCTGCTGTCCCGCATCATCACCAGGCTTGATCTTCGATTGCTGACTGAAGTGTTCCCCAGGCAGTCGCCATCTCTTATGGTCTCACGATTCCACGTAAATCTCGTGAAAGATTCCAATGCACCATCAACTCTCGAGCGAGCTCCCGGTGTTGGAGGTGCCAGGACAGCAGGACACGTGGAGACACCCTCCACCAGCTTCACTGGTAGTCTAGTGGTTAGGATTTGGCCCTTTCACCGCAGCGGCCTGGGTTAGAGTCCTGTTCACAGAACACTTTTAACGTAAATAATTAAAACTTTCGTGACTGCAGGAATTCATATTCTTGGTTCGTTCTGTAATGTCACGTAAATAAAAAAAGAACAGAAATTTAATTTTTCTGTTTTTTAAATGATAAAAGAAAAACAACAACAATAAAATTAGTTAAATAAAAGTACAAATTCGTAGGTTTTTTGCTTTTATTATTTTCAATTGATTTTTAGTATTATTTTCATATTTTTATTTTAAAATTTTATTGTAGGTTTTTTGCTTTTATGATTTTCCATTCATTACTTTATCTTATTCTATTTTTATTACCTTAAAAAAGTGTATTTGTATTTTCTTAAAAAATAGTATTTTTATTTACGTGACTTTACCAAATTAACCAATTATATAAATACTTTTAATTCACGCATCGTGGAACGGCTTTGAAAATGAAACCAAAAGACTATTTCCCTTACCAGGATTCGAATCTGAGCGGGGACGGAGGGAGCGCCAAAACCTAACCAGTTGCCACACCATGGAAATTGGTGATTGTGCCTCCACGTGTCCTGCCGTCCCGCATCATCACCAGGCTTAAACTTCTACTGTTGAACGAAATGTTCCCCAGGCAGTCGCCATCTCTTGTGGTTTCACGATTCCACAGTCAATCCCGTGAACAGATTACATTGCTCCATCAACTCTCGAGCGAGCTCCCGGTGTTGGAGGTGCTAGGACAGCAGGCCATTAGAAGACATCTCAACCAGCTTCCCTGGTGGTCTAGTGGTTAGGATTCGGCGCTCTCACCGCCGCGGCCCGGGTTTGATTTCCTGTTAGAGAACACTTTTTTTATATATAATTAAAAACGTTATTTTCTTCAATACGGAAAAGTTTAACTGCTTTAAAAAAGACATCAAGAGTCTCATTCCGTGACGGGAACTGAACCCAGACCGCAGCACTGAGAGCTTCGAATTTTAATCACCAGACCACCAGGGAAGTTGGAAGATGTACCTCCACGTTTCCTGCTGTCCCGAATCATCACCAGGCTTGATCTTCGATTGTTGACTGAAGTGTTCCCCAGGCAGTCGCCATCTCTTATGGTCTCACGATTCCACGTAAATCTCGTGAACAGATTACATTGCTCCATCAACCCTCGAGCGAGCTCCCGGTGTTGGAGGTGCCAGGACAGCAGGACATGTGGAGACATCTCAACCAGCTTCCCTGGTGGTCTAGTGGTTAGGATTTGGCCCTTTCACCGCAGCGGCCTGGGTTAGAGTCCCGGTCACAGAACACTTTTTTATATATAATTTAAAAAGTTATTTTCTTCTTTACGGAAAAGTTTAACTGCTTTAAAAAAGACACCAAGAGCCTCATTCCGTGACCGGGAACTGAACCCAGATCGCAGCACTGAGAGCTTCGAATTTTAATCACCAGACCACCAGGGAAGTTGGAAGATGTACCTCCACGTGTCCTGCTGTCCCGCATCATCACCAGGCTTGATCTTCGATTGTTGACTGAAGTGTTCCCCAGGCAGTCGCCATCTCTTATGGTCTCACGATTCCACGTAAATCGCGTGAACAGATTCAAATGCACCATCAACTCTCGAGCGAGCTCCCGGTGTTGGAGGTGCCAGGATAGCAGGACACGTGGAGGCACCTCCAACAGCTTCACTGGTAGTCTAGTGGTGAGGATTTGCCATTTCACCGCATTTTTTTCACCGGATTTGAGTCCCGGTCATAGAACACTTTTTACGTAAATAATTAAAACTTTCGTGACTGCAGGAATTCATATTCTTGGTTCGTTCTGTAAAGTCACGTAAATAGAAAACAAAGAAAAATTTAAATAAAATGTAATTAAAAAGAACAAAAATATAATGTTTCTTTTTTTAAATGATAAACGAAAAAAAAACAACAATAAAAATAGTTAAATAAAAGTAAAAAGTTCCTAGGTTTTTAGCTTTAATTATTTTCAATTGATTTTTTGTATTTTCATATTTTTATTTTAAACATTTTATTGTAGGTTTTTTGCTTTTATGTTTTTCCATTCATTATTTTTTGTCTTATTAAATTTTTATTACCTTAAAAAAATATTTTCTAACATTTTTTTTATTTTTATTTACGTGACTTTACCAAATTAACCAATAATATAAATACTTTTTATTCACGCGTTCGTGGAACGGCTTTGAAAATGAAACCAAAAGACTATTTCCCTTACCAGGATTCGAATCTGAGCGGGGGCGGAGGGAGCGCCAAAACCTAACCAGTTGCCACACCATGGAAATTGGTGATTGTGCCTCCACGTGTCCTGCCGTCCCGCATCATCACCAGGCTTGACTTTCTACTGTTGAACGAAATGTTCCCCAGGCAGTCGCCATCTCTTATGGTCTCACGATTCCACAGTCAATCCCATGAACAGATTCCATTGCTCCATCAACTCTCGAGCGAGCTCCCGGCGTTGGAGGTGCCAGGACAGCAGGACATGTGGAGACACCTCAACCAGCTTCCCTGGTGGTCTAGTGGTTAGGATTCGGCGCTCTCACCGCCGCGGCCCGGGTTCGATTACCGGTCAGGGAACACTTTTTTCATATATATAATAAAAAAAGTTATTTCCTTTTTTACGCATAAGTTTAACTGCTTTGAAAAAGACACCAAGAGCCTTGTTACGTGAATGGGAACTGAACCCGGGCAGCAAGCACTGAGAGTTTCGAATTTTAACCACCAGACCACCAGGAAAGTTGGAAGATGTATCACCACGTGTCCTGCTGTCCCGCATCATCACAAGGCTTGATCTTCTACTGCTGACCGAAGTGTTCCCTAGGCAGTCGCCATCTCTTATCGTCTCACGATTCCACGTAAATCTCGTGAACAGATTCCAATGCACGATCAACTCTCGAGCGAGCTCCCGGTGTTGGAGGTGCAGGGACAGCAGGACACGTGGAGACACCTCCACCAGCTTCACTGGTAGTCAAGTGGTTAGGATTTGTCCCTTTCACCACAGAGGCCTGGGTTAGAGTCCCGGTCACAGAACACTTTTTACTTAAATAATTAAAACTTTCGTGACTGCAGGAATTCATATTCTTGGTTCGTTCTGTAAAGTCACATAGATAGAAAACAAAGAAAATTTGTAATAAAATTTAATGAAAAAGAACAAAAATAGAATTTTTCTTTTTTTGAATGATAAAAGAAAAACAACAACAATAAAAATAGTTAAATAAAAGTAAAAATTCATAGGTTTTTTGCTTTAATTATTTTTAATTGATTTTTAGTATTATTTTCATATTTTTATTTTAAAATTTTATTGTAGGTTTTTTGCTTTTATGATTTTCCCTTTATTATTTTTTGTCTCATTTCATTTTTATTACCTTAAAAAAATATTTTCTAACATTTTTTTTATTTTTATTTACGTGACTTTACCAAATTAACCAATAATATGAATACTTTTCATTCACGCGTTCGTGGAACGGCTTTGAAAATGAAACCAAAAGACTATTTCCCTTACCAGGATTCGAATCTGAGCGGGGGCGGAGGGAGCGCCAAAACCTAACCAGTTGCCACACCATGGAAATTGGTGATTGTGCCTCCACGTGTCCTGCTGTCCCGCATTATCACTGGGCTTGAACTTCTACTGCTGACCGAAGGTTTTCCCAGGCAGTCTCCATCTCTCATGGTCTCACGATTCCACGTAAATCTCGTGAACAGATTACATTGCTCCATCAACTCTCGAGCGAGCTCCCGGTGTTGGAGGTGCAGGGACAGCAGGACACGTGGAGACACTTCCACCAGCTTCACTGGTAGTCAAGTGGTTAGGATTTGTCCCTTTCACCACAGAGGCCTGGGTTAGAGTCCCGGTCACAGAACACTTTTTACTTAAATAATTAAAACTTTCGTGACTGCAGGAATTCATATTCTTGGTTCGTTCTGTAAAGTCACATAGATAGAAAACAAAGAAAATTTTTAATAAAATTTAATTAAAAAGAACAAAAATAGAATTTTTCTTTTTTTGAATGATAAAAGAAAAACAACAACAATAAAAATAGTTAAATAAAAGTAAAAATTCATAGGTTTTTTGCTTTAATTATTTTTAATTGATTTTTAGTATTATTTTCATATTTTTATTTTACATTTTTATTGTAGGTTTTTTGCTTTTATGATTTTCCCTTTATTATTTTTTGTCTCATTTCATTTTATTACCTTAAAAAAATATTTTCTAACATTTTTTTTATTTTTATATACGTGACTTTACCAAATTAACCAATAATATGAATACTTTTCATTCACGCGTTCGTGGAACGGCTTTGAAAATGAAACCAAAAGACTATTTCCCTTACCAGGATTCGAATCTGAGCGGGGGCGGAGGGAGCGCCAAAACCTAACCAGTTGCCACACCATGGAAATTGGTGATTGTGCCTCCACGTGTCCTGCTGTCCCGCATTATCACTGGGCTTGAACTTCTACTGCTGACCGAAGGTTTTCCCAGGCAGTCTCCATCTCTCATGGTCTCACGATTCCACGTAAATCTCGTGAACAGATTCCAATGCACCATCAACTCTCGAGCGAGCTCCCGGTGTTGGAGGTGCAAGGATAGCAGGACACGTGGAGGCACCTCCAACAGCTTCACGGGTAGTCTAGTGGTTAGGATTTGCCATTTCACGGCAGCGGCCTGGGTAAGAATCCCTGTCAAAGAACACTTTTTACGTAAATATAAAAGTTAACTATTTTTTTACTTAAAACTTTCGTGACTGCAGGAATTCATATTCTTGGTTCGTTATGTAAAGTCATGTAAATAAAAAACAAAAAATAATAAAACATGCAATTAAAAAGAATAAAAATAAAATAAATATAAAAATGCATTGAAAATTATGAAAGAAAAAAACAACAATGAAAAGATTTCGATTTAAAGCTTTCGTGACTGCAGGGATTCATCTTCTTGGTTCTTTTGGTAAAGTCACGTAGAAGGGAAGCAAGCAGCCGTCCTCAGGTGAAAACCAGGTCCGTCGAGGCGACAGAGTCTGAATGAAACAGCACACGAGCTTGGAGCATATATATAAGCTGGGCGCCTTGACAACGGAATTTGCATATGAAGAGGAATTTAGCATATTTATGGGAAATGCAGGAATCTGATTAGTACTACATATGCATGTGCATTATGCAGGATTAACAGCATCAAAGGGAGCTGCAGTTGATGCTGCTGCTGCAGTTGCTGCTGCTGCAGTTGCTGCTGCTGCAGTTTCTGCTGCTGCTGCAGTTTCTGCTGCTGCTGCAGTTTCTGCTGCTGCAGTTGCTGCTGCTGCTGCAGTTGCTGCTGCTGCTGCAGTTGCTGCTGCAGTTGCTGCTGCTGCAGTTGCTGCTGCTGCTGTTGCTGCTGCTGCTGCAGTTGCTGCTGCTGCAGTTGCTGCTGCAGTTGCTGCTGCTGCAGTTGCTGCCTTATCCATTTTAATATAACACTATGTATTATTCTACCCACCCTAATGTGTATAACACTGCTATATATTTACTATACAATTACGACACCATACATTACTCTGCACACTGCACCATGCCAGTGAGTGGAACGCGGTCTGAAAGTCACCGTAAACGTGAACACAATCAGTTAAGATCCGAAATGGTTTATTACGTCCTTCCAATGATTGCTAAGCCAGAATCCATCATCTCGGTTGAAATTGTCTCTGTGTTTGTATATGTGGATCGCCTCATGAACGAATCTCTCATGATAGCCAGATGGCTTGCAGAGAACCTCTGTCTTGGAGAAGTCAATGTCATGTGAGCCCACTGAATTGTAACAGTGATCTGCCACGGCTGAGGTGTTTGTCCTACCGTGTTTCAGGTCTGCTTTATGTTCACGGATGCGGTCCGAGACATGTCGTTTGGTTTCTCCAATGTAACTGCTACCACAGAGGCAACTTAGTTTGTAGACGCCAGGGTACTGTATGTCTGGAACCAAATCTTTTACAGACGGGACCAGATCACGGATTTTATGTACTGTGTTGAATCGGACCTGGATCTTGTGTTTAATCAGGATTCTGGAGATCTTTTTTGTGACCCCAGCAATGTAGGGTAAGGTGATGGTCTTGAAAGGCTCTTCAACAGGATCCTTCTTGATGGTTGGAGTGATGGCCTTGCGGATTGTGTAGTCGGAGTAACCATTAGCCTTAAGAGCTTGGCGTACGTGTTTGAGTTCACTGCCAATGTGTTCCTGGTCGGAAATGCATTGGGCTCTATGGTATAGAGTCTTGATGAGGAAATTCTTCTGGGATGGATGGTGGTGGGAATCCGGTTTTAGGTAAGCATCCGTATGGGTGGCTTTCCTGTAGACAGAGTGGCTCATTGAACCATCAGGTCTCCTTTTAATTAGGACATCCAAAAAGGGTAGCTTGCCATCTTTTTCGACTTCCATGGTGAATCTGATGGCTGGGTGTATGGAATTGATGTGGTCGAGAAATTGGTCTAGAGCAGGCCGGCCATGTGGCCAGATGACAAAAGTGTCATCTACGTACCTCTTCCATAAGGTCGGGCGTAGAGTGGCAGTCTTGATGGCGTCAGTCTCAAATTTCTCCATGAAGATGTTGGCTACAACCGGAGATAGGGGGGAGCCCATTGGGGTGCCCTCAGTTTGCTTGTAGAAAGTTCCATTCCAGGTGAAGTATGTATTGGTTAAGCAGTGTCTCACCAGGGGGGGTACCCCAGCATTCAGTCCTTGATGAACCAAGTCTTCAATCATTGCGATGGTGTCAGGTACAGGAACTTTGGTGAATAAGGAAACCACATCAAAACTGACAAGCAGGTCGTCTGGGGACAGGGCAATCCCTTTATTGTCGATACCAGGTCAGTAGAGTTTAGTACCGCAGAGGTGGTTTTTCCAGTGAAAGGCCGTAGGATTTCAGGCAAAAAACGAGCCAGTATATAGGTGGGGGAGTTGATAGTAGAGACAATGGGACGAAGAGGTGTATCTTCTTTATGTATCTTTGGCAAGCCGTATAATCTTGGTGGCCTGGCTGCAGAAGGTTTCAACGAGAACTGTTTGGTCTGATCAATTAATGCGGATGAATCAGAAATGATTTGCTTGGTTTTATAGACGAGGCTGTTGGTGGGGTCTCTTTTTATTTTTGCATAGCTGCCATCGTTGAGTAGTTCTTGGATTTGTTGTTGTATTCTGTTTTGTCCATGATGACAGTGGCATTGCCTTTGTCGGCTGAGAGGATGACAATGTCATCCCTCTTTTTTAATTGAGCTAATTCAAAACGCTCATCTTTGCTGATGTTGCTAGCTGGCATCTTAGCGTTTTTGAGGGTTGCGGAGATGTCAGATCTTGCTACGTCTGCAGCGATGTGACTCAGGCCCTTGAGAGCTACATCTACTCTAGCAATTATATCATTAACTGGTATGTGTCTAGGTGTGACTGCAAAGTTTAGTCCTTTAGCTAAAACGGATTTCAGGCCTTCAGAAATAGAACTGTTACTGCGATTAATTACGACTTTGTTAACATCTAGCTTTTCAATGTGTGGGTCCGGTTTCTTATTTGAGAGGCGATCGAATTTGGAAATCAAGTTGTCCTTACATTTGGTCGACATAGCGGCAGCTAAAGAGGCAGTCATTTTATCTACATGTTCCCAATCCGATGTGGACATTTTTGCACTCAAAGATAAGTGTGATTTGTAGAGTGTCTTGTCTAACTGATCTAGATCGGTGCGCGTAAGTCTGATTTTCTCTGAGATAAGAGCTAAGCTAGTTCTAGACAGAATTCGTTTAGCATTAGAAGAAGTTACAGCAGCAGATGTTAGTGTAAATGCGTTTGGTATTACCTTAGAGTCGCGGCATCTCTTCAGAAAGGTGAGAGACTCGATTAGCTGAGCCTTCTTATCCCGGAGCTTGTTAAAGGATCTCAAAGTTATGTGGAAACCCTCCCCGTAGAGGCGGTTAAATTTCGATTTAAAGCTTTCGTGACTGCAGGGATTCATCTTCTTGGTTCTTTCGGTAAAGTCACGTAGAAGGGAAGTAATAAAATAATAAAAATAAAACATAATAAAATTATTCTCACGACGTTTCGGCCACAACGCTGTAACTTCTTCTAATGCTAAACGAATTCTGTCTAGAACTAGCTTAGCTCTTATCTCAGAGAAAATCAGACTTACGCGCACCGATCTAGATCAGTTAGACAAGACACTCTACAAATCACACTTATCTTTGAGTGCAACAATGTCCACATCGGATTGGGAACATGTAGATAAAATGACTGCCTCTTCAGCTGCCGTTATGTCGACCAAATGTAAGGACAACTTGATTTCCAAATTCGATCGCCTCTCAAATAAGAAACCGGACCCACACATTGAAAAGCTAGATGTTAACAAAGTCGTAATTAATCGCAGTAACAGTTCTATTTCTGAAGGCCTGAAATCCGTTTTAGCTAAAGGACTAAACTTTGCAGTCACACCTAGACACATACCAGTTAATGATATAATTGCTAGAGTAGATGTAGCTCTCAAGGGCCTGAGTCACATCGCTGCAGACGTAGCAAGATCTGAAATCTCTGCAACCCTCAAAAACGCTAAGATGCCAGCTAGCAACATCAGCAAAGATGAGCGTTTTGAATTAGCTCAATTAAAAAAGAGGGATGACATTGTCATCCTCTCAGCCGACAAAGGCAATGCCACTGTCATCATGGACAAAACAGAATACAACAACAAAATCTTCTTCTTGGTTTTTTCGGTAAAGTCACGTAGAAGGGAAGTAATAAAATAATAAAAATAAAACATAATAAAATGAAACAATTCTCACGACGTTTCGGCCACAACGCAAGCAGCCGTCCTCAGGTGAAGAATGAGACAATCCAAGCTAGGAGCTTACATATAAGCTGGGTTGGGGGTGGGAGAAGAGCGCCTTAACAAAAAGAATGTGCATATCAAGAGGAATTTAGCATATACATGGGAAATGCGCAGGGGGCGGGGGGGCTTCAAAGTCATACCATGCCCACGCACTATGCAGGATCAAGAGCACCAAGGGGGGGTGCAGGGATTAGCATTAACAAAGGAAAGGAATGCCAATGATATGTAGCTGCAGTTACTAAACAACACCGTAGAAAACTAAAGTATAAACTACATACAAAAAACTAAAATATAAACTGCATAGCACCATCAGTATACTTACTATACTCTACAATAAGCTGAGTTACTAACAGCAAGTAATACATTACAATTCTACGTCGTAAAAGTTATATAATATGCTTCCATCTAAACTTTATTCTCTTACATCAACCGAGCATATACCGTACTATATACTGCCATAGATAAACCCAACATTAAATTATATACTGTATTGCAATAAACCACATTTCAACATAACACTATGTATTATTCTACCTACCCTAATGTGTATCAAAATGGTTTATTACGTCCTTCCAATGATTGCTAAGCCAGAATCCATCTTCTCGATTAAAATTGTCTCTGTGTTTGTATATGTGGATCGCCTCATGAACGAATCTCTCATGATAGCCAGGTGGCTTGCAGAGAACCTCCGTCTTGGAGAAGTCAATGTCATGTGAGCCCACTGAGTTGTAACAGTGATCTGCCACGGCTGAGGTGTTTGTCCTACCGTGTTTCAGGTCAGCTTTATGTTCACGGATGCGGTCCGAGACATGTCGTTTGGTTTGTCCAATGTAACTGCTACCACAGAGGCAACTTAGTTTGTAGACACCAGGGTGCTGTATGTCTGGAACCACATCTTTTACAGACGGTACCAGATCACGGATTTATGTACTGTGTTGAATTGGACCTGGATCTTGTGTTTAATCAGGATTTTAGAGATCTTTTTTGTGACCCCAGCAATGTAAGGTAAGGTGATGGTCTTGAAAGGCTCCTCAACAGGATCCTTCTTGATGGTTGGAGAGATGGCTTTGCGGATTGTGTAGTCGGAGTAACCATTAGCCTTAAGAGCTTGGCGTACGTGTTTGAGTTCACTGGAAATGTGTTCATGGTCGGATATGCATTGGGCTCTATGATATAGAGTCTTGATGAGGGAATTCTTCTGGGATGGATGGTGGTGGGAATCCGGTTTTAGATAAGCGTCCGTATGGGTGGATTTCCTGTAGACAGAGTGGCTCATTGAACCATCAGGTCTCCTTTTGATTAGGACATCCAAAAAGGGTAGCTTGCCATCTTTTTCGACTTCCATGGTGAATCTGATGGCTGGGTGTATGGAATTGATGTGGTCAAGAAATTGGTCTAGAACAGGTCGGCCATGTGGCCAGATGACAAAAGTGTCGTCTACGTACCTCTTCCATAAGGTCGGGCGTAGAGTGGCAGTCTGGATGGCGTCCGTCTCAAATTTCTCCATGAAGATGTTAGCTACAACCGGCGATAGGGGGGAGCCCATTGGGGTGCCCTCAATTTGCTTGTAGAAAGTTTTGTTCCAGGTGAAGTATGTATTGGTTAAGCAGTGTCTCACCAGGGGGGGTACCCCAGCATTCAGTCCCTGATGAACCAAGTCTTCAATGATTGCGATGGTGTCAGGTACAGGAACCTTGGTGAATAAGGAAACCACATCAAAACTGACAAGCAGGTCGTCTGGGGACAGGGCAATCCCCTTGATTGTCGATACCAGGTCAGTAGAGTTTAGTACCGCAGAGGTGGTTTTTCCAGTGAAAGGCCGTAGGATTTCAGACAAAAAACGAGCCAATTTATAGGTGGGGGAGTTGATAGTAGAGACAATGGGACGAAGAGGTGTATCTTCTTTATGTATCTTTGGTAAGCCGTATAATCTTGGTGGCCTGGCTGCAGAAGGTTTCAACGAGAACTGTTTGGTCTGATCAAATAAAGCGGTTGAATCAGAAATGATATTGTTGGTTTTAGTGACAAGGCTGTTGGTGGGGTCTCTTTTTATTTTTGTATAGCTGCCATCGTTGAGTAGTTCTTGAATTTTGTTGTTGTATTCTATTTTGTCCAAGATGACAGTGGCATTGCCTTTGTCGGCTGAGAGGATGACAATGTCATCCCTCTTTTTTAATTGAGCTAATTCAAAACGCTCATCTTTGCTGATGTTGCTAGCTGGCATCTTGGCGTTTTTGAGGGTTGCAGAGATTTCGGATCTAGCTACGTCTGCAGCGATGTGACTCAAGCCCTTGAGAGCTACATCTACTCGAGCAATTATATCATTAACTGGTATGTGTCTAGGTGTGACTGCAAAGTTTAGTCCTTTAGCTAAAACGGATTTCAAACCTTCAGAAATAGGCTTGTTACTGCGATTAATTACGACTTTGTTAACATCTAGCTTTTCAATGTGTGGGTCCGGTTTCTTGTTTGAGAGGCGGTTGAATTTGGAAATCAAGTTGTCCTTACATTTAGTCGACATAGCGGCAGCTGAAGAGGCAGTCATTTTTTCTACATGTTCCCAATCCGATGTGGACATTGTTGCACTCAAAGATAAGTGTGATTTGTAGAGTGTCTTGTCTAACTGATCTAGTTCGGTGCGCGTAAGTCTGATTTTCTCTGAGATAAGAGCTAAGCTAGTTCTAGACAGAATTCGTTTCGCATTAGAAGAAGTTACAGCAGCAGATGTTAGTGTAAATGCGTTTGGTATTACCTTAGAGTCGCGGCATCTCTTCAGAAAGGTGAGAGACTCGATTAGCTGAGCCTTCTTATCACGGAGCTTGTTGAAGGATCTCAATGTTATGTGGAAACCCTCCCCGTAGAGGCGGTTAAATTTCGATTTAAAGCTTTCGTGACTGCAGGGATTCATCTTCTTGGTTTTTTTCGGTAAAGTCACGTAGAAGGGAAGTAATAAAATAATAAAAATAAAACATAATAAAATGAAACAATTCTCACGACGTTTCGGCCACAACGCAAGCAGCCATCCTCAGGTGAAGAATGAGACAATCCAAGCTAGGAGCTTACATATAAGCTGGGTTGGGGGTGGGAGAAGAGCGCCTTAACAAAAAGAATGTGCATATCAAGAGGAATTTAGCATATACAAGACCATCACCTTACCTTACATTGCTGGGGTCACAAAAAAGATCTCCAAAATCCTGATTAAACACAAGATCCAGGTCCGATTCAGCACAGTACATAAAATCCGTGATCTGGTACCGTCTGTTAAAGATGTGGTTCCAGACATACAGCACCCTGGTGTCTACAAACTAAGTTGCCTCTGTGGTAGCAGTTACATTGGACAAACCAAACGACATGTCTCGGACCGCATCCGTGAACATAAAGCTGACCTGACACACGGTAGGACAAACACCTCAGCCGTGGCAGATCACTGTTACAACTCAGTGGGCTCACATGACATTGACTTCTCCAAGACAGAGGTTCTCTGCAAGCCACCTGGCTATCATGAGAGATTCGTTCATGAGGCGATCCACATATACAAACACAGAGACAATTTTAATCGAGAAGATGGATTCTGGCTTAGCAATCATTGGAAGGACGTAATAAACCATTTTGATACACATTAGGGTAGGTAGAATAATACATAGTGTTATGTTGAAATGTGGTCTATTGCAATACAGTATATAATTTAATGTTGGGTTTATCTATGGCAGTATATAGTACGGTATATGCTCGGTTGATGTAAGAGAATAAAGTTTAGATGGAAGCATATTATATAACTTTTACGACGTAGAATTGTAATGTATTACTTGCTGTTAGTAACTCAGCTTATTGTAGAGTATAGTAAGTATACTGATGGTGCTATGCAGTTTATATTTTAGTTTTTTGTATGTAGTTTATACTTTAGTTTTCTACGGTGTTGTTTAGTAACTGCAGCTACATATCATTGGCATTCCTTTTCTTTGTTAATGCTAATCCCTGCACCCCCCCTTGGTGCTCTTGATCCTGCATAGTGCGTGGACATGGTATGACTTTGAAGCCCCCCCGCCCCCTGCGCATTTCCCATGTATATGCTAAACTCATCTTGATATGCACATTCTTTTTGTTAAGGGCTCTTCTACCACCCCCAACCCAGCTTATATGTAAGTTCCTAGCTTGAGTGTCTCATTCTTCACCTGAGGACGGCTGCTTGCGTTGTGGCCGAAACGTCGTGAGAATTGTTTCATTTTATTATGTTTTATTTTTATTATTTTATTACTTCCCTTCTACGTGACTTTACCGAAAAAACCAAGAAGATGAATCCCTGCAGTCACGAAAGCTTTAAATCGAAATACAACAACAAAATCCAAGAACTACTCAACGATGGCAGCTATACAAAAATAAAAAGAGACCCCACCAACAGCCTCGTCTCTAAAACCAAGCAAATCATTTCTGATTCAACCGCATTAATTGATCAGACCAAACAATTCTCGTTGAAACCTTCTGCAGCCAGGCCACCAAGATTATACGGCTTGCCAAAGATACATAAAGAAGATACACCTCTTCGTCCCATTGTCTCTGCTATCAACTCCCCCACCTATAAACTGGCTCGTTTTTTGTCTGAAATCCTACGGCCTTTCACTGGAAAAACCACCTCTGCTGTACTAAACTCTACTGACCTGGTATCGACAATTAATGGGATTGCCCTGTCCCAAGACGACCTGCTTGTCAGTTTTGATGTGGTTTCCTTATTCACCAAAGTTCCTGTACCTGACACCATCGCAATCATTGAAGACTTGGTTCATCAAGGACTGAATGCTGGGGTACCCCCCCTGGTGAGACACTGCTTAACCAACACATACTTCACCTGGAATGGAACTTTCTACAAGCAAACTGAGGGCACCCCAATGGGCTCCCCCCTATCTCCGGTTGTAGCCAACATCTTCATAGAGAAATTTGAGACTGACGCCATCAAGACTGCCACTCTACGCCCGACCTTATGGAAGAGGTACGTAGATGACACTTTTGTCATCTGGCCACATGGCCGGCCTGCTCTAGACCAATTTCTCGACCACATCAATTCCATACACCCAGCCATCAGATTCACCATGGAAGTCGAAAAAGATGGCAAGCTACCCTTTTTGGATGTCCTAATTAAAAGGAGACCTGATGGTTCAATGAGCCACTCTGTCTACAGGAAAGCCACCCATACGGATGCTTACCTAAAACCGGATTCCCACCACCATCCATCCCAGAAGAATTCCCTCATCAAGACTCTATACCATAGAGCCCAATGCATTTCCGACCAGGAACACATTGGCAGTGAACTCAAACACGTACGCCAAGCTCCTAAGGCTAATGGTTACTCCGACTACACAATCCGCAAGGCCATCACTCCAACCATCAAGAAGGATCCTGTTGAGGAGCCTTTCAAGACCATCACCTTACCCTACATTGCTGGGGTCACAAAAAAGATCTCCAAAATCCTGATTAAACACAAGATCCAGGTCCGATTCAACATAGTACATAACATCCGTGATCTGGTCCCGTCTGTAAAAGATTTGGTTCCAGACATACAGTACCCTGGCGTCTACAAACTAAGTTGCCTCTGTGGTAGCAGTTACATTGGAGAAACCAAACGACATGTCTCGGACCACATCCGTGAACATAAAGCAGACCTGAAACACGGTAGGACAAACACCTCAGCCGTGGCAGATCACTGTTACAATTCAGTGGGCTCACATGACATTGACTTCTCCAAGACAGAGGTTCTCTGTAAGCCATCTGGCTATCATGAGAGATTCGTTCATGAGGCGATCCACATATACAAACACAGAGACAATTTCAACCGAGAAGATGGATTCTGGCTTCGCAATCATTGTGTTGTGTATATGCCCCCTTTTTATTTTTATTTTATATTATTTTTTTTAAGAATTATTCTGACAACATATATAATATCGTTTTTTAATAGACACGGGGCAACGTGGAACGAACACGCCCCCACACTTCCACAGATGCGCGCATACCTCATTTCAAAGGAAAGAGGGCATGAAAGAGGGCAATCAAGGTCATAAAAACTCCCCGAATTTCACACAAGAGGAACAAGAGAGGGGAGAATTGCAGGCGGGGGGGGGGGGGGGGGGGGGTTAGAATGACACCCTTTCGTTAAAAAGCCTTACAAAACCAGGCACCACGGAGGAAGAGATAGTTATATTCTTAACAAAGAAACAGCATTGACGACAAAAAGCACAGACGGGTCTTTGAACCATGTTAGATACACAAAGTTACCAACTTAGCCATGAAGTAAGCAAACAGTATCCATCCTCACTCCAATTGAAAACCAGACTACAGTCTGCACCAGAGTCGCGATTCATCAATTGTTAATTAAATACGGACATGATTTACCTTAAATTATTTCTACGCATCAAAGAATAATTATGGCATCTATTTCGCTCCAAAACAAAATTCCTAGCCGGGATATCAGATTAAATAATCACAAGAAGTCAAATGATGAGTACGGAATTAAAGTGGATATCCTAGAGGAGCTAAGGGCGGAGAAGCCTCTCAAAATTAACCAAACACAACACCCCATGGGAAGCGAGCAACACGGCCGTCTTTGTCTTTCCGAGAGGATCTCCACACGCAGCACAAAGCCAGGAAATTGCCCCAATAAAGGTTGGAACACATGCCTCCGAAGATAATAAATAAGCGCATGCGCCGGGTGCTTTCACCGTGGAAACAACCGTCTTTGTCTCCCCGCAACACGGACAGCAAAAATTGCACACACGAGCAAATAACATTTCCATGGGAGATCAGGTCATGATGAAACATCGTGAACACGGTTTCGGCATAACTTGGGCATAATGGAAATAAATCGCATTTTAACTTCCAAACCAAAAACAACTTAAGCTGTGTGAGACAAAATATATGATCCCCGAGCAAGGGGGGGAATAATTAAGCTCGCTTAACGCGTAGGTTTTCGCGACAAATATTATTCAGTAACAAAAACATGGATTCGAATATTTTTATATATATATAACTCGACGCGAATCATCGGGCTGATTAATGGATAACTTAGGTGGCGCCGTCACGAGGCCCCCCCTCCACCCCTTCTTCCAGAACGACACACAGCTGTGTCTTCAAAGCTAATAAACACACGGACAAACACGCACGCGAAACACACGGACGGACACGCACACGACACACACACGGACGCAGATGGTTCACACCCACAAGGAATGTTTTATGACAGACTTTGAACAACTCGGGAAACTGAGTGGAATTCCCAGATATAAGCCAAAGGAAAATCCATCCAAAACAGATCGTCCGGGCCACGGGCCCCACCAGAGATCGTCAAGAAGTTTTCGTCATCCAGAATGACGAGGTTCGCGGGGTAGCGACGTGCCGCTACAAGCCGAGGTCTGCACCACCTGAGAAGAATCGCTACCCTGAGTCGCCGAGCTGCGAGTGAAGCCAACAAAGACGCCAACGTCCACCCTGCCACGAACGAAGCATCGCTCCTCGTCAGAGTGACGACCAGCGAACAACCCGCAGGAAAGGCGGAGATCGCCACCGAGCACCACCGAGCGCCACCGAGCGCCACCGAGCGCCACCGAGCGCCACCGAGCGCCACCGAGCGCCACCGAGCGCCATCGAGCGCCACCGAGCGCCACCGAGCGCCACCGAGCGCCACCGAGCGCCACCGAGCGCCACCGAGCGCCACCGAGAGCCACCGAGCGCCACCGAGCGCCACCGAGCGCCACCGAGCGCCACCGAGCGACACCGAGCGACACCGAGCGACACCGAGCGACACCGAGCGACACCGAGCGACACCCAGATCGACCAGCATTAACCAAAACAGACTCGTCATCCCGCCGTGGAGAAAGAGAGTCAAAGTCTTCCGAACGAGCGCCGTCAGCATCCAAGGACCGCCAAGCGCCGCCGCTCACCTCACTGCGGAGAAAGTCTCGGCTGCAACTCGCACGGACAGAGGTCGTATCGCTCCCCACATCCAGACTCAAGGAAGCACAGAGAAAATCTTGTCAAACCAGCTCCCTTTGTCATAGAGTCTCGCCGAAGCATTAATTAAAACAGAGCCAGATTCGCTCTCCCACACACACGCCCTCACCCACCATTATATCAAACATTCCGTTAAAAGGATTTTATACTTGCCGATGAATCTATTGACATATACTTTCGCCTCTGGGATACAATAAGTGCTTTTTATTACCGCAAAATAAAGTGTGTCATGCTTGTTTTCAAACTCGGCCAGTCACCGATTGTGATCGATACAAAAACGAACTAATGAGATGCCTGGTGGAAAGGTAGAGGTTACGATTGTTAGGAGGGTTTTAGCCATTCAGTTCGTTAAATGCACAATATCGCAAATGCATAAGAGTTTTGAGTTATTCAATTTAGTAAATGCATAGTCTCGCAAATGCATAAGTGTTTATTCATTCATTTTAGTTAAATGCATAGTCTCGCAAATGAAGAAGTATTTTTAGTTATCCATGTTCGTTAATTGCATAATTTTGCTCATGAATTATGGACGCATGTTTAACCTGCATGATAGAATGTCACATGCTTGTTAGAATAAAATTGTTATCACAGAAGCATATCGAGTGTTCCTTCCAAGTCCATGCAAAACTATCTTATTCTTGATAACTGTATCCTGTGATGAGATATGAAAATGGAGACCTAAAATATCATAACACACACTAGGATAATCGGTAAACGTTTAATCGATGATAATCGTGTTATCCTGATTGATAACTCTGGATAAACGAAGCTGAGCCTAATTATCATAACTGCACACATTAACATAATCGCAAGCATCCGCATAAATTACTACGATTATCTCCGTGATTATCATAATGTATGCATATAATTACTCACATTATCATAAGTTATGCATATTAACTCACGCATTAACATAATTAATGCGATTTGCGCATTTTTCGGAAAATTATTAATTTTTATTATTTTCATCAAAATTTCATAACCCGACACATACAACAATTGGAAGGACGTAATAAACCATTTCGGATCTTAACTGATTGTGTTCACGTTTACGGTGACTTTCAGACCTCGTTCCACTCACTGGCATGGTGCAGTTTGCAGAATAATGTATGGTGTCGTAATTGTATAGTAAATATATAGCAGTGTGATACACATTAGGGTGGGTAGAATAATACATAGTGTTATATTAAAATGGATAAGGCAGCAACTGCAGCAGCAGCAACTGCAGCAGCAGCAGCAACTGCAGCAGCAGAAACTGCAGCAGCAGCAGAAACTGCAGCAGTAGCAGAAACTGCAGCAGCAGCAGAAACTGCAGCAGCAGCAACTGCAGCAGCAGCAACTGCAGCAGCAGCATCAACTGCAGCTCTCTTTGATGCTGATAATCCTGCATAATGCACATGCATATGTAGTACTAATCACATTCCTGCATTTCCCATAAATATGCTGAATTCCTCTTGATATGCAAATTCCTTTGTCAAGGCGCCCAGCTTATATATATGCTCCAAGCTCGTGTACTGTTTCATTCAGACTCTGTCGCCTCAACGGACCTGGTTTTCACCTGAGGACGGCTGCTTGCGTTGTGGCCGAAACGTCGTGAGAATAATTTTATTATGTTTTATTTTTATTATTTTATTACTTCCCTTCTACGTGACATTACCGAAAGAACCAAGAAGAACAATAAAAAGAGTTAAATACAATTAAAAATGCGAAGGTTTTTGCTTTTATTATTTTCAATTGATTTTTAATTTCGTCCTCGTATTTTTTTATTGTATGGTTTTTTGCTTTTATGATTTTCTATTCATTTTTTACTTTTGTTACTTTGAAAAAATATTGTCCTTTGTGTTTTGTTTGCTTTTTATTTCTATTTACGTGACTTTACCGAATTAATCAATAATATAAATACTTTTAATTCAGGCATTCGTGGAACTGCCTTGAAAATGAAACCAAAATACTATTTCCCTTAAGGGGATTCGATCCCGAGCGGGGGCGGAGGGAGCGACGTGGAGGCACCTCCAACAGCTTCACTGGTAGTCTAGTGGTTAGGATTTGCCATTTCACGGCAGCGGCCTGTGTAAGAATCCCTGTCAAAGAACACTTTTTATGTAAATAAAAAAGTTAATTATATTTTTACTTAAAACTTTCGTGACTGCAGGAATTCATGTTCTTGGTTCGTTAGGTAAAGTCACGTAAATAAAAAACAAAAAATAATAAAAATGCAATTAAAAAGAATAAAAATAAAATAAAGATAAAAATGCATTGAAAATTATGAAAGAAAAAAAACAACAATAAAAAGAGTTAAATACAATTAAAAATGCGAAGGTTTTCTGTTTTTATTATTTTCAATTGATTTTTAATTTTGTCTTCGTATTTTTTTATTGTATGGTTTTTTGCTTTTATGATTTTCTATTAAATTAAATTTTTTTTTGTTACTTTAAAAAAAACATTAGTATTTTGTTTACTTTTTATTTCTATTTACGTGACTTTACCGAATGAATCAATAATATAAATACTTTTAATTCAGGCATTCGTGGAACTCTTTTGAAAATGAAACCAAAATACTATTTCCCTTAAGGGGATTCGATCCCGAGCGGGGGCGGAGGGAGCGCCAAAACCTAACCCGTTGCCACACCAGGGAAATTGGTGGTTGTGCCTCCACATGTCCTGCTGTCCCGCATCATCACCAGGCTTGATCTTCGATTGCTGACTGAAGTGTTCCCCAGGCAGTCGCCATCTCTTACGGTATCACGATTCCACAGTCAATCCCGTGAACCGATTTCATTGCTCCATCAACTCTCGAGCGAGCTCCCGGTGTTGGAGGTGCCAGGACAGCAGGACATGTGGAGGCACCTCCAACAGCTTCACTGGTAGTCTAGTGGTTAGGATTTGCCATTTCACCACAGCGGCCTGGGTAAGAATCCCTGTCAAAGAACACTTTTTACGTAAATAAAAGTTAACTATTTTTATACTTAAAACTTTCGTGACTGCAGGAATTCATATTCTTGGTTCGTTAGGTAAAGTCACGTAAATAAAAAACAAAAAATAATTTAAAAAAAATGCAATTGAAAAGAATAAAAATAAAATAAAGATAAAAATGCATTGAAAATTATGAAAGAAAAAAACCAACAATAAAAATAGTTAAATAAAATTAAATATGCGAAGGTTTTTTGTTTTTATTATTTTCAATTGATTTTTAATTTTGTCTTCGTATTTTTTTATTGTATGGTTTTCTGCTTTTATGATTTTCCATTCATTTTTTATTTTTGTTACTTTGAGAAAATATTGTCCTTTGTATTTTGTTTGCTTTTTATTTATATTTACGTGACTTTACCGAATTAATCAATAATATGAATACTTTTAATTCAGGCATTCGTGGAACTGCTTTGAAAATGAAACCAAAATACGATTTCCCTTACGGGGATTCGATCCCGAGCGGGGGCGGAGGGAGCGACGTGGAGGCACCTCCAACATCTTCACTGGTAGTCTAGTGGTGAGGATTTGCCATTTCACGGCAGTGGCCTGGGTAAGAATCGCTGTCAAAGAACACTTTTTACATAAATAATAAAGTTAACTACTTTTTTTACTTAAAACTTTCGTGACAGCAGGAATTCATATTCTTGGTTCGTTAGGTAAAGTCACGTAACAAAAAAACAAGAAATAATAAAAATGCAATTAAAAAGAATAAAAATAAAATAAAGATAAAAATGCATTGAAAATTATGAAAGAAAAAAAACAACAATAAAAAGAGTTAAATACAATTAAAAATGCGAAGGTTTTCTGTTTTTATTATTTTCAATTGATTTTTAATTTTGTCTTCGTATTTTTTTATTGTATGGTTTTTTGCTTTTATGATTTTCCATTCATTTTTTATTTTTGTTACTTTGAGAAAATATTGTCCTTTGTATTTTGTTTGCTTTTTATTTATATTTTCGTGACTTTACCGAATTAATCAATAATATGAATACTTTTAATTCAGGCATTCGTGGAACTGCCTTGAAAATGAAACCAAAATACTATTTCCCTTAAGGGGATGCGATCCCGAGCGGGGGCGGAGGGAGCGACGTGGAGGCACCTCCAACAGCTTCATTGGTAGTCTAGTGGTTAGGATTTGCCATTTCACGGCAGCGGCCTGTGTAAGAATCCCTGTCAAAGAACACTTTTTATGTAAATAAAAAAGTTAACTATATTTTTACTTAAAACTTTCGTGACTGCAGGAATTCATGTTCTTGGTTCGTTAGGTAAAGTCACGTAAATAAAAAACAAAAAATAATAAAAATGCAATTAAAAAGAATAAAAATAAAATAAAGATAAAAATGCATTGAAAATTATGAAAGAAAAAAAACAACAATAAAAAGAGTTAAATACAATTAAAAATGCGAAGGTTTTCTGTTTTTATTATTTTCAATTGATTTTTAATTTTGTCTTCGTATTTTTTTATTGTATGGTTTTTTGCTTTTATGATTTTCCATTCATTTTTTATTTTTGTTACTTTGAAAAAATATTGTCCTTTGTATTTTGTTTGCTTTTGATTTATATTTACGTTACTTTACCGAATTAATCAATAACATAAATACTTTTAATTTAGGCATTCGTGGAACTGCTTTGAAAATGAAACCAAAATACTATTTCCCTTCCGGGGATTCGATCCCGAGAGGGGGCGGAGGGAGCGCCAAAACCTAACCAGTTGCCACACCAGGGAAATTGGTGTGTGTGCCTCCACGTGTCCTGTTTTCCCGCATTATCACCAGGCTTGAACTTCTACTGCTGACCGAAGGTTGTCCCAGGCAGTCGCCATCTCTTACGGTATCACGATTCCACAGTCAATCCCGTGAACAGATTCCATTGCTCCATCAACTCTCGAGCGAGCTCCCGATGTTGGAGGTGCCAGGACAGCAGGACATGTGGAGACACCTTCACCAGCTTCCCTGGTGGTCTAGTGGTTAGGATTCGGCGCTCTCACCGCCGCGGCCCGGGTTCGATTCCCGGTCAGGGAACTCTTTTTTATAAACAATAAAAAAAGTTATTTTCTTCTTTACGGAAAAGTTTAACTGCTTTAAAAAAGACACCATGAGCCTCATTCTGTGACCGGGAACTGAATCCAGACCGCAGCACTGAGAGCTTCGAATTTTAATCACCAGACCACCAGGGAAGTTGTGAGATGTACCTCCACGTGTCCTGCTGTCCCGCATCATCACCAGGCTTGATCTTCGATTGCTGACTGAAGTGTTCCCCAGGCAGTCGCCATCTCTTATGGTCTCACGATTCCACGTAAATCTCGTGAACAGATTCCAATGCACCATCAACTCTCGAGCGAGCTCCCGGTGATGGAGGTGCCAGGATAGCAGGACACGTGGAGGCACCTCCAACAGCTTCACTGGTAGTCTAGTGGTTAGGATTTGCCATTTCACCGCAGCGGCCTGGGTAAGAATCCCTGTCAAAGAACACTTTTTACGTAAAAAAAAAGTTAACTATTTTTTTACTTAAAACTTTCGTGGCTGCAGGAATTCATATTCTTGGTTCGTTAGGTAAAGTCACGTAAATAAAAAAACAAAAAATAATAGAAAATGCAATAAAAAATAATACAAATAAAATAAAGATGAAAATGCATTGAAAATTATGAAAGAAAAAAACCAACGATAAAAAGAGTTAAATAAAATAAAAAATGCGAAGGTTTTTTGCTTTTATGATTTTCCATTCATTTTTTTATTTTTGTTACTTAAAAAAAACATTAGTATTTTGTTTACTTTTTATTTCTATTCACGTGACTTTACCGAATTAAACAGGACCCTGCGGTGTGGGCTGGTGGGAATAATACTAAGTACCGGTACAGGGATATCGACCGGGTATAGAGGTGTAATAAAAGACTTGACCACGGTTTCTGGCTCAGTGTCCTTTATTCGGTCCGTACTGCGTTCCCACACGGCTGTCTCTCTTATTCTCTCTGTGCTGGTTCCGATGTCACTCCAGTCCACATCAGCAGCCCCGCTGCTGTTCTTGTCGCTCTTGCAGCCCCACAGCAGCTCCGCTGCTGTACTCTCACACAGCTCTCTTGGCTGTTCCTGCTGCAGCTCTGACAGCCTCGTGCTGTCTCCTTCTCGTCGCTCCTGCGACTCTTGGCAGCCACCCCGCTGCTCCTCACACACAGCCTCACTGCCTATCTCTATCTGCAGCTTTACACCTCCCAGTAGCTCCCTACTGTTCCCAGGGTTGGCTCCCGCTTCTGACGGTGCCCCCTCGGCTCGTACGCCCGCGTGGCCCCACACCTTTCCATTCACACCCCGACTGCCTTCTCCTTCCGGTTTACCCGCTTAAGGACCCCCTACCTTTCACCCACGTCACCTGGCTCCGCCTCCTCGTGACGTCACATCCGGAAGGTCGCTTTCGCCCGCATTACACCACCCTCCCCCATAGAAAAAACCCAGCCGACCTCGGCTGAACAACACCAAAGCGTAATGCGGTGAACCGACCTTCCCCCTTAAAGGACACTAAGCATGCAATATAACAACAAGAACAACACACAAGTAACATCGACGAACGTACGAAAGCATGCGATAAATACGACGGCAAGAACAAGAACAATAACAACATACAATCAACGAAACGTAAGCGATTTGGAACGAGTGCGGGTCGCCGGCCCGTCCCGGACGGTCGGCGGCCCACTTGTAGAACGGGGACGCGATGGAACACGAGAAATGACAGGGGGTAATTCCCCTGCTGCGATTGGAAGTCCACCGACATCTCGTGTCCCTGACGAATCAGTCTTGGTCATATTCGGCGAATGCGCCTGCAGCGGGGTCGGAAGGGTCGCCGGGCTTGAAGGTCCCGCAGCCTTGGCAGGCGCCCTCCGAGCAGGCCCACTCCTCCCCCGCGGTGTCACGGTCGGCCTGTCTGGAACAGGTACGACAGGCGCTCTAGCAAGATCAATGGACGCAGGCGGGGAAGAGTCAGAGTCAGCAGCAACAGACCCCGGCAAGGCAACATTGGGAGATGACGCATCACGTAGGGGAGCAACATATGGTTTCAACCGCGACGTATGAACAAACCAACGGCGAGAACCAAACTGAACGCGCGCCGACTGTGGATTGGGAACCTCAATGAGGCGCACAGGACCATGCCAAGGTTTGTGCAATTTAGGAGAGGTCCCCGGCCGCACCTGCGGGCAATGGAGCCAGGCCAGGTCTCCCACCTTCCAGGGGCACTCCTCCTCAGACCGCCGAGCATACCGCTCGTTCCGGGCCTGGGCTTTGGCCGTAGCCACGCGGGCGTTTTCCCGCGCCTCCGTAACCCGGCGAACCGTGTCCTGAATGTATTCAGGGAGTGGTTTACGAGGTCCCTTCACCCCAGTACCCAATTGCACATCCACCGGAGGCACGTTTTCCCGACCATACATAAGGTAAAACGGCGAATATCCTGTAGCCGCATGGGGCGTCATCCTGTACGCCGAAAGCACCCCGGGTTGTGCAGATCCCAATCCGATTGCTGCTCACTCACAGTATGGCAAAGCATGGCAGACAATGTCCTGTTCAGCCGCTCAACCATACCATCCGTCTGCGGATGGTATGGAGATGTCCGTATCTTCTTAGTCCCAAGGCCTGCGCACACTTCAGCCAACAATTTAGAAGATAAATTTCGGCCCTGGTCCGTGAGGAGTCTCTCCGGCGCCCCCTTGTCCATAATGTACCCAAACAAAAAGGCGTCGGTGATGGCCGCGGCCGACTGATCGGGCAACGGCCAGGCCATCGGCCAACGGGAGAGATACTCGACCCCTACCAGCAAATATTTATTTCCCCTCGCCGATGGTGGGAAGGGTCCCAATATGTCCAGTGCCACCAATTCATTGACTCGAGACACCTGAATCGACTTGAGAGGCGGCACGTAAGAATGTTTAGGCGGCTTACGCCGGGCGCATTCAGGGCACGCGCGCACGTGCCCTACGACATCTGTCGCCATGCCGTGCCAAAAATAATGACGTTGCAACGTCAACAAGGTCTTCTGCACCCCTAAATGCAATAGTGTGTCACAATGGAGAGTTCTAATCAACTCAAATCGCAAGGACGTTGGTACCACCACACGCCAGCTTTCCTGGAACCTTTCTTGCCACATAAGCAGACCATCTCGGAGAGCGGTTCGCGGCCCCACAGCCGAACTCGGACTCCCCTTGTCCCTCATAGACCGCTTCCGCATGGACAACAACGACTCGTCCATCATCTGTTCCCGAATCCAGACAGACCGCGGCAGATTCAAAACCCCATCAGTCGGTCCCGGTTCCATCGGAGTACCCGACTTCCCGACGGCCAACGTGAGCGGCTGAGGGGGGTTGAGAATCGGCGAACACCTATGCGTCCCCGACGCACATTTACAAGGGGCGCGCCCTGGTAATCTGGAAAGTGCGTCAGCGTTCGCATGGCGCACTCCCTTCCGATGTTGAATTTGGAAGGAAAACTCCTGCAGCGTGTCCAACCAACGTGCCCACTGTCCCGATGGCTGGTCCATTTTAAGTGCATATTGCAAGGCCGCATGATCCGTACGCACAATAAAAGAACGACCGTAAAGGTACGGTCGAAATTGCCGTAGGAAAAAAACAACCGCCAAAAGTTCTCTACGAGTGACAGAGTAGCGTGTTTCCGCAGGCGACAAGACTCGGCTACCATACGCCACGACGCGCTCTACGCCCCCTTTAGACTGTGATAATACCGCCCCAATACCTGTGTCACTCGCGTCCGTATCGAGAATGAAAGGGCGATCAAAATCGGGATAATCCAATGTCGGGGCCGTAGCCAATAGATCACGCAGACTCCGAAAGGCCGCCTCTTCCGGCTCTCCCCAAACAAATTTCCGTCCTTTACCCGTAAGGAGATGCAAGGGCCTCGCAATCGTCGCAAACCCCGGCACAAATCTTCGGTAATACGAGGCAAATCCCAAAAACCGTCGAACATCCCCCACAGAGGCCGGAGTCGGCCAATCCCGGACACACGCCGTCTTTTCCGGGTCCGTGGACACCCCCTCGGCACTCACAATGTGCCCCAAATAACGGACGGACCGTTGCAGTAGGTGGCATTTCTTTGGTTTGAATTTCAAATTGGCAGAGCGCATCCTCGTGAACACTGTCTCCAGCCGCGTCAAATGTTCCCCAAATGTGCGGCTGAACACAATAATATCGTCCAAATATATAAGACACGTCTCCCACTGCAACCCCGTCAAAACGAGCTCCATCAATCTTTGAAACGTAGCAGGGGCCGCATTCAATCCCATCGGGAGGCAGTTGAATTGAAATAACCCCTGCGGCGTACGGAATGCGGTTTTCTCCCGTGAGGACTCGTCAAGGGGAAGCTGCCAAAATCCCGAAGAGAGGTCCAGTGTGGAAAAGAACTTAGCCCCCGACAATGCGTCAAGGGAGTCGTCCATACGCGGCAGGGGGTACGCATCTGCCACCGATATCTTATTCAATTTCCGGAAATCGACACAAAATCTCAAGTTGCCATCCTTTTTCTTAACCAAGACCACAGGAGCGCCCCATGGGCTGTTAGATGGCGATATAATGTCCGCAGCCAACATGTCTTCCACCGCCCCCCGAACGTGTTCTCGCTCCGCTGGACTCATCCGATGCGAATTTAACCGAATAGGGGCAGCGTCGCCCGTCTCAATGTGATGGGAAAGCAACGATGTGCGTCCCAAATCCAAATCGTCGGAGCTGAACACATCCGAATACGTCAGCAACAATTTACGCAGCGCATCACGTTGCCCCACGGACAGGGAAGAATTTTCGTCACATAAGGTAGCGATCCAACGATTATCCGAACCCCTTGGCTCGGAAACACCAGCGACCACTCCTCGGCGATGCGGACAATCGTGCGTCGCGAACGCCGTAGTGGCATGTGCCACAACCGTACCGGCCGGAACACGGATGTTTTCCACCCCCGCATTAAGCACCTGTAAAACCGGTAATTGATCCGGCCGGACGATGGTCTGTGCCCCAACTAACGCCAATCCCGT
The DNA here is from genome assembly GCF_964198595.1 of Lampetra fluviatilis. Lineage (NCBI taxonomy): Eukaryota > Metazoa > Chordata > Hyperoartia > Petromyzontiformes > Petromyzontidae > Lampetra > Lampetra fluviatilis. Next base: position 695,689 of record NC_136288.1, read on the forward strand.
TGTTATCGTGGCGGATGGTGACAACAAGACCCCTAATGCTCCTAGCCGATTGGGCAGGGGCTTCCGATACCGCAAGGGTATAAGCATCTGTGAACCAGGTGGGATGTCCACAGATGCGACGGACAGCGCCTGCACCTGTACGGCCGAAGCAGGTCGCCCCCAGGGCGACGGCAGAAACGAGATTCGACGGCCCCCCGGCAATTCAATACAATTTTCATTGATTTTAATCAAAATGGGCATCTTAGCCAAAAAATCCGTGCCTAGTAAGCAAGGAACCGCCAAAGATCTCGATATTAACACAACGCCCGAAGCCGACACATCCCCTATAGATATCTTAGCATCCACCTGGCCCACAATCCCCATACTACCCCCGTTTGCAGCGACGCAAGACCCATAAACCGGACGCACAGCCCCCGGCGGAATGCCCAACAGATGGAAAATGACATCCGATATAATAGTCGCAGACGCTCCCGAGTCGACCAAAATGCGCACGTCCACACCTTGTATGGACCCCGGTACAGTGGACGAACCCGTAGCGGCCGCGACAACTCTCCGTGCCAATTTGCGCCACTGCGTAACTGAATGACAAGGCCCCGTCGATGGCCTTTCTTTAACAACAACAATAGGATCGCGCAACACAGGTGGTGGGTGAGGTGTAAAGCCTTGCCGAGTGTCTGGTGCGTGCCGACATGCCTGTTTCGGAGGTTCCTTGGTCGGCTTGTCCGGTGTTGTGGGCTCCTGCTGCGGCGGACCCGGGAAGCGGGCCCAGCAATCTTTGGCGTAATGGCCCCTACGGCCGCAGCGGAAGCAATCGGCCTCGTTGCGCCGAAGCGCAGGTCCTGCATCCCGGCGGCCCCGTCCCGATGGCGTAGCGCGCGGCCCCGGCCTTCCGCGTCCCGGCCATGGAGAGGAGGCAGCCGTCAGCTCCTGTGGACCCCGCTCATCCGGCACATAGATCGCCCTTGTGGGGTCCCACCCCATCGCGCCTCCTTCCTTGACGGGCCCACCCGTCCATGCCGCCACTTGCTTCCAGCGACGGAGATTAAACTGCGCATCCAGACACTTTGCTGCCGCCCGGGACGTGAGCTTCTCATGCCCACACACAGGCATGGGGATCCCCAGATCCCGAGACAGCTCCAGCATTTTTCCCAATATGAGGGGCTCGAGCAGATCCTGTGGCGTGTCAGGATATGCTGCCATGGCCAGCTCCAACACCGCACCCCTGAACCCCACGGGCGATTCTTCGGGTGCTCGTTGTCGTTGAGCGAATCGCCGATGCGCGTCGTCAGGTGGCTCATAGGCGTCGGCCATTTCCTCAAAAACTCCACATAAAGTCTTCTTCTTATCGGCCGTTATGGAACGGAAAAATCGAACAGATTCGTCGTCCAGTAGAGTCGGCAACACTTCCAAGGCCTCCGCATCGGTCCATCTTGCTGAACGAACCGCCGCCAAAAATCGGCAGGCGAAAGCGCTCCAATCGCCCCCGATAGAGAATTCCTTAACTGTAGTAAGGTGGCGACTCCGACTCCTCTTTACGCCGTCTTCCAATGATGGTTGTTGTGGAGGTAAATTCAAAATGGCGTCGGCCCGCGGCGTGGCCAAGATGGCGGTTTGGCGCCCCGGAGCGCGCAAGATGGCGTCTTCTTGCCGCGTGGCCAATGGCGGCGGCAGGGCAGGCAACGTGGCGGCCCGTGGAGCACCTTCTCGTTCCATCGTCGTCCTTGGCGTAACGAGGTGACACAGATGCGCCAGGACGTCCTTGAGTGTCTCCAGTTGTTCTGCCACCTGTTGCCATCTTTGCTCAGCGTCCGATGTTGTTGACGGACCCGCCATCGCGCCGACATCTTCCACGCCCGTCCCCGTGCTCGCCTCAGCAGGGCTCTCCTCCACCACCCCAGCAAAATCCGTGGTCGGAGGGAATTCGTCGTCGTCGGACGAAGAAGCCGATGCTGGCGCCGGGGGAATTTTCTTCCTTACTTGCTTAGACATGCCGTTTCACTTCTGACCCCAGTGTAATAAAAGACTTGACCACGGTTTCTGGCTCACTGTCCTTTATTCGGTCCGTACTGCGTTCCCACACGGCTGTCTCTCTTATTCTCTCTGTGCTGGTTCCGATGTCACTCCAGTCCACATCAGCAGCCCCGCTGCTGTTCTTGTCGCTCTTGCAGCCCCACAGCAGCTCCGCTGCTGTACTCTCACACAGCTCTCTTGGCTGTTCCTGCTGCAGCTCTGACAGCCTCGTGCTGTCTCCTTCTCGTCGCTCCTGCGACTCTTGGCAGCCACCCCGCTGCTCCTCACACACAGCCTCACTGCCTATCTCTATCTGCAGCTTTACACCTCCCAGTAGCTCCCTACTGTTCCCAGGGTTGGCTCCCGCTTCTGACGGTGCCCCCTCGGCTCGTACGCCCGCGTGGCCCCACACCTTTCCATTCACACCCCGACTGCCTTCTCCTTCCGGTTTACCCGCTTAAGGACCCCCTACCTTTCACCCACGTCACCTGGCTCCGCCTCCTCGTGACGTCACATCCGGAAGGTCGCTTTCGCCCGCATTACAGAGGAATTAAAGAAAAAATTACTGTATTCTAGTGTAATGTTAATTAAAAGTGTTTGTTTTGACAAGAAACGCTGTGAGATTTAAAGACTCGCAGTCTTTCATTTCCAAACGATCACATCTGAGATCAATTGACCACCACCTTTTGCACTAGGCCTCGCGAAGCCTCCCGCACTAGGCCTCGCGAAGCCTGCCGCACTAGGCCTCGCGAAGCCTGCTGCACTAGGCCTCGTGAAGCCTTCTCTGCAGTAGACTTAGCGAAGCCTTCTGCACTAGGCCTCGCGAAGCCTCTGCAGTAGGCCTCGCGAAGCCTTCCCTGCAATAGGCCTCGCGAAGCCTTTTCTGCAGTAGGCCTCGCGATGCCTTTTCTGCAGTAGGCCTCGCAAAGCCTGCCGCACTAGGCCTCGCGAAGCCTGCCGCACTAGGCCTCGCGCCATGCTTTTCGTGCACAAATAAGGCGAATAAATGTATCTCGTCTCTGTGTTAATAAATGTATCTTGTCTCTGTATTAAAAAAACGTGCTGCGTTTCAGTAAAGTAAATTTGAAGCGAAGTTTAAAGTTTCACCGTGAGGCGCCGGAAGCGACGGCTATCTTGTTTAGTTCACAGATCGCAGGGGGCGCGGGTGGCCATCTTGTCGGACAGACGGACGGACGGACACATTAATCTATTGGTGGTCTGGTCCACTTCGTTCCTACCAGTATCAATACTATAAATACTTTACCGAATTAATCAATACTATAAATACTTTTAATTCAGGTATTCGTGGAACTGCTTTGAAAATGAAACCAAAATACTATTTCCCTTACGGGGATTCGATCCTGAGCGGGGGCGGAGGGAGCGCCCAAACTAACCAGTTTCCACACCAGAGAAATTGGTGATTGTGCCTCCACGTGTCCTGCTGTCCCGCATCATCACCAGGCTTGATCTTCGATTGCTGACCGAAGGTTTTCCCAGGCAGTCGCCATCTCTTACGGTATCACGATTCCACAGTCAAACCTGTGAACAGATTCCATTGCTCCAACAACTCTCGAGCGAGCTCCCAGTGTTGGAGGTGCCAGGATAGCAGGACACGTGGAGGCACCTCCAACAGCTTCACTGGTAGTCTAGTGGTTAGGATTTGCCATTTCACCGCAGCGGCCTGGGTGAGAATCCCTGTCAAAGAATGCTTTTTACGTAAATAAAAAAGTTAACTATTTTTTTACTTAAAACTTTCGTGACTGCAGGAATTCATATTCTTGGTTCGTTAGGTAAAGTCACGTAAATAAAAAACAAAAAATAATAAAAAATGCAATTAAAAAGAATAAAAATAAAATAAAGATTAAAATGCATTGAAAATTCTGAAAGAAAAAACCAACAATAAAAATAGTTAAATACAATTAAAAATGCGAAGGTTTTTTGCTTTTATTATTTTCAATTGATTTTTAATTTTGTCTTCGTATTTTTTTATTGTATGGTGTTTTGCTTTTATGATTTTCCATTCATTTTTTATTTTTGTTACTTTGAAAAAATATTGTCCTTTGTATTTTGTTTGCTTTTGATTTATATTTACGTGACTTTACGGAATTAATCAATAACATAAATACTTTTAATTTAGGCATTCGTGGAACTGCTTTGAAAATGAAACCAAAATACTATTTCCCTTCCGGGGATTCGATCCCGAGAGGGGGCGGAGGGAGCGCCAAAAACTAACCAGTTGCCACACCAGGGAAATTGGTGTGTGTGCCTCCACGTGTCCTGTTTTCCCGCATTATCACCAGGCTTGAACTTCTACTGCTGACCGAAGGTTGTCCCAGGCAGTCGCCATCTCTTACGGTATCACGATTCCACAGTCAATCCCGTGAACAGATTCCATTGCTCCATCAACTCTCGAGCGAGCTCCAGATGTTGGAGGTGCCAGGACAGCAGAACATGTGGAGACACCTTAACCAGCTTCCCTGGTGGTCTAGTGGTTAGGATTCGGCGCTCTCACCGCCGCGGCCCGGGTTCGATTCCCGGTCAGGGAACACTTTTTTTATAAATAATAAAAAAGTTATTTTCTTCTTTACGGAAAAGTTTAACTGCTTTAAAAAAGACACCAAGAGCCTCATTCCGTGACCGGGAACTAAACCCCGACCGCAGCACTGAGAGCTTCGAATTTTAATCAACAGACCACCAGGGAAGTTGTGAGATGTACTTCCACATGTCCTGCTGTCCCGCATCATCACCAGGCTTGATCTTCGATTGCTGACTGAAGTGTTCCCCAGGAAGTCGCCATCTCTTATGGTCTCACGATTCCACGTAAATCTCGTGAACAGATTCCAATGCACCATCAACTCTCGAGCGAGCTCCCGGTGTTGGAGGTGCCAGGATAGCAGGACACGTGGAGGCACCTCCAACAGCTTCACTGGTAGTCTAGTGGTTAAGAATCCCTGTCAAAGAATATTTCTTACGTAAATAAAAAAGTTAACTATTTTTTTACTTAAAACTTTCGTGACTGCAGGAATTCATATTCTTGGTTCGTTAGGTAAAGTCACGTAAATAAAAAAACCAAAAATAATAGAAAATGCAATTAAAAAGAATAAAAATAAAATAAAGATAAAAATGCATTGAAAATTATGAAAGAAAAAAACCAACAATGAAAAGAGTTAAATAAAATAAAAAAATGCGAATGTTTTTTGCTTTTATGATTTTCCATTCATTTTTTTTATTTTTGTTACTTAAAAAAAAAACATTAGTATTTTGTTTACTTTTTATTTCTATTTACGTGACTTTACCGAATTAAACAGGACCCTGCGGGGTGGGCTGGTAGGAATAATACTTAGTACCGGTACAGTGATATCGACCGGGTATAGAGGAGTTAAAGAAAAAATTACTGTATTCTAGTGTAATGTTAATTAAAAGTGTTTGTTTTGACAAGAAACGCTGTGAGATTTAAAGACTCGCAGTCTTTCATTTCCAAACGATCACATCTGAGATTAATTGACCACCACCTTTTGCACTAGGCCTCGCGAAGCCTCCCGCACTAGGCCTCGCGAAGCCTGCCGCACTAGGCCTCGCGAAGCCTGCTGCACTAGGCCTCGCGAAGCCTTCTCTGCAGTAGACTTAGCGAAGCCTTCTGCACTAGGCCTCGTGAAGCCTCTGCAGTAGTCCTCGCGAAGCCTTCCCTGCAGTAGGCCTCGCGATGCCTCTTCTGCAGTAGGCCTCGCAAAGCCTGCCGCACTAGGCCTCGCGAAGCCTGCCGCACTAGGCCTCGCACCGTGCTTTTCGTGCACAAATAAGGCAATTAAATGTATCTCGTCTCTGTGTTGATAAATGTATCTTGTCTCTGTGTTAAAAAAAAACGTGCTGCGTTTCAGTGAAGTAAATTTGAAGCGAAGTTTAAAGTTTCGCTATGAGGCGCCGGAAGCGACGGCCATCTTGTTTAGTTCACAGATCGCAGGGGGCGCGGGCGGCCATCTTGTCGGACAGACGGACGGACACATTAATCTATTGGTGGTCTGGTCCACTTGGTTCCTACCAGTATCAATACTATAAATACTTTACCGAATTAATCAATACTATAATACTTTTAATTCAGGTATTCGTGGAACTACTTTGAAAATGAAACCAAAATACTATTTCCCTTACGGGGATTCGATCCCGAGCAGGGGCGGAGGGAGCGCCAAAACCTAGCCAGTTGCCACACCAGAGAAATTGGTGATTGTGCCTCCACGTGTCCTGCTGTCCCGCATTATCACCAGGCTTGAACTTCTACTGCTGACCGAAGGTGTTCCTAGGCAGTCGCCATCTCTTATGGTATCACGATTCCACAGTCAATCCCGTGAACAGATTTCATTGCTCCATCAACTCTCGAGCGAGCTCCCGGTGTTGGAGGTGCCAGGACAGCAGGACATGTGGAGACACCTTAATCAGCTTCCCTGGTGGTCTAGTGGTTAGGATTCGGCGCTCTCACCGCCGCGGCCCGGGTTCGATTCCCGGTCAGAGAACTCTTTTTTATAAACAATGAAAAAAGTTATTTTCTTCTTTACGGAAAAGTGTAACTGCTTAAAAAAGACACCAAGAGCCTCATTCCGTGACAGCGAACTGAATCCAGACCGCAGCACTGAGAGCTTCGAATTTTAATCACCAGACCACCAGGGAAGTTGTTAGATGTACCTCCACGTGTCCTGCTGTCCCGCATCATCACCAGGCTTGATCTTCGATTGCTGACTGAAGTGTTCCCCAGGCAGTCGCCATCTCTTATGGTCTCACGATTCCACGTAAATCTCGTGAACAGATTCCAATGCACCATCAACTCTCGAGCGAGCTCCCGGTGTTGGAGGTGCCAGGATAGCAGGACACGTGGAGGCACCTCCAACAGCTTCACTGGTAGTCTAGTGGTTAGGATTTGCCATTTCACCGCAGCGGCCTGGGTAAGAATCCCTGTCAAAGAACACTTTTTACGTAAATAAAAAAGTTAACTATTTTTTTACTTAAAACTTTCGTGGCTGCAGGCATTCATATTTTTGGTTCGTTAGGTAAAGTCACGTAAATAAAAAATAATAAAAAATGCAATTAAAAAGAATACAAATAAAATAAAGATAAAAATGCATTGAAAATTATGAAAGAAAAAAAACAACAATAAAAAGAGTTAAATAAAATAAAAAATGCGAAGGTTTTTTGCTTTTATGATTTTCCATTCATTTTTTTTTGTTACTTAAAAAAAAAAAATTAGTATTTTGTTTACTTTTTATTTCTATTTACGTGACTTTACCGAATTAAACAGGACCCTGCGGGGTGGGCTGGTAGGAATAATACTAAGTACCGGTACAGGGATATCGACCGGGTATAGAGGAGTTAAAGAAAAAATTACTGTATTCTAGTGTAATGTTAATTAAAAGTGTTTGTTTAGAAAAAAACGCTGTGAGATTTAAAGACTCGCAGTCTTTCATTTCCAAACGATCACAGCTGAGATTAATTGACCACCACCTTTTGCACTAGGCCTCGCGAAGCCTCCCGCACTAGGCCTCGCGAAGCCTGCCGCACTAGGCCTCGCGAAGCCTGCTGCACTAGGCCTCGTGAAGCCTTATCTGCAGTAGACTTAGCGAAGCCTTCTGCACTAGGCCTCGCGAAGCCTCTGCAGTAGGCCTCGCGAAGCCTTCCCTGCAGTAGGCCTCGCGAAGCCTTCTCTGCAGTAGGCCTCTCGATGCCTTTTCTGCAGTAGGCCTCGCAAAGCCTGCCGCACTAGGCCTCGCGAAGCCTGCCGCACTAGGCCTCGCGCCGTGCTTTTCGTGCACAAAAAAGGCCATTAAATGTATCTCGTCTCTGTGTTAATAAATGTATTTTGTCTCTGTATTTAAAAAAACGTGCTGCGTTTCAGTAAAGTAAATTTGAAACGAAGTTTAAAGTTTCACCGTGAGGCGCCGGAAGCGACGGCCATCTTCTTTAGTTCACAGATCGCAGGGGGCGCGGGCGGCCATCTTGTCGGACAGACGGATGGACGGGCACATTAATCTATTGGTGGTCTGGTCCACTTCGTTCCTACCAGTATCAATACTATAAATACTTTACCGAATTAATCAATACTCTAAATACTTTTAATTCAGGTATTCGTGGAACTGCTTTGAAAATGAAACCAAAATACTATTTCCCTTACGGGGATTCGATCCTGAGCGGGGGCGGAGGGAGCGCCAAAACCTAACCAGTTTCCACACCAGAGAAATTGGTGATTGTGCCTCCACGTGTCCTGTTTTCCCGCATTATCACCAGGCTTGAACTTCTACTGCTGACCGAAGGTTTTCCCAGGCAGTCGCCATCTCTTACGGTATCACGATTCCACAGTCAAACCTGTGAACAGATTCCATTGCTCCAACAACTCTCGAGCGAGCTCCCGGTGTTGGAGGTGCCAGGACGTCAGGACATGTGGAGACACCTCAACCAGTTTCCCTGGTGGTCAAGTGGTTAGGATTCGGCGCTCTCACCGCCGTGGCCCGTGTTCGATTCCCGGTCAGGGAACAATTTTTATAAATAATAAAAAAGAGTTATTTTCTTCTTTACGGAAAAGTTTAACTTCTTTAAAAAAGACACCAAGAGCCTCATTCCGTGACCGGGAACTGAACCCAGACCGCAGCACTGAGAGCTTCGAATTTTAATCACCAGACCACCAGGGAAGTTGTAAGATGTACCTCCATGTGTCCTGCTGTCCCGCATCATCACCAGGCTTGATCTTCGATTGCTGACTGAAGTGTTCCCCAGGCAGTCTCCATCTCTTATGGTCTCACGATTCCACGTAAATCTCGTGAACAGATTCCAATGCACCATCAACTCTCGAGCGAGCTCCCGGTGATGGAGGTGCCAGGATAGCAGGACACGTGGAGGCACCTCCAACAGCTTTACTGGTAGTCTAGTGGTTAGGATTTGCCATTTCACCGCAGGGGCCTGGGTGAGAATCCCTGTCAAAGAATGCTTTTTACCTAAATAAAAAAGTTAACTATTTTTTTACTTAAAACTTTCGTGACTGCAGGAATTCATGTTCTTGGTTTGTTAGGTAAAGTCATGTAAACAAAAAACTAAAAATAATAAAAATGCAATTGAAAAGAATAAAAATAAAATAAAGATAAAAATGCATTGAAAATTATGAAAGAAAAAAACCAACAATAAAAAGAGTTAAATAAAATTAAAAATGCGAAGGTTTTTTCTTTTTATTATTTTCAATTGATTTTTAATTTTGTCTTCGTATTTTTTTATTGTATGGTTTTTTGCTTTTATGATTTTCCATTCATTTTTTATTTTTGTTACTTTGAAAAAATATTGTCCTTGGTATTTTGTTTGCTTTTTATTTCTATTTACGTGACTTTACCGAAGTAATCAATAATATGAATACTTTTAATTCAGGCATTCGTGGAACTGCTTTGAAAATGAAACCAAAATACTATTTCCCTTACGGGGATTCGATCACGAGCGGGGGCGGAGGGAGCGCCAAAACCTAACCAGTTGCTACACCAGAGAAATTGGTGATTGTGGCTCCACGTGTCCTGCTGTCCCGCATTATCACCAGGCTTGAACTTCTACTGCTGATCGAAGGTGTTCCTAGGCAGTCGCCATCTCTTATGGTATCACGATTCCACAGTCAATCCCGTGAACAGATTCCATTGATCCATCAACTCTCGAGCGAGCTCCCGGTGTTGGAGGTGCCAGGACAGCAGGACATGTGGAGACACCTTAACCAGCCTCCTTGGTGGTCTAGTGGTTTGGTTTCGGCGCTCTCACCGCCGCGGCCCGGGTTCGATTCCCGGTCAGGGAACTCTTTTTTATAAACAATAAAAAAAGTTATTTTCTTCTTTACGGAAAAGTTTAACTGCTATAAAAAAGACACCAAGAGCCTCATTCCGTGACAGGGAACTGAATCCAGACTGCAGCACTGAGAGCTTCGAATTTTAATCACCAGACCACCAGGGAAGTTGTTAGATGTACCTCCACGTGTCCTGCTGTCCCGCATCATCACCAGGCTTGATCTTCGATTGCTGACTGAAGTGTTCCCCAGGCAGTCGCCATCTCTTATGGTCTCACGATTCCACATAAATCTCGTGAACAGATTCCAATGCACAATCAACTCTCGCGCGAGCTCCCGGTGTTGGAGGTGCCAGGATAGCAGGACACGTGGAGGCACCTCCAACAGCTTCACTGGTAGTCTAGTGGTTAGGATTTGCCATTTCACCGCAGCGGCCTGGGTAAGAATCCCTGTCAAAGAACACTTTTTACGTAAATAAAAAAGTAATTTTTTTTTTTTACTTAAAACTTTCGTGACTGCAGGAATTCATATTCTTGGTTCGTTAAGTAAAGTCACTTAAATAAAAATCGGCCTGGGTAAGAATCCCTGTCAAAGAACACTTTTTACGTAAATAAAAGTTAACTATTTTATTACTTAAAACTTTCGTGACTGCAGGAATTCATATTCTTGGTTCGTTAGGTAAAGTCACGTAAATAAAAAATAATAATAAAAAAATTCAATTCAAAAGAAAAAAATAAAATAAAGATGAAAATGCATTGCAAATTATGAAAGAAAAAAACCAACAATAAAAAGAGTTAAATAAAATAAAAAATGCGAAGGTTTTTTGCTTTTATGATTTTCCATTCATTTTTTTATTTTTGTTACTTAAAAAAAAAACATTAGTATTTTGTTTACTTTTTATTTCTATTTACGTGACTTTACCGAATTTAACAGGACCCTGCGGGGTGGGCTGGTAGGAATAATACTTAGTACCGGTACAGGGATATCGACCGGGTATAGAGGAGTTAAAGAAAAAAATACTGTATTCTAGTGTAATGTTAATTAAAAGTGTTTGTTTTGACAAGAAACGCTGTGAGATTTAAAGACTCGCAGTCTTTCATTTCCAAACGATCACATCTGAGATTAATTGACCACCACCTTTTGCACTAGGCCTCGCGAAGCCTCCCGCACTAGGCCTTGCGAAGCCTGCCGCACTAGGCCTCGCGAAGCCTGCTGCACTAGGCCTCGCGAAGCCTTCTCTGCAGTAGACTTAGCGAAGCCTTCTGCACTAGGCCTCGCGAAGCCTCTGCAGTAGGCCTCGCGAAGCCTTCCCTGCAGTAGGCCTCGCGCCGTGCTTTTCGGGCACAAATAAGGCGATTAAATGTATCTCGTCTCTGTGTTAATAAATGTATCTTGTCTCTGTGTTAAAAAAACGTGCTGCGTTTCAGTAAAGTAAATTTGAAGCGAAGTTTAAAGTTTCACCGTGAGGCGCCGGAAGCGACGGTCATCTTGTTTAGTTCACAGATCGCAGGGGGCGCGGGCGGCCATCTTGTAGGACAGACGGACGGACGGACACATTAATCTATTGGTGGTCTGGTCCACTTCGTTCCTACCATTATCAATACTATAAATACTTTACCGAATTATTCAATACTATAAATACTTTTAATTCAGGTATTCGTGGAACTGCTTTGAAAATGAAACCAAAATACTATTTCCCTTACGGGGATTCGATCAAGAGCGGGGGCGGAGGGAGCGCCAAAACCTAACCAGTTGCCACACCAGAGAAATTGGTGATTGTGCCTCCACGTGTCCTGTTTTCCCGCATTATCACCAGGCTTGAACTTCTACTCCTGACCGAAGGTTTTCCCAGGCAGTCGCCATCTCTTACGGTATCACGATTCCACAGTCAAACCCGTGAACAGATTCCATTGCTCCAACAACTCTCGAGCGAGCTCCCGGTGTTGGAGGTGCCAGGACAGCAGGACATGTGGAGACACCTCAACCAGCTTCCGTGGTGGTCTAGTGGTTAGGATTCGGCGCTCTCACTGCCGCGGCCTGGATTCGATTCTCGGTCAGGGAACAATTTTTATAAATAATAAAAAAAGTTATTTTCTTCTTTACGGAAACGTTTAACTGCTTTAAAAAAGACACCAAGAGCCTCATTCCATGACCGGGAACTGAACCCAGACCGCAGCACTGAGAGCTTCGAATTTTAATCACCAGACCACCAGGGAAGTTGTTAGATGCACCTCCACGTGTCCTGCTGTCCCGCATCATCACCAGGCTTAATCTTCGATTGCTGACTGAAGTGTTCCCCAGGCAGTCGCCATCTCTTATGGTCTCACGATTCCACGTAAATCTCGTGAACAGATTCCAATGCACCATCAACTCTCGAGCGAGCTGCCGGTGTTGGAGGTGCCAGGATAGCAGGACTCGTGGAGGCACCTCCAACAGCTTTACTGGTAGTCTAGTGGTTAGGATTTGCCATTTCACCGCAGCGGCCTGGGTGAGAATCCCTGTCAAAGAACACTTTTTACGTAAATAAAAAAGTTAACTATTTTTTTACTTAAAACTTTCGTGACTGCAGGAATTAATATTCTTGGTTCGTTAGGTAAAGTCACGTAAATAAAAAACAAAAAAATAATAAAAAAATTCAATTCAAAAGAAAAAAATAAAATAAAGATGAAAATGCATTGAAAATTATGAAAGAAAAAAACCAACAATAAAAAGAGTCAAATAAAATAAAAAATGCGAAGGTTTTTTGCTTTTATGATTTTCCATTCATTTTTTTTTGTTACTTAAAAAAAAAAACATTAGTATTTTGTTTGCTTTTTATTTCTATTTACGTGACTTTACCGAATTAAACAGGACCCTGCGGGGTGGGCTGGTAGGAGTAATACTTAGTACCGGTACAATGATATCGACTGGGTATAGAGGAGTTAAAGAAAAAAATACTGTATTCTAGTGTAATGTTAATTAAAAGTGTTTGTTTTGACAAGAAACGCTCTGAGATTTAAAGACTCGCAGTCTTTCATTTCCAAACGATCACATCTGAGATTAATTGACCACCACCTTTTGCACTAGGCCTCGCGAAGCCTCCCGCACTAGGCCTCGCGAAGCCTGCCGCACTAGGCCTCGCGAAGCCTGCTGCACTAGGCCTCGCGAAGCCTTCTCTGCAGTAAACTTAGCGAAGCCTTCTGCACTAGGCCTCGCGAAGCCTCTGCAGTAGGCCTCGCGAAGCCTTCCCTGCAGTAGGCCTCGCGCCGTGCTTTTGGTGCACAAATAAGGCGATTAAATGTATTTCGTCTCTGTGTTAATAAATGTATCTTGTCTCTGTGTTAAAAAAACGTGCTGCGTTTCAGTAAAGTAAATTTGAAGCGAAGTTTAAAGTTTCACCGTGAGGCGCCGGAAGCGACGGTCATCTTGTTTAGTTCACAGATCGCAGGGGGCGCGGGCGGCCATCTTGTCGGACAGACGGACGGACGGACACATTAATCTATTGGTGGTCTGGTCCACTTCGTTCCTACCATTATCAATACTATAAATACTTTACCGAATTAATCAATACTATAAATACTTTTAATTCAGGTATTCGTGGAACTGCTTTGAAAATGAAACCAAAATACTATTTCCCTTACGGGGATTCGATCAAGAGCGGGGGCGGAGGGAGCGCCAAAACCTAACCAGTTGCCACACCAGAGAAATTGGTGATTGTGCCTCCACGTGTCCTGTTTTCCCGCATTATCACCAGGCTTGAACTTCTACTCCTGACCGAAGGTTTTCCCAGGCAGTCGCCATCTCTTACGGTATCACGATTCCACAGTCAAACCCGTGAACAGATTCCATTGATCCATCAACTCTCGAGCGAGCTCCCGGTGTTGGAGGTGCCAGGACAGCAGGACATGTGGAGACACCTTAACCAGCTTCCTTGGTGGTCTAGTGGTTAGGATTCGGCGCTCTCACCACCACGGCCCAGGTTCGATTCCTGGTCAGGGAACTCTTTTTTATAAACAATAAAAAAAGTTATTTTCTTCTTTACGGAAAAGTTTAACTGCTTTAAAAAAGACACCAAGAGCCTCATTCCGTGACAGGGAACTGAATCCAGACCGCAGCACTGAGAGCTTCGAATTTTAATCACCAGACCATCAGGGAAGTTGTTAGATGTACCTCCACGTGTCCTGCTGTCCCGCATCATCACCAGGCTTGATCTTCGATTGCTGACTGAAGTGTTCCCCAGGCAGTCGCCATCTCTTATGGTCTCACGATTCCACGTAAATCTCGTGAACAGATTCCAATGCACCATCAACTATCGCGCGAGCTCCCGGTGTTGGAGGTGCCAGGATAGCAGGACACGTGGAGGCACCTCCAACAGCTTCACTGGTAGTCTAGTGGTTAGGATTTGCCATTTCACCGCAGCGGCCTGGGTAAGAATCCCTGTCAAAGAACACTTTTTACGTAAATAAAAAAGTTAAATTTTTTTTTTACTTAAAACTTTAGTGACTGCAGGAATTCATATTCTTGGTTCGTTAAGTAAAGTCACGTAAATAAAAAGCGGCCTGGGTAAGAATCCCTGTCAAAGAACACTTTTTACGTAAATAATAAAGTTAAATTTTTTTTTACTTAAAACTTTCGTGACTGCAGGAATTCATATTCTTGGTTCGTTAGGTAAAGTCACGTAAACAAAAAACTAAAAATAATAAAAATGCAATTCAAAAGAATAAAAATAAAATTAAGATGAAAATGCATTGAAAATTATGAAAGACAAAAGCCAACAATAAAAAGAGTTAAGTAAAATAAAAAATGCGAAGGTTTTTTGCTTTTATGATTTTCTATTCATTTTTTTATTTTTGTTACTTAAAAATAAAACATTAGTATTTTGTTTACTTTTTATTTCTATTTACGTGACTTTACCGAATTAAACAGGACCCTGCGGGTTGGGCTGGTAGGAATAATACTTAGTACCGGTACAGGGATATCGACCGGGTATAGAGGAGTTAAAGAAAAAAATACTGTATTCTAGTGTAATGTTAATTAAAAGTGTTTGTTTTGACAAGACACGCTGTGAGATTTAAAGACTCGCAGTCTTTAATTTCCAAACGATCACATCTGAGATTAATTGACCACCACCTTTTGCACTAGGCCTCGCGAAGCCTCCCGCACTAGGCCTCGCGAAGACTGCCGCACTAGGCCTCGCGAAGCCTTCTCCGCAGTAGACTTAGCGAAGCCTTCTGCACTAGGCCTCGCGAAGCCTTTGCAGTAGGCCTCGCGAAGCCTTTTCTGCAGTAGGCCTCGCAAAGCCTGCCGCACTAGGCCTCGCGAAGCCTTCCCTGCAGTAGGCCTCGCGCCGTGCTTTTCGTGCACAAATAAGGCGATTAAATGTATCTCGTCTCTGTGTTAATAAATGTATCTTGTCTCTGTGTTAAAAAAACGTGCTGCGTTTCAGTAAAGTAAATTTGAAGCGAAGTTTAAAGTTTCACCGTGAGGCGCCGGAAGCGACGGCCATCTTGTTTAGTTCACAGATCGCAGGGGGCGCGGGCGGCCATCTTGTAGGACAGACGGACGGACGGACACATTAATCTATTGGTGGTCTGGTCCACTTCGTTCCTACCATTATCAATACTATAAATACTTTACCGAATTAATCAATACTATAAATACTTTTAATTCAGGTATTCGTGGAACTGCTTTGAAAATGAAACCAAAATACTATTTCCCTTACGGGGATTCGATCAAGTGCGGGGGGGGAGGGAGCGCCAAAACCTAACCAGTTGCCACACCAGAGAAATTGGTGATTGTGCCTCCACGTGTCCTGTTTTCCCGCATTATCACCAGGCTTGAACTTCTACTCCTGACCGAAGGTTTTCCCAGGCAGTCGCCATCTCTTACGGTATCACGATTCCACAGTCAAAACCGTGAACAGATTCCATTGATCCATCAACTCTCGAGCGAGCGCCCGGTGTTGGAGGTGCCAGGACAGCAGGACATGTGGAGACACCTCAACCAGCTTCCCTGGTGGTCTAGTGGTTAGGATTCGGCGCTCTCACTGCCACGGCCTGGATTCGATTCTCGGTCAGGGAACAATTTTTATAAATAATAAAAAGTTATTTTCTTCTTTACGGAAACGTTTAACTGCTTTAAAAAAGACACCAAGAGCCTCATTCCGTGACCGGGAACTGAACCCAGACCGCTGCACTGAGAGCGTCGAATTTTAATCACCAGACCACCAGGGAAGTTGTTAGATGCACCTCCACGTGTCCTGCTGTCCCGCATCATCACCAGGCTTGATCTTCGATTGCTGACTGAAGTGTTCCCCAGGCAGTCGCCATCTCTTATGGTCTCACGATTCCACGTAAATCTCGTGAACAGATTCCAATGCACCATCAACTCTCGAGCGAGCTGCCGGTGTTGGAGGTGCCAGGATAGCAGGACTCGTGGAGGCACCTCCAACAGCTTTACTGGTAGTCTAGTGGTTAGGATTTGCCATTTCACCGCAGCGGCCTGGGTGAGAATCCCTGTCAAAGAAAACTTTTTACGTAAATAAAAAAGTTAACTATTTTTTTACTTAAAACTTTCGTGACTGCAGGAATTAATATTCTTGGTTCGTTAGGTAAAGTCACGTAAATAAAAAACCAAAAAATAATAAAAAAATTCAATTCAAAAGAAAAAAATAAAATAAAGATGAAAATGCATTGAAAATTATGAAAGAAAAAAAACCAACAATAAAAAGAGTTAAATAAAATTAAAAATGCGAAGGTTTTTTTGCTTTTATGATTTTCCATTCATTTTTTAATTTTTGTTACTTAAAAAAAAACATTAGTATTTTGTTTAATTTTTATTTCTATTTACGTGACTTTACCGAATTTAACAGGACCCTGCGGGGTGGGCTGGTAGGAATAATACTTAGTACCGGTACAGGGATATCGACCGGGTATAGAGGAGTTAAAGAAAAAATTACTGTATTCTAGTGTAATGTTAATTAAAAGTGTTTGTTTTGACAAGAAACGCTGTGAGATTTAAAGACTCGCAGTCTTTCATTTCCAAACGATCACATCTGAGATTAATTGACCACCACCTTTTGCACTAGGCCTCGCGAAGCCTCCCGCACTAGGCCTCGCGAAGCCTGCCGCACTAGGCCTCGCGAAGCCTGCTGCACTAGGCCTCGCGATGCCTTCTCTGCAGTAGACTTAGCGAAGCCTTCTGCACTAGGCCTCGCGAAGCCTCTGCAGTAGGCCTCGCGAAGCCTTCCCTGCAGTAGGCCTCGCGAAGCCTTCTCTGCAGTAGGCCTCGCGATGCCTTTTCTGCAGTAGGCCTCGCAAAGCCTGCCGCACTAGGCCTCGCGAAGCCTGCCACACTAGGCCTCGCGCCGTGCTTTTCGTGCACAAATAAGGCGATTAAATGTATCTCGTCTCTGTGTTAATAAATGTATCTTGTCTCTGTGTTAAAAAAACGTGCTGCGTTTCAGTAAAGTAAATTTGAAGCGAAGTTTAAAGTTTCACCGTGAGGCGCCGGAAGCGACGGCCATCTTGTTTAGTTCACAGATCGCAGGGGGCGCGGGCGGCCATCTTGTCGGACAGACGGACGGACGGACACATTAATCTATTGGTGGTCTGGTCCACTTCGTTCCTACCAATATCAATACTATAAATACTTTACCGAATTAATCAATACTATAAATACTTTTAATTCAGGTATTCGTGGAACTGCTTTGAAAATGAAACCAAAATACTATTTTCCTTACGGGGATTCGATCCAGAGCGGGGGCGGAGGGAGCGCCAAAACCTAACCAGTTGCCACACCAGAGAAATTGGTGATTGTGCCTCCACGTGTCCTGTTTTCCCGCATTATCACCAGGCTTGAACTTCTACTCCTGACCGAAGGTTTTCCCAGGCAGTCGCCATCTCTTACGGTATCACGATTCCACAGTCAAACCCGTGAACAGATTCCATTGATCCATCAACTCTCGAGCGAGCTCCCGGTGTTGGAGGTGCCAGGACAGCAGGACATGTGGAGACACCTCAACCAGCTTCCCTGGTGGTCTAGTGGTTAGGATTCGGCGCTCTCACTGCCGCGGCCTGGATTCGATTCTCGGTCAGGGAACAATTTTTATAAATAATAAAAAAGTTATTTTCTTCTTTACGGAAACGTTTAACTGCTTTAAAAAAGACACCAAGAGCCTCATTCCGTGACCGGGAACTGAACCCAGACCGCTGCACTGAGAGCGTCGAATTTTAATCACCAGACCACCAGGGAAGTTGTTAGATGCACCTCCACGTGTCCTGCTGTCCCGCATCATCACCAGGCTTGATCTTCGATTGCTGACTGAAGTGTTCCCCAGGCAGTCGCCATCTCTTATGGTCTCACGATTCCACGTAAATCTCGTGAACAGATTCCAATGCACCATCAACTCTCGAGCGAGCTGCCGGTGTTGGAGGTGCCAGGATAGCAGGACTCGTGGAGGCACCTCCAACAGCTTTACTGGTAGTCTAGTGGTTAGGATTTGCCATTTCACCGCAGCGGCCTGGGTGAGAATCCCTGTCAAAGAAAACTTTTTACGTAAATAAAAAAGTTAACTATTTTTTTACTTAAAACTTTCGTGACTGCAGGAATTAATATTCTTGGTTCGTTAGGTAAAGTCACGTAAATAAAAAACCAAAAAATAATAAAAAAATTCAATTCAAAAGAAAAAAATAAAATAAAGATGAAAATGCATTGAAAATTATGAAAGAAAAAAAACCAACAATAAAAAGAGTTAAATAAAATAAAAAAAATGCGAAGGTTTTTTTGCTTTTATGATTTTCCATTCATTTTTTAATTTTTGTTACTTAAAAAAAAACATTAGTATTTTGTTTAATTTTTATTTCTATTTACGTGACTTTACCGAATTTAACAGGACCCTGCGGGGTGGGCTGGTAGGAATAATACTTAGTACCGGTACAGGGATATCGACCGGGTATAGAGGAGTTAAAGAAAAAATTACTGTATTCTAGTGTAATGTTAATTAAAAGTGTTTGTTTTGACAAGAAACGCTGTGAGATTTAAAGACTCGCAGTCTTTCATTTCCAAACGATCACATCTGAGATTAATTGACCACCACCTTTTGCACTAGGCCTCGCGAAGCCTCCCGCACTAGGCCTCGCGAAGCCTGCCGCACTAGGCTTCGCGAAGCCTGCTGCACTAGGCCTCGCGATGCCTTCTCTGCAGTAGACTTAGCGAAGCCTTCTGCACTAGGCCTCGCGAAGCCTCTGCAGTAGGCCTCGCGAAGCCTTCCCTGCAGTAGGCCTCGCGAAGCCTTCTCTGCAGTAGGCCTCGCAATGCCTTTTCTGCAGTAGGCCTCGCAAAGCCTGCCACACTAGGCCTCGCGAAGCCTGCCGCACTAGGCCTCGCGCCGTGCTTTTCGTGCACAAATAAGGTGATTAAATGTATCTCGTCTCTGTGTTAAAAAATGTATCTTGTCTCTGTGTTAAAAAAAAACGTGCTGCGTTTCAGTAAATTAAATTTGAAGCGAAGTTTAAAGTTTCACCGTGAGGCGCCGGAAGCGACGGCCATCTTGTTTAGTTCACAGATCGCAGGGGGCACGGGCGGCCATCTTGTCGGACAGACGGACGGACGGACACATTAATCTATTGGTGGTCTGGTCCACTTCGTTCCTACCAGTATCAATACTATAAATACTTTACCGAATTAATCAATACTATAAATACTTTTAATTCAGGTATTCGTGGAACTGCTTTGAAAATGAAACCAAAATATTATTTCCCTTACGGGGATTCGATCCAGAGCGGGGGCGGAGGGAGCGCCAAAACCTAACCAGTTGCCACACCAGAGAAATTGGTGATTGTGCCTCCACGTGTCCTGTTTTCCCGCATTATCACCAGGATTGAACTTCTACTCCTGACCGAAGGTTTTCCCAGGCAGTCGCCATCTCTTACGGTATCACGATTCCACAGTCAAACCCGTGAACAGATTCCATTGCTCCAACAACTCTCGAGCGAGCTCCCGGTGTTGGAGGTGCCAGGACAGCAGGACATGTGGAGACACCTCAACCAGCTTCCCTGGTGGTCTAGTGGTTAGGATTCGGCGCTCTCACTGCCGCGGCCCGGATTCGATTCTCGGTCAGGGAACAATTTTTATAAATAATAAAAAAAGTTATTTTCTTATTTACGGAAACGTTTAACTGCTTAAAAAAGACACCAAGAGCCTCATTCCGTGACCGGGAACTGAACCCAGACCGCAGCACTGAGAGCTTCGAATTTTAATCACCAGACCACAAGGGAAGTTGTTAGATGTACCTCCACGTGTCCTGCTGTCCCGCATCATCACCAGGCTTGATCTTCGATTGCTGACTGAAGTGTTCCCCAGGCAGTCGCCATCTCTCATGGTCTCACGATTCCACGTAAATCTCGTGAACAGATTCCAATGCAACATCAACTCTCGAGCGAGCTCCCGGTGTTGGAGGTGCCAGGATAGCAGGAAACGTGGAGGCACCTCCAACAGCTTCACTGGTAGTCTAGTGGTTAGGATTTGCCATTTCACCGCAGCGGCCTGGGTAAGAATCCCTGTCAAAGAACACTTTTTACGTAAATAAAAAAGTTAACTATTTTTTAACTTAAAACTTTCGTGACTGCAGGAATTCATATTTTTGGTTTGTTAGGTAAAGTCATGTAAACAAAAAACTAAAAATAATAAAAAAATTCAATTCAAAAGAAAAAAATAAAATAAAGATGAAAATGCATTGAAAATTATGAAAGAAAAAAACCAACAATAAAAAGAGTTAAATAAAATAAAAAATGCGAAGGTTTTTTGCTTTTATGATTTTCCATTCATTTATTTTTTTTTGTTACTACAAAAAAAACATTAGTATTTTGTTTACTTTTAATTTCTATTTACGTGACTTTACCGAATTAAACAGGACCCTGCGGGGTGGGCTGGTAGGAATAATACTTAGTACCGGTACAGGGATATCGACCGGGTATAGAGGAGTTAAAGAAAAAAGTACTGTATTCTAGTGTAATGTTAATTAAAAGTGTTTGTTTTGACAAGAAACGCTGTGAGATTTAAAGACTCGCAGTCTTTCATTTCCAAACGATCACATCTGAGATTAATTGACCACCACCTTTTGCACTAGGCCTCGCGAAGCCTCCCGCACTAGGCCTCGCGAAGCCTGCCGCACTAGGCCTCGCGAAGCCTGCTGCACTAGGCCTCGCGAAGCCTTCTCTGCAGTAGACTTAGCGAAGCATTCTGCACTAGGCCTCGCGAAGCCTCTGCAGTAGGCCTCGCGAAGCCTTCCCTGCAGTAGGCCTCGCGAAGCCTTCTCTGCAGTAGGCCTCGAAATGCCTTTTCTGCAGTAGGCCTCGCAAAGCCTGCCGCACTAGGCCTCGCGAAGCCTGCCACACTAGGCCTCGCGCCGTGCTTTTCGTGCACAAATAAGGCGATTAAATGTATCTCGTCTCTGTGTTAATAAATGTATCTTGTCTCTGTGTTATAAAAACGTGCTGCGTTTCAGTAAAGTAAATTTGAAGCGAAGTTTAAAGTTTCACCGTGAGGTGCCGGAAGCGACGGCCATCTTGTTTAGTTCACAGATCGCAGGGGGCGCCGGCGGCCATCTTGTCGGACAGATGGACGGATGGACACATTAATCTATTAGTGGTCTGGTCCACTTCGTTCCTACCAGTATCAATACTATAAATACTTTACCGAATTAATCAATACTATAAATACTTTTAATTCAGGTATTCGTGAAACTGCTTTGAAAATGAAACCAAAATACTATTTCCCTTACGGGGATTCGATCCAGAGCGGGGGCGGAGGGAGCGCCAAAACCTAACCAGTTGCCACACCAGAGAAATTGGTGATTGTGCCTCAACGTGTCCTGCTGTCCCGCATTATCACCAGGCTTGAACTTCTACTGCTGACCGAATGTTTTCCTATGCAGTCGCCATCTCTCATGGTGTCACGATTCCACAGTCAATCCCGTGAACAGATTCCATTGCTCCATCAACTCTCGAGCGAGCTCCCGATGTTGGAGGTGCCAGGACAGCAGGACATGTGGAGACACCTTAACCAGCTTCCCTGGTGGTCTAGTGGTTAGGATTCGGCGCTCTCACCGCTGCGGCGCGGGTTCGATTCCTAGTCAGGGAACACTTTTTTATAAATAATAAAAAAAAGTTATTTTCTTCTTTACGGAAAAGTTTAACTGCTTTAAAAAGACACCAAGAGCCTCATTCTGTGACCGGGAACTGAACTCAGACCGCAGCACTGAGAGCTTCGAATTTTAATCACCAGACCACCAGGGAAGTTGTTAGATGTACCTCCACGTGTCCTGCTGTCCCGCATCATCACCAGGCTTGATCTTCGATTGCTGACTGAAGTGTTCCCCAGGCAGTCGCCATCTCTCATGGTCTCACGATTCCACGTAAATCTCGTGAACAGATTCCAATGCACCATCAACTCTCGAGCGAGCTCCCGGTGTTGGAGGTGCCAGGATAGCAGGACACGTGGAGGCACCTCCAACAGCTTCACTGGTAGTCTAGTGGTTAGGATTTGCCATTTCACCGCAGCGGCCTGGGTAAGAATTCCTGTCAAAGAACACTTTTACGTAAATAAAAAAGTTAACTATTTTTTAACTTAAAACTTTCGTGACTGCAGGAATTCATATTTTTGGTTTGTTAGGTAAAGTCACGTAAACAAAAAACTAAAAATAATAAAAATGCAATTCAAAAGAATAAAAATAAAATAAAGATGAAAATGCATTGAAAATTATGAAAGAAAAAAACCAACAATAAAAAGAGTTAAATAAAATTAAAAATGCGAAGGTTTTTTGTTTTTATCATTTTCAATTGATTTTTAATTTTGTCTTCGTATTTTTTTATTGTATGGTTTTTTGCTTTTATGATTTTCCATTCATTTTTTATTTTTGTTACTTTGAAAAAATATTGTCCTTTGTATTTTGTTTGCTTTTTATTTCTATTTACGTGACTTTACCGAAGTAATCAATAATATGAATACTTTTAATTCAGGCATTCGTGGAACTGCTTTGAAAATGAAACCAAAATACTATTTCCCTTACGGGGATTCGATGCCGAGCGGGGGCGGAGGGAGCGCCAAAACCTAACCAGTTGCCACACCAGAGAAATTGGTGATTGTGCCTCCACGTGTCCTGCTGTCCCGCATTATCACCAGGCTTGAACTTCTACTGCTGACCGAAGGTGTTCCTAGGCAGTCGCCATCTCTTATGGTATCACGATTCCACAGTCAATCCCGTGAACAGATTCCATTGATCCATCAAATCTAGAGCGAGCTCCCGGTGTTGGAGGTGCCAGGACAGCAGGACATGTGGAGACACCTTAACCAGCTTCCCTGGTGGTCTAGTGGTTAGGATTCGGCGCTCTCACCGCCGCGGCCCGGGTTCGATTCCCGGTCAGGGAACTCTTTTTTATAAACAATAAAAAAAGTTATTTTCTTCTTTACGGAAAAGTTTAACTGCTTTAAAAAAGACACCAAGAGCCTCATTCCGTGACAGGGAAGTGAATCCAGACCGCAGCACTGAGAGCTTCGAATTTTAATCACCAGACCACCAGGGAAGTTGTTAGATGTACCTCCACGTGTCCTGCTGTCCCGCATCCTCACCAGGCTTGAACTTCTACTGCTGACTGAAGTGTTCCCCAGGCAGTCGCCATCTCTCATGGTCTCACGATTCCACGTAAATCTCGTGAACAGATTCCAATGCACCATCAACTCTCGAGCGAGCTCCCGGTGTTGGAGGTGCCAGGATAGCAGGACACGTGGAGGCACCTCCAACAGCTTCACTGGTAGTCTAGTGGTTAGGATTTGCCATTTCACCGCAGCGGCCTGGGTAAGAATTCCTGTCAAAGAACACTTTTACGTAAATAAAAAAGTTAACTATTTTTTAACTTAAAACTTTCGTGACTGCAGGAATTCATATTTTTGGTTTGTTAGGTAAAGTCACGTAAACAAAAAACTAAAAATAATAAAAATGCAATTCAAAAGAATAAAAATAAAATATAGATGAAAATGCATTGAAAATTATGAAAGAAAAAAACCAACAATAAAAAGAGTTAAATAAAATTAAAAATGCGAAGGTTTTTTGTTTTTATCATTTTCAATTGATTTTTAATTTTGTCTTCGTATTTTTTTATTGTATGGTTTTTTGCTTTTATGATTTTCCATTCATTTTTTATTTTTGTTACTTTGAAAAAATATTGTCCTTTGTATTTTGTTTGCTTTTTATTTCTATTTACGTGACTTTACCGAAGTAATCAATAATATGAATACTTTTAATTCAGGCATTCGAGGAACTGCTTTGAAAATGAAACCAAAATACTATTTCCCTTACGGGGATTCGATGCCGAGCGGGGGCGGAGGGAGCGCCAAAACCTAACCAGTTGCCACACCCGAGAAATTGGTGATTGTGCCTCCACGTGTCCTGCTGTCCCGCATTATCACCAGGCTTGAACTTCTACTGCTGACCGAAGGTGTTCCTAGGCAGTCGCCATCTCTTATGGTATCACGATTCCACAGTCAATCCCGTGAACAGATTCCATTGATCCATCAAATCTAGAGCGAGCTCCCGGTGTTGGAGGTGCCAGGACAGCAGGACATGTGGAGACACCTTAACCAGCTTCCCTGGTGGTCTAGTGGTTAGGATTCGGCGCTCTCACCGCCGCGGCCCGGGTTCGATTCCCGGTCAGGGAACTCTTTTTTATAAACAATAAAAAAAGTTATTTTCTTCTTTACGGAAAAGTTTAACTGCTTTAAAAAAGACACCAAGAGCCTCATTCCGTGACAGGGAAGTGAATCCAGACCGCAGCACTGAGAGCTTCGAATTTTAATCACCAGACCACCAGGGAAGTTGTTAGATGTACCTCCACGTGTCCTGCTGTCCCGCATCCTCATCAGGCTTGAACTTCTACTGCTGACCGAAGGTGTTCCTAGGCAGTCGCCATCTCTTATGGTATCACGATTCCACAGTCAATCCCGTGAACAGATTCCATTGATCCATCAACTCTCGAGCGAGCTCCCGGTGTTGGAGGTGCCAGGACAGCAGGACATGTGGAGACACCTTAACCAGCTTCCCTGGTGGTCTAGTGGTTAGGATTCGGCGCTCTCACCGCCGCGGCCCGGGTTCGATTCCCGGTCAGCGAACTCTTTTTTATAAGCAATAAAAAAAGTTATTTTCTTCTTTACGGAAAAGTGTAACTGCTTTAAAAAAGACACCAAGAGCCTCATTCCGTGACAGGGAACTGAATCCAGACCGCAGCACTGAGAGCTTCGAATTTTAATCACCAGACCACCAGGGAAGTTGTTAGATGTACCTCCACGTGTCCTGCTGCCCCGCATCATCATCAGGCTTGATCTTCGATTGCTGACTGAAGTGTTCCCCAGGCAGTCGCCATCTCTTATGGTCTCACGATTCCACGTAAATCTCGTGAACAGATTCCAATGCACCATCAACTCTCGAGCGAGCTCCCGGTGTTGGAGGTGCCAGGATAGCAGGACACGTGGAGGCACCTCCAACAGCTTCCCTGGTGGTCTAGTGGTTAGGATTCGGCGCTCTCACCGCCGCGGCCCGGGTTCGATTCCCGGTCAGGGAACTCTTTTTTATAAACAATAAAAAAAGTTATTTTCTTCTTTACGGAAAAGTTTAACTGCTTTAAAAAAGACACCAAGAGCCTCATTCCGTGACAGGGAAGTGAATCCAGACCGCAGCACTGAGAGCTTCGAATTTTAATCACCAGACCACCAGGGAAGTTGTTAGATGTACCTCCACGTGTCCTGCTGTCCCGCATCCTCACCAGGCTTGAACTTCTACTGCTGACCGAAGGTGTTCCTAGGCAGTCGCCATCTCTTATGGTATCACGATTCCACAGTCAATCCCGTGAACAGATTCCATTGATCCATCAACTCTCGAGCGAGCTCCCGGTGTTGGAGGTGCCAGGACAGCAGGACATGTGGAGACACCTTAACCAGCTTCCCTGGTGGTCTAGTGGTTAGGATTCGGCGCTCTCACCGCCGCGGCCCGGGTTCGATTCCCGGTCAGGGAACTCTTTTTTATAAGCAATAAAAAAAGTTATTTTCTTCTTTACGGAAAAGTGTAACTGCTTTAGAAAAGACACCAAGAGCCTCATTCCGTGACAGGGAACTGAATCCAGACCGCAGCACTGAGAGCTTCGAATTTTAATCACCAGACCACCAGGGAAGTTGTTAGATGTACCTCCACGTGTCCTGCTGCCCCGCATCATCATCAGGCTTGATCTTCGATTGCTGACTGAAGTGTTCCCCAGGCAGTCGCCATCTCTTATGGTCTCACGATTCCACGTAAATCTCGTGAACAGATTCCAATGCACCATCAACTCTCGAGCGAGCTCCCGGTGTTGGAGGTGCCAGGATAGCAGGACACGTGGAGGCACCTCCAACAGCTTCACTGGTAGTCTAGTGGTTAGGATTTGCCATTTCACCGCAGCGGCCTGGGTAAGAATCCCTGTCAAAGAACACTTTTTACGTAAATAAAAAAGTTACATTTTTTTTTACTTAAAACTTTCGTGACTGCAGGAATTCATATTCTTGGTTCGTTAAGTAAAGTCACGTAAATAAAAAGCGGCCTGGGTAAGAATCCCTGTCAAAGAACACTTTTTACCTAAATAATAAAGTTAAAAATGTTTTTACTTAAAACTTTCGTGACTGCAGGAATTCATATTCTTGGTTCGTTAGGTAAAGTCACGTAAATAAAAAACAAAAAAATAATAAAAAAATTCAATTCAAAAGAAAAAAATAAAATAAAGATGAAAATACATTGAAAATTATGAAAGAAAAAAACAAACAATAAAAAGAGTTAAATAAAATAAAAAATGCGAAGGTTTTTTGCTTTTATGATTTTCCATTCATTTTTATTTTATTTTTGTTACTTAAAAAAAAAACATTAGTATTTTGTTTACTTTTTATTTTTATTTACGTGACTTTACCGAATTAAACAGGACCCTGCGGGGTGGGCTGGTAGGAATAATACTTAGTACCGGTACAGGGATATCAACCGGGTATAGAGGAGTTAAAGAAAAAATTACTGTATTCTAGTGTAATGTTAATTAAAAGTGTTTGTTTTGACAAGAAACGCTGTGAGATTTAAAGACTCGCAGTCTTTCATTTCCAAACGATCACATCTGAGATTAATTGACCACCACCTTTTGCACTAGGCCTCGCGAAGCCTCCCGCACTAGGCCTCGCGAAGCCTGCCGCACTAGGCCTCGCGAAGCCTGCTGCACTAGGCCTCGCGAAGCCTTCTCTGCAGTAGACTTAGCGAAGCCTTCTGCACTAGGCCTCGATAAGCCTCTGCAGTAGGCCTCGCGAAGTCTTCCCTGCAGTAGGCCTCGCGAAGCCTTCTCTGCAGTAGGCCTCGCGATGCCTTTTCTGCAGTAGGCCTCGCAAAGCCTGCCGCACTAGGCCTCGCGAAGCCTGCCGCACTAGGCCTCGCGCCGTGCTTTTCGTGCACAAATAAGGCGATTAAATGTATCCCGTCTCTGTGTTAATAAATGTATCTTGTCTCTGTGTTAAAAAAACGTGCTGCGTTTCAGTAAAGTAAATTTGAAGCGAAGTTTAAAGTTTCACCGTGAGGCGCCGGAAGCGACGGCCATCTTGTTTAGTTCACAGATCGCAGGGGGCGCGGGCGGCCATCTTGTCGGACAGACGGACGGACGGACACATTAATCTATTGGTGGTCTGGTCCACTTCGTTCCTACCAGTATCAATACTATAAATACTTTACCGAATTAATCAATACTATAAATACTTTTAATTCAGGTATTCGTGGAACTGCTTTGAAAATGAAACCAAAATATTATTTCCCTTACGGGGATTCGATCCAGAGCGGGGGCGGAGGGAGCGCCAAAACCTAACCAGTTGCCACACCAGAGAAATTGGTGATTGTGCTTCCACGTGTCCTGTTTTCCCGCATTATCACCAGGCTTGAACTTCTACTCCTGACCGAAGGTTTTCCCAGGCAGTCGCCATCTCCTACGGTATCACGATTCCACAGTCAAACCCGTGAACAGATTCCATTGCTCCAACAACTCTCGAGCGAGCTCCCGGTGTTGGAGGTGCCAGGACAGCAGGACATGTGGAGACACCTCAACCAGCTTCCCTGGTGGTCTAGTGGTTAGGATTCGGCGCTCTCACCGCCGCGGCCCGGATTCGATTCTAGGTCAGAGAACAATTTTCATAAATAATAAAAAAAGTTATTTTCTTCTTTACGGAAACGTTTAACTGCTTTAAAAAAGACACCAAGAGCCTCATTCCGTGACCGGGAACTGAACCCAGACCGCAGCACTGAGAGCTTCGAATTTTAATCACCAGACCACCAGGGAAGTTGTTAGATGCACCTCCACGTGTCCTGCTGTCCCGCATCATCACCAGGCTTGATCTTCGATTGCTGACTGAAGTGTTCCCCAGGCAGTCGCCATCTCTTATGGTCTCACGATTCCACGTAAATCTCGTGAACAGATTCCAATGCACCATCAACTCTCGAGCGAGCTCCCGGTGTTGGAGGTGCCAGGATAGCAGGACTCGTGGAGGCACCTCCAACAGCTTCACTGGTAGTCTAGTGGTTAGGATTTGCCATTTCACCGCAGCGGCCTGGGTGAGAATCCCTGTCAAAGAATGCTTTTTACGTAAATAAAAAAGTTAACTATTTTTTTACTTAAAACTTTCGTGACTGCAGGAATTCATATTCTTGGTTCGTTAAGTAAAGTCACGTAAATAAAAAGCGGCCTGGGTAAGAATCCCTGTCAAAGAACACTTTTTACGGAAATAAAAAAGTTAAATTTTTTTTAATTAAAACTTTCGTGGCTGCAGGAATTCATATTCTTGGTTCGTTAGGTAAAGTCACGTAAATAAAAAACAAAAAATAAATAAAAAAATTCATTTCAAAAGAAACAAATAAAATAAAGATGAAAATGCATTGAAAATTATGTTAGAAAAAAACCAACAATAAAAAGAGTTAAATAAAATAAAAAAATGCGAAGGTTTTTAGCTTTTATGATTTTCCATTCATTTTTTTATTTTTGTTACTTAAAAAAAACATTAGTATTTTGTTTACTTTTTATTTTTATTTACGTGACTTTACCGAATTAAACAGGACCCTGCGGGGTGGGCTGGTAGGAATAATACTTAGTACCGGTACAGGGATATCGACCGGGTATAGAGGAGTTAAAGAAAAAATTACTGTATTCTAGTGTAATGTTAATTAAAAGTGTTTGTTTTGACAAGAAACGCTGTGAGATTTAAAGACTCGCAGTCTTTCATTTCCAAACGATCACATCTGATATTAATTGACCACCACCTTTTGCACTAGGCCTCGCGAAGCCTCAAGCACTAGGCCTCGCGAAGCCTGCCACACTAGGCCTCGCGAAGCCTGCTGCACTAGGCCTCGCGAAGCCTTCTCTGCAGTAGACTTAGCGAAGCCTTCTGCACTAGGCCTCGCGAAGCCTCTGCAGTAGGCCTCGCGAAGCCTTCCCTGCAGTAGGCCTCGCGAAGCCTTCTCTGCAGTAGGCCTCGCGATGCCTTTTCTGCAGTAGGCCTCGCAAAGCCTGCCGCATTAGGCCTCGCGAAGCCTGCAGCACTAGGCCTCGCGCCGTGCTTTTCGTGCACAAATAAGGCGATTAAATGTGTCTCGTCTCTGTGTTAATAAATGTATCTTGTCTCTGTGTTAAAAAAACGTGCTGCGTTTCAGTAAAGTAAATTTGAAGCGAAGTTTAAAGTTTCACCTTGAGGCGCCGGAAGCGACGGCCATCTTGTTTAGTTCACAGATCGCAGGGGGTGCGGGCGGCCATCTTGTCGGACAGACGGACGGCCACATTAATCTATTGGTGGTCTGGTCCACTTCGTTCCTACCAGTATCAATACTATAAATACTTTACCGAATTAATCAATACTATAAATACTTTTAATTCAGGTATTCGTGGAACTCCTTTGAAAATGAAACCAAAATACTATTTCCCTTACGGGGATTCGATCCAGAGCGGGGGGTAGGGAGCGCCAAAACCTAACCAGTTGCCACACCAGAGAAATTGGTGATTGTGCCTCCACGTGTCCTGTTTTCCCGCATTATCACCAGGCTTGAACTTCTACTCCTGACCGAAGGTTTTCCCAGGCAGTCGCCATCTCTTACGGTATCACGATTCCACAGTCAAACCTGTGAACAGATTCCATTGCTCCAACAACTCTCGAATGAGCTCCCGGTGTTGGAGGTGCCAGGACAGCAGGACATGTGGAGACACCTCAACCAACTTCCCTGGTGGTCTAGTGGTTAGGATTCGGCGCTCTCACCGCCGCGGCCTGGATTCGATTCTCGGTCAGGGAACAATTTTTATAAATAATAAAAAAAGTTATTTTCTTCTTTACGGAAACGTTTAACTGCTTTAAAAAAGACACCAAGAGCCTCATTCCGTGACCGGGAACTGAACCCAGACTGCAGCACTGAGAGCTTCGAATTTTAATCACCAGACCACCAGGGAAGTTGTTAGATGCACCTCCACGTGTCCTGCTGTCCCGCATCATCACCAGGCTTGATCTTCGATTGCTGACTGAAGTGTTCCCCAGGCAGTCGCCATCTCTTATGGTCTCACGATTCCACGTAAATCTCGTGAACAGATTCCAATGCACCATCAACTCTCGAGCGAGCTCCCGGTGTTGGAGGTGCCAGGATAGCAGGACTCGTGGAGGCACCTCCAACAGCTTTACTGGTAGTCTAGTGGTTAGGATTTGCCATTTCACCGCAGCGGCCTGGGTGAGAATCCCTGTCAAAGAACACTTTTTACGTAAATAAAAAAGTTAACTATTTTTTTACTTAAAACTTTCGTGACTGCAGGAATTCATATTCTTGGTTCGTTAGGTAAAGTCACGTAAATAAAAAAACAAAAAATAATAAAAAATGCAATAAAAAATAATAAAAATAAAATAAAGATAAAAATGCATTGAAAATTCTGAAAGAAAAAAAACAACAATAAAAATAGTTAAATAAAATTAAAAATGCGAAGGTTTTTTGCTTTTATTATTTTCAATTGATTTTTAATTTTGTCTTCGTATTTTTTTATTGTATGGTTTTTTGGTTTTATGATTTTCCATTCATTTTTTATTTTTGTTACTTTGAAAAAATATTGTCCTTTGTATTTTGTTTGCTTTTGATTTATATTTACGTGACTTTACCGAATTAATCAATAACATAAATACTTTTAATTCAGGCATTCGTGGAACTGCTTTGAAAATGAAACCAAAATACTATTTCCCTTACGGGGATTCGATCCCGAGCGGGGGCGGAGGGAGCGCCAAAACCTAACCAGTTGCCACACCAGGGAAATTGGTGATTGTGCCTCCACGTGTCCTGCTGTCCCGCATTATCACCAGGCTTGAACTTCTACTGCTGACCGAAGGTTTTCCCAGGCAGTCGCCATCTCTTATGGTATCACGATTCCACAGTCAATCCCGTGAACAGATTCCATTGATCCATCAACTCTCGAGCGAGCTCCCGGTGTTGGAGGTGCCAGGACAGCAGGACATGTGGAGACACCTTAACCAGCTTCCCTGGTGGTCTAGTGGTTAGGATTCGGCGCTCTCACCGCCGCGGCCTGGATTCGATTCTCGGTCAGGGAACAATTTTTATAAATAATAAAAAAAGTTATTTTCTTCTTTACGGAAACGTTTAACTGCTTTAAAAAAGACACCAAGAGCCTCATTCCGTGACCGGGAACTGAACCCAGACCGCAGCACTGAGAGCTTCGAATTTTAATCACCAGACCACCAGGGAAGTTGTTAGATGCACCTCCACGTGTCCTGCTGTCCCGCATCATCACCAGGCTTGATCTTCGATTGCTGACTGAAGTGTTCCCCAGGCAGTCGCCATCTCTTATGGTCTCACGATTCCACGTAAATCTCGTGAACAGATTCCAATGCACCATCAACTCTCGAGCGAGCTCCCGGTGTTGGAGGTGCCAGGATAGCAGGACTCGTGGAGGCACCTCCAACAGCTTTACTGGTAGTCTAGTGGTTAGGATTTGCCATTTCACCGCAGCGGCCTGGGTGAGAATCCCTGTCAAAGAACACTTTTTACGTAAATAAAAAAGTTAACTATTTTTTTACTTAAAACTTTCGTGACTGCAGGAATTCATATTCTTGGTTCGTTAGGTAAAGTCACGTAAATAAAAAAACAAAAAATAATAAAAAATGCAATAAAAAATAATAAAAATAAAATAAAGATAAAAATGCATTGAAAATTCTGAAAGAAAAAAAACAACAATAAAAATAGTTAAATAAAATTAAAAATGCGAAGGTTTTTTGCTTTTATTATTTTCAATTGATTTTTAATTTTGCCTTCGTATGTTTTTATTGTATGGTTTTTTGCTTTAATGATTTTCCATTCATTTTTTATTTTTGTTGCTATGAAAAAATATTGTCCTTTGTATTTTGTTTGCTTTTGATTTATATTTACGTGACTTTACCGAATTAATCAATAACATAAATACTTTTAATTCAGGCATTCGTGGAACTGCTTTGAAAATGAAACCAAAATACTATTTCCCTTACGGGGATTCGATCCCGAGCGGGGGCGGAGGGAGCGCCAAAACCTAACCAGTTGCCACACCAGGGAAATTGGTGATTGTGCCTCCACGTGTCCTGCTGTCCCGCATTATCACCAGGCTTGAACTTCTACTGCTGACCGAAGGTTTTCCCAGGCAGTCGCCATCTCTTATGGTATCACGATTCCACAGTCAATCCCGTGAACAGATTCCATTGATCCATCAACTCTCGAGCGAGCTCCCGGTGTTGGAGGTGCCAGGACAGCAGGACATGTGGAGACACCTTAACCAGCTTCCCTGGTGGTCTAGTGGTTAGGATTCGGCGCTCTCACCGCAGCGGCCCGGGTTCGATTCCCGGTCAGGGAACTCTTTTTTATAAGCAATAAAAAAAGTTATTTTCTTCTTTACGGAAAAGTTTAACTGCTTTAAAAAAGACACCAAGAGCCTCATTCCGTGACAGAGAACTGAATCCAGACCGCAGCACTGAGAGCTTCGAATTTTAATCACCAGACCACCAGGGAAGTTGTTAGATGTACCTCCACGTGTCCTGCTGTCCCGCATCATCACCAGGCTTGATCTTCGATTGCTGACTGAAGTGTTCCCCAGGCAGTCGCCATTTCTTATGGTCTCACGATTCCACGTAAATCTCGTGAACAGATTCCAATGCACCATCAACTCTCGAGCGAGCTCCCGGTGTTGGAGGTGCCAGGATAGCAGGACACGTGGAGGCACCTCCAACAGCTTCACTGGTAGTCTAGTGGTTAGGATTTGCCATTTCACCGCAGCGGCCTGGGTAAGAATCCCTGTCAAAGAACACTTTTTACGTAAATAAAAAAGTTAACTATTTTTTTACTTAAAACTTTCGTGACTGCAGGAATTCATATTCTTGGTTCGTTAGGTAAAGTCACGTAAATAAAAAACAAAAAATAATAAAAAATGCATTTAAAAAGAATAAAAATAAAATAAATATAAAAATGCATTGAAAATTATGAAAGAAAAAAACCAACAATAAAAAGAGTTAAATACAATTAAAAATGCGAAGGTTTTTTGCTTTTATTATTTTCAATTAATTTTTAATTTTGTCTTCTTATGTTTTTATTGTATGGTTTTTTGCTTTTATGATTTTCCATTCATTTTTTATTTTTGTTGCTATGAAAAAATATTGTCCTTTGTATTTTGTTTGCTTTTCATTTCTATTTACGTGACTTTACCGAATTAATCAATAATATACATACTTTTAATTCAGGCATTCGTGGAACTGCTTTGAAAATGAAACCAAAATACTATTTCCCTCACGGGGATTCGATCCCGAGCGGGGGCGGACGGAGCGCCAAAACCTAACCAGTTGCCACACCAGAGAAATTGGTGATTGTGCCTCCACGTGTCCTGCTGTCCCGCATTATCACCAGGCTTGAACTTCTACTGCTGACCGAAGGTGTTCCTAGGCAGTCGCCATCTCTTATGGTATCACGATTCCACAGTCAATCCCGTGAACAGATTCCATTGATCCATCAACTCTCGAGCGAGCTCCCGGTGTTGGAGGTGCCAGGACAGCAGGACATGTGGAGACACCTTAACCAGCTTCCCTGGTGGTCTAGTGGTTAGGATTCGGCGCTCTCACCGCTGCGGCCCGGGTTCGATTCCCGGTCAGGGAACTCTTTTTTTATAAGCAATAAAAAAAGTTATTTTCTTCTTTACGGAAAAGTTTAACTGCTTTAAAAAAGACACCAAGAGCCTCATTCCGTGACAGGGAACTGAATCCAGACGGCAGCACTGAGAGCTTCGAATTTTAATCACCAGACCACCAGGGAAGTTGTTAGATGTACCTCCACGTGTCCTGCTGTCCCGCATCATCACCAGGCTTGATCTTCGATTGCTGACTGAAGTGTTCCCCAGGCATTCGCCATCTCTTATGGTCTCACGATTCCACGTAAATCTCGTGAACAGATTCCAATGCACCATCAACTCTCGAGCGAGCTCCCGGTGTTGGAGGTGCCAGGATAGCAGGACACGTGGAGGCACCTCCAACAGCTTCACTGGTAGTCTAGTGGTTAGGATTTGCCATTTCACCGCAGCGGCCTGGGTAAGAATCCCTGTCAAAGAACACTTTTTACGTAAATAAAAAAGTTAACTATTTTTTTACTTAAAACTTTCGTGACTGCAGGA
Source organism: Lampetra fluviatilis (assembly GCF_964198595.1). Classification (NCBI taxonomy): domain Eukaryota; kingdom Metazoa; phylum Chordata; class Hyperoartia; order Petromyzontiformes; family Petromyzontidae; genus Lampetra; species Lampetra fluviatilis. The sequence goes on from NC_136288.1 coordinate 730,219, forward strand.
ATTCATATTCTTGGTTCGTTAGGTAAAGTCACGTAAATAAAAAACAAAAAATAATAAAAAATGCATTTAAAAAGAATAAAAATAAAATAAATATAAAAATGCATTGAAAATTATGAAAGAAAAAAACCAACAATAAAAAGAGTTAAATACAATTAAAAATGCGAAGATTTTTTGCTTTTATTATTTTCAATTAATTTTTAATTTTGTCTTCTTATGTTTTTATTGTATGGTTTTTTGCTTTTATGATTTTCCATTCATTTTTTATTTTTGTTGCTATGAAAAAATATTGTCCTTTGTATTTTGTTTGCTTTTCATTTCTATTTACGTGACTTTACCGAATTAATCAATAATATACATACTTTTAATTCAGGCATTCGTGGAACTGCTTTGAAAATGAAACCAAAATACTATTTCCCTCACGGGGATTCGATCCCGAGCGGGGGCGGACGGAGCGCCAAAACCTAACCAGTTGCCACACCAGAGAAATTGGTGATTGTGCCTCCACGTGTCCTGCTGTCCCGCATTATCACCAGGCTTGAACTTCTACTGCTGACCGAAGGTGTTCCTAGGCAGTCGCCATCTCTTATGGTATCACGATTCCACAGTCAATCCCGTGAACAGATTCCATTGATCCATCAACTCTCGAGCGAGCTCCCGGTGTTGGAGGTGCCAGGACAGCAGGACATGTGGAGACACCTTAACCAGCTTCCCTGGTGGTCTAGTGGTTAGGATTCGGCGCTCTCACCGCCGCGGCCCGGGTTCGATTCCCGGTCAGGGAACTCTTTTTTTATAAGCAATAAAAAAAGTTATTTTCTTCTTTACGGAAAAGTTTAACTGCTTTAAAAAAGACACCAAGAGCCTCATTCCGTGACAGGGAACTGAATCCAGACGGCAGCACTGAGAGCTTCGAATTTTAATCACCAGACCACCAGGGAAGTTGTTAGATGTACCTCCACGTGTCCTGCTGTCCCGCATCATCACCAGGCTTGATCTTCGATTGCTGACTGAAGTGTTCCCCAGGCATTCGCCATCTCTTATGGTCTCACGATTCCACGTAAATCTCGTGAACAGATTCCAATGCACCATCAACTCTCGAGCGAGCTCCCGGTGTTGGAGGTGCCAGGATAGCAGGACACGTGGAGGCACCTCCAACAGCTTCACTGGTAGTCTAGTGGTTAGGATTTGCCATTTCACCGCAGCGGCCTGGGTAAGAATCCCTGTCAAAGAACACTTTTTACGTAAATAAAAAACTTAACTATTTTTTTACTTAAAACTTTCGTGACTGCAGGAATTCATATTCTTGGTTCGTTAGGTAAAGTCACGTAAATAAAAAACAAAAAATAATAAAAAATGCATTTAAAAAGAATAAAAATAAAATAAATATAAAAATGCATTGAAAATTATGAAAGAAAAAAACAAACAATAAAAAGAGTTAAATACAATTAAAAATGCGAAGGTTTTTTGCTTTTATTATTTTCAATTAATTTTTAATTTTGTCTTCTTATGTTTTTATTGTATGGTTTTTTGCTTTTATGATTTTCCATTCATTTTTTATTTTTGTTGCTATGAAAAAATATTGTCCTTTGTATTTTGTTTGCTTTTCATTTCTATTTACGTGACTTTACCGAATTAATCAATAATATACATACTTTTAATTCAGGCATTCGTGGAACTGCTTTGAAAATGAAACCAAAATACTATTTCCCTCACGGGGATTCGATCCCGAGCGGGGGCGGACGGAGCGCCAAAACCTAACCAGTTGCCACACCAGAGAAATTGGTGATTGTGCCTCCACGTGTCCTGCTGTCCCGCATTATCACCAGGCTTGAACTTCTACTGCTGACCGAAGGTGTTCCTAGGCAGTCGCCATCTCTTATGGTATCACGATTCCACAGTCAATCCCGTGAACAGATTCCATTGATCCATCAACTCTCGAGCGAGCTCCCGGTGTTGGAGGTGCCAGGACAGCAGGACATGTGGAGACACCTTAACCAGCTTCCCTGGTGGTCTAGTGGTTAGGATTCGGCGCTCTCACCGCCGCGGCCCGGGTTCGATTCCCGGTCAGGGAACTCTTTTTTTATAAGCAATAAAAAAAGTTATTTTCTTCTTTACGGAAAAGTTTAACTGCTTTAAAAAAGACACCAAGAGCCTCATTCCGTGACAGGGAACTGAATCCAGACGGCAGCACTGAGAGCTTCGAATTTTAATCACCAGACCACCAGGGAAGTTGTTAGATGTACCTCCACGTGTCCTGCTGTCCCGCATCATCACCAGGCTTGATCTTCGATTGCTGACTGAAGTGTTCCCCAGGCATTCGCCATCTCTTATGGTCTCACGATTCCACGTAAATCTCGTGAACAGATTCCAATGCACCATCAACTCTCGAGCGAGCTCCCGGTGTTGGAGGTGCCAGGATAGCAGGACACGTGGAGGCACCTCCAACAGCTTCACTGGTAGTCTAGTGGTTAGGATTTGCCATTTCACCGCAGCGGCCTGGGTAAGAATCCCTGTCAAAGAACACTTTTTACGTAAATAAAAAAGTTAACTATTTTTTTACTTAAAACTTTCGTGACTGCAGGAATTCATATTCTTGGTTCGTTAGGTAAAGTCACGTAAATAAAAAACAAAAAATAATAAAAAATGCATTTAAAAAAAATAAAAATAAAATAAATATAAAAATGCATTGAAAATTATGAAAGAAAAAAACCAACAATAAAAAGAGTTAAATACAATTAAAAATGCGAAGGTTTTTTGCTTTTATTATTTTCAATTACTTTTTAATTTCGTCTTCGTATGTTTTTATTGTATGGTTTTTTGCTTTTATGATTTTCCATTCATTTTTTATTTTTGTTGCTATGAAAAAATATTGTCCTTTGTATTTTGTTTGCTTTTTATTTCTATTTACGTGACTTTACCGAATTAATCAATAATATACATACTTTTAATTCAGGCATTCGTGGAACTGCTTTGAAAATGAAACCAAAATACTATTTCCCTCACGGGGATTCGATCCCGAGCGGGGGCGGAGGGAGCGCCAAAACCTAACCAGTTGCCACACCAGAGAAATTGGTGATTGTGCCTCCACGTGTCCTGCTGTCCCGCATTATCACCAGGCTTGAACTTCTACTGCTGACCGAAGGTGTTCCTAGGCAGTCGCCATCTCTTATGGTATCACGATTCCACAGTCAATCCCGTGAACAGATTCCATTGATTCATCAACTCTCGAGCGAGCTCCCGGTGTTGGAGGTGCCAGGACAGCAGGACATGTGGAGACACCTTAACCAGCTTCCCTGGTGGTCTAGTGGTTAGGATTCGGCGCTCTCACCGCCGCGGCCCGGGTTCGATTCCCGGTCAGGGAACTCTTTTTTATAAGCAATAAAAAAAGTTATTTTCTTCTTTACGGAAAAGTGTAACTGCTTTAAAAAAGACACCAAGAGCCTCATTCCGTGACAGCGAACTGAATCCAGACCGCAGCACTGCGAGCTTCGAATTTTAATCACCAGACCACCAGGGAAGTTGTTAGATGTACCTCCACGTGTCCTGCTGTCCCGCATCATCATCAGGCTTGATCTTCGATTGCTGACTGAAGTGTTCCCCAGGCAGTCGCCATCTCTTATGGTCTCACGATTCCACGTAAATCTCGTGAACAGATTCCAATGCACCATCAACTCTCGAGCGAGCTCCCGGTGTTGGAGGTGCCAGGATAGCAGGACACGTGGAGGCACCTCCAACAGCTTCACTGGTAGTCTAGTGGTTAGGATTTGCCATTTCACCGCAGCGGCCTGGGTAAGAATCCCTGTCAAAGAACACTTTTTACGTAAATAAAAAAGTTAACTATTTTTTTACTTAAAACTTTCGTGACTGCAGGAATTCATATTCTTGGTTCGTTAGGTAAAGTCATGTAAATAAAAAACAAAAAATAATAAAAAATGCATTTAAAAAGAATAAAAATAAAATAAATATAAGAATGCATTGAAAATTATGAAAGAAAAAAACCAACAATAAAAAGAGTTAAATACAATTAAAAATGCGAAGGTTTTTTGCTTTTATTATTTTCAATTAATTTTTAATTTTGTCTTCGTATGTTTTTATTGTATGGTTTTTTGCTTTAATGATTTTCCATTCATTTTTTTATTTTTGTTGCTATGAAAAAATATTGTCCTTTGTATTTTGTTTGCTTTTTATTTCTATTTACGTGACTTTACCGAATTAATCAATAATATACATACTTTTAATTCAGGCATTCGTGGAACTGCTTTGAAAATGAAACCAAAATACTATTTCCCTCACGGGGATTCGATCCCGAGCGGGGGCGGAGGGAGCGCCAAAACCTAACCAGTTGCCACACCAGAGAAATTGGTGATTGTGCCTCCACGTGTCCTGCTGTCCCGCATTATCACCAGGCTTGAACTTCTACTGCTGACCGAAGGTGTTCCTAGGCAGTCGCCATCTCTTATGGTATCACGATTCCACAGTCAATCCCGCGAACAGATTCCATTGATCCATCAACTCTCGAGCGAGCTCCCGGTGTTGGAGGTGCCAGGACAGCAGGACATGTGGAGACACCTTAACCAGCTTCCCTGGTGGTCTAGTGGTTAGGATTCGGCGCTCTCACCGCCGCGGCCCGGGTTTGATTCCCGGTCAGGGAACTCTTTTTTATAAGCAATAAAAAAAGTTATTTTCTTCTTTACGGAAAAGTGTAACTGCTTTAAAAAAGCCACCAAGAGCCTCATTCCGTGACAGGGAACTGAATCCAGACCGCAGCACTGAGAGCTTCGAATTTTAATCACCAGACCACCAGGGAAGTTGTTAGATGTACCTCCACGTGTCCTGCTGTCCCGCATCATCATCAGGCTTGATCTTCGATTGCTGACTGAAGTGTTCCCCAGGCAGTCGCCATCTCTTATGGTTCAATCTTAATTTAGGAGCTTTCGTGACTGCAGGAATTATTCTTTGGTTTTTTTCGGTTAAGTCACGTCTAAAAATAAAATAATCAATTAAAATAACATATTACGACGTTTCGATTGCAACACAAGCAATCATCATCAGGTATAAAAGAAATAGCAACAAAAATCTAACTAGAAAACTATAGACAGACATACAAGCAGACAGACATCACAACGGCACACAGAGAGAGGACACAAATCGGCACAAAGAGAGGGGTCGTTTCTGTGACGGTCCCTTAAATATAGAGAGGGGGGGCGGGGACGGAGAGAGGGAGGGGGCAGAGAGAATTAGCATATCAATGAGTGTACGGCAACGTACTGCTGTTGCAAGTAAGATGACAATGTGGAACGGGCACGCAAAATTGAAAACGGGCACGCAAAATTGAAAATTAGGAGACAGGCACACGAAAATTAAATAACCTAGCAAAATATCGAAATGTGATGTAATACAACACAGAGAGTCGGTTAACACACAATTAACGCATAGCCTGGTTGATTACGTGTTTCAAAATTTGCTAAGTTAGAATTTTAAGTGTGAAAATTCCAAAGAGAGGACACAGGCAGAGAGAAAAAATAGTCAGAAAGAAAAAAGATAAGCTTAAAACTTCCCCGTAGAAGTGGTTCAATCTTAATTTAGGAGCTTTCGTGACTGCAGGAATTATTCTTTGTTTTTTTTTCGGTTAAGTCACGTCTAAAAATAAAATAATAAATTAAAATAACATATTACGACGTTTCGATTGCAACACAAGCAATCATCATCAGGTATAAAAGAAATAGCAACAAAAATCTAACTAGAAAACTATAGACAGACATACAAGCAGACAGACATCACAACGGCACACAGAGAGAGGACACAAATCGGCACAAAGAGAGGGGTCGTTTCTGTGACGGTCCCTTAAATATAGAGAGGGGGGGCGGGGACGGAGAGAAGGAGGGGGCAGAGAGAATTAGCATATCAATGAGTGTACGGCAACGTACTGCTGTTGCAAGTAAGATGACAATGTGGAACGGGCACGCAAAATTGAAAACGGGCACGCAAAATTGAAAATTAGGAGACAGGCACACGAAAATTAAATAACCTAGCAAAATATCGAAATGTGATGTAATACAACACAGAGAGTCGGTTAACACACAATTAACGCATAGCCTGGTTGATTACGTGTTTCAAAATTTGCTAAGTTAGAATTTTAAGTGTGAAAATTCCAAAGAGAGGACACAGGCAGAGAGAACAAATAGTCAGAAAGAAAAAGGATAAGCTTAAAACTTCCCCGTAGAAGTGGTTCAATCTTAATTTAGGAGCTTTCGTGACTGCAGGAATTATTCTTTGGTTTTTTTTTCGGTTAAGTCACGTCTAAAAATAAAATAATAAATTAAAATAACATATTACGACGTTTCGATTGCAACACAAGCAATCATCATCAGGTATAAAAGAAATAGCAACAAAAATCTAACTAGAAAACTATAGACAGACATACAAGCAGACAGACATCACAACGGCACACAGAGAGAGGACACAAATCGGCACAAAGAGAGGGGTCGTTTCTGTGACGGTCCCTTAAATATAGAGAGGGGGGGCGGGGACGGAGAGAGGGAGGGGGCAGAGAGAATTAGCATATCAATGAGTGTACGGCAACGTACTGCTGTTGCAAGTAAGATGACAATGTGGAACGGGCACGCAAAATTGAAAACGGGCACGCAAAATTGAAAATTAGGAGACAGGCACACGAAAATTAAATAACCTAGCAAAATATCGAAATGTGATGTAATACAACACAGAGAGTCGGTTAACACACAATTAACGCATAGCCTGGTTGATTACGTGTTTCAAAATTTGCTAAGTTAGAATTTTAAGTGTGAAAATTCCAAAGAGAGGACACAGGCAGAGAGAACAAATAGTCAGAAAGAAAAAGGATAAGCTTAAAACTTCCCCGTAGAAGTGGTTGAATCTTAATTTAGGAGCTTTCGTGACTGCAGGAATTATTCTTTGTTTTTTTTCGGTTAAGTCACGTCTAAAAATAAAATAATAAATGACTATTTGTTCTCTCTGCCTGTGTCCTCTCTTTGGAATTTTCACACTTAAAATTCTAACTTAGCAAATTTTGAAACACGTAATCAACCAGGCTATGCGTTAATTGTGTGTTAACCGACTCTCTGTGTTGTATTACATCACATTTCGATATTTTGCTAGGTTATTTAATTTTCGTGTGCCTGTCTCCTAATTTTCAATTTTGCGTGCCCGTTTTCAATTTTGCGTGCCCGTTCCACATTGTCATCTTACTTGCAACAGCAGTACGTTGCCGTACACTCATTGATATGCTAATTCTCTCTGCCCCCTCCCTCTCTCCGTCCCCGCCCCCCCTCTCTATATTTAAGGGACCGTCACAGAAACGACCCCTCTCTTTGTGCCGATTTGTGTCCTCTCTCTGTGTGCCGTTGTGATGTCTGTCTGCTTGTATGTCTGTCTATAGTTTTCTAGTTAGATTTTTGTTGCTATTTCTTTTATACCTGATGATTGCTTGTGTTGCAATCGAAACGTCGTAATATGTTATTTTAATTTTTTATTTTATTTTTAGACGTGACTTAACCGAAAAAAAAACCAAAGAATAATTCCTGCAGTCACGAAAGCTCCTAAATTAAGATTGAACCACTTCTACGGGGAAGTTTTAAGCTTATCCTTTTTCTTTCTGACTATTTGTTCTCTCTGCCTGTGTCCTCTCTTTGGAATTTTCACACTTAAAATTCTAACTTAGCAAATTTTGAAACACGTAATCAACCAGGCTATGCGTTAATTGTGTGTTAACCGACTCTCTGTGTTGTATTACATCACATTTCGATATTTTGCTAGGTTATTTAATTTTCGTGTGCCTGTCTCCTAATTTTCAATTTTGCGTGCCCGTTTTCAATTTTGCGTGCCCGTTCCACATTGTCATCTTACTTGCAACAGCAGTACGTTGCCGTACACTCATTGATATGCTAATTCTCTCTGCCCCCTCCCTCTCTCCGTCCCCGCCCCCCCTCTCTATATTTAAGGGACCGTCACAGAAACGACCCCTCTCTTTGTGCCGATTTGTGTCCTCTCTCTGTGTGCCGTTGTGATGTCTGTCTGCTTGTATGTCTGTCTATAGTTTTCTAGTTAGATTTTTGTTGCTATTTCTTTTATACCTGATGATGATTGCTTGTGTTGCAATCGAAACGTCGTAATATGTTATTTTAATTTATTATTTTATTTTTAGACGTGACTTAACCGAAAAAAAAACCAAAGAATAATTCCTGCAGTCACGAAAGCTCCTAAATTAAGATTGAACCACTTCTACGGGGAAGTTTTAAGCTTATCCTTTTTCTTTCTGACTATTTGTTCTCTCTGCCTGTGTCCTCTCTTTGGAATTTTCACACTTAAAATTCTAACTTAGCAAATTTTGAAACACGTAATCAACCAGGCTATGTGTTAATTGTGTGTTAACCGACTCTCTGTGTTGTATTACATCACATTTCGATATTTTGCTAGGTTATTTATTTTTCGTGTGCCTGTCTCCTAATTTTCAATTTTGCGTGCCCGTTTTCAATTTTGCGTGCCCGTTCCACATTGTCATCTTACTTGCAACAGCAGTACGTTGCCGTACACTCATTGATATGCAAATTCTCTCTGCCCCCTCCCTCTCTCCGTCCCCGCCCCCCCTCTCTATATTTAAGGGACCGTCACAGAAACGACCCCTCTCTTTGTGCCGATTTGTGTCCTCTCTCTGTGTGCCGTTGTGATGTCTGTCTGCTTGTATGTCTGTCTATAGTTTTCTAGTTAGATTTTTGTTGCTATTTCTTTTATACCTGATGATGATTGCTTGTGTTGCAATCGAAACGTCGTAATATGTTATTTTAATTTATTATTTTATTTTTAGACGTGACTTAACCGAAAAAAACCAAAGAATAATTCCTGCAGTCACGAAAGCTCCTAAATTAAGATTGAACCACTTCTACGGGGAAGTTTTAAGCTTATCCTTTTTCTTTCTGACTATTTGTTCTCTCTGCCTGTGTCCTCTCTTTGGAATTTTCACACTTAAAATTCTAACTTAGCAAATTTTGAAACACGTAATCAACCAGGCTATGCGTTAATTGTGTGTTAACCGACTCTCTGTGTTGTATTACATCACATTTCGATATTTTGCTAGGTTATTTAATTTTCGTGTGCCGGTCTCCTAATTTTCAATTTTGCGTGCCCGTTTTCAATTTTGCGTGCCCGTTCCACATTGTCATCTTACTTGCAACAGCAGTACGTTGCCGTACACTCATTGATATGCAAATTCTCTCTGCCCCCTCCCTCTCTCCGTCCCCGCCCCCCCTCTCTATATTTAAGGGACCGTCACAGAAACGACCCCTCTCTTTGTGCCGATTTGTGTCCTCTCTCTGTGTGCCGTTGTGATGTCTGTCTGCTTGTATGTCTGTCTATAGTTTTCTAGTTAGATTTTTGTTGCTATTTCTTTTATACCTGATGATGATTGCTTGTGTTGCAATCGAAACGTCGTAATATGTTATTTTAATTGATTATTTTATTTTTAGACGTGACTTAACCGAAAAAAACCAAAGAATAATTCCTGCAGTCACGAAAGCTCCTAAATTAAGATTGAACCACTTCTACGGGGAAGTTTTAAGCTTATCCTTTTTCTTTCTGACTATTTGTTCTCTCTGCCTGTGTCCTCTCTTTGGAATTTTCACACTTAAAATTCTAACTTAGCAAATTTTGAAACACGTAATCAACCAGGCTATGCGTTAATTGTGTGTTAACCGACTCTCTGTGTTGTATTACATCACATTTCGATATTTTGCTAGGTTATTTAATTTTCGTGTGCCTGTCTCCTAATTTTCAATTTTGCGTGCCCGTTTTCAATTTTGCGTGCCCGTTCCACATTGTCATCTTACTTGCAACAGCAGTACGTTGCCGTACACTCATTGATATGCTAATTCTCTCTGCCCCCTCCCTCTCTCCGTCCCCGCCCCCCCTCTCTATATTTAAGGGACCGTCACAGAAACGACCCCTCTCTTTGTGCCGATTTGTGTCCTCTCTCTGTGTGCCGTTGTGATGTCTGTCTGCTTGTATGTCTGTCTATAGTTTTCTAGTTAGATTTTTGTTGCTATTTCTTTTATACCTGATGATGATTGCTTGTGTTGCAATCGAAACGTCGTAATATGTTATTTTAATTTATTATTTTATTTTTAGACGTGACTTAACCGAAAAAAACCAAAGAATAATTCCTGCAGTCACGAAAGCTCCTAAATTAAGATTGAACCACTTCTACGGGGAAGTTTTAAGCTTATCCTTTTTCTTTCTGACTATTTGTTCTCTCTGCCTGTGTCCTCTCTTTGGAATTTTCACACTTAAAATTCTAACTTAGCAAATTTTGAAACACGTAATCAACCAGGCTATGCGTTAATTGTGTGTTAACCGACTCTCTGTGTTGTATTACATCACATTTCGATATTTTGCTAGGTTATTTAATTTTCGTGTGCCTGTCTCCTAATTTTCAATTTTGCGTGCCCGTTTTCAATTTTGCGTGCCCGTTCCACATTGTCATCTTACTTGCAACAGCAGTACGTTGCCGTACACTCATTGATATGCTAATTCTCTCTGCCCCCTCCCTCTCTCCGTCCCCGCCCCCCCTCTCTATATTTAAGGGACCGTCACAGAAACGACCCCTCTCTTTGTGCCGATTTGTGTCCTCTCTCTGTGTGCCGTTGTGATGTCTGTCTGCTTGTATGTCTGTCTATAGTTTTCTAGTTAGATTTTTGTTGCTATTTCTTTTATACCTGATGATGATTGCTTGTGTTGCAATCGAAACGTCGTAATATGTTATTTTAATTTATTATTTTATTTTTAGACGTGACTTAACCGAAAAAACCAAACAAAAGAATCTCTTATGGTCTCACGATTCCACGTAAATCTCGTGAACAGATTCCAATGCACCATCAACTCTCGAGCGAGCTCCCGGTGTTGGAGGTGCCAGGATAGCAGGACACGTGGAGGCACCTCCAACAGCTTCACTGGTAGTCTAGTGGTTAGGATTTGCCATTTCACCGCAGCGGCCTGGGTAAGAATCCCTGTCAAAGAACACTTTTTACGTAAATAAAAAAGTTAACTATTTTTTTACTTAAAACTTTCGTGACTGCAGGAATTCATATTCTTGGTTCGTTAGGTAAAGTCATGTAAATAAAAAACAAAAAATAATAAAAAATGCATTTAAAAAAAATAAAAAAATGAAAAAATATAAAAATGCATAGAAAATTATGAAAGAAAAAAACCAACAATAAAAAGAGTTAAATACAATTAAAAATGCGAAGGTTTTTTGCTTTTATTATTTTCAATTAATTTTTAATTTTGTCTTCGTATGTTTTTATTGTATGGTTTTTTGCTTTTATGATTTTCCATTCATTTTTTATTTTTGTTGCTATGAAAAAATATTGTCCTTTGTATTTTGTTTGCTTTTTATTTCTATTTACGTGACTTTACCGAATTAATCAATAATATACATACTTTTAATTCAGGCATTCGTGGAACTGCTTTGAAAATGAAACCAAAATACTATTTCCCTCACGGGGATTCGATCCCGAGCGGGGGCGGAGGGAGCGCCAAAACCTAACCAGTTGCCACACCAGAGAAATTGGTGATTGTGCCTCCACGTGTCCTGCTGTCCCGCATTATCACCAGGCTTGAACTTCTACTGCTGACCGAAGGTGTTCCTAGGCAGTCGCCATCTCTTATGGTATCACGATTCCACAGTCAATCCCGTGAACAGATTCCATTGATCCATCAACTCTCGAGCGAGCTCCCGGTGTTGGAGGTGCCAGGACAGCAGGACATGTGGAGATACCTTAACCAGCTTCCCTGGTGGTCTAGTGGTTAGGATTCGGCGCTCTCACTGCCGCGGCCCGGGTTCGATTCCCGGTCAGGGAACTCTTTTTTATAAGCAATAAAAAAGTTATTTTCTTCTTTACGGAAAAGTGTAACTGCTTTAAAAAATACACCAAGAGCCTCATTCCGTGACAGCGAACTGAATCCAGACCGCAGCACTGAGAGCTTCAAATTTTAATCACCAGACCACCAGGGAAGTTGTTAGATGTACCTCCACGTGTCCTGCTGTCCCGCATCATCATCAGGCTTGATCTTCGATTGCTGACTGAAGTGTTCCCCAGGCAGTCGCCATCTCTTATGGTCTCACGATTCCACGTAAATCTCGTGAACAGATTCCAATGCACCATCAACTCTCGAGCGAGCTCCCGGTGTTAGAGGTGCCAGGATAGCAGGACACGTGGAGGCACCTCCAACAGCTTCACTGGTAGTCTAGTGGTTAGGATTTGCCATTTCACCGCAGCGGCCTGGGTAAGAATCCCTGTCAAAGAACACTTTTTACGTAAATAAAAAGTTAACTATTTTTTTACTTAAAACTTTCGTGACTGCAGGAATTCATATTCTTGGTTCGTTAGGTAAAGTCATGTAAATAAAAAAACAAAAAATAATAAAAAATGCATTTAAAAAGAATAAAAATAAAATAAATATAAAAATGCATTGAAAATTACGAAAGAAAAAAACCAACAATAAAAAGAGTTAAATACAATTAAAAATGCGAAGGTTTTTTGCTTTTATTATTTTCAATTAATTTTTAATTTTGTCTTCGTATGTTTTTATTGTATGGTTTTTTGCTTTAATGATTTTCCATTCATTTTTTATTTTTGTTGCTATGAAAAAATATTGTCCTTTGTATTTTGTTTGCTTTTTATTTCTATTTACGTGACTTTACCGAATTAATCAATAATATACATACTTTTAATTCAGGCATTCGTGGAACTGCTTTGAAAATGAAACCAAAATACTATTTCCCTCACGGGGATTCGAGCCCGAGTGGGGGCGGAGGGAGCGCCAAAACCTAACCAGTTGCCACACCAGAGAAATTGGTGATTGTGCCTCCACGTGTCCTGCTGTCCCGCATTATCACCAGGCTTGAACTTCTACTGCTGACCGAAGGTGTTCCTAGGCAGTCGCCATCTCTTATGGTATCACGATTCCACAGTCAATCCCGTGAACAGATTCCATTGATCCATCAACTCTCGAGCGAGCTCCCGGTGTTGGAGGTGCCAGGACAGCAGGACATGTGGAGACACCTTATCCAGCTTCCCTGGTGGTCTAGTGGTTAGGATTCGGCGCTCTCACCGCCGCGGCCCGGGTTCGATTCCCGGTCAGGGAACTCTTTTTTATAAGCAATAAAAAAAGTTATTTTCTTCTTTACGGAAAAGTGTAACTGCTTTAAAAAAGCCACCAAGAGCCTCATTCCGTGACAGGGAACTGAATCCAGACCGCAGCACTGAGAGCTTCGAATTTTAATCACCAGACCACCAGGGAAGTTGTTAGATGTACCTCCACGTGTCCTGCTGTCCCGCATCATCATCAGGCTTGATCTTCGATTGCTGACTGAAGTGTTCCCCAGGCAGTCGCCATCTCTTATGGTCTCACGATTCCACGTAAATCTCGTGAACAGATTCCAATGCACCATCAACTCTCGAGCGAGCTCCCGGTGTTGGAGGTGCCAGGATAGCAGGACACGTGGAGGCACCTCCAACAGCTTCACTGGTAGTCTAGTGGTTAGGATTTGCCATTTCACCGCAGCGGCCTGGGTAAGAATCCCTGTCAAAGAACACTTTTTACGTAAATAAAAAAGTTAACTATTTTTTTACTTAAAACTTTCGTGACTGCAGGAATTCATATTCTTGGTTCGTTAGGTAAAGTCATGTAAATAAAAAACAAAAAATAATAAAAAATGCATTTAAAAAAAATAAAAATAAAATAAATATAAAAATGCATTGAAAATTATGAAAGAAAAAAACCAACAATAAAAAGAGTTAAATACAATTAAAAATGCGAAGGTTTTTTGCTTTTATTATTTTCAATTAATTTTTAATTTTGTCTTCGTATGTTTTTATTGTATGGTTTTTTGCTTTTATGATTTTCCATTCATTTTTTATTTTTGTTGCTATGAAAAAATATTGTCCTTTGTATTTTGTTTGCTTTTTATTTCTATTTACGTGACTTTACCGAATTAATCAATAATATACATACTTTTAATTCAGGCATTCGTGGAACTGCTTTGAAAATGAAACCAAAATACTATTTCCCTCACGGGGATTCGATCCCGAGCGGGGGCGGAGGGAGCGCCAAAACCTAACCAGTTGCCACACCAGAGAAATTGGTGATTGTGCCTCCACGTGTCCTGCTGTCCCGCATTATCACCAGGCTTGAACTTCTACTGCTGACCGAAGGTGTTCCTAGGCAGTCGCCATCTCTTATGGTATCACGATTCCACAGTCAATCCCGTGAACAGATTCCATTGATCCATCAACTCTCGAGCGAGCTCCCGGTGTTGGAGGTGCCAGGACAGCAGGACATGTGGAGACACCTTAACCAGCTTCCCTGGTGGTCTAGTGGTTAGGATTCGGCGCTCTCACCGCCGCGGCCCGGGTTCGATTCCCGGTCAGGGAACTCTTTTTTATAAGCAATAAAAAAAGTTATTTTCTTCTTTACGGAAAAGTGTAACTGCTTTAAAAAAGACACCAAGAGCCTCATTCCGTGACAGCGAACTGAATCCAGACCGCAGCACTGAGAGCTTCGAATTTTAATCACCAGATCACCAGGGAAGTTGTTAGATGTACCTCCACGTGTCCTGCTGTCCCGCATCATCATCAGGCTTGATCTTCGATTGCTGACTGAAGTGTTCCCCAGGCAGTCGCCATCTCTTATGGTCTCACGATTCCACGTAAATCTCGTGAACAGATTCCAATGCACCATCAACTCTCGAGCGAGCTCCCGGTGTTGGAGGTGCCAGGATAGCAGGACACGTGGAGGCACCTCCAACAGCTTCACTGGTAGTCTAGTGGTTAGGATTTGCCATTTCACCGCAGCGGCCTGGGTAAGAATCCCTGTCAAAGAACACTTTTTACGTAAATAAAAAAGTTAACTATTTTTTTACTTAAAACTTTCGTGACTGCAGGAATTCATATTCTTGGTTCGTTAGGTAAAGTCATGTAAATAAAAAACAAAAAATAATAAAAAATGCATTTAAAAAGAATAAAAATAAAATAAATATAAAAATGCATTGAAAATTATGAAAGAAAAAAACCAACAATAAAAAGAGTTAAATACAATTAAAAATGCGAAGGTTTTTTGCTTTTATTATTTTCAATTAATTTTTAATTTTGTCTTCGTATGTTTTTATTGTATGGTTTTTTGCTTTAATGATTTCCATTCATTTTTTATTTTTGTTGCTATGAAAAAATATTGTCCTTTGTATTTTGTTTGCTTTTTATTTCTATTTACGTGACTTTACCGAATTAATCAATAATATACATACTTTTAATTCAGGCATTCGTGGAACTGCTTTGAAAATGAAACCAAAATACTATTTCCCTCACGGGGATTCGATCCCGAGCGGGGGCGGAGGGAGCGCCAAAACCTAACCAGTTGCCACACCAGAGAAAGTGGTGATTGTGCCTCCACGTGTCCTGCTGTCCCGCATTATCACCAGGCTTGAACTTCTACTGCTGACCGAAGGTGTTCCTAGGCAGTCGCCATCTCTTATGGTATCACGATTCCACAGTCAATCCCGTGAACAGATTCCATTGATCCATCAACTCTCGAGCGAGCTCCCGGTGTTGGAGGTGCCAGGACAGCAGGACATGTGGAGACACCTTAACCAGCTTCCCTGGTGGTCTAGTGGTTAGGATTCGGCGCTCTCACCGCCGCGGCCCGGGTTCGATTCCCGGTCAGGGAACTCTTTTTTATAAGCAATAAAAAAAGTTATTTTCTTCTTTACGGAAAAGTGTAACTGCTTTAAAAAAGACACCAAGAGCCTCATTCCGTGACAGCGAACTGAATCCAGACCGCAGCACTGAGAGCTTCGAATTTTAATCACCAGACCACCAGGGAAGTTGTTAGATGTACCTCCACGTGTCCTGCTGTCCCGCATCAACATCAGGCTTGATCTTCGATTGCTGACTGAAGTGTTCCCCAGGCAGTCGCCATCTCTTATGGTCTCACGATTCCACGTAAATCTCGTGAACAGATTCCAATGCACCATCAACTCTCGAGCGAGCTCCCGGTGTTGGAGGTGCCAGGATAGCAGGACACGTGGAGGCACCTCCAACAGCTTCACTGGTAGTCTAGTGGTTAGGATTTGCCATTTCACCGCAGCGGCCTGGGTAAGAATCCCTGTCAAAGAACACTTTTTACGTAAATAAAAAAGTTAACTATTTTTTTACTTAAAACTTTCGTGACTGCAGGAATTCATATTCTTGGTTCGTTAGGTAAAGTCATGTAAATAAAAAACAAAAAATAATAAAAAAATGCATTTAAAAAGAATAAAAATAAAATAAATATAAAAATGCATTGAAAATTATGAAAGAAAAAACCAACAATAAAAATAGTTAAATACAATTAAAAATGCGAAGGTTTTTTGCTTTTATTATTTTCAATTAATTTTTAATTTTGTCTTCGTATGTTTTTATTGTATGGTTTTTTGCTTTTATGATTTTCCATTCATTTTTTATTTTTGTTGCTATGAAAAAATATTGTCCTTTGTATTTTGTTTGCTTTTTATTTCTATTTACGTGGCTTTACCGAATTAATCAATAATATACATACTTTTAATTCAGGCATTCGTGGAACTGCTTTGAAAATGAAACCAAAATACTATTTCCCTCACGGGGATTCGATCCCGAGCGGGGGCGGAGGGAGCGCCAAAACCTAACCAGTTGCCACACCAGAGAAATTGGTGATTGTGCCTCCACTTGTCCTGCTGTCCCGCATTATCACCAGGCTTGAACTTCTACTGCTGACCGAAGGTGTTCCTAGGCAGTCGCCATCTCTTATGGTATCACGATTCCACAGTCAATCCCGTGAACAGATTCCATTGATCCATCAACTCTCGAGCGAGCTCCCGGTGTTGGAGGTGCCAGGACAGCAGGACATGTGGAGACACCTTAACCAGCTTCCCTGGTGGTCTAGTGGTTAGGATTCGGCGCTCTCACCGCCGTGGCCCGGGTTCGATTCCCGGTCAGGGAACTCTTTTTTATAAGCAATAAAAAAAGTTATTTTCTTCTTTACGGAAAAGTGTAACTGCTTTAAAAAAGACACCAAGAGCCTCCTTCCGTGACAGCGAACTGAATCCAGACCGCAGCACTGAGAGCTTCGAATTTTAATCACCAGACCACCAGGGAAGTTGTTAGATGTACCTCCACGTGTCCTGCTGTCCCGCATCATCATCAGGCTTGATCTTCGATTGCTGACTGAAGTGTTCCCCAGGCAGTCGCCATCTCTTATGGTCTCACGATTCCACGTAAATCTCGTGAACAGATTCCAATGCACCATCAACTCTCGAGCGAGCTCCCGGTGTTGGAGGTGCCAGGATAGCAGGACACGTGGAGGCACCTCCAACAGCTTCACTGGTAGTCTAGTGGTTAGGATTTGCCATTTCACCGCAGCGGCCTGGGTAAGAATCCCTGTCAAATAACACTTTTTACGTAAATAAAAAAGTTAACTATTTTTTTACTTAAAACTTTCGTGACTGCAGGAATTCATATTCTTGGTTCGTTAGGTAAAGTCATGTAAATAAAAAACAAAAAATAATAAAAAATGCATTTAAAAATAATACAAATAAAATAAATATAAAAATGCATTGAAAATTATGAAAGAAAAAAACCAACAATAAAAAGAGTTAAATACAATTAAAAATGCGAAGGTTTTTTGCTTTTATTATTTTCAATTAATTTTTAATTTTGTCTTCGTATGTTTTTATTGTATGGTTTTTTGCTTTAATGATTTTCCATTCATTTTTTATTTTTGTTGCTATGAAAAAATATTGTCCTTTGTATTTTGTTTGCTTTTTATTTCTATTTACGTGACTTTACCGAATTAATCAATAATATACATACTTTTAATTCAGGCATTCGTGGAACTGCTTTGAAAATGAAACCAAAATACTATTTCCCTCACGGGGATTCGAGCCCGAGTGGGGGCGGAGGGAGCGCCAAAACCTAACCAGTTGCCACACCAGAGAAATTGGTGATTGTGCCTCCACGTGTCCTGCTGTCCCGCATTATCACCAGGCTTGAACTTCTACTGCTGACCGAAGGTGTTCCTAGGCAGTCGCCATCTCTTATGGTATCACGATTCCACAGTCAATCCCGTGAACAGATTCCATTGATCCATCAACTCTCGAGCGAGCTCCCGGTGTTGGAGGTGCCAGGACAGCAGGACATGTGGAGACACCTTAACAGGCTTCCCTGGTGGTCTAGTGGTTAGGATTCGGCGCTCTCACCGCCGCGGCCCGGGTTCGATTCCCGGTCAGGGAACTCTTTTTTATAAGCAATAAAAAAAGTTATTTTCTTCTTTACGGAAAAGTGTAACTGCTTTAAAAAAGACACCAAGAGCCTCATTCCGTGACAGCGAACTGAATCCAGACCGCAGCACTGAGAGCTTCGAATTTTAATCACCAGACCACCAGGGAAGTTGTTAGATGTACCTCCACGTGTCCTGCTGTCCCGCATCAACATCAGGCTTGATCTTCGATTGCTGACTGAAGTGTTCCCCAGGCAGTCGCCATCTCTTATGGTCTCACGATTCCACGTAAATCTCGTGAACAGATTCCAATACACCATCAACTCTCGAGCGAGCTCCCGGTGTTGGAGGTGCCAGGATAGCAGGACACGTGGAGGCACCTCCAACAGCTTCACTGGTAGTCTAGTGGTTAGGATTTGCCATTTCACCGCAGCGGCCTGGGTAAGAATCCCTGTCAAAGAACACTTTTTACGTAAATAAAAAAGTTAACTATTTTTTTACTTAAAACTTTCGTGACTGCAGGAATTCATATTCTTGGTTCGTTAGGTAAAGTCATGTAAATAAAAAACAAAAAATAATAAAAAAATGCATTTAAAAAGAATAAAAATAAAATAAATATAAAAATGCATTGAAAATTATGAAAGAAAAAACCAACAATAAAAATAGTTAAATACAATTAAAAATGCGAAGGTTTTTTGCTTTTATTATTTTCAATTAATTTTTAATTTTGTCTTCGTATGTTTTTATTGTATGGTTTTTTGCTTTTATGATTTTCCATTCATTTTTTATTTTTGTTGCTATGAAAAAATATTGTCCTTTGTATTTTGTTTGCTTTTTATTTCTATTTACGTGGCTTTACCGAATTAATCAATAATATACATACTTTTAATTCAGGCATTCGTGGAACTGCTTTGAAAATGAAACCAAAATACTATTTCCCTCACGGGGATTCGATCCCGAGCGGGGGCGGAGGGAGCGCCAAAACCTAACCAGTTGCCACACCAGAGAAATTGGTGATTGTACCTCCACTTGTCCTGCTGTCCCGCATTATCACCAGGCTTGAACTTCTACTGCTGACCGAAGGTGTTCCTAGGCAGTCGCCATCTCTTATGGTATCACGATTCCACAGTCAATCCCGTGAACAGATTCCATTGATCCATCAACTCTCGAGCGAGCTCCCGGTGTTGGAGGTGCCAGGACAGCAGGACATGTGGAGACACGTTAACCAGCTTCCCTGGTGGTCTAGTGGTTAGGATTCGGCGCTCTCACCGCCGTGGCCCGGGTTCGATTCCCGGTCAGGGAACTCTTTTTTATAAGCAATAAAAAAAGTTATTTTCTTCTTTACGGAAAAGTGTAACTGCTTTAAAAAAGACACCAAGAGCCTCATTCCGTGACAGCGAACTGAATCCAGACCGCAGCACTGAGAGCTTCGAATTTTAATCACCAGACCACCAGGGAAGTTGTTAGATGTACCTCCACGTGTCCTGCTGTCCCGCATCATCATCAGGCTTGATCTTCGATTGCTGACTGAAGTGTTCCCCAGGCAGTCGCCATCTCTTATGGTCTCACGATTCCACGTAAATCTCGTGAACAGATTCCAATGCACCATCAACTCTCGAGCGAGCTCCCGGTGTTGGAGGTGCCAGGATAGCAGGACACGTGGAGGCACCTCCAACAGCTTCACTGGTAGTCTAGTGGTTAGGATTTGCCATTTCACCGCAGCGGCCTGGGTAAGAATCCCTGTCAAATAACACTTTTTACGTAAATAAAAAAGTTAACTATTTTTTTACTTAAAACTTTCGTGACTGCAGGAATTCATATTCTTGGTTCGTTAGGTAAAGTCATGTAAATAAAAAACAAAAAATAATAAAAAATGCATTTAAAAAGAATAAAAATAAAATAAATATAAAAATGCATTGAAAATTATGAAAGAAAAAAACCAACAATAAAAAGAGTTAAATACAATTAAAAATGCGAAGGTTTTTTGCTTTTATTATTTTCAATTAATTTTTAATTTTGCCTTCGTATGTTTTTATTGTATGGTTTTTTGCTTTAATGATTTTCCATTCATTTTTTATTTTTGTTGCTATGAAAAAATATTGTCCTTTGTATTTTGTTTGCTTTTTATTTCTATTTACGTGACTTTACCGAATTAATCAATAATATACATACTTTTAATTCAGGCATTCGTGGAACTGCTTTGAAAATGAAACCAAAATACTATTTCCCTCACGGGGATTCGAGCCCGAGTGGGGGCGGAGGGAGCGCCAAAACCTAACCAGTTGCCACACCAGAGAAATTGCTGATTGTGCCTCCACGTGTCCTGCTGTCCCGCATTATCACCAGGCTTGAACTTCTACTGCTGACCGAAGGTGTTCCCAGGCAGTCGCCATCTCTTATGGTATCACGATTCCACAGTCAATCCCGTGAACAGATTCCATTGATCCATCAACTCTCGAGCGAGCTCCCGGTGTTGGAGGTGCCAGGACAGCAGGACATGTGGAGACACCTTAACCAGCTTCCCTGGTGGTCTAGTGGTTAGGATTCGGCGCTCTCACCGCCGCGGCCCGGGTTCGATTCCCGGTCAGGGAACTCTTTTTTATAAGCAATAAAAAAAGTTATTTTCTTCTTTACGGAAAAGTGTAACTGCTTTAAAAAAGCCACCAAGAGCCTCATTCCGTGACAGGGAACTGAATCCAGACCGCAGCACTGAGAGCTTCGAATTTTAATCACCAGACCACCAGGGAAGTTGTTAGATGTACCTCCACGTGTCCTGCTGTCCCGCATCATCATCAGGCTTGATCTTCGATTGCTGACTGAAGTGTTCCCCAGGCAGTCGCCATCTCTTATGGTCTCACGATTCCACGTAAATCTCGTGAACAGATTCCAATGCACCATCAACTCTCGAGCGAGCTCCCGGTGTTGGAGGTGCCAGGATAGCAGGACACGTGGAGGCACCTCCAACAGCTTCACTGGTAGTCTAGTGGTTAGGATTTGCCATTTCACCGCAGCGGCCTGGGTAAGAATCCCTGTCAAAGAACACTTTTTACGTAAATAAAAAAGTTAACTATTTTTTTACTTAAAACTTTCGTGACTGCAGGAATTCATATTCTTGGTTCGTTAGGTAAAGTCATGTAAATTAAAAACAAAAAATAATAAAAAATGCATTTAAAAAGAATAAAAATAAAATAAATATAAAAATGCATTGAAAATTATGAAAGAAAAAAACCAACAATAAAAAGAGTTAAATACAATTAAAAATGCGAAGGTTTTTTGCTTTTATTATTTTCAATTAATTTTTAATTTTGTCTTCGTATGTTTTTATTGTATGGTTTTTTGCTTTAATGATTTTCCATTCATTTTTTATTTTTGTTGCTATGAAAAAATATTGTCCTTTGTATTTTGTTTGCTTTTTATTTCTATTTACGTGACTTTACCGAATTAATCAATAATATACATACTTTTAATTCAGGCATTCGTGGAACTGCTTTGAAAATGAAACCAAAATACTATTTCCCTCACGGGGATTCGAGCCCGAGTGGGGGCGGAGGGAGCGCCAAAACCTAACCAGTTGCCACACCAGAGAAATTGGTGATTGTGCCTCCACGTGTCCTGCTGTCCCGCATTATCACCAGGCTTGAACTTCTACTGCTGACCGAAGGTGTTCCTAGGCAGTCGCCATCTCTTATGGTATCACGATTCCACAGTCAATCCCGTGAACAGATTCCATTGATCCATCAACTCTCGAGCGAGCTCCCGGTGTTGGAGGTGCCAGGACAGCAGAACATGTGGAGACACCTTATCCAGCTTCCCTGGTGGTCTAGTGGTTAGGATTCGGCGCTCTCACCGCCGCGGCCCGGGTTCGATTCCCGGTCAGGGAACTCTTTTTTATAAGCAATAAAAAAAGTTATTTTCTTCTTTACGGAAAAGTGTAACTGCTTTAAAAAAGCCACCAAGAGCCTCATTCCGTGACAGGGAACTGAATCCAGACCGCAGCACTGAGAGCTTCGAATTTTAATCACCAGACCACCAGGGAAGTTGTTAGATGTACCTCCACGTGTCCTGCTGTCCCGCATCATCATCAGGCTTGATCTTCGATTGCTGACTGAAGTGTTCCCCAGGCAGTCGCCATCTCTTATGGTCTCACGATTCCACGTAAATCTCGTGAACAGATTCCAATGCACCATCAACTCTCGAGCGAGCTCCCGGTGTTGGAGGTGCCAGGATAGCAGGACACGTGGAGGCACCTCCAACAGCTTCACTGGTAGTCTAGTGGTTAGGATTTGCCATTTCACCGCAGCGGCCTGGGTAAGAATCCCTGTCAAAGAACACTTTTTACGTAAATAAAAAAGTTAACTATTTTTTTACTTAAAACTTTCGTGACTGCAGGAATTCATATTCTTGGTTCGTTAGGTAAAGTCATGTAAATAAAAAACAAAAAATAATAAAAAATGCATTTAAAAAAAATAAAAATAAAATAAATATAAAAATGCATTGAAAATTATGAAAGAAAAAAAACAACAATAAAAAGAGTTAAATACAATTAAAAATGCGAAGGTTTTTTGCTTTTATTATTTTCAATTAATTTTTAATTTTGTCTTCGTATGTTTTTATTGTATGGTTTTTTGCTTTTATGATTTTCCATTCATTTTTTATTTTTGTTGCTATGAAAAAATATTGTCCTTTGTATTTTGTTTGCTTTTTATTTCTATTTACGTGACTTTACCGAATTAATCAATAATATACATACTTTTAATTCAGGCATTCGTGGAACTGCTTTGAAAATGAAACCAAAATACTATTTCCCTCACGGGGATTCGATCCCGAGCGGGGGCGGAGGGAGCGCCAAAACCTAACCAGTTGCCACACCAGAGAAATTGGTGATTGTGCCTCCACGTGTCCTGCTGTCCCGCATTATCACCAGGCTTGAACTTCTACTGCTGACCGAAGGTGTTCCTAGGCAGTCGCCATCTCTTATGGTATCACGATTCCACAGTCAATCCCGTGAACAGATTCCATTGATCCATCAACTCTCGAGCGAGCTCCCGGTGTTGGAGGTGCCAGGACAGCAGGACATGTGGAGACACCTTAACCAGCTTCCCTGGTGGTCTAGTGGTTAGGATTCGGCGCTCTCACCGCCGCGGCCCGGGTTCGATTCCCGGTCAGGGAACTCTTTTTTATAAGCAATAAAAAAAGTTATTTTCTTCTTTACGGAAAAGTGTAACTGCTTTAAAAAAGACACCAAGAGCCTCATTCCGTGACAGCGAACTGAATCCAGACCGCAGCACTGAGAGCTTCGAATTTTAATCACCAGATCACCAGGGAAGTTGTTAGATGTACCTCCACGTGTCCTGCTGTCCCGCATCATCATCAGGCTTGATCTTCGATTGCTGACTGAAGTGTTCCCCAGGCAGTCGCCATCTCTTATGGTCTCACGATTCCACGTAAATCTCGTGAACAGATTCCAATGCACCATCAACTCTCGAGCGAGCTCCCGGTGTTGGAGGTGCCAGGATAGCAGGACACGTGGAGGCACCTCCAACAGCTTCACTGGTAGTCTAGTGGTTAGGATTTGCCATTTCACCGCAGCGGCCTGGGTAAGAATCCCTGTCAAAGAACACTTTTTACGTAAATAAAAAAGTTAACTATTTTTTTACTTAAAACTTTCGTGACTGCAGGAATTCATATTCTTGGTTCGTTAGGTAAAGTCATGTAAATAAAAAACAAAAAATAATAAAAAATGCATTTAAAAAGAATAAAAATAAAATAAATATAAAAATGCATTGAAAATTATGAAAGAAAAAAACCAACAATAAAAAGAGTTAAATACAATTAAAAATGCGAAGGTTTTTTGCTTTTATTATTTTCAATTAATTTTTAATTTTGTCTTCGTATGTTTTTATTGTATGGTTTTTTGCTTTAATGATTTCCATTCATTTTTTATTTTTGTTGCTATGAAAAAATATTGTCCTTTATATTTTGTTTGCTTTTTATTTCTATTTACGTGACTTTACCGAATTAATCAATAATATACATACTTTTAATTCAGGCATTCGTGGAACTGCTTTGAAAATGAAACCAAAATACTATTTCCCTCACGGGGATTCGATCCCGAGCGGGGGCGGAGGGAGCGCCAAAACCTAACCAGTTGCCACACCAGAGAAAGTGGTGATTGTGCCTCCACGTGTCCTGCTGTCCCGCATTATCACCAGGCTTGAACTTCTACTGCTGACCGAAGGTGTTCCTAGGCAGTCGCCATCTCTTATGGTATCACGATTCCACAGTCAATCCCGTGAACAGATTCCATTGATCCATCAACTCTCGAGCGAGCTCCCGGTGTTGGAGGTGCCAGGACAGCAGGACATGTGGAGACACCTTAACCAGCTTCCCTGGTGGTCTAGTGGTTAGGATTCGGCGCTCTCACCGCCGCGGCCCGGGTTCGATTCCCGGTCAGGGAACTCTTTTTTATAAGCAATAAAAAAAGTTATTTTCTTCTTTACGGAAAAGTGTAACTGCTTTAAAAAAGACACCAAGAGCCTCATTCCGTGACAGCGAACTGAATCCAGACCGCAGCACTGAGAGCTTCGAATTTTAATCACCAGACCACCAGGGAAGTTGTTAGATGTACCTCCACGTGTCCTGCTGTCCCGCATCAACATCAGGCTTGATCTTCGATTGCTGACTGAAGTGTTCCCCAGGCAGTCGCCATCTCTTATGGTCTCACGATTCCACGTAAATCTCGTGAACAGATTCCAATGCACCATCAACTCTCGAGCGAGCTCCCGGTGTTGGAGGTGCCAGGATAGCAGGACACGTGGAGGCACCTCCAACAGCTTCACTGGTAGTCTAGTGGTTAGGATTTGCCATTTCACCGCAGCGGCCTGGGTAAGAATCCCTGTCAAAGAACACTTTTTACGTAAATAAAAAAGTTAACTATTTTTTTACTTAAAACTTTCGTGACTGCAGGAATTCATATTCTTGGTTCGTTAGGTAAAGTCATGTAAATAAAAAACAAAAAATAATAAAAAAATGCATTTAAAAAGAATAAAAATAAAATAAATATAAAAATGCATTGAAAATTATGAAAGAAAAAACCAACAATAAAAATAGTTAAATACAATTAAAAATGCGAAGGTTTTTTGCTTTTATTATTTTCAATTAATTTTTAATTTTGTCTTCGTATGTTTTTATTGTATGGTTTTTTGCTTTTATGATTTTCCATTCATTTTTTATTTTTGTTGCTATGAAAAAATATTGTCCTTTGTATTTTGTTTGCTTTTTATTTCTATTTACGTGGCTTTACCGAATTAATCAATAATATACATACTTTTAATTCAGGCATTCGTGGAACTGCTTTGAAAATGAAACCAAAATACTATTTCCCTCACGGGGATTCGATCCCGAGCGGGGGCGGAGGGAGCGCCAAAACCTAACCAGTTGCCACACCAGAGAAATTGGTGATTGTGCCTCCACTTGTCCTGCTGTCCCGCATTATCACCAGGCTTGAACTTCTACTGCTGACCGAAGGTGTTCCTAGGCAGTCGCCATCTCTTATGGTATCACGATTCCACAGTCAATCCCGTGAACAGATTCCATTGATCCATCAACTCTCGAGCGAGCTCCCGGTGTTGGAGGTGCCAGGACAGCAGGACATGTGGAGACACCTTAACCAGCTTCCCTGGTGGTCTAGTGGTTAGGATTCGGCGCTCTCACCGCCGTGGCCCGGGTTCGATTCCCGGTCAGGGAACTCTTTTTTATAAGCAATAAAAAAAGTTATTTTCTTCTTTACGGAAAAGTGTAACTGCTTTAAAAAAGACACCAAGAGCCTCATTCCGTGACAGCGAACTGAATCCAGACCGCAGCACTGAGAGCTTCGAATTTTAATCACCAGACCACCAGGGAAGTTGTTAGATGTACCTCCACGTGTCCTGCTGTCCCGCATCATCATCAGGCTTGATCTTCGATTGCTGACTGAAGTGTTCCCCAGGCAGTCGCCATCTCTTATGGTCTCACGATTCCACGTAAATCTCGTGAACAAATTCCAATGCACCATCAACTCTCGAGCGAGCTCCCGGTGTTGGAGGTGCCAGGATAGCAGGACACGTGGAGGCACCTCCAACAGCTTCACTGGTAGTCTAGTGGTTAGGATTTGCCATTTCACCGCAGCGGCCTGGGTAAGAATCCCTGTCAAATAACACTTTTTACGTAAATAAAAAAGTTAACTATTTTTTTACTTAAAACTTTCGTGACTGCAGGAATTCATATTCTTGGTTCGTTAGGTAAAGTCATGTAAATAAAAAACAAAAAATAATAAAAAATGCATTTAAAAAGAATAAAAATAAAATAAATATAAAAATGCATTGAAAATTATGAAAGAAAAAAACCAACAATAAAAAGAGTTAAATACAATTAAAAATGCGAAGGTTTTTTGCTTTTATTATTTTCAATTAATTTTTAATTTTGTCTTCGTATGTTTTTATTGTATGGTTTTTTGCTTTAATGATTTTCCATTCATTTTTTATTTTTGTTGCTATGAAAAAATATTGTCCTTTGTATTTTGTTTGCTTTTTATTTCTATTTACGTGACTTTACCGAATTAATCAATAATATACATACTTTTAATTCAGGCATTCGTGGAACTGCTTTGAAAATGAAACCAAAATACTATTTCCCTCACGGGGATTCGAGCCCGAGTGGGGGCGGAGGGAGCGCCAAAACCTAACCAGTTGCCACACCAGAGAAATTGGTGATTGTGCCTCCACGTGTCCTGCTGTCCCGCATTATCACCAGGCTTGAACTTCTACTGCTGACCGAAGGTGTTCCTAGGCAGTCGCCATCTCTTATGGTATCACGATTCCACAGTCAATCCCGTGAACAGATTCCATTGATCCATCAACTCTCGAGCGAGCTCCCGGTGTTGGAGGTGCCAGGACAGCAGGACATGTGGAGACACCTTAACCAGCTTCCCTGGTGGTCTAGTGGTTAGGATTCGGCGCTCTCACCGCCGCGGCCCGGGTTCGATTCCCGGTCAGGGAACTCTTTTTTATAAGCAATAAAAAAAGTTATTTTCTTCTTTACGGAAAAGTGTAACTGCTTTAAAAAAGCCACCAAGAGCCTCATTCCGTGACAGGGAACTGAATCCAGACCGCAGCACTGAGAGCTTCGAATTTTAATCACCAGACCACCAGGGAAGTTGTTAGATGTACCTCCACGTGTCCTGCTGTCCCGCATCATCATCAGGCTTGATCTTCGATTGCTGACTGAAGTGTTCCCCAGGCAGTCGCCATCTCTTATGGTCTCACGATTCCACGTAAATCTCGTGAACAGATTCCAATGCACCATCAACTCTCGAGCGAGCTCCCGGTGTTGGAGGTGCCAGGATAGCAGGACACGTGGAGGCACCTCCAACAGCTTCAGTGGTAGTCTAGTGGTTAGGATTTGCCATTTCACCGCCGCGGCCTGGGTAAGAATCCCTGTCAAAGAACACTTTTTACGTAAATAAAAAAGTTAACTATTTTTTTACTTAAAACTTCCGTGACTGCAGGAATTCATATTCTTGGTTCGTTAGGTAAAGTCAAGTAAATAAAAAACAAAAAATAATAAAAAATGCATTTTAAAAAAATAAAAATAAAATAAATATAAAAATGCATTGAAAATTATGAAAGAAAAAAACCAACAATAAAAAGAGTTAAATACAATTAAAAATGCGAAGGTTTTTTGCTTTTATTATTTTCAATTAATTTTTAATTTTGTCTTCGTATGTTTTTATTGTATGGTTTTTTGCTTTAATGATTTTCCATTCATTTTTTATTTTTGTTGCTATGAAAAAATATTGTCCTTTGTATTTTGTTTGCTTTTCATTTCTATTTACGTGACTTTACCGAATTAATCAATAATATACATACTTTTAATTCAGGCATTCGTGGAACTGCTTTGAAAATGAAACCAAAATACTATTTCCCTCACGGGGATTCGAGCCCGAGTGGGGGCGGAGGGAGCGCCAAAACCTAACCAGTTGCCACACCAGAGAAATTGGTGATTGTGCCTCCACGTGTCCTGCTGTCCCGCATTATCACCAGGCTTGAACTTCTACTGCTGACCGAAGGTGTTCCTAGGCAGTCGCCATCTCTTATGGTATCACGATTCCACAGTCAATCCCGTGAACAGATTCCATTGATCCATCAACTCTCGAGCGAGCTCCCGGTGTTGGAGGTGCCAGGACAGCAGGACATGTGGAGACACCTTAACCAGCTTCCCTGGTGGTCTAGTGGTAAGGATTCGGCGCTCTCACCGCCGCGGCCCGGGTTCGATTCCCGGTCAGGGAACTCTTTTTTATAAGCAATAAAAAAAGTTATTTTCTTCTTTACGGAAAAGTGTAACTGCTTTAAAAAAGCCACCAAGAGCCTCATTCCGTGACAGGGAACTGAATCCAGACCGCAGCACTGAGAGCTTCGAATTTTAATCACCAGACCACCAGGGAAGTTGTTAGATGTACCTCCACGTGTCCTGCTGTCCCGCATCATCATCAGGCTTGATCTTCGATTGCTGACTGAAGTGTTCCCCAGGCAGTCGCCATCTCTTATGGTCTCACGATTCCACGTAAATCTCGTGAACAGATTCCAATGCACCATCAACTCTCGAGCGAGCTCCCGGTGTTGGAGGTGCCAGGATAGCAGGACACGTGGAGGCACCTCCAACAGCTTCACTGGTAGTCTAGTGGTTAGGATTTGCCATTTCACCGCCGCGGCCTGGGTAAGAATCCCTGTCAAAGAACACTTTTTACGTAAATAAAAAAGTTAACTATTTTTTTACTTAAAACTTTCGTGACTGCAGGAATTCATATTCTTGGTTCGTTAGGTAAAGTCAAGTAAATAAAAAACAAAAAATAATAAAAAATGCATTTTAAAAAAATAAAAATAAAATAAATATAAAAATGCATTGAAAATTATGAAAGAAAAAAACCAACAATAAAAAGAGTTAAATACAATTAAAAATGCGAAGGTTTTTTGCTTTTATTATTTTCAATTAATTTTTAATTTTGTCTTCGTATGTTTTTATTGTATGGTTTTTTGCTTTTATGATTTTCCATTCATTTTTTATTTTTGTTGCTATGAAAAAATATTGTCCTTTGTATTTTGTTTGCTTTTTATTTCTATTTACGTGACTTTACCGAATTAATCAATAATATACATACTTTTAATTCAGGCATTCGTGGAACTGCTTTGAAAATGAAACCAAAATACAATTTCCCTCACGGGGATTCGATCCCGAGCGGGGGCGGAGGGAGCGCCAAAACCTAACCAGTTGCCACACCAGAGAAATTGGTGATTGTGCCTCCACGTGTCCTGCTGTCCCGCATTATCACCAGGCTTGAACTTCTACTGCTGACCGAAGGTGTTCCTAGGCAGTCGCCATCTCTTATGGTATCACGATTCCACAGTCAATCCCGTGAACAGATTCCATTGATCCATCAACTCTCGAGCGAGCTCCCGGTGTTGGAGGTGCCAGGACAGCAGGACATGTGGAGACACCTTAACCAGCTTCCCTGGTGGTCTAGTGGTTAGGATTCGGCGCT
Organism: Lampetra fluviatilis; assembly: GCF_964198595.1. Classification (NCBI taxonomy): domain Eukaryota; kingdom Metazoa; phylum Chordata; class Hyperoartia; order Petromyzontiformes; family Petromyzontidae; genus Lampetra; species Lampetra fluviatilis. The sequence continues at coordinate 760,109 of NC_136288.1, forward strand.
CTCACCGCCGCGGCCCGGGTTCGATTCCCGGTCAGGGAACTCTTTTTTATAAGCAATAAAAAAGTTATTTTCTTCTTTACGGAAAAGTGTAACTGCTTTAAAAAAGACACCAAGAGCCTCATTCCGTGACAGCGAACTGAATCCAGACCGCAGCACTGAGAGCTTCGAATTTTAATCACCAGACCACCAGGGAAGTTGTTAGATGTACCTCCACGTGTCCTGCTGTCCCGCATCATCATCAGGCTTGATCTTCGATTGCTGACTGAAGTGTTCCCCAGGCAGTCGCCATCTCTTATGGTCTCACGATTCCACGTAAATCTCGTGAACAGATTCCAATGCACCATCAACTCTCGAGCGAGCTCCCGGTGTTGGAGGTGCCAGGATAGCAGGACACGTGGAGGCACCTCCAACAGCTTCACTGGTAGTCTAGTGGTTAGGATTTGCCATTTCACCGCAGCGGCCTGGGTAAGAATCCCTGTCAAAGAACACTTTTTACGTAAATAAAAAAGTTAACTATTTTTTTACTTAAAACTTTCGTGACTGCAGGAATTCATATTCTTGGTTCGTTAGGTAAAGTCATGTAAATAAAAAACAAAAAATAATAAAAAATGCATTTAAAAAGAATAAAAATAAAATAAATATAAAAATGCATTGAAAATTATGAAAGAAAAAAACCAACAATAAAAAGAGTTAAATACAATTAAAAATGCGAAGGTTTTTTGCTTTTATTATTTTCAATTAATTTTTAATTTTGACTTCGTATGTTTTTATTGTATGGTTTTTTGCTTTTATGATTTTCCATTCATTTTTTATTTTTGTTGCTATGAAAAAATATTGTCCTTTGCATTTTGTTTGCTTTTTATTTCTATTTACGTGACTTTACCGAATTAATCAATAATATACATACTTTTAATTCAGGCATTCGTGGAACTGCTTTGAAAATGAAACCAAAATACTATTTCCCTCACGGGGATTCGATCCCGAGCGGGGGCGGAGGGAGCGCCAAAACCTAACCAGTTGCCACACCAGAGAAATTGGTGATTGTGCCTCCACGTGTCCTGCTGTCCCGCATTATCACCAGGCTTGAACTTCTACTGCTGACCGAAGGTGTTCCTAGGCAGTCGCCATCTCTTATGGTATCACGATTCCACAGTCAATCCCGTGAACAGATTCCATTGATCCATCAACTCTCGAGCGAGCTCCCGGTGTTGGAGGTGCCAGGACAGCAGGACATGTGGAGACACCTTAACCAGCTTCCCTGGTGGTCTAGTGGTTAGGATTCGGCGCTCTCACCGCCGCGGCCCGGGTTCGATTCCCGGTCAGGGAACACTTTTTTATAAGCAATAAAAAAAGTTATTTTCTTCTTTACGGAAAAGTGTAACTGCTTTAAAAAAGACACCAAGAGCCTCATTCCGTGACAGCGAACTGAATCCAGACCGCAGCACTGAGAGCTTCGAATTTTAATCACCAGATCACCAGGGAAGTTGTTAGATGTACCTCCACGTGTCCTGCTGTCCCGCATCATCATCAGGCTTGATCTTCGATTGCTGACTGAAGTGTTCCCCAGGCAGTCGCCATCTCTTATGGTCTCACGATTCCACGTAAATCTCGTGAACAGATTCCAATGCACCATCAACTCTCGAGCGAGCTCCCGGTGTTGGAGGTGCCAGGATAGCAGGACACGTGGAGGCACCTCCAACAGCTTCACTGGTAGTCTAGTGGTTAGGATTTGCCATTTCACCGCAGCGGCCTGGGTAAGAATCCCTGTCAAAGAACACTTTTTACGTAAATAAAAAAGTTAACTATTTTTTTACTTAAAACTTTCGTGACTGCAGGAATTCATATTCTTGGTTCGTTAGGTAAAGTCATGTAAATAAAAAACAAAAAATAATAAAAAATGCATTTAAAAAGAATAAAAATAAAATAAATATAAAAATGCATTGAAAATTATGAAAGAAAAAAACCAACAATAAAAAGAGTTAAATACAATTAAAAATGCGAAGGTTTTTTGCTTTTATTATTTTCAATTAATTTTTAATTTTGTCTTCGTATGTTTTTATTGTATGGTTTTTTGCTTTAATGATTTCCATTCATTTTTTATTTTTGTTGCTATAAAAAAATATTGTCCTTTGTATTTTGTTTGCTTTTTATTTCTATTTACGTGACTTTACCGAATTAATCAATAATATACATACTTTTAATTCAGGCATTCGTGGAACTGCTTTGAAAATGAAACCAAAATACTATTTCCCTCACGGGGATTCGATCCCGAGCGGGGGCGGAGGGAGCGCCAAAACCTAACCAGTTGCCACACCAGAGAAAGTGGTGATTGTGCCTCCACGTGTCCTGCTGTCCCGCATTATCACCAGGCTTGAACTTCTACTGCTGACCGAAGGTGTTCCTAGGCAGTCGCCATCTCTTATGGTATCACGATTCCACAGTCAATCCCGTGAACAGATTCCATTGATCCATCAACTCTCGAGCGAGCTCCCGGTGTTGGAGGTGCCAGGACAGCAGGACATGTGGAGACACCTTAACCAGCTTCCCTGGTGGTCTAGTGGTTAGGATTCGGCGCTCTCACCGCCGCGGCCCGGGTTCGATTCCCGGTCAGGGAACTCTTTTTTATAAGCAATAAAAAAAGTTATTTTCTTCTTTACGGAAAAGTGTAACTGCTTTAAAAAAGACACCAAGAGCCTCATTCCGTGACAGCGAACTGAATCCAGACCGCAGCACTGAGAGCTTCGAATTTTAATCACCAGACCACCAGGGAAGTTGTTAGATGTACCTCCACGTGTCCTGCTGTCCCGCATCAACATCAGGCTTGATCTTCGATTGCTGACTGAAGTGTTCCCCAGGCAGTCGCCATCTCTTATGGTATCACGATTCCACAGTCAATCCCGTGAACAGATTCCAATGCACCATCAACTCTCGAGCGAGCTCCCGGTGTTGGAGGTGCCAGGATAGCAGGACACGTGGAGGCACCTCCAACAGCTTCACTGGTAGTCTAGTGGTTAGGATTTGCCATTTCACCGCAGCGGCCTGGGTAAGAATCCCTGTCAAAGAACACTTTTTACGTAAATAAAAAAGTTAACTATTTTTTTACTTAAAACTTTCGTGACTGCAGGAATTCATATTCTTGGTTCGTTAGGTAAAGTCATGTAAATAAAAAACAAAAAATAATAAAAAAATGCATTTAAAAAGAATAAAAATAAAATAAATATAAAAATGCATTGAAAATTATGAAAGAAAAAACCAACAATAAAAATAGTTAAATACAATTAAAAATGCGAAGGTTTTTTGCTTTTATTATTTTCAATTAATTTTTAATTTTGTCTTCGTATGTTTTTATTGTATGGTTTTTTGCTTTTATGATTTTCCATTCATTTTTTATTTTTGTTGCTATGAAAAAATATTGTCCTTTGTATTTTGTTTGCTTTTTATTTCTATTTACGTGGCTTTACCGAATTAATCAATAATATACATATTTTTAATTCAGGCATTCGTGGAACTGCTTTGAAAATGAAACCAAAATACTATTTCCCTCACGGGGATTCGATCCCGAGCGGGGGCGGAGGGAGCGCCAAAACCTAACCAGTTGCCACACCAGAGAAATTGGTGATTGTGCCTCCACTTGTCCTGCTGTCCCGCATTATCACCAGGCTTGAACTTCTACTGCTGACCGAAGGTGTTCCTAGGCAGTCGCCATCTCTTATGGTATCACGATTCCACAGTCAATCCCGTGAACAGATTCCATTGATCCATCAACTCTCGAGCGAGCTCCCGGTGTTGGAGGTGCCAGGACAGCAGGACATGTGGAGACACCTTAACCAGCTTCCCTGGTGGTCTAGTGGTTAGGATTCGGCGCTCTCACCGCCGTGGCCCGGGTTCGATTCCCGGTCAGGGAACTCTTTTTTATAAGCAATAAAAAAAGTTATTTTCTTCTTTACGGAAAAGTGTAACTGCTTTAAAAAAGACACCAAGAGCCTCATTCCGTGACAGCGAACTGAATCCAGACCGCAGCACTGAGAGCTTCGAATTTTAATCACCAGATCACCAGGGAAGTTGTTAGATGTACCTCCACGTGTCCTGCTGTCCCGCATCATCATCAGGCTTGATCTTCGATTGCTGACTGAAGTGTTCCCCAGGCAGTCGCCATCTCTTATGGTCTCACGATTCCACGTAAATCTCGTGAACAGATTCCAATGCACCATCAACTCTCGAGCGAGCTCCCGGTGTTGGAGGTGCCAGGATAGCAGGACACGTGGAGGCACCTCCAACAGCTTCACTGGTAGTCTAGTGGTTAGGATTTGCCATTTCACCGCAGCGGCCTGGGTAAGAATCCCTGTCAAAGAACACTTTTTACGTAAATAAAAAAGTTAACTATTTTTTTACTTAAAACTTTCGTGACTGCAGGAATTCATATTCTTGGTTCGTTAGGTAAAGTCATGTAAATAAAAAACAAAAAATAATAAAAAATGCATTTAAAAAGAATAAAAATAAAATAATTATAAAAATGCATTGAAAATTATGAAAGAAAAAAACCAACAATAAAAAGAGTTAAATACAATTAAAAATGCGAAGGTTTTTTGCTTTTATTATTTTCAATTAATTTTTAATTTTGTCTTCGTATGTTTTTATTGTATGGTTTTTTGCTTTAATGATTTCCATTCATTTTTTATTTTTGTTGCTATGAAAAAATATTGTCCTTTGTATTTTGTTTGCTTTTTATTTCTATTTACGTGACTTTACCGAATTAATCAATAATATACATACTTTTAATTCAGGCATTCGTGGAACTGCTTTGAAAATGAAACCAAAATACTATTTCCCTCACGGGGATTCGATCCCGAGCGGGGGCGGAGGGAGCGCCAAAACCTAACCAGTTGCCACACCAGAGAAAGTGGTGATTGTGCCTCCACGTGTCCTGCTGTCCCGCATTATCACCAGGCTTGAACTTCTACTGCTGACCGAAGGTGTTCCTAGGCAGTCGCCATCTCTTATGGTATCACGATTCCACAGTCAATCCCGTGAACAGATTCCATTGATCCATCAACTCTCGAGCGAGCTCCCGGTGTTGGAGGTGCCAGGACAGCAGGACATGTGGAGACACCTTAACCAGCTTCCCTGGTGGTCTAGTGGTTAGGATTCGGCGCTCTCACCGCCGCGGCCCGGGTTCGATTCCCGGTCAGGGAACTCTTTTTTATAAGCAATAAAAAAAGTTATTTTCTTCTTTACGGAAAAGTGTAACTGCTTTAAAAAAGACACCAAGAGCCTCATTCCGTGACAGCGAACTGAATCCAGACCGCAGCACTGAGAGCTTCGAATTTTAATCACCAGACCACCAGGGAAGTTGTTAGATGTACCTCCACGTGTCCTGCTGTCCCGCATCAACATCAGGCTTGATCTTCGATTGCTGACTGAAGTGTTCCCCAGGCAGTCGCCATCTCTTATGGTCTCACGATTCCACGTAAATCTCGTGAACAGATTCCAATGCACCATCAACTCTCGAGCGAGCTCCCGGTGTTGGAGGTGCCAGGATAGCAGGACACGTGGAGGCACCTCCAACAGCTTCACTGGTAGTCTAGTGGTTAGGATTTGCCATTTCACCGCAGCGGCCTGGGTAAGAATCCCTGTCAAAGGACACTTTTTACGTAAATAAAAAAGTTAACTATTTTTTTACTTAAAACTTTCGTGACTGCAGGAATTCATATTCTTGGTTCGTTAGGTAAAGTCATGTAAATAAAAAACAAAAAATAATAAAAAAATGCATTTAAAAAGAATAAAAATAAAATAAATATAAAAATGCATTGAAAATTATGAAAGAAAAAACCAACAATAAAAATAGTTAAATACAATTAAAAATGCGAAGGTTTTTTGCTTTTATTATTTTCAATTAATTTTTAATTTTGTCTTCGTATGTTTTTATTGTATGGTTTTTTGCTTTTATGATTTTCCATTCATTTTTTATTTTTGTTGCTATGAAAAAATATTGTCCTTTGTATTTTGTTTGCTTTTTATTTCTATTTACGTGACTTTACCGAATTAATCAATAATATACATACTTTTAATTCAGGCATTCGTGGAACTGCTTTGAAAATGAAACCAAAATACTATTTCCCTCACGGGGATTCGAGCCCGAGTGGGGGCGGAGGGAGCGCCAAAACCTAACCAGTTGCCACACCAGAGAAATTGGTGATTGTGCCTCCACGTGTCCTGCTGTCCCGCATTATCACCAGGCTTGAACTTCTACTGCTGACCGAAGGTGTTCCTAGGCAGTCGCCATCTCTTATGGTATCACGATTCCACAGTCAATCCCGTGAACAGATTCCATTGATCCATCAACTCTCGAGCGAGCTCCCGGTGTTGGAGGTGCCAGGACAGCAGGACACGTGGAGGCACCTCCAACAGCTTCACTGGTAGTCTAGTGGTTAGGATTTGCCATTTCACCGCAGCGGCCTGGGTAAGAATCCCTGTCAAATAACACTTTTTACGTAAATAAAAAAGTTAACTATTTTTTTACTTAAAACTTTCGTGACTGCAGGAATTCATATTCTTGGTTCGTTAGGTAAAGTCATGTAAATAAAAAACAAAAAATAATAAAAAATGCATTTAAAAAGAATAAAAATAAAATAAATATAAAAATGCATTGAAAATTATGAAAGAAAAAAACCAACAATAAAAAGAGTTAAATACAATTAAAAATGCGAAGGTTTTTTGCTTTTATTATTTTCAATTAATTTTTAATTTTGTCTTCGTATGTTTTTATTGTATGGTTTTTTGCTTTAATGATTTTCCATTCATTTTTTATTTTTGTTGCTATGAAAAAATATTGTCCTTTGTATTTTGTTTGCTTTTTATTTCTATTTACGTGACTTTACCGAATTAATCAATAATATACATACTTTTAATTCAGGCATTCGTGGAACTGCTTTGAAAATGAAACCAAAATACTATTTCCCTCACGGGGATTCGAGCCCGAGTGGGGGCGGAGGGAGCGCCAAAACCTAACCAGTTGCCACACCAGAGAAATTGGTGATTGTGCCTCCACGTGTCCTGCTGTCCCGCATTATCACCAGGCTTGAACTTCTACTGCTGACCGAAGGTGTTCCTAGGCAGTCGCCATCTCTTATGGTATCACGATTCCACAGTCAATCCCGTGAACAGATTCCATTGATCCATCAACTCTCGAGCGAGCTCCCGGTGTTGGAGGTGCCAGGACAGCAGGACATGTGGAGACACCTTAACCAGCTTCCCTGGTGGTCTAGTGGTTAGGATTCGGCGCTCTCACCGCCGCGGCCCGGGTTCGATTCCCGGTCAGGGAACTCTTTTTTATAAGCAATAAAAAAAGTTATTTTCTTCTTTACGGAAAAGTGTAACTGCTTTAAAAAAGCCACCAAGAGCCTCATTCCGTGACAGGGAACTGAATCCAGACCGCAGCACTGAGAGCTTCGAATTTTAATCACCAGACCACCAGGGAAGTTGTTAGATGTACCTCCACGTGTCCTGCTGTCCCGCATCATCATCAGGCTTGATCTTCGATTGCTGACTGAAGTGTTCCCCAGGCAGTCGCCATCTCTTATGGTCTCACGATTCCACGTAAATCTCGTGAACAGATTCCAATGCACCATCAACTCTCGAGCGAGCTCCCGGTGTTGGAGGTGCCGGGATAGCAGGACACGTGGAGGCACCTCCAACAGCTTCACTGGTAGTCTAGTGGTTAGGATTTGCCATTTCACCGCCGCGGCCTGGGTAAGAATCCCTGTCAAAGAACACTTTTTACGTAAATAAAAAAGTTAACTATTTTTTTACTTAAAACTTTCGTGACTGCAGGAATTCATATTCTTGGTTCGTTAGGTAAAGTCAAGTAAATAAAAAACAAAAAATAATAAAAAATGCATTTTAAAAAAATAAAAATAAAATAAATATAAAAATGCATTGAAAATTATGAAAGAAAAAAACCAACAATAAAAAGAGTTAAATACAATTAAAAATGCGAAGGTTTTTTGCTTTTATTATTTTCAATTAATTTTTAATTTTGTCTTCGTATGTTTTTATTGTATGGTTTTTTGCTTTAATGATTTTCCATTCATTTTTTATTTTTGTTGCTATGAAAAAATATTGTCCTTTGTATTTTGTTTGCTTTTTATTTCTATTTACGTGACTTTACCGAATTAATCAATAATATACATACTTTTAATTCAGGCATTCGTGGAACTGCTTTGAAAATGAAACCAAAATACTATTTCCCTCACGGGGATTCGAGCCCGAGTGGGGGCGGAGGGAGCGCCAAAACCTAACCAGTTGCCACACCAGAGAAATTGGTGATTGTGCCTCCACGTGTCCTGCTGTCCCGCATTATCACCAGGCTTGAACTTCTACTGCTGACCGAAGGTGTTCCTAGGCAGTCGCCATCTCTTATGGTATCACGATTCCACAGTCAATCCCGTGAACAGATTCCATTGATCCATCAACTCTCGAGCGAGCTCCCGGTGTTGGAGGTGCCAGGACAGCAGGACATGTGGAGACACCTTAACCAGCTTCCCTGGTGGTCTAGTGGTTAGGATTCGGCGCTCTCACCGCCGCGGCCCGGGTTCGATTCCCGGTCAGGGAACTCTTTTTTATAAGCAATAAAAAAAGTTATTTTCTTCTTTACGGAAAAGTGTAACTGCTTTAAAAAAGCCACCAAGAGCCTCATTCCGTGACAGGGAACTGAATCCAGACCGCAGCACTGAGAGCTTCGAATTTTAATCACCAGACCACCAGGGAAGTTGTTAGATGTACCTCCACGTGTCCTGCTGTCCCGCATCATCATCAGGCTTGATCTTCGATTGCTGACTGAAGTGTTCCCCAGGCAGTCGCCATCTCTTATGGTCTCACGATTCCACGTAAATCTCGTGAACAGATTCCAATGCACCATCAACTCTCGAGCGAGCTCCCGGTGTTGGAGGTGCCAGGATAGCAGGACACGTGGAGGCACCTCCAACAGCTTCACTGGTAGTCTAGTGGTTAGGATTTGCCATTTCACCGCCGCGGCCTGGGTAAGAATCCCTGTCAAAGAACACTTTTTACGTAAATAAAAAAGTTAACTATTTTTTTACTTAAAACTTTCGTGACTGCAGGAATTCATATTCTTGGTTCGTTAGGTAAAGTCAAGTAAATAAAAAACAAAAAATAATAAAAAATGCATTTTAAAAAAATAAAAATAAAATAAATATAAAAATGCATTGAAAATTATGAAAGAAAAAAACCAACAATAAAAAGAGTTAAATACAATTAAAAATGCGAAGGTTTTTTGCTTTTATTATTTTCAATTAATTTTTAATTTTGTCTTCGTATGTTTTTATTGTATGGTTTTTTGCTTTTATGATTTTCCATTCATTTTTTATTTTTGTTGCTATGAAAAAATATTGTCCTTTGTATTTTGTTTGCTTTTTATTTCTATTTACGTGACTTTACCGAATTAATCAATAATATACATACTTTTAATTCAGGCATTCGTGGAACTGCTTTGAAAATGAAACCAAAATACTATTTCCCTCACGGGGATTCGATCCCGAGCGGGGGCGGAGGGAGCGCCAAAACCTAACCAGTTGCCACACCAGAGAAATTGGTGATTGTGCCTCCACGTGTCCTGCTGTCCCGCATTATCACCAGGATTTAACTTCTACTGCTGACCGAAGGTGTTCCTAGGCAGTCGCCATCTCTTATGGTATCACGATTCCACAGTCAATCCCGTGAACAGATTCCATTGATCCATCAACTCTCGAGCGAGCTCCCGGTGTTGGAGGTGCCAGGACAGCAGGACATGTGGAGACACCTTAACCAGCTTCCCTGGTGGTCTAGTGGTCAGGATTCGGCGCTCTCACCGCCGCGGCCCGGGTTCGATTCCCGGTCAGGGAACTCTTTTTTATAAGCAATAAAAAAAGTTATTTTCTTCTTTACGGAAAAGTGTAACTGCTTTAAAAAAGCCACCAAGAGCCTCATTCCGTGACAGGGAACTGAATCCAGACCGCAGCACTGAGAGCTTCGAATTTTAATCACCAGACCACCAGGGAAGTTGTTAGATGTACCTCCACGTGTCCTGCTGTCCCGCATCATCATCAGGCTTGATCTTCGATTGCTGACTGAAGTGTTCCCCAGGCAGTCGCCATCTCTTATGGTCTCACGATTCCACGTAAATCTCGTGAACAGATTCCAATGCACCATCAACTCTCGAGCGAGCTCCCGGTGTTGGAGGTGCCAGGATAGCAGGACACGTGGAGGCACCTCCAACAGCTTCACTGGTAGTCTAGTGGTTAGGATTTGCCATTTCACCGCCGCGGCCTGGGTAAGAATCCCTGTCAAAGAACACTTTTTACGTAAATAAAAAAGTTAACTATTTTTTTACTTAAAACTTTCGTGACTGCAGGAATTCATATTCTTGGTTCGTTAGGTAAAGTCAAGTAAATAAAAAACAAAAAATAATAAAAAATGCATTTTAAAAAAATAAAAATAAAATAAATAAAAAAATGCATTGAAAATTATGAAAGAAAAAAACCAACAATAAAAAGAGTTAAATACAATTAAAAATGCGAAGGTTTTTTGCTTTTATTATTTTCAATTAATTTTTAATTTTGTCTTCGTATGTTTTTATTGTATGGTTTTTTGCTTTCATGATTTTCCATTCATTTTTTATTTTTGTTGCTATGAAAAAATATTGTCCTTTGTATTTTGTTTGCTTTTTATTTCTATTTACGTGACTTTACCGAATTAATCAATAATATACATACTTTTAATTCAGGCATTCGTGGAACTGCTTTGAAAATGAAACCAAAATACTATTTCCCTCACGGGGATTCGATCCCGAGCGGGGGCGGAGGGAGCGCCAAAACCTAACCAGTTGCCACACCAGAGAAATTGGTGATTGTGCCTCCACGTGTCCTGCTGTCCCGCATTATCACCAGGATTTAACTTCTACTGCTGACCGAAGGTGTTCCTAGGCAGTCGCCATCTCTTATGGTATCACGATTCCACAGTCAATCCCGTGAACAGATTCCATTGATCCATCAACTCTCGAGCGAGCTCCCGGTGTTGGAGGTGCCAGGACAGCAGGACATGTGGAGACACCTTAACCAGCTTCCCTGGTGGTCTAGTGGTCAGGATTCGGCGCTCTCACCGCCGCGGCCCGGGTTCGATTCCCGGTCAGGGAACTCTTTTTTATAAGCAATAAAAAAAGTTATTTTCTTCTTTACGGAAAAGTGTAACTGCTTTAAAAAAGCCACCAAGAGCCTCATTCCGTGACAGGGAACTGAATCCAGACCGCAGCACTGAGAGCTTCGAATTTTAATCACCAGACCACCAGGGAAGTTGTTAGATGTACCTCCACGTGTCCTGCTGTCCCGCATCATCATCAGGCTTGATCTTCGATTGCTGACTGAAGTGTTCCCCAGGCAGTCGCCATCTCTTATGGTCTCACGATTCCACGTAAATCTCGTGAACAGATTCCAATGCACCATCAACTCTCGAGCGAGCTCCCGGTGTTGGAGGTGCCAGGATAGCAGGACACGTGGAGGCACCTCCAACAGCTTCACTGGTAGTCTAGTGGTTAGGATTTGCCATTTCACCGCCGCGGCCTGGGTAAGAATCCCTGTCAAAGAACACTTTTTACGTAAATAAAAAAGTTAACTATTTTTTTACTTAAAACTTTCGTGACTGCAGGAATTCATATTCTTGGTTCGTTAGGTAAAGTCAAGTAAATAAAAAACAAAAAATAATAAAAAATGCATTTTAAAAAAATAAAAATAAAATAAATATAAAAATGCATTGAAAATTATGAAAGAAAAAAACCAACAATAAAAAGAGTTAAATACAATTAAAAATGCGAAGGTTTTTTGCTTTTATTATTTTCAATTAATTTTTAATTTTGTCTTCGTATGTTTTTATTGTATGGTTTTTTGCTTTTATGATTTTCCATTCATTTTTTATTTTTGTTGCTATGAAAAAATATTGTCCTTTGTATTTTGTTTGCTTTTTATTTCTATTTACGTGACTTTACCGAATTAATCAATAATATACATACTTTTAATTCAGGCATTCGTGGAACTGCTTTGAAAATGAAACCAAAATACTATTTCCCTCACGGGGATTCGATCCCGAGCGGGGGCGGAGGGAGCGCCAAAACCTAACCAGTTGCCACACCAGAGAAATTGGTGATTGTGCCTCCACGTGTCCTGCTGTCCCGCATTATCACCAGGATTTAACTTCTACTGCTGACCGAAGGTGTTCCTAGGCAGTCGCCATCTCTTATGGTATCACGATTCCACAGTCAATCCCGTGAACAGATTCCATTGATCCATCAACTCTCGAGCAAGCTCCCGGTGTTGGAGGTGCCAGGACAGCAGGACATGTGGAGACACCTTAACCAGCTTCCCTGGTGGTCTAGTGGTTAGGATTCGGCGCTCTCACTGCCGCGGCCCGGGTTCGATTCCCGGTCAGGGAACTCTTTTTTATAAGCAATAAAAAAAGTTATTTTCTTCTTTACGGAAAAGTGTAACTGCTTTAAAAAAGACACCAAGAGCCTCATTCCGTGACAGCGAACTGAATCCAGACCGCAGCACTGAGAGCTTCGAATTTTAATCACCAGACCACCAGGGAAGTTGTTAGATGTACCTCCACGTGTCCTGCTGTCCCGCATCATCATCAGGCTTGATCTTCGATTGCTGACTGAAGTGTTCCCCAGGCAGTCGCCATCTCTTATGGTCTCACGATTCCACGTAAATCTCGTGAACAGATTCCAATGCACCATCAACTCTCGAGCGAGCTCCCGGTGTTGGAGGTGCCAGGATAGCAGGACACGTGGAGGCACCTCCAACAGCTTCACTGGTAGTCTAGTGGTGAGGATTTGCCATTTCACCGCAGCGGCCTGGGTAAGAATCCCTGTCAAAGAACACTTTTTACGTAAATAAAAAAGTTAACTATTTTTTTACTTAAAACTTTCGTGACTGCAGGAATTCATATTCTTGGTTCGTTAGGTAAAGTCATGTAAATAAAAAAACAAAAAATAATAAAAAATGCATTTAAAAAGAATAAAAATAAAATAAATATAAAAATGCATTGAAAATTATGAAAGAAAAAAACCAACAATAAAAAGAGTTAAATACAATTAAAAATGCGAAGGTTTTTTGCTTTTATTATTTTCAATTAATTTTTAATTTTGTCTTCGTATGTTTTTATTGTATGGTTTTTTGCTTTTATGATTTTCCATTCATTTTTTATTTTTGTTGCTATGAAAAAATATTGTCCTTTGTATTTTGTTTGCTTTTTATTTCTATTTACGTGACTTTACCGAATTAATCAATAATATACATACTTTTAATTCAGGCATTCGTGGAACTGCTTTGAAAATGAAACCAAAATACTATTTCCCTCACGGGGATTCGATCCCGAGCGGGGGCGGAGGGAGCGCCAAAACCTAACCAGTTGCCACACCAGAGAAATTGGTGATTGTGCCTCCACGTGTCCTGCTGTCCCGCATTATCACCAGGCTTGAACTTCTACTGCTGACCGAAGGTGTTCCTAGGCAGTCGCCATCTCTTATGGTATCACGATTCCACAGTCAATCCCGTGAACAGATTCCATTGATCCATCAACTCTCGAGCGAGCTCCCGGTGTTGGAGGTGCCAGGACAGCAGGACATGTGGAGACACCTTAACCAGCTTCCCTGGTGGTCTAGTGGTTAGGATTCGGCGCTCTCACCGCCGCGGCCCGGGTTCGATTCCCGGTCAGGGAACTCTTTTTTATAAGCAATAAAAAAGTTATTTTCTTCTTTACGGAAAAGTGTAACTGCTTTAAAAAAGACACCAAGAGCCTCATTCCGTGACAGCGAACTGAATCCAGACCGCAGCACTGAGAGCTTCGAATTTTAATCACCAGACCACCAGGGAAGTTGTTAGATGTACCTCCACGTGTCCTGCTGTCCCGCATCATCATCAGGCTTGATCTTCGATTGCTGACTGAAGTGTTCCCCAGGCAGTCGCCATCTCTTATGGTCTCACGATTCCACGTAAATCTCGTGAACAGATTCCAATGCACCATCAACTCTCGAGCGAGCTCCCGGTGTTGGAGGTGCCAGGATAGCAGGACACGTGGAGGCACCTCCAACAGCTTCACTGGTAGTCTAGTGGTTAGGATTTGCCATTTCACCGCAGCGGCCTGGGTAAGAATCCCTGTCAAAGAACACTTTTTACGTAAATAAAAAAGTTAACTATTTTTTTACTTAAAACTTTCGTGACTGCAGGAATTCATATTCTTGGTTCGTTAGGTAAAGTCATGTAAATAAAAAACAAAAAATAATAAAAAATGCATTTAAAAAGAATAAAAATAAAATAAATATAAAAATGCATTGAAAATTATGAAAGAAAAAAACCAACAATAAAAAGAGTTAAATACAATTAAAAATGCGAAGGTTTTTTGCTTTTATTATTTTCAATTAATTTTTAATTTTGACTTCGTATGTTTTTATTGTATGGTTTTTTGCTTTTATGATTTTCCATTCATTTTTTATTTTTGTTGCTATGAAAAAATATTGTCCTTTGCATTTTGTTTGCTTTTTATTTCTATTTACGTGACTTTGCCGAATTAATCAATAATATACATACTTTTAATTCAGGCATTCGTGGAACTGCTTTGAAAATGAAACCAAAATACTATTTCCCTCACGGGGATTCGATCCCGAGCGGGGGCGGAGGGAGCGCCAAAACCTAACCAGTTGCCACACCAGAGAAATTGGTGATTGTGCCTCCACGTGTCCTGCTGTCCCGCATTATCACCAGGCTTGAACTTCTACTGCTGACCGAAGGTGTTCCTAGGCAGTCGCCATCTCTTATGGTATCACGATTCCACAGTCAATCCCGTGAACAGATTCCATTGATCCATCAACTCTCGAGCGAGCTCCCGGTGTTGGAGGTGCCAGGACAGCAGGACATGTGGAGACACCTTAACCAGCTTCCCTGGTGGTCTAGTGGTTAGGATTCGGCGCTCTCACCGCCGCGGCCCCGGTTCGATTCCCGGTCAGGGAACTCTTTTTTATAAGCAATAAAAAAAGTTATTTTCTTCTTTACGGAAAAGTGTAACTGCTTTAAAAAAGACACCAAGAGCCTCATTCCGTGACAGCGAACTGAATCCAGACCGCAGCACTGAGAGCTTCGAATTTTAATCACCAGACCACCAGGGAAGTTGTTAGATGTACCTCCACGTGTCCTGCTGTCCCGCATCATCATCAGGCTTGATCTTCGATTGCTGACTGAAGTGTTCCCCAGGCAGTCGCCATCTCTTATGGTCTCACGATTCCACGTAAATCTCGTGAACAGATTCCAATGCACCATCAACTCTCGAGCGAGCTCCCGGTGTTGGAGGTGCCAGGATAGCAGGACACGTGGAGGCACCTCCAACAGCTTCACTGGTAGTCTAGTGGTTAGGATTTGCCATTTCACCGCAGCGGCCTGGGTAAGAATCCCTGTCAAAGAACACTTTTTACGTAAATAAAAAACTTAACTATTTTTTTACTTAAAACTTTCGTGACTGCAGGAATTCATATTCTTGGTTCGTTAGGTAAAGTCATGTAAAAAAAAAAAAAATGCATTTAAAAAGAATAAAAATAAAATAAATATAAAAATGCATTGAAAATTATGAAAGAAAAAAACCAACAATAAAAAGAGTTAAATACAATTAAAAATGCGAAGGTTTTTTGCTTTTATTATTTTCAATTAATTTTTAATTTTGTCTTCGTATGTTTTTATTGTATGGTTTTTTGCTTTAATGATTTTCCATTCATTTTTTATTTTTGTTGCTATGAAAAAATATTGTCCTTTGTATTTTGTTTGCTTTTTATTTCTATTTACGTGACTTTACCGAATTAATCAATAATATACATACTTTTAATTCAGGCATTCGTGGAACTGCTTTGAAAATGAAACCAAAATACTATTTCCCTCACGGGGATTCGAGCCCGAGTGGGGGCGGAGGGAGCGCCAAAACCTAACCAGTTGCCACACCAGAGAAATTGGTGATTGTGCCTCCACGTGTCCTGCTGTCCCGCATTATCACCAGGCTTGAACTTCTACTGCTGACCGAAGGTGTTCCTAGGCAGTCGCCATCTCTTATGGTATCACGATTCCACAGTCAATCCCGTGAACAGATTCCATTGATCCATCAACTCTCGAGCGAGCTCCCGGTGTTGGAGGTGCCAGGACAGCAGGACATGTGGAGACACCTTAACCAGCTTCCCTGGTGGTCTAGTGGTTAGGATTCGGCGCTCTCACCGCCGCGGCCTGGGTTCGATTCCCGGTCAGGGAACTCTTTTTTATAAGCAATAAAAAAGTTATTTTCTTCTTTACGGAAAAGTGTAACTGCTTTAAAAAAGACACCAAGAGCCTCATTCCGTGACAGCGAACTGAATCCAGACCGCAGCACTGAGAGCTTCGAATTTTAATCACCAGACCACCAGGGAAGTTGTTAGATGTACCTCCACGTGTCCTGCTGTCCCGCATCATCATCAGGCTTGATCTTCGATTGCTGACTGAAGTGTTCCCCAGGCAGTCGCCATCTCTTATGGTCTCACGATTCCACGTAAATCTCGTGAACAGATTCCAATGCACCATCAACTCTCGAGCCAGCTCCCGATGTTGGAGGTGCCAGGATAACAGGACACGTGGAGGCACCTCCAACAGCTTCATTGGTAGTCTAGTGGTTAGGATTTGCCATTTCACCGCAGCGGCCTGGGTAAGAGTCCCTGTCAAAGAACACTTTTTACGTAAATAAAAAAAGTTAACTATTTTTTTGCTTAAAACTTTCGTGACTGCAGGAATTCATATTCTTGGTTCGTTAGGTAAAGTCATGTAAATAAAAAAAAAATGCATTTAAAAAGAATAAAAATAAAATAAATATAAAAATGCATTGAAAATTATGAAAGAAAAAAACCAACAATAAAAAGAGTTAAATACAATTAAAAATGCGAAGGTTTTTTGCTTTTATTATTTTCAATTAATTTTTAATTTTGTCTTCGTATGTTTTTATTGTATGGTTTTTTGCTTTAATGATTTTCCATTCATTTTTTATTTTTGTTGCTATGAAAAAATATTGTCCTTTGTATTTTGTTTGCTTTTTATTTCTATTTACGTGACTTTACCGAATTAATCAATAATATACATACTTTTAATTCAGGCATTCGTGGAACTGCTTTGAAAATGAAACCAAAATACTATTTCCCTCACGGGGATTCGAGCCCGAGTGGGGGCGGAGGGAGCGCCAAAACCTAACCAGTTGCCACACCAGAGAAATTGGTGATTGTGCCTCCACGTGTCCTGCTGTCCCGCATTATCACCAGGCTTGAACTTCTACTGCTGACCGAAGGTGTTCCTAGGCAGTCGCCATCTCTTATGGTATCACGATTCCACAGTCAATCCCGTGAACAGATTCCATTGATCCATCAACTCTCGAGCGAGCTCCCGGTGTTGGAGGTGCCAGGACAGCAGGACATGTGGAGACACATTAACCAGCTTCCCTGGTGGTCTAGTGGTTAGGATTCGGCGCTCTCACCGCCGCGGACTGGGTTCGATTCCCGGTCAGGGAACTCTTTTTTATAAGCAATAAAAAAGTTATTTTCTTCTTTACGGAAAAGTGTAACTGCTTTAAAAAAGACACCAAGAGCCTCATTCCGTGACAGCGAACTGAATCCAGACCGCAGCACTGAGAGCTTCGAATTTTAATCACCAGACCACCAGGGAAGTTGTTAGATGTACCTCCACGTGTCCTGCTGTCCCGCATCATCATCAGGCTTGATCTTCGATTGCTGACTGAAGTGTTCCCCAGGCAGTCGCCATCTCTTATGGTCTCACGATTCCACGTAAATCTCGTGAACAGATTCCAATGCACCATCAACTCTCGAGCGAGCTCCCGGTGTTGGAGGTGCCAGGATAGCAGGACACGTGGAGGCACCTCCAACAGCTTCACTGGTAGTCTAGTGGTTAGGATTTGCCATTTCACCGCAGCGGCCTGGGTAAGAATCCCTGTCAAAGAACACTTTTTACGTAAATAAAAAAGTTAACTATTTTTTTACTTAAAACTTTCGTGACTGCAGGAATTCATATTCTTGGTTCGTTAGGTAAAGTCATGTAAATAAAAAACAAAAAATAAGAAAAAATGCATTTAAAAAGAATAAAAATAAAATAAATATAAAAATGCATTGAAAATTATGAAAGAAAAAAACCAACAATAAAAAGAGTTAAATACAATTAAAAATGCGAAGGTTTTTTGCTTTTATTATTTTCAATTAATTTTTAATTTTGACTTCGTATGTTTTTATTGTATGGTTTTTTGCTTTTATGATTTTCCATTCATTTTTTATTTTTGTTTCTATGAAAAAATATTGTCCTTTGTATTTTGTTTGCTTTTTATTTCTATTTACGTGACTTTACCGAATTAATCAATAATATACATACTTTTAATTCAGGCATTCGTGGAACTGCTTTGAAAATGAAACCAAAATACTATTTCCCTCACGGGGATTCGATCCCGAGCGGGGGCGGAGGGAGCGCCAAAACCTAACCAGTTGCCACACCAGAGAAATTGGTGATTGTGCCTCCACGTGCCCTGCTGTCCCGCATTATCACCAGGCTTGAACTTCTACTGCTGACCGAAGGTGTTCCTAGGCAGTCGCCATCTCTTATGGTATCACGATTCCACAGTCAATCCCGTGAACAGATTCCATTGATCCATCAACTCTCGAGCGAGCTCCCGGTGTTGGAGGTGCCAGGACAGCAGGACATGTGGAGACACCTTAACCAGCTTCCCTGGTGGTCTAGTGGTTAGGATTCGGCGCTCTCACCGCCGCGGCCCGGGTTCGATTCCCGGTCAGGGAACTCTTTTTTATAAGCAATAAAAAAAGTTATTTTCTTCTTTACGGAAAAGTGTAACTGCTTTAAAAAAGACACCAAGAGCCTCATTCCGTGACAGCGAACTGAATCCAGACCGCAGCACTGAGAGCTTCGAATTTTAATCACCAGACCACCAGGGAAGTTGTTAGATGTACCTCCACGTGTCCTGATGTCCCGCATCATCATCAGGCTTGATCTTCGATTGCTGACTGAAGTGTTCCCCAGGCAGTCGCCATCTCTTATGGTCTCACGATTCCACGTAAATCTCGTGAACAGATTCCAATGCACCATCAACTCTCGAGCGAGCTCCCGGTGTTGGAGGTGCCAGGATAGCAGGACACGTGGAGGCACCTCCAACAGCTTCACTGGTAGTCTAGTGGTTAGGATTTGCCATTTCACCGCAGCGGCCTGGGTAAGAATCCCTGTCAAAGAACACTTTTTACGTAAATAAAAAACTTAACTATTTTTTTACTTAAAACTTTCGTGACTGCAGGAATTCATATTCTTGGTTCGTTAGGTAAAGTCATGTAAAAAAAAAAAAAATGCATTTAAAAAGAATAAAAATAAAATAAATATAAAAATGCATTGAAAATTATGAAAGAAAAAAACCAACAATAAAAAGAGTTAAATACAATTAAAAATGCGAAGGTTTTTTGCTTTTATTATTTTCAATTAATTTTTAATTTTGTCTTCGTATGTTTTTATTGTATGGTTTTTTGCTTTAATGATTTTCCATTCATTTTTTATTTTTGTTGCTATGAAAAAATATTGTCCTTTGTATTTTGTTTGCTTTTTATTTCTATTTACGTGACTTTACCGAATTAATCAATAATATACATACTTTTAATTCAGGCATTCGTGGAACTGCTTTGAAAATGAAACCAAAATACTATTTCCCTCACGGGGATTCGAGCCCGAGTGGGGGCGGAGGGAGCGCCAAAACCTAACCAGTTGCCACACCAGAGAAATTGGTGATTGTGCCTCCACGTGTCCTGCTGTCCCGCATTATCACCAGGCTTGAACTTCTACTGCTGACCGAAGGTGTTCCTAGGCAGTCGCCATCTCTTATGGTATCACGATTCCACAGTCAATCCCGTGAACAGATTCCATTGATCCATCAACTCTCGAGCGAGCTCCCGGTGTTGGAGGTGCCAGGACAGCAGGACATGTGGAGACACCTTAACCAGCTTCCCTGGTGGTCTAGTGGTTAGGATTCGGCGCTCTCACCGCCGCGGCCTGGGTTCGATTCCCGGTCAGGGAACTCTTTTTTATAAGCAATAAAAAAGTTATTTTCTTCTTTACGGAAAAGTGTAACTGCTTTAAAAAAGACACCAAGAGCCTCATTCCGTGACAGCGAACTGAATCCAGACCGCAGCACTGAGAGCTTCGAATTTTAATCACCAGACCACCAGGGAAGTTGTTAGATGTACCTCCACGTGTCCTGCTGTCCCGCATCATCATCAGGCTTGATCTTCGATTGCTGACTGAAGTGTTCCCCAGGCAGTCGCCATCTCTTATGGTCTCACGATTCCACGTAAATCTCGTGAACAGATTCCAATGCACCATCAACTCTCGAGCGAGCTCCCGGTGTTGGAGGTGCCAGGATAGCAGGACACGTGGAGGCACCTCCAACAGCTTCACTGGTAGTCTAGTGGTTAGGATTTGCCATTTCACCGCAGCGGCCTGGGTAAGAATCCCTGTCAAAGAACACTTTTTACGTAAATAAAAAAGTTAACTATTTTTTTACTTAAAACTTTCGTGACTGCAGGAATTCATATTCTTGGTTCGTTAGGTAAAGTCATGTAAATAAAAAACAAAAAATAAGAAAAAATGCATTTAAAAAGAATAAAAATAAAATAAATATAAAAATGCATTGAAAATTATGAAAGAAAAAAACCAACAATAAAAAGAGTTAAATACAATTAAAAATGCGAAGGTTTTTTGCTTTTATTATTTTCAATTAATTTTTAATTTTGACTTCGTATGTTTTTATTGTATGGTTTTTTGCTTTTATGATTTTCCATTCATTTTTTATTTTTGTTTCTATGAAAAAATATTGTCCTTTGTATTTTGTTTGCTTTTTATTTCTATTTACGTGACTTTACCGAATTAATCAATAATATACATACTTTTAATTCAGGCATTCGTGGAACTGCTTTGAAAATGAAACCAAAATACTATTTCCCTCACGGGGATTCGATCCCGAGCGGGGGCGGAGGGAGCGCCAAAACCTAACCAGTTGCCACACCAGAGAAATTGGTGATTGTGCCTCCACGTGTCCTGCTGTCCCGCATTATCACCAGGCTTGAACTTCTACTGCTGACCGAAGGTGTTCCTAGGCAGTCGCCATCTCTTATGGTATCACGATTCCACAGTCAATCCCGTGAACAGATTCCATTGATCCATCAACTCTCGAGCGAGCTCCCGGTGTTGGAGGTGCCAGGACAGCAGGACATGTGGAGACACCTTAACCAGCTTCCCTGGTGGTCTAGTGGTTAGGATTCGGCGCTCTCACCGCCGCGGCCCGGGTTCGATTCCCGGTCAGGGAACTCTTTTTTATAAGCAATAAAAAAAGTTATTTTCTTCTTTACGGAAAAGTGTAACTGCTTTAAAAAAGACACCAAGAGCCTCATTCCGTGACAGCGAACTGAATCCAGACCGCAGCACTGAGAGCTTCGAATTTTAATCACCAGACCACCAGGGAAGTTGTTAGATGTACCTCCACGTGTCCTGCTGTCCCGCATCATCATCAGGCTTGATCTTCGATTGCTGACTGAAGTGTTCCCCAGGCAGTCGCCATCTCTTATGGTCTCACGATTCCACGTAAATCTCGTGAACAGATTCCAATGCACCATCAACTCTCGAGCGAGCTCCCGGTGTTGGAGGTGCCAGGATAGCAGGACACGTGGAGGCACCTCCAACAGCTTCACTGGTAGTCTAGTGGTTAGGATTTGCCATTTCACCGCAGCGGCCTGGGTAAGAATCCCTGTCAAAGAACACTTTTTACGTAAATAAAAAACTTAACTATTTTTTTACTTAAAACTTTCGTGACTGCAGGAATTCATATTCTTGGTTCGTTAGGTAAAGTCATGTAAATAAAAAACAAAAAATAAAAAAAAATGCATTTAAAAAGAATAAAAATAAAATAAATATAAAAATGCATTGAAAATTATGAAAGAAAAAAACCAACAATAAAAAGAGTTAAATACAATTAAAAATGCGAAGGTTTTTTGCTTTTATTATTTTCAATTAATTTTTAATTTTGTCTTCGTATGTTTTTATTGTATGGTTTTTTGCTTTAATGATTTTCCATTCATTTTTTATTTTTGTTGCTATGAAAAAATATTGTCCTTTGTATTTTGTTTGCTTTTTATTTCTATTTACGTGACTTTACCGAATTAATCAATAATATACATACTTTTAATTCAGGCATTCGTGGAACTGCTTTGAAAATGAAACCAAAATACTATTTCCCTCACGGGGATTCGAGCCCGAGTGGGGGCGGAGGGAGCGCCAAAACCTAACCAGTTGCCACACCAGAGAAATTGGTGATTGTGCCTCCACGTGTCCTGCTGTCCCGCATTATCACCAGGCTTGAACTTCTACTGCTGACCGAAGGTGTTCCTAGGCAGTCGCCATCTCTTATGGTATCACGATTCCACAGTCAATCCCGTGAACAGATTCCATTGATCCATCAACTCTCGAGCGAGCTCCCGGTGTTGGAGGTGCCAGGACAGCAGGACATGTGGAGACACCTTAACCAGCTTCCCTGGTGGTCTAGTGGTCAGGATTCGGCGCTCTCACCGCCGCGGCCTGGGTTCGATTCCGGGTCAGGGAACTCTTTTTTATAAGCAATAAAAAAAGTTATTTTCTTCTTTACGGAAAAGTGTAACTGCTTTAAAAAAGACACCAAGAGCCTCATTCCGTGACAGGGAACTGAATCCAGACCGCAGCACTGAGAGCTTCGAATTTTAATCACCAGACCACCAGGGAAGTTGTTAGATGTACCTCCACGTGTCCTGCTGTCCCGCATCATCATCAGGCTTGATCTTCGATTGCTGACTGAAGTGTTCCCCAGGCAGTCGCCATCTCTTATGGTCTCACGATTCCACGTAAATCTCGTGAACAGATTCCAATGCACCATCAACTCTCGAGCGAGCTCCCGGTGTTGGAGGTGCCAGGATAGCAGGACACGTGGAGGCACCTCCAACAGCTTCACTGGTAGTCTAGTGGTTAGGATTTGCCATTTCACCGCCGCGGCCTGGGTAAGAATCCCTGTCAAAGAACACTTTTTACGTAAATAAAAAAGTTAACTATTTTTTTACTTAAAACTTTCGTGACTGCAGGAATTCATATTCTTGGTTCGTTAGGTAAAGTCAAGTAAATAAAAAACAAAAAATAATAAAAAATGCATTTAAAAAAAATAAAAATAAAATAAATATAAAAATGCATTGAAAATTATGAAAGAAAAAAACCAACAATAAAAAGAGTTAAATACAATTAAAAATGCGAAGGTTTTTTGCTTTTATTATTTTCAATTAATTTTTAATTTTGTCTTCGTATGTTTTTATTGTATGGTTTTTTGCTTTTATGATTTTCCATTCATTTTTTATTTTTGTTGCTATGAAAAAATATTGTCCTTTGTATTTTGTTTGCTTTTTATTTCTATTTACGTGACTTTACCGAATTAATCAATAATATACATACTTTTAATTCAGGCATTCGTGGAACTGCTTTGAAAATGAAACCAAAATACTATTTCCCTCACGGGGATTCGATCCCGAGCGGGGGCGGAGGGAGCGCCAAAACCTAACCAGTTGCCACACCAGAGAAATTGGTGGTTGTGCCTCCACGTGTCCTGCTGTCCCGCATTCTCACCAGGCTTGAACTTCTACTGCTGACCGAAGGTGTTCCTAGGCAGTCGCCATCTTTTATGGTATCACGATTCCACAGTCAATCCCGTGAACAGATTCCATTGATCCATCAACTCTCGAGCGAGCTCCCGGTGTTGGAGGTGCCAGGACAGCAGGACATGTGGAGACACCTTAACCAGCTTCCCTGGTGGTCTAGTGGTTAGGATTCGGCGCTCTCACCGCCGCGGCCCGGGTTCGATTCCCGGTCAGGGAACTCTTTTTTATAAGCAATAAAAAAAGTTATTTTCTTCTTTACGGAAAAGTGTAACTGCTTTTAAAAAGACACCAAGAGCCTCATTCCGTGACAGCGAACTGAATCCAGACCGCAGGCACTGAGAGCTTCGAATTTTAATCACCAGACCACCAGGGAAGTTGTTAGATGTACCTCCACGTGTCCTGCTGTCCCGCATCATCATCAGGCTTGATCTTCGATTGCTGACTGAAGTGTTCCCCAGGCAGTCGCCATCTCTTATGGTCTCACGATTCCACGTAAATCTCGTGAACAGATTCCAATGCACCATCAACTCTCGAGCGAGCTCCCGGTGTTGGAGGTGCCAGGATAGCAGGACACGTGGAGGCACCTCCAACAGCTTCACTGGTAGTCTAGTGGTTAGGATTTGCCATTTCACCGCCGCGGCCTGGGTAAGAATCCCTGTCAAAGAACACTTTTTACGTAAATAAAAAAGTTAACTATTTTTTTACTTAAAACTTTCGTGACTGCAGGAATTCATATTCTTGGTTCGTTAGGTAAAGTCATGTAAATAAAAAACAAAAAATAATAAAAAATGCATTTAAAAAGAATAAAAATAAAATAAATATAAAAATGCATTGAAAATTATGAAAGAAAAAAACCAACAATAAAAAGAGTTAAATACAATTAAAAATGCGAAGGTTTTTTGCTTTTATTATTTTCAATTAATTTTTAATTTTGTCTTCGTATGTTTTTATTGTATGGTTTTTTGCTTTAATGATTTTCCATTCATTTTTTATTTTTGTTGCTATGAAAAAATATTGTCCTTTGTATTTTGTTTGCTTTTTATTTCTATTTACGTGACTTTACCGAATTAATCAATAATATACATACTTTTAATTCAGGCATTCGTGGAACTGCTTTGAAAATGAAACCAAAATACTATTTCCCTCACGGGGGATTCGAGCCCGAGTGGGGGCGGAGAGAGCGCCAAAACCTAACCAGTTGACACACCAGAGAAATTGGTGATTGTGCCTCCACGTGTCCTGCTGTCCCGCATTATCACCAGGCTTGAACTTCTACTGCTGACCGAAGGTGTTCCTAGGCAGTCGCCATCTCTTATGGTATCACGATTCCACAGTCAATCCCGTGAACAGATTCCATTGATCCATCAACTCTCGAGCGAGCTCCCGGTGTTGGAGGTGCCAGGACAGCAGGACATGTGGAGACACCTTAACCAGCTTCCCTGGTGGTCTAGTGGTCAGGATTCGGCGCTCTCACCGCCGCGGCCCGGGTTCGATTCCCGGTCAGGGAACTCTTTTTTATAAGCAATAAAAAAAGTTATTTTCTTCTTTACGGAAAAGTGTAACTGCTTTAAAAAAGCCACCAAGAGCCTCATTCCGTGACAGGGAACTGAATCCAGACCGCAGCACTGAGAGCTTCGAATTTTAATCACCAGACCACCAGGGAAGTTGTTAGATGTACCTCCACGTGTCCTGCTGTCCCGCATCATCATCAGGCTTGATCTTCGATTGCTGACTGAAGTGTTCCCCAGGCAGTCGCCATCTCTTATGGTCTCACGATTCCACGTAAATCTCGTGAACAGATTCCAATGCACCATCAACTCTCGAGCGAGCTCCCGGTGTTGGAGGTGCCAGGATAGCAGGACACGTGGAGGCACCTCCAACAGCTTCACTGGTAGTCTAGTGGTTAGGATTTGCCATTTCACCGCCGCGGCCTGGGTAAGAATCCCTGTCAAAGAACACTTTTTACGTAAATAAAAAAGTTAACTATTTTTTTACTTAAAACTTTCGTGACTGCAGGAATTCATATTCTTGGTTCGTTAGGTAAAGTCAAGTAAATAAAAAACAAAAAATAATAAAAAATGCATTTCAAAAAAATAAAAATAAAATAAATATAAAAATGCATTGAAAATTATGAAAGAAAAAAACCAACAATAAAAACAGTTAAATACAATTAAAAATGCGAAGGTTTTTTGCTTTTATTATTTTCAATTAATTTTTAATTTTGTCTTCGTATGTTTTTATTGTATGGTTTTTTGCTTTTATGATTTTCCATTCATTTTTTATTTTTGTTGCTATGAAAAAATATTGTCCTTTGTATTTTGTTTGCTTTTTATTTCTATTTACGTGACTTTACCGAATTAATCAATAATATACATACTTTTAATTCAGGCATTCGTGGAACTGCTTTGAAAATGAAACCAAAATACTATTTCCCTCACGGGGATTCGATCCCGAGCGGGGGCGGAGGGAGCGCCAAAACCTAACCAGTTGCCACACCAGAGAAATTGGTGATTGTGCCTCCACGTGTCCTGCTGTCCCGCATTATCACCAGGCTTGAACTTCTACTGCTGCCCGAAGGTGTTCCTAGGCAGTCGCCATCTCTTATGGTATCACGATTCCACAGTCAATCCCGTGAACAGATTCCATTGATCCATCAACTCTCGAGCGAGCTCCCGGTGTTGGAGGTGCCAGGACAGCAGGACATGTGGAGACACCTTAACCAGCTTCCCTGGTGGTCTAGTGGTTAGGATTCGGCGCTCTCACCGCCGCGGCCCGGGTGCGATTCCCGGTCAGGGAACTCTTTTTTATAAGCAATAAAAAAAGTTATTTTCTTCTTTACGGAAAAGTGTAACTGCTTTAAAAAAGACACCAAGAGCCTCATTCCGTGACAGCGAACTGAATCCAGACCGCAGCACTGAGAGCTTCGAATTTTAATCACCAGACCACCAGGGAAGTTGTTAGATGTACCTCCACGTGTCCTGCTGTCCCGCATCATCATCAGGCTTGATCTTCGATTGCTGACTGAAGTGTTCCCCAGGCAGTCGCCATCTCTTATGGTCTCACGATTCCACGTAAATCTCGTGAACAGATGCCAATGCACCATCAACTCTAGAGCGAGCTCCCGGTGTTGGAGGTGCCAGGATAGCAGGACACGTGGAGGCACCTCCAACAGCTTCACTGGTAGTCTAGTGGTTAGGATTTGCCATTTCACCGCAGCGGCCTGGGTAAGAATCCCTGTCAAAGAACACTTTTTACGTAAATAAAAAAGTTAACAATTTTTTTACTTAAAACTTTCGTGACTGCAGGAGTTCATATTCTTGGTTCGTTAGGTAAAGTCATGTAAATAAAAAACAAAAAATAATAAAAAATGCATTTAAAAAGAATAAAAATAAAATAAATATAAAAATGCATTGAAAATTATGAAAGAAAAAAACCAACAATAAAAATAGTTAAATACAATTAAAAATGCGAAGGTTTTTTGCTTTTATTATTTTCAATTAATTTTTAATTTTGTCTTCGTATGTTTTTATTGTATGGTTTTTTGCTTTTATGATTTTCCATTCATTTTTTATTTTTATTGCTATGAAAAAATATTGTCCTTTGTATTTTGTTTGCTTTTCATTTCTATTTACGTGACTTTACCGAATTAATCAATTATATACATACTTTTAATTCAGGCATTCGTGGAACTGCTTTGAAAATGAAACCAAAATACTATTTCCCTCACGGGGATTCGATCCAGAGCGGGGGCGGAGGGAGCGCCAAAACCTAACCAGTTGCCACACCAGAGAAATTGGTGATTGTGCCTCAACGTGTCCTGCTGTCCCGCATTATCACCAGGCTTGAACTTCTACTGCTGACCGAAGGTGTTCCAAAGCAGTCGCCATCTCTTATGGTATCACGATTCCACAGTCAATCCCGTGAACAGATTCCATTGATCCATCAACTCTCGAGCGAGCTCCCGGTGTTGGAGGTGCCAGGACAGCAGGACATGTGGAGACACCTTAACCAGCTTCCCTGGTGGTCTAGTGGTTAGGATTCGGCGCTCTCACCGCCGCGGCCCGGGTTCGATTCCCGGGCAGGGAACTCTTTTTTATAAGCAATAAAAAAAGTTATTTTCTTCTTTACGGAAAAGTGTAACTGCTTTAAAAAAGCCACCAAGAGCCTCATTCCGTGACAGGGAACTGAATCCAGACCGCAGCACTGAGAGCTTCGAATTTTAATCACCAGACCACCAGGGAAGTTGTTAGATGTACCTCCACGTGTCCTGCTGTCCCGCATCATCATCAGGCTTGATCTTCGATTGCTGACTGAAGTGTTCCCCAGGCAGTCGCCATCTCTCATGGTCTCACGATTCCACGTAAATCTCGTGAACAGATTCCAATGCACCATCAACTCTCGAGCGAGCTCCCGGTGTTGGAGGTGCCAGGATAGCAGGACACGTGGAGGCACCTCCAACAGCTTCACTGGTAGTCTAGTGGTTAGGATTTGCCATTTCACCGCAGCGGCTTGGGTAAGAATCCCTGTCAAAGAACACTTTTTACGTAAATAAAAAACTTAACTATTTTTTTACTTAAAACTTTCGTGACTGCAGGAATTCATATTCTTGGTTCGTTAGGTAAAGTCATGTAAATAAAAAACAAAAAATAATAAAAAATGCATTTAAAAAGAATAAAAATAAAATAAATATAAAAATGCATTGAAAATCATGAAAGAAAAAAACCAACAATAAAAAGAGTTAAATACAATTAAAAATGCGAAGGTTTTTTGCTTTTATTATTTTCAATTAATTTTAAATTTTGTCTTCGTATGTTTTTATTGTATGGTTTTTTGCTTTTATGATTTTCCATTCATTTTTTATTTTTGTTGCTATGAAAAAATATTGTCCTTTGTATTTTGTTTGCTTTTTATTTCTATTTACGTGACTTTACCGAATTAATCAATAATATACATACTTTTAATTCAGGCATTCGTGGAACTGCTTTGAAAATGAAACCAAAATACTATTTCCCTCACGGGGATTCGATCCCGAGCGGGGGCGGAGGGAGCGCCAAAACCTAACCAGTTGCCACACCAGAGAAATTGGTGATTGTGCCTCCACGTGTCCTGCTGTCCCGCATTATCACCAGGCTTGAACTTCTACTGCTGACCGAAGGTGTTCCTAGGCAGTCGCCATCTCTTATGGTATCACGATTCCACAGTCAATCCCGTGAACAGATTCCATTGATCCATCAACTCTCGAGCGAGCTCCCGGTGTTGGAGGTGCCAGGACAGCAGGACATGTGGAGACATCTTAACCAGTTTCCCTGGTGGTCTAGTGGTTAGGATTCGGCGCTCTCACCGCCGCGGCCCGGGTTCGATTCCCGGTCAGGGAACTCTTTTTTATAAGCAATAAAAAAAGTTATTTTCTTCTTTACGGAAAAGTGTAACTGCTTTAAAAAAGCCACCAAGAGCCTCATTCCGTGACAGGGAACTGAATCCAGACCGCAGCACTGAGAGCATCGAATTTTAATCACCATACCACCAGGGAAGTTGTTAGATGTACCTCCACGTGTCCTGCTGTCCCGCATCATCATCAGGCTTGATCTTCGATTGCTGACTGAAGTGTTCCCCAGGCAGTCGCCATCTCTCATGGTCTCACGATTCCACGTAAATCTCGTGAACAGATTCCAATGCACCATCAACTCTCGAGCGAGCTCCCGGTGTTGGAGGTGCCAGGATAGCAGGACACGTGGAGGCACCTCCAACAGCTTCACTGGTAGTCTAGTGGTTAGGATTTGCCATTTCACCGCAGCGGCTTGGGCAAGAATCCCTGTCAAAGAACACTTTTTACGTAAATAAAAAACTTAACTATTTTTTTACTTAAAACTTTCGTGACTGCAGGAATTCATATTCTTGGTTCGTTAGGTAAAGTCATGTAAATAAAAAACAAAAAATAATAAAAAAATGCATTTAAAAAGAATAAAAATAAAATAAATATAAAAATGCATTGAAAATTATGAAAGAAAAAAACCAACAATAAAAAGAGTTAAATACAATTAAAAATGCGAAGGTTTTTTGCTTTTATTATTTTCAATTAATTTTTAATTTTGTCTTCGTATGTTTTTATTGTATGGTTTTTTGCTTTTATGATTTTCCATTCATTTTTTATTTTTGTTGCTATGAAAAAATATTGTCCTTTGTATTTTGTTTGCTTTTTATTTCTATTTACGTGACTTTACCGAATTAATCAATAATATACATACTTTTAATTCAGGCATTCGTGGAACTGCTTTGAAAATGAAACCAAAATACTATTTCCCTCACGGGGATTCGATCCCGAGCGGGGGCGGAGGGAGCGCCAAAACCTAACCAGTTGCCACACCAGAGAAATTGGTGATTGTGCCTCCACGTGTCCTGCTGTCCCGCATTATCACCAGGCTTGAACTTCTACTGCTGACCGAAGGTGTTCCTAGGCAGTCGCCATCTCTTATGGTATCACGATTCCACAGTCAATCCCGTGAACAGATTCCATTGATCCATCAACTCTCGAGCGAGCTCCCGGTGTTGGAGGTGCCAGGACAGCAGGACATGTGGAGACATCTTAACCAGCTTCCCTGGTGGTCTAGTGGTTAGGATTCGGCGCTCTCACCGCCGCGGCCCGGGTTCGATTCCCGGTCAGGGAACTCTTTTTTATAAGCAATAAAAAAAGTTATTTTCTTCTTTACGGAAAAGTGTAACTGCTTTAAAAAAGCCACCAAGAGCCTCATTCCGTGACAGGGAACTGAATCCAGACCGCAGCACTGAGAGCATCGAATTTTAATCACCAGACCACCAGGGAAGTTGTTAGATGTACCTCCACGTGTCCTGCTGTCCCGCATCATCATCAGGCTTGATCTTCGATTGCTGACTGAAGTGTTCCCCAGGCAGTCGCCATCTCTCATGGTCTCACGATTCCACGTAAATCTCGTGAACAGATTCCAATGCACCATCAACTCTCGAGCGAGCTCCCGGTGTTGGAGGTGCCAGGATAGCAGGACACGTGGAGGCACCTCCAACAGCTTCACTGGTAGTCTAGTGGTTAGGATTTGCCATTTCACCGCAGCGGCTTGGGTAAGAATCCCTGTCAAAGAACACTTTTTACGTAAATAAAAAAGTTAACTATTTTTTTACTTAAAACTTTCGTGACTGCAGGAATTCATATTCTTGGTTCGTTAGGTAAAGTCATGTAAATAAAAAACAAAAAATAATAAAAAATGCATTTAAAAAGAATAAAAATAAAATAAATATAAAAATGCATTGAAAATTATGAAAGAAAAAAACCAACAATAAAAAGAGTTAAATACAATTAAAAATGCGAAGGTTTTTTGCTTTTATTATTTTCAATTAATTTTTAATTTTGTCTTCGTATGTTTTTATTGTATGGTTTTTTGCTTTTATGATTTTCCATTCATTTTTTATTTTGTTGCTATGAAAAAATATTGTCCTTTGTATTTTGTTTGCTTTTTATTTCTATTTACGTGACTTTACCGAATTAATCAATAATATACATACTTTTAATTCAGGCATTCGTGGAACTGCTTTGAAAATGAAACCAAAATACTATTTCCCTCACGGGGATTCGATCCCGAGCGGGGGCGGAGGGAGCGCCAAAACCTAACCAGTTGCCACACCAGAGAAATTGGTGATTGTGCCTCCACGTGTCCTGCTGTCCCGCATTATCACCAGGCTTGAACTTCTACTGCTGACCGAAGGTGTTCCTAGGCAGTCGCCATCTCTTATGGTATCACGATTCCACAGTCAATCCCGTGAACAGATTCCATTGATCCATCAACTCTCGAGCGAGCTCCCGGTGTTGGAGGTGCGAGGACAGCAGGACATGTGGAGACACCTTAACCAGCTTCCCTGGTGGTCTAGTGGTTAGTATTCGGCGCTCTCACCGCCCCGGCCCGGGTTCGATTCCCGGTCAGGGAACTCTTTTTTATAAGCAATAAAAAAAGTTATTTTCTTCTTTACGGAAAAGTGTAAAGGCTTTAAAAAAGACACCAAGAGCCTCATTCCGTGACAGGGAACTGAATCCAGACAACAGCACTGAGAGCTTCGAATTTTAATCACCAGACCACCAGGGAAGTTGTTAGATGTACCTCCACGTGTCCTGCTGTCCCGCATCATCACCAGGCTTGATCTTCGATTGCTGACTGAAGTGTTCCCCAGGCAGTCGCCATCTCTTATGGTCTCACGATTCCACGTAAATCTCGTGAACAGATTCCAATGCACCATCAACTCTCGAGCGAGCTCCCGGTGTTGGAGGTGCCAGGATAGCAGGACACGTGGAGGCACCTCCAACAGCTTCACTGGTAGTCTAGTGGTTAGGATTTGCCATTTCACCGCAGCGGCCTGGGTAAGAATCCCTGTCAAAGAACACTTTTTACGTAAATAAAAAAGTTAACTATTATTTTTACTTAAAACTTTCGTGACTGCAGGAATTCATATTCTTGGTTCGTTAGGTAAAGTCATGTAAATAAAAAACAAAAAATAATAAAAAATGCATTTAAAAAGAATAAAAATAAAATAAATATAAAAATGCATTGAAAATTATGAAAGAAAAAAACCAACAATAAAAAGAGTTAAATACAATTAAAAATGCGAAGGTTTTTTGCTTTTATTATTTTCAATTAATTTTTAATTTTGTCTTCGTATGTTTTTATTGTATGGTTTTTTGCTTTTATGATTTTCCATTCATTTTTTATTTTTGTTGCTATGAAAAAATATTGTCCTTTGTATTTTGTTTGCTTTTCATTTCTATTTACGTGACTTTACCGAATTAATCAATTATATACATACTTTTAATTCAGGCATTCGTGGAACTGCTTTGAAAATGAAACCAAAATACTATTTCCCTCACGGGGATTCGATCCCGAGCGGGGGCGGAGGGAGCGCCAAAACCTAACCAGTTGACACACCAGAGAAATTGGTGATTGTGCCTCCACGTGTCCTGCTGTCCCGCATTATCACCAGGCTTGAACTTCTACTGCTGACCGAAGGTGTTCCTAGGCAGTCGCCATCTCTTATGGTATCACGATTCCACAGTCAATCCCGTGAACAGATTCCATTGATCCATCAACTCTCGAGCGAGCTCCCGGTGTTGGAGGTGCCAGGACAGCAGGACATGTGGAGACACCTTAACCAGCTTCCCTGGTGGTCTAGTGGTTAGGATTCGGCGCTCTCACCGCCGCGGCCCGGGTTCGATTCCCGGTCAGGGAACTCTTTTTTAGAAGCAATAAAAAAAAGTTATTTTCTTCTTTACGGAAAAGTGTAACTGCTTTAAAAAAGACACCAAGAGCCTCATTCCGTGACAGGGAACTGAATCCAGACCGCAGCACTGAGAGCTTCGAATTTTAATCACCAGACCACCAGGGAAGTTGTTAGATGTACCTCCACGTGTCCTGCTGTCCCGCATCATCATCAGGCTTGATCTTCGATTGCTGACTGAAGTGTTCCCCAGGCAGTCGCCATCTCTTATGGTCTCACGATTCCACGTAAATCTCGTGAACAGATTCCAATGCACCATCAACTCTCGAGCGAGCTCCCGGTGTTGGAGGTGCCAGGATAGCAGGACACGTGGAGGCACCTCCAACAGCTTCACTGGTAGTCTAGTGGTTAGGATTTGCCATTTCACCGCAGCGGCCTGGGTAAGAATCCCTGTCAAAGAACACTTTTTACGTAAATAAAAAAGTTAACTATTTTTTTACTTAAAACTTTCGTGACTGCAGGAATTCATATTCTTGGTTCGTTAGGTAAAGTCATGTAAATAAAAAAACAAAAAATAATAAAAAATGCATTTAAAAAGAATAAAAATAAAATAAATATAAAAATGCATTGAAAATTATGAAAGAAAAAAACCAACAATAAAAAGAGTTAGATACAATTAAAAATGCGAAGGTTTTTTGCTTTTATTATTTTCAATTAATTTTTAATTTTGTCTTCGTATGTTTTTATTGTATGGTTTTTTGCTTTTATGATTTTCCATTCATTTTTTATTTTTGTTGCTATGAAAAAATATTGTCCTTTGTATTTTGTTTGCTTTTCATTTCTATTTACGTGACTTTACCGAATTAATCAATTATATACATACTTTTAATTCAGGCATTCGTGGAACTGCTTTGAAAATGAAACCAAAATACTATTTCCCTCACGGGGATTCGATCCCGAGCGGGGGCGGAGGGAGCGCCAAAACCTAACCAGTTGACACACCAGAGAAATTGGTGATTGTGCCTCCACGTGTCCTGCTGTCCCGCATTATCACCAGGCTTGAACTTCTACTGCTGACCGAAGGTGTTCCTAGGCAGTCGCCATCTCTTATGGCATCACGATTCCACAGTCAATCCCGTGAACAGATTCCATTGATCCATCAACTCTCGAGCGAGCTCCCGGTGTTGGAGGTGCCAGGACAGCAGGACATGTGGAGACACCTTAACCAGCTTCCCTGGTGGTCTAGTGGTTAGGATTCGGCGCTCTCACCGCCGCGGCCCGGGTTCGATTCCCGGTCAGGGAACTCTTTTTTATAAGCAATAAAAAAAAGTTATTTTCTTCTTTACGGAAAAGTGTAACTGCTTTAAAAAAGACACCAAGAGCCTCATTCCGTGACAGGGAACTGAATCCAGACCGCAGCACTGAGAGCTTCGAATTTTAATCACCAGACCACCAGGGAAGTTGTTAGATGTACCTCCACGTGTCCTGCTGTCCCGCATCATCATCAGGCTTGATCTTCGATTGCTGACTGAAGTGTTCCCCAGGCAGTCGCCATCTCTTATGGTCTCACGATTCCACGTAAATCTCGTGAACAGATTCCAATGCACCATCAACTCTCGAGCGAGCTCCCGGTGTTGGAGGTGCCAGGATAGCAGGACACGTGGAGGCACCTCCAACAGCTTCCCTGGTGGTCTAGTGGTTAGGATTCGGCGCTCTCACCGCCGCGGC
Source organism: Lampetra fluviatilis (assembly GCF_964198595.1). Lineage (NCBI taxonomy): Eukaryota > Metazoa > Chordata > Hyperoartia > Petromyzontiformes > Petromyzontidae > Lampetra > Lampetra fluviatilis. Next base: position 794,889 of record NC_136288.1, read on the forward strand.
CCGGGTTCGATTCTCGATCAGGGAACACTTTTTATAAACAATAAAAAAAGTAATTTTCTTCTATACGGAAAAGTTTAACTGCTTTCAAAAATACACCAAGAGCCTCATTCCGTGACCGGGAACTAAACCCTGACGGCAGCACTGAGAGCTTCGAATTTTAATCACCAGACCACCAGGGAAGTTGTTAGATGTACCTCCACGTGTCCTGCTGTCCCGCATCATCACCAGGCTTGATCTTCGATTGCTGACTGAAGTGTTCCCCAGGCATTCGCCATCTCTTATGGTCTCACGATTCCACGTAAATCTCGTGAACAGATTCCAATGCACCATCAACTCTCGAGCGAGCTCCCGATGTTGGAGGTGCCAGGACAGCAGGACATGTGGAGACATCTTAACCAGCTTCCCTGGTGGTCTAGTGGTTAAGATTCGGCGCTCTCACTGCCGCGGCCCGGGTTCGATTCTCGATCAGGGAACACTTTTTATAAACAATAAAAAAAGTAATTTTCTTCTACACGGAAAAGTTTAACTGCTTTAAAAAATACACCAAGAGCCTCATTCCGTGACCGGGAACTAAACCCTGACGGCAGCACTGAGAGCTTCGAATTTTAATCACCAGACCACCAGGGAAGTTGTTAGATGTACCTCCACGTGTCCTGCTGTCCCGCATCATCACCAGGCTTGATCTTCGATTGCTGACTGAAGTGTTCCCCAGGCATTCGCCATCTCTTATGGTCTCACGATTCCACGTAAATCTCGTGAACAGATTCCAATGCACCATCAACTCTCGAGCGAGCTCCCGGTGTTGGAGGTGCCAGGATAGCAGGACACGTGGAGGCACCTCCAACAGCTTCACTGGTAGTCTAGTGTTTAGGATTTGCCATTTCACGGCAGTGGCCTGGGTAAGAATCCCTGTCAAAGAACACTTTTTACGTAAATAAAAATGTTAACTATTTTTTTACTTAAAACTTTCGTGACTGCAGGAATTCATATTCTTGGTTCGTTAGGTAAAGTCACGTTAATCAAAAACAAAAAATAATAAAAAATGCATTGAAAAAGAATAAAATAAAAATAAATATAAAAATGCATTGAAAATTATGAAAGAAAAAAACCAACAATAAAAAGAGTTAAATACAATTAAAAATGCGAAGGTTTTTTGCTTTTATTATTTTCAATTAATTTTTAATTTTGTCTTCGTATGTTTTTATTGTATGGTTTTTTGCTTTTATGATTTTCCATTCATTTTTTATTTTTGTTGCTATGAAAAAATATTGTCCTTTGTATTTTGTTTGCTTTTTATTTCTATTTACGTGACTTTACCGAATTAATCAATAATATACATACTTTTAATTCAGGCATTCGTGGAACTGCTTTGAAAATGAAACCAAAATACTATTTCCCTCACGGGGATTCGATCCCGAGCGGGGGCGGAGGGAGCGCCAAAACCTAACCAGTTGCCACACCAGAGAAATTGGTGATTGTGCCTCCACGTGTCCTGCTGTCCCGCATTATCACCAGGCTTGAACTTCTACTGCTGACCGAAGGTGTTCCTAGGCAGTCGCCATCTCTTATGGTATCACGATTCCACAGTCAATCCCGTGAACAGATTCCATTGATCCATCAACTCTCGAGCGAGCTCCCGGTGTTGGAGGTGCCAGGACAGCAGGACATGTGGAGACATCTTAACCAGCTTCCCTGGTGGTCTAGTGGTTAGGATTCGGCGCTCTCACCGCCGCGGCCCGGGTTCGATTCTCGATCAGGGAACACTTTTTATAAACAATAAAAAAAGTAATTTTCTTCTATACGGAAAAGTTTAACTGCTTTAAAAAATACACCAAGAGCCTCATTCCGTGACCTGGAACTAAACCCTGACGGCAGCACTGAGAGCTTCGAATTTTAATCACCAGACCACCAGGCAAGTTGTTAGATGTACCTCCACGTGTCCTACTGTCCCGCATCATCACCAGGCTTGATCTTCGATTGCTGACTGAAGTGTTCCCCAGGCATTCGCCATCTCTTATGGTCTCACGATTCCACGTAAATCTCGTGAACAGATTCCAATGCACCATCAACTCTCGAGCGAGCTCCCGATGTTGGAGGTGCCAGGACAGCAGGACATGTGGAGACATCTTAACCAGCTTCCCTGGTGGTCTAGTGGTTAGGATTCGGCGCTCTCACCGCCGCGGCCCGGGTTCGATTCTCGATCAGGGAACACTTTTTATAAACAATAAAAAAAGTAATTTTCTTCTATACGGAAAAGTTTAACTGCTTTAAAAAATACACCAAGAGCCTCATTCCGTGACCGGGAACTAAACCCTGACGGCAGCACTGAGAGCTTCGAATTTTAATCACCAGACCACCAGGGAAGTTGTTAGATGTACCTCCACGTGTCCTGCTGTCCCGCATCATCACCAGGCTTGATCTTCGATTGCTGACTGAAGTGTTCCCCAGGCATTCGCCATCTCTTATGGTCTCACGATTCCACGTAAATCTCGTGAACAGATTCCAATGCACCATCAACTCTCGAGCGAGCTCCCGGTGTTGGAGGTGCCAGGATAGCAGGACACGTGGAGGCACCTCCAACAGCTTCACTGGTAGTCTAGTGTTTAGGATTTGCCATTTCACGGCAGTGGCCTGGGTAAGAATCCCTGTCAAAGAACACTTTTTACGTAAATAAAAATGTTAACTATTTTTTTACTTAAAACTTTCGTGACTGCAGGAATTCATATTCTTGGTTCGTTAGGTAAAGTCACGTTAATAAAAAACAAAAAATAATAAAAAATGCATTGAAAAAGAATAAAATAAAAATAAATATAAAAATGAATTGAAAATTATGAAAGAAAAAAACCAACAATAAAAAGAGTTAAATACAATTTAAAATGCGAAGGTTTTTTGCTTTTATTATTTTCAATTAATTTTTAATTTTGTCTTCGTATGTTTTTATTGTATGGTTTTTTGCTTTTATGATTTTCCATTCATTTTTTATTTTTGTTGCTATGAAAAAATATTGTCCTTTGTATTTTGTTTGCTTTTCATTTCTATTTACGTGACTTTACCGAATTAATCAATAATATACATACTTTTAATTCAGGCATTCGTGGAACTGCTTTGAAAATGAAACCAAAATACTATTTCCCTCACGGGGATTCGATCCCGAGCGGGGGCGGAGGGAGCGCCAAAACCTAACCAGTTGCCACACCAGAGAAATTGGTGATTGTGCCTCCACGTGTCCTGCTGTCCCGCATTATCACCAGGCTTGAACTTCTACTGCTGACCGAAGGTGTTCCTAGGCAGTCGCCATCTCTTATGGTATCACGATTCCACAGTCAATCCCGTGAACAGATTCCATTGATCCATCAACTCTCGAGCGAGCTCCCGGTGTTGGAGGTGCCAGGACAGCAGGACATGTGGAGACACCTTAACCAGCTTCCCTGGTGGTCTAGTGGTTAGGATTCGGCGCTCTCACCGCCGCGGCCCGGGTTCGATTCTCGATCAGGGAACACTTTTTATAAACAATAAAAAAAGTAATTTTCTACTATACGGAAAAGTTTAACTGCTTTAAAAAATACACCAAGAGCCTCATTCCGTGACCGGGAACTAAACCCTGACGGCAGCACTGAGAGCATCGAATTTTAATCACCAGACCACCAGGGAAGTTGTTAGATGTACCTCCACGTGTCCTGCTGTCCCGCATCATCACCAGGCTTGATCTTCGATTGCTGACTGAAGTGTTCCCCAGGCATTCGCCATCTCTTATGGTCTCACGATTCCACGTAAATCTCGTGAACAGATTCCAATGCACCATCAACTCTCGAGAGAGCTCCGGATGTTGGAGGTGCCAGGACAGCAGGACATGTGGAGACATCTTAACCAGCTTCCCTGGTGGTCTAGTGGTTAGGATTCGGCGCTCTCACCGCCGCGGCCCGGGTTCGATTCTCGATCAGGGAACACTTTTTATAAACAATAAAAAAAGTAATTTTCTTCTATACGGAAAAGTTTAACTGCGTTAAAAAATACACCAAGAGCCTCATTCCGTGACCGGGAACTAAACCCTGACGGCAGCACTGAGAGCTTCGAATTTTAATCACCAGACCACCAGGGAAGTTGTTAGATGTACCTCCACGTGTCCTGCTGTCCCGCATCATCACCAGGCTTGATCTTCGATTGCTGACTGAAGTGTTCCCCAGGCATTCGCCATCTCTTATGGTCTCACGATTCCACGTAAATCTCGTGAACAGATTCCAATGCACCATCAACTCTCGAGCGAGCTCCCGGTGTTGGAGGTGCCAGGATAGCAGGACACGTGGAGGCACCTCCAACAGCTTCACTGGTAGTCTAGTGTTTAGGATTTGCCATTTCACGGCAGTGGCCTGGGTAAGAATCCCTGTCAAAGAACACTTTTTACGTAAATAAAAATGTTAACTATTTTTTTACTTAAAACTTTCGTGACTGCAGGAATTCATATTCTTGGTTCGTTAGGTAAAGTCACGTTAATAAAAAACAAAAAATAATAAAAAATGCATTGAAAAGAATAAAATAAAAATAAATATAAAAATGAATTGAAAATTATGAAAGAAAAAAACCAACAATAAAAAGAGTTAAATACAATTAAAAATCCGAAGGTTTTTTGGTTTTATTATTTTCAATTAATTTTTAATTTTGTCTTCGTATGTTTTTATTGTATGGTTTTTTGCTTTTATGATTTTCCATTCATTTTTTATTTTTGTTGCTATGAAAAAATATTGTCCTTTGTATTTTGTTTGCTTTTCATTTCTATTTACGTGACTTTACCGAATTAATCAATAATATACATACTTTTAATTCAGGCATTCGTGGAACTGCTTTGAAAATGAAACCAAAATACTATTTCCCTCACGGGGATTCGATCCCGAGCGGGGACGGAGGGAGCGCCAAAACCTAACCAGTTGCCACACCAGAGAAATTGGTGATTGTGCCTCCACGTGTCCTGCTGTCCCGCATTATCACCAGGCTTGAACTTCTACTGCTGACCGAAGGTGTTCCTAGGCAGTCGCCATCTCTTATGGTATCACGATTCCACAGTCAATCCCGTGAACAGATTCCATTGATCCATCAACTCTCGAGCGAGCTCCCGGTGTTGGAGGTGCCAGGACAGCAGGACATGTGGAGACACCTTAACCAGCTTCGCTGGTGGTCTAGTGGTTAGGATTCGGCGCTCTCACCGCCGCGGCCCGGGTTCGTTTCCCGGTCAGGGAACTCTTTTTTATAAGCAATAAAAAAAGTTATTTTCTTCTTTACGGAAAAGTGTAGCTGCTTTAAAAAAGACACCAAGAGCCTCATTCCGTGACAGGGAACTGAATCCAGACCGCAGCACTGAGAGCTTCGAATTTTAATCACCAGACCACCAGGGAAGTTGTTAGATGTACCTCCACGTGTCCTGCTGTCCCGCATCATCATCAGGCTTGATCTTCGATTGCTGACTGAAGTGTTCCCCAGGCAGTCGCCATCTCTTATGGTCTCACGATTCCACGTAAATCTCGTGAACAGATTCCAATGCACCATCAACTCTCGAGCGAGCTCCCGGTGTTGGAGGTGCCAGGATAGCAGGACACGTGGAGGCACCTCCAACAGCTTCACTGGTTGTCTAGTGGTTAGGATTTGCCATTTCACCGCAGCGGCCTGGGTAAGAATCCCTGTCAAAGAACACTTTTTACGTAAATAAAAAAGTTAACTATTTTTTTACTTAAAACTTTCGTGACTGCAGGAATTCATATTCTTGGTTCGTTAGGTAAAGTCATGTAAATAAAAAACAAAAAATAATAAAAAATGCATTTAAAAAGAATAAAAATAAAATAAATATAAAAATGCATTGAAAATTATGAAAGAAAAAAACCAACAATAAAAAGAGTTAAATACAATTAAAAATGCGAAGGTTTTTTGCTTTACTATTTTCAATTAATTTTAAATTTTGTCTTCGTATGTTTTTATTGTATGGTTTTTTGCTTTTATGATTTTCCATTCATTTTTTATTTTTGTTGCTATGAAAAAATATTGTCCTTTGTATTTTGTTTGCTTTTTATTTCTATTTACGTGACTTTACCGAATTAATCAATAATATACATACTTTTAATTCAGGCATTCGTGGAACTGCTTTGAAAATGAAACCAAAATACTATTTCCCTCACGGGGATTCGATCCCGAGCGGGGGCGGAGGGAGCGCCAAAACCTAACCAGTTGCCACACCAGAGAAATTGGTGATTGTGCCTCCACGTGTCCTGCTGTCCCGCATTATCACCAGGCTTGAACTTCTACTGCTGACCGAAGGTGTTCCTAGGCAGTCGCCATCTCTTATGGTATCACGATTCCACAGTCAATCCCGTGAACAGATTCCATTGATCCATCAACTCTCGAGCGAGCTCCCGGTGTTGGAGGTGCGAGGACAGCAGGACATGTGGAGACACCTTAACCAGCTTCCCTGGTGGTCTAGTGGTTAGTATTCGGCGCTCTCACCGCCCCGGCCCGGGTTCGATTCCCGGTCAGGGAACTCTTTTTTATAAGCAATAAAAAAAGTTATTTTCTTCTTTACGGAAAAGTGTAAAGGCTTTAAAAAAGACACCAAGAGCCTCATTCCGTGACAGGGAACTGAATCCAGACCACAGCACTGAGAGCTTCGAATTTTAATCACCAGACCACCAGGGAAGTTGTTAGATGTACCTCCACGTGTCCTGCTGTCCCGCATCATCACCAGGCTTGATCTTCGATTGCTGACTGAAGTGTTCCCCAGGCAGTCGCCATCTCTTATGGTCTCACGATTCCACGTAAATCTCGTGAACAGATTCCAATGCACCATCAACTCTCGAGCGAGCTCCCGGTGTTGGAGGTGCCAGGATAGCAGGACACGTGGAGGCACCTCCAACAGCTTCACTGGTAGTCTAGTGGTTAGGATTTGCCATTTCACCGCAGCGGCCTGGGTAAGAATCCCTGTCAAAGAACACTTTTTACGTAAATAAAAAAGTTAACTATTTTTTTACTTAAAACTTTCGTGACTGCAGGAATTCATATTCTTGGTTCGTTAGGTAAAGTCATGTAAATAAAAAACAAAAAATAATAAAAAATGCATTTAAAAAGAATAAAAATAAAATAAATATAAAAATGCATTGAAAATTATGAAAGAAAAAAACCAACAATAAAAAGAGTTAAATACAATTAAAAATGCGAAGGTTTTTTGCTTTTATTATTTTCAATTAATTTTTAATTTTGTCTTCGTATGTTTTTATTGTATGGTTTTTTGCTTTTATGATTTTCCATTCATTTTTTATTTTTGTTGCTATGAAAAAATATTGTCCTTTGTATTTTGTTTGCTTTTCATTTCTATTTACGTGACTTTACCGAATTAATCAATTATATACATACTTTTAATTCAGGCATTCGTGGAACTGCTTTGAAAATGAAACCAAAATACTATTTCCCTCACGGGGATTCGATCCCGAGCGGGGGCGGAGGGAGCGCCAAAACCTAACCAGTTGACACACCAGAGAAATTGGTGATTGTGCCTCCACGTGTCCTGCTGTCCCGCATTATCACCAGGCTTGAACTTCTACTGCTGACCGAAGGTGTTCCTAGGCAGTCGCCATCTCTTATGGTATCACGATTCCACAGTCAATCCCGTGAACAGATTCCATTGATCCATCAACTCTCGAGCGAGCTCCCGGTGTTGGAGGTGCCAGGACAGCAGGACATGTGGAGACACCTTAACCAGCTTCCCTGGTGGTCTAGTGGTTAGGATTCGGCGCTCTCACCGCCGCGGCCCGGGTTCGATTCCCGGTCAGGGAACTCTTTTTTAGAAGCAATAAAAAAAAGTTATTTTCTTCTTTACGGAAAAGTGTAACTGCTTTAAAAAAGACACCAAGAGCCTCATTCCGTGACAGGGAACTGAATCCAGACCGCAGCACTGAGAGCTTCGAATTTTAATCACCAGACCACCAGGGAAGTTGTTAGATGTACCTCCACGTGTCCTGCTGTCCCGCATCATCATCAGGCTTGATCTTCGATTGCTGACTGAAGTGTTCCCCAGGCAGTCGCCATCTCTTTTGGTCTCACGATTCCACGTAAATCTCGTGAACAGATTCCAATGCACCATCAACTCTCGAGCGAGCTCCCGGTGTTGGAGGTGCCAGGATAGCAGGACACGTGGAGGCACCTCCAACAGCTTCACTGGTAGTCTAGTGGTTAGGATTTGCCATTTCACCGCAGCGGCCTGGGTAAGAATCCCTGTCAAAGAACACTTTTTACGTAAATAAAAAAGTTAACTATTTTTTTACTTAAAACTTTCGTGACTGCAGGAATTCATATTCTTGGTTCGTTAGGTAAAGTCATGTAAATAAAAAACAAAAAATAATAAAAAATGCATTTAAAAAGAATAAAAATAAAATAAATATAAAAATGCATTGAAAATTATGAAAGAAAAAAACCAACAATAAAAAGAGTTAGATACAATTAAAAATGCGAAGGTTTTTTGCTTTTATTATTTTCAATTAATTTTTAATTTTGTCTTCGTATGTTTTTATTGTATGGTTTTTTGCTTTTATGATTTTCCATTCATTTTTTATTTTTGTTGCTATGAAAAAATATTGTCCTTTGTATTTTGTTTGCTTTTCATTTCTATTTACGTGACTTTACCGAATTAATCAATTATATACATACTTTTAATTCAGGCATTCGTGGAACTGCTTTGAAAATGAAACCAAAATACTATTTCCCTCACGGGGATTCGATCCCGAGCGGGGGCGGAGGGAGCGCCAAAACCTAACCAGTTGACACACCAGAGAAATTGGTGATTGTGCCTCCACGTGTCCTGCTGTCCCGCATTATCACCAGGCTTGAACTTCTACTGCTGACCGAAGGTGTTCCTAGGCAGTCGCCATCTCTTATGGCATCACGATTCCACAGTCAATCCCGTGAACAGATTCCATTGATCCATCAACTCTCGAGCGAGCTCCCGGTGTTGGAGGTGCCAGGACAGCAGGACATGTGGAGACACCTTAACCAGCTTCCCTGGTGGTCTAGTGGTTAGGATTCGGCGCTCTCACCGCCGCGGCCCGGGTTCGATTCCCGGTCAGGGAACTCTTTTTTATAAGCAATAAAAAAAAGTTATTTTCTTCTTTACGGAAAAGTGTAACTGCTTTAAAAAAGACACCAAGAGCCTCATTCCGTGACAGGGAACTGAATCCAGACCGCAGCACTGAGAGCTTCGAATTTTAATCACCAGACCACCAGGGAAGTTGTTAGATGTACCTCCACGTGTCCTGCTGTCCCGCATCATCATCAGGCTTGATTTTCGATTGCTGACTGAAGTGTTCCCCAGGCAGTCGCCATCTCTTATGGTCTCACGATTCCACGTAAATCTCGTGAACAGATTCCAATGCACCATCAACTCTCGAGCGAGCTTCCGGTGTTGGAGGTGCCAGGATAGCAGGACACGTGGAGGCACCTCCAACAGCTTCACTGGTTGTCTAGTGGTTAGGATTTGCCATTTCACCGCAGCGGCCTGGGTAAGAATCCCTGTCAAAGAACACTTTTTACGTAAATAAAAAAGTTAACTATTTTTTTACTTAAAACTTTCGTGACTGCAGGAATTCATATTCTTGGTTCGTTAGGTAAAGTCATGTAAATAAAAAACAAAAATAATAAAAAATGCATTTAAAAAGAATAAAAATAAAATAAATATAAAAATGCATTGAAAATTATGAAAGAAAAAAACCAACAATAAAAAGAGTTAAATACAATTAAAAATGCGAAGGTTTTTTGCTTTACTATTTTCAATTAATTTTTAATTTTGTCTTCGTATGTTTTTATTGTATGGTTTTTTGCTTTTATGATTTTCCATTCATTTTTTATTTTTGTTGCTATGAAAAAATATTGTCCTTTGTATTTTGTTTGCTTTTTATTTCTATTTACGTGACTTTACCGAATTAATCAATAATATACATACTTTTAATTCAGGCATTCGTGGAACTGCTTTGAAAATGAAACCAAAATACTATTTCCCTCACGGGGATTCGATCCCGAGCGGGGGCGGAGGGAGCGCCAAAACCTAACCAGTTGCCACACCAGAGAAATTGGTGATTGTGCCTCCACGTGTCCTGCTGTCCCGCATTATCACCAGGCTTGAACTTCTACTGCTGACCGAAGGTGTTCCTAGGCAGTCGCCATCTCTTATGGTATCACGATTCCACAGTCAATCCCGTGAACAGATTCCATTGATCCATCAACTCTCGAGCGAGCTCCCGGTGTTGGAGGTGCCAGGACAGCAGGACATGTGGAGACACCTTAACCAGCTTCCCTGGTGGTCTAGTGGTTAGGATTCGGCGCTCTCACTGCCGCGGCCCGGGTTCGATTCCCGGTCAGGGAACTCTTTTTTATAAGCAATAAAAAAAAATATTTTCTTCTTTACGGAAAAGTGTAACTGCTTTAAAAAAGACACCAAGAGCCTCATTCCGTGACAGGGAACTGAATCCAGACCACAGCACTGAGAGCTTCGAATTTTAATCACCAGACCACCAGGGAAGTTGTTAGATGTACCTCCACGTGTCCTGCTGTCCCGCATCATCACCAGGCTTGATCTTCGATTGCTGACTGAAGTGTTCCCCAGGCAGTCGCCATCTCTTATGGTCTCACGATTCCACGTAAATCTCGTGAACAGATTCCAATGCACCATCAACTCTCGAGCGAGCTCCCGGTGTTGGAGGTGCCAGGATAGCAGGACTTGTGGAGGCACCTCCAACAGCTTTACTGGTAGTCTAGTGGTTAGGATTTGCCATTTCACCGCAGCGGCCTGGGTGAGAATCCTTGTCAAAGAACACTTTTTACGTAAATAAAAAAGTTAACTATTTTTTTACTTAAAACTTTCGTGACTGCAGGAATTCATAGTCTTGGTTCGTTAGGTAGTCACGTAAATAAAAAACAAAAAAATAATAAAAAATTTCAATTCAAAAGAAAAAAATAAAATAAATATAAAAATGCATTGAAAATTATGAAAGAAAAAAACCAACAATAAAAAGAGTTAAATACAATTAAAAATGCGAAGGTTTTTTGCTTTTATTATTTTCAATTAATTTTTAATTTTGTCTTCGTATTTTTTTATTGTATGGTTTTTTGCTTTTATGATTTTCCATTCATTTTTTTATTTTTGTTACTTAAAAAAAAACATTAGTATTTTGTTTACTTTTTATTTCTATTTACGTGACTTTACCGAATTAAACAGGACCCTGCGGGGTGGGCTGGTAGGAATAATACTTAGTACCGGTACAGGGATATCGACCGGGTATAGAGGAGTTAAAAAAAAAAAATACTGTATTCTAGTGTAATGTTAATTAAAAGTGTTTGTTTTGACAAGAAACGCTGTGAGATTTAAAGACTCCCAGTCTTTCATTTCCAAACGATCACATCTGAGATTAATTGACCACCACCTTTTGCACTAGGCCTCGCGAAGCCTCCCGCACTAGGCCTCGCGAAGCCTGCTGCACTAGGCCTCGCGAAGCCTGCTGCACTAGGCCTCGCGAAGCCTTCTCTGCAGTAGGCCTCGCGATGCCTTTTCTGCAGTAGGCCTCGCAAAGCCTGCCGCACTAGGCCTCGCGAAGCCTGCCACACTAGGCCTCGCGCCGTGCTTTTCGTGCACAAATAAGGCGATTAAATGTATCTCGTCTCTGTGTTAATAAATGTATCTTGTCTCTGTGTTAAAAAAACGTGCTGCGTTTCATTAAAGTAAATTTGAAGAGACGTTTAAAGTTTCACCGTGAGGCGCCGGAAGCGACGGCCATCTTGTTTAGTTCACAGATCGCAGGGGGCGCGGGCGGCCATCTTGTCGGACAGACGGACGGACGGACACATTAATCTATTGGTGGTCTGGTCCACTTCGTTCCTACCAGTATCAATACTATAAATACTTTACCGAATTAATCAATACTATAAATACTTTTAATTCAGGTATTCGTGGAACTGCTTTGAAAATGAAACCAAAATACTATTTCTCTTACGGGGATTCGATCCAGAGCGGGGGCCGAGGGAGCGCCAAAACCTAACCAGTTGCCACACCAGAGAAATTGGTGATTGTGCTTCCACGTGTCCTGTTTTCCCGCATTATCACCAGGCTTGAACTTCTACTCCTGACCGAAGGTTTTCCCAGGCAGTCGCCATCTCTTACGGTATCACGATTCCACAGTCAAACCCGTGAACAGATTCCATTGCTCCAACAACTCTCGAGCGAGCTCCCGGTGTTGGAGGTGCCAGGACAGCAGGACATGTGGAGGCACCTCCAACGGCTTTACTGGTAGTCTAGTGGTTAGGATTTGCCATTCCACTGCAGCGGCCTGGGTAAGAATCCCTGTCAAAGAACACTTTTTACGTAAATAAAAAAGTTTACTATTTTTTACTTTAAACTTTCGTGACTGCAGGAATTCATATTCTTGGTTCGTTAGGTAAAGTCACGTAAATAAAAAACAAAAAAATAATAAAAAATGCAATTAAAAAGAATAAAAATAAAATAAAGAAAAAATGCATAGAAAATAATGAAAGAAAAAAAACAACAATAAAAAGAGTTAAATAAAATAAAAAATGCGAAGGTTTTTTGCTTTTATCATTTTCAATTGATTTTTAATTTTGTCTTCGTATTTTTTTATTGTATGGTTTTTTGCTTTTATGATTTTCCATTCACTTTTTATTTTTGTTACTTTGAAAAAATATGGTCTTTTGTATTTTGTTTGCTTTTTATTTCTATTTACGTGACTTTACCGAATTAATCAATAACATGAATACTTTTAATTCAGGCATTCGTGGAACTGCTTTGAAAATGAAACCAAAATACTATTTCCCTTATGGGGATTCGATCCCGAGCGGGGGCGGAGTGAGCGCCAAAACCTAACCAGTTGCCACACCAGGGAAATTGGTGATTGTGCCTCCACGTGTCCTGCTGTCCCGCATTATCACCAGGCTTGAACTTCTACTGCAGACCGAAGGTTTTCCCAGGCAGTCGCCATCTCTTACGGTATCACGATTCCACAGTCAATCCCGTGAACAGATTCCATTGCTCCATCAACTCTCGAGCGAGCTCCCGATGTTGGAGGTGCCAGGACAGCAGGACATGTGGAGACATCTAAACCAGCTTCTCTGGTGGTCTAGTGGTTAGGATTCGGCGCTCTCACCGCCGCAGCCCGGGTTCGATTCCCGGTCATGGAACACTTTTTTTTATAAACAATAAAAAAAGTAATTTTCTTCTTTACGGAAAAGTTTAACTGCTTTAAAAAATACACCAAGAGCCTCATTCCGTGACCGGGAGCTAAACCCTGACGGCAGCACTGAGAGCTTCGAATTTTAATCACCAGACCACCAGGGAAGTTGTTAGATGTACCTCCACGTGTCCTGCTGTCCCGCATCATCACCAGGCTTGATCTTCGATTGCTGACTGAAGTGTTCCCCAGGCATTCGCCATCTCTTATGGTCTCACGATTCCACGTAAATCTCGTGAACAGATTCCAATGCACCATCAACTCTCGAGCGAGCTCCCGGTGTTGGAGGTGCCAGGATAGCAGAACACGTGGAGGCACCTCCAACAGCTTCACTGGTAGTCTAGTGGTTAGGATTTGCCATTTCACCGCAGCGGCATGGGTAAGAATCCCTGTCAAAGAACACTTTTTACGTAAATAAAAAAGTTAACTATTTTTTTACTTAAAACTTTCGTGACTGCAGGATTTCATATTCTTGGTTCGTTAGGTAAAGTCACGTAAATAATAAACAAAAAATAATAAAAAATGCAATTAAAGAGAATAAAAATAAAATAAAGATAAAAATGCATTGAAAATTCTGAAAGAAAAAAACCAACAATAAAAAGAGTTAAATAAAATTAAAAATGCGAAGGTTTTTTGCTTTTATTATTTTCAATTAATTTTTAATTTTGTCTTCGTATTTTTTTATTGCATGGTTTTTTGCTTTTATGATTTTCCATTCAATTTTTTATTTTTGTTACTTTGAAAAAATATTGTCCTTTGTATTTTGTTTGCTTTTTATTTCTATTTACGTGACTTTACCGAATTAATCAATAATATACATACTTTTAATTCAGGCATTCGTGGAACTGCTTTGAAAATGAAACCAAAATACTATTTCCCTCACGGGGATTCGATCCAGAGCGTGGGCGGAGGGAGCGCGAAAACCTAACCCTTTGCCACACCAGGGAAATTGGTGATTGTGCCTCCACGTGTCCTGCCGTCCCGCATTATCACTGGGCTTGAACTTCTACTGCTGACCGAAGGTTTTCCCAGGCAGTCGCCATCTCTTACGGTATCACGATTCCACAGTCGATCCTGTGAACAGATTCCATTGCACAATCAACTCTCGAGCGAGCTCCCGGTGTTGGAGGTGCCAGGACAGCAGGACATGTGGAGACACCTCAACAAGCTTCCCTGGATGTCTAGTGGTTAGGATTCGGCGCTCTCACCGCCGTGGCCCGGGTTCGATTCCCAGTCAGGGAACACTTTTTTATAAACAATAAAACAAGTTATTTTCTTCTTTACGGAAAAGTTTAACTGCTTTAAAAAAGTACACCAAGAGCCTCATTCCGTGACCGGGAACTGAACACAGACCGCAGCACTGAGAGCTTCGAATTTTAATCACCAGACCACCAGGGAAGTTGTTAGATGTACCTCCACGTGTCCTGCTGTCCCGCATCATCACCAGGCTTGATCTTCGAATGCTGACTGAAGTGTTCCCCAGGCATTCGCCATCTCTTATGGTCTCACGATTCCACGTAAATCTCGTGAATAGATTCCAATGCACCATCAACTCTCGAGCGAGCTCCCGGTGTTGGAGGTGCCAGGATAGCAGGACACGTGGAGGCACCTCCAACAGCTTCACTGGTAGTCTAGTGGTTAGGATTTGCCATTCCACCGCAGCGGCCTGGGTAAGAATCCCTGTCAAAGAACACTTTTTACGTAAATAAAAAAGTTAACTATTTTTTACTTTAAACTTTCGTGACTGCAGGAATTCATATTCTTGGTTCGTTAGGTAAAGTCACGTAAATAAAAAACAAAAAATAATAAAAAATGCAATTAAAAAGAATAAAAATAAAATAAAGAAAAAATGCATAGAAAATAATGATAGAAAAAAAACAACAATAAAAAGAGTTAAATAAAATTAAAAATGCGAAGGTTTTTTGCTTTTATCATTTTCAATTGATTTTTAATTTTGTCTTCGTATTTTTTTATTGTAAGGTTTTTTGCTTTTATGATTTTCCATTCATTTTTTATTTTTGTTACTTTGAAAAATATTGTCCTTTGTATTTTATTTGCTTTTTATTTCTATTTACGTGACTTTACCGAATTAATCAATAATATAAATACTTTTAATTCAGGCATTCGTGGAACTGCTTTGAAAATGAAACCAAAATACTATTTCCTTTACGGGGATTCGATCCCGAGCGGGGGCAGAGGGAGCGCCAAAACCTAACCATTTGCCACACCAGGGAAATTGGTGATTGTGCCTCCACGTGTCCTGCTGTCCCGCATTATCACCGGGCTTGAACTTCTACTGCTGACCGAAGGTTTTCCCAGGCAGTCGCCATCTCTTACGGTATCACGATTCCACAGTCAATCCCGTGAACAGATTCCATTGCCCCATCAACTCTCGAGCGAGCTCTCGGTGTTGGAGGTGCCAGGACAGCAGGACATGTGGAGACACCTCAACCAGCTCCCCTGGTGGTCTAGTGGTTAGGATTCGGCGCTCTCACCGCCGCGGCCCGGATTCGATTCTCGGTCAGGGAACAATTTTTATAAATAATAAAAAAAGTAATTTTCTTCTTTACGGAAAAGTTTAACTGCTTTAAAAAATACACCAAGAGCCTCATTCCGTGACCGGGAACTGAACACTGAACACAGACCGCAGCACTGAGAGCTTCGAATTTTAATCACCAGACCACCAGGGAAGTTGCTAGATGTACCTCCACGTGTCCTGCTGTCCCGCATCATCACCAGGCTTGATCTTCGATTGCTGACTGAAGTGTTCCCCAGGCAGTCGCCAACTCTTATGGTCTCACGATTCCATGTAAATCTCGTGAACAGATTCCAATGCACCATCAACTCTTGAGCGAGCTCCCGGTGTTGGAGGTGCCAGGATTGCAGGACACGTGGAGGCACCTCCAACAGCTTCATTAGTAGTCTAGTGGTTAGGATTTGCCATTCCACCGCAGCGGCCTGGGTAAGAATCCCTGTCAAAGAACACTTTTACGTAAATAAAAAAGTTAACTATTTTTTTACTTAAAACTTTCGTGACTGCAGGAATTCATATTCTTGGTTCGTTAGGTAAAGTCACGTAAATAAAAAAATAATAATAAAAAATGCAATTAAAAAGAATAAAAATAAAATAAAGAAAAAATGCATAGAAAATAATGAAAGAAAAAAAACAACAATAAAAAGAGTTAAATAAAATTAAAAATGCGAAGGTTTTTTGCTTTTATCATTTTCAATTGATTTTTAATTTTGTCTTCGTATTTTTTTATTGTATGGTTTTTTGCTTTTATGATTTTCCATTCATTTTTTATTTTTGTTACTTTGAAAAAATATTGTCCTTTGTATTTTATTTGCTTTTTATTTCTATTTACGTGACTTTACCGAATTAATCAATAATATAAATACTTTTAATTCAGGCATTCGTGGAACTGCTTTGAAAATGAAACCAAAATACTATTTCCCTTACGGGGATTCGATCCCGAGCGGGGGCAGAGGGAGCGCCAAAACCTAACCATTTGCCACACCAGGGAAATTGGTGATTGTGCCTCCACGTGTCCTGCTGTCCCGCATTATCACCGGGCTTGAACTTCTACTGCTGACCGAAGGTTTTCCCAGGCAGTCGCCATCTCTTACGGTATCACGATTCCACAGTCAATCCCGTGAACAGATTCCATTGCCCCATCAACTCTCGAGCGAGCTCTCGGTGTTGGAGGTGCCAGGACAGCAGGACATGTGGAGACACCTCAACCAGCTCCCCTGGTGGTCTAGTGGTTAGGATTCGGCGCTCTCACCGCCGCGGCCCGGATTCGATTCTCGGTCAGGGAACAATTTTTATAAATAATAAAAAAAGTAATTTTCTTCTTTACGGAAAAGTTTAACTGCTTTAAAAAATACACCAAGAGCCTCATTCCGTGACCGGGAACTGAACACTGAACACAGACCGCAGCACTGAGAGCTTCGAATTTTAATCACCAGACCACCAGGGAAGTTGCTAGATGTACCTCCACGTGTCCTGCTGTCCCGCATCATCACCAGGCTTGATCTTCGATTGCTGACTGAAGTGTTCCCCAGGCAGTCGCCAACTCTTATGGTCTCACGATTCCATGTAAATCTCGTGAACAGATTCCAATGCACCATCAACTCTTGAGCGAGCTCCCGGTGTTGGAGGTGCCAGGATTGCAGGACACGTGGAGGCACCTCCAACAGCTTCATTAGTAGTCTAGTGGTTAGGATTTGCCATTCCACCGCAGCGGCCTGGGTAAGAATCCCTGTCAAAGAACACTTTTACGTAAATAAAAAAGTTAACTATTTTTTTACTTAAAACTTTCGTGACTGCAGGAATTCATATTCTTGGTTCGTTAGGTAAAGTCACGTAAATAAAAAACAAAAAATAATAAAAAATGCAATTAAAAAGAATAAAAATAAAATAAAGAAAAAATGCATAGAAAATAATGAAAGAAAAAAAACAACAATAAAAAGAGTTAAATAAAATTAAAAATGCGAAGTTTTTTTGCTTTTATCATTTTCAATTGATTTTTAATTTTGTCTTCGTATTTTTTTATTGTATGGTTTTTTGCTTTTATGATTTTCCATTCATTTTTTATTTTTGTTACTTTGAAAAAATATTGTCCTTTGTATTTTGTTGGCTTTTTATTTCTATTTACGTGACTTTACCGAATTAATCAATAATATAAATACTTTTAATTCAGGCATTCGTGGAACTGCTTTGAAAATGAAACCAAGATACTATTTCCCTTACGGGGATTCGATCCCGAGCGGGTGCGGAGGGAGCGCCAAAACCTAACCATTTGCCACACCAGGGAAATTGGTGATTGTGCCTCCACGTGTCCTGCTGTCCCGCATTATCACTGGGCTTGAACTTCTACTGCTGACCGAAGGTTTTCCCAGGCAGTCGCCATCTCTTACGGTATCACGATTCCACTGTCAATCCCGTGAACAGATTCCATTGCCCCATCATCTCTCGAGCGAGCTCTCGGTGTTGGAGGTGCCAGGACAGCAGGACATGTGGAGACACCTCAACCAGCTTCCCTGGTGGTCTACTGGTTAGGATTCGGCGCTCTCACCGCCTCGGCCCGGGTTCGATTCCCGATCAGGGAACACTTTTTATAAACAATAAAAAAGTAATTTTCTTCTTTACGGAAAAGTTTAACTGCTTTAAAAAATACACCAAGAGCCTCATTCCGTGACCGGGAACTAAACCCTGACGGCAGCACTGAGAGCTTCGAATTTTAACCACCATACCACCAGGGAAGTTGTTAGATGTACCTCCACGTGTCCTGCTGTCCCGCATCATCACCAGGCTTGATCTTCGATTGCTGACTGAAGTGTTCCCCAGGCATTCGCCATCTCTTATGGTCTCACGATTCCACGTAAATCTCGTGAACAGATTCCAATGCACCATCAACTCTCGAGCGAGCTCCCGGTGTTGGAGGTGCCAGGATAGCAGGACACGTGGAGGCACCTCCAACAGCTTCACTGGTAGTCTAGTGGTTAGGATTTGCCATTTCACCGCAGCGGCCTGGGCAAGAATCCCTGTCAAAGAACACTTTTTACGTAAATAAAAAAGTTACATTTTTTTTAACTTAAAACTTTCGTGACTGCAGGAATTCATATTCTTGGTTCGTTAAGTAAAGTCACGTAAATAAAAAGCGGCCTGGGTAAGAATCCCTGTCAAAGAACACTTTTTACGTAAATAATAAAGTTAATTTTTTTTTTACTTAAAACTTTCGTGACTGCAGGAATTCATATTCTTGGTTCGTTAAGTAAAGTCACGTAATTAAAAAGCGGCCTGGGTAAGAATCCCTGTCAAAGAACACTTTTTACGTAAATAATAAAGTTAAATTTTTTTTACTTAAAACTTTCGTGACTGCAGGAATTCATATTATTGGTTCGTTAGGTAAAGTCACGTAAATAAAAAAAACAAAAAAATAATTAAAAAATTCAATTCAAAAGTAAAAAAATAAAATAAAGATGAAAATGCATTGAAAATTATGAAAGAAAAAAACCAACCATAAAAAGAGTTAAATAAAATAAAAAATGCGAAGGTTTTTTGCTTTTATGATTTTCCATTCATTTTTTATTTTTGTTACTTAAAAAAAAACATTAGTATTTTGTTTACTTTTTATTTCTATTTACGTGACTTTACCGAATTAAACAGGACCCTGCGGGGTGGGCTGGTAGGAATAACACTTAGTACCGGTACAGGGATATCAACCGGGTATAGAGGAGTTAAAGAAAAAATTACTGTATTCTAGTGTAATGTTAATTAAAAGTGTTTGTTTTGACAAGAAACGCTGTGAGATTTAAAGACTCGCAGTCTTTCATTTCCAAACGATCACATCTGAGATTAATTGACCACCACCTTGTGCACTAGGCCTCGTTAAGCCTCCCGCACTAGGCCTCGCGAAGCCTGCCGCACTAGGCCTCGCGAAGCCTGCTGCACTAGGCCTCGCGAAGCCTTCTCTGCAGTAGACTTAGCGAAGCCTTCTGCACTAGGCCTCGCTAAGCCTCTGCAGTAGGCCTCGCGAAGCCTTCCCTGCAGTAGGCCTCGCGAAGCCTTCTCTGCAGTAGGCCTCGCAATGCCTTTTCTGCAGTAGGCCTCGCAAAGCCTGCCGCACTAGGCCTCGCGAAGCCTGCCGCACTAGGCCTCGCGCCGTGTTTTTCGTGCACAAATAAGGCGATTAAATGTATCTCGTCTCTGTGTTAATAAATGTATCTTGTCTCTGTGTTAAAAAAACGTGCTGCATTTCAGTAAAGTAAATTTGAAGCGAAGTTTAAAGTTTCACCGTGAGGCGCCGGAAGCGACGGCCATCTTGTTTAGTTCACAGATCGCAGGGGGCGCGGGCGGCCATCTTGTCGGACAGACGGACGGACGGACACATTAATCTATTGGTGGTCTGGTCCACTTCGATCCTACCAGTATCAATACTATAAATACTTTACCGAATTAATCAATACTATAAATACTTTTAATTCAGGTATTCGTGGAACTGCTTTGAAAATGAAACCAAAATACTATTTCCCTTACGGGGATTCGATCCAGAGCGGGGGTGGAGGGAGCGCCAAAACCTAACCAGTTGCCACACCAGAGAAATTGGTGATTGTGCCTCCACGTGTCCTGTTTTCCCGCATTATCACCAGGCTTGAATTTTTACTCCTGACCGAAGGTTTTCCCAGGCTGTCGCCATCTCTTACGGTATCACGATTCCACAGTCAAACCCGTGAACAGATTCCATTGCTCCAACAACTCTCGAGCGAGCTCCCGGTGTTGGAGGTGCCAAGACAGCAGGACATGTGGAGACACCTCAACCAGCTTCCCTGGTGGTCTAGTGGTTAGGTTTCGGCGCTCTCACCGCTGCGGCCTGGATTCGATTCTCGGTCAGGGAACAATTTTTATAAATGATAAAAAAAGTTATTTTCTTCTTTACGGAAACGTTTAACTGCTTTAAAAAAGACACCAAGAGCCTCATTCCGTGACCGGGAACTGAACCCAGACAGCAGCACTGAGAGCTTCGAATTTTAATCACCAGACCACCAGGGAAGTTGTTAGATGCACCTCCATGTGTCCTGCTGTCCCGCATCATCACCAGGCTTGATCTTCGATTGCTGACTGAAGTGTTCCCCAGGCAGTCGCCATCTCTTATGGTCTCACGATTCCAAGTAAATCTCGTGAACAGATTCCAATGCACCATCAACTCTCGAGCGAGCTCCCGGTGTTGGAGGTGCCAGGATAGCAGGACTCGTGGAGGCACCTCCAACAGCTTCACTGGTAGTCTAGTGGTTAGGATTTGCCATTTCACCGCAGCGGCCTGGGTGAGAGTCCCTGTCAAAGAACACTTTTTACGTAAATACAAAAGTAAATTTTTTTTTTACTTAAAACTTTCGTGACTGCAGAAATTCATATTCTTGGTTCGTTAAGTAAAGTCACGTAAATAAAAAGCGGCCTGGTAAGAATCCCTGTCAAAGAACACTTTTTACGTAAATAATAAAGTTAAATTTGTTTTACTTAAAACTTTCGTGACTGCAGGAATTCATATTATTGGTTCGTTAGGTAAAGTCACGTAAATAAAAAACTAAAAAATAATTTAAAAATTCAATTCAAAAGAAAAAAATTAAATAAAGATGAAAATGCATTGAAAATTATGAAAGAAGAAAACCAACCATAAAAAGAGTTAAATAAAATAAAAAATGCGAAGGTTTTTTGCTTTTATGATTTTCCATTCATTTTTTATTTTTGTTACTTAAAAAAAAACATTAGTATTTTGTTTACTTTTTATTTCTATTTACGTGACTTTACCGAATTAAACAGGACCCTGCGGGGTGGGCTGGTAGGAATAACACTTAGTACCGGTACAGGGATATCAACCGGGTATAGAGGAGTTAAAGAAAAAATTACTGTATTCTAGTGTAATGTTAATTAAAAGTGTTTGTTTTGACAAGAAACGCTGTGAGATTTAAAGACTCGCAGTCTTTCATTTCCAAACGATCACATCTGAGATTAATTGACCACCACCTTTTGCACTAGGCCTCGCGAAGCCTCCCGCACTAGGCCTCGCGAAGCCTGCCGCACTAGGCCTCGCGAAGCCTGCTGCACTAGGCCTCGCGAAGCCTTCTCTGCAGTAGACTTAGCGAAGCCTTCTGCACTAGGCCTCGCTAAGCCTCTGCAGTAGGCCTCGCGAAGCCTTCCCTGCAGTAGGCCTCGCGAAGCCTTCTCTGCAGTAGGCCTCGCAATGCCTTTTCTGCAGTAGGCCTCGCAAAGCCTGCCGCACTAGGCCTCGCGAAGCCTGCCGCACTAGGCCTCGCGCCGTGTTTTTCGTGCACAAATAAGGCGATTAAATGTATCTCGTCTCTGTGTTAATAAATGTATCTTGTCTCTGTGTTAAAAAAACGTGCTGCATTTCAGTAAAGTAAATTTGAAGCGAAGTTTAAAGTTTCACCGTGAGGCGCCGGAAGCGACGGCCATCTTGTTTAGTTCACAGATCGCAGGGGGCGCGGGCGGCCATCTTGTCGGACAGACGGACGGACGGACACATTAATCTATTGGTGGTCTGGTCCACTTCGATCCTACCAGTATCAATACTATAAATACTTTACCGAATTAATCAATACTATAAATACTTTTAATTCAGGTATTCGTGGAACTGCTTTGAAAATGAAACCAAAATACTATTTCCCTTACGGGGATTCGATCCAGAGCGGGGGTGGAGGGAGCGCCAAAACCTAACCAGTTGCCACACCAGAGAAATTGGTGATTGTGCCTCCACGTGTCCTGTTTTCCCGCATTATCACCAGGCTTGAATTTTTACTCCTGACCGAAGGTTTTCCCAGGCTGTCGCCATCTCTTACGGTATCACGATTCCACAGTCAAACCCGTGAACAGATTCCATTGCTCCAACAACTCTCGAGCGAGCTCCCGGTGTTGGAGGTGCCAAGACAGCAGGACATGTGGAGACACCTCAACCAGCTTCCCTGGTGGTCTAGTGGTTAGGTTTCGGCGCTCTCACCGCTGCGGCCTGGATTCGATTCTCGGTCAGGGAACAATTTTTATAAATGATAAAAAAAGTTATTTTCTTCTTAGATTTGAAGCTTTCGTGACTGCAATGATTCATATTCTCAGGTTTTTTCGGTAAAGTCACGTAGGTAAAAACATTAAAATTAATGAAAGTAAAATAAAACAAAACAAAATAAAATTCACGACGTTTCGGAGGCAACACAAGTCTCCGTCATCAGGTGGGACCGTCACAGCCGAATTAGCTGCATCAAGTGAAGCAATGATTCAAGATGTAATCCCTTATAAGCAAGTTGAAGGGAGGTGGAGAGGGGGGGGAGAGCTTATCAGGCTGTGGTAGCCAATGAATGGAAACGTATCGGGAGGGAGGAGGAGCGGTGATCAAAGACTGCACGCAGTGCTCAACACAATGAATGGAGACGTGTCGGGACGGAGGGCGAGCGGCGATCAAAGACTGCACGCAGTGCTCAACACAATGAATGGAGACGCGCCGGGACGGAGGGCGAGCGGTGATCAAAGACATCACGTAGTGCTCAACACAATGAATGGAAACGTGGCGAGCGGTGATCAAAGAACAATGAAGAGATTACTGTTAAACACTGTGGATGTTAACACTCGGTGAAGTAAATTAAAATAGTGCCTGTCAGATAAGATGGTCCAAAAAGTGTAATTAAGTCTTTTTTGCGTGGTTAATAACATCAACTCAGTAATCACTGGAAAGATGTTATTAACCACGCAAAAAAGACTTAATTACACTTTTTGGACCATCTTATCTGACAGGCACTATTTTAATTTACTTCACCGAGTGTTAACATCCACAGTGTTTAACAGTAATCTCTTCATTGTTCTTTGATCACCGCTCGCCACGTTTCCATTCATTGTGTTGAGCACTACGTGATGTCTTTGATCACCGCTCGCCCTCCGTCCCGGCGCGTCTCCATTCATTGTGTTGAGCACTGCGTGCAGTCTTTGATCGCCGCTCGCCCTCCGTCCCGACACGTCTCCATTCATTGTGTTGAGCACTGCGTGCAGTCTTTGATCACCGCTCCTCCTCCCTCCCGATACGTTTCCATTCATTGGCTACCACAGCCTGATAAGCTCTCCCCCCCCTCTCCACCTCCCTTCAACTTGCTTATAAGGGATTACATCTTGAATCATTGCTTCACTTGATGCAGCTAATTCGGCTGTGACGGTCCCACCTGATGACGGAGACTTGTGTTGCCTCCGAAACGTCGTGAATTTTATTTTGTTTTGTTTTATTTTACTTTCATTAATTTTAATGTTTTTACCTACGTGACTTTACCGAAAAAACCTGAGAATATTTTCTTCTTTACGGAAACGTTTAACTGCTTTAAAAAAGACACCAAGAGCCTCATTCCGTGACCGGGAACTGAACCCAGACAGCAGCACTGAGAGCTTCGAATTTTAATCACCAGACCACCAGGGAAGTTGTTAGATGCACCTCCATGTGTCCTGCTGTCCCGCATCATCACCAGGCTTGATCTTCGATTGCTGACTGAAGTGTTCCCCAGGCAGTCGCCATCTCTTATGGTCTCACGATTCCAAGTAAATCTCGTGAACAGATTCCAATGCACCATCAACTCTCGAGCGAGCTCCCGGTGTTGGAGGTGCCAGGATAGCAGGACTCGTGGAGGCACCTCCAACAGCTTCACTGGTAGTCTAGTGGTTAGGATTTGCCATTTCACCGCAGCGGCCTGGGTGAGAGTCCCTGTCAAAGAACACTTTTTACGTAAATACAAAAGTAATTTTTTTTTTTACTTAAAACTTTCGTGACTGCAGAAATTCATATTCTTGGTTCGTTAAGTAAAGTCACGTAAATAAAAAGCGGCCTGGTAAGAATCTCTGTCAAAGAACACTTTTTACGTAAATAATAAAGTTAAATTTGTTTTACTTAAAACTTTCGTGACTGCAGGAATTCATATTATTGGTTCGTTAGGTAAAGTCACGTAAATAAAAAACTAAAAAATAATTTAAAAATTCAATTCAAAAGAAAAAAATTAAATAAAGATGAAAATGCATTGAAAATTATGAAAGAAAAAAACCAACAATAAAAAGAGTTAAATAAAATTAAAAAATGCGAAGGTTTTTTGCTTTTATGATTTTCCATTCATTTTTTTATTTTTGTTACTTAAAAAAAAAACATTAGTATTTTGTTTACTTTTTATTTCTATTTACGTGACTTTACCGAATTAAACAGGACCCTGCGGGGTGGGCTGTTAGGAATAATACTTAGTACCGGTACAGGGATATCGACCGGGTATAGAAGAGTTAAAGAAAAAATTACTGTAGTCTAGTGTAATGTTAATTAAAAGTGTTTGTTTTGACAAGAAACGCTGTGAGATTTAAAGACTCCCAGTCTTTCATTTCCAAACGATCACATCTGAGATTAATTGACCACCACCTTTAGCACTAGGCCTCGCGAAGCCTCCCGCACTAGGCCTCGCGAAGCCTGCAGCACTAGGCCTCGCGAAGCCTTCTCTGCAGTAGACTTAGCGAAGCCTTCTGCACAAGGCCTCGCGAAGCCTCTGCAGTAGGCCTCGCGAAGCCTTCCCTGCAGTAGGCCTCGCGAAGCCTTCTCTGCAGTAGGCCTCACGCCGTGCTTTTCGTGCACAAATAAGGCGATTAAATGTATCTCGTCTCTGTGTTAATAAATGTATCTTGTCTCTGTGTTAAAAAAAAAACGTGCTGCGTTTCAGTAAAGTAAATTTGAAGCGAAGTTTAAAGTTTCACCGTGAGGCGCCGGAAGCGACGGCCATCTTGTTTAGTTCACAGATCGCAGGGGGCGCGGTCGGCCATCTTGTCGGACAGACGGACGGACGGACACATTAATCTATTGGTGGTCTGGTCCACTTCGTTCCTACCAGTATCAATACTATAAATACTTTACCGAATTAATCAATACTATAAATACTTTAAATTCAGGTATTCGTGGAACTGCTTTGAAAATGAAACCAAAATACTATTTCCCTTACGGGGATTCGATCCAGAGCGGGGGCGGAGGGAGCGCCAAAACCTAACCAGTTGCCACACCAGAGAAATTGGTGATTGTGCCTCCACGTGTCCTGTTTTCCCGCATTATCGCCAGGCTTGAACTTCTACTCCTGACCGAAGGTTTTCCCAGGCAGTCGCCATCTCTTACGGTATCACGATTCCACAGTCAAACCCGTGAACAGATTCCATTGCTCCAACAACTCTCGAGCGAGCTCCCGGTGTTGGAGGTGCCAGGACAGCAGGACATGTGGAGGCACCTCCAACAGCTTTACTGGTAGTCTAGTGGTTAGGATTTGCCATTTCACCGCAGCGGCCTGGGTGAGAATCCCTGTCAAAGAACACTTTTTACGTAAATAAAAAAGTTAACTATTTTTTTACTTAAAACTTTCGTGACTGCAGGAATTCATATTCTTGGTTCGTTAGGTAAAGTCACGTAAATAAAAAAAACAAAAAAAGAAATGCAATTAAAAAGAATAAAAATAAAATAAAGATAAAAATGCATTGAAAATTCTGAAAGAAAAAAAACAACAATAAAAATAGTTAAATAAAATAAAAAATGCGAAGGTTTTTTGCTTTTATTATTTTCAATTGATTTTTAATTTTGTCTTCGTATTTTTTTATTGTATGGTTTTTTGGTTTTATGATTTTCCATTCATTTTTAATTTTTGTTACTTTGAAAAAATATTGTCCTTTGTATTTTGTTTGCTTTTGATTTATATTTACGTGACTTTACCGAATTAATCAATAACATAAATACTTTTAATTCAGGCATTCGTGGAACTGCTTTGAAAATGAAACCAAAATACTATTTCCCTTATGGGGATTCGATCCCGAGCGGGGGCGGAGGGAGCGCCAAAACCTAACCAGTTGCCACACCAGGGAAATTGGTGATTGTGCCTCCACGTGTCCTGCTGTCCCGCATTATCACCAGGCTTGAACTTCTACTGCTGACCGAAGGTTTTCCCAGGCAGTCGCCATCTCTTACGGTATCACGATTCCACAGTCAATCCCGTGAACAGATTCCATTGCTCCATCAACTCTCGAGCGAGCTCCCGATGTTGGAGGTGCCAGGACAGCTGGACATGTGGAGACATCTTAACCAGCTTCCCTTTTGGTCTATTGGTTAGGATTCGGCGCTCTCACCGCCGCGGCCCGGGTTCGATTCCCGGTCAGAGAACACTTTCTTTTATAAACAATAAAAAAAGTAATTTTCTTCTTTACGGAAAAGTTTAACTGCTTAAAAAAATACACCAAGAGCCTCATTCCGTGACCGGGAACTAAACCCTGACGGCAGCACTGAGAGCTTCGAATTTTAATCACCAGACCACCAGGGAAGTTGTTAGATGTACCTCCACGTGTCCTGCTGTCCCGCATCATCACCAGGCTTGATCTTCGATTGCTGACTGAAGTGTTCCCCAGGCATTCGCCATCTCTTATGGTCTCACGATTCCACGTAAATCTCGTGAACAAATTCCAATGCACCATCAACTCTCGAGCGAGCTCCCGGTGTTGGAGGTGCCAGGATAGCAGGACACGTGGAGGCACCTCCAACAGCTTCACTGGTAGTCTAGTGTTTAGGATTTGCCATTTCACCGCAGCGGCCTGGGTGAGAATCCCTGTCAAAGAATGCTTTTTACGTAAATAAAAAAGTTAACTATTTTTTTACTTAAAACTTTCGTGACTGCAGGAATTCATATTCTTGGTTCGTTAGGTAAAGTCACGTAAATAAAAAAACAAAAAATAATAAAAAATGCAATTAAAGAGAATAAAAATAAAATAAAGATAAAAATGCATTGAAAATTATGAAAGAAAAAAACCAACAATAAAAAGAGTTAAATACAATTAAAATGCGAAGGTTTTTTATTTTATTATTTTCAATTAATTTTTAATTTTGTCTTCGTATGTTTTAATTGTATGGTTTTTTTTTTATGATTTTCCATTCATTTTTTTATTATTGTTGCTATGAAAAAATATTGTCCTTTGTATTTTGTTTGCTTTTTATTTCTATTTACGTGACTTTCCGAATTAATCAATAATATACATACTTTTAATTCAGGCATTCGTGGAACTGCTTTGAAAATTAAACCAAAATACTATTTCCCTTACGGGGATTCGATCCAGAGCGTGGCCGGAGGGAGCGCCAAAACCTAACCATTTGCCTCACCAATGAAATTGGTGATTGTGCCTCCACGTGTCCTGCTGTCCCGCATTATCACTGGGCTTGAACTTCTACTGCTGACCGAAGGTTTTCCCAGGCAGTCGCCATCTCTTACGGTATCACGATTCCACAGTCAATCCCGTGAACAGATTCCATTGCTCCATCAACTCTCGAGCGAGCTCCCGGTGTTGGAGGTGCCAGGATAGCAGTACATGTTGAGGCACCTCCAACAGCTTCACTGGTAGTCTGGTGTTTAGGATTTGCCATTTCACGGCAGTGGCCTGGGTAAGAATCCCTGTCAAAGAACACTTTTTACGTAAATAAAAAAGTTAACTATTTTTTTACTTAAAACTTTCGTGACTGCAGGAATTCATATTCTTGGTTCGTTAGGTAAAGTCACGTAAATAAAAAACAAAAAATAATAAAAAATGCATTTAAAAAGAATACAAATCAAATAAATATAAAAATGCATTGAAAATTATGAAAGAAAAAAACCAACAATAAAAAGAGTTAAATAAAATTAAAAATGCGAAGGTTTTTTGCTTTTATCATTTTCAATTGATTTTTAATTTTGTCTTCGTATTTTTTTATTGTATGGTTTTTTGCTTTTATGATTTTCCATTCATTTTTTATTTTTGTTACTTTGAAAAAATATTGTCTTTTGTATTTTGTTTGCTTTTGATTTATATTTACGTGACTTTACCGAATTAATCAATAACATAAATACTTTTAATTCAGGCATTCGTGGAACTGCTTTGAAAATGAAACCAAAATACTATTTCCCTTATGGGGATTCGATCCCGAGCGGGGGCGGAGGGAGCGCCAAAACCTAACCAGTTGCCACACCAGGGAAATTGGTGATTGTGCCTCCACGTGTCCTGCTGTCCCGCATTATCACCAGGCTTGAACTTCTACTGCTGACCGAAGGTTTTCCCAGGCAGTCGCCATCTCTTACGGTATCACGATTCCAAAGTCAATCCCGTGAACAGATTCCATTGCTCCATCAACTCTCGAGCGTGCGCCCGATGTTGGAGGTCCCAGGACAGCAGGACATGTGGAGACATCTTAACCAGCTTCCCTGGTGGTCTAGTGGTTAGGATTCGGCGCTCTCACTGCCGCGGCCCGGGTTCGATTCCCGGTCAGGGAACACTTTTTTATAAACAATAAGAAAGTAATTTTCTTCTATACCGGAAAGTTTAACTGCTTTAAAAAATACACCAAGAGCCTCATTCCGTGACCGGGAACTAAACCCTGACCGCAGCACTGAGAGCTTCGAATTTTAATCACCAGACCACCAGGGAAGTTGTTAGATGTACCTCCACGTGTCCTGCTATCCCGCATCATCACCAGGCTTGATCTTCGATTGCTGACTGAAGTGTTCCCCAGGCATTCGCCATCTCTTATGGTCTCACGATTCCATGTAAATCTCGTGAACAGATTCCAATGCACCATCAACTCTTGAGCGAGCTCCCGGTGTTGGAGGTGCCAGGATTGCAGGACACGTGGAGGCACCTCCAACAGCTTCACTGGTAGTCTAGTGGTTAGGATTTGCCATTCCACCGCAGCGGCCTGGGTAAGAATCCCTGTCAAAGAACACTTTTTACGTAAATAAAAAAGTTAACTATTTTTTTACTTAAAACTTTCGTGACTGCAGGAATTCATATTCTTGGTTCGTTAGGTAAAGTCACGTAAAAAATAAAAAAATAAAAAATGCAATTAAAAAGAATAAAAATTATATAAAGAAAAAATGCATAGAAAATAATGAAAGAAAAAAAACAACAATAAAAAGAGTTAAATAAAATTAAAAATGCGAAGGTTTTTTGCTTTTATCATATTCAATTGATTTTTAATTTTGTCTTCGTATTTTTTTATTGTATGGTTTTTTGCTTTTATGATTTTCCATTCATTTTTTATTATTGTTGCTATGAAAAAATTATTGTCCTTTTTGTTGTGTTTGCTTTTTATTTCTATTTACGTGACTTTATCGAATTAATCAATAATATAAATACTTTTAATTCAGGCATTCGTGGAACTGCTTTGAAAATGAAACCAAAATACTATTTCCCTTACGGGGATTCGATTCCGAGCGGGGGCGGAGGGAGCGCCAAAACCTAACCATTTGCCACACCAGGGAAATTGGTGATTGTGCCTCCACGTGTCCTGCTGTCCCGCATTATCACTGGGCTTGAACTTCTACTGCTGACCGAAGGTTTTCCCAGGCAGTCGCCATCTCTTACGGTATCACGATTCCACAGTCAATCCCGTGAACAGATTCCATTGCTCCATCAACTCTCGAGCGAGCTCCCGGTGTAGGAGGTGCCAGGACAGCAGGACATGTGGAGACATCTCAACCAGCTTCCCTGGTGGTCTAGTGGTTAGGATTCGGTGCTCTGACTGCCGCGGCCCGGGTTCGATTCCCGTCAGGGAACACTTTTTTTTTTATAAACAATAAAAAAAGTTATTTTCTTCTTTACGGAAAAGTTTAACTGCTATAAAAAAGACACCAAGAGCCTTATTCCGTGACCGGGAACTGAACCCAGACTGCAGCACTGAGAGCATCGAATTTTAATCGCCAGACCATCAGGGAAGTTGTTAGATGTACCTCCACGTGTCCTGCTGTCCGGTAACATCACCAGGCTTGATCTTCGATTGCTGACTGAAGTGTTCTCCAGGCAGTCGCCATCTCTTATGGTCTCACGATTCCACGTAAATCTCGTGAACAGATTCCAATGCACCATCAACTCTCGAGCCAGCTCCCGATGTTGGAGGTGCCAGGATAACAGGACACGTGGAGGCACCTCCAACAGCTTCATTGGTAGTCTAGTGGTTAGGATTTGCCATTTCACCGCAGCGGCCTGGGTAAGAGTCCCTGTCAAAGAACACTTTTTACGTAAATAAAAAAAGTTAACTATTTTTTTGCTTAAAACTTTCGTGACTGCAGGAATTCATATTCTTGGTCCGTTAGGTAAAGTCACGTAAATTAAAAACAAAAAATAAAAAAAAATGCAATTAAAAAGAATAAAAATAAAATAAAGATAAAAATGCATTGAAAATTATGAAAGAAAAAACCAACAATTAAAAGAGTTAAATAAAATAAAAAATGCAAAGGTTTTATGCTTTTATGATTTTCCATTCATTTTTTTATTTTTGTTACTTAAAAAAAATTAGTATTTTGTTTACTTTTTATTTCTATTTACATGACTTTACCGAATAAATCAATAATATAAATACTTTTAATTCAGGCATTCGTGGAACTGCTTTGAAAATGAATCCAAAATACTATTTCCCTTACGGGGATTCGATCCCAAGCGGGGGCAGAGGGAGCGCCAAAACCTAACCAGTTGCCACACCAGGGAAATTGGTGATTGTGCCTCCACGTGTCCTGCTGTCCCGCATTATCACTGGGCTTGAACTTCTACTGCTGACCGAAGGTTTTCCCA
Source organism: Lampetra fluviatilis (assembly GCF_964198595.1). Lineage (NCBI taxonomy): Eukaryota > Metazoa > Chordata > Hyperoartia > Petromyzontiformes > Petromyzontidae > Lampetra > Lampetra fluviatilis. The sequence continues at coordinate 826,281 of NC_136288.1, forward strand.
GGCAGTCGCCATCTCTTACGGTATCACGATTCCACAGTCAATCCCGTGAACAGATTCCATTGCTCCATCAACTCTCGAGCGAGCTCCCGGTGATGGAGGTGCCAGGACAGCAGGACATGTGGAGACACGTCAACCAGCTTCCCGGTTGGTCTAGTGGTTAGGATTAGGTGCTTTCACCGCTGCGGCCCGGGTTCGATTCCCGGTCAGGGAATGCTATTTTTGTAAACAATGAAAAAAGTTATTTTCTTCTTTACGAAAAGTTTAACTGCTTTAAAAAAGACACCAAGAGCCTCATTCCGTGACCGGGAACTGAACCCAGACCGCAGCACTGAGAGCTTCGAATTTTAATCGCCAGACCATCAGGGAAGTTGTTAGATGTACCTCCACGTGTCCTGCTGTCCGGTAACATCACCAGGCTTGATCTTCGATTGCTGACTGAAGTGTTCCCCAGGCAGTCGCCATCTCTTATGGTCTCACGATTCCACGTAAATCTCGTGCACAGATTCCAATGCACCATCAACTTTCGAGCCAGCTCACGATGTTGGAGGTGCCAGGATAGCAGGACACGTGGAGGCACCTCCAACAGCTTCATTGGTAGTCTAGTGGTTAGGATTTGCCATTTCACCGCAGCGGCCTGGGTAAGAATCCCTGTCAAAGAACAATTTTTACGTAAATAAAAAAAGTTAACTATTTTTTTGCTTAAAACTTTCGTGACTGCAGGAATTCATATTCTTGGTCCGTTAGGTAAAGTCACGTAAATTAAAAACAAAAAATAATAAAAAAAATGCAATTAAAAAGAATAAAAATAAAATAAAGATAAAAATGCATAGAAAATTATGAAAGAAAAAAAACAACAATTAAAAGAGTTAAATAAAATAAAAAATGCGAAGGTTTTTTGCTTTTATGATTTTCCATTCATTTTTTTATTTTTGTTACTTAAAAAAAAATTAGTATTTTGTTTACTTTTTATTTCTATTTACATGACTTTACCGAATTAATCAATACTATAAATACTTTTAATTCAAGTATTCGTGGAACTGTTTTGAAAATGAAACCAAAATACTATTTCCCTTATGGGGATTCGATCCCAAGCGGGGGCGGAGGGAGCGCCAAAAACTAACCAGTTGCCACACCAGGGAAATTGGTGATTGTCCCTCCACGTGTCCTGCTGTCCCGCATTATCACCAGGCTTGAACTTCTACTGCTGACCGAAGGTTTTCCCAGGCAGTCGCCATCTCTTACGGTATCACGATTCCACAGTCAATCCCGTGAACAGATTCCATTGCTCCATCAACTCTCGAGCGAGCTCCCGGTGTTGGAGGTGCCAGGACAGCAGGACATGTGGAGACACCTCAACCCGATTTCCTAGTGGTCTAGTGGTTAGGATTCGGCGCTCTCACCGCCGCGGCCCGGGTTCGATTCCCGGTCAGGGAACACTTTTTTATAAACAATAAAAAAAAGTTATTTTCTTCTTTACGGAAAAGTTTAACTGCTTTAAAAAAGACACAAAGAGCCTCATTCGGTGACCGGGAACTGAACCCAGACCGCAGCACTGAGAGCTTCGAATTTTAATCACCAGACCACCAGGGAAGTTGTTAGATGTCCTCCACGTGTCCTGCTGTCCGGTAACATCACCAGGCTTGATCATCGATTGCTGACTGAAGTGTTCCCCAGGCAGTCGCCATCTCTTATGGTCTCACGATTCCACGTAAATCTCGTGAACAGATTCCAATGCACCATCAACTCTCGAGCCAGCTCCCGATGTTGGAGGTGCCAGGATAGCAGGACACGTGGAGGCACCTCCAACAGCTTCACTGGTAGTCTAGTGGTTAGGATTTGCCATTTCACCGCAGCGGCCTGGGTGAGAGTCCCTGTCAAAGAACACTTTTTACGTAAATAAAAAAGTTAACTATTTTTTTACTTAAAACTTTCGTGACTGCAGGAATTCATATTCTTGGTTCGTTAGGTAAAGTCACGTAAATAAAAACAAAAAATAATAAAAAAATGCCAGTAAAAAGAATAAAAATGAAATAAAGAAAAAATGCATTGAAAATTATGAAAGAAAAAAACCAACAATAAAAAGAGTTAAATAAAATTAAAAATGCGAAGGTTTTTTGCTTTCATTATTTTCAATTGATTTTTAATTTTGTCTTCGTATTTTTTTATTGTTTGGTTTTTTGCTTTTATGATTTTCCATTCATTTTTTATTTTTGTTACTTTGAAAAATTATTGTCTTTTGTATTTTGTTTGCTTTTTATTTCTATTTACGTGACTTTACCGAATTAATCAATAATATAAATACTTTTAATTCAGGCATTCGTGGAACTGCTTTGAAAATGAATCCAAAATACTATTTCCCTTACGGGGATTCGATCCCGAGCGGGGGCGGAGGGAGCGCCAAAACCTAACCAGTTGCCACACCAGGTAAATTGGTGATTGTGCCTCCACGTGTCCTGCTGTCCCGCATTATCACTGGGCTTGAACTTCTACTGCTGACCGAAGGTTTTCCCAGGCAGTCGCCATCTCTTACGGTATCACGATTCCACAGTCAATCCCGTGAACAGATTCCATTGCTCCATCAACTCTCGAGCGAGCTCCCGGTGTTGGAGGTGCCAGGACAGCAGGACATGTGGAGACACGTCAACCAGTTTCCCAGTTGGTCTAGTGGTTAGGATTAGGTGCTTTCACTGCCGCGGCCCCGGTTCGATTCCCTGTCAGGGAATACTATTTTTGTAAACAATGAAAAAAGTTATTTTCTTCTTTACGAAAAGTTTAACTGCTTTAAAAAAAGACACCAAGAGCCTCATTCCGTGACCGGGAACTGAACCCAGACCACAGCACTGAGAGCTTCGAATTTTAATCACCAGACCACCAGGGAAGTTGTTAGATGTACCTCCACGTGTCCTGCTGTCCCGCACCATCACCAGGCTTGATCTTCGATTGCTGACTGAAGTGTTCCCCAGGCAGTCGCCATCTCTTATGGTCTCACGATTCCACGTAAATCACGTGCACAGATTCCAATGCACCATCAACTTTCGAACCAGCTCCCGATGTTGGAGGTGCCAGGATAGCAGGACACGTGGAGGCACCTCCAACAGCTTCATTGGTAGTCTAGTGGTTAGGATTTGCCATTTCACCGCAGCGGCCTGGGTAAGAATCCCTGTCAAAGAACACTTTTTACGTAAATAAAAAAAGTTAACTATTTTTTTGCTTAAAACTTTCGTGACTGCAGGAATTCATATTCTTGGTCCGTTAGGTAAAGTCACGTAAATTAAAAACAAAAAATAAAAAAAAATGCAATTAAAAAGAATAAAAATAAAATAAAGATAAAAATGCATTGAAAATTATGAAAGAAAAAAAACAACAATTAAAAGAGTTATATAAAATAAAAAATGCGAAGGTTTTTTGCTTTTATGATTTTCCATTCATTTTTTTATTTTTGTTACTTAAAACAAAAATTAGTATTTTGTTTACTTTTTATTTCTATTTACATGACTTTACCGAATTAATCAATACTATAAATACTTTTAATTCAGGTATTCGTGGAACTGTTTTGAAAATGAAACCAAAATACTATTTCCCTTATGGGGATTCGATCCCAAGCGGGGGCGGAGGGAGCGCCAAAACCTAACCAGTTGCCACACCAGGGAAATTGGTGATTGTCCCTCCACGTGTCCTGCTGTCCCGCATTATCACCAGGCTTGAACTTCTACTGCTGACCGAAGGTTTTCCCAGGCAGTCGCCATCTCTTACGGTATCACGATTCCACAGTCAATCCCGTGAACAGATTCCATTGCTCCATCAACTCTGGAGCGAGCTCCCGGTGTTGGAGGTGCCAGGACAGCAGGACATGTGGAGACACCTCAACCAGATTTCCTGGTGGTCTAGTGGTTAGGATTCGGCGCTCTCACCGCCGCGGCCCGGGTTCGATTCCCGGTCAGGGAACACTTTTTTATAAACAATAAAAAAAGTTATTTTCTTCTTTACGGAAAAGTTTAACTGCTTTAAAAAAGACACAAAGAGCCTCATTCGGTGACCGGGAACTGAACCCAGACCGCAGCACTGAGAGCTTAGAATTTTAATCACCAGACCACCAGGGAAGTTGTTAGATGTCCTCCACGTGTCCTGCTGTCCGGTAACATCACCAGGCTAGATCATCGATTGCTGACTGAAGTGTTCCCCAGGCAGTCGCCATCTCTTAAGGTCTCACGATTCCACGTAAATCTCGTGAACAGATTCCAATGCACCATCAACTCTCGAGCCAGCTCCCGATGTTGGAGGTGCCAGGATAGCAGGACACGTGGAGGCACCTCCAACAGCTTCATTGGTAGTCTAGTGGTTAGGATTTGCCATTTCACCGCAGCGGCCTGGGTAAGAATCCCTGTGAAAGAACACTTTTTACGTAAATATAAAAGTTAACTATTTTTTTGCTTAAAACTTTCGTGACTGCAGGAATTCATATTCTTGGTCCGTTAGGTAAAGTCACGTAAATAAAAAACAAAAAATAATAAAAAATGCAATTAAAAAGAATAAAAATAAAATAAAGATAAAAATGCATTGAAAATTATGAAAGAAAATAACCAACAAAAAAAAGTTAAATAAAATTATAAATTCGAAGTTTTTTTATTTTATTATTTTCAATTCATTTTAAATTTTGTCTTCGTATTTTTTATTGTATGGTTTTTTGCTTTTATTATTTTCCATTCATTTTTTTATTTTTATTTCTTAAAAACAATATTTGTATTTTGTTTACTTTTTTTCTATTCATGTGACTTTACCGAATTAATCAATAATATAAATACTTTTAATTGAGGCATTCGTGGAACTGCTTTGAAAATGATACCAAAATACTATTTCCTTTACGGGGATTCGATCCCGAGCGGGGGCGGAGGGAGCGGCAAAACCTAACCAGTTGCCACACCAGGGAAATTGGTGATTGTGCCTCCACGTGTCATGTTTTCCCGCATTATCACCAGGCTTGAACTTCTACTGCTGACCGAAGGTTTTCCCAGGCAGTCGCCATCTCTAACGGTATCACGATTCCACAGTCAATCCCGTGAACAGATTCCATTGCTCCATCAACTCTCGAGCGAGCTCCCGGTGTTGGAGGTGCCAGGACAGCAGGACATGTGGAGACACCTCAACCAGCTTACCTGGTGGTCTAGTGGTTAGGATTCGGTGCTCTCATCGCCGCGGCCCGGGTTCGATTCCCGGTCAGGGAACCATTTTTTTTATAAACAATAAGAAAAGTTATTTTCTTCTTTACGGAAAAGTTTAACTGCTTTAAAAAAGACACAAAGAGCCTCATTCGGTGACCGGGAACTGAACCCAGACCGCAGCACTGAGAACTTCAAATTTTAATCACCAGACCACCAGGGAAGTTGTTAGATGTCCTCCACGTGTCCTGCTGTCCGGTAACATCACCAGGCTTGATCATCGATTGCTGACTGAAGTGTTCCCCAGGCAGTCGCCATCTCTTATGGTCTCACGATTCCACGTAAATCTCGTGAACAGATTCCAATGCACCATCAACTCTCGAGCCAGCTCCCGATGTTTGAGGTGCCAGGATAGCAGGACACGTGGAGGCACCTCCAACAGCTTCACTGGTAGTCTAGTGGTTAGGATTTGCCATTTCACCGCAGCGGCCTGGGTAAGAGTCCCTGTCAAAGAACACTTTTTACGTAAATAAAAAAGTTAACTATTTTTTTACTTAAAACTTTCGTGACTGCAGGAATTCATATTCTTGGTTCGTTAGGTAAAGTCACGTAAATAAAAACAAAAAATAATAAAAAATGCAATTAAAAAGAATAAAAATAAAATAAAGAAAAAATGCATTGAAAATTATGAAAGAAAAAAAACAACAATAAAAAGAGTAAAATAAAATTAAAAATGCGAAGGTTTTTTGCTTTCATTATTTTCAATTGATTTTTAATTTTGTCTTCGTATTTTTTTATTGTTTGGTTTTTTGCTTTTATGATTTTCCATTCATTTTTTATTTTTGTTACTTTGAAAAATTATTGTCTTTTGTATTTTGTTTGCTTTTTATTTCTATTTACGTGACTTTACCGAATTAATCAATAGTATAAATACTTTTAATTCAGGCATTCGTGGAACTGCTTTGAAAATGAAACCAAAATACTATTTCCCTTACGGGGATTCGATTCCGAGCGGGGGCGGAGGGAGCGCCAAAACCTAACCAGTTGCCACACCAGGGAAATTGGTGATTGTGCCTCCACGTGTCCTGCTGTCCCGCATTATCACTGGGCTTGAACTTCTACTGCTGACCGAAGGTTTTCCCAGGCAGTCGCCATCTCTTACGGTATCACGATTCCACAGTCAATCCCGTGAACAGATTCCATTGCTCCATCAACTCTCGAGCGAGCTCCCGGTGTTGGAGGTGCCAGGACAGCAGGACATGTGGAGACATCTCAACCAGCTTCCCTGGTGGTCTAGTGGTTAGGATTCGGCGCTCTCACTGCTGCGGCCCGGGTTCGATTCCCGTCAGGGAACACTTTTTTTTATAAACAATAAAAAAAGTTATTTTCTTCTTTACGGAAAAGTTTAACTGCTATAAAAAAGACACCAAGAGCCTCATTCCGTGACCGGGAACTGAACCCAGACCGCAGCACTGAGAGCTTCGAATTTTAATCACCAGACCACCAGGGAAGTTGTTAGATGTTTCTCCACGTGTCCTGCTGTCCAGCATCATCACCAGGCTTGATCTTCGATTGCTGACTGAAGTGTTCCCCAGGCAGTCGCCATCTCTTATGGTCTCACGATTCCACGTAAATCTCGTGAACAGATTCCAATGCACCATCAACTCTCGAGCGAGCTCCCGGTGTTGGAGGTGCCAGGATAGCAGGACACGTGGAGGCACCTCCAACAGCTTCACTGGTAGTCTAGTGGTTAGGATTTGCCATTTCACCGCAGCGGCCTGGGTAAGAATCCCTGTCAAATAACACTTTTTACGTAAATAAAAAAGTTAACTACTTTTTTACTTAAAACTTTCGTGACTGCAGGAATTCATATTCTTGGTTCGTTAGGTAAAGTCAAGTAAATAAAAATAATAATAAAAAATGCAATTAAAAAAAATGAAAATAAAATAAAGATAAAAATGCATTGAAAATTATGAAAGAAAAAAACCAATAATAAAAAGAGTTAAATAAAATTAAAAATGCGAAGGTTTTTTGCTTTTATGATTTTCCATTCATTTTTTTATTTTTGTTACTTAAAAAAAAACATTAGAATTTTGTTTACTTTTTATTTCTACTTACGTGACTTTACCGAATTAATCAATAACATAAATACTTTTAATTCAGGCATTCGTGGAACTGCTTTGAAAATGAAACCAAAATACTATTTCCCTTACGGGGATTCGATCCCGAGCGGGGGCGGAGGGAGCGCCAAAACCTAACCAGTTGCCACACCATGGAAATTGGTGATTGTGTCTCCACGTGTCCGGCTGTCCCGCATTATCACTGGGCTTGAACTTCTACTGCTGACCGAAGGTTTTCCCAGGCAGTCGCCATCTCTTACGGTATCACGATTCCACAGTCAATCCCGTGAACAGATTCCATTGCTCCATCAACTCTCGAGCGAGCTTCCGGTGTTGGAGGTGCCAGGACAGCAGGACATGTGGAGACATCTCAACCAGCTTCCCTGGTGGTCTAGTGGTTAGGATTCGGCGCTCTCACTGCCGCGGCCTGGGTTCGCTTCCCGTCAGAGAACACTTTTTTTTATAAACAATAAAAAAAGTTATTTTCTTCTTTACGGAAAAGTTTAACTGCTATAAAAAAGACACCAAGAGCCTCATTCCGTGACCGGGAACTGAACCCAGACCGCAGCACTGAGAGCATCGAATTTTAATCACCAGACCACCATGGAAGTTGTTAGATGTTTCTCCACGTGTCCTGCTGTCCCGCATCATCACCAGGCTTGATATTCGATTGCTGACTGAAGTGTTCCCCAGGCAGTCGCCATCTCTTATGGTCTCACGATTCCACGTAAATCTCGTGAACAGATTCCAATGCACCATCAACTCTCGAGCCAGCTCCCCGATGTTGGAGGTGCCAGGATAGCAGGACACGTGGAGGCACCTCCAACAGCTTCATTGGTAGTCTAGTGGTTAGGATTTGCCATTTCACCGCAGCGGCCTGGGTAAGAATCCCTGTCAAAGAACACTTTTTACGTAAATAAAAAAGTTAACTATTTTTTTACTTAAAACTTTCGTGACTGCAGGAATTCATATTCTTGGTCCGTTAGGTAAAGTCACGTGAATAAAAAACAAAAAAAAATAAAAAAATGCAATTAAAAAGAATAAAAATAAATTAAAGATAAAAATGCATTGAAAATTATGAAAGACAATAACCAAGAAAAAAAAGTTAAATAAAATTATAAATTCGATGATTTTTTGCTTTTATTATTTTCAATTAATTTTGAATTTTGTCTTCGTATTTTTTTATTGTATGGTTTTTTGCTTTTATGATTTTCCATTTATTTTTTTATTTTTGTTACTTTAAAACAATATTAGTATTTTGTTTACTTTTTTTTCTATTCATGTGACTTTACCGAATTAATCAATAACATAAATACTTTTAATTCAGGCATTCGTGGAACTGCTTTGAAAATGAAACCAAAATACTATTTCCCTTACGGGGATTCGATCCCGAGCGGGGGCGGAGGGAGCGCCAAAACCTAACCAGTTGCCACACCATGGAAATTGGTGATTGTGCCTCCACGTGTCCTGCTGTCCCGCATTATCACCAGGCTGGAACTTCTACTGCTGACCGAAGGTTTTCCCAGGCAGTCGCCATCTCTTACGGTATCACGATTCCACAGTCAATCCCGTGAACAGATTCCATTGCTCCATCAACTCTCGAGCGAGCTCCCGGTGTTGGAGGTGCCAGGACAGCAGGACATGTGGAGACACCTCAACCAGATTTCCTGGTGGTCTAGTGGTTAGGATTCGGCGCTCTCACCACAGCGGCCCGGGTTCGATTCCCGGTCAGGGAACACTTTTTTTTATAAATAATAAAAAAAGTTATTTTCTTCTTTACGGAAAAGTTTAACTGCTTTAAAAAGACACCAAGAACCTCATTCCGTGACCGGGAACTGAACCCAGACCGCAGCACTGAGAGCTTCGAATTTTAATCACCAGACCACCAGGGAAGTTGTTAGATGTACCTCCACGTGTCCTGCTGTCCCGCATCATCACCAGGTTTGATCTTCGATTGCTGACTGAAGTGTTCCCCAGGCAGTCGCCATCTCTTATGGTATCACGATTCCACGTAAATCTCGTGAACAGATTCCAATGCACCATCAACTCTCGAGCGAGCTCCCGGTGTTGGAGGTGCCAGGATAGCAGGACACGTGGAGGCACCTCCAACAGCTTCACTGGTAGTCTAGTGGTTAGGATTTGCCATTTCACCGCAGCGGCCTGGGTAAGAATCCCTGTCAAAGAACACTTTTACGTAAATAAATAAGTTAACTATTTTATTACTTAAAACTTTCGTGACTGCAGGAATTCATATTCTTGGTTCGTTAGGTAAAGTCACGTAAATAAAAAAACAAAAAATAATGAAAATGCAATTAAAAAGAATAAAAATAAAAAAAAGATAAAAATGCATTGAAAATAATGAAAGAAAAAAAACAACAATAAAAAGAATTAAATTAAATAAAAAATGCGAAGGTTTTTTGTTTTTATTATTTTCAATTGATTTTTTATTTTGTCTTCGTATTTTTTTATTGTATGTTTTTTGCTTTTATGATTTTCCATTAATTTTTTGTATTTTCGTTACTTTAAAAAAACATTAGTATTTTGTTTACTTTATATTTCTATTTACGAGACTTTACAGAATTAATCAATACTATAAATACTTTTAATTCAGGCATTCGTGGAACTGCTTTGAAAATGAAACCAAAATATTATTTCCCTTACAGGGATTTGATCCCGAGCGGGCGCGGAGGGAGCGCTAAAACCTAACCAGTTGCCACACCAGAGAAATTGGTGATTGTGCCTCCACGTGTCCTGTTTTCCTGCATTATCACCAGGCTTGAACTTCTACTGCTGACCGAAGGTTTTCCCAGGCACAGTCAATCCCGTGAACAGATTCCATTGCTCCATAAACTCTCGAGCGAGCTCCCGGTGTTGGAGGTGCCAGGACAGCAGGACATGTGGAGGCACCTCAACCAGATTCCCTGGTGGTCTAGTGGTTAGGATTCGGCGCTCTCACCGCCGCGGCCCGGGTTCGATTCCCGGTCAGGGAACACTTTTAATAAATAATAAAAAAAGTTATTTTCTTTTAGATTTGAAGCTTTATTGACTGCAAGGAATCATATTCTTAGGTTTTTTCGGTAAAGTCACGTAGGTAAAACATCAAAATTAATGAAAATAAAATAAAATAAAAACAAAAATCACGACGTTTCAGAGGCAACACAAGTCTCCGTCATCAGGTGGGACCGTCTGGCTGTGTAATCTGGCTGTGACGGTCCCACCTGATGACGGAGACTTGTGTTGCCTCCGAAACGTCGTGATTTTTGTTTTTATTTTATTTTATTTTCATTAATTTTGATGTTTTACCTACGTGACTTTACCGAAAAAACCTAAGAATATAGTTATTTTCTTCTTTACGGAAAAGTTTAACTGCTTTAAAAAGACACCAAGAGCCTCATTCCGTGACCGCGAACTGAACCCAGACCGCAGCACTGAGAGCTTCGAATTTTAATCACCAGACCACCAGGGAAGTTGTAAGATGTACCTCCACGTGTCCTGCTGTCCCGCATCATCACCAGGCTTGATCTTCGATTGCTGACTGAAGTGTTCCCCAGGCAGTCGCCATCTCTTATGGTCTCACGATTCCACGTAAATCTCGTGAACAGATTCCAATGCACCATCAACTCTCGAGCGAGCTCCCGGTGTTGGAGGTGCCAGGATAGCAGGACACGTGGAGGCACCTCCAACAGCTTCACTGGTAGTCTAGTGGTTAGGATTTGCCATTTCACCTCAGCGCCTGGGTAAGAATCCCTGTCAAAGAACACTTTTTACGTAAATAAAAAAGTTAACTATTTTTTTACTTAAAACTTTCGTGACTGCAGGAATTCACATTCTTGGTTCGTTAGGTAAAGTCACGTAAATAAAAAAAAAAAAAAAATGCAATTAAAAAGAATAAAAATAAAATAAAGATAAAAATGCATTGAAAATTATGAAAGAAAAAAACCAATAATAAAAAGAGTTAAATAAAATTAAAAATGCGAAGGTTTTTTGCTTTTATGATTTTCCATTCATTTTTTTATTTTTGTTACTTAAAAAAAAACATTAGTATTTTGTTTACTTTTTATTTCTATTTACATGACTTTACCGAATTAATCAATACTATAAATACTTTTAATTCAGGTATTCGTGGAACTGTTTTGAAAATGAAACCAAAATACTATTTCCTCTTCTTGGTTTTTTCGGTAAAGTCACGTAGAAGGGAAGTAATAAAATAATAAAAATAAAACATAATAAAATGAAACAATTCTCACGACGTTTCGGCCACAACGCAAGCAGCCGTCCTCAGGTGAAGAATGAGACACTCAAGCTAGGAACTTACATATAAGCTGGGTTGGGGGTGGTAGAAGAGCGCCTTAACAAAAAGAATGTGCATATCAAGATGAGTTTAGCATATACATGGGAAATGCGCAGGGGGCGGGGGGGCTTCAAAGTCATACCATGTCCACGCACTATGCAGGATCAAGAGCACCAAGGGGGGGTGCAGGGATTAGCATTAACAAAGGAAAGGAATGCCAATGATATATAGCTGCAGTAACTAAACAACACCGTAGAAAACTAAGGTATAAACTACATACAAAGACTAAAATATAAACTGCATAGCACCATCAGTATACCTACTATACTCTACAATAAGCTGAGTTACTAACAGCAAGTAATACATTACAATTCTACGTCGTAAAAGTTATATAATATGCTTCCCTCTAAACTTTATTCTCTTACAGGGAAGCATATTATATAACTTTTACGACGTAGAATTGTGATGTATTACTTGCTATTAGTAACTCAGCTTATTGTAGAGTATAGTAGGTATACTGATGGTGCTATGCAGTTTATATTTTAGTCTTTGTATGTAGTTTATACCTTAGTTTTCTACGGTGTTGTTTAGTTACTGCAGCTACATATCATTGGCATTCCTTTCCTTTGTTAATACTAATCCCTGCACCCCCCCTTGGTGCTCTTGATCCTGCATAGTGCGTGGACATGGTATGACTTTGAAGCCCCCCCGCCCCCTGCGCATTTCCCATGTATATGCTAAACTCATATTGATATGCACATTCTTTTTGTTAAGGGCTCTTCTACCACCCCCAACCCAGCTTATATGTAAGTTCCTAGCTTGAGTGTCTCATTCTTCACCTGAGGACGGCTGCTTGCGTTGTGGCCGAAACGTCGTGAGAATTGTTTCATTTTATTATGTTTTATTTTTATTATTTTATTACTTCCCTTCTACGTGACTTTACCGAAAAAACCAAGAAGATGAATCCCTGCAGTCACGAAAGCTTTTAATCGAAAAATACTATTTCCCTGACGGGGATTCGATCCCAAGCGGGGGCGGAGGGAGCGCCAAAACCTAACCAGTTGCCACACCAGGGAAATTGGTGATTGTCCCTCCACGTGTCCTGCTGTCCCGCATTATCACCAGGTTTGAACTTCTACTGCTGACCGAAGGTTTTCCCAGGCAGTCGCCATCTCTTACGGTATCACGATTCCACAGTCAATCCCGTGAACAGATTCCATTGCTCCATCAACTCTCGAGCGAGCTCCCGGTGTTGGAGGTGCCAGGACAGCAGGACATGTGGAGACACTTCAACCAGATTTCCTGGTGGTCTAGTGGTTAGGATTCGGCGCTCTCACCGCCGCTGACCCGGGTTCGATTCCCGGTCAAGGAACACTTTTTTTATGAATAATATAAAAAGTTATTTTCTTCTTTACGGAAAAGTTTAACTGCTTTAAAAAGACACCAAGAGCCTCATTCCGTGACCGGGAACTGAACCCAGACCGCAGCACTGAGAGCTTCGAATTTTAATCTCCAGACCACCAGGGAAGTTGTTAGATGTACCTCCACGTGTCCTGCTGTCCCGCATCATCACCAGGTTTGATCTTCGATTGCTGACTGAAGTGTTCCCCAGGCAGTCGCCATCTCTTATGGTCTCACGATTCCACGTAAATCTCGTGAACAGATTCCAATGCACCATCAACTCTCGAGCGAGCTCCCGGTGTTGGAGGTGCCAGGATAGCAGGACACGTGGAGGCACCTCCAACAGCTTCACTGGTAGTCTAGTGGTTAGGATTTGCCATTTCACCGCAGCGGCCTGGGTAAGAATCCCTGTCAAAGAACACTTTTTACGTAAATAAAAAAGTTAAATATTTTATTACTTAAAACTTTCGTGACTGCAGGAATTCATATTCTTGGTTCGTTAGGTAAAGTCACGTAAATAAAAAAACAAAAAATAATAAAAATGCAATTAAAAAGAATAAAAATAAAATAAAGATAAAAATGCATTGAAAATAATGAAAGAAAAAAAACAACAATAAAAATAATTAAATTAAATAAAAAATGCGAAGGTTTTTTGTTTTTATTATTTTCAATTGATTTTTAATTTTGTCTTCCTATTTTTTTATTGTATGGTTTTTTGCTTTTATGATTTTCCATTAATTTTTTGTATTTTCGTTACTTTAAAAAAACATTAGTATTTTGTTTACTTTTTATTTCTATTCACGTGACTTTACAGAATTAATCAATACTATAAATACTTTTAATTCAGGCATTCGTGGAACTGCTTTGAAAATGAAACCAAAATATTTTTTCCCTTACGGGGATTTGATCCCGAGCGGGCGCGGAGGGAGCGCCAAAACCTAACCAGTTGCCACACCAGAGAAATTGGTGATTGTGCCTCCACGTGTCCTGTTTTCCTGCATTATCACCAGGCTTGAACTTCTACTGCTGACCGAAGGTTTTCCCAGGCACAGTCAATCCCGTGAACAGATTCCAGTGCTCCATCAACTCTCGAGCGAGCTCCCGGTGTTGGAGGTGCCAGGACAGCAGGACATGTGGAGACACCTCAACCAGATTCCCTGGTGGTCTAGTGGTTAGGATTCGGCGCTCTCACCGCCGCGGCCCGGGTTCGATTCCCGGTCAGGGAACACTTTTAATAAATAATAAAAAAAGTTATTTTCTTTTAGATTTGAAGCTTTATTGACTGCAAGGAATCATATTCTTAGGTTTTTTCGGTAAAGTCACGTAGGTAAAACATCAAAATTAATGAAAATAAAATAAAATAAAAACAAAAATCACGACGTTTCAGAGGCAACACAAGTCTCCGTCATCAGGTGGGACCGTCTGGCTGTGTAATCTGGCTGTGACGGTCCCACCTGATGACGGAGACTTGTGTTGCCTCCGAAACGTCGTGATTTTTGTTTTTATTTTATTTTATTTTCATTAATTTTGATGTTTTACCTACGTGACTTTACCGAAAAAACCTAAGAATATAGTTATTTTCTTCTTTACGGAAAAGTTTAACTGCTTTAAAAAGACACCAAGAGCCTCATTCCGTGACCGCGAACTGAACCCAGACCGCAGCACTGAGAGCTTCGAATTTTAATCACCAGACCACCAGGGAAGTTGTAAGATGTACCTCCACGTGTCCTGCTGTCCCGCATCATCACCAGGCTTGATCTTCGATTGCTGACTGAAGTGTTCCCCAGGCAGTCGCCATCTCTTATGGTCTCACGATTCCACGTAAATCTCGTGAACAGATTCCAATGCACCATCAACTCTCGAGCGAGCTCCCGGTGTTGGAGGTGCCAGGATAGCAGGACACGTGGAGGCACCTCCAACAGCTTCACTGGTAGTCTAGTGGTTAGGATTTGCCATTTCACCTCAGCGCCTGGGTAAGAATCCCTGTCAAAGAACACTTTTTACGTAAATAAAAAAGTTAACTATTTTTTTACTTAAAACTTTCGTGACTGCAGGAATTCACATTCTTGGTTCGTTAGGTAAAGTCACGTAAATAAAAAAAATAATAAAAATGCAATTAAAAAGAATAAAAATAAAATAAAGATAAAAATGCATTGAAAATTATGAAAGAAAAAAACCAATAATAAAAAGAGTTAAATAAAATTAAAAATGCGAAGGTTTTTTGCTTTTATGATTTTCCATTCATTTTTTTATTTTTGTTACTTAAAAAAAAACATTAGTATTTTGTTTACTTTTTATTTCTATTTACATGACTTTACCGAATTAATCAATACTATAAATACTTTTAATTCAGGTATTCGTGGAACTGTTTTGAAAATGAAACCAAAATACTATTTCCTCTTCTTGGTTTTTTCGGTAAAGTCACGTAGAAGGGAAGTAATAAAATAATAAAAATAAAACATAATAAAATGAAACAATTCTCACGACGTTTCGGCCACAACGCAAGCAGCCGTCCTCAGGTGAAGAATGAGACACTCAAGCTAGGAACTTACATATAAGCTGGGTTGGGGGTGGTAGAAGAGCGCCTTAACAAAAAGAATGTGCATATCAAGATGAGTTTAGCATATACATGGGAAATGCGCAGGGGGCGGGGGGGCTTCAAAGTCATACCATGTCCACGCACTATGCAGGATCAAGAGCACCAAGGGGGGGTGCAGGGATTAGCATTAACAAAGGAAAGGAATGCCAATGATATATAGCTGCAGTAACTAAACAACACCGTAGAAAACTAAGGTATAAACTACATACAAAGACTAAAATATAAACTGCATAGCACCATCAGTATACCTACTATACTCTACAATAAGCTGAGTTACTAACAGCAAGTAATACATTACAATTCTACGTCGTAAAAGTTATATAATATGCTTCCCTCTAAACTTTATTCTCTTACAGGGAAGCATATTATATAACTTTTACGACGTAGAATTGTGATGTATTACTTGCTATTAGTAACTCAGCTTATTGTAGAGTATAGTAGGTATACTGATGGTGCTATGCAGTTTATATTTTAGTCTTTGTATGTAGTTTATACCTTAGTTTTCTACGGTGTTGTTTAGTTACTGCAGCTACATATCATTGGCATTCCTTTCCTTTGTTAATACTAATCCCTGCACCCCCCCTTGGTGCTCTTGATCCTGCATAGTGCGTGGACATGGTATGACTTTGAAGCCCCCCCGCCCCCTGCGCATTTCCCATGTATATGCTAAACTCATCTTGATATGCACATTCTTTTTGTTAAGGGCTCTTCTACCACCCCCAACCCAGCTTATATGTAAGTTCCTAGCTTGAGTGTCTCATTCTTCACCTGAGGACGGCTGCTTGCGTTGTGGCCGAAACGTCGTGAGAATTGTTTCATTTTATTATGTTTTATTTTTATTATTTTATTACTTCCCTTCTACGTGACTTTACCGAAAAAACCAAGAAGATGAATCCCTGCAGTCACGAAAGCTTTTAATCGAAAAATACTATTTCCCTGACGGGGATTCGATCCCAAGCGGGGGCGGAGGGAGCGCCAAAACCTAACCAGTTGCCACACCAGGGAAATTGGTGATTGTCCCTCCACGTGTCCTGCTGTCCCGCATTATCACCAGGTTTGAACTTCTACTGCTGACCGAAGGTTTTCCCAGGCAGTCGCCATCTCTTACGGTATCACGATTCCACAGTCAATCCCGTGAACAGATTCCATTGCTCCATCAACTCTCGAGCGAGCTCCCGGTGTTGGAGGTGCCAGGACAGCAGGACATGTGGAGACACTTCAACCAGATTTCCTGGTGGTCTAGTGGTTAGGATTCGGCGCTCTCACCGCCGCGGACCCGGGTTCGATTCCCGGTCAAGGAACACTTTTTTTTATGAATAATAAAAAAAGTTATTTTCTTCTTTACGGAAAAGTTTAACTGCTTTAAAAAGACACCAAGAGCCTCATTCCGTGACCGGGAACTGAACCCAGACCGCAGCACTGAGAGCTTCGAATTTTAATCTCCAGACCACCAGGGAAGTTGTTAGATGTACCTCCACGTGTCCTGCTGTCCCGCATCATCACCAGGTTTGATCTTCGATTGCTGACTGAAGTGTTCCCCAGGCAGTCGCCATCTCTTATGGTCTCACGATTCCACGTAAATCTCGTGAACAGATTCCAATGCACCATCAACTCTCGAGCGAGCTCCCGGTGTTGGAGGTGCCAGGATAGCAGGACACGTGGAGGCACCTCCAACAGCTTCACTGGTAGTCTAGTGGTTAGGATTTGCCATTTCACCGCAGCGGCCTGGGTAAGAATCCCTGTCAAAGAACACTTTTTACGTAAATAAAAAAGTTAAATATTTTATTACTTAAAACTTTCGTGACTGCAGGAATTCATATTCTTGGTTCGTTAGGTAAAGTCACGTAAATAAAAAAACAAAAAATAATAAAAATGCAATTAAAAAGAATAAAAATAAAATAAAGATAAAAATGCATTGAAAATAATGAAAGAAAAAAAACAACAATGAAAATAATTAAATTAAATAAAAAATGCGAAGGTTTTTTGTTTTTATTATTTTCAATTGATTTTTAATTTTGTCTTCCTATTTTTTTATTGTATGGTTTTTTGCTTTTATGATTTTCCATTAATTTTTTGTATTTTCGTTACTTTAAAAAAACATTAGTATTTTGTTTACTTTTTATTTCTATTCACGTGACTTTACAGAATTAATCAATACTATAAATACTTTTAATTCAGGCATTCGTGGAACTGCTTTGAAAATGAAACCAAAATATTTTTTCCCTTACGGGGATTTGATCCCGAGCGGGCGCGGAGGGAGCGCCAAAACCTAACCAGTTGCCACACCAGAGAAATTGGTGATTGTGCCTCCACGTGTCCTGTTTTCCTGCATTATCACCAGGCTTGAACTTCTACTGCTGACCGAAGGTTTTCCCAGGCACAGTCAATCCCGTGAACAGATTCCAGTGCTCCATCAACTCTCGAGCGAGCTCCCGGTGTTGGAGGTGCCAGGACAGCAGGACATGTGGAGACACCTCAACCAGATTCCCTGGTGGTCTAGTGGTTAGGATTCGGTGCTCTCACCGCCGCGGCCCGGGTTCGATTCCCGGTCAGGGAACACTTTTTAATAAATAATAAAAAAAGTTTTTTTTCTTTTAGATTTGAAGCTTTCGTGACTGCAAGGAATCATATTCTTAGGTTTTTTCGGTAAAGTCACGTAGGTAAAACATCAAAATTAATGAAAATAAAATAAAAACAAAAATCACGACGTTTCAGAGGCAACACAAGTCTCCGTCATCAGGTGGGACCGTCTGGCTGTGTAATCTGGCTGTGACGGTCCCACCTGATGATGGAGACTTGTGTTGCCTCCGAAACGTCGTGATTTTTGTTTTTATTTTATTTTATTTTCATTAATTTAGATGTTTTACCTACGTGACTTTACCGAAAAAACCTAAGAATATAGTTATTTTCTTCTTTACGGAAAAGTTTAACTGCTTTAAAAAGACACCAAGAGCCTCATTCTATGACCGGGAACTGAACCCAGACCGCAGCACTGAGAGCTTCGAATTTTAATCACCAGACCACCAGGGAAGTTGTTAGATGTACCTCCACGTGTCCTGCTGTCCCGCACCATCACCAGGCTTGATCTTCGATTGCTGACTGAAGTGTTCCCCAGGCAGTCGCCATCTCTTATGGTCTAACGATTCCACGTAAATCTCGTGAACAGATTAAAATGCACCATCAACTCTCGAGCCAGCTCCCCGATGTTGGAGGTGCCAGGATAGCAGGACACGTGGAGGCACCTCCAACAGCTTCATTGGTAGTCTAGTGGTTAGGATTTGCCATTTCACCGCAGCGGCCTGGGTAAGAATCCCTGTCAAAGAACACTTTTTACGTAAATAAAAAAGTTAACTATTTTTTTACTTAAAACTTTCGTGACTGCAGGAATTCATATTCTTGGTCCGTTAGGTAAAGTCACGTGAATAAAAAACAAAAAATAATAAAAAATGCAATTAAAAAAAATAAAAATAAATTAAAGAAAAAAATGCATTGAAAATTATGAAAGACAATAACCAAGAAAAAAAAGTTAAATAAAATTATAAATTCGATGATTTTTTGCTTTAATTATTTTCAATTAATTTTGAATTTTGTCTTCGTATTTTTTTATTGTATGGTTTTTTGCTTTTATGATTTTCCATTCATTTTTTTATTTTTGTTACTTTAAAACAATATTAGTATTTTGTTTACTTTTTTTTCTATTCATGTGACTTTACCGAATTAATCAATAACATAAATACTTTTAATTCAGGCATTCGTGGAACTGCTTTGAAAATGAAACCAAAATACTATTTCCCTTACGGGGATTCGATCCCGAGCGGGGGCGGAGGGAGCGCCAAAACCTAACCAGTTGCCACACCATGGAAATTGGTGATTGTGCCTCCACGTGTCCGGCTGTCCCGCATTATCACTGGGCTTGAACTTCTACTGCTGACCGAAGGTTTTCCCAGGCAGTCGCCATCTCTTACGGTATCACGATTCCACAGTCAATCCCGTGAACAGATTCCATTGCTCCATCAACTTTCGAGCGAGCTTCCGGTGTTGGAGGTGCCAGGACAGCAGGACATGTGGAGACATCTCAACCAGCTTCCCTGGTGGTCTAGTGGTTAGGATTCGGCGCTCTCACTGCCGCGGCCTGGGTTCGATTCCCGTCAGAGAACACTTTTTTTTATAAACAATAAAAAAAGTTATTTTCTTCTTTACGGAAAAGTTTAACTGCTATAAAAAAGACACCAAGAGCGTCATTCCGTGACCGGGAACTGAACCCAGACCGCAGCACTGAGAGCTTCGAATTTTAATCACCAGACCACCAGGGAAGTTGTTAGATGTACCTCCACGTGTCCTGCTGTCCCGCACCATCACCAGGCTTGATCTTCGATTGCTGACTGAAGTGTTCCCCAGGCAGTCGCCATCTCTTATGGTCTAACGATTCCACGTAAATCTCGTGAACAGATTCCAATGCACCATCAACTCTCGAGCCAGCTCCCCGATGTTGGAGGTGCCAGGATAGTAGGACACGTGGAGGCACATCCAACAGCTTCATTGGTAGTCTAGTGGTTAGGATTTGCCATTTCACCGCAGCGGCCTGGGTAAGAATCCCTGTCAAAGAACACTTTTTACGTAAATAAAAAAGTTAACTATTTTTTTACTTAAAACTTTCGTGACTGCAGGAATTCATATTCTTGGTCCGTTAGGTAAAGTCACGTGAATAAAAAACAAAAAATAATAAAAAAATGCAATTAAAAAGAATCAAAATAAATTAAAGATAAAAATGCATTGAAAATTATGAAAGACAATAACCAAGAAAAAAAAGTTAAATAAAATTATAAATTCGATGATTTTTTGCTTTTATTATTTTCAATTAATTTTGAATTTTGTCTTCGTATTTTTTTATTGTATGGTTTTTTGCTTTTATGATTTTCCATTCATTTTTTTATTTTTGTTACTTTAAAACAATATTAGTATTTTGTTTACTTTTTTTTCTATTCATGTGACTTTACCGAATTAATCAATAACATAAATACTTTTAATTCAGGCATTCGTGGAACTGCTTTGAAAATGAAACCAAAATACTATTTCCCTTACGGGGATTCGATCCCGAGCGGGGGCGGAGGGAGCGCCAAAACCTAACCAGTTGCCACACCATGGAAATTGGTGATTGTGCCTCCACGTGTCCGGCTGTCCCGCATTATCACTGGGCTTGAACTTCTACTGCTGACCGAAGGTTTTCCCAGGCAGTCGCCATCTCTTACGGTATCACGATTCCACAGTCAATCCCGTGAACAGATTCCATTGCTCCATCAACTCTCGAGCGAGCTTCCGGTGTTGGAGGTGCCAGGACAGCAGGACATGTGGAGACATCTCAACCAGCTTCCCTGGTGGTCTAATGGTTAGGATTCGGCGCTCTCACTGCCGCGGCCTGGGTTCGATTCCCGTCAGAGAACACTTTTTTTTATAAACAATAAAAAAAGTAAT
This sequence comes from Lampetra fluviatilis, assembly GCF_964198595.1. NCBI lineage: Eukaryota > Metazoa > Chordata > Hyperoartia > Petromyzontiformes > Petromyzontidae > Lampetra > Lampetra fluviatilis. Next base: position 847,320 of record NC_136288.1, read on the forward strand.
TTTCTTTTTTACGGAAAAGTTTAACTGCTATAAAAAAAAGACACCAAGAGCATCATTCCGTGACCGGGAACTGAACCCAGACCGCAGCACTGAGAGCATCGAATTTTAATCACCAGACCACCATGGAAGTTGTTAGATGTTTCTCCACGTGTCCTGCTGTCCCGCATCATCACCAGGCTTGATATTCGATTGCTGACTGAAGTGTTCCCCAGGCAGTCGCCATCTCTTATGGTCTCACGATTCCACGTAAATCTCGTGAACAGATTCCAATGCACCATCAACTCTCGAGCCAGCTCCCCGATGTTGGAGGTGCCAGGATAGCAGGACACGTGGAGGCACCTCCAACAGCTTCATTGGTAGTCTAGTGGTTAGGATTTGCCATTTCATCGCAGCGGCCTGGGTAAGAATCCCTGTCAAAGAACACTTTTTACGTAAATAAAAAAGTTAACTATTTTTTTACTTAAAACTTTCGTGACTGCAGGAATTCATATTCTTGGTCCGTTAGGTAAAGTCACGTGAATAAAAAACAAAAAATAATAAAAAAAATGCAATTAAAAAGAATAAAAATAAATTAAAGATAAAAATGCATTGAAAATTATGAAAGACAATAACCAAGAAAAAAAAGTTAAATAAATTTATAAATTCGATGATTTTTTGCTTTTATTATTTTCAATTAATTTTGAATTTTGTCTTCGTATTTTTTTATTGTATGGTTTTTTGCTTTTATGATTTTCCATTTATTTTTTATTTTTGTTACTTTAAAACAATATTAGTATTTTGTTTACTTTTTTTTCTATTCATGTGACTTTACCGAATTAATCAATAACATAAATACTTTTAATTCAGGCATTCGTGGAACTGCTTTGAAAATGAAACCAAAATACTATTTCCCTTACGGGGATTCGATCCCGAGCGGGGGCGGAGGGAGCGCCAAAACCTAACCAGTTGCCACACCATGGAAATTGGTGATTGTGCCTCCACGTGTCCTGCTGTCCCGCATTATCACCAGGCTTGAACTTCTACTGCTGACCGAAGGTTTTCCCAGGCAGTCGCCATCTCTTACGGTATCACGATTCCACAGTCAATCCCGTGAACAGATTCCATTGCTCCATCAACTCTCGAGCGAGCTCCCGGTGTTGGAGGTGCCAGGACAGCAGGACATGTGGAGACACCTCAACCAGATTTCCTGGTGGTCTAGTGGTTAGGATTCGGCGCTCTCACCACTGCGGCCCGGGTTCGATTCCCGGTCACGGAACACTTTTTTTTTTATAAATAATAAAAAAAGTTATTTTCTTCTTTACGGAAAAGTTTAACTGCTTTAAAAAGACACCAAGAACCTCATTCAGTGACCGGGAACTGAACCCAGACCGCAGCACTGAGAGCTTCGAATTTTAATCACCAGACCACCAGGGAAGTTGTTAGATGTACCTCCACGTGTCCTGCTGTCCCGCATCATCACCAGGTTTGATCTTCGATTGCTGACTGAAGTGTTCCCCAGGCAGTCGCCATCTCTTATGGTATCACGATTCCACGTAAATCTCGTGAACAGATTCCAATGCACCATCAACTCTCGAGCGAGCTCCCGGTGTTGGAGGTGCCAGGATAGCAGGACACGTGGAGGCACCTCCAACAGCTTCACTGGTAGTCTAGTGGTTAGGATTTGCCATTTCACCGCAGCGGCCTGGGTAAGAATCCCTGTCAAAGAACACTTTTTACGTAAATAAATAAGTTAACTATTTTATTACTTAAAACTTTCGTGACTGCAGGAATTCATATTCTTGGTTCGTTAGGTAAAGTCACGTAAATAAAAAAACAAAAAATAATGAAAATGCAATTAAAAAGAATAAAAATAAAATAAAGATAAAAATGCATTGAAAATAATGAAAGAAAAAAAACAACAATAAAAAGAATTAAATAAAATAAAAAATGCGAAGGTTTTTTGTTTTTATTATTTTCAATTGATTTTTTATTTTGTCTTCGTATTTTTTTATTGTATGTTTTTTTGCTTTCATGATTTTCCATTAATTTTTTGTATTTTCGTTACTTTAAAAAAACATTAGTATTTTGTTTACTTTTTATTTCTATTTACGAGACTTTACAGAATTAATCAATACTATAAATACTTTTAATTCAGGCATTCGTGGAACTGCTTTGAAAATGAAACCAAAATATTATTTCCCTTACAGGGATTTGATCCCGAGCGGGCGCGGAGGGAGCGCCAAAACCTAACCAGTTGCCACACCAGAGAAATTGGTGATTGTGCCTCCACGTGTCCTGTTTTCCTGCATTATCACCAGGCTTGAACTTCTACTGCTGACCGAAGGTTTTCCCAGGCACAGTCAATCCCGTGAACAGATTCCATTGCTCCATCAACTCTCGAGCGAGCTCCCGGTGTTGGAGGTGCCAGGACAGCAGGACATGTGGAGGCACCTCAACCAGATTCCCTGGTGGTCTAGTGGTTAGGATTCGGCGCTCTCACCGCTGCGGCCCGGGTTCGATTCCCGGTCAGGGAACACTTTTAATAAATAATAAAAAAAAGTTATTTTCTTTTAGATTTGAAGCTTTATTGACTGCAAGGAATCATATTCTTAGGTTTTTTCGGTAAAGTCACGTAGGTAAAACATCAAAATTAATGAAAATAAAATAAAATAAAAACAAAAATCACGACGTTTCAGAGGCAACACAAGTCTCCGTCATCAGGTGGGACCGTCTGGCTGTGTAATCTGGCTGTGACGGTCCCACCTGATGACGGAGACTTGTGTTGCCTCCGAAACGTCGTGATTTTTGTTTTTATTTTATTTTATTTTCATTAATTTTGATGTTTTACCTACGTGACTTTACCGAAAAAACCTAAGAATATAGTTATTTTCTTCTTTACGGAAAAGTTTAACTGCTTTAAAAAGACACCAAGAGCCTCATTCTATGACCGGGAACTGAACCCAGACCGCAGCACTGAGAGCTTCGAATTTTAATCACCAGACCACCAGGGAAGTTGTAAGATGTACCTCCACGTGTCCTGCTGTCCCGCATCATCACCAGGCTTGATCTTCGATTGCTGACTGAAGTGTTCCCCAGGCAGTCGCCATCTCTTATGGTCTCACGATTCCACGTAAATCTCGTGAACAGATTCCAATGCACCATCAACTCTCGAGCGAGCTCCCGGTGTTGGAGGTGCCAGGATAGCAGGACACGTGGAGGCACCTCCAACAGCTTCACTGGTAGTCTAGTGGTTAGGATTTGCCATTTCACCTCAGCGCCTGGGTAAGAATCCCTGTCAAAGAACACTTTTTACGTAAATAAAAAAGTTAACTATTTTTTTACTTAAAACTTTCGTGACTGCAGGAATTCACATTCTTGGTTCGTTAGGTAAAGTCACGTAAATAAAAAAAAATAATAAAAATGCAATTAAAAAGAATAAAAATAAAATAAAGATAAAAATGCATTGAAAATTATGAAAGAAAAAAAACAATAATAAAAAGAGTTAAATAAAATTAAAAATGCGAAGGTTTTTTGCTTTTATGATTTTCCATTCATTTTTTAATTTTTGTTACTTAAAAAAAAACATTAGTATTTTGTTTACTTTTTATTTCTACTTACGTGACTTTACCGAATTAATCAATAATATAAATACTTTTAATTCAGGCATTCGTGGAACTGCTTTGAAAATGAAACCAAAATACTATTTCCCTTACGGGGATTCGATCCCGAGCTGGGGCGGAGGGAGCGCCAAAACCTAACCAGTTGCCACACCATGGAAATTGGTGATTGTGCCTCCACGTGTCCGGCTGTCCCGCATTATCACTGGGCTTGAACTTCTACTGCTGACCGAAGGTTTTCCCAGGCAGTCGCCATCTCTTACGGTATCACGATTCCACAGTCAATCCCGTGAACAGATTCCATTGCTCCATCAACTCTCGAGCGAGCTCTCGGTGTTGGAGGTGCCAGGACAGCAGGACATGTGGAGACACCTCAACCAGATTTCCTGGTGGTCTAATGGTTAGGATTCGGCGCTCTCACCACCGCGGCCTGGGTTCGATTCCCGGTCAGGGAACACTTTTTTTTTTATAAATAATAAAAAAAGTTATTTTATTCTTTATGGAAAAGTTTAACTGCTTTAAAAAGACACCAAGAGCCTCATTCCGTGACCGGGAACTGAACCCAGACCGCAGCACTGAGAGCTTCGAATTTTAATCACCAGACCACCAGGGAAGTTGTTAGATGTACCTCCACGTGTCCTGCTGTCCCGCATCATCACCAGGTTTGATCTTCGATTGCTGACTGAAGTCTTCCCCAGGCAGTCGCCATCTCTTATGGTCTCACGATTCCACGTAAATCTCGTGAACAGATTCCAATGCACCATCAACTCTCGAGCGAGCTCCCGGTGTTGGAGGTGCCAGGATAGCAGGACACGTGGAGGCACCTCCAACAGCTTCACTAGTAGTCTAGTGGATAGGATTTGCCATTTCACCGCAGCGGCCTGGGTAAGAATCCCTGTCAAAGAACACTTTTTACGTAAATAAATAAGTTAACTATTTTATTACTTAAAACTTTCGTGACTGCAGGAATTCATATTCTCGGTTCGTTAGGTAAAGTCACGTAAATAAAAAAACAAAAAATAATGAAAATGCAATTAAAAAGAATAAAAATAAAATAAAGATAAAAATGCATTGAAAATAATGAAACAAAAAAAACAACAATAAAAATAATTAAATAAAATAAAAAATGCGAAGGTTTTTTGTTTTTATTATTTTCAATTGATTTTTTATTTTGTCTTCGTATTTTATTATTGTATGTTTTTTTGCTTTTATGATTTTCCATTAATTTTTTGTATTTTCGTTACTTTAAAAAACATTAGTATTTTGTTTACTTTTTATTTCTATTTACGTGACTTTACAGAATTAATCAATACTATAAATACTTTAAATTCAGGCATTCGTGGAACTGCTTTGAAAATGAAACCAAAATATTATTTCCCTTACAGGGAATTGATCCCGAGCGGGCGCGGAGGGAGCGCCAAAACCTAACCAGTTGCCACACCAGAGAAATTGGTGATTGTGCCTCCACGTGTCCTGTTTTCCTGCATTATCACCAGGCTTGAACTTCTACTGCTGACCGAAGGTTTTCCCAGGCACAGTCAATACCGTGAACAGATTCCATTGCTCCATCAACTCTCGAGCGAGCTCCCGGTGTTGGAGGTGCCAGGACAGCAGGACATGTGGAGACACCTTTACCAGCTTCCCTGGTGGTCTAGTGGTTAGGATTCGGCGCTCTCACCGCCGCGGCCCATGTTCGATTCCCGGTCAGGGAACACTTTTTTATAAACAATAAAAAAAGTTATTTTCTTCTTTACTGAAAAGTTTAACTGCTTTAAAAAAGACACCAAGAGCGTCATTCCGTGACCGGGAACTGAACCCAGACCGCAGCACTGAGAGCTTCGAATTTTAATCACCAGACCACCAGGGAAGTTGTTAGATGTACCTCCACGTGTCCTGCTGTCCCGCATCATCACCAGGCTTGATCTTCGATTGCTGACTGAAGTGTTCCCCAGGCAGTCGCCATCTCTTATGGTCTAACGATTCCACGTAAATCTCGTGAACAGATTCCAATGCACCATCAACTCTCGAGCCAGCTCCCCGATGTTGGAGGTGCCAGGATAGCAGGACACGTGGAGGCACCTCCAACAGCTTCATTGGTAGTCTAGTGGTTAGGATTTGCCATTTCACCGCAGCGGCCTGGGTAAGAATCCCTGTCAAAGAACACTTTTTACGTAAATAAAAAAGTTAACTATTTTTTTACTTAAAACTTTCGTGACTGCAGGAATTCATATTCTTGGTCCGTTAGGTAAAGTCACGTAAATAAAAAACAAAAAATAATAAAAAAATGCAATTAAAAAGAATAAAAATAAATTAAAGATAAAAATGCATTGAAAATTATGAAAGACAATAACCAAGAAAAAAAGTTAAATAAAATTATAAATTCGATGATTTTTTGCTTTTATTATTTTCAATTAATTTTGAATTTTGTCTTCGTATTTTTTTATTGTATGGTTTTTTGCTTTTATGATTTTCCATTCATTTTTTTATTTTTGTTACTTAAAAACAATATTAGTATTTTGTTTACTTTTTTTTCTCTTCATGTGACTTTACCGAATTAATCAATATCATAAATACTTTTAATTCAGGCATTCGTGGAACTGCTTTGAAAATGAAACCAAAATACTATTTCCCTCACGGGGATTCGATCCCGAGCGGGGGCGGAGGGAGCGCCAAAACCTAACCAGTTGCCACACCATGGAAATTGGTGATTGTGCCTCCACGTGTCCGACTGTCCCGCATTATCACTGGGCTTGAACTTCTACTGCTGACCGAAGGTTTTCCCAGGCAGTCGCCATCTCTTACGGTATCACGATTCCACAGTCAATCCCGTGAACAGATTCCATTGCTCCATCAACTCTCGAGCGAGCTCCCGATGTTGGAGGTGCCAGGACAGCAGGACATGTGGAGACACCTCAACCAGATTCCCTGGTGGTCTAGTGGTTAGGATTCGGCGCTCTCACCGCTGTGGCCCGGGTACGATTCCCGGTCAGGGAACACTTTTAATAAATAATAAAAAAAGTTATTTTCTTTTAGATTTGAAGCTTTGTTGACTGCAAGGAATCATATTCTTAGGTTTTTCGGTAAAGTCACGTAGGTAAAACATCAAAATTAATGAAAATAAAATAAAATAAAAACAAAAATCACGACGTTTCGGAGGCAACACAAGTCTCCGTCAAAAGGTGGGACCGTCTGGCTGTGTAATCTGGCTGTGACGGTCCCACCTGATGACGGAGACTTGTGTTGCCTCCGAAACGTCGTGATTTTTGTTTTTATTTTATTTTCATTAATTTTGATGTTTTACCTACGTGACTTTACCGAAAAAACCTAAGAATATAGTTATTTTCTTCTTTACGGAAAAGTTTAAATGCTTTAAAAAGACACCAAGAGCCTCATTCCGTGACCGGGAACTGAACCCAGACCGCAGCACTGAGAGCTCCGAATTTTAATCACCAGACCACCAGGGAAGTTGTAAGATGTATCTCCACGTGTCCTGCTGTCCCGCATCATCACCAGGCTTGATCTTCGATTGCTGACTGAAGTGTTCCCCAGGCAGTTGCCATCTCTTATGGTCTCACGATTCCACGTAAATCTCGTGAACAGATTCCAATGCACCATCAACTCTCGAGCGAGCTCCCGGTGTTGGAGGTGCCAAGATAGCAGGACACGTGGAGACATCTCAACCAGCTTCCCTGGTGGTCTAGTGGTTAGGATTCGGCGCTCTCACTGCTGCGGCCTGGGTAAGAATCCCTGTCAAAGAACACTTTTTACGTAAATAAAAAAGTTAACTATTTTTTTACTTAAAACTTTCGTGACTGCAGGAATTCACATTCTTGGTTCGTTAGGTAAAGTCACGTAAATAAATATAAAAATGCAATTAAAAAGAATAAAAATAAAATAAAGATAAAAATGCATTGGAAATTATGAAAGAAAAAAACCAATTATAAAAAGAGTTAAATAAAATTAAAAATGCGAAGGTTTTTTGCTTTTATGATTTTCCATTCATTTTTTTATTTTTGTTACTTAAAAAAAAACATTAGATTTTGTTTACTTTTTATTTCTACTTACGTGACTTTACCGAATTAATCAATAATATAAATACGTTTAATTCAGGCATTCGTGGAACTGCTTTGAAAATGAAACCAAAATACTATTTCCCTTACGGGGATTCGATCCCGAGCGGGGGCGGAGGGAGCGCCAAAACCTAACCAGTTGCCACACCATGGAAATTGGTGATTGTGCCTCCACGTGTCCGGCTGTCCCGCATTATCACTGGGCTTGAACTTCTACTGCTGACCGAAGGTTTTCCCAGGCAGTCGCCATCTCTTACGGTATCACGATTCCACAGTCAATCCCGTGAACAGATTCCATTGCTCCATCAACTCTCGAGCGAGCTCCCGATGTTGGAGGTGCCAGGACAGCAGGACATGTGGAGACACTTTAACCAGCTTCCCTGGTGGTCTAGTGGTTAGGATTCGGCGCTCTCACCGCCGCGGCCCGGGTTCGATTCCCGGTCAGGGAACACTTTTTTATAAACAATAAAAAAAGTTATTTTCTTCTTTACGGAAAAGTTTAACTGCTTTAAAAAAGACACCAAGAGCCTCATTCCGTGACCGGGAACTGAACCCAGACCGCAGCACTGAGAGCTTCGAATTTTAATCACCAGACCACCAGGGAAGTTGTTAGATGTACCTCCACGTGTCCTGCTGTCCCGCATCATCACCAGGCTTGATCTTCGATTGCTGACTGAAGTGTTCCCCAGGCAGTCGCCATCTTTTATGGTCTAACGATTCCACGTAAATCTCGTGAACAGATTCCAATGCACCATCAACTCTCGAGCCAGCTCCCCGATGTTGGAGGTGCCAGGATAGCAGGACACGTGGAGGCACCTCCAACAGCTTCATTGGTAGTCTAGTGGTTAGGATTTGCCATTTCACCGCAGCGGCCTGGGTAAGAATCCCTGTCAAAGAACACTTTTTACGTAAATAAAAAAGTTAACTATTTTTTTACTTAAAACTTTCGTGACTGCAGGAATTCATATTCTTGGTCCGTTAGGTAAAGTCACGTAAATAAAAAAACAAAAAATAATAAAAAAATGCAATTAAAAATAATAAAAATAAATTAAAGATAAAAATGCATTGAAAATTATGAAAGACAATAACCAAGAAAAAAAGTTAAATAAAATTATAAATTCGATGATTTTTTGCTTTTATTATTTTCAATTAATTTTGAATTTTGTCTTCGTATTTTTTATTGTATGGTTTTTTGCTTTTATGATTTTCCATTCATTTTTTTTATTTTTGTTACTTAAAAACAATATTAGTATTTTGTTTACTTTTTTTTCTCTTCATGTGACTTTACCGAATTAATCAATATCATAAATACTTTTAATTCAGGCATTCGTGGAACTGCTTTGAAAATGAAACCAAAATACTATTTCCCTCACGGGGATTCGATCCCGAGCGGGGGCGGAGGGAGCGCCAAAACCTAACCAGTTGCCACACCATGGAAATTGGTGATTGTGCCTCCACGTGTCCGACTGTCCCGCATTATCACTGGGCTTGAACTTCTACTGCTGACCGAAGGTTTTCCCAGGCAGTCGCCATCTCTTACGGTATCACGATTCCACAGTCAATCCCGTGAACAGATTCCATTGCTCCATCAACTCTCGAGCGAGCTCCCGATGTTGGAGGTGCCAGGACAGCAGGACATGTGGAGACACCTCAACCAGATTCCCTGGTGGTCTAGTGGTTAGGATTCGGCGCTCTCACCGCTGTGGCCCGGGTACGATTCCCGGTCAGGGAACACTTTTAATAAATAATAAAAAAAGTTATTTTCTTTTAGATTTGAAGCTTTGTTGACTGCAAGGAATCATATTCTTAGGTTTTTTCGGTAAAGTCACGTAGGTAAAACATCAAAATTAATGAAAATAAAATAAAATAAAAACAAAAATCACGACGTTTCGGAGGCAACACAAGTCTCCGTCATCAGGTGGGACCGTCTGGCTGTGTAATCTGGCTGTGACGGTCCCACCTGATGACGGAGACTTGTGTTGCCTCCGAAACGTCGTGATTTTTGTTTTTATTTTATTTTATTTTCATTAATTTTGATGTTTTACCTACGTGACTTTACCGAAAAAACCTAAGAATATAGTTATTTTCTTCTTTACGGAAAAGTTTAAATGCTTTAAAAAGACACCAAGAGCCTCATTCCGTGACCGGGTACTGAACCCAGACCGCAGCACTGAGAGCTTCGAATTTTAATCACCAGACCACCAGGGAAGTTGTTAGATGTACCTCCACGTGTCCTGCTGTCCCGCATCATCACCAGGCTTGATCTTCGATTGCTGACTGAAGTGTTCCCCAGGCAGTCGCCATCTCTTATGGTCTAACGATTCCACGTAAATCTCGTGAACAGATTCCAATGCACCATCAACTCTCGAGCGAGCTCCCGGTGTTGGAGGTGCCAAGATAGCAGGACACGTGGAGACATCTCAACCAGCTTCCCTGGTGGTCTAGTGGTTAGGATTCGGCGCTCTCACTGCCGTGGCCTGGGTAAGAATCCCTGTCAAAGAACACTTTTTACGTAAATAAAAAAGTTAACTATTTTTTTACTTAAAACTTTCGTGACTGCAGGAATTCACATTCTTGGTTCGTTAGGTAAAGTCACGTAAATAAAAATAAAAATGCAATTAAAAAGAATAAAAATAAAATAAAGATAAAAATGCATTGGAAATTATGAAAGAAAAAAACCAATAATGAAAAGAGTTAAATAAAATTAAAAATGCGAAGGTTTTTTGCTTTTATGATTTTCCATTCATTTTTTTATTTTTGTTACTTAAAAAAAAACATTAGATTTTGTTTACTTTTTATTTCTACTTACGTGACTTTACCGAATTAATCAATAATATAAATACGTTTAATTCAGGCATTCGTGGAACTGCTTTGAAAATGAAACCAAAATACTATTTCCCTTACGGGGATTCGATCCCGAGCGGGGGCGGAGGGAGCGCCAAAACCTAACCAGTTGCCACACCATGGAAATTGGTGATTGTGCCTCCACGTGTCCGGCTGTCCCGCATTATCACTGGGCTTGAACTTCTACTGCTGACCGAAGGTTTTCCCAGGCAGTCGCCATCTCTTACGGTATCACGATTCCAAAGTCAATCCCGTGAACAGATTCCATTGCTCCATCAACTCTCGAGCGAGCTCCCGATGTTGGAGGTGCCAGGACAGCAGGACATGTGGAGACACCTTAACCAGCTTCCCTGGTGGTCTAGTGGTTAGGATTCGGCGCTCTCATCGCCGCGGCCCGGGTTCGATTCCCGGTCAGGGAACACTTTTTTATAAACATTAAAAAAAGTTATTTTCTTCTTTACGGAAAAGTTTAACTGCTTTAAAAAAGACACCAAGAGCCTCATTCCGTGACCGGGAACTGAACCCAGACCGCAGCACTGAGAGCTTCGAATTTTAATCACCAGACCACCAGGGAAGTTGTTAGATGTACCTCCACGTGTCCTGCTGTCCCGCATCATCACCAGGCTTGATCTTCGATTGCTGACTGAAGTGTTCCCCAGGCAGTCGCCATCTCTTATGGTCTAACGATTCCACGTAAATCTCGTGAACAGATTCCAATGCACCATCAACTCTCGAGCCAGCTCCCCGATGTTGGAGGTGCCAGGATAGCAGGACACGTGGAGGCACCTCCAACAGCTTCATTGGTAGTCTAGTGGTTAGGATTTGCCATTTCACGCAGCGGCCTGGGTAAGAATCCCTGTCAAAGAACACTTTTTACGTAAATAAAAAAGTTAACAATTTTTTTGCTTAAAACTTTCGTGACTGCAGGAATTCATATTCTTGGTCCGTTAGGTAAAGTCACGTAAATAAAAAACAAAAAATAAAAAAAAAAATGCAATTAAAAAGAATAAAAATAAATTAAAGATAAAAATGCATTGAAAATTATGAAAGAAAATAACCAAGAAAAAAAAGTTAAATAAAATTATAAATTCGATGGTTTTTTGCTTTTATTATTTTCAATTAATTTTGAATTTTGTCTTCGTATTTTTTTTATTGTATGGTTTTTTGCTTTCATGATTTTCCATTCATTTTTTTTATTTTTGTTACTTAAAAACAATATTAGTATTTTGTTTACTTTTTATTCTATTCATGTGACTTTACCGAATTAATCAATAATATAAATACTTTCAATTCAGGCATTCGTGGAACTGCTTTGAAAATGAAACCAAAATACTATTTCCCTTACGGGGATTCGATCCCGAGCGGGGCGGAGGGAGCGCCAAAACCTAACCAGTTACCACACCAGAGAAATTGATGATTGTGCCTCCACGTGTCCTGTTTTCCCGCATTATCACCAGGCTTGAACTTCTACTGCTGACCGAAGATTTTCCCAGGCAGTCGCCATCTCTTACGGTATCACGATTCCACAGTCAATCCCGTGAACAGATTACATTGCTCCATCAACTCTCGAGCGAGCTCCCGATGTTGGAGGTGCCAGGACAGCAGGACATGTGGAGACACCTTAACCAGCTTCCCTGGTGGTCTAGTGGTTAGGATTTGGCGCTCTCACCGCCGCAGCCCGGGTTCGATTCCCGGTCAGGGAACACTTTTTATAAATAACAAAAAAAGTTATTTTCTTCTTTACGGAAAAGTTGAAATACTTTTAAAAAGACACCAAAAGCCTCATTCCGTGACCGGGAACTGAACCCAGACCGCAGCACTGAGAGCTTCGAATTTTAATCACCAGACCACCAGGGAAGTTGTTAGATGTACCTCCACGTGTCCTGCTGTCCCGCATCATCACCAGGCTTGATCTTCGATTGCTGACTGAAGTGTTCCCCACGCAGTCGCCATCACTCATGGTCTCACGATTCCACGTAAATCTCGTGAACAGATTCCAATGCACCATCAACTTTCGAGCGTGCTCCCGGTGTTGGAGGTGCCAGGATTGCAAGACACGTGGAGGCACCTCCAACAGCTTCACTGGTAGTCTAGTGGTTAGGATTTGCCATTTCACCGCAGCAGCCTGGGTGAGAATCCCTGTAAAAGAACACTTTTTACGTAAATAAAAAGTTAACTATTTTTTTACTTAAACCTTTCGTGACTGCAGGAATTCATATTCTTGGTTCGTTAGGTAAAGTCACGTAAATAGAAAACAAAAAATAATAAAAAATGCAATTAAAAAGAATAAAGATAACATGAAGATAAAACTGCATTGAAAATTATGAAAGAAAATAACCAACAATAAAAAGAGTTAAATAAAATAAAAAATTCGACGGTTTTTTTGCTTTTATCGTTTTCAATTGATTTTTAATTTTGTCTTCGTATTTTTTTATTGTATGTTTTTTTGCTTTCATGATTTTCCATTCATTTTTGAATTTTTGTTACTTTTTATTTCTACTTACGTGACTTTACCGAATTAATCAATAATATAAATACTTTTAATTCAGGCATTCGTGGAACTGCTTTGAAAATGAAACCAAAATACTATTTCCCTTACGGGGATTCGATCCCGAGCGGGGGCGGAGGGAGCGCCAAAACCTAACCAGTTGCCACACCATGGAAATTGGTGATTGTGGCTCCACGTGTCCGGCTGTCCCGCATTATCACTGGGCTTGAACTTCTACTGAAGACCGAAGGTTTTCCCAGGCAGTCGCCATCTCTTACGGTATCACGATTCCACAGTCAATCCCGTGAACAGATTCCATTGCTCCATCAACTCTCGAGCGAGCTCCCGGTGTTGGAGGTGCCAGGACAGCAGGACATGTGGAGACACCTCAACCAGCTTCACTGGTGTTCTAGTGGTTAGGATTCGGCCCTCTCATCGCCGCGGCCATGGTTCCATTCCGGGTCAGGGAACATTTTTTTTTTTATAAATAATGAAAAAAGTTATTTTCTTCTTTACGGAAAAGTGTAACTGCTTTAAAAAACACACCAAGAGCCCCATTCCGTGACCGGGAACTGAACTCAGACCACAGCATTGAGAGCTTCGAATGTTAATCACCAAACCACCAGGGAAGTTGTTAGATTTCGATTTAAAGCTTTCATGACTGCAGGGATTCATCTTCTTGATTCTTTCGGTATAGTCACTTAGAATGGAAATAATAAAATAATAAAAATAAAACATAATAAAATAATTCTCACGACGTTTCGGCCACAACGCAAGCAGCCGTCCTCAGATGAAGAGCAGGTCTGTCAGAAAGACAGCGTCTGAATGAACACCACCAGGCTTGGCAGCGTATTTTTAAGCTGGTTTGGAGGGGGAAGAGCGCCTTGACAAAGGAATTTGCATATCACGAGGAATTTAGCATATTTATAGGAAATGCAGGTATGCGATTAGTACTACTTATGCCCGTGCATTATGCAGGATGAGCAGCATCAAAGGAAGGGGATATGGGAAATGCAGGTTTGTGATTAGTACAACTTATTCCCGTGCATTATGCAGGATTAGCAGCATCAAAGGGAGGGGATAGGGGTAGCATTAATAAAGGGAAGGAGTGTTAATAATATGTAGCTGTAGTAACTAAAACCACCACGTAAACAACTAAAGTATAAACGACATAGTATCATCAGCATACTAACTATACTCTACAATAAGCTGAGTTACTAACAGTAAGTAATACATTACAATTCTACGTCGTAAAACATATAATATGCTTCCATCTAAACTTTATTCATTTACATCACACGAGTCTACACTGTACTTTATACTGCCATCGACAAACTCAACATTAAATTATATACTGTATCGTCATAAACCACCCTAAACCTTATGCATTGCAATATTACACCATGTATTATTCTACCCACCCTAAGGTATATCACACTGCTGTATATTCACTATACAATTACGATACTATATATTACTTTGTACATTGTATTAAGCATATAAATTTGATACTATTTGTTATTATACACTGTACCATTGACCGTCGTGTGAAAGATACTAAGAGGAAGCAATGAAATATGTCAATGGGAGAGTAGTGCAGGGAAAACTTGCAGCAGAGCAAATAATCAATTTCCTGCAAAGAATACAATGCCAGTGAGTGGAAAACCGTCTGAAAGTCACCGTAAACGTGAACACAATCAGTTAAGATCCGAAATGGTTTATTACGTCCTTCCAATGATCGCTAAGCCAGAATCCATCTTCTCGGTTGAAATTGTCTCTGTGTTTGTATATGTGGATCGCCTCATGAACGAATCTCTCATGGTAGCCAGATGGCTTGCAGAGAAACTCTGTCTTTTTCCAGTGAAAGGCCGTAGGATGTCCGAATTAAAAGGAGACCTGATGGTTCAATGAGTCACACTGTCTACAGGAAAGCCACCCATACGAATGTTTACCTAAAACCGGATTCCCACCACCATCCATCCCAGAAGAATTCCCTCATCAAGACTCTATACCATAGAGCCCAATGCATCTCCGACCAGGAACACATTGCCAGTGAACTCAAACACGTACCCCAAGCTCTTAAGGCTAATGGCTACTCCTACTACACAATCCGCAAAGCCATCACTCCAACCATCAAGAAGGATCCTGTTGAGGAGCCTTTCAAGACCATCACCTTAACCTACATTGCTGGGGTCACAAAAAAGATCTCCAAAATCCTGATAAAACACAAGATCCAGGTCCGATTCAACACAGTACATAAAATCCGTGATCTGGTCCCGTCTGTAAAAGATGTGGTTCCAGACATACAGTACCCTGGCGTCTACAAACTAAGTTGCCTCTGTGGTAGCAGTTACATTGGTGAAACCAAACGACATGTCTCGGACCTCATCCGTGAACATAAAGCAGACTTGAAACACGGTAGGACAAACACCTCAGCCGTGGCAGATCACTGTTACAATTCAGTGGGCTCACATGATATTGACTTCTCCAAGACAGAGGTTCTCTGCAAGCCATCTGGCTACCATGAGAGATTCGTTCACGAGGCGATCCACATATACAAGCACAGAGACAATTTCAACCGAGAAGATGGATTCTGGCTTAGCAATCATTGTGTAATGCGGGCGTAAACGACCTTCCGGAAGTGACGTCATGGGGGGAGGAGTTACGTCACGTGGGGGAGAGGGTAACGGTCTATAAGGGGGATAACCGGAAGCAGTCGGGAGTGATCGGGGACTATGAGAAGTGAGAGGCCACGCAGGGCGAAGGGTGAGAGAGAGTGGTGAGGTCGCCACACACCCAAGCCAGGAGGATCGGCACCGTCGGCCAACGGTGACCGGCCCGGGGGCAGGAGGAGCAGCGAGGAGGCTGCAGAGAGCAGCGGGTCTGCAAGGGAGGAGTCGGCAGTAGGGGTCTGCACGGCGCGACAGCAGCCTGGGGCTGCAGAGTGTGGGCTACGGGAGCGACAGCAGCCTGGGGCTGCGGGGTGGAGAGTATATAGGGGAGTACCGTGAGGGAAAGAGATCAAACCCAAATAAAGGACACAGGACAGAGAGAAGCGTCCGAGTATTTTATTACAATTGGAAGGACGTAATAAACCATTTCGGATCTTAACTGATTGTGTTCACGTTTACGGTGACTTTCAGACCGCTTTCCACTCACTGGCATTGTATTCTTTGCAGGGAATGGATTCTTTGCTGTGCTGCAAGTTCCCCACACTACTCTCCCATTGACATATTTTGTTGCTTCCTCTTAGTATCTTTCACACGACGGTCAATGGTACAGTCTATAATAACAAATAGTATAAAATTGATATGCTTAATACAATGTACAAAGTAATATATAGTATCGTAATTGTATAGTGAATATACAGCAGTGTGATATACATTAGGGTGGGTAGAATAATACATGGTGTAATATTACAATGTATAAAGTTTAGGGTGGTTTATAGCAATACAGTATATAATTTAATGTTGGGTTTGCCTATGGCAGTATATAGTATGGTGAAAACTCGTGTGATGTAAATGAATAAAGTTTAGATGGAAGCATATTATATTTTTTACGACATAGAATTGTAATGTATTATTTACTGTTAGTAACTCAGCTTATTGTAGAGTATATTTAGTATACTGATGATACTACGTAGTTTATACTTCAGTTGTTTACGTGGTGGTTTTAGTTACTGCAGCTACATACTATTAACACTCCTTCCCTTTATTAATGCTACCCCTATCCCCTCCCTTTGATGCTGCTAATCCTGCATAATGCACGGGCATAAGTAGTACTAATCACATACCTGCATTTCCCATATCCCCTCCCTTTGATGTTGCTAATCCTGCATAATGCACGGGCATAAGTAGTACTAATCACATACCTGCATTTCCCATAACCTCTCCCTTTGATGCTGCTAATCCTGCATAATGCACGGGCATAAGTAGCACTAATCACATACCTGCATTTCCCATGAATATGCTACATTTCTCTTGATATGCAAATTCCTTTTTCAAGGTGCTCTTCCCCCTCCAACCCAGCTTAAATATATGCTGCCAAGCCTGGTGGTGTTCATTCAGACGCTGTCTGTCTGACAGACCTGTTCTTCACCTGAGGATGGTTGCTTGCGTTGTGGCCGAAACGTCGTGAGAATTATTTTATTATGTTTTATTTTTATTATTTTAATATTTCCATTCTACGTGACTTTACCGAAAGAACCAATAAGTTGTACTGCTGTCCCGCATCATCACCAGGCTTGATCTTCGATTGCTGACTGAAGTGTTCCCCAGGCAGTGGCCATCACTTATGGTCTCACGATTCCACGTAAATCTCGTGAACAGATTCCAATGCACTATCAACTTTCGAGCGAGCTCCCGGTGTTGGAGGTGCCAGGATAGCAGGACACGTGGAGGCACCTCCAACAGCTTCATTGGTAGTCTAGTGGTTAGGATTTCCCATTTCACCGCAGCGGCCTGGGTAAAAATCCCTGTCAAAGAACACTTTTTACGTAAATAAAAACGTTAACTATTTTTTTACTTAAAACTTTCGTGACTGCAGGAATTCATATTCTTGGTTCGTTAGGTAAAGTCACGTAAATAAAAAACAAAAATAATAAAAAATGCAATTAAAAAGAATAAAAGTAAAATAAAGATAAAAATGCATTGAAAATTATGAAAGAAAAAAACCAACAATAAAAAGAGTTAAATAAAATTAAAAATGCGAATGTTTTTTGTTTTAATTATTTTCAATTGATTTTAAATTTTGTCTTCGTATTTTTTTATTGTTTGGTTTTTTGCTTTTATGATTTTCCATTCATTTTTTTATTTTTGGTACTTAAAAAAAACATTAGTATTTTGTTTACTTTTTATTTCTATTTACGTGACTTTACCGAATTAATCAATACTATGAATATTTTTAATTCAGGCATTCGTGGAACTGCTTTGAAAATGAAACCAAAATACTATTTCCCTTACGGGGATTCGATCCCGAGCGGGGGCGGAGGGAGCGCCAAAACCTAACCAGTTGCCACACCAGCGAAAGTGGTGATTGTGCCGCCACGTGTCCTGTTTTCCCGCATTATCACCAGGCTTGAACTTCTACTGCTGACCGAAGGTTTTCCCAGGCAGTCGCCATCTCTTACGGTATCACGATTCCACAGTCAATCCCGTGAACAGATTCC
This sequence comes from Lampetra fluviatilis, assembly GCF_964198595.1. Taxonomy (NCBI): domain Eukaryota; kingdom Metazoa; phylum Chordata; class Hyperoartia; order Petromyzontiformes; family Petromyzontidae; genus Lampetra; species Lampetra fluviatilis. The sequence goes on from NC_136288.1 coordinate 865,485, forward strand.
ATTGCTCCATCAACACTCAAGCGAGCTCTCGGTGTTGGAGGTGCCAGGACAGCAGGACATGTGGAGACACCTCAACCAGCTTCCCTGGTGGTCTAGTGGTTAGGCTTCGGCGCTCTCACCGCCGCGGCCCGGGTTCGATTCCCGGTCAGGGAACACTTTTTCATAAACAATAAAAAAGTTATTTTCTTCTTTACGGAAAAGTTTAACTCCTTTAAAAAAGACACCAAGAGCCTCATTCCGTGACCGGGAACTGAACCCAGACCGCAGCACTGAGAGCTTCGAATTTTAATCACCAGACCACCAGGGAAGTTGTTAGATGTACCTCCACGTGTCCTGCTGTCCCGCATCATCACCAGGCTTGATCTTCGATTGCTGACTGAAGTGTTCCCCAGGCAGTCGCCATCTCTTATGGTCTCACGATTCCACGTAAATCTCGTGAACAGATTCCAATGCACCATCAACTCTCGAGCGAGCTCCCGGTGTTGGAGGTGCCAGGATAGCAGGACACGTGGAGGCACCTCCAACAGCTTCACTGGTAGTCTAGTGGTTAGGATTTGCCATTTCACCTCAGCGGCCTGGGTAAGAATCCCTGTCAAAGAACACTTTTTACGTAAATAAAAAAAGTTAACTATTTTTTTACTTAAAACTTTCGTGACTGCAGGAATTCACATTCTTGGTTCGTTAGGTAAAGTCATGTACATAAAAAAAACAAAAAATAATAAAAATGCAATTAAAAAGAATAAAAATAAAGATAAAAATGCATTGAAAATTATGAAAGAAAAAACCCAATAATAAAAAGAGTTAAATAAAATTAAAAATGCGAAGGTTTTTTGCTTTAATGATTTTCCATTCATTTTTTATTTTTGTTACTTAAAAAAAAACATTAGTATTTTGTTTACTTTTTATTTCTATTTACGTGACTTTACCGAATTAATCAATACTATGAATATTTTTAATTCAGGCATTCGTGGAACTGCTTTGAAAATGAAACCAAAATACTATTTCCCTTACGGGGATTCGATCCCGAGCTGGGGCGGAGGGAGCGCCAAAACCTAACCAGTTGCCACACCAGCGAAATTGGTGATTGTGCCGCCACGTGTCCTGTTTTCCCGCATTATCACCAGGCTTGAACTTCTACTGCTGACCGAAGGTTTTCCCAGGCAGTCGCCATCTCTTACGGTATCACGATTCCACAGTCAATCCCGTGAACAGATTCCATTGCTCCATCAACACTCAAGCGAGCTCTCGGTGTTGGAGGTGCCAGGACAGCAGGACATGTGGAGACACCTCAACCAGCTTCCCTGGTGGTCTAGTGGTTAGGATTCGGCGCTCTCACCGCCGCGGCCCGGGTTCGATTCCCGGTCAGGGAACACATTTTCATAAACAATAAAAAAAAGTTATTTTCTTCTTTACGGAAAAGTTTAACTCCTTTAAAAAAGACACCAAGAGCCTCATTCCGTGACCTGGAACTGAACCCAGACCGCAGCACTGAGAGCTTCGAATTTTAATCACCAGACCACCAGGGAAGTTGTTAGATGTACCTCCACGTGTCCTGCTGTCCCGCATCATCACCAGGCTTGATCTTCGATTGCTGACTGAAGTATTCCCCAGGCAGTCGCCATCTCTTATGGTCTCACGATTCCACGTAAATCTCGTGAACAGATTTCAATGCACCATCAACTCTCGAGCGAGCTCCCGGTGTTGGAGGTGCCAGGATTGCAAGACACGTGGAGGCACCTCCAACAGCTTCACTGGTAGTCTAGTGGTTAGGATTTGCCATTTCACCGCAGCAGCCTGCGTGAGAATCCCTGTAAAAGAACACTTTTTACGTAAATAAAAAAGTTAACTATTTTTTTTACTTAAAACTTTCGTGACTGCAGGAATTCATATTCTTGGTTCGTTAGGTAAAGTCACGTAAATTGAAAACAAAAAATAAAAAAAAATGCTATTAAAAAGAATAAAGATAAAATGAAGATAAAAATGCATTGAAAATTATGAAAGAAAATAACCAACAATAAAAAGAGTTAAATAGAATAAAAAATTCGAAGGTTTTTTGCTTTAATCGTTTTCAATTGATTTTTAATTTTGTCTTCGTATTTTTTTATTGTATGTTTTTTTGCTTTTATGATTTTCCATTCATTTTTTAGTTTTGTTACTTTGAAAAAATATTGTCCTTTGTATTTTGTTTGCTTTTTATTTCTATTTACGTGACTTTACCGAATAAATCAATAATATAAATACTTTCAATTCAGGCATTCGTGGAACTGCTTTTAAAATGAAACCAAAATACTATTTCCCTTACGGGGATTCGATCCCGAGCGGGGGCAGAGGGAGCGCCAAAACCTAACCAGTTGCCACACCAGGGAAATTGGTGATTGCGCCTCCACGTGTCCTGCTGTCCCGCATTATCACCAGGCTTGAACTTCTACTGCTGACCGAAGGTTTTCCCAGGCAGTCGCCATCTCTTACGGTATCACGATTCCACAGTCAATCCCGTGAACAGATTCCATTGCTCCATCAACTCTCGAGCGAGCTACCGGTGTTGGAGGTGCCAGGACAGCAGGACATGTGGAGACACCTCAACCAGCTTCCCTGGTGGTCTAGTGGTTAGGATTCGGCACTCTCACCGCCGCGGCCATGGTTCCATTCCGGGTCAGGGAACATTTTTTTTTATAAATAATGAAAAAAGTTATTTTCTTCTTTACGGAAAAGTGTAACTGCTTTAAAAGAGACACCAAGAGCCTCATTCCGTGACCGGGAACTGAACTCAGACCGCAGCATTGAGAGCTTCGAATTTTAATCACCAAACCACCAGGGAAGTTGTTAGATTTCGATTTAAAGCTTTCATGACTGCAGGGATTCATCTTCTTGATTCTTTCGGTAAAGTCACGTAGAATGGAAATAATAAAAGAATAAAAATAAAACATAATAAAATAATTCTCACGACGTTTCGGCCACAACGCAATTAGCCGTCCTCAGATGAAGAGCAGGTCTGTCAGAAAGACAACGTCTGAATGAACACCACCAAGCTTGGCAGGGTATTTTTAAGCTGGTTTGGAGGGGGAAGAGCGCCTTGACAAAGGAATTTGCATATCACGAGGAATTTAGCATATTTATAGGAAATGCAGGTATGTGATTAGTACTACTTATGCCCGTACATTATGCAGGATGAGCAGCATCAAAGGGAGGGGATATGGGAAATGCAGGTTTGTGATTAGTACAACTTATTCCCGTGCATTATGCAGGATTAGCAGCATCAAAGGGAGGGGATAGGGGTAGCATTAATAAAGGGAAGGAGTGTTAATAGTATGTAGCTGTAGTAACTAAAACCACCACGTAAACAACTAAAGTATAAACGACATAGTATCATCAGCATACTAACTATACTCTACAATAAGCTGAGTTACTAACAGTAAGTAATACATTACAATTCTACGTCGTAAAAAATATAATATGCTTCCATCTAAACTTTATTCTTTTACATCACACGAGTTTTCACCATACTATATACTGCCATAGGCAAACCCAACATTAAATTATATACTGTATTGCTATTAACCACCCTAAACTTTATACATTGTAATATTACACCATGCATTATTCTACCCACCCTAATGTATATTACACTGCTGTATATTCACTATACAATTACGATACTATATATTACTTTGTACATTGTATTAAGCATATCAATTTTATACTATTTGTTATTATAGACTGTACCATTGACCGTCGTGTGAAAGATACTAAGAGGAAGCAACAAAATATGTCAATGGGAGAGTAGTGTGGGGAACTTGCAGCAGAGAAAAGAATCCATTCCCTGCAAAGAATACAATGCCAGTGAGTGGAAAGCGGTCTGAAAGTCACCGTAAACGTGAACACAATCAGTTAAGATCCGAAATGGTTTATTACGTCTTTCCAATGATTGCTAAGCCAGAATCCATCTTCTCGGTTGAAATTGTCTCTGTGTTTGTATATGTGGATCGCCTCATGAACGAATCTCTCATGGTAGCCAGATGGCTTGCAGAGAAACTCTGTCTTTTTCCAGTGAAAGGCCTCTGTCTTTTTCCAGTGAAAGGCCGTAGGATGTCCTAATTAAAAGGAGACCTGATGGTTCAATGAGTCACACTGTCTACAGGAAAGCCACCCATACGAATGTTTATCTAAAACCGGATTCCCACCACCATCCATCCCAGAAGAATTCCCTCATCAAGACTCTATACCATAGAGCCCAATGCATCTCCGACCAGGAACACATTGCCAGTGAACTCAAACACGTACCCCAAGCTCTTAAGGCTAATGGCTACTCCTACTACACAATCCGCAAAGCCATCACTCCAACCATCAAGAAGGATCCTGTTGAGGAGCCTTTCAAGACCATCACCTTAACCTACATTGCTGGGGTCACAAAAAAGATCTCCAAAATCCTGATAAAACACAAGATCCAGGTCCGATTCAACACAGTACATAAAATCCGTGATCTGGTCCCGTCTGTAAAAGATGTGGTTCCAGACATACAGTACCCTGGCGTCTACAAACTAAGTTGCCTCTGTGGTAGCAGTTACATTGGAGAAACCAAACGACATGTCTCGGACCGCATCCGTGAACATAAAGCAGACTTGAAACACGGTAGGACAAACACCTCAGCCGTGGCAGATCACTGTTACAATTCAGTGGGCTCACATGATATTGACTTCTCCAAGACAGAGGTTATCTGCAATCCATCTGGCTACCATGAGAGATTCGTTCACGAGGCGATCCACATATACAAGCACAGAGACAATTTCAACCGAGAAGATGGATTCTGGCTTAGCAATCATTGGAAAGACGTAATAAACCATTTCGGATCTTAACTGATTGTGTTCACGTTTACGGTGACTTTCAGACGGTTTTCCACTCACTGGCATTGTATTCTTTGCAAGAAATTGATTATTTGCTCTGCTGCAAGTTTCCCCTGCACTACTCTCCCATTGACATATTTCGTTGCTTCCTCTTAGTATCTTTCACTCTTATGGTCTCACAATTCCACGTAAATCTCGTGAACCGATTCCAATGCACCATCAACTCTCCCGGTGTTGGAGGTGCCAGGACAGCAGGACATGTGGCGACATCTCAACCAGCTTTCCTGGTGGTCTAGTGGTTAGGATTCGGCGCTCTCCGCGGCCCGGGTTTGATTCCCGGTCAGGGAACATTTTTAAAATATATAATTAAAAAAGTTATTTTCTTTTTCGATTTAAAGCTTTCGTGACTGCAGAGATTCATCTTCTTGTTTCTTTCGGTAAAGTCACGTAGAAGGGAAATAATAAAATAATACAAATAAAACACAATAAAATTATTCTCACGACGTTTTGGCTACAACGCAAGCAGCCGTCCTCAGGTGAAGTCCAAGTCTGTCGGGGAGACAGCGTCTGATTGAAACACCACCACGCTTGGAGCGTATATTTAAGCTGGGTTGGAAGGGGAAGAGCGCCTTGACAAAATAATTTGCATATCAAGAGGAATTTAGCATATTTATGGGAAATGCAGATATGTGATTAGTACTACTTTGAGGTGGGCGGGGGGTTTCCAATACATATTATGCCCGTGCATTATGCAGGATTAGCAGCATCAAAGGGAGGGGATAGGGGTAGCATTAATAAAGGGAAGGAATGTTAATAGTATGTAGCTGCAGTAACTAAACAACCACGTAAAAAACTAAAGTATAAACTACATAGTATCATCAGTATACTAAATATACTCTCCAATAAGCTTAGCTACTAACAGTAAGTAATATATTACAATTCTACGTCGCAAAAAATAAAATATGCTTCCAGCTAAACTTTTTTCCTTACATCACACGGGTCTACCCCGTACTATATGCTGCCATAGACAAACCCAACATTAAATTATATACTGTATTACTATAAACCACCCTTTCCCTTAGAATAATACATAGTGTAATATTACACTATGTATTATTCTATCCGCCCTACTGTATATCACACTGCTGTATATTCACTATACAATTACAAACTCTATATTACCTTTTACATTGTGTAGGACTCGTAATCTCGTTGTCTTTCTCGTCTCGTTTATTCACGTGTAGAGTTCACACCTCCTCATCATCGCTCCGTGTCTCTCCATTCTCTCCGATGCACTACTCGCCATTAACAGCACTCCATGTCTTCCCGTTTCTACCGTACACTGTATTCTCTCTATCTACTACTACCGTGCACTGCGTTCTCTCTATCCACTGCTACCGTACACTGCGTTCTCTCTATCCACTGCTACCGTACACTGTGTTCTCTCTATCCACTGCTAACCGTACACTGTGTTCTCTCTATCCACTCTACCGTACACTGTGTTCTCTCTATCCTTATCGTACCTAACCCTGCTCACTGCTGCTCCGTCTCTCTCCTGGGCACCAACCGCTCCAGCTCCAATCCAAACCAAGACTCCCGTCTCTCCATTACGCTGTGCCCTATATCCTGCACCAATCAGTCCCAATCAATTATCTCATCCCTCGCTTTGCTACTCGCCCCCAGGCCCCCAGCCTCACGTGACCATGTTATTGCCACCAGGCCGGCATCGGTCATTAACCACTCACCCTCCTGACCAATCACCGGCCTGCGTCCTCAGTCACCCCTAACACCTGTCACGTCTCTTAACGACCCCCCCCCCTTAATGCCACGACAACAACAACTATGTCCTCAGATGCTTCCACTGTACTCTGCTCGCTTGCCTAGCAACAAAACGCGTGGCGCGTGATTTCAAGTCCTACATCACCCCCCCCCCCTGTTGAAAAAAGTTAGCCGTCCCGGCTAAGCACAACGCGTCACGCGGAAACACAGCATACAAGGAAAACACAATATACAACAGAATGTACACAATCCCCAACTCCCAAAGTTTTAAGAAAAAGTCAATCGTCTTGAGCGGGTTCCCGCAGCCGGTCCGTCACCCCGGCTCGACTGAACAGGGGGCAGGGCATCTCTGTCCGTAGGTGCGGGGCAGCGTCCTGCCCAAAACGTGCGCCCCACGTCGTTACACCGGCCATTCCCCGATGAGACCCTAACGTGACCTCGTGTGTCCCGGGGTGTCCCCTGACTCAAAAATGGTGATCCTGCAGACACACGGGGGGTAGACTGCTGAGGTGCGTCCTTCCGTCGCCGCACAGTACGCTCGTCAGACACATCCAATACAGGCCGTTCCGGGATGGGAGATGACGCATCATAAGGCACCACATATCTCTTCAAGCGCGACGGGTGAATGTGCCATAATCGGCGACCGTATCGAATCCTCACACTCTGATCCCGACGAACTTCCACAATCTCAACGGGCCCCTGCCAGGGCCGATGGAATTTCGGTGATGTGCCTACCGGCACCATCGGACAATGTAACCAGGCCTTGTCCTCCACCTGCCATGGTTCACGTGGAGGCTGTGTACCTTGCAGGCGCTCATTAGCTGCCTGCCTTAGTTCCGTATTTCCCAGCGAGGCCTCCCTGGCCTCTTTCAACCGATCCAATGCATCACGCATGGGGACAGGCACCGTTGGCGACTTTCCTTTAGATTTCACCCCCAGCCTGACCAAGGCCGGGGCTTCTGGTTCACGACCATACATCAAATAGAAGGGTGAATACCCTGTTGAATCGTGTGGGGTTAATTTATAAGTGGCCAAGGCCGCCGGGACATGGAGATCCCAGTCTGTCTGAGTCGAATTAACCTGTTGGCACAACATAGACGTCAATGTTCGATGAAGACGCTCGACCATCCCGTCAGTTTGTGGGTGGTATGGGGATGTCTGAATTTTCTTTTTACCCAATGTGTCACACACTTTCTTCAATAGGCGGGATGAAATTTTTTTACCCTGGTCTGTAAGCAGGTGCTCCGGGGCACCTTTGTCAAAAAGGGAACTCTGCAGGAAGGCCTCCACTATCGATCCTGCCAATTCGTCCGCTAACGGCCATGCCATAGGCCACCGAGTGAGGTACTCGACCCCCACAAGCAGGTATTTGTGACCCCGCGGGGTAACGGGGAATGGTCCCAGAATATCAAGGGCTACAATCTCGTTCACCCGCGAAACACGTATCGATTGCAATGGTACCCAATATGGCTGTGCTGGCGCCTTCCGCCGTGCGCACTCGTGACAAGCCTTAACATACAAATGAACATCATTCTGTAATCCCGACCAATAGAAATCGTTACTCAGAGTCAAAGCCGTTTTCTTCTCCCCCAAGTGCATCAATCGCTCGTGCGTGTCGTGAATAAGTTCCCCTCTCAAACATAGTGGTACCACAATACAAAACTTCTGCAAGACGACATCCCATCTGACCAGGAGGTCGTCAACGAGTCGAAGAAAGGCCCGATCATCCGACTGTTTGGAACGAGAGGCCCGAAGCCTCATTTTGGTAAGCGAAGGATCGTCCACCTGCAAGCGCGCCCAACGATCCCGTGACAATCCCAGCAACCCAGGCTCTATAGGCGGTGCTTCGTCAACCCGGTCTGAATCGGCTGCAGCGGCCATGGCTGGAATGCCCTGCAGCGGCGGCCCACAGCGCAGCGATCCCTCGGAGCATCTACACAAGCCCGATGATTGAGGCAATCGGGACAGAGCATCAGTGTTAACATGACGCGTCCCTTTCCTGTGCTGGACCGTGAATGAGTATCCCTGCAGGACCTCAAGCCAGCGGGCCATTTGGCCCGAGGGTTGATCGATCCGCAAGGAGTACTGGAGTGCCGCGTGGTCGGTGCGGACCAAAAATTGCCACCCGTACAAGTATGGTCGATACAGCTGCACAAAGTTTACAATCGCCAACAATTCCCTGCGTGTTACACAATATCTTTGCTCTGCCAGGGACAGTACACAGCTGCCATACGCAACGACCCTTTCAACTCCGTCAATCGTTTGCGACAATACAGCGCCTATGCCCGTATCACTGGCATCGGTGTCCAAAATAAACATTTCCGCAAAATTTGGATATCCGAGCGGCGGTGCGTCCGCCAAAGCGTCCCGGAGCGTTTCAAACGAACGCTGTTCCTCGTCACCCCTACAGAAACGTCTTACCTTTAGCAGTCAGCGTGTGCAGCGGCCTCGCAATTGTGGCAAAGTTTTTAACAAATCGACGGTAGTATGATGCAAATCCCACAAAGCTACGTACTTCCGACACTGTCTTAGGTACTGGCCATGCACGTACACAACTGGTTTTCTCCGGGTCTGTGGCGACCCCCGCTTCACTGACCACATGCCCCAAGTATTTAACAGACGTTCTCAACAAATGGCATTTTTGGGGTTTAAATTTCAAATTGTCATCCCGCACCCTGCCAAACACAGCCCGTAGCCGCTGCAAATGTCCCTCAAAATCCTTACTGAACACGATGACGTCGTCAAGATATATCAAACATGACTCCCACTGCAATCCAGACAAAACAAGTTCCATCAATCTTTGAAAGGTGGCTGGCATGGAGTGCAGCCCCATTGGTAGCACATTCAATTGGAACAACCCTTGCGGCGTGCGGAAGGCCATCTTCGGTTTAGATTCCTCGTCCAAAGGCAATTGCCAAAAGCCAGACAAGAGATCCAAAGTGGGAAAAAACTTTGCACCGGACAATGAGTCGTCAATGCGCGGGAGCGGGTATGCATCCACCACTGAAACCTTATTCAATTTGCGGTAATCCACACAAAATCGTGGAGAACCATCTCGTTTTTTAACCAATACGATCGGAGCTCCCCATGGGCTGGAAGAAGGGGAGACGATATTCTGTTGCAACATCTCGTCAACCGTTTTCAGATTGCAATCCTTTTCCAGCGGGCTCACACGGTGAGGATTCAATCGAATTGGGGGCGCATCACTAGTATCAATGTGATGTCACAATAAGGTCGTGCGACCGACATCAAACTTTCCTGAGCTAAAAACGTCCCTGAATTCCCAAAGTAATTTCCTTAACCGCGTCCGCTGCTCGGGTGTCAAATCGTCGTTGCATTGATACAAATCGCGAAACCAGCTCGGTTCCTCCTCCACCCGTGGCAGCGTGTCACCACCCCCAGTTGCCAAACACGCATCTCCTTCCGAACCCCGCGCGACCAACGCGTGCGCCAACGTAGTCCCCTCTTGAATAACGACCGGCTCGTGTCCAGTGTTCACAATCTGAATGAACGGTTCAGCCGTCGCCGGCACCATCGTAAAAGCACCCACCAAAGAGGGCATTCGTGCCACGGCATTTGAGGGCGACAACAGAATGCCTTCCTCCAAGTTACCCACTGACAGCCCTTGTATCAACCTTAACGGCACAAGCATCTGCGTCGCAGGCAGAACGCGCACCGTGCGGCTATCCACCGCCTGAACCACAGCGTTGACACGAGCAAATTTAGACGGAGTTCCCAAGAATTTTAGGCACTTCCCAGATGGCAATTCCAATCGTCCCTTCTCAATCGAAATCTTAATTGGCATCTTTTGCAAAAAATCCGTGCCTAACAAACAAGGTACAGCCAAAACAGATGAAACCAAAATGTATCCAGTTACGCACACCTCCCCGACTTGTATCGTTGCAAGTATTCGACCCAAAATTCCCAAGCTGCCTCCATTTGCCGCTATACATGGCCCATCCACAGGTTCCAAAACATGTGGCGAGGTTGGTAATAATCGGAAGTTTGCAAGGAAATAAGTGTCGCCGAAGCCCCCGTATCGACAATGACTCGAACCTGAACCCCTTGAACAAGCGCCATCACATCCGACGAACCCAGCGCGGCTCCCAAAACATGATGAGCCAACGCACCCCATACAGCATTCCCCTGTGCATCATACGAAGGGATATCAACAGTGTATGGTGTTGCGGATGGGTGAGGTGTAGGATACTGTCGTGTATTGCATGTGTCGCGACTCGCCTGATAATCCTGCGCTGGGTAAAATCCCCGGTTGTAGGCTCGTGATGATCGCGGGAAGACGCCTCTCCGTCTCCAGCAGTCCCGTGCGAAGTGTCCTCGATGCCCGCACTCGTAGCACGTCAGCGGACCGCCACGTCCGCCCATCCCCGAGCGGCGGGGTGGGTCCAACAGCGGTCGTGCGGCCGCTGCCTTCAGCGACGTCGGCTTCCACTCCGGTAGGCCTCCATCCGCCCCGACGCCCACCACCAGGGGCTGTGGTGGCACCGCCGATGGCTCGTCGCGACGATCCAGGTTGACCTGGTTGTTCCTTGCAATCTGCAAAGATGACCCGTCGTCGTCGCTGTCGCTGGGAAGTGAGAGGACGACTCGTAGCTCCTTCGCCATCTGCAACAGCTTCTCCTGGGCCAAGGAATCAAGGGCAGCCTCATTCATTGCCGGGTAAGCCGCTTGGCCGAGGGTCAATAGCGCACTGCGATACGCGAGGGGAGATTCTCCCACTGCTCGTCGTTTCAACTGAAACTTGCGCTTGGCGACCGATCGAGGTTCATAAATGTCCTGCATCGCCGTGAATATCCCTGACAACGACAAGTGAACCCCCCGAGGGAGGCCGTAGAACGTCGCCAGCGCGTCGTTGTCCAAGGCCATTGGCAGGGCCCGTAGCACTTCAGCTTCCATCCACCCGAGCGACTCATACGCTGCCCGAAATCGTCGTGTAAACGCCGTCCAGTCGCCGACTGTAACCTCGAAGTGTTCCACGTGCAGTCGGTGTGGCATGCTCGAAGGCAGCGATTCTGGCTCCTCCACAGCGTCCAGCTGTGCACCTAGCGCAATCGGGAGATCCAGCCACGCCGCTGGCCCCCGCAGATGTAACGAGGTCGTGCGGCCGCTGATTCGATCCCGTCGGTGCCTCCCGTACCGTCTGCATAAATTGTTCAAATTCTTGCGTGAGCGCCGCCATCCTGACCTCCCACGCCGCCAGCGTAGCTCTCCATATGTGAGGCGGGCTCGGCTCATTTTCGTCGTTCGGGTCACCCTCATCACACGGCGGCGCCCCATCAGTCGCGTCCTCCGGGGAAGCGGGAGCCTCCACTCCTGATGGAGGTATCACGTCCCCATTGCTGCTGTCGGCCGACGATGCCGCCGGCAAGGTCTTCTCCTTCATAACTTTCTTTGACATATCGGCGTAGTTCTTTCAATCACTTCAAACACCAGTAGTAGGACTCGTACTCTCGTTGTCTTTCTCATCTCGTTTATTCACGCGTAGAGTTCACACCTCCTCATCATCACTACGTGTCTCTCCGTTCGCTCCGATGCACAACTCGCCATTAACAACACTCCATGTCTCCCCGTTTCTACCGTACACTGTATTCTCTCTATCCACTACTACCGTGCACTGCGTTCTCTCTATCCACTGCTACCGTACACTGTGTTCTCTCTATCCACTGCTAACCGTACACTGTGTTCTCTCTATCCACTCTACCGTACACTGTGTTCCCTCTATCCTTATCGTTCCTATCCCTGCTCACTGCTGCTCCATCTCTCTCCCAGGCACCAACCGCTCCAGCTTCAATCCCAACCAAGACTCCCGTCTCGCCGTTATGCTGTGCCCTATATCCCCGCACCAATCAGTCCCAATCAATTATCTCATCCCCCGCTTTGCTACTCGCCCCTAGGGCGGCGTCGGTCATTAACCACTCACCCTCCTGACCAATCACCGGCCTGCGTCCTCAGTCACCCCTAACACCTGTCGTGTCTCTTAACGACCCCCCCTTAATGCCACGACAACAACAACCGTGTCCTCAGATGCTCCCACTGTACTCTGCTCGCTTGCCTAGCAACAGAACGTGTGGCACGTGATTTCAAGTCCTACAATTGTATTAAAATTACAATTTTATACTATTTATTACTATACAATCTGCTATACACTATACCATTGACCGTCGCGTGAAAGATACTAAGAGGAAGCAACGAAATATGTCAATGGGAGAGTGGTAGTAGGAGACTTTCAGCGGAGCAAAGAATCCATTCCCTGCGGAGAATACAAGATATATAGTCAATGCCAGTGAGTGGACTGCGGTCTGAAAGTCACCGTAAACGTGAACACAATCAGTTAAGATCCGAAATGGTTTATTACGTCCTTCCAATGATCGCTAAGCCAGAATCCATCTTCTCGGTTGAAATTGTCTCTGTGTTTGTATATGTGGATCGCCTCGTGAACGAATCTCTCATGGTAGCCAGATGGCTTGCAGAGAACCTCTGTCTTGGAGAAGTCAATGTCATGTGAGCCCACTGAATTGTAACAGTGATCTGCCACGGCTGAGGTGTTTGTCCTACCGTGTTTCAGGTCTGCTTTATGTTCACGGATGTGGTCCGAGACATGTCGTTTGGTTTCTCCAATGTAACTGCTACCACAGAGGCAACTTAGTTTGTAGACGCCAGGGTACTGTATGTCTGGAACCACATCTTTTACAGATGAGACCAGATCACAGATGTTATGTACTGTGTTGAATCGGACCTGGATCTTGTGTTTAATCAGGATTTTGGAGATATTTTTTGTGACCCCAGCAATGTAGGGTAAGGTGATTGTTTTGAAAGGCTCCTCAACAGGATCCTTCTTGATGGTTGGAGTGATGGCTTTGCGGATTGTGTAGTCGGAGTAACCATTAGCCTTAAGAGCTTGGCGTACGTGTTTGAGTTCACTGGCAATGTGTTCCTGGTCGGAGATGCATTGGGCTCTATGGTATAGAGTCTTCATGAGGGAATTCTTCTGGGATGGATGGTGGTGGGAATCAGGTTTTAGGTAAGCATCCGTATGGGTGGCTTTCCTGTAGACAGAGTTACTCATTGAACCATCAGGTCTCCTTTAAATTAGGACATCCAAAAGGGGTAGCTTGCCATCTTTTTCGACTTCCATCGTGAATCTGATGGCTGGGTGTATGGAATTGATGTGGTCGAGGAATTGGTCTAGAGCAGGCCGGCCATTTGGCCAAATGACAAAAGTGTCATCTACGTTACTCTTCCATAAGGTCGGGCGTATTACTTACTGTTAGTAGCTCACCTTATTGGAGAGTATATTTAGTATACTGATGATACTATGTAGTTTATACTTTAGTTTTTTTATGTGGTTGTTTAGTTACTGAAGCTACATACTATTAACATTCCTTCCCTTTATTAATGCTACCCCTATCTCCTCCCTTTGATGCTGCTAATCCTGCATAATGCACGGGCATAATATGTCCTTGAAACCCCCCGCCCACCTCAAAGTAGTGTAATGCGGGCGTAAGCGACCTTCCGGATGTGACGTCACGGGGGGTGGAGTCATGTGACGTGGGTGGAAGGTTCGGGTCCTTAAGCGGGTAAACCGGAAGGGGAAGTCAGTCGGGGTGTGAGCGGAAAAGAGTGAGGCCACGCGGGCGGGTGAGAAGAGGGGGGGGCGCCGACGGCCATCGGGAGCCAACCCCGAAGACAAGAGGAAGCTGCGGAGTGGTGTGCAGCTGCAGAGGAGACAGCCAGAAGGGCTGCGTGTTAGAGGCAGCGGTGTGGCTGCCAGGAGGAGCTGCGGAGAGAGAGAGAGACAGCACGAGGCTGTCAGAGCTGTGGAGAGAGAGGAGTTGCAGCGAGTACAGCCAAGGGGGGCTGTGTGAGAGAAACAGCAGCGGGGCTGCTGTTGTGGATCGGGCCGACATTGGAGTCAGCACCGTGGAGAAGCTACAGAGTAAAGACAGCCGTGTGGGTGTACAGCACGAACCGAATAAAGGACACTGAGCCAGACATCGTGGTCCAGTCGTTTATTACACTGGTGTCGGAAGTGCAACGGCATGTCGAAACAAGTGAGGAAGAAAGTTAATCCGGCGCCTGCATCGGCTTCTTCGTCCGACGACGACGAACTCCCTCCAACCACGGATCCTGTTGGGGTGGTGGAGGAGAGCCCGGCTGAGGCGACCACGGGAACGGGAGTGGAGGATGTTGGCGCGGTGGCGGGTCCGTCAACATCATCAGACGCGGATCAACGATGGCAAGCGATGGCGGTACAACTGGAGGCACTTAAGGACGTCCTGGCGCATCTATGCCATCTCGTCGCGCCAGGGACGATGGATGATGCAATTGGTGCTCCGCGGGCCGCCACGTTGCCTGTCCTGCCGCCGCCATTGCCCACGCGGCAAGAGGCCGCCATTTTGCGCGCTCCGTGGCGCCAAACCGCCATCTTGGCCACGCCGCGGGCCGACGCCATTTTGAATTTGCCATCACAACCACCACCATTGGAAGACGGCGGGAAGAGGAGTCGGAGTCGCCACCTTACAACGGTTAAAGAATTTTCCGTCGGTGGGGACTGGAGCGCGTTCGCCTGCCGCTTCTTGGCGGCGGTACGCACAGCAAGATGGACCGATGCGGAGGCTTTGGAGGTGTTGCCGACTCTCCTGGACGACGAATCTGTCCGATTCTTCCGTTCCATAACGACCGATAAGAAGGCAACTTTACGTGGTGTTTTTCAAGAAATGGCCGATGCTTATGAGCCACCAGATGATGCGCATCGGCGATTCGCTCAACGACAACGAGCACCAGAGGAGTCGCCCGTGGCGTTCAGGGGTGCGGTGCTGGAGCTGGCCATGGCAGCTTATCCTGAGACGCCACAGGACCTGCTCGAGCCTCTCATATTAGGGAAAATGTTGGAGCTGTCTCGGGATCTAGGGATCCCCATGCCTGTGTGTGGGCATGAGAAGCTAACTTCCCGGACGGCTGCTAAGTGTCTCGATGCGCAATTCAACCTCCGTCGCTGGAAACAAGTGACGGCGTGGACGGGGGGGCCCGTCAAAGAAGGGGATGCGCTGGGGTGGAACCCTGCGCAGGCTGTCTATGTTCCGGATGACCGGGGCCCTCAACAACTGACGGCCGCCTCCGCTCCATGGACGGGACGCGGCGGGCCGAGACCGCGCGCGGCGCTACCAGAACGGGGCCGTCAGGAGGCGAGGCCTGCGCTTCGGCGCAACGAGGCCGAATGTTTCCGCTGCGGGCGTAGGGGCCACTACGCCAGAGACTGCTGGGCCCGCTTCCCGGCTCCGCCGCAGCAGGAGGCCTCGGCACCGGTCAAGTCGGCTAAAGATCCTCCGAAACAGGCATGTCGGCACGCACCAGACACTCGGCAAGGCTTTACACCTCACCCATCACCGTCGTTGCGCCATCCTAACGTTGTGGTTAAAGCATGCCCTTCGACGGGGCCTTGTCGCTCGGTCACGCAGTGGCGCAAGTTGGCACGGAGAGTCGTCGCGGCCGCTACGGGCTCGTCCACTGTACCGGGGTCTATACAAGGGGTGGACGTACGCATTTTGGTCGACTCCGGCGCGTCTGCGACTATTATTTCGGATGTCATTTTCCATCTGTTGGGCATCCCGCAGGGGGCTGTGCGTCCGGTTTATGGGTCGTGCGTCGCTGCGAACGGGGGTAGTATGGGTATCGTGGGTCAGGTGGATGCTAAGATATCTATTGGGGATGTGTCGGCCTCGGGTGTTGTGTTGATATCGAGATCTTTGGCGGTTCCTTGTTTGTTAGGCACCGATTTTTTGGCTAAGATGCCCATTTTGATCAAAATCAATGAGAATTGTATTGAACTGCCGGGGGGCCGTCAAATCTCGTTTCTGCCGTCGCCCTGGGGGCGACCTGCTTCGGCCGTACAAGTGCAGGCGCTGTCCGTCGCATCTGTGGACATCCCACCTGGTACACAGATGCTTATACCCTTGCGGTATCGGAAGCCCCTGCCTGATCGGCTAGGAGCAGTAGGGGTCTTGTTGTCACCGTCCGCCACGATAACAACCGGGTTGGCGTTAGTGGGGGCACAGACCATCGTCCGGCCGGATCAATTACCGTTTTTACAGGTGCTTAATGCGGGGGGAGAAAACGTCCGTGTCCCGGCCGGTACGGTTGTGGCACATGCCACTACGGCGTTTGCGACCCATGATTGTCCACATAGCCGGGGAGTTGTTGCTGGGGTTTCCGAGCCAAGGAGTTCGGATGATCGTTGGGTTGCTCATTTATGTGACGGAAATTCTTCCCTGTCCATGGAGCAACGTGGTGCGCTGCGTAAATTGTTGTTGACATATTCCGATGTGTTCAGCTCCGATGATTTGGATTTGGGCCGCAGTTCGTTGCTTTACCATCACATTGAGACGGGCGATGCTGCCCCTATTCGATTAAATTCGCATCGGATGAGTCCTGCGGAGCGAGAACACGTACGGGGGGCAGTGGAAGACATGTTGGCTGCGGACATTATATCGCCATCTAACAGCCCATGGGGCGCTCCTGTCGTCTTGGTTAAGAAGAAGGATGGCAAATTGCGATTTTGTGTTGATTTCCGCAAATTGAATAAGATATCGGTGGCAGATGCGTACCCCCTGCCGCGTATGGATGACTCCCTCGACGCATTGTCGGGGGCTAAGTTCTTTTCCACACTGGACCTCTCTTCGGGATTTTGGCAGCTTCCCCTTGACGAGTCCTCACGGGAGAAAACCGCATTCCGTACGCCGCAGGGGTTATTTCAATTCAACTGTCTCCCGATGGGATTGAATGCGGCTCCTGCTACATTTCAAAGATTGATGGAGCTCGTTTTGACGGGGTTGCAGTGGGAGACGTGTCTTATATATTTGGACGATATTATTGTCTTCAGCCGCACATTTGATGAACATTTGACGCGGCTGGAGACAGTGTTCACGAGGATGCGTTCTGCCAAATTGAAATTCAAACCAAAGAAATGTCACCTACTGCAACGGTCCGTCCGCTATTTGGGGCACATTGTGAGTGCCGAGGGAGTGTCCACGGATCCGGAAAAGACGGCGTGCGTCCGGGATTGGCCGACTCCGGCCACCGTGGGGGATGTTCGGCGGTTTTTGGGATTTGCCTCGTATTACCGGAGATTTGTGCCGGGTTTTGCGACGATTGCGAGGCCCTTGCATCTCCTTACGGGTAAAGGACGGAAGTTTGTTTGGGGACAGCCGGAGGAGGCGGCCTTTCGGAGTCTGCGTGATCTATTGGCCACGGCCCCAACATTGGATTATCCCGATTTCGATCACCCATTCATTCTTGATACGGACGCGAGTGACACAGGTATTGGGGCGGTGTTATCACAGTCTAAAGGGGGTGTGGAGCGTGTCGTGGCGTATGGTAGCCGAGTCTTGTCTCCTGCGGAAACCCGCTACTGTGTCACTCGCAGAGAACTATTGGCGGTTGTTTTTTTCCTACGGCAATTTAGACCATACCTCTACGGTCGTTCTTTTATTGTGCGTACGGATCATGCGGCCTTGCAATATGCCCTTAAAATTGACCAGCCATCCGGACAGTTGGCATGTTGGTTGGACACGCTACAGGAATTTTCCTTCCAAATTCAACATCGGAAGGGAGTGCGCCATGCGAACGCTGACGCACTTTCCAGATTACCGCGGCGCGCCCCTTGCAAATGTGAGTCGGGGACGCATAGGTGTTCGCCGATTCCAAACCCCCCTCAGCCGCTTACGTTGGCCGTCGAGAAGTCGGACACTCCGATGGAACCGGGACCGGCTGACGGGGTTTTGAATCTGCCGCGGTCTGTCTGGATCCGGGAACAGATGATGGATGAGTCATTGGTGTCCTTGCGGAAGCGGTCTGCTAGGGACAATGGGAGTCCGAGTACGGCTATGGGGCCGCAAACCGCTCTCCGAGATGGTCTGCTTATGTGGCGGGAGGGGTTCCAGGAACGTTGGCGCCTGGTGGTACCAACGTCCTTGCGATTCGAGTTGATTAGAACCCTCCATTGTGACACTCTCTTACATTTAGGGGTGCAGAAGACCTTGTTGACGTTGCAACGTCATTATTTTTGGCACGGCATGGCGACAGATGTCGTAGGGCACGTGCGCGCGTGCCCTGCGTGTGCACGACGTAAGCCGCCGAAACATCCTTACGTGCCGCCTCTCCAGTCGATTCAGGTGTCTCGAGTCAATGAATTGGTGGCACTGGACATATTGGGACCTTTTCCACCATCGGCGAGGGGTAATAAATATTTGCTGGTAGGGGTTGAGTACCTCTCCCGTTGGCCGATGGCCTGGCCGTTGCCCGATCAGTCGGCCGCGGCCATTACCGACGCCTTTTTGTTTGGGTATATTATGGATAAGGGGGCGCCTGAGAGACTCCTCACGGACCAGGGCAGGAATTTCTCTTCTAAATTATTGGCGGAAGTGTGCGCGGGCCTTGGGACTAAGAAAGTACGGACATCCCCATACCATCCGCAGACGGATGGTATGGTTGAACGGCTGAACAGGACATTGTCTGCCATGCTTTGCCATACCGTGAGTGAACAACAATCAGATTGGGATCTGCACATCCCCGGGGTGCTTTCGGCGTACAGGATGACGCCTCATGCGGCTACAGGATATTCGCCGTTTTACCTTATGTATGGTCGGGAAAACGTGCCGCCGGTGGATGTGCAATTGGGAACTGGGGTGAAGGGACCTCGTAAACCACTTCCTGAATACATTCAGGACACGGTTCGCCGAGTCACGGAGGCGCGGGAGAATGCCCGCGTGGCTACGGCCAAAGCCCAGGCCCGGAACGAGCGATATGCGCGACGGTCTGAGGGGGAGTGCCCTTGGAAGGTTGGGGACCTAGCCTGGCTTCATTGTCCACAGGTACGTCCGGGGACCTCGCCGAAATTGCACAAACCCTGGCATGGTCCCGTACGCCTCATTGCGGTTCCCAACCCACAGTCAGCACGCGTCCAGATTGGGTCTCGTCGCTGGATTGTGCATACGTCGCGCTTGAAACCATATGTTGCTCCCTTACATGATGCGTCATCCCCCAATGTTGCCTTGCCGGGGTCTGTTGCTGCTGACTCTCCCCTGCCTGCGTCCATTGATCTTGCTAGAGCGCCTGTCGTACCTGTTCCAGACAGGCCGGCCGTGACATTGCGGGGGACGAGGGGCCCTGCTCGGAGGACGCCTGCCAGGTCTGCGGGACCTTCGAGCCCTGCAGCCCTTCCGACCCAGCTGCGGGCACGGTCACAGGACAAGCCCAAGACTAACTCTTTAGGGACACGGGACGTCGGTGGACTTCCAGCTGCGACAGGGGGATTACCCCCTGTCATTCCTCGACTTTCATCGCGTTCCCGTTCTGCGAGTGGGCCGCCGACCGTCCGGGACGGGCCGGCGACCCGCACACGTTCCAAATCGCTTACGTTTCGTTGATTGTTGCTGTCTTGTTATTTTTTTTCTTACAGTTGTATTTATTGCATGCTTTTTGTACGTTCGTTGATGTTAATTGCGTTGTTGTTGTTGTTCTTGCTGTTACATTGTATGCTTAGTGTCCTTTAGGGGGGGAAGCTCGGTTCGCCGCATTACGATTTGCTATTGGTCAGCCGAGGTCGGCTGGGATTTTTCTACGGGGGAGGGTGGTGTAATGCGGGCGTAAGCGACCTTCCGGATGTGACGTCACGGGGGGTGGAGTCATGTGACGTGGGTGGAAGGTTCGGGTCCTTAAGCGGGTAAACCGGAAGGGGAAGTCAGTCGGGGTGTGAGCGGAAAAGAGTGAGGCCACGCGGGCGGGTGAGAAGAGGGGGGGGCGCCGACGGCCATCGGGAGCCAACCCCGAAGACAAGAGGAAGCTGCGGAGTGGTGTGCAGCTGCAGAGGAGACAGCCAGAAGGGCTGCGTGTTAGAGGCAGCGGTGTGGCTGCCAGGAGGAGCTGCGGAGAGAGAGAGAGACAGCACGAGGCTGTCAGAGCTGTGGAGAGAGAGGAGTTGCAGCGAGTACAGCCAAGGGGGGCTGTGTGAGAGAAACAGCAGCGGGGCTGCTGTTGTGGATCGGGCCGACATTGGAGTCAGCACCGTGGAGAAGCTACAGAGTAAAGACAGCCGTGTGGGTGTACAGCACGAACCGAATAAAGGACACTGAGCCAGACATCGTGGTCCAGTCGTTTATTACAGTAGTACTAATCACATATCTGCATTTCCCATAAATATGCTAAATTCCTCTTGATATGCAAATTATTTTGTCAAGGCGCTCTTCCCCTTCCAACCCAGCTTAAATATACGCTCCAAGCGTGGTGGTGTTTCATTCAGACGCTGTCTCCCCGACAGACCTGGTCTTCACCTGAGGACGGCTGCTTGCGTTGTGGCCGAAACGTCGTGAGAATTATTTATTATGTTATATTTTTGTTACTTCCCTTCTACGTGACTTTACCGAAAGAACCAAGAAGACGTTATTTTCTTCTTTACGGAAAAGTTTAACTGCTTAAAAAAAGACACCAAGAGCCTCATTCCGTGACCAGGAACTGAACCCAGACCGCAGCACTGAGAGCTTCGAATTTTAATCACCAGACCACCAGGGAAGTTGTTAGATATTCCTCCACGTGTCCTGCTGTCCCGCATCATCACCAGGCTTGATCTTCGATTGCTGACTGAAGTGTTCCCCAGGCAGTCGCCATCTCTTATGGTTTCACGATTCCACGTAAATCTTGTGAACAGATTCCAATTCACCATCAACTCTCGAGCGAGCTCCCGGTGTTGGAGGTGCCAGGATAGCAGGACACGTGGAGTCACCTCCAACAGCTTCACTGGTAGTCTAGTGGTTAGGATTTGCCATT
This sequence comes from Lampetra fluviatilis, assembly GCF_964198595.1. Classification (NCBI taxonomy): domain Eukaryota; kingdom Metazoa; phylum Chordata; class Hyperoartia; order Petromyzontiformes; family Petromyzontidae; genus Lampetra; species Lampetra fluviatilis. Next base: position 886,943 of record NC_136288.1, read on the forward strand.
TCACCGCAGCTGCCTGGGTGAAAATCCCTGTCAAAGAACACTTTTTACTTAAAACTTTCGTGACTGCAGGAATTCATATTCTTGGTTCGTTAGGTGAAGTCACGTAAATAGAAAACAAATAAAAAAAATGCAATTAAAAAGAATAAAAATAAAATAAAGATAAAAATGCATTGCAAATTATGAAAGAAAAAAACCAACAATAAACACAGTTAAATAAAATAAAAAATTCGAAGGTTTTTTGCTTTTATTATTTTCAATTGATTTTTAATTTTGTCCTCGTATTTTTTTCATTGTATGGTTTTTTGCTTTTATGATTTCCCATTATTTTTTTTATTTTTGTTACTTTAAAAAAATATTGTCCTTTGCATTATGTTTACTTTGTATTTCTATTTACGTGACTTTACCGAATTAATCAATAATATACATACTTTTCATTGAGGCATTCGTGGAACTGCTTTGAAAATGAATCCAAAATAGTATTTCCCTTTCGGGGATTCGATTCCTTGCGGGGGCGGAGGGAGCGCCAAAACCTAACCAGTTGCCACACCAGGGAAATGGGTGATTGTGCCTCCACGTGTCCTGCTGTCCCGCATTATCACCAGGCTTGCACTTCGATTGCTGACTGAAGTGTTCCCCAGGCAGTCGCCATCTCTTACGGTATCACGATTCCACAGTCAATCCCGTGAACAGATTCCATTGCTCCATCAACTCTCGAGCGAGCTCCCGGTGTTGGAGGTGCCAGGACAGCAGGACATGTGGAGACACCTAAACCAGCTTCCCTGGTGGTCTAGTGGTTAGGATTCAGCGCTTTTATCCCCGCGGCCCGGGTTAGATTCCCGGCCAACGAACAATTTTTTTCATAATTAAAAACGTTTTCTTTTTTATTAACCAATTATCATATGTTATTGTGTTCTTTCAGTAAAGTCACGTAGAAAGAAAATAAATTAAATAGAGAACGACGTTTCGATTGCAACACAAGCAGTCGTCATCAGGTAGAACTAAATTTGAGAGAGAGATAAAACACAGACATGGAGACAGACAAGCAGTGAGAGACAACACAGAGATACACAGATAGACACACAGAGACCCAATACTTCTGTGTCCTGGCCTTAAATAGAGAGATAGGGGGCGGGGCAGAGAGAGAGGTGGGTCTGCTGGAGCAGAGAAATTAGCATGTCAATGAGAGAGCTGTGTGAAAATCCACCTCGCGGCGGCAAGCAAAATCCACCTCGCGGCGGCAGGGTGGATTTCCACACAGCTCTCTCATTGACATGCTAATTTCTCTGCTGCAGCAGACCCACCTCTCCCTCCCCACTCTCTCTGCCCCCTCTCTCGATTTAAGGCCACGACACAGAAGCATTGGGTCTCTGTGTGTCTATGTTGTGTGTTTTTCTTTGTGTGTCTGTCTGTGTGTCTGTGTTTTGTCTCTCTCTCAAATTTTGTTCTACCTGATGACGACTGCTTGCTTGTGTTGCAATCGAAACGTCGTATTCTATTTAATTTATTTTCGTTCTCCATGACTTTACCAAAAGAACCAAAGAGTAATTCCTGCAGTCACGAAAGCTTCAAATAAAGTGTAGTGTAATCGCTTAGAACAAGACACAAAGAGCCTCATTCCCTGACCGGGAATTGAACCCAGGCCACAGCACTGAGAGAGTCGAAGTTAACCACCAGAACACCAGGGAAGTTGGAAGACGTACCTCCACGTGTCCCGCATCATCACCAGGCTTGATCTTCTACTGCTGAACAAAGGCTTCCCCAGGTAGTCGCCATCTCTTACGGTCTCACGATTCCACAGTCAATCCCGTGAACAGATTCCGTTGCTCCGACAACAGTGACGATTATTTGAACCGGTTCCTGGGCTTCCCTTAGTTCAACTCTGTCTCAAATGAGTACTTGGGGAGATAAGAAATGGTCGGGCGTGGTGATAGGTCCTCGCTAACAGCACTTGGCCCTGCAAACTGTTAAGGCTACACGGTTGATATTTGTCTTTCCGGCAAAGGGTGAACGCACTCCGTTACGAACCCGGCGGGCCAAGTTCAATTCCCGGTCACGGCCAGTGGCAGTGGCGACTATTTGAATCTCAGATGAGTACCTCGTATGATTTGTAAGCATCGTTACTTGGGAGACAAAAGCGCCTGGGCGTGGTGCTGGTCACTCACCCCCTTGTGTGCCGTGCCGGCCTTCATTGGTGGTCACTTATACTTGCCCAGCAGTCTGTTAAAGGCTATAATCATCGGTCTCATTCGTCTGAAAATCGAAAGCATCTCTCCGTGTATCTTTAATGTTGTGGTCATTGCAAACATGATGCCTTGAATAAAGGTGTCAGTTTTGTACCAGTTAAAAGGGTAAAAACCTTCCATTATTATTTAAATAAAGTGTTATGAGTAAGTTGTGCAGTAAATCGTGATAAATCCCGCACCTCCGATAAGCGCGGTTGGCTACGTACGGTGCGAAGTAAGTTTAACGCACATACATAAATCCAACGACGTCAGCTCAATGGATTGAGGGCATGTACAATCTTAAGCTTACATTAAATGTCGGGGCAGATTACGATCTCCATTATTCGCGACGCAAAGTAAGGGCACCAACCGCGTACATGCGTATATGGTTCAGGGCTACAATTAAACATGATCCCGTGATGCTACGGAGTCGCTACAGAGCGCGCTAGGTATAAGTAGCCTGCCTGTTGCATGTCCGATTTCTCGTCGTGTTATGGGGGTCACAGCTCACTGGAGGCGGTGATGGCCAATCTGTCGACTTTTTGGCTCGAGACCTAAATGCAATGTAGAACTTTAGGCTGAATCTGCCCTATTAGTAAAAACAATTACAGTAACCTCCTTTTCAGGTCGTAATTTTTAGGGAATCAAATATGAACAAAAAAATATATATATGGTAGTCGGATTTTGTCGGTTAAGTGTGTCGTCGTAGTAGTTATAATTTACAACGGGCAGCAAAGCCGTGCAGTGTCAGTACAGACACACGGACTAACTACGATACTCGTTCAATCACGATGTATCACGTGGTGTCGGCCTTCCCTCGCACGGTTGGCTTACACCCGGTGCGAAAGAAGTTCAACACACATACGTGAGATACAGTATGCGATTATGAGCCAGTAATGGGAATTCATCATTCCTATGGCGGGGACAAGTTCGTTTATAGGACATCCACGGTTTACTTGTGCCACAAGTGATATTGATTTTATCGACACCCGATAGGATGATGGGCTGAGTCAACCCCCCCCCCCCCAAACAGGATAGATATGATGGTCATGTTGATATCGTATTTGAAGCACCGTTTTGAATGTGGCGAGGAGATGTTATCTCCCGATCTTGGTACGGAGGAGGTCGTGGGTTCGATCCCGGACATTAACGGTGTCTCTTTGTATTCTCTCCGGATCACTTCGCTTTTGCCCCCTCCTCCCCATTCAGAATCAACACGCGCTTATATTATTTGCCCGCGACGATAAATCCCCACGTGTGATGATGATGATGTGAGCCAATTCGACGAGCTATCATGCGTGGCTGGGTCGCCTCTTATAAAAGAGCCAATAGCTCAATGGCCTTCACCTGGTAGACACAATTGTCGAGTTCATTTCTCGGACATCAGGGCGATGAGGATGTGGCAGGCGTTGTGTGGAAACCCGACAAACAACAGCTGAGAATCGAATTCGCAGTGATGTGAAAACTTGTTTTTCCGCAGCCATAAACCGACGTGGTTCCAGCAGCGGGCTCCATAAGCCATCACAAAGCCGCACTGCTGCACGGCGTCTCTGTATTGCACATCCCTCGCTTTTGCGCCGAGAGCTTATGAGAGCGCTGTTCACGCAAACAGCCGCGATCGGTAATGTCCACCAATCAACGAATGCGTTCTGTTCAATCACCACATGATTCAGCTCGACATTTTGGGTGAAGAATGCACGGCCCTTTTTCTGTCAATTCCACTGCTGGATGAAAGTGACCTTGCATTGACCGTACTTCACCATGCTGGTCAGCGGCGGGTCAGTGAAGTAAGGGGGGAAGCCCCTGTACGATGAACTGTGATATCACTCGCCACTCGTTGCGCGGGTGAAGACAACAACACAAAGAGATCACGCGTAACAAAGAGACGCGAATCGTGAGATGCCCCGTGACTCAAGTTAGAGACAAGTTTAGAATTCCCCATGCGCGGCTTGCGGGCCGTTAACGCGTGCGTGTCGCATGCGCAAATCGGAAAAACACTTGGCCGTGCTGAAGCAGAGAGGGCTGATGGTATAGCTGATGACGACGACGATGATGATGAAGGCAGTGAGACAAACAACACGAACACCACCACCACATCGCGCGGCCTGTTTCGAAGCGGCGCGACGGGTTTGTAGAGGGCGGCTGTGAATGGATAAAGCCGCGCGTGCTGTCAACAGCTCCTTGCCGTCGTCACAGCCGCGGGCTGCAGCGCCTGGTGGCCGCAGAGCCGCAGAAGCGCATCGCGTGCCCAACGCGTCTCGAGTGTCGCCTTGCAGCGCCTCTCGATTCACTCAATCTCTTCCCTGCTCCCTGCACCCCCAATCCACCCTTCCCATACCCTCCCCACCTCCTAGACCCACCGACACAACCCCCTTCAGCCACCAACACCCCCCCCCCTTTCAGGTATACGCGCGGATTCTCCCTCCGCCGTCCGTCCATCACCCCACCGCCCCTTCCTCCTCGCTCTCTCTTCACGCTCTCTCCCTCCCCTCCCTCTCTCTTTTAGCAGCCTTGCTCGCTTTCTTGCTCTCTCCCTCGTATGCTACAGTACTCTCATTTCGCCCCATTCATTTGCTTAGCGCGAGCTGCGGTTAATAATACAAAGAGACCCCCCCCCATCGCCCAACATCAATTTGAGATGTCAATTCTGGGAAAACACTCATACGGCTGGCAGGTATGTTGCGCTCATTATGCTCAACGGGATTCGTATTCTTGATTCGTTCTTCTGTATGTCAGGTGGTGTCGTTGTAGGTGGTGTTGTTGGCGGTGTTGTTGTTGGTGGTGTTGTTGGCGGTGTTGTTGGTGGTGGTGTTGTTGGCGGTGTTGTTGGTGGAAACAGCGCGAAGAAGAGTCGAGCAACTGGCTGAGACAGACGAGAGATGGAAGTATGCGAGGCTGGCGGCATCAGAGGCTCAGTTGCCGACTGGACTGGCGGCGGCTCCTCGGGTTATTTGGCAAATAATTAATAACCTCGTCCCGTAATGGTTCTTAACAATCTGGCCCCGCCAGCGATGGTGGTGGTGAGTGAGGGGGGGGGGGTGATCGGGGGGGGGGGGGTAACGGGCGGGGGGGGTTGATCGGGGGGGGGGGGGGGTGTTCCAGCTAACGACTCAGCGGCTACTCTCACGCCCGTGTTTTACATCCGAGCCAGCGAGGTGTTCATAAAGCGCGAGAAGTCGTGGCGGCAGACGCGATGGTGGTGGTGGCGGTGGTGATGGTGATGTTCGTGGGGAGCGGTGGCGCAGCGGTTAGCACTGCGCTACGAACCCGGTGACCCGAGTTCGATTCTCGCTCACGGCCGACGCCGCTGACGATGTATTCCGAACCGGTGCCGGTCCTCCCCTAGCGCTGACTCAGCCTCCAACGAGTACCTGGCGCGGTGTAAACTTCGCCACTGAGAGAGACAAAGGCGCTCGGGCGTAGTGCTGGCCACCCCACCCCCTCTCGAGCACCGTGCCGGTCTTCATAGGTGCTACTTGCTAACAGCACTTTCCCCTAACAGTCTGTTAAGGCTATACGGGGGATCTTTGTCTTTGGTGGTGATGATGTTGGTGTAAATGTACGGAGGGCTAGTGCCTATAGCGCCTGTGGTGCCTCGCTTCCCCTGTACAGCACACACACCGTGCACCCCGTGATCTGAGGCACTGTTGAACGATCATTTGCATTGTTGACATTATTAACAAAGCTACAGAGGAAAACACCCTGAGCGTGACGGGGGGAGGCGGTGGGGAAAGTGGCCGTCGGTTGGGTTAATCCGAAGCGTAGCTCGAATTGAACATCTTCAGAGGTACGGGCGTGCTTTTAATTGATTGATTGGTTGAACCGTGGAGTGCTGCGAGCAACAGTGGCCGTGTAATTGAGCACCTGTGGTGTTGTTTGAGTTGTGTCGCGTTCATTGTTAATTGTGCTCACGCGCCGTCGCTTATCTTATCTTCGTGTTATTTATATAGCGCCTAAACGGAGGCGCTTGAACAAGAGAATTAAGAATGCTGCGTCAAAACGCCGAATCCCCAGCACGCACACACACATCACTCGCACCACTCACACAACACACACACAACACACACACAACTCATGCACCACACACATACCACACACACACAACACACACACACCACACACATACACCACACATACCACACACACACAACACACACATACCATACACACAACACACACCCCACACACATACACCACGCACACACACAACACACACACAACACACACATACCACGCACACACCACACATACCACACACAACACACACAACACATACACCACACACACACTTACCACACACAAGACATACCACATATACCACACATACAGCACACACAGCACACACACAGCACACACACACAACACACACACACAACACACATACCACACACATACACTACACATACCACACCCACACAACACACACACCACACACAACACACACACACCACACACATACCACACACACACAACACACACCACACAAACACACACACACCACACACATACCACACACACAACACACACACATCACACACACATCACACACAACACACACACCACACACACATATCATACACACAGCACACACACAACACACACAGCACACACACAACACACATACCACACACACCACACACACATACCATACACACAGCACACACACACAACACACACAACACACATACCACACACATACACCACACACCACACACAACACACACACCACACACAACACACACACACCACACACACACACACCACACAACACACACACAACACACACATACCACGCACACACCACACATACCACACACAACACATACACCACACACACACTTACCACACACAAGACATACCACATATACCACACATACAACACAGACAGCACACACACGCAACACACACACAACACACACACAACACACATACCACACACATACACCACACACACACAACACAACACACACCACACACAACACACACACAACTCACGAACCACACACATACCACAAACACACCACACATAACACACACAAACACCACACATAACACACACACACACACCACACATATCACCCACACACAACACGCATAACACACATACCACACGCAACACACCCACAACACCCACACGTACCACACATACCACACACACGCAACACACACACAACACACACACAACACACACACACACACCACGCACATACCACACACACACCACACATACCACACACAACACATACCACGCACACACCACACATACCACACACAACACATACACCACACACACACGTACCACACACAACATATACCACATATACCACACATACGACACACACAGCACACACACACAACACACACACACAACACACACACAACACCACACACACAACACACACATACCACACACATACCACACACATACAACACACACAACACACACACAACTCACGCACCACACACATACCACAAACACAAACACACCACACATAATACACACACAAACACCACACATAACACACACACACACCACACATACCACCCACACATACCACACAACACACACCACACAAAACACACACGCACCACACACATACAACACACACACAACACACACACAACACACACACACATCACACACAACACACACACACAACTCACGGACCACACACATACCACAAACACACCACACATACCACACACACATCACACACAACACACACAAACAACACATACGCAACACACACAACACACATACCACACACATACACCACACACACAACACACACATACCACACATATACCACACACATACCACACACACAACACACACAACACACGCACACACCACACACAACACACACACAAATCACGCACCACACACATACCACAAACACACCACACATAACACACACAAACACCACACATAACACACACACACCACACATGCCACACACAATACATACCACGCACATACCACACATACCACACACAACACACATACCACACACACAACACACATACCACACACAACACCCACACGTACCACACATACCACACACACACAACACACACACACCACGCACATACCACGCACACACCACACATGCCACACACAACACATACCACGCACACACCACACATACCACACACAACACATACACCACACACACACTTACCACACACAACATATACCACATATACCACAAATACAACACACACAGCACACACACACACAACACACACACAACACACACAACACGCATACCACACACATACACCACACACACAACACACACATACCACACACATACAACACACACAAAACACACACACACATCACACACAACACACACACACAACACACACACAACTCACGCACCACACACATACCACAAACACACCACACATAACACACACAAACACCACACATAACACACACACACCACACATACCACCCACACATACCACACAACACACACCACACACCACACACATACAACACACACACAACACACACACAACACACACACAACACATAACACACATACACACACACACACATCACACACAACACACACACACAACTCACGCACCACACACATACCACAAACACACCACACATACCACACACACATCACACACACAACACATACGCAACACACACACAACACACATACCACACACATACACCACACACACAACACACACATACCACACACATACCACACACACAACACACACAACACACGCACACAACACACACAACACACACACAACACACACACAACACACACAGCTCACGCACCACACACATTCCACAAACACACCACACATACCACATACACATCACACACAACACACACACACAACACACACACCACACATACCACCCACACATACCAAACATACACAACACACACAGCACACACACAATACACACAACACACACACACACCACACACACACAACACACACACCACACATACCACCCACACATACCACACAACACACACACAACACACATACCACCCACACATACCACCCACACATACCACACAACACACACAACACACACAACACACACACCACACATACCACACATAACACACACACACAACACACACAACACACACACAACACACATACCACCCACACATACCACCCACACATACCACCCACACATACCACACAACACACAACACACACACCACACATACCACACATAGCACACAACACACACAACACACACACAACACACACACACACAACACACACACCACATACCACACACTTGCTCGTCCCCTCGGTGTGTACGCGAGGGCACGTGTCGCGTTGTGGAGGCGGCGGCGCGTTCACGGGCGGCGCGCACCGTTCACTTCGAGGAGTTGGTTAAACGAATCCCTCGCTCGTCGCAAATGGAAAGGCGCGTCCCAGGTCACTCGATACGCTTCAATTGCCCGACTATTCTGTTGGCTGTGTTATTTTCAGGACTAGTAACCGATACAACTGCTAATGCGCTCTCTCTCTCTCTCTATGATATTCGCACAATGCGTCTGTACTTCATGATGTATGCACAATTCTTCCATATGTACTCAAAGGGATACCGCAAAATGCCTGTATACGCGCAATATGGTATGTGCACGATACGTCTCTGTACGCACTCTATGGTATGTGCACGATATATGTTTGTATGTACTCCTTTGGAGTAGCACACTACCTCTAGACGTATTCTATGATCTACCACAATACTCCTATACGTACTCTGTGGTGCATGCTCATCACTCCTATACGGACTCTGGTGTATGCACGATACTTCTTTACGTATACACTATGGTACAGTATATACACAACACTCTATGGTGTAACACACTGCTTACATGCGTATACTCCATTGTACGTGAACATCGCTTAGATCGGTATTCTATTTGTCATGCACAATACCTCTACAGTACTCTATGGCATATACACAACAGTGGGCACGGCACGACTACCTGTATAGCGACTGATTGTGGTTTTGACAGTTCAGAATATAAGTTCAACTAATCCGATGTTTCTTTGTGTGGTGTATGTGGCCAAGTGATTTGGAAATGAACACTCTAGCTAAGTCCTCTCTCACTTTGTCTTCTGCGTTGACATATCGTGCGATACGTGTGCATACAGGACAATCTTTGTGCATCAGCTGGCAAATGTACTGTCATCATAGGGTGAAGCATGGTCAAACAACCCCCATTGATCGACGCCGCATGGGGATGAAGGCTTTCATCCAGCGGTGGATTGACAAAGGGCTTCATCGTATTTAATGTTAGATAAATAATAATACTATTACTACCTTAATTGGACTTTCATAAACTTTCCATAATCGCATAATCTCATTAATGAAACCAAGTTTATAGACGAGACTTGTGGAATTGTTGTGACTGGCCTGATGATACTCGGCAACGTACTTTGTATTCCTTCTTTTTCTTCTTCTAAATTTCAAAAAACGAATTATAAATTCGTCCACGTGTTACGACTGCAATGAATCGCCTTGAACACGTGTTCTCATTCAGTGACGCTGACCTCTAATCGCACGCGTACTGGAGATGGACATCGTGGGAAGGACGTGTATGTTTGTCAATTTATTTAGTAATTAGACCACAACAGACCGAAGCATCATGTTTTGACGGGGAATAATGTAGTAGGTTCGTACCTATAAGCCGGGGAAATCAGCGAATTAAGATACGCAATAAGCATTTTTTTTACATTTGAACGCAACTGAGAGTATATAATGCAAAGTTTGTAACATAGTGGACAGAGCTAAATGAAAGGGAGGTCATGATTGCTGACGTCTTTGAGACATGGTACGGCATAGTAGATATATTTTAGTCATTCCCTGAAAGAAAGTGTGTTTATTTTAGTATATGGCTGTAGGTTGCAGACACGCTATATATTTTAATCACGCGTAGGTTATGGCAAGCGATACTTGTTGAATGCATAGGAACTCAGGCTGGATCTCTAACTTATATTATCAACGTTGCCATTTCATATTGTACGCGTTATTTGTACTTTTTAAACCCACGGTAAGATTAAGCTGTGGGTGAGTGCGTGAATATTTCTTACGTACCCATCAGCGGGTATTTTTGTTTATATTTTAAATACAATGTGTTTGTTTCCACTATCATTAAATAACGTGGATTGGACATGTAACATTATTCTAACATAAAATAGATACAATATAAAGATGTGTCATCACCCGAGAAGTCACCGTTCTTAAGGTATTGGGTTGTTTTTTTTACTTTTAGTGCAGTTGTTGACAAGTGCGATTTATAATCGATTTGGCTTAGGAGTAACCAAAAAAATCTATGATGAGTTATGATGTTGGCTATGAAAACCCGCGTGTTTTTAATTGACGACCGATTTCAGCTTTGTGTACCTATGGCGCTGTCAATTCAGCGTTACAAACGTATTGTAATCATAGTAATTGTGTTATGTATAAAATAGTGCACACATTGCAGCAAAAACGGACACAACGTAAATGTAACTTACACAAACACGCCAGGCTGCGTTAGGTAGGTATAACACTGTTTAATTAAGGTTTGCAATGAACACTTTGGTTCATGCACGACAAAATCTCTTCTGTCTTCTACACCGATGTAAGGCTGCCACTATCGCAGGGCCCGACTAATGGGAAGGTGATAAATAATAACACAGCACATGCATGCTTCTTTACATAAAGATAATCCCGCGGCCTGTACAGAAGCGAAATGCCATTTGGTGAGTTACATGAGTTCCCATAAATGTTTAAAATTCAACAAAAAAGTCGTGATATATGCCTACATTAAATTGTCTTTTTAAATATATACAGACCGATAACTTTGCAAAAGTGAAGTTTGAGAAATGTATTTTGTTTTGGCAGAACTTGTATTGAATCTGTTGCAGCGCTGTTAGCGATATCCACTCCGTGCATGGTCCAGCATTGCTCATGGGTTGGTGTGTTGCCTCTGATAGGAAGCCTGTTCCGTGTTGTTTATGTGTGGGATCAGGCAAAACCAAAATAATGTCTGTCTACACAGCAATGGGCAGGAGGCAGTTAATCACCGTTTATATTCTCATTCGACCGCAACAAACTAAATTCAATACCGAGCCTTCTCTTCGCGAAGCAGATACATTACCACGTGAATAGCTACGATGGCGAAAGTAACGTTTTATATAGAGGTATTTAAAACGTCTACGTGTTAATGCTATTTTAAATCACCTCCCATTGACACGTATCAGGTATAATCAAGCAATGCACAGTGAGTCATTGGCATTGATATACAGAATCACTTTTAGCCGCCGAGCAACTGAAATGGCACCGATGAAGGAAGAAGCAACTCTTAGGAGGCAGCGGTGGCGAAGCAGTTGGCGCGCTGCACTGTGAATTCGGCTTCCCGAGTTCGATTCGCGGCCATGGCTAACATCAGTGGCGAGTGCTGTACGTGAACGGGGTCTCGGGCCCCTCCCTTACCAAGCGGCGTTGGCCAGCGTGGTGAAGTATGGTCAAACCAACCACGCAGTGGAAACTTTGTTGTTATTTGTAAAGCAATCATTGTGGCTACGTGTATATTTTCAACATTCCGAGTGTTAACTTTGCGAATAGCACCCCACCCCCACTCACCCCCCATCCCGAAGACAGCCGCACGTCTTCACATCTCACCCTATCGGTATAACCACCGACGCAGGTAGCGCATTTGCAAGCGTTGCGTTGTTGTTTATTGGACACGCAGGGCCACGGCTGTCGTTAACACGCGCAAAGGGAAGCACCGCGGGCGATTTTTTTTCCCCCCGCGGAAAAAAATGAGGAATTATCCGCCTTGCTGGGGATGCTCCATCGCACGAAGAAGAAGAACGACGACATCCTCCCCCCTCCCCGACTTCACTGGTGCGGCACTTGATGTTGGAACGTCACGGAGATTCTCCGTCGCCGTAAGCGTCGCGCTGTCTTTGTCGTGAGGCGTTGCCACCGAGGCGAGCTCGTGCAGGCCAAGCCCGACACGTCGCAATGGGGTCGCGGGCTGCTTGACGCGTCGGTCTGTCAATGGATTCTCAACGGCGTTTGGGTTTTCACTTTCCAACACGCCGGCGTGCTCAAGCCTTGACTAATTGACACGTCTTCATTTCTCCGGCAAGCCTTACGAATTGGCTATGTCCCGGTGGTGGGGAGGTTTAACGACACATTTATATTAAAGCGATCCCACTCCCGCCCCAAAAACTACTTTATTACGGACAATGTTGAGCTCTTGTCAACATCGCGAGTGGTTATATTGACCAGACTTCACCACGTGGACACAAGTGACGATATGTGCAGTGGACACCTGCGGGCGATCTGCCACATGGATCGTGATGATGATGATGACGTCACAACGTAGGTGAGTGTGGGTTGGTGAGTGGGTTGGTGAGCGTGGGTTGGTGAGTGTAGGTTTGTGTGGGTTAGTGAGTGTGGGTTGGTGTGGGTTGGTGAGTGTGGGTTGGTGTGGGTTGGTGAGTGTGGGTGGATGTGGGTTGGTGAGTGTGGGTTGGTGAGTGTGGGTTGGTGAGTGGGTTAGTGAGTGTGGGTGGGTGTGGGTTGGTGAGTGTAGGTTGGTGTGGGTTAGTGAGTGTGGGTTGGTGTGGGTTTGTGAGTGTGGGTTGGTAAGTGTGTGTTGGTGAGTGTAGGTTGGTGAGTGTGGGTTAGTGAGTGTGGGTTAGTGAGTGTGGGTTGGTGAGTGGGTTAGTGAGTGTGGGTTGGTGAGTGTGGGTTGGTGAGTGTGGGTTGGTGAGTGTGGGTTAGTGAGTGTGGGTTGGTGAGTGTAGGTTGGTGAGTGTGGGTTGGTGAGTGTGGGTTAGTGAGTGTGGGTTGGTGAGTGGGTTGGTGAGTGTGGGTTAGTGAGTGTGGGTTGGTGAGTGTGGGTTGGTGAGTGGGTTGGTGAGTGGGTTGGTGTGGGTTAGTGAGTGTGGGTTGGTGTGGGTTGGTGAGTGTGGGTTAGTGAGTGTGGGTTGGTGAGTGTGGGTTGGTGAGTGGGTTGGTGAGTGGGTTGGTGAGTGGGTTAGTGAGTGTGGGTGGGTGTGGGTTGGTGAGTGTAGGTTGGTGTGGGTTAGTGAGTGTGGGTTGGTGTGGGTTTGTGAGTGTGGGTTGGTAAGTGTGTGTTGGTGAGTGTAGGTTGGTGAGTGTGGGTTAGTGAGTGTGGGTTAGTGAGTGTGGGTTGGTGAGTGGGTTAGTGAGTGTGGGTTGGTGAGTGTGGGTTGGTGAGTGTGGGTTGGTGAGTGTGGGTTAGTGAGTGTGGGTTGGTGAGTGTAGGTTGGTGAGTGTGGGTTGGTGAGTGTGGGTTAGTGAGTGTGGGTTGGTGAGTGGGTTGGTGAGTGTGGGTTAGTGAGTGTGGGTTGGTGAGTGTGGGTTGGTGAGTGGGTTGGTGAGTGGGTTGGTGAGTGTAGGTTGGTGTGGGTTAGTGAGTGTGGGTTGGTGTGGGTTGGTGAGTGTAGGTTGGTGAGTGTGGGTTAGTGAGTGTGGGTTAGTGAGTGTGAGTTGGTGAGTGTGGGTTGGTGAGTGTGGGTTAGTGAGTGTGGGTTGGTGAGTGTGGGTTGGTGAGTAGGTTGGTGAGTGGGTTGGTGAGTGTGTGTTGGTGAGTGGGGAAAGGGTCCGGGACAGGTTTAAATATCGAACGTCACAGATGTCAGCCGTGGCCAGGAATCAAACTCAGGTTGGTTACGGGGCTCGGATGAGCAGTGCGCTAACCATTGCGCCACCACTTCCCCCCTCGCCCCACACTAAACACAGTAATTCTTGTACATATTTTAAAACGTGCATGGCTATCACCATTATTCAAAACGTGAAAGGTTCGCAATTCATATTGTGTCAGCATCATACGCTCAATGTAAAAGTGTTTGTCGAAATAGGCAATTAACGACTACCGGTAACAACAACAAAAACACAACAACAAATGGCAGTTCTTTGTAAACAAACTGCTGGATGAGAGGGCCTCGCCACGCCGTGCCTGTGATCCAGCTTATTAGACCATACTTCACCACGCGGGTTGGCGGTGAGCCGCAAGACGGGTTCCGATATCAAAACATGCTTGTTTGCGTGTACTACAATGAATAATAATAATAGTGGTGTACGTATGTTGAACTTTGAGCTGGACTTGGCACTGGCTGCGAGTGTTTTTTTACGATGTCGCGTGGCTCACGAGGTCTCTCATTGGTCCCACCCCCATCCTCAGTTCGCCGCTTTTTTTGGTGGGGGGGGGGTGTGTGAGCGGGGGATCGCACGCGAGGCCAACGATGCGCCGTCACGATCGACGAGGGCGCCCGCGCGCCATTTGTGCCGCGACGCTTCACTTGAGTCCAGGACGCCGCTTGCCGAGCGACGCCCCCCACGAGAGACGTCGCATTCAACTCGCCCTCGCGTTCTCGACCGCCGCACGCCAATTTGTTCTCGTGCGGCGATAAAATAAGAACCACGTGGTCAAGTGGTACGCGGCGAACGCGGGTATAGGCGTGCACTGTGATCTAGTGGTAGTGCCTTACGCCGGAAATCCCCTGCTCCCAAGCCAGCCTTAACAGCACAGCTTCATAAAAACAAGTGTAGTTTGTAAAACAAAACAATAAGAATAGGATTGCAAATGTGGATTTGCTCTCCAACACACCGGCGTGCTGTACTAGTGACAGATTGGCCACGTTCTGTTTACGTGACAACCCCTTACTAGTTGGCCGTGTCGGGTGGTGGCGGGTTTAACGTCACGTTTACATTTATGCGATCTAACCAAAAATGAACCCTATATTATAAATAAGGATATGTTTGACCCTTTCTGGCAACAAAACGGGTGCTAGGATGTTTAAACACCAAATAGACGCACCTCTTGCAAGGCATTAAGGCTGCATTAGCAACACATAACTGTGGCAAAAGATGCAAACAAACACGCACTCATAATGTACGCATTGTCATTTTAAACGGAGATGTTGTTGTAATTTTTAAGATGCGGACGTCTTTGTAACAACGGCGTTTACTGCCCCCCCCCCCCCCCACGACTTGTCAATCAACTCCCTTCGTTGTGGTCTGCTGGCCGAGTCCATCCAACGCCGGTATCGCTCGCAAAGTCGACGGACGGGACCGATTCTGTAGGTGGGAGCTCCGTTGCGATTGGTCCACTGAGTGAACCACCACCACCACCACCACCCCCCACGCGCCACTACGCCTCCCGCCCCACATATGTCTCGTTTTGAACGTTCAATTCATTAACGTTTGCTCAATGCGCAAACTGGACGCGCTGGCTCGTACCGACGACTCCAAGTAGCAGTAATCGGTTTGCACCCCCACTGGTTGGAAGCATGCCGCTGTTATGCACGGGTGTGGAGCGGTGGGTGTAGTGGCTGGGCGAAACTGAGTTTCGAGTATTTAAAGTGTTTTTTTTGGCTGCTATAAATGTCTACGTGATATGCAACTTCGTTGAGCTATCATTTGTGGCGAGGTCGATTCTGAAAGAGAGAGAATGTAGCTCAGTCGGCCTTACCTGGTGAAATAAATATACAGTAGTTGATATTATCTTGGTTAGTATCGCGACACGAGTGTATTTGGCCACGGTCAACATCTTTAGTTGTAAGTGTCTAAGTGATGTCTGAAGCAATCCTGGAGCCCCACCACAAGCCCATTCACTAACACGTACTGACCGGCGTGGTGAAGTATGGTCAAACAACGCCACCCTCCCCCCCTCTCGTACCCATAATCGAGATGCCGTGGGAGGGCCATAATCCAGCAGTGGATTGACACACAGCGGCTGTAAAGAATGTATAATACTTGTTATTAGTATAATTTGCTGTTATGAAATACTACTGAAAATATAAATATACGGAGTAACTTCACCGGATCATGTCCATGCACCTCTGCGTTGGACACGGCTAACCGGTGCGGTATACATCACGCAACACGTGCGGTGGTGCATGTGTTTAAGGGATGCGTTTACGGCAGTGATTCTTAACCTTTACTGCAGCCTTGCACCCCTTTTGGTTCTCAATTATTGATTTATTTTAATTATAATGGTAATAAACGCACAGGGGTTTGATGAAACAAAGTCGTTGTACTTGCGCGCCCGTGCTAAATTTGTCTTTCGATGATTTACCTTCTCACAAAAAAAAAATCTGTCCACGTCTCGCACCCTCAAGGGGTGCGTGCACCCCAGGTTAAGAGCCACTGGTTTAAGGGATATGTTCAAGGAATATGTTTAAGGGATATGTTTAAGGGATATGTTTAAGGGGTGTGTTTAAGGGATATATTTAAGGGATGGACGTGGAAGGCGGTGTTCATCACTTAAATAAAATCCAAACTCACGTCCCATAACTCCAGCAGAAATAGTAGCGTCGACTGCGACTGCAGGTGTCTAATGATACACAGCGAATCATTATCACGAACGGTCCCATGCGGAGATTAAAGACGCGCACGTCGTGTTGCTATACCACTTGCGGTTGTACCCCTGTCTGTACACGTGCGGATATGATAATAGTACACAACGTGCAAACTCTCTTTAGCAATAAAAACACTCAGCGTCGTAATTGCGTGCACTCTAATGCATGGCTACTGATCGCTACGCGAGGAGGCTCACAACAATTAGCGATATATTGTCACGAGTAGTTTGCGGCGATTTTTGTCACGTGTCTTATTCTCAAAAGTCGTTTACCACAGGAGGTCCAGACCTTTATAACGAGGACATATTCCCCACGAACTTTAAAGGCAATATATACATGTATACTCGTGTGTAAAAAAATGCATCAAAAAACAACTGGTGTACTGAAAGTGTATGTTAAAATAGGTTCACGATAAGTGGGTGGCAATTTGCCGCACTTTTCTTAAGGATATCACATCATCATCATCATGGATTGTTACTCCGTCGGCCTATATACATTATTAATATATTACTTATATGCGACTCAGGTAATCGTTTAAGCTACCGTGCTGTGAAATGTCTTTACCTTTAGTTTGTCAACGGTATCACATGGAACGTTTACTGAACACCCGTGGAGTCGCGTGGTGATCGAGTTTGAAGACTGAGACGTCGTTACTAAGGTTCACACACACGTGTAAGGGGTACGATGGGTTCACGTGCTGCGGTAAGATATTTTAAGAAGCAGGCGTTGAGCATTGCGGCACCCCAGTTTCGTATGCTACTGGCCTCCGATTGGCACGGACGGCTACGTACGGTGCGAAAGAAGTTCAACATACACAAGTGGCCTCGGCAGCGCGGGAATGAGAGCTTTGTATCCCAAACCTGACTCCTCTGAGTTCGATTCTCGGTCACGGTTAAGATCAGTGACGCGATATCTGAACCGATCCTGGTCGCCCCCTCCCCTCCATCCTCACCCTTCCCCAGATCACCCCCCCCCCCACCGCCGCCGCCCCGTCTTCTGCACCAAGTAGTATTGACTCGCATGGCGAAGTATGGTCAGGCAACAGCCAAGACCGACGTGACTTGGTTCCGAGATCCGAGGCGTTCAACCAGTCGTGGAATGATGGACTGTACTGGACAAAGCATTACCGCTCTCATTTTCCCAACAGAGCTTAACTAACGTACGTAATTTTGGGATCCATCAAAAAGGTTTTGCTGTTTTTTTTTAACAAAGGAGATACGAATATATATCTATCTACATGAGGTTAGCAGATGAGAGCCCCCGATTCGCGCCACCACCACTACCACCACCACTACCACCACCACCACTACCACCACCACCATTACCGCCACTACAGCCACAACCCAGGCGCACGTTCGGCATCAAATTCTATTACTCGCCTGGATGCACGCCTGCCGCGAGACTCCAGACTCGCGACCTATAACGCCGCTCGTGACTCCTCAGGTCGCCAGCGTGGCGACAAGGTCACGATCACCATTTCGATCACCGCAGCGCGCGCGCTCTGCGTGTCGCAGCGCAACTGCCGGGATCGCCGAGTTTACGAAACAAGGAACCCCAACGCAGAAGACAAAAATCCCCCGTATAGCCTGAACAGACTGTTCGGGCAAGTGCTGTTAGCGAGCACCTATGAAGGCCGGAACATGAAGGGGGTGCGTGACCAGCACCACGCCCGGCCGCCTTTGTCTCCCCAGTGGCGATGTTTACACATTGCACCAGGTACTGCTTTTTAGGCTGTGAGCGGGAATCGAACTCGGGTTCACCGGGTTCGTAGCGCAGCGCGCTAAACGCTACATACCGCTCCCCACACACATTCGCTCACTCACGCACAGCCAACTGCACTTTATTAACAACGTGCAGCGACGACGCATTCCCTGTGACATATTTAACTCTCCCGCTCGTTCAATTCCCCGAATGTATCGACAATGTCAAAGTCAAAACGCACATTCACAGAGAGAATATGTCGATAGGAGTGGGTTTTTTCCCGGCCCAAGTCAAAACCCCGCGCCCGCTGTATACGCTGCGACGTAATTGCCAAAATTAATAATTGATTTTAATGCGGTGTGCTTACCTATTGCGCACAGCGGAGCGATGTTTTGACACCTCATAATCTGCCTTCCGCTTGCCCGTCGGCGAGGTCCTTGTGAACTTTACGTAAGCTAGTTACACAATGCGAGTTGCGCAAAGGCGGATTACTCCGCACAGCGATATCGGTTACAAAGCCCGCCGCGTACAATGCACGCGCATCTCGATACTCCCGTTGTGTGCACGAAGCTTTCGTGATGTTACTGCGTCGTAGGTCTTCACAGGATGTGCTGCTGTACAGATCTGTGATAGGGGGGAGGGGGGGAGTGTACCGCGTGTTGCCCGACGTTTCGTTTCCACGTGCTCGTTTGTGGATCTTCTTCAGACACTGAATTTTGGTTAATGCGAATGCTCGACAGTGGCGCGCTATGAACGTGGCCACAGGGGCCACGATTTGTGCGACTTAAATCAGCTACTCAGGGTGCCTTTGCAGAAGCTTTCAGCACGTGGAGCGAAAGGCCCGGTAGAGACAAACACACGAGACGCGGCACAACAACGAAAAACACATTGGAGAACACGCGCCTACGGCTCACTGCAGACAGCGCGTTTGCGACTAACGGTGATATTATTGTTAGTATCGGCGAGGTAGAGACAAATAGAGACTGAGGACACGACGCACTGTCGACTAGCTTAGCCATCCGCGTCGTACATCGTGGACCGATTCATTCCGTTCCGAGCCCTCTTCGTGCGCCGCGCCGCCGCGACGCGGGTGCCGTGCCGATGACGAGACGGCGCGAACGCGCGCGCGTTAAACGACGACGGCCACGCGCATCGCACAAAGGAAGTCTGCTTCCCTCGCTTGCTAAGGGGGGGCCGAGGTGGCAGGCAAAGGCATGAATGGGGGGGGGAGGGTGAAGCATAGAAGGTCTGAGGATTTGCGGTTCTGAGAGGGGAGTGAAAGATGTTTGCTCGTGCCACAGAATTACAGGAGTGCCCGGAGCGGTTTCACTTAATAGCGGCGGTGCAGTTAGAGCTCTCATCACCATCATCATCACCGCCGCACTTCGATCCCAGACTTTCGCGTGGCGCAAAAGCAGTGGGGCAACAACTGCGTTAAACACGGCGGCTCGCGACGTCTACCTCCACCATCCCCCCCCCCGCCCCCCGCGTGTGCCGGGGGTTTTGGCGTTGCGCGCTTTCGCCGACCGCCGACGATGCTCGCGCGCAGCGCGCTCGCTGTGACCCCGCAGCGGCGAGCCTCGCGCGCGCTCTCGTCGTGGCGGCGGGCGCGCGGCGTTGGCTGTCGAGAGCTGTCGCGCGGCTGTGTCTGTGCGCAGTGCTGTAGGCACACGTGGCCTGTGTGAGCAATGGCAGCTCACGACGACGACGATGATGCTGAGAAATTATATTTAGAAGACTGATGATCATTTTGATGATTATTTACAAACGACTTATGAATGATCATGATGATATATGACAGATAAAATTCATAATGGAATGATGGCGATTATGATAATGTAAGACATACATGATGATCAACATAACGATGATGATGGATTTAAAAGAAGAATAATGGTGATCATGACATACTTGATGGTAACGATTATTCATACGTTATGGCTTCTAAAACAACGACTATAACATATGATGATCGTGATGGTGATGCGCAGACTGCGATGTGTATATCACAGAGTAGATGATGGTGATGATGCGCGGACTGCGATGTGTATATCACAGAGTAGGTGATGGTGTTGGTGGTGATGGTGATGATGGTAATGATGATGGTGATGATGACGAACTGCAATGTGTATATGCCAGAGTAGATGATGGTGATGATGATGATGGTGATGATAACGAACTGCGATGTGTATATGACAGAGTAGATGATAGTGGTAATGATGATGGTGATGATGACGACCTGCAATCTGTATATCACAGAGTATATGATGGTATTGATGATGATGGTGATAATGACGGACTGCGATGTGTATATCACAGAGTAGATGATGGTGATGATGATGGTGATGATGACGGACTGCGAAGTGTATATCACAGAGTAGATGATGGTGGTGATGGTGATGATGGTGGTGATGGTGGTGATGCGCGGACTGCAATGTGTATATCGCGTTGCACACGCGGCTCTGGGAGCGCGTGCGCACACGGTGGCGGAGAGCACACAAACACGCTCTTTGCCTTCACCCGGAAAACTGCCTTGAGCCGCGGGGCTCGCAGGACGAGAGATTGGGGGGGGTGGGGAGGGGGGGTTGGTGGTGGTGGGGGGGAAGCGGTGGGACTGGGTGGTACGTAGAGGGGGTGGGGTGGTGTGCGTGGAGGAGGCTTGTCACGATCCCAGCTCGGAGAGAAGTGGCTTAGTGGCCGTGAGAGGGAGATCTGGGCACGTCGCCGTGAACGTGCGGCGCTGGTTGCTGGTTACTTCGCCGACTACTCACGGGGCCGCGTCCGCAACAGCAACGCGACGGTTGTTTGCTGCTGCTGCTTCACTCGCAAACCAACTCACTCCGCCGCCGTCGTCTCGATATCCCTACGCACGCTGAACGTAGCTAGAGGACGAGGTCTAACTCGAGACGTAGCTGTAGGCAATCACGTCGCTTCTACAACGTGGGGGGACAAGACTTCAAGCCACCATGCTGTGGAAACTTACCGATAGAATGAAGTACGACGAGGTGTACGAGGTATGATTTCCCGTTTGACTTTCTCAACTTACTTACTCCTCTCTATATCCCCTGTGGGACGGAGGGCTACAATAAAGCGCTTGCTTAATCCGCGTCTGTTTTTTTTGCGGCTGCTTGTCTGTCCCGCGCCTAATGATCCATGCCACTCCCTGGGTTTCGGCCCGCGGAAACTTCTTGCCTTTTGTGTTGAGCGTAGCCGCGGAGTCATTTCGCGCCGTGTGGAGCTCCGTACGATCCTCGTACCCGTCGCGTTCGGAGCGCGCCGTCTTGCACCCCGTATACAAAACTTGCGCGTGTGAAGTCTGTAGATTTACACAGATTCGCGACTTGCGCCTTTTTTGAGTCGCGTCGTCCTGTATGGAATGCATTACGACATTCCAGCAGCATCCGGTAATGTGTCAGAGTTTGGTTTAACAAACTTGACGCTGCTGATGAGACCCAGAGGATCGAAACCGCTCTCAAGTTTCCTTTGCTTAAAAAATGAATGAGGGTGAATATAATGTTTTTCTGGAAAGTCTAAAAAAGCGCTGGTGGGCACAACGTATATTTCATTTATACGTGGAGATACACGACAGAGTAATCTTTATAATGGGTGCTGATATGATGATGCGACTATAACGTGATGTAAAAAAAATTAGTAAAGCGTGATCCGTTCGTGTTTGGTTAAACCTCTTTAGGAACGTAAAAAACAACATACAGAATGTGGTACGTTTGATTAATCTAGCTGACATTGCATGGTAAAAACAGTGCTGTTTCGTGTGAAGTCAATGTTTAAAATGCACGCACAGAAAACACTGCGCGTGTGTTCGCGTGTAACAAACGAAGCTGCAATGTCAGAAGACGTTTTAACGGGGTTAAATTATATTTGACTATATGCATGTCACGTGCTCATAATAGTTTCGTCGTTATTGTAATCACTGCATACTCATTTATCACGCAATACGCACGATTCAATAACACCACGTATTACTTAGAATGCAACGTAATGCATGAAGTAATATATTAAATATATCGATGCATTTCGCAAGCCGCTTTGGAAATTTAGATGCTTTGTATTATCAACAGAATTAAAATGAATGTGTTGGGGAAGCTCCGTGTATTGTTGGAAGCTGGAAATGCCGTGTGTATGTCGACACGTGTGCGCGAATGTGCATATGCTCACATACCACATAGACATGTGTATGCACACGTGTGTATTTACACGTGTGTGTGTTAAGTCTTTAGTGGTAGTTTAGTGGTTAGCACTACGTGACTTTACTGAAATAACCAAAAAATATGGTAGTTTAGTGGTTAGCACAAGAACCCGACGACCCGAGCACGATTCCCACTCACAACGAATATCAGTGGTGAATATGTTAAACCGGTCATGGGCCTCCCCTAAGTTGACTCATCGTCAAATTAGTACCTGGTGCGGTGTGTAAAAATCAGCAATGGGGAGACAAAGGCTTTCAGGCGTGGTGTTTCCCCCCCCCCCCCACGTGTGCCGTTCCGGCCTTCGTAGGTGATCGCTATCAGCACTTGCCCCAACAGTCTGTTAAATGCTATGCGGTGATATTTGTCTTTGTGACTGCATGCATCATGGACAGGAGGTTCAAGTGACAATCGCAGTCGTTCCGTGCCACTCGAGCTCATGTACATTTTTGTTTAAATATCCTTTTTTATCGAGCGATTAATTTAAATTATAAGTTCCGAACTTGCTTTTTTATATATAATATACGTATTTCTAAACATGATTTGAATGCGTAAAGTATATTCAGACGGGTTAGATGCAGCCAATTAATTCGTGGTATTAAAATAATGCGTATATATAACCGTAATATCTATTTCAAAACAATAATATTGGTCGCGAGAAATGAAAATGGACCTATGATGATAATGATGTTGATGTCTATATGATTGAGTAATGTCTCAGAAAGGCCGTGTCGGCCATTATTAGTAAAAGTGTATTTTTTAGCGGGAAACAATAAGTTAATTCCTATGTATGTTGAACGTCTTTAGCACCGTACATAGCCAACCGTGCATTGTCATCATCAGACGCGCTCGCTCCCCGTGCAGAGAGAGAGAGAGAGATACTCAACTACTGAACGCTTCTGAATGTTAACAGATAAAGTATCCCCATGTCGTTAATATTGGCCAAGTTAAAACACTGCACGATGTACTGAATGCAATGTTCTAATCCTCGGCTACAGAGGGAGGAGAGGGAGAGCTGCCCTGACACAACTCGACTAGAAAGGGACGCGACTTAAGAAAACGCGCGCGCATCGCAACAGCAGCGCTGACACAACGAGATAACAGAACAACAAAAACTCAAAACGACAAAAAATGACGAGCCGCGGATACGAATGCACACAAGCACGGACGCACAGACACACACACAGCAGACAAAGATCCCCCAAACAGCCTGTGACAGACTGTTGGGGCATGTGATGTTAGCGAGCGTCGGTGAAGGCCGAAAAGGCGCGCGAGGGGGTGGGTGACCAGCATCGCGCCCGGCCGCCTTTGTCTCCCGAGTGGCGACGTTCACGCACCGCACACTAGCTACTCATTCGAGGCTGAGTCGACCCAAGGGAGGCCCACGACCGGTTCAGATAATCGTCACCGGTGTTGGCCGTGAGCGGCACTCGAACTCGGGTGGCCGGCCTCGTCTCGCAGCACGCTCACCGCTAACCCGTTACCCTGCCGCTTCCCACACGCAGAGACGCGCGCACACGTGTACGCCCACGACTCACGGCACACGCGCAAAGTACTTGTCCCGGCGACGCTGAAAGTTAATTAAGCGCCATCGGAGGGATTGCAGTTTCAGTGTTTATATCGCTCGGTTTCTTGTAAATCGGTGGGCAATTCGGTCTCGCCTCGTTCATTATTCATGACGCGGCGGAGGGCCTCGCTCTGTGATTAGACAGCGCGAGCGTCGTGCACACGACGCGTCACTCCCGACGGGGCGTCCGCGCGCGGGCACGCAAGCAAACAGCAGCAGCATCATCATCAGCAGCAGCATCAGCAGCATCGTCAACCAAACGCGCTCAAAGCCTCCTCTAGCTCCGCTCGCTCGAGCCGCACACGAACAGCGAGTCATGACCGCTCGCTCCGAGTTGATGGTCGGCCGGTTTTAGTCGAGGCGCCCCGAAGGAGAGAGCAAAGAGAACGGAGTGGGTGGGTCGGTAGGAGGGCGGTGGGTGGAGAGAAGCTGCTTGCTTTCTGAGTCTTGAGACTCGCCGACGAGACGAGGAGAGGAGAGGGAGAGAGAGAGAAGCCACCACAGTAGCCCTTCGGCCAAAAGTCTCCAAACTAAAAAAAAGAGAGCCACATTCGCCTTCTGGTTGTCCCCCCCCCCCAAGCTCGCTCAACGCTTCTTCTCTCCGCACGAAGCCTCTGCTGGGTTGAATTTTCGCGGACATTGACTTAACAACTCGAGACATGTTAGTCCACAGTTACAAAGCCATGGTGAGTTGTGAGCTCGTATAGCACTCGTCTTACTTCTCTCGGACAAGGGCCGGGGGGGTTTGCGGGAGTGAATGGGGATAGTGGGGGGGGGGGGGATGTAAAGAAAATCAGAAGTGCTACGCGAGGAAGTCGTTCTGCGCTCTCCATCATCATCGCCGCAGCGGATGCAACTTTCTTGATATTTTTGGTGGGAGGCGGGAGGGGTTCGCTGTCGTTCGCGCGCACCATCGGAATCGACGGTCTCTCGCGTGCAGCGCATCTCCGTCTCTCCGGCTCTCTCCGTCTCTCTCCGGCTCTCCATCCGATTCTGCTTCCGTCTCTAACCCCAACAACGACAACCACCCCGGCCGTCGCAGTGACCTCGCGTTCGTCCTCGCTCCCTCCCTCTCCACTCCCTCTGCCCTTCTCCCCGACACCTCTCCCTTCCAGGACCGGCACGAGGTGCCGAGCGGCCACGGAGCCAGCCGACTCACGCAGCTCGGAGCCATCAGCCAGTCGCCGTACCAGGCGCCTCCGCTGTCTCACACTCCCAACCCGGAGTTCCAGCCTCCCTACTTCCCGCCTCCCTACCAGCCGCTGCCCTACCACCAGTCGCAGGACCCTTACTCGCACGTGGCCGACCCCTACCTGAACGTCCTCCACCAGCAGCAACAGAGCCCCTGGCAGCAGCGGCATGGAGGCGACATGCGTGGAGACTCGGGGCTCTTGGCTCAGCACCGCGGGCTGCCGCAGCTCAGCGCCGGCCTGGAGCCGCATCGGCGCGGCGACTTCCCGTCGGTGCGGCGGCCCGAAGCGCTGCACGGAGGGCAGTCGATGGAGTCCGGCCTCGACGGCTTGCAGCTCGCCGGATTAGGGCACCACGGCATCGACGAGGTTCAGGTACGCACCGGCGACCACGCTCGGAGCGCGCGCTCCGTCGTCAGCGCCGTGGTGGTGGGTGGAGGTGTCCGCGCGCCTCGTACCTCGTCGGGTGTGTAAATGTCGCCACTCGGGGAGACAAAGGCGGCCGGGCGTGGTGCTGGCCAGCCAACCCCCTCGTGTGCCGTTCCGGCTTTCATATGTGCTCGCAAACAGCACTTCCCCCTACAGTGTGTTCAGGATACGGAGGGGGACATCATTGTCTTTGTGTGCGCGTGTGGCTGTTTGGATGCCTGAGTGTGTGTCGATGCTCGGTAAGGGCACTCGTTTTTGTGTGTGTGTCTGTATGTATTTGTGTGTGTGTCTGTGTGTATGTCTGTGTTTGTGTGTGTGTCTGTCTGTGTGTATTTGTGTGTGTGTATGTGTGTATGTGTGTATTTGTGTGTGTGTGTCTGTGTGTATTTGTGTGTGTGTCTCTGTGTATTTGTGTGTGTGTCTGTGTGTATGTGTGTATTTGTGTGTGTGTCTGTCTGTGTGTATTTGTGTGTGTGTCTGTCTGTGTGTATTTGTGTGTGTGTCTGTCTGTGTGTATTTGTGTGTGTGTCTGTCTGTGTGTATTTGTGAGTGTGTCTGTCTGTGTGTATTTGTGTGTGTGTCTGTCTGTGTGTATTTGTGTGTGTGTCTGTCTGTGTGTATTTGTGTGTGTGTCTGTCTGTGTGTATTTGTGTGTGTGTGTCTGTGTGTATTTGTGTGTGTATGTGTGTATTTGTGTGTGTGTATGTGTGTATTTGTGTGTGTATGTGTGTATTTGTGTGTGTGTGTGTGTGTATGTGTGTATTTGTGTGTATGTGTCTGTGTGTATTTGTGTGTGTGTCTGTGTGTGTGTGTGTGTCGTTATATGCGTGTTGTATCTATTCGTGTTTGCTTCTCTGTATGTACGTGAATATGCTACTCTGTGCCTGTGTCTCTGTGTGTATATCTATCTTGTAGGGAGCAGGTAGTGTAGTGGTTAGCGCGCTGCACTACAAACCCGGCGACCCAAGTTAAATTCCCACTGACGGCCAACATCAGTGATGATTATCTGAACCGGTCCTGGGCATCCCCTCGGTCGACTCAGCCTCAAACGAGTACCTGGTTCTGTGTGCAAACATCACCACTGGGGAGACAAAGGCGGTCGGGCGTGGTTCTGGCCACCCACCCCTTTGTATATCTTGCCGGTCTTCAAAGGTGCTCGCTAATAGCACTTGCTCCAAAAGTCTATGAAGGCTATACCGGGAATCTTTGTCATTGTTTTGTATCTGTCTATATGTTTGTCTGTGTATATGTCTTCGTGTTTGTGTCAACGTGTCTGTCTTTGCGTATGTGTCCGCGTCTTTGTGGATTTTGTTTTGTCTGTGGGTGTCTGTGTCATTGTTTTTTCTCTGTATGTGTTCGTCTCTTTGTGTGTGGTGTGCGTGTACGGCTCTGTACACCTGTGACTCTGTGTGTGTCAGTGTGTCTCTAGGTGTGTGGTGTCAGTGTGTCTCTGTGTGTGTCAGTGTGTCTCTGTGTGTGTCAGTGTGTCTCTGTGTGTGTCAGTGTGTTTCGGGGTGTCAGTTTGTCTTTGTGTGTGTCAGTATGTGTCAGTGTGTCTCTGGGTGTGTGGTGTCAGTGTGTCTCTGGGTGTGTGGTGTCAGTGTGTCTCTGTGTGTGTCAGTGTGCCTCTGTGTGGTGTCAGTGTGTCTCTGGGTGTGTGGTGTCAGTGTGTCTCTGTGTGTGTCAGTGTGTCTCTGTGTGTGTCAGTGTGTCTCTGGGTGTGTCAGTGTGTCTCTGGGTGTGTCAGTGTGTCTCTGTGTGTGTCAGTGTGTCTCTGGGTGTGTGGTGTCAGTGTGTCTCTGTGTGTGTCAGTGTGTCTCTGTGTGTGTCAGTGTGTCTCTGTGTGTGTGGTGTGAGTGTGTCTCTGTGTGTGTCAGTGTGTCTCTGTGTGTGTGGTGTCAGTGTGTCTCTGTGTATGTCAGTGTGTCTCTGTGTGTGTCAGTGTGTCTTTGTGTGTGTGGTGTCAGTGTGTCTCTGGGTGTGTGGTGTTAGTGTGTCTCTGTGTGTGTCAGTGTGTCTCTGGGTGTGTGGTGTCAGTGTGTCTCTGTGTGTGTCAGTGTGTCTCTGGGTATGTGGTGTCAGTGTGTCTCTGTGTGTGTCAGTGTGTCTCTGGGTGTGTCAGTGTGTCTCTGGGTGTGTGGTGTCAGTGTGTCTTTGGGTGTGTGTCTCTTTGTGGGGAGCGGTAGTGTACCGGTGAGCAACGCTGCGCTACGAACTTGACCACCTGGGTTCGATTCCCACTCACGACCAATATCAGTGATGAGTATCTGAACCGGTCCTGGGCCTCCCCTAGGTCGATTCAGCCTCAAATGAGTACCTAGTACGGTGTGTAAACATTGCCACTCGGGAAACAAACGCAGCCCGGTGTGGTGCTGGCCACGCACCCCCTCGTGTGCCGTGCCGTCTTTGATAGGTGCTCGCTAACAGCACTTGCCCCAACAGTCTGTTAAGGCTATACGGGGGGGGTCTTTGTCTGTGTCTCTGAGTGTGTCTTTGTGTGGTGTTCACTCGCTGAGTTTGACATCCGTCCTGCGAGATGCATCATGGAACACTTTGTATAACGCGACATTTGTCCATCGTATTGTCAGTTGCTCATGCGATTTTTGTGCAAAGCCTTGCAGAGTTTAATTGGCAGAATATTGAAATGTATAACGAGAGAAACAACGTGGGGTGTTTTTTTATGTACATATATTTATAACGTATGTCGTGTGGCTAGCGAGATTGCATCCACAGTGTCACTGATATCCTCTTTTTTTAAACTGTTGTAATTTATGACGGCTTCGTTTGTAAACAAATATATATCATTTACGTTTAGGGGTTTTTGTTTTCCAATTACCTTCTGAAATTATAACGTGACATGCTTATACAATGCACTGGAATTCCTATTACTTCATATGACGAGAATGCGATGTAACGAACCGCAGATAAAGCAGCAGAATAAAACTCCACGTGTCAAACCGCAAACAGCTGATCGCGTCGTTGCATCAATTCGTTGACGTTCAACGGAGTTGCGAAGCGCAGTTGTCACACAATTTTAGTTTTAATAGGACTGTCAAATTAGATTTGTTTTTATTAACGCGTTAATCATTGCGCAACAGCACCGCTTCGAAGTTACGCATCGCCAATGATTGTGAGCGGTGTGGGATTTTTTTCGCCAAGTTCAAATGTTTAGCAAGACATTAACTGCCATGCGATGTAAGTAATTTTAAGGAGGCCCCATCACGAATACATTATCATCATTATCATCATCATCATCGTTTACGATAATCTAATTGCACCAGCATAATTGGCAACTCGTCACCCATTTCTCAATATTCCTGAACATTAACGCCGCTTGTAAAATAAAAATCCTTACAAACAACAACGCGCACAGTCGATATCATAACCAAGAGCCACATCCGGTGTCTGTCTGCCCATATGTACAATTTTGGGGGATAAAATTGCCGAAACGACAAGATCAATTATTGATTATAATTTCTTAAATCCACTGTTAAATCCTCATTAATCATACAGCGCAATATTTTATAATTGATAAGCGCGTGCCTTTGAAAGACGCCTACAAGGGATGCATCGTCTTTAACTACAAGCAAGCGCAATCAGGGCAGACATTTGTATTTCCTTTTTCTTAAATAATGCATATATACACATCGGATATCTCGCCAAGCAGATTAATTTAGCCGCACGTGTGGTAATCGTCTCGTAATTGTGTGGGTCGTTGATGTACGCCGCGCGTGTGGTAATGCCTGCGAGATTTCTTTTTTAAACAGCGCCGTTAATCACTCCCAATTTTTTTTACGTGAATTGAGACAGCCACGACACCGTGGGTGGTTTTTGTATGATGATGATGATGATTGTTGTTGTTGTTACTTCTCAGCACGTGCTCCCACGTCAGACGTTAAATAATATGTCCCAAAGCGTGCACAGTATTTGCCATCGAGGAACAAACCCAGAAATGTTGAACGTAACGCTCCAAAAACGATAGATTACTAATAAAAAAAAGACATATTTATATACCTCATCAAACTTTGTTTGCAAAAAAATAATAAACCTCTCTCCGTGCGCCGCTACATACACGCGTCGAATTGCCGCTCTGTGACGTCGCAGCACGTGCACACAACAATTGAACTTTACAAACGAGGGCCAGCCACATTGGTTCTTTTGTGGTCCTTCCTTAAAAATCAACCGAGACCGGCGGTCCCGGGATACCCGCCCTCGACGCCTAAATGAGAATGAGAAAGAAGTTGAGTTGGAACGCAAGTTCTCTCCCGCAAACAAAAACAGCCATACACCATATACATATATATGTTCAGTTGTATCAGCACACTATTTCTTATGATCATGATAACAAATATGAAAGTCCAAATATTCTCAATCCCACCCATGGATTCAAGGCCGTCACACGCCAAATGTCGATCATGTTCTTTCGTTTGACCATACTTCACCACGGTGGTCAACGCGGGTTGGCTGAAAGATGACAATATCGCGTTGTGGCTATTGTCGGACTTATCTCTGGCGAAAGCATCGCTATTGTTGGTGCTGCCTCACCCTCATTATAATTAATAGCGCGTGCTTTGTCCAACCCGCTCTGCTGCGTTTCGCGTTGCACGCGTGCGCTCACTTTGGTCATCTGGGAGTGTATCTTAGGGGCACTTGAGCGTTGCAGCGTTTACGTTTGTGCAAGACAAAGACAAAAATTCACCCCCCCCCTCGTATAGCCTTAACAGACTGTTGGGGCAAGTGCTGTTAGCGAGCACCTGATGAAGGCCGGCACGGCACACGAGGGAGTGGGTGGGTCAGCACAACGCCCGGCCGCCTTTGTCTCCTCAGTGGCGATGTTTACACATCGCACCAGAGTCGAACTAGGGGAGGCCTGCGACCGATTCAGATAATAATCGTCACTGGTGCCGACCGTGAGCGGGAATCGAACTTGGGTCGCCGGGTTCGTAGCGCAGCGCGCTAACCGCTACATCACCGTCTGTGCACACACACACACGTACACACACACACCAACCTGATGTCATCCCGTCCGACCGTACACCTGCAATCCGTACCGCTTTCTGAACACTGAACGGTGGCTCGAACAATGAATCATTCATGAACAGTGCTCAGGTATATATATAGTCTCTGTGTCGCTTGTGTTTGCCGTGTGTATAGAGGGGGGTAAAACTTTAAAGCCAGAGGTGGCATTGTTCGAATTAGCTCGGGGGGGGGGGGTACTGTGTGTGGCAGCATGTGAATAGCCTTGTTTACATTTGCGGCGTTAATTGCAAATCCGTATACCGATGATATGCTCGGCGCGCGCCAGTCCACACACACGCGACTTTTTTTTTTCGAGTTCTCGATTAAAGTGTTATCTCGGATCGTCGCGCGCGTCGCTATTAAAGCGTGCGGGGACGATGGCAGCGGTTCGTGTACGTGTTGCTGTTATTGTTGTTGTTGTCGTTGCAGGTTGACGATCCGAATAACATAAACATTATGGAGCCGTCAGTCATTAAAAAAGGTGAGACTTCCCATTCGAGCGTTCACTCGCGCGGCGATTATGGTAATTGATAAATGGCGCATTTGCCGACTCGAATGCGTTCTTTTTTGTGACATTCCGCAGACGGATAGATTGCAGCTCACAGCCAAGACGTTAATCGCCGCTCACTTCGCGTTTGCTTGTAAACATTTAATGAGCTGCGCATGCCAAAAAAAAATGATTGCACTTCGTTGTTCGATTGCTAATTTGCAGCTCGGCGCTGATTAATAGTCATTTGGGCTTGATGTAATTATTGGCGGTAATCAGGTGCAGGGAGACTGGCAGGGCGAGGAGGAGAGGGGGGGTGGAGCTTTTGTCTGTAGGGGCCGGGGGGGGGCTGTTCGTAGAGAGGAGGAGACTGAGGAGGATGCTGATGATGGGAGGGGGTGGGGGACTTTCTAGATACGGGAAAATCCGTTGGGCTTTATGGAAGGCAGCAGTGGCTAGCGGTGCCCGTAGGCAAAGAACCGGCGATATCCCCACCCACACACACAACCGACTCCCACACCTCCTCCCCCAACACTCCCCCGTAATCCCAGCCCAGCCGAGCAACCAACTACCGCCTACCCCCATCTCTATCCTCCCCACCTCTGGCGGCCCACAACCGTAGTGATTTCTTTCTGTAAACACACAAATCTTGCGAATAAAGCGCAACGGAAAAGGGCCCCGTGCGCGTTCGCGTCGACCACCCCGGGACTGTGTGTGATTAGCGCCTTGCGACGTCCAGGTCGGGCAGCCTAGCGCCTCGCTCGCTCCCTCTGTGTGATGCAATAATAACTCTGCCCTGTTCATTAGAGCTCTCTGGAGCTCATTTGTCTCTAATTTCCTGTATTAGACCCTGCTGGGCTATTAATACCGACTGCCATCGATCATCTGCGACGACCTGGTTATACCGCGACGGGATATCCCACCCAGCCACACACACGCCACACACACCGCTACCCCGACCACGCGACTGCTCTTGTGTGAGTCACAGTTAACAGCAGCGGTGGACGAGGAGCGGAGTGAAATGTGGTAGTTGAGAACGCGTGAACACACGGGATGGATGGATGGAGAATGCCCCCCCCCCCCTAGCCCGCAACTCTCTCCCCCTCCTGTTGTGTTCCTGGTCCGTTTATTGTTAGTATTGTATATTATCCTTATTATTTAGGCCACGCATCCGTGTGTCGAGTAAACCCGTGTCGAATTACGTATGCGTCGCACATGACACATGGTGATTTGATTATACGCAGTTCACAGTCCACCGGCTATATTAAGATAACGATTTGATGCCGATGCTTATTTTCCTTAATTTATAATGCAAAAGAAACCGCGAGAGAGCAGCTAAGTGTCAATTAATGGGCTTCTCTTGATGTTTCGCAAAAAAAAGAATGGGTTTTAATAGAAATTGGCCCTGATGGGGTTTTTTGTTGTTTCTTATTTCATTTTATACTATTCGCAAAAAAAGTGTCTTCGTTACGGTGTCAGCATTTATCTTTGTGAATTATTTCGTACGAGCCAATGTAAATAAGTCACGCGTACTCCTCGGTATATAGAGCCGTGTCGCGTTATACCAGAGGGAGAGACACGCGCACAAGATGGGCTTTTGTAACCGGAATTACCCGGCTTATCTCGGAAAGAAAATTACGTTCCATTCACACCATGCGTAGAATCGAAAACGCGCTTGAGTTTATAAAATGTGAAAAAGAAAGACTAAAAATAAACGATTGCAGCGTCGTGTTAATTTAGCACTGCGATGTAAACACAATTAACTGACCGAATGATGTGAGTTAAGCGCTAAATCGTGTGCGAGTGATCAAATACGGTGGTTGTTCACATTTGCGGTTAATTGGTTAAAATTAAATGTGACCGTTAATATAAATATATGAAATAGGCTACATGGCGATACAACTCTGTGCTGGGCACCACGGCTTAGGGTGTATTTAGGTCAGCCAGGCTGAGCGCTAAGCTGGAAGTAATACGCAGAGCATCTAGGCCCATGCAAAGATATACAAAGAGTGTTATTACAATTATGAAAAGCACATACACGCACAAACACACACACACGTATACACAGACAGACACACTTTCTGCATATATGCGCCTTCGTGTCTGGCTAATTGATCACAAACGCGCACACTCAAAGACGCAGCCAGAGACACACGGATGTACGCAAAGTAACACGAAAACACGTGTACGTACGTCCGCACAGACGCACTCGGAACTGTGCGCCGTTATATCTGCACGGCCAGTGAATCACACTGCACGAACTCACTCGACAGGGGCATTATCCGCGTGCTAAGTGGAGAATTTGAAACAACGGGAACTCAATTATTACAATCATTGCATAATTGCTGGACAATCTGCTCTCTCTGTATCTATTATTACAAACATATACACAAAGCCAAAGGGGCCACCCCCGCCCGTATAGCCTACACAGGACGTTGGGGCAAGCGCTGGTCTAAAAAGCACCAATCTGTCTCGGGTCGGGGGGTGGTCTCGCGATCACCACGCTCGGCCGCCTTTGTCTCCCCACTACCTTTACACATCGTACCGGGTACCTATTTAAGTTTGAGTAGACCTAGAGGAGGCCCAGGACCGTTTCGGATAATCGAATCGTATATGTTCGCAGTGCGGTTCGCAAACCTCAACACCACCGCACCAACAACATCTGCTGCGACCATTCGCCACAAAGTGAAGGCGTCGCCAATGCAGCGCTTGTGCCAGGCTAGATGCACTCTGATTCACTCCACACAGACATAAACGCACGCACACAAGACAAAGACCTCCCGTATAGGATTCACAGACCGTTGGGGCAAGTGCTGTGAGCGAGCACCTATGAAGGCCGGCACGGCACACAAAGGAGTGGGTGGTCAGCACCACGCCCGACCGCCTTTGTTTCCCCAGTGGCGATGTTTACACATCGCACCAGGTACTCAGTTTATGCTGAGTCGGTCTAGGGGAGGACCAGGAGCAATTCAGATAATCGTCACAGTTTTTGACCGTTTAGCAGAAATCTAACTCGGGTCTCCGGGTTTGTAGCGCAGAGCGCTAACCGTTGCACTACCGCTTCCCGCCCTCCACACACAGACACAGACAGAGGAATAAACACTGCACATTCCTCGATAGTGGCGGCGGTTGCTCTCTCCAGCCACCCGACCACCGTGTTGTGCCCCCACCGAGAGAATATCCGAGCGAGCGAGCGACTGCACGCATTAGCGCGTTCATAAATGGAAGCGTGTCCCGCCACGGAGTGACCCAGGTTGCAGGTTCTGAATGTGGACGGCGCGTGTAATTTCCGGTAGGGTTAACGCCAAACGCTCACCAGCCTCGCCATAGCCGCCTTCTGCACCCGAGGCGAGAGGCAGCCGGGGTCCTCATTGGCCACGCTCCGCACACAGCATCGACGAAAATTGTCTATTCCCCAGACTATGCATCAGCGTGTCTCTCCACCCCCCCTCCCCCCATCTTTCCATGGCTTTATTTATTTATATATTTTTTTAACAAAGGGGGGCCTTATTCTCAAAATACCCGAGATTTAACCCACCCCCCTCACCGCTACCTCTTCTTCCATCTACCCCCCCCTCCCACTGCCAGCTACCCCCTCGCACCCAGTCCCCGATTCTCAAGTCGGCTTGGGGCGACTCACGACGAACCTGAAGCGTGTGCATTCTAAGAGGCGGCATGAACTTACAATAAATAACGTAGATATATTCTGTCCCGTGTTTTAGTGCGATTAATCCGCGTAATTTATTATGGTATGAGTATTATTTAGACAATTTTGCACGTGTTTACACCGTTTGTGTGTATATATATATATGCGTACGCGTGTGTGTGTACGTATGTATGTGTGTGTATCCATGGATGTGTACATACTGTTGGGGCAGGTGCTGTTAGTGAGCACCTATTAAGGCCGGCACGGCACACGTGGGAGTCGGTGGCCAGCACCATGCCCCAACAGTCCGTCAAGGCTATGGGGAGGGGGGCGACTTCGGTTTCATGTCTATACTCTGTGTACATAAATATACATACGGACAATCGTATAAGAATACACACATGCGGGTATGCATGTACGTATGTATTATGCATGCACGCATGTATGTTTGTATATATATTTGCACGGAATGTTTTGCCAGTAAGACGACACTTTCGGCCCAAGACCACACACACACGCGCACATACGTATGTATATGTATATAGCTTTCGCTCAAAAATAATAATAATCATAATACAGTACATGCCTAAGGGCCCCTGATGCTTCTCTCTGAATGACCAAGCCATGGCGGTGTAGGGCCTACTACTACTACTGCAGCAGCAGCAACAGAAGAAGCGATCCATCACATGGGAATTCAGAGCAGACGGGGATATACGCGTTTCGAGCCACACGGAGTTAGAGACGCGGTCATTTTATATTTGACACCGCTGTCACTTACACATGTAACACCATCAGAATATATGTGTTAAATATGCCACGGCACGCACCGAGCGCTTATTTGTAAATAAATCACGAATATTGCGTTTGACATATGGTGTTGCTGCTGCTGCTGTTGTTGTTATTGTTCTCAATAAATATATATAATGGGTATTTTGTTTTACGTTAGCTGCCAAAAGAAAAACGAATTCCTGTTTTGAAACAATTTAATGGTAGTGGTGTTGGATATGTTATTGTTATATGGAGCATGTCACATGTACGTATATATATAAACATGTGATACGTACAGTCGGGTTGTTACATATACTTAATAGCAGCTGTTAATACGTTTGATATAGCGTGGCGCGTTGTCACGCATTACACGAATATAGCTCCCGCTTAATTAAAACGTAGTGTCAGTCTACAGTCAGAGTGCGGTCAGTACACGTTCTTACACTTTGCACCCAATTGAAATTCAAATGCGTCTGACGTTTCACGCTGTTGCATTACAAGAGCAGAAAAACAAATTCCATCGCTTTAATTCAAATCCTTCTTGAATTAAGTTCTTCAACATTTCACGACAGTCTACTTCAGACGAGATAACGAGTCCATTGAGACGACGGACAGCCCGAGTGAAAAGGGTTTTATTGCAATGGCACAACACCGTATGGTGAATCATGAACGGCAGCGGTAACACATTCTTACATAGCCCGCCACCGTCACTGTTACAGCCCAAATGTCACCGCATGCAGACTCGCGTTCGAAGGCGAGATGTCAGTCTGTAGAGCAGTGTACACACACGCACACACAAAGACCTCCCGTATAGCCTCAACATAGAATTTGGGGGTAAGTGATGTTAGCGAGCACCTATTAAGATGGGGGGGGGGGGGGAGAGAAAGAAAGCACCACCCCCGTCCGCCTTTGACTCCCAAGTGCTGACAATCCACACATCGCACCCAGTTACAAATTGAACGTCGACCCAGCGGAGGCGCGGAACCGATTAATGTAAAGAAATCGCCACGGGTGCTATGTCGTAGCCATGGCCTGGGATCGAACTCAGCTCGCCGGGTTTTTTCGTATCACAGCTTGCTAATCGCTTTAAGTATATATATATTCACCATGCTCAACGCGCCACCAGGATGCATGCATGCACGTACGCACGCGCACGCACGCACGCATGCGCGCAAATATAACAGCATTGAAGCTGCTGCTGCACTGTCAACGCGTTCAGCGCACGCATCCCGCACACGTGCGCACAGGGTGACTCTCGCCACTGCAGGGTTGTTAACACAACTTCCACTCCTACAGTGCCCTGCGCATCGCAAAGGGACAGTTGGTACCCAATTGTTTTAAGCGCCTGGGTGCAGAGCGCCGGCACCGGGGACTCGAAACCCCGACCTACCGAGTACAGCCCGGACACTCTAACCTCAAGGTCATTAGGTCGGTCCCATAAATGCATTACCATCAGACGAACACATAACGTTCTCATTGCTCCTCCCCACCACCACCACCACCACCACCCACCACTCCAGTAGCGCCTCGTAGGGCCTACGACCTCCCCCCCCACCACCTCCACCGTTTGGAATGCTTGCGGAACTGTTCCCCCCACCCCTCACCGATCATTCGTGTTGAAATCACGAGGCGCGTCCGCGTCGACATTTGCGGCGAGCATTGTTTGCAAACGGGGCTCGTTGCGTGCGCTACGCTACGCGACCGACAAAGGTTAACTCTGTAACATGCTGCCGAGCTTGCAAATGGAAGTAGCCTATTGCCGTGTCTTTGCGGCGCCGACGCGAATTGGCTGGCTCGCGATCACAACGGCCCGCTTATAACGCGTGCGGCCTGCTTATAACGCGTGCGGCAAGCGCTACTCAATTTGATTACACACAGATGTTTGAAAGAAAGAAACGGTAATAAAAAATGCTGCATGCTATGACAACAACTCAACCAATATCGCTTGCTGCATTGTAAGGACGCTGTGTTAAACGATAGCAATAGATTAGTGTTTGTTTTATTTTAACCCAAAGTGGGTATTTAGTTGTACGCTGCAACGCTAGTCACGCCACGAATCTTGGTTTAATTGCTAATGTGGCCTCGACTGAACCTTGACCAGTAGTTCTGAACCTTTACTGCAGCCTTACACTCATTTATTTCTCGATCGTAAAAAGTGTAATGTTAATACATACAGAGGTTCGATGAACAAAGTAGTTGTACTTACGTGCCCGTGCTCAATTTGTGTTTCGATGATTTACCTTCTCAAAAAATCTGGCCCGTGTTTCGCACCCTCAGAAAGGGCACCACTGCTATAGGCGATGTGGTTCGAACTCTGTACTACATACAACAACGCTAGTATGTGTCTCGTGCATACATTTTCAGCCGATATGTTATACTATGTAGGCATAGTATAACATATCGGCTAAACGCATATCGCGAAACACAACATTCAAACTCGACATATATATGGTACCATCTAAAACGTAATAACGACGATGCCTGAACGACTTCTGTATTCTACAACAGTGTTCCGGACAGGCATAGGGGAAGAGCAAATTGAATGACTTACTCATTCCAGGATAACGTTTATATCGTTCTAAATGGCTTTACGTCTCACGCTAAACACGTTGTATACGTACACACATATACTTCCTCGATCCATCACCAAGAGATTCGTCCCACGTGGAGTGTGACGCTGAAGCCCGCATAGAGCCCGCTAAGCCTCAAGTTACCCCTTCACTGGCACCCCCTCGTGCGCCATCTGAATAACTGGAAAATCGAATCTTATACCTCGCCCAGCGAGAGAACGCAATCGTTGCAACAACAATAAATTGAACAAACGAAACACGTTCATTTACATGACATAGGATACACAGAGTACATCTATACATACATTCCTGCGTCGAAACACCCAAAGTGTACCATTATAAATGACTAAACTACCGTGATTGACTATGGGCACGGCTAAAGCGAACAACATTGCTGCTGCTGATTGGTGTTGCGAACGCAGCGTCCGTGGCGTCGGGCAAACCCTACGGGGGGGTGCCCGCGGGGCTGGTGTCCAGCAAGGACGGCCTCATGAACCCCAGCATCTCCAACCCCAACGAGATCTTCTGCTCGGTGCCCGGTCGTCTCTCACTGCTCAGCTCCACGTCCAAGTACAAGGTCACCGTGGGCGAGGTGCAGCGTCGTCTGTCTCCTCCCGAGTGCCTCAACGCGTCCCTCTTGGGCGGAGTGCTGCGCAGGTAACCCTCCTCCATCATCATCATCATCCTCCTCCATCCTCCTCCTCCTCCATTCTCCTCTATCCTCCATCTTCCTGCTCCTCCATCCTCGATGCACAGCAGCAGCAGTATCAGCAGCAGTGGCGGCGGCTGCAGTAGCTCACAGTTGCAGCACAAACGTGACATCAATACAAATGTCTACGGCTCGGGGCTTTTTTTTTGTTACTCCCTTCCCACGTGCGTGTGTCTCTGTTGTGCGTCTCTCTGTGTGTGTGTGTGCGTGCGTGCGCTAACAGCACTTTCCCCAACAGTCTCTTAAGGCTATACGGGGGATCTTTGTATTTGTCTTCATGTTCGTTGTCTTTGAGTGTAGGGAGCGGCAGTGTAGCAAATTAGCGCGCTGAACTACAAACCCGGCGACCCGAGTTCCAATCCAAGCTCACGGTCAACACCAGTTGCGATTATCTGAACCGGTCCTGGGCCTACCCTAGGTCTACTCAGCCTCAAATGAGTACCTGGTGCGGTGTCTAAACATCCCCACTGGGGAGACAAAGGCGGCCGGTCGCGATGCTTGCCAACTCACCCCCTCGCGTGCCGTGTCGGCCTTCAAAGGTGCTCGCTAACAGCACTTGCCCCTACAGTCTGTTAAGGCTATAGGGGGATCTTTGCATTTGTGTGTGTATTTCTGCGAAATCTGTCTCCATGGCCTTCACCCATCCATGGTTGATAAAGAGCTATACATTGGTTTATATATATACTGTATGTGTAGAGAGAGATAGAGAAGAAGAAGGCTCTGTATCTCTAGATACTACCTTTGTAATGTACAACTCATCCAGTGGCTGGGTGAAATCCTCCCCTTTCCGTGTGGGTTGCTTGAGCGATGATGTAACTGTCAGACACTCACCTGCACCAGATAAGATGTAGCCAGAGGATGGCAGTCTTAGTGGACAGGGTTGTTCAGTCGCTGCTGGTGCTGCATTTGTGCTATCTCCTCGTATGCGTGTGGTTTTCTCCGGGTGATCTGTGTGTTTTATTCTTCTTTCAAAAAGCAAAATGTTTCAATCAAATTTATCTCCTGAACAAAGGTATCTTAAATACCAGCTCGGACTGAGTCTTGAGGCTCATATGAGGGCATCCGTGCGATGAGATGCATGTCAACACTATTGACATCTAAATGCTCTTGTAAATGTATCAACCCGGGCTCTCGAATGAATGGGCGGTGTATCGAAAGCCACTGCTGTTCTATACCTCAGCACCTTCACCAAGCCGCATAGACCAGGGTGGTGAGGTATGGTCATATAACCCCGCCGCCCCTCCCCGCTACCCCCCCCCCCCCCACGACCGCCACAGCATGGGGGCATCCCCTGATCCAGCAGCGGATTGACAGAAGGGCCTGCAGACGTACGCGAACTCTCAATGCCGCGGGGACATTCGATGCTCGATTGTGAGCCAAAAACGTGCACACCGAGTCCTTGCCTCGCCTTCAACGAGAGACTCATACTCAGCGTGCACATGCATGAGGCTCATACTCAGCGTGCACATGCAAGGAGAGTGCACTCCTTGCTCGTGCGAGCGGCAGGAGGTTTGTCCATCGAGTGCTGACTTGAACTCAATCGTTTGTTTGACGAACATGTAATCACTTTGACCTTCCGGTGTCTCCTCTTTAAAAAAAATAATCACGTTGATCAGACAAAAAAAATCCCCCCGTATAGCCTTAACAGACTGTAGGGGCAAGTGGCGTTAGCGAGCACCTATAAAGGCCGGCACCGCAGACGAGGGGGTGGGTGGCTAACACCAGGCCCGGCCGCCTTTGTCTCCCTAGTGACGATGTTTACACATCGCACCAGGTACTCATTTGAGGCTGAGTCGACCTAGGGGAGGCCCAGGACCTGTTCATATAATCGTCACTGGTGTTGGCCGTGAGCGGGAATCGAACCCGGACTGCCAGGTTCATAGCGCAACGCACTAGTCGCTACACTACCGCTCCCCACCAATGATCAGGTACACAGATCTATCCAGAAACATCTCGGCGGGAATCGAACCCGGACTGCCAGGTTCATAGCGCAACGCACTAGCCGCTACACTACCGCTTCCCACCAATGATCAGGTACACAGATCTATCCACAAACATCTCGGCCCCATAATTTACCTGGGGTGCTCATGCCAATAATAATTAGCAAACCACAGTGTCATTTGTTTAGCAAGCCTGACGCTGCGGATGAGACCTAGGTGGTCCGAACCGGTCCGGTGCGCAATACAAATGCTGCTGGAAAATATTGGTTCGGAAGGCCATGCAAATCGGCCGATTGACTACACCAACACGGCGTTTTATTTACGAGTGGAGGCACAGAACTGCATGTCGAATACGTTTCATGTTAGCCAGGGTAGCAACTATTTGGTCACTCGTGCTCTTGGTTTCTTCTGCGTTGCTGCGGCGCCGCCATCCACGCATGCCGTGTATTTTACAAACAAACCACACACACAGACACGCAGACTCTTAGCACGACAGTGTGAGCCACTCTCTTAATTGCGCGTCTTTTATCCGTTATTGTCATCATGCTCATATACGCTGCATTATTTATAGGCGGGGGTGGGGGGTGCACAGTTGAACTATTGTTCAAGCCTATATACCTTTTTTATTTATGAAAACCACCTGTCCCATAATGACAAACTTATTTCGCTGAAACTGGATCGTTGTGCGAGTCTGTGTGTGTGTGTGCCGGTGTTTGAAAGAGCGCGCTTGGGTTGCATAAACACATTTTCTGCCGCGCTACATAGAGAACACCCTGAACAACCGGTGACGAAGGAGACGTTTACAAATGCCTTATTGTTGTTCGCTTGTTGGGCCCGCTTAATTACTTGTATAATGGATAACGTTGTAACAAGAACAAAACAAAAAACCTTTACGTGTTCACCATTCTTGCAAAAAAGCGGGCATGTTTATTTGTAC
Organism: Lampetra fluviatilis; assembly: GCF_964198595.1. Lineage (NCBI taxonomy): Eukaryota > Metazoa > Chordata > Hyperoartia > Petromyzontiformes > Petromyzontidae > Lampetra > Lampetra fluviatilis. The sequence goes on from NC_136288.1 coordinate 929,732, forward strand.
CGCAATTAAAAATGTTCGTGCACATAAATCCCACAGCCAGAGAGGGAGTGACTTTAAAGTACTCTGCATAGCCCATTGCATTCACGTTGAAATCCAGAGTTGATACATATATATGTGTGGTACATATACAACAGTATTGTAGCGCGTCTTCTTAATAGGGATGATGGCGTGCAAATTGACATGTGGAATACATCGTGGGGTACGCAATGTGTACACATGTCTCAGGGTTCACTTTAAATTATCGTTCAAGTAGCGCCTAACATCAGTCCAGCAGCTATTTTGTTATTGATATTGGTGGGGGCGGTGGCGTTGTAGTTTGCACACTACGATACCAACACGTTTCCAACCGAGTTCAATTCTCGACCACGTCTTTCGTCAGCGACGACGACGAGTTATAGCCGAACCGATCCTAGGCATGACTCTTCATCAATACCGTTACTGACCAGGGTAGTGAAGTATGGTCAAACAACCTCCACGCATGACACGGCGTGGATAGGTCTTTGTCTGGAGGTGTATTGGCAATGACTGTAATTACCTAGTAACAGTAGTTGTAGACTGTCAGCGTAGAAATATTGTGCGCGGCTAAAGTTAAACCAATATTGATCGGGAACCGGACCAGATGTAACCCCGACTTGTGTATTGACAAAGCGCTGTAAATCAAGTGATACTAAGACATGCTATTGTTGTTATTGTAACATTAAACATGCAACTTGATGACAGCCCCTTTTAGAAGTAGCGTCGTGCAGGTGTTTTAGTGTCATCGGAAGGCCTGGACAGCTTTCTCGCGTATTTGCGTGCGTGTGTGTGCTGTTGTTGTATCTGGAGCAGGCGAGCAGACGCAAGCACGCACACCAAGGCAGTGCAATTTCCAAATCTTTACCTTTCATCGAAGCCATTGTCTCCTTTAACACACACAACACCACCACCACCAACACATCGCACAGACAAACACGCGCAACACGCGCAATTGCCCAGCGTAAATAGCGAGGCAAGGGACGCGCTCGCGTGACGAATCTCATTTCAGTTGCAATATGCACCGAGAGCTGCGGGTTTATCCGTGACGGAAACAAACCTCGCCTCGTGCTTCTTTGGGCGCGTCGGCGTCACCTCGGCTTCACCATACAGGCGGAGGGCGCCTCCGACACCAAAACTTCGCTCTATCGTCATCGTCAGTTGCATTTAACGAATTTATTTTGTGTTGGTCGGGTGGGGGGCAGGGCACCTTTGACGTTCAGTAATTGACCTGCGCGTTTAGCTTTTCGGGCAATTTAGTAATTGAGCGACTAATTCTAAAATAGCACGCAACGTAGGGGCTATCGTTTGCAGGCCACATGCAGTGTAGATATTGAAGAGTGGGCGGTATTGTATGGCGCTTAACAGCAATCGGAGAAGTGAAATAGGCCGTATAATTTGATGTATTAAAAGCACTTAAGATGGCTTGAATTCAAATGTATATATATATTTAGCGCGTGTGCTCTTTCATTCCCTCGTCCTTGAGCATACGTCAAGCGCATTGTGTTTGTCGCCCGTGTTTAATCTGTCACTATAAGGAAATGCACTTCATAAAATTGCTTCTTGCATAAAATGCTACCGTAAGCTGTAGGTACACAGCTCGGAGAATGATGCATCTGCACACGCGTTGACAAATGTCTTTCTGTTTAGAGAAATTGCGTTTTATTTTATTTGCTAACACGACCCATCGATAGCCCGTACGTGTCTCCGCACGTATGCAAATTTCATCTCGCTCGACGCAAACGCGCTATTTAAGGAGCACGAGAATAGTGAAGGCCACAGGTTATATACTATTACGTAAGAGGTAGGTGTCTGCATGCATAATTATAGTTTTATAGATAGAGGAATTTGTGATGACATCAAGCCATGCAAAGCATGCTGACATTCCCGGTATATATTTTGCTGTTTAGCAGACACATTTTTTCCGCACATGTTCCATCATTATCATCATCATCGCCGTCGTCATCCTGAGCTATGACCAATCAATCCACTGCGGGATTAAGGCCTCCCCGAGGCGGCACCATCTCTCGCGATCCTGGATGATAATGAATAATCCAAAAAGAAGCGTGCGCGCCTCCACCGCTCCATCTCCGGCGGTGATTGTACGTCCTCGATCCCCCAACCCCTCCCGCCTTTGCCTTCCACTGCGTCATTATCCTCGGCCACTGGTCGCACCATCGACTCACTCGAGATCATTTAATGACCTCTACTTCTTCCGTGCGCACACGTTATAAACTAAAGACTAAACATGTTTTATTTTATTTTACCAGGTGAGGCCCATGATATAGGTATTTTTGGGGGGTTAGATCACGGAAATATAAATGTGTCGTTAAACCCGCCACCCGACACAGCCAATTAGTAAGGTTTGTCACGTAATCAAAACATGCCAATTCGTTACTAGTACAGCACACCGGTGTGTTGGAGAGCACTGAGCCCACTGAGCTATATAGCTTTTTTTAAGAAACGACCTGGCCACAAATGATTGCTCAACGAAGTGGCTTATCAAAGAGAAATGTATAGCAGCCAAACACTCTAAATTTGGAGGGAAAACCGGAGGACCCGGAGAAAAATCCATGCGACCACAGGGAGAACATGAACACCATAAATATTCAGGCGTCAGGGTTGGGATCGAACCCACGACCTTCTGTATACAAGGCGAGGTATTTAACATCTCGACACCGTGGCGCCCTGATCTTTGCCAAATGCCATCTACACCCCCCCGCCCGCCTGCCTCCCCTCCCCTCCCCCCAATAACCGTCGACGATTTGGACATGCACGCGGTTCGTTTGTAAAGTGGCACCTGCCGATCACTCATTGGCTGAGCAGCTCATGGCGTAACTAGTGGGGGGAATTTTTGGGGGGGAAGGTGGGGGAAACATTTGGTCACGTGATACCGTAATTGCAGATCAGCGCGCGGGTGGGCGCGCGCGCCAAGTGGCCGCACGATCGATGTTCGCATCAAGTGCGTGGTGATTGCCACGTGCGCTGGCGGAATACAACGCCCCCCCCCCCCTGTTAAATGACTTTCCGAGCGCCTCCTTGACGCGGCGGCGGCGACAAGGCGTCTCGCTTCTACGCGCGGCGAAAAACGGCGATTTCGTTAGGCCTCACCGATCAACGCCGACGGAATGAAATAAGAGGTCGCGAAAACCGTAAATTAAATTACGGTCAACGTGGCTGAGTGATTCGGCGTGTTTTTATTTATGTTCTACCTGTGCATGGCCTGTTTGGAACGATGCGACAGGAGATCATTTCGAAGGCACACACTCAGAGTACATGTGGTGGATACATTAGTGCAGTATAACTTCTGCATACATCATCTCTGTTCCCCTGACAATGTGGATTAAACATCGTAAAAGTTTCCTACATATCCCTACGCTTACAGTCTGTAATATCATTAACAAGTGTATGCCAGTATTTGTCAATCTACTGCTGGAAGAAGGCCTCCCGATGCCGTGTGGGTCGTGAAGAGTTGTTTTGACCATACTTCACCACTCCGGTTCGGCTTTCTTGAAGTGGGGAGTATCGATGCAGATATCACTCGCCATTGGTGTTCATAGTGACGGGGAAGTGAACTCGTGTGGCCATTGTCGCGTCGCTAACCGTTCGCACCCGCCGCTATGCGTCCGGCAGTGTCAGTCTACATCGCAATGTTAACTACTGTGGAGTCCGTGTGGTTCCGATGATCGCGTGCGGCAGGGTAAATGGGTTGGCAACGCTCATTTCCATTACCCGACAGCTGGACGCAGATGTACGTAAATAATCAATGGCCATGCAGAAGGGGTGATCGATGTTCCCTAGTTTGCCCTCTCCGCGTAGTCTCACCGCTTCAGGGATGTGTTGTGCATGATTATGATGAGGTCGCACTCATTATACACACATACAAGTGCTTGTCACAAAATAACCACAACACCTTGTTGATCTCGTCAAGGAGCATAAATCATCATGCGAGCTCCGATTCTCCTCGCAGCGGCTCTTGGCTGGCCATTGAACAAAGACGGGCACTGCATCGCGCGCTTTCAGATGCGCTTCTGCGGCCGTCTGGAACGCTCTTCCGATATGAGGAAGCCACTAGAGCTAAGCGCTTTTAAATCTGGATTGGAAACTCATATCTTTAGGAGTGATTTTTGTGTTTAGTTTGTTGTCCTTCCCACGCACCTCCGATTAATACGATTGGGCACGTAGGGTGCGAAAGAAGTTCAACGTACGTTCAAGTGTAAACATTCTGAACTCCTTAGCGGCAGCATTGCCTGTCCAAGTGACCAGCCATCATACGGACACCAATGAGTCTACGAGGCAGACATCCCTGTAGACCAGAGACCACGCTTCTGTCTGTCTCTACAGCTCGCAATGCTCGTCACCCGCTGTACTTCCCACCGTACACAAGTCTCTATCTCACACACGCGCGCGGAGTAACGCGTGTTCTGAAACGCTCTTCCATTAAAGAGTGGAAAAAAAATCGCCGTTTTGCTCGACCAAGTGCTTATATCGTTAATATATATTTAAGCTGACACCAATGATTCGCTCTCTCCACAATTGCGATAATTACTTTGTGTTTGAAATTAAAATCCCAAGTTGAACGTGACAGCGTTCCATGCAATTAGCTTTACGCGCAGGCCACAGTGCCACATAAAATCGGGCACAATCTTGCGCGCTTACACAGTCGCTTACACACACACACGGGCGCAGATGTGATCCCTTCTAGGACACGTGTGGTAATGTGGGCCTCTGGGCGACCCGAGTTCGATTCTCGCTCACTGTCAACACCAGTGACAATAATCTGAACCAGTCATGGACCTCCCCGTAGGTCGACTCAGCCTCGAATGAGTACCTGGTGCTGTGTGTAAACATCACCACTAGGGAGACAAAGGCGGCCGGGCGTGGTGCTTGTCCACTGCGCCCTCTTGTGCGCCGTTTTCTGCCCCAACAGCCTCTGTAAGGGCTAGACGGGGGATCTTTACCTTTGTATTTGTACACGTGGTGGTGCGATGCTTAGTGTACTGCGTTATACAACTCCGGCCACCTGAGTTCAATTCACGGCCGTAGCTGACATTGATAGCGAGTGATATCTGGGCCGGACAGTCCTTGTGACCCCTTTCTTCAACCACGTCCACCCACCAGCTTGTTGAAGTATGGTCAATCAACGCGCGTGACCGACACGTTGTCCTGACAAAGGGCTGTAACAATGTTATGATAAACTGTCAGCGTGTGAATAGCTAACGTGGCTCCCAGAGTTAGAGATTCCGGGTCCGCGAGTGATATTTGAACCGATCTTCAACATTTCCCTTAGGTCGACTCAGCCTTAAATGTTTTAAAGATCATCAGGGTGTGTGTGTGGGGGGGGGGGGGGGTGCTGGAACTTGCTATCCTCACGACCCAGTGCATATTGTCTGCCTTTAAAGATACTCGCTCACAGCACTTGTCCCAATAGTATGTTCAAAGCTGTCCGGGGCGGTGGGGAACTTTGTATTAGGGCCGAACGATTAATCGATTTCAAATCGCTCAGAAAAATTGCAAATAGATATTTTCCCGAAATCGCTCAGCCCTACTTTGTTTTGTGTTGTGTCTTATATACAATCGACATGTGGTGAGCGAGAGTCTAGTAGTGGTTAGCGCGCTGCGCTACGAACCTGGCGACCGTGGTTCGATTCCCGCTCACGGCCAACACCGGTGACGATTATCTCAACCGGACCTGGGCCTCTCCTGGTGCGATGTGTAAAATCATGGCCACTGGGGAGACAAAGGCCGTGCTGGCCTTCATCGGTGCTCGCTAACAGCAGTTGGCCCAGCAGCCTGTTCAGGCTATACGGGAGATCGTTGTTACATACATCATGCTGTATATGTTCTCACGTCTTCTTCTATGTATGCTTTCCTTTTAGGGCAGTGTTTATGGCCGAATGCGTTTGCGCTCGTTTGTGCTACTAGCATTGAAACCTGCGCACCACGAGCCCAATTGTAAGCGGCCACAAACAAACCGTGTTGTGCGTGTGTGCGCGTGTGTATGTGTGCGTGTGTGTGCGCGTGTGTGTGTGTGTGCGTATGCGTGTGGTGGTGTGCTGCTGTTGCTGTTCTCAACAGGGCAAAGTCGAAGAACGGCGGAAGATCGTTACGGGAAAAATTGGACAAAATCGGTCTGAATCTGCCGGCGGGGCGACGCAAGGCCGCCAACGTCACTTTGCTCACCTCCTTGGTGGAGGGTAAGAAGAAGACGGCCGAAAATCCGCGTCTCAATTACCGCGTCACTTTGTCGTGGCTTCCGCCCCTCTCTCTCTCTCTTTCTTCCCCCCTCTCAATCTTTCTTTGCTCCACTTTATAAACCTTCCCTTACCGGAGCGATTTGATGGAAAGTCAAACCAGTAATCAGTTTCACGTCTCATTACACTCGGATAATTAGCGTCTATACCCCTTAGCAAACTCTCCCTGGTGTTTTTCTCTCTCTCTCTCCTCCTTCTTCAAGTGACTTAAAAGCCGCGCGCAATAGAAGCCGGTGCTTAAACAATTGCTGCAGCGTCTCTAAATTAGCGTCTCTTTCTCACCTTTTTTTGTGGCGGTGGGGGTTGGGGGGGCTAGAAGGAGGAGGAGGGGGGTAAAGGCAGCGCCTTGCCAATGAGAAGCTCTCCCTCCCAACTCAGACGATGCTCTTTTGTTGAACGGCGTCAACACGTTTGCGTCGCGCAGTCGGCACGGGGACGCTGCCGCGCTGGTTGGGTTGTTGCTGTCTGTGCCGAGACAACACTTATCAGACTTAACACTGCTGCGGAGACGTCCACCATTCGTTAACTGCCTCCATTCAACCTCCCGGCGAGCCATTTTTCTTTTTGATTTCCACCCCCTCCCCAGCACACCTCCCAAAACTCCCACCCCTCTCGGTCGCGTGTGGTAGGGTAAAGTGTGGGTAGCCCCCCCCCCCCCCTCAGCAGGGGCATGAGCGAGCAATTGCAGGGCTGCTCCTTTACGTTTAGCAGTGGGAGCACATGTGGAAGCAACGTTGTAGCCTATATTGCACGTGTTCTCAGCCCTTACATGTTTAACCGTGACCCCTTCAATGCATTGCATATGAGCTTAGGGCGCTTATAGCGTCGTCAGATTATTTCCCTATATGAATCGACTTCCGTTCCGTGTCCCCGCTGTCAAACGAATTCGTTTATTTTTAAGTCAATCGGCATATCGGCCTTCTGGGCTTCTGTTAAACAGCGTCAGTTGTTTAAGCAAAGCAACTCTGCACCGGTTTCGGCAGTTCAGGGTAGCTTTAAACAAATCCTGCGTGAGTTTGCCCACGTGGCTGTTGTTGTTGAGATCAACTCCCTTCCAGGCGATGGAGCCCTGCCAATGCATGTACTCAAATGCGTGGCTCTGCAGCGTCTCGATTGAATTTGTTACATAAGTTCTGCCTGTGTGCTTAATGAGCAGTCCATACGGACTACAATGTGGAGTTTATAATTGCCACACGATGCTGTCATCTAACAGTATCGAATGTTACATTTTTTTTAGTTACAATTGATAAGCGAAATTAAAAGTCTCCGCACCGTTATTGTATTAACGTGATGTATCGTAAAAACAGGGAAGAAGTTAATTTAAATTTGCACTCGCTTGTTAAACGAGTATTTATTTCGTGTAATATAAAGGAATGGTGTTATTACATTTAGCGCCGAGGTCGTTAGGGTTTTGTTCGCTCCCAACAATAGATTAGCAGAGCGACTCACAGCACAACAAGGCAGCAGACATTCCCCGTCCCATATCGTCGGTCCCTTTTTAATATAATCCAAAGAATGCATCCTCATTTAAGCAAAAATAATATAACATTATTTGTTCATTACGTCTCGTTAAGCATAACGAGAATTCTCTCCGCGTAAATAGATTTCGCCTAATCACTTCGTTTGCCCACATAAAATATTACATTCATTACCCGATGTCTAATTACGAGCGCGGAGTGCCCATTTCCTACGCGGTTAAAAACGCCGCGTCGCCCCAATGAACGATATTTGGGCTGCGGCGGTGACAGCCTCAAACGCCGTGTGTTTTGTGCCTTGTGGAAACGTCCGAATCCCATTCTATCCCGCACATGCTGCAGTCGAGCGCTTCAGCCCTGAGCGCCTTCTATGTCACGCCTTTTAAAACCGCCGCCTTCAGACTAGAATCCACATCAGCAGCGGTGGCAGCGGCGAGAGCAGAAGTGTTCACGATTTGCTACCTACGAGCACCAGTGCTCGCATAGATAGTGTAGCAAATACAGTGCAACAATTCGTAAAAAGATCGAGTCACATTATACTGTACACGTGCAAAAAAAAAGCCTCTTAAGTAACACATTAAAGAGGAAATGACGAATCCTTTGTGTGTCAAGCTGACCCCATCATCGTTAGCACGGTGGCCTACGTACGGTGCGAAAGAAGTTCGACGTACACCATTGCGCATATGCTGCCGCACAGTGCTCTGCGTAGCCGCTCAGCTCAAAACGACGGAGATGGCGGACTTGAGTTCATTATTGTATGCGACAGGAGGACAAGCAGGGGGCAAGCCGTTTGGTAATTTTAACAACAACAAATCACATTCGCATGCTCCACTAGGGGGGGTGGGGGGGGGGATAAGGAATCACCAAACCTCAAAGACCGCACGCAAACATTTTTGGATGGAGACTCGCGTGCACATTTCCGACACATCGCATGCATCACGGATATATTTTGCACAATCCAGAGGAGACGCGTCTGCACGGGCAGATGCGTAGATCGATTGTCTTAGCCTGGACATGAATGAAACCTGATTGCTCAGAACGGGCAGCCTGCGCATAGGAGCCTGTCTCGAAGTGGCATCCTGTCAAAAGGCACTATGTGACCGAGCATGACGATGTTAGTGCGCGCATGTGCGGGCATGCGCACGTCCGTAAGTGTAGTGGCTAGAGCGCACAGGACTGGTTATGGGCCTCCCCTAGCTCGACTCAGCCTCAAATGAGTAACCGGTTGATGCGGAGTGGGAGTATCAATGCAGAGTGTTGAGAGGTCAAAGGTGGCCCCGTTCGGGCCTTAATAGGCGCTCGCTAACAGCGCTTGTTTCAACAGTCTGTGAAAGGCTACATGGGGGATCGTCGTGCCTGTCTGTCCGTCTGTGTGCGCGTGTCTTGTTTTATTCTCGAGCAGGAGAAGCGGTGCACCTCGCCCGGGATTTTGGATTTGTTTGCGAGACAGAATTCCCTGCTAAGGCCGCAGCTGACTTTCTAAATCGCCAGCACTCGGACCCAGGAGATCTGCACAGTCGCAAGAACATGCTCCTGGCCACAAAGTAGGTCCCCCGCTGCACGCTGGCTTTCAAAGTGTGACGCCTCCAGGGCCACATAGGCGTTCTCTCGTAGGACGGTTGTGTGTGTGTGTGCGTTGGTTGGTTGGCATGGGGAGCGGTGGTGCAACGGTTAGCGTGCTGTGCTATGAACCTGGCGACCCGGATTCGATTCCTGCTCACGGCCAACACTGGTGACGATTAGCCGAGCCGGTCCTGGGCCTCCCCTAGGTCGACTCATCCACAAATGAGTAACTGGTGTGAACATCGCCACTGGGGAGACAAAGGCGGCAGGGCGTGGTGTTGGCCCTCGTGTGCCGTGACGGCCTTCATAGTTGCTCGCTAGCAGCACTTGCCCCAACACTCTCTTAAGGCTATATGGGGGATATTTGTCTTTGGTTGGTGGCAGGCGCTCCTGCAGTGGTTAGTGCACTGCCCTGATGATGACAGCCAACCCGAGCTCGATTCCCGACCACGGCTAACACCGGTGTTGAGTTATATCTTAATCCGGTCATGGACCTCCTCTAGGTCGGCTCAGACTGGAATCAGTACCTGGGGCGGTGTGTGAACGCCAGGAGAGTACTGTGGAGGTCAAAGCGGACGAGCGTGGGTTACCGGTCACACCACCCCGCCGTGCGGAGCCAAGACCTTACTCCACTGCTGGATGAAGGTCTCCGCAAAGTGTCGCCCATCTCTCAACGATCTTGCGATGTCATTCTGGACTTGACAGGTGCTCGCTAAGAGCATGTAGCACCACAAGGTTTATTTAAAACAGAAAGGCATATGCAAAGGGGAAAAAATGTTAGAGGTCAAATTAATTGTGGGTCACAAGACGTCTGGACCACCCTGTACAGTAATGCCCCGGTGTACGTTGGGGGTGGAGTGGGGGGGGGATTGCGTTTCTGAAAGGTGCGACGACGAATATTGAAACGATGTCAAATCAAAGCAATTGACAGGGTCAGTGGTAGTAGGGTCAGTGGTAGTAGTGGGTTGGACGGACGATGCCATCGATGACGGGAGTGCGTGGGGTTGAGGCGTCGCAAATTGGTTAGTGGGACTCGTAAAGCGACGGCGTATTTGAGAAACGACGGCAAAGGGGGGGGGGGACGTAAGTTGGGGTATTGCTCTCCGTGCTCGCACCTCGGATTGTGCACGGTTGGCGACGTATGGTGCTAAAGAAGTACAACATGTACGTATGTACAAGTGCAAACCGATGTGGTTCGATTCCACCGTTGACGAAGGAAGCAATCTGTGGCCGCTTGTTCGTGGTGTACTGCACGATGTGCGGTGGCGAGAAGGCCTCTTGGAGATGTAAACTCCCTCGCCTTTTATGCAGGAGGTCGTGGGTTCGATCCCGACCCTAACGACGCCTGTATATTTAGAGTTTGTATATCCTCTCTCCCCGTGGTCGTGTGGATTTTTCATCCGGGCACTCCGGTTTTTCCCTCTACATTTAGAATCAACATGCGCTCAGAGTATTTGGCTGCTAAATTTCCACGTGATGATGATCCACTTTGTTGGGCTACCATTTGTGTCCAGGTCGCTTCTGACAAAGAGCTCTCTAGCTCGGTGGGCCTTACCTGGTAAGATAAAAAAAAATGTGTATCGTTTAGTCGTATGTGTACCGGCGAGTTTGTCGTGAGGAGGAATGCCTCCCCCGGGACATGTCCTTGGGACGTGCTCATCAATGCTCGCCATCTGCAACGCTGACGTTACGGATTTCGAGATGCGCTCCCGATGGTTCATCATCTAACAACGCAGGCTTTGGCGACCAATGTTGTTCATGATAAGGCTTTTTTGGGGGGGGGCTAACATCGCGTATATGTAAATGTGCTGTACTCCCACCTCCACCCGACACTGCCAATTAGTCAGGTTGGTCACGTGAACTGAACATACCAAACATGCCTGATGATGCCGGTTGTTGTGATCACCAGCGAAACGTCGCACTCAATTACATATGTCGTGGGTTTTGCTCTCCAACACACCGGTGGTGCTGAAGTAGTAAATAATTTGCACATTCTGTTCACGTGACAAACATTACTAATTGGCTGTGTCGTGTGGAAGTGGGTTTAGGACACTGTTACATTTACGTGACCTAATCCAAAACAACGTTGTCATGAGGACACCATCTGTTTGCCAGGGCCAGTTGCCCCTTCTCTTTACAATGGACGATAAAGGCGCAGCTCTGCAATTGCCTGCTCACGAGGGTGTTTGGCCTACTCTTCCACGCTGGTCAGACGTCTTGGAAGAGGTGGGAGTTCTCATACCCTACCCCACGACACACGACCTGCTGATCGGCTCACTCCATTTGCAATCACCATGCAACCTTTTGTTTTTCAATACGCAAAAGTCCCCATGAGTTTGAAGTTTCAATTTCACGTTGGGGAGTTTGTCCAAATCCTAGTTTCAGTTTCATTTATTTGGTATAGCCCTGCGAGCCATTCGGCTCTTGAATCGGGTGCAACCGCAACAAACGAAAATATGAACAAGAAACATATTAAAGTGACTATGCGCAAACAGAAAAATCCAGGAAAAAACAGCAAAGTCTTCCAGAAAAAGCACCGAGTGTTCTGCGTGTGGGGAGAAACCGAAGTCGCTGTCATCATGATCATCATTAGCAGCAGCCATGGTCAACCCACTGATGTATGAAGGCCTCGTCAATCCGCGATATAATAACCAACCTAGCACCTGCACACGAGATAACTTCATCGCTCCACCTTATTGATGGAAGTCCTCTTGGACGCAGTTCTTTTCATTCGCTGACAGCCCGTCAGCGTTCTTGACCATCTGCCATAATTCCTTGCGGCGACCGAAGCACCCGGCTAACACCCACCGAACGAACGAGTGGATGACGCTGCCAACGTCCGCACAGACGGGCGAACAAACATATTTCTCTCGCTACTGCCAGCCACATCCTGGCCACCTTCGAAGCCCAATCTCTGCGCGATTCACCAACCCCCTTGGCACCAAAGCGCCCCGTCACGCGAGTAAGGGCGCGGGGCGAGGGGAAGACTGCTTCATCCGAAGTACGAGTCTCAAACGGTTCAAATTAAGAGCAGCGTCGTTCCTTGTCCAGAGGAGACGTGCTTCTTTTTATTGTTGTTGTTATGACAGCAAATGGATCGTGACAGAGGCGGCATTGATTGGACCTCACGTTGCGTCGCTCTCATCACCCATCCCCCTCGAGACGGGGCCTCCCCCTTTGTGCTGCGGGTGCCGGCGCTGACTGATGGCGCTGCTCATTATGCGCGTTCCAGTGCGCGGTGGTGATTAAACGATCACTCCACGTCCGCGCGGACGCCAATCGCGCGCCACTCTGGCGGCGGCGCTTGATCGCAGCGCGATCGCGCGGGCATCTGTCAGCGCGTGCGGCGTGCGCGGTTGATGAGCGAGAGTCGTAAGTCGTCGTCGTCGTCGTCGACTTAGGTCTGCGTGTCCAGCCTTCAGGATATCGCCTCCTCACGCTGAATGCGTTCGAGTGGGAGCGCGGTGGTTGCGTTATTGGAGCCGTCCAATACCCGAGTTCGATTCCGCCCCCCCTCCTCCCCCCGGTGCCCACGGTTAACGCGAGTGTCGAGCGAGGCACGGATCGGTTCTGCCCAGCACCAACCATCCTCACCGTCCCGCACTAGAACCGGCCGGGTGAAATATCGCCGAACGAGAACCCTCGTGACTGACACGGCATGGGGGAGAGGCTTTTGTTTGTTTTACGCAGCAGTGGATTGACAGAGGGGTGCACGCATCTTCATATTGAACACATCATTTGGTATTTATTTTGCTTCAGTGCAATGCTTGACTGTGATTGTACATGAAGACTGTGTGCATGGCGTCTAAGCAATAAGCAGCGGTAAAGGGCCGTCCATTTAGTTCGTACGCATGGAGGGGGAGGGGGGGTTAACCCAAATGCGTTCGCTTGCGTATGGGGGGTCTACTGACAATGTGCGTACGCATCGGAAACGGGGGGGAGTGAAGCCTCGATAATAATTTGTCTACATTGGCCTTAAAATGAGTTAGATAGTCCGGCGGTGGACTGTCTGTTTTCTTAAACACGTTAATATTATTCATCCTTGATCGTTTCTGCGTGGATTAAATATTGGCCGTTCTATAGGATTCGGGGGGGGGGGGGTGCGTCAAGCTACGTACACAGGTGGGGGGGGGGGGGGTAAAAAGTCCGCGTGCGTACAGGGAGGGGGGAGGGATCCTGTTTTAACATATTTTTGCGTTCGTGCTAAATGGATGGCCCCTAATGCCATGCAGTGACAAAGCACCGTGCTTCTGCCACGATCAGAATTGATCTAGGAACAATGGCCGTTGTGTGCATGTAGAAATCGGAGGTGCGGGGGAAGGAAAGCAAAACTAAAGTCCAAGACGTAGTTCTCAAGAAAATAGTTCATTCTTAATTTTAGAACTTTCGTGACTGCAGGAATTATTATTTGGTTCTTTCGGTTAAGTCACGTCTAAAGATAAAATAATAGATTAAATTAAATAATAGAATACGACGTTTCGATTGCAACACAAGCAATCATCATCAGGTATAATGAAATAGCGACATAATATCTAACCAGAAAACTATAGACAGACATATTAGCAGACAGATATCACAAGATACATACATAGCGAGAGCAACACAGGTGACAGAGAGGGGTGATCGTCTCTGTGGGGTGGCCTTAAATAGACAGAGGGGGGGCGGAGGCAGAGAGAGGGAGGGGGGTTAGAAAAAATTAGCATATCAATGAGTGGTCCAAAAGAAAACGTGGTGCTGCGAGTACGATGGCACAGCAAGCAAGCCTGAAAATCAGGAGAAAGACACACTAAAATTAAATAACCTAGTAAAATATCGAAATGTAATGTAATACAACACAGAGGGTCGGTCAACACACAATTAACGCATAGCCTGGTTGATTACGTATTTCAAAGATTGCTAAGTTAGAATTTAAGTGTGAACATTCTAAAGAGGACACAGGCAGATAAAACAAGTCGCCAGAGAGAGAGAAAAAAGATAAGCTTAAAACTTCCCCGTAGAAGTGGTTCAATCTTAATTTTAGAACTTTCGTGACTGCAGGAATTATTATTTGGTTCTTTCGGTTAAGTCACGTCTAAAGATAAAATAATAAATTAAATTAAATAATAGAATACGACGTTTCGATTGCAACACAAGCAATCATCATCAGGTATAATGAAATAGCGACATAATATCTAACCAGAAAACTATAGACAGACATATTAGCAGACAGATATCACAAGATACATACATAGCGAGAGCAACACAGGTGACAGAGAGGGGTGATCGTCTCTGTGGGGTGGCCTTAAATAGACAGAGGGGGGGCGGAGGCAGAGAGAGGGAGGGGGGTTAGAAAAAATTAGCATATCAATGAGTGGTCCAAAAGAAAACGTGGTGCTGCGAGTACGATGGCACAGCAAGCAAGCCTGAAAATCAGGAGAAAGACACACTAAAATTAAATAACCTAGTAAAATATCGAAATGTAATGTAATACAACACAGAGGGTCGGTCAACACACAATTAACGCATAGCCTGGTTCATTGTTTTCCTTCTCCCGCACCTCCGATTAGCGCGGTTGGCTACGTACGGTGCGAAAAAAGTTCGACATTCATGGATGCATACGGATAGGGTCGCGGTTCGGGATAGAGCGGACACCGTTGTCCAGAGCAGTAGCGTCGTTGGTTGGCACGAGCCTGGCACGAGGATTGTTGTCGTGCCCCGTGTTCGTCTCCCCGTCGTGCGCGTCCTTCGGGAGCAGTTGCAGCGCCTGTGCACTCGACGACAGTCACGTGCACGGGGGCGCTGGCCTCGGCAGCGACGCGAAGCGATTTGCGACAATTCCCCACAGTTGGCGTTTGAGGAGCGCGCCAGTTGCGAGGTTAATTAAAACGGCACCTCGGCGCACGTGGCAATCCAGCGTTCGAGTGGAGCCGTTAATTGGCAATTGCTGCTCAGAGTCGATGTTGATCTGTCGACCGCCTTAATGCGAAGGTCACGCAATGAGGCTACCGATGAAGAGCTATCGACACGTTTTGAGAATTGGATAATTAAAAAAATAGGTATATAGGTATCTACGTAAATGTAAGGTTCATGTGTAAGCACATTGTTAATACGAGAATGTTTTTTTAAATAGAAAAAACATGTAATTTAATTGTAAGCTTTTATTGTATACAGTCTGCTGTGTAGGCGGTGGTGCACACGCGAACAATAACACAAACTCGACAGCGGCCCATTCTTCATAGCTGCTGGAGAAGGGAGCATTGCCCGAAACGTTCGTCCGTGGGGTTTCCCATTAGGGGAGGGGTGTATTGACGAATGTATCGAGTTACCGTAAAGATAAATGAGTATCGATTATAGTGATAAAAACAAAACACACGGTCCGCGTTATTAAAATTACGGAAATTAAAAAAACAATAATCGCCACGTGTGTTTACCTGTACGATTTGTCTACAGTAAAATTATATATATATAAAATTTCTTAAGTAATTACAGTTTATATGCGGCATTACACGGGTCATTGCATGCGGCGCTTTGCCTTCTCTTGAATCCAGCTCAATAAAAACCAATGACACCGTTGCGCGTGTGAGGGAGGCTATATAAACGTCCATTCACGTTTCATTCATTTGGACCCCCCACACGATAATATGCCAGCGCAAAGTACGAAAAAAAATTGTTTCGGTGCTTCAATTTTTTCAATTAAAAGATGTCCTGAGTGTAATTTAGTGCCTGTGCGTGCGTGCGTTGTTTAAGGGGAGTAACCCGCTGGAACGCGTTGTAGACCGTATGTAGACCGCATGTAGACTGCATGTAGACTGCATGTAGACCGCATGTAGACCGCATGTAGACCGCATGTAGACCGCATGTAGACTGCATGTAGACCTCATGTAGACCGCATGTGGACTGCATGTAGACCGCATGTGGACCGCATGTAGACCGCATGTAGACCGCATGTAGACTGCATGTAGACTGTATTGTATGGTGATGCTTGCTACTGTTGTTTAACTACTTGCCCGATTTCGTTACATTGAGGACTGCTTCGCAAGTGACCATCACGTGTGTGATAATAATATTATAATTGTTTAATTCATTTATTCTAAATTATACCGAACGCAGCTCAGGTACTTGTGTTGCGTTCTAAGATGAATGTATGAGAAAATAGACTTGCGTATTGCAATAATGCATCATTGCACACTACAGCAGCATATAATAACGCCGTACATCGATATGTAAATTCCCCGCAAAACATTCGTGACATATCACATTTAACGGGATATATTTAACATATTTCAATGTGTTTACTCTACTGATGAGCACAAAGATCGCGTGACTAAAGGGTTAAGGTGGTGCCGGAAAAACGAAAGCGAATATACTAAAATATGTAGATATATTTAATTTTAATGTGAGGATACAGAAAACGGAAGTTGAGTTAATATGTTTGACCTCTATTAATTCACGGGGGGAGTGGTGGCGCACTGGTTAGCACACTTCACCGTGAACCCAGCGCCGCTTGAGTTCGATTCCTGGCCATGGCTAACAGTCTATTGTTTCGGTCTTTCGGTAAAGTCACGTAGATAGGTTCAAAGTAAACAACAAAAAAATACAAAAAACTACGACGTTTCAATCACAACACAAGCGATCGTCATCATCTTTCCTCCTGATGACGATCGCTTGTGTTGTGATCAAAACGTCGTCGTTTTTTTGTTATTTTTTTCTTTGAACTTATCTACGTAACTTTACCGAAAGATCCAAAGAATATGAATTCCTGCAGTCACAAAAGCTTTTAGTCAAGAGTTATAATATCTGAACGGGTCCCCTTCACGCAACCGTTCGTTGGACCCGAAGTATGGCCAAAGAGCCCTCGTGACCGACACGACACGATTGATCCGACAGGAGGCTTGACAAATGACTGTGACGTGTAAATTAGGTATTATTGATACGTGCACATCGCCAGGTTGATCTCAAAACTGCCCCGTATTTATTTAAACGGACTCTCGCCAAAGAGACAAGCTCGCGGCTTAACACCGCACTCACCTCACCCTCTCTCCCCGCCACTCTCCTCCCCCTATCCCGTTTCCCTACCCCCCTCCCCTCAACACCACCTTTCTCTTGACTCGCAGGCAAATCTGTAAAGAGTTCATGGACCTGTTGACACAGGACCGTTCCCCGCTGGGCAACACGCGACCTCCCCCCATCCTGGAGCCGGGCATTCAGAGCTGCCTAACGCACTTCAGCCTCATCACGCACGGCTTCGGCAGCCCCGCCATCTGCGCAGCGATGACCGCCCTGCAGAACTACCTGAACGAGTCTCTGAAGGCCATGGACAAGATGTACCTGAACAGCTCCAGCAACAGTCACAGTAATGCGGAGAACTCGGGCAAAGCGAGCGACAAAGACGAGAAGCACCGAAAGTGATGATGCTGGAGGGGGCTGGGAGGTGGAGAAGGAGGTGGTGGAGGAGGAGAGTGTGGAGGATGAAAGTCGTCGTCGCGTGTGCAAGGAGGATAACACAAACAAAGCAAGCTCTATCCGTGACATCGGGCAAGGAAGGACGCTCTGAAACCGGGACTCTGTTCACCTTCCAGTGGTTTCAGTTTATAGCCGCGTTGTCTCAAATTTAGGAGAGGGGGGAAAAAACAACACCACTAAAAGGCAGCGAACGAAATAATAAGCGGAAGAAGACCACGGAGAGAGAGAGCCGCCTACGAATACGCGATTCAATCGCTGTTGAAGAGGGTTTCTCTTCGTCCAGCCCCCCCCCTCCCTTATTATTTCCCCCGTGCCACGGGTCAACGGTCCTCAATGCATTCTAATTGTGTCGCCCGTGTTAAACAGACTGCCCCAAATTGTTAGCGGTTAATTCTCCAGCTGAGTGCGTCGTAGCCTCCAGTGCTGTGCCGACTCGCACATTGGACAGGTCCGAGTTTCGGCTCTTTCGCTCGATTTAGGATATAATTTCGACGGGAGGGAGGGCGGGAGGGGAGGGGTGGGGGGAGGGGGGTGGAGGGGAGGGGTGGAGGGGGATGCGGGAGGGGGGGAGTCTTTTTGACGTGAATGTCTATTTATTTATGTGCAGTTTTATTGGGGATTGTAAATACGGTGCACGTTTCATTTGCTACAGTATATCAGTGAATTCTCGTGATAATAATATGTTCAACACTATCAATGTTTTCGTGTCATTTTAAATGGTGTGCTGGGAAATTAGAGTAGATGAATGGCTGTTCGGGATACAGTGTATTGTATATTGTTGGGATTTGTAGATAAAAGACAATCAAAATACAAATACTGTATTACAAAAAAAAGGGATAAAGGCAAACACAGCTACAACAGCAACAACAAATTGGACTAAGCTTATCGAAAATTTGTATCTGTATGATATTTTGTCATTTGACTTACTACAAAAAAAGTGATTTCGTAATTTTGGCCATTGGTTTAATAAATGTCACATGCGTTGTTCCAAGACCTTGTCGTCCATGAATCTGCTGAGAGAAGATGTCCTATTGCTAATCACCATCGACATTTTCCTTCTTGCCCCTTGCGTAATAGCCTCTCATTACACCACGTGACGTTGTACTGTATATATATACTTACGTGTACAACATGAATAATGTTCCAATCGAGCACACAGTGTTTCTTCAGTGTTAGGCTAATTGTGTACACCGTCCGGTTAAGTGGTGCAACAGTCGTATCCGTCTGTCATGTTCTCGTGTTCTCGAAAAGTCCGTGGCCCACTGGAAACATTAACCCCCCTTTTTTCAATGTCACGAACGCGGCTCTCTGCGTTCCAGTTTCCCCCTCCTATACGAGTGCCATAGGCGTCGACTTTACCGAGCGGAATTTTGATACATGATACGTGCTTATATTAAAAAAAACCCAAGGGAAAACAACAACATCTAAAAACGGACATAAATAAATCAAGATTTGTTTTCTAAGCGAAGGATCGGTAGTAGTGGTTTGTTATTCTCTGGCTCCTCTGGAATACGATGCGATGTTAAGGTATTAGCATCAGATGTTCGATCACTTGAACCCATTTATGGACTCGATGAGGAGGGGGCGCGCGTGTGGCGAGGGAGGGGCGGGGGGATTTGGGAGGGCATGAACTTGAGGTGCTCTTTGAAACTTACGGTGACGCTTGAATATGTTTTGTAAGGAATTAGATTTAAATATTGTATTAAAATGATACTATTATGAGAACTGCAGAATACAGTAGTTTACTTTTGACCGTGACAAAGCGTGAGATTACCACACACACACACAATGTGTTTACGTGAACAGCACGCGTGCTGTTACACCATAGATCCCCGGTATAACACGCACAGGTTTGCTGGGTGAGTTCTCATGAGCGAGCACCTATTAAGGCTCAAACGGCATGGCCAGCACAACACCATGAACATGTTTGTCTCCCCAGTGCTGATGTGTACACTCGTGAACCATGTCCAGTACTCATTTCAAAGCTGTCTCGACACAGGGAAGGTTCAAGACCGATTCGGATGATCGCAACTGATGCCAGCCGTGGCCGGCAATTCAACTTGGACTGCCAGGCTCGAAGCACATCGCGGCGAACCATAACGCTACCGCCGCCCATACACAAAAGACAAAGACACACACACATGCTCTATAATCTGTAGGCCTACGGCTTATATTTTATTGTATGTTAACTATTTATATTTTTTTATTTATAATTGATAAATGTACTAACACACTGGATGCTCTTAGGTTAGAATGTGTCCACAGCAAAGGTGAAAGTGGTGGCTTTCTATCTCATTTAAAAAATAACCTTTTATTTAAAATCCATATCAATCTCAAGTATCGCATCAACGCATTGACGACGACGACGATGATGATGACTGCTAAGTTATCGCAGCTTTCTTTGTTTGTAAAGTGCTCATTCAAATGGAACACAAGCCTCTTAATAATTAAATATACTCCAGTCAGGATTTATCCGAGTTAATCTTTTTCCTTTCTCTCTTTATTTTCTTTCATCCCTTTATTTCGCCCAATGATTTATTCCCGCGACGCTGAGGCGAATGTTGGCCATTATGAGTCGGCGCTTCTGGTTTTTGTTGATTTTTTGTCTTTACCAGGTCGGGCCAGGCGCCCAAACCTCACCCCCCCCCCATCTCTCGCACGCCGATTAGGACAACGATGATGCTTGCACCTGGCGCTAATCAGCCTTCTCATAATTCAGCATGACACTCATTCCAATAAATAGAGGCGCGCTGATAATATATGCTGCATATGGTCGGGGGCGTGTGTGTGACGAAAAGGGGTGGAGAGGCATTTGGTAGTGGTGGTTGTGGTGGTGGGAGGGTGGTGGTGGTGGTTGGTGAAGTGGGGAGGAGATGGTGGATGTAAGTGGTGCGGGCAGCCGGCTGAGCAGACTTCAAGTTCAATAGCCGCGTATAAGACCATGATAATCGCTTGAAACGCACACAAAAAGGGGTTAACCAATGCGCCTCGCAAAGCGTCTAATATAATTGTGTGTGTTTTTGAACACGGACAATTAAACCCCCCCTTCGCCTTTTGGGCTCGGGTCCAGGAGGTCAACCACATATACATGAATAGGGCCCGGCGATATTGTGCATGTATTATAAACGAAGGACAGTCGCCTGTTTTTTTTTCTATTTCAATGAAACTAAATTATTGACGGTGTTGGCACCCTTGTGCTGAACAATTGTGGGACCGCATGCTATACTTTATTTTGTAGGTGGATTATGATGTTTATACATCAGAAGATCATGAGCGGTAGTGGCGACTTGAGAAATACCTTCATCCAGTAGTGGATTGACCATGGCTGCTGCTGATGATGATGCTCGTACTTTATTTTCCCATATGTTGCAATGTGCAATTGAAACGGGATATGGTTGTACGACAGAGTTGTTGGCCAAAGATGGGACATCAAAAGACACCGGTCCCAATTTATTTCATGACGGGATCTCATTCTCAAAACGTATTCAGCTCTCTGTGTTTGTTTGTCTACGTGAAAGTTGTGTTCATGTAAACCAACATCTTAAGGCATTTATCTGCCTCACACGCCGTGATGTACCTGTGGGCTAAGCATCACACATTGCCACAATTTTTTTGCCAACACAATTTTTATTGCCTATCTATCTTCGCCATCCACAGTATATCTTAACATTTATGTGTTCAATATAATTGGATAGTTTTCCTTCCTGCGCCTATCGGTCTTTCTTTTTGTGTACGCAACGCGTCTATTTATCGTATATGAAGTATACATTATGTTATCTTTTCCGTGTTTAAAGTTGCATTGGTTAAATACCAGCGGGAGGAAAATATTGAAGGGACGAGATCACAACGTGATGCTGACCGAGTCACAGCTCGCCTGACAGGCCGTCACAACACGACGCGATCCTTTCATTAAGAAAAACCGACAATACTAATATCTGTACTCTATACTCGAATACTAATATCCGAGAGCGTTATTTGGCGGAGCGGTGGCGCAGCAGTTATTGCCCTGCGCCGTGAACCCGGGCAAAATAAGTTCAATTGTCATTCGATAGCGAGCGATATTTGAAGGGCGATTGTTACCGCCTCATCCCCGTCACCAACAACCCGCACTCAATCGTCGCGGTGAAGCAAGTTCCATCAGCTGTCAACACAGACGACACTGCGTGGGGAGGCCTTGATTCGGCAGTTGATTGACAAAGGACTGCAATTTGTATTGTTGTTGTTGTATGATTCCTGTACGGTAAAATGCACCTTATAAAAGGCCTTGTTAATATCAACAACATTCTGCCCGGTAAGATGATGTATATCTGCAAGCCCAAGTTGCACACGTGCTTATTGCAGACAACGACATCCGATTGTGTCAGCGAGGTGCAGATGCATTTAGACGCTGTATGGAACAATATCGCATTGCATCGTACATGTAGATTATAACTGACGACATTGTCTCGCGTCGGCGCTGGAGATACGAGGCCCTATAGTGGCAGAGTCGCCTTGAGAGTAAAGCTGCACTGACACTCGCACGGACATAACAAACACGGGTAAGATTACGCACGTTGGGTGCGATAAGACAAAGACCCCCCGTATAGTCATACAGAATGTTGGGACAAGTGTCGTTCGCGAGCGCCTATGAAGGGCCCAGCACAATGGCACGTGTGGATTTGCGTGGCCAGCACCACATCCGTCCGCACTTATCTTAAAAGCTCTGATATTTTACACGTAGCACGAGGTACTGATTTGAGGCCGAGTCAACCTAGGAGAGCCACGGGACCGGTTCATATAGAAATCGCCAATGATTTATCCGTGAACGCGAGTCGAACTCAGGTGGCCAGGGTTCGGTGCTAAGCATCACGCAACCGCTCTATCCAACACACACACATACGTTGATTTTGTCAAGGAGCATAAGCTATCCTACCAACTCGGGTCAGCCATCGAACAAAGACGGTCACCACATCGCTCGCTTTCAGATGCGCCTCTACGACCGTCTGGAACGCTCTTACTTACGATATTAGGAAGCTACTGGAGCTATGCACTTTTAAATCTAGTTTGAAAACGCATTTATTTAGAACTGATTTTCGTGTTTAGTTTGTTGTCCTTCCCCCGCACCTCGGACTGTTGGCTACGTACGGAAAGAAGTTCAACATACACGCACACAGCGTAGACTCGGCACGTACAACAAACAGATGTAGGAGCGTCTATTGCGAAACAAACACAACAAGAAAACGCTCACGCGCACACAGAGGAGCAATACGAGTTCCTTGAACGTTAAATCGTCCATGACCTGTCCAGGGATACAGAACGGAT
Source organism: Lampetra fluviatilis (assembly GCF_964198595.1). NCBI lineage: Eukaryota > Metazoa > Chordata > Hyperoartia > Petromyzontiformes > Petromyzontidae > Lampetra > Lampetra fluviatilis. The sequence goes on from NC_136288.1 coordinate 952,779, forward strand.
GGCATTTTACGGACGCCCCGGAGAAGTGAGTGCGAGAGGAGGAGGAGGTGGGGGGGTATTGGATAGGGCGGTGGTGGGGTGGTGGGGTGGGGGGTAGAAATTGATTCTGCACGGAGGGCGGTCCTCAAAGGGTTAATGGGGCCCGTGTTTATTCATCGCTATAACGCTCCGCTTGAGTTGAAGGGCGGCGTCTGGGAAAGGCAACATCTGCTTCACAGTCGTAGCTGCTGCGACTTTTTGTGCGCCATTCAAAGTCCCCTCCCCCCTTTGCCCGTACCCCCCCCCCCCCTCCAACCATCGCCACGGTGCTTAGGCAACAAATTTATTTGGCTTCTCCAGTAAATCAGGGGTCCCGGGCGCATGCGACGGGGCCTGGAGAGCGTGAGTGTCAGTCAGGGGGTCGCGTTGGGGAGGGGCTTTTGAGTTGAGGGGGGTTAAGGATCGGGCCTCGGGGGGAGAAAGGAAAGTCGAGGAAATCTTTTTCTGTGAGACTGTGTTGCCAGTGGTGCACGAAGTGCTAAAAAAAAAAACAACGAACTCCAACATATTCGTCAACAGCGCCGCTTCTAAAAAGTATTAAAATATAGTTTTATTTGGGCGACGTTTCTGACAATGACCGCACTTCATGGCATCTCTCTGACGCGAGGAAACGTGGCAGAGAGATGGCATGAAGAAGGTGCGCATATTGTAGATGTCGTTTTATGTTTTGTGTAGGGCAGTGTTACCGTTCGGCGTGTCGGGGTTGTTGTTGTTGTGGAGATTGTGAGAGGCTCGGAAGACTCAAGATATTTATTAACGCTGGTGGAATCAAATGAACTATGAAGCTCTTTTTCACAGATGTCCAGTCCCCGGTCTCCACCACCACCTACACACACATTGGTAGGCCTCACCATAATCGTGCTGCCGACTTTTACTTCTGTGCAAAGCCGTTTAGCAACGTGTGTAAGCCACTCTGGCTTGCTGATGAGCACCAAGAGTAGCGAGTCGATTGGATACTTTTTTATTTTATGTCTGCCAATGGAAATATGAACATGGAAAGGTCTGTTGCAAAAACTTTGTGAATATATGTGTGTTTTCGTTTTAGAGAATATATTGTTGCACGTATTAAAATTGGATTATTTGCCTATTCAGCAATTTGGTGTGTTTATGTACGTCACGTATTTATATGTTGTTAATTTAATTCAAAAAGGGCACCGACAAATGTGCTTGAAATAAGCACAGGCAGTTATGATTTTTTTTATTTTGTAATAATATACATGCAATGCATTAGCCATTGCATGTTATCAATAATGAGATGTATTCGCAAAAATTGTCATATATCCCAATGCAGTATCCTGGGGACAAAACCTCTCAATATTCATTGAGTTTTTTAAGGCTAAATAATTCGCATTATTGCGTATTGTTATTACTGTTTCTCATTGTAATGTACCATAAATGAAAAACATTTAACATTTGTGCAACCTCGTTAAACATCATCATCCTTGATCTATCCCACTACCGAAAGAAGGCCTACCCAAGTTGCAGCTGCGACAATCCATCTCACTCCTGCACATGAGCTGATCTCATCATCCATTTCCTCTGTGGTTATTCTACCGGGTGCGATCCCTCCTTTAACTGGCGGTCTGTCACCAGCCTCGACCATCAGCTGTCATCCCTTTTGTAGCCGCGTGTCCTGCACCATCCTACTTGCATCCCCTAATATGAGTGTCTCCTCATTCAACTTTGTTCTCTGATCGACATGTACCAGTATACGGTACTATAAATGACGTTGTTATTTAATCCACTTTGAGTTCAACCTTGTTTTATTAAAGACCTATGGCTTAATTCATCCCAGCGCTCCACTGGATGCCTTCCGTAGGCCGTGGAGGGGGCGGGGGGCATGCAGCCGCCCGTCTGGTTTTGAGAATGAGAGATTCCTCCTCTGCCCGTGGCTTTGAGCCACACAGGTAGAATATATCGCCACGAGGAACGGGAAAAAACATTCACTTAATTAATCCACTGAACGCGGCAAACCCATAAAGTACCACGGAGCACATAACGCCGCCTGCTTTCAACGCGTCATTAAAATCAGCTGGAGGAGAGGAGGGGTTAGATATTAATCGTGCGCTGCTGCGCTGATGTGTGTTTGCATGGTGAACTTCTTTCGCACCGTACGTAGCCAACCGTGCTAATCGGCGGTGCGGGTGAAGGACATGCCTAATCACCACAACCAATGTCAACAGACATACGGATCACGTGAAAAAACTGCGATGAATACATTGCGTCACGTGGCCCAACCTACACAAGCGTCCGATTGGATACATGAGAGACGATCTTGACTGAATTATGCAAATCCTAATTGAGTTCTCGATTGGATAGCAAGCTGAAATTTGGCACAAATATAGTCGAGCCTAACGTTCATAACTTACAAAATCATAAAACCAAAAAGATTTAGAAAACAAAACATACAAACAAATTACGACCCGGAGGCTCATGATTTCGGCTCGCCGTTATCATCGATGAACCAAGTAATTTGCCTCCCGCAAAGTTTGACGATAATTACATCTTCCATCAGAAAGCAGGCAAACACATTGCGACCGTGAAATAGTATTAAACACACCGGTTTATTATTTAACTTCAAAATGTATTGCTGAAACTTACTCATATTGCTTGAGTATGTTGACATATATGTGTGTTATGTGGGCCCGTGCAGCTATGCAGCCACGCATCATTCTACGTCGTGTCTGAACACATTGCGGGTCCATCTCACGCAGGCATGTACTGCGTCGGTAATGATTTGTTTCTGATATAGCGCCCTCGTGTACACCCGGGCGTCTCAAAGCGTTTCGCGTCCCATCTCAACGCATTTGATAGGGCACTCCCAGTGGCAGCTGTCTCTTGTAGGACAAGGTCGACTCAACACTTGGCCTGCAAAACGAGCATTAGTCTGGCCGTGGTGGAGGACGATGATTGCTACGTCTGATCCCAGTTGAGGATATCTGTGGGTAATTTTCGAATTTGGGAGGATTGGACAGAAAGCAAGATGATATATCCAATCCACTGGACGAATTAGATAAATAGTCATACCCCGGTTTATGTCGGGGATGCGTTCCTTAAATGTGCGATGACGAATATAGAAACGTCGTAAATCAAAGCGATTTACAGAGTAGATGGAGGTGAAGGCCGAGGCGACGGATATGAGAAAGAACGAATTTAGTGGACATCTTTGAAATAATAATCTTTCTAGCTAATCAGATTCCACCAGTAAAAAATGAATATTGTGATTCTTATTCTGGATGCTGTTAGCAACGCGAACTCCGTCATCCTCGCAGCAGCAGCGGCTTTTGGCGAACCATCGAACAAAGACAGTCACTGTTATCGCGCTTTCAGATGCGCTTCTGTGGCCGTCTGGAACGCTCTTTCTTCCGATCTTCGGAAGCCACTGGGATCTATGCATTTTTCAATAATCTCAATTGACAACTCATTTCTTCTAAAACTGCTGTTTGTCTTTAGTTTGTTGTCACTTTAGCCACGCACCGCCGAGAAGCGCGGTTGGCTACGCACGGTGCGAAAGAAGTTCAACACATACATATAACGATAGTAATAATTTCATTTTATATAGCGTCATTCATGCAATTGCATCCCACAATGCTCCACATCAATTAGCCAGTCCCTTATACAGATAATGCAAAAACAAAACCCCACTACTTAGCAAAAAAAGAAAACGAATAAATAAATAACGTGAAAAAATGTGTATACCAACGTGAAGTGGGGAAGACGTGAATCGGGGTATGATTGTACCTACCTACGTAGGCAACATCTCGCTCTGTGTCGGGGACGCACGGTGATAGCCGTGTCCCCTTTATTGTTGCCGGCAGCGAGCGAGCAAACAGCGGCGGCGCGTGCGTCTCTTCAGGCGGGGGAGGCGAGACGCGGCGCGGCTATTAAGAGACTCGCAGACGCGCTCCGCTAGCGGTTAATTTAGTGCGGGGCCGCATGTTTCCAATGCGCGATGGGACCTCGCTCTAACGTTTTGCTTTTTTTGCTGTTGTTGTTGTAACGCGACTTTTAACGCGCAGCGGGCTCCAACTTAGGAGGAGCAGGAGGATGGGTCGGGGGGCGGGGTGATGGGGGGTGGAGGATGGGGTCGAAGAGCATGGGGTGGAGGAGGATGGGTTGGAGGAGGTAATGAGAAGCGGGGACCCGTCCTCTCTGACAAGGGGGGCACGCGTCCGCACATTCACACCCCGCCGTCCACTCCACCACCACCACCACTCACGGCTGCATGGGCTCCACGCGGTATATTACAGCTCAATGAATAGTAAGTGCGGGGCAGTGGCATGGCCCGGGCTGCCGGCGTCCTGCTGAGTGTTTGAGAAGAGAGCAGAAGCGGCTTTCTATAACGCGCGAGTCCCCAGCATGTCTGCCTACAGCCACTACCCCCCAGTACCCCCCCCCCCTCCGCTCTCTCCCTCTACCCATCACCACCCCCATCTATTCCACAGTAACTCACATTTTTCTGTCTTTCTCTCCACGACCCCCCCCTCCCGTACTTCACGTCTCTCTACCCCCCCCCCCCCCGCAGTCTCCCTTCTCTCCCGTTTGCTCTCTCTCGCTCTGTCTTTTCAGCCCGAGGCACAACATATGCCGCTCTCGGAGCCGCCAAGCCAACGCGTCGGGCATCCTCCAGTTACCAAACAAACACGCAGCACAGCAATAGGGGCTATGGCTCACGGGTACACGGCTTCGCTGTTCGTGAGTAACACCGCTCAACATCAGCAGCAACGTCATCTACTTGTGCTGCTGCTACTGTTTCTCCTGCTGAAAAGAGAATACTTTATTATTGTTTTATCTCGCGCGGTTTTCAGAAGATTAAAAACGTTCCTGCTGGATCCTCCCCCCCCCCCCCCCACATAAAAAAACGAGCAAAATCTGAATTAGAGTTTGCACGCCGCTTGTCGGTACCGAATGGTTTTACGAAAAGCTTTCCAGCGAAGGTTGAAAGGGTGAAAGTGTCCGTCTGTCTGTTCCCTCCGTCTGCCGGTCCTGCATTACACACTTCCAGCGACAACGGGCATTGCGGAGACCGTGCGTGCGCGTGGTTTCTCTCCGCCGTGTGGGTGGACCGTCACAAACGCCAACAAAACCTTGCCGACGTTAGGGCGACGTAATTCGTGGTTCCACGTCACTTCCGTGGTTCCGTTTGACCGTTTTTTTTTATGTCACTTCAAAATCAGTCACACGAAATAGTGTAAAAAAGAGAGTTGTTAAACAAATAGACGCACGTAATATGAAATGGACTTAAGTATATATTTTTTTCCATAAATTCTCACAAAGCCTGCTAATTATAGTAATCACCAATCATCATCATCGTCATCAGCAGCAGCAGCTATGAGCAATCCACTGCTGGCTGGTTGACGGCCATCGTCACCTCTCACGATCCTGAAATGCTAAAATAATTTTGAGCATGGAACAAACACAAATGTAGAAAAATGCTTTGAAAAAGTGTGCACCACCACCATCATCATCATTGTCGTTAACATCGCTGTGTGCGGTAGGATAGGTGATCGTGCTATACACCACGTTTATCACAGACGCGGAAACCATGCATGCAAGGGATAGTCCAGTGGCCCATCACCTGAAGCAATGTCACCGTACTGTATGTAGTGTATGGTTTTGCTACGCGTAATGCATGCTTGGTGGTGAAAGGTGGAGAGGAATGCATGATTGTGCCCTTTCCGTGCGTGCAAGTGGTTGAGTTTGCATAATCACTCGGGAGAACAAGGTTTAAGGTCAACCCATCAAACCAGAGACGCACCCTCAAGGTACACAGATGTGATCAAATTACCGAGACCCCCGATGCATATTTTCAATGGTAACACGAGTGCAGAATTTCTTAGTATGCTAGCCCATCAATGTTGACATGGAGTTTTAATGCAAGATTTTCAAATTCTCCACGTATCTAATTTTTGTTGCTGTTCAACCACCAGCGACACTTAATTCGTGTATGGGTTTTTCATTTTATTCTAATGTGTTTTCTTGTTGCACAGGTTTTGTAGCAGTCCACGTATACATGTTGAAGCAATATTTTTTGTGGCTAGAATATTTATGATATTCTGAGAAGTATGACCCGTCTCGTGATGTTCATGCCCAAGCGAACGCACGTCTTGCTGAATTGCATCGTGCATGCTGTGACATGATCGTCAAATCACAGTCAAAATGTCTGCAAGTTGAGATATTTAATTTTCCATTTAATAACAACACCTATTTACCCGTCGTATATACCACATTCATGAAGTGTGAGAGCTTTATCGATGGTATGATTACCTGATGATCCTCTCATCTCGTTTCATCTCGTTAGTTTGAGTCTAACACGGCACGTACATTTGACACAATGACATCATTTTCTGGGGTATTAACAGACCTATAATATTGACAGGTTTTAGGAGAGGGTTGGATATGAGTGATAGGGGAAATTGGTGTGTGCTTGTGAAATGTATATCCCTCACATTGTCTGTCCGTTGTCCACGTGATATGTGCCGAAACAATACACGTTCTGTGATAATTCAAACATCGTTACTATCGTGGAGACCTCGAAGCTCATTTAACAACACAAACATATATTACAACAGACGAGGGATTCTCGTACTGTCCAATGGAAAGTGAGCATATCACATGGATTCGCATTGTTGGTCGTAAAATAAGCCAGCATTTCTAATAGAACAACACCATCATGAAACTTGCTCACACTAGAAATGAAAGATATGCATTTTTATTTCAGCTTGTGTATACATATATTCATGTGCTATGAAGAAGGACTATTGCCCAAAACGTTGCATATTGTATATTTTTCGTCGTAAGGGCACGGTGTTATTGACGAATTTGCTCATTGTTTTTTTTTGTATGCCCACACATTCGGAAATATTGCTAGAATCCCGCCCCAAAACGTCAATTAATATCGTCTTAAACAGTTATCCCAGTCGTCGCACACACACGCGCGCGCGGAAAAATGCGATACCGCATTAAATGTGAACGAGTGGGACAGAGTCAGTGAAAAAAACGAGCAGGAAAAAAGTGTAATATGCTGACACCCAAAATGGTGTCTGTACTCCCCTTTTTTGCCCGTAATTATCATGGTAATTTGTGGATTCACGGTTAGAAATGCCAACAAAAGCTTTTTCTGCCACTACTCAGCATGGGTGACTAAAACAGTGGGGGTAGAAAATAATAATACGAACCGTCGTATTAAAGCGCTTTGCCGTGTGCTGTCGGCAGGGCCCGGCCAGATATGCAGGGCAGGCGTAGGGGGGGGGGTGTAGATACCTCAAGGCTATGTTGCTCCAGGCTAACACATGTCCAACTGTGATAAAGGGATACATGTGGAAAGAAAAGGCTGGTCTTGCCTTTTACAGACACTGGCATCTGCAGTGAAATAAATATATATATATAGGCACTACTACTAACGCTGAAATTGTCATCATAATCACAAATGCAATTTTTCCCGTTCTCGCTGTCTGTGTTTGTATTTATTTATTTAAACAGAATGTGTCGTGGCTTCTTGAAGGATGGAGAATTGCCCGCTTTGGGCAGCAAATTTGAGCAGTTTTGTTTAATGTTGCTATCCTATTCCATTCATTATTATATATATAATAAATGTAATTGTTTAATGAGTGAATGTTAATTTAATATTACATTGCATGCATTTTTCGGCGACATGGCACTCCTTTATATTCCTTGGAAATGAGTGCATCTGCCGTAACAACTGCAGTCCGAATGGTAACACGTTTATCATAACATTCAAATCGTTCAGCTGAAGTAATTCGCGTGCTTTTATTTGATTTATTGTTGCCCGCTGCGGAGATGTAGCGACGATATCAGCTCGCGTGTTGTGAACGTGACCACGAGGGATGGCGACAGCTTGGGGAGACCTCCATCCAGCAGTGGATAGATGATGGCTGACCACGACGATGATTATTGATTTAATGCCAACTGCAATCGTTAAATCCCACATCTCAGTGTGTGTGTTTTCACCACGCGTGTATGTTTAAGCTTATATTTCCACTGGTTCATGTTTGTGTGTATATATATAGTTCAGTCTATAGTAAAAAAAAACAAGCCTTGTCACTCAACATTTTAAATCGCAGAGCCAAGCCTCTCATAGTCAATTCTACTCACTTGGACTAAAGGCAATGTCCTAACAGATATACAGTAGAATGAATATGGAATGTCTCTATTTATAGAGGTCATTTAAATTAACATTTTGTTCATAACTATCACGGCTGATTGAATGATTTCTGTTAAATCCCCACTGCACTCTCCTAGCTCAATAACATGTATTTCAAAAATATACACTATGTTTCTGACAACCCTTTCGCAATCCACTGCTGGATGAAGGTCCCAGTCATGGGGGGCTGTTTGACCATACTTCACCACACCCAGGTTGGTGAAATGGAGGCCCCACCAACCAATTCAGATTTCATGTTAACCGTGGCCGGGAATGAAACTCAAACATTAAGCTATAAAACTATAAGCAATGCTTTATTTTAAGAGAAAACAATGTTTTATTTCCAGCAGGTACGGCTCACTGAGCAATATCGTTTTTGTTTGAGAAGCGAACTGGCCACAATGATAGCTCAACGAAGTGGCTTATCATGTGGACATTTCCAGTCGCCAAATACTCTAAACGCGTTTCTTTGAATGAGAAGGGAAAAACCGGAGGACCCGGAGAAAAATCCACGCGACCATGGGAAGAAAGACACGCAAACTCCACATATACGGGCGTCAGGTGTTGGGATCGAATCCACGACCTCCAGCATACCAGGCAAGGTAGTTAACATCTCGCCACCATCGTCAGGTTCGTAGCATGGTGTGCAAACCACTGTGCCACTGTGTGTACGTATATATGCAAACATGACGTTCATTATGTAAAACACAAGGGGTGGAACAGATGTCAATTGGTGAGTGTTGTATTATGAACCCGGTGACCAGAGTTCGATTCCTGGAAAAAGCCAACATCATTGGCGAGGGATATCGGAACCAGTCTTGTCCTCTGTCAATTTTAACAACCAGCACTGACCATCGTGGTGAAGTATGGTAAAAAAAAACATGGTGTGAGCAGGCCTTCGTGGACTCATGGATTGCGAATAGCTGGGGGTTGTATTATTACTGCATTGTATTATTGTAATAGTATGTAAGGTCGAAAACAGCAGTATAAATAGAAGGACATCATTGAAAAAGTTGTAAAATAAAAACGCGACAACAAAGTCAAAGCGGTGGCGTGGTGTTGGAAGAAGAAGAAGAAGACGAAAAAAACTTTACTTGATATACAGATTATAAAATTAATCTGCTGATATGAGCTAACACATTGAGAGACAAGATTAAACTTTGCCGGTAAGCCGCACACAGCGACCGTGCAGTGCGGGGCGGTAGGCCCTGGAGCTGGCTACGACGGCTGATCCAGCCGAGCTAACTCAGCATTAATGGATTAAGTGGCGAAAAAGAGCAAGAGTTTGAGCAGATAAACGCAGTGGGCCCCGGGCGATCCTTCCACCCCCCCCCCCCCAGGGCTTCCACCGCGTGGCCTCGAAGCAGCCGGAGGCGTCGCAAAAGTCACTTTCACTTCGCGTCTGCGTCAAAGCAGGCGGGAATTGTGGGGTGGGGGCGGGGGGTGTAAGAGAGCTTGCGAAGCTCGCTAACCGCCTCTGTTTTGTTTGTGTTGCGCTCAAGAGATAGCGCGCCTCGAGTACCCCGCTTTTAGCCAGCGAGTGGCCCTGGCTTAGACTGACAATTGGTGCGTCGCAGCAAATGGTATGGTACACCTTGTCCTGTCCGTGTGTGTGTGTGATTCCCCGCCACCGCCTCTGCCGCGTGTGCATGCAGCCAACCCCGTGTGAGTGTGTGCACGTGTGGGTGAATTTATTTCGCACCGTACGTTAGCCGAGGGGGTATAAACGCGCGCAATAGATGTACGCTGCTGTGCGTGTAAAGCTCGTCGCGTTCACACCGCCCCAGCAGCAGACACATCGCCCGCAACCTCGCACTAGCTCGATTAGATCTCGCAAGCTCAGCAAATTTGAGCCCGGAGAGCAACGCAATGATTGACCTTAAGTGTGCACTGCGGGTTTGATGTCGGCTGCAGGGCTACGTGGTGGGCAGCAGAGGAGAGGCAAGTAAATCCACGACTGTAAGTTTGTAAGTGGACTTTATATGCTCCCCGCATCCACTAACCTACATTGAGCGGCGTGGTTCAAGGATGATCAAATAACCCCCATGGTGTGTGGAGTGGACAGCTTTAATGAATGCTGCGGAAAGTCCGATTAAATGTGTTCTGCCTTAAGAGGGGAAGTTCCACGATTTCAGATGTACATTGCATGGCACTTGAAAACTATTTTTTAAAATAAAGTATGTATACAAATGTTTTATTTTACCAGTTAAAGCTCACTGAGCGATGGGGTCTTTTTCAGAGGCGACCTGGCCACAAATGATAGCTCAACGAAGTGGCTTATCACGTGGAAAATTATAGCAGCCACATAACCTAAGCGGACGTGTCTAAATATGGAGGGGGAAAACGGGGGAAAATACACACGACCACGGGGAGAACATGCAAACTCAAAATATACAGGCATCAGGGTCGGGATTGCGCCCCACAACCTCCTGTACACCAGGCGAGGTGGTTAACATCTCACCACCGTGGCGCTTTGTGTGGGTAATCGTTCGTCTAACCATGAAGTGGCGTTCTACTTGTACATAGGATGTCAACCACCTATGGACTGTGATTCAAATAATTTCACCAAATTTAATATATTTATTTCGGAGGTGGAGGGGGCAATTCTCATGAATGCCGTCATGTCGGGCATACTCAGACGGACTGCGTTTTGCATCCACACTTAGATCATGACGGTGCATTCTTTCTCAACCACATTGCATATGGGAGTTCCCAATGGCTGCCGAACGGTTATCTGATTATTTCCCGTCCTAGGACGGAAGCTGTAATATTTACGAAAAAATTGAGCAGAGTATAATTGTATCTTGTGTAATTTAATGGCAGTGAATCTTGTACAAAACGATGTCATCAAACACTTAACTGAATTTCACTGTAGCACTGTATTAATGGCAGTGAATATTGCACAAAACGATGTCATCAAACACTTAACTGAATTTCACTGTAGCACTGTATTAATGGCAGTGAATATTGCACAAAACGATGTCATCAAACACTTAACTGAATTTCACTGTAGCACTGTATTAATGGCAGTGAATATTGCACAAAACGTTGTCATCAAACACTTCACTGAATTTCACTGTAGTACTGTATTGATGGCAGCGATGCTTGCACAAAACGATGTCATAAAACACCTAACTTCATGTCACTGTAGCACTGCATTTAACTCACCTTCAATTAGTTCGAAATCACTGCTCTGATACTTTATTTGCTTCTGCTTTCGCTCCTGGGGTTGTAACCAATGTGAATTCGATACAATGTCTAGAAAATCACGGAGAAATTTATATATTTTATAATAATTTAGAAGCAAAAATGAGACTTACATTTTGTTTAAAGTGCTGAAGAAATATATGAAGACACTTTCAACTTCCTACAATGTAAACACGCTCCCCCCCCCCCATTGTGTTTGGGAATACAAACGAATGCATACAAACAAATCAACTGCATCAATAATGCCCTGACATAATGCAAACGCTGTAAAACAATTGATTCCAGGAAAAGAAAAACGATAAAGACAATGGCGCATATTTAATTTGCAAATTCTGTAGATTAATTTACAAAGCAATGCAGTACGCTTTTTTGTAAACAAACGCACACTTAATTACGTACAATAATTATATCCCAATTCTCCACAACAGTGACCGAGAATGCGCATATGTATGAAATATAATGAATATCGCGCACATTGCACGCATTTATTTAAGTCTTTAACGTATTCTCCGTCTTACCCAAAACTACCTTGAGACAATCAAATTATTATTACAGGATGTATATTGTTTCAAACTTCTACTTTTCATCTATTAGTGATGGATAAACGTTTTTTTAATCAATAGTTTTATTTTGGTATTTTTTTGCTGTTTCCTATCATATTTTTGTGGGTTTAAAATACACAGTCTTAATAATTTACAGATGAAGAGTACTCTAATTTTCCTGTCTGCAGGGGCTTTCTTAAGCAGTACATGGAAAGTTTGGTTCTAATCTTCCAGCGGTGAGCTAGAAACCAACACTCCAATCATACAATCACAGCTTAATGCCTTTAAATGTCGAGCTTGAAAGTGGTCAGCATCCTCTGGTGCACATAAAATAAAAATGTACGGGTTATTTTTATATTTATTTCGCTAAACAGCAGGTTTATTTTTTACATATCAATTATGCGTGTATATGCGAGCGTGAGCACATGTCTTTCATTCGCCTAACATTTGCAATCGTATTTATGGTTTACATACGAATATATTCACTCTAGCACGCGCACTCACGATCACATTTAATGATAATAACAAGAATGGGCAGGTATATTGCTCGAGCTATGACGAGCACAAGGAATAATGAATGTATGTTTTTGTCATTATGGGGTTGAGCGTTCGTGCATTGCGCTATGAGCCCTTTTATCCGAGTTTGAATCTCAGAGACTGCTAACATCAGTGGCGAGTGAAATCTGAACCGGTCCTGGGTCTGAATCCCCCTCCCCACCCCACCTTCACCAACCCGCACTGACTAACGTGGTGAAGTATAGTCGGTGTCTTGAAAGTGGCTTACAATTACCCAGATTGCTTCGGAGCTTCCATTGTGACATGAAATAAAAGTGAAACCAACTTAATTTCTTCTTTGGCAGCTTTCACAAAACGATCGCACAATATGTACTTTGCACCAGGCACAAAACTACTGTACATCACCCGTTGAATAATTTTATACGCACACCACTTTTTAATTCGGGAAAAAAAATCCCGTAAAATGTGGCACGTGCGTATATGTCGTAAAAAAAAACTTGCAACAAATTAATAATGTGGAAAATTCCACGCGCCAGAGTACACCGTGTCCCAGATTAATGCAAAAAGCTATATAGTGCCGTACTCTAAATTAACATTGCCCATGGAGTGGTGGCTTTTTGTTGCTGCCACACAACCACTGCACGTATTCACCACCGTCGTTAATGGCATGAAAATTGATCGATGCATTGAGCCGTGCGCGAGGCAGTCAATGCCTGTGACCTGTGCGGGGACGCCGAAGGTTATGGCCGTGTTTTGAACTGCGCGTGTTCAATCGCGGGGTATCCTGGGGTCACCCTGGGGAGTTTTCACGTCTCACATTTACGCCAGCCAGTGGTCCCCTCTGTCACGTGCGGCACGACGTCATATATCCGACCGTCATATATCTGCCCCTGACCATCTTCTTGGTTCTTTCGGTAAAGTCACGTAGAAGGGAAGTAATAAAATAATAAAAATAAAACATAATGAAATAATTCTCACGATGTTTCGGCCACAACAAAAGCAGCCGTCCTCAGGTCTGTCGGGGAGACAGCGTCTGAATGAAACACCACCACGCTTGGAGCGTATATTTAGGCTGGGTTGGAAGGGGGGAAGGGCGCCTTGACAAAAGTAATTTGCATATCAATATGAATTTAGCAGATTTATGGGAAATATGTGATTAGAATTACATGTGAAATGCGTAGGAGGTGGGGGGGGGGTTTCAAAGTCATATTATGCCCGTGCATTATGCAGGATTAGCAGCATCAAAGGGAGGGGATAGGGGTAGCATTAATAAAGGGAAGGAATGTTAATAGTATGTAGTTGCAGTGACTAAACAACCACGTAAAAAACTAAAGTATAAACTACATAGTATCATCAGTATACCAAATATACCCTCCAATAAGCTGAGCTACTAACAGTAAGTAATACATTACAATTCTATGTCGTAAAAAATATAATATGCTTCCAGCTAAACTTTTTTACCTTACATCACACGGGTCTATCCTGTACTATATGCTGCCATAGACAAAACCAACATTAAATTATATGCTGTATTACTATACACCACCCTATACCTTAGAATAATACATAGTGTAATATTACACTATGTATTATTCTATCCACCCTACTGTATATCACACTGCTGTATATTCACTATACATATACGATACTATATATTGCCTTACATATTGTATTAAACATTACAATTTTATACTATTTATTATTATACAATCTGCTATACACTATACCATTGACCGTCGAGTGAAAGATACTAAGAGGAAGCAACGAAATATGTCAATGGAAGAGTGGTAGTAGGAGACTTGCAGCGGAGCAAAGAATCCATTCCCTGCGGAGAATACAAGATATATAGACATGCCAGTGAGTGGAACGCGGTCTGAAAGTCACCGTAAACGTGAACACAATCAGTTAAGATCCGAAATGGTTTATTACGTCCTTCCAATGATTGCTGAGCAAGAATCCATCTTCTCGGTTGAAATTGTCTCTGTGTTTGTATATGTGGATCGCCTCATGAACGAATCTCTCATGGTAGCCAGATGGCTTGCAGATAACCTCTGTCTTGGAGAAGTCAATGTCATGTGAGCCCACTGAATTGTAACAGTGATCTGCCATGGCTGAGGTGTTTGTCCTACCGTGTTTCAGGTCTGCGTTATGTTCATGGATGCAGTCCGAGACATGTCTTTTGGTTTCTCCAATATAACTGCTACCACAGAGGCAACTTAGTTTGTAGACGCCAGGGTACTGTATGTCTGGAACCAGATCTTTTACAGACGGGACCAGATCACGGATTTTATGTACTGTGTTGAATCGGACCTGGATCTTGTGTTTAATCAGGATTTTGGAGATCTTTTTTGTGACCCCAGCAATGTAGGGTAAGGTGATGGTTTTGAAAGGCTCCTCAACAGGATCCTTCTTGATGGTTGGAGTGATGGCTTTGTGGATTGTGTAGTCGGAGTAACCATTAGCGTTAAGAGCATGGCGTACGTGTTTGAGTTCACTGGCAATGTGTTCCTGGTCGGAGATGCATTGGGCTCTATGGTATAGAGTCTTGATGAGGGAATTCTTCTGGGATGGATGGTGGTGGGAATCCGGTTTTAGACCAATTCCTCGACCACATCAATTCCATGCACCCAGCCATCAGATTCACCATGGAAGTCGAAAAAGATGGCAAGCTACCCTTTTTGGATGTCCTAATTAAAAGGAGACCTGATGGTTCAATGAGTCACTCTGTCTACAGGAAAGCCACCCATACAAATGTTTACCTAAAACCGGATTCCCACCACCATCCATCCCATAAGAATTCCCTCATCAAGACTCTATACCATAGAGCCCAATGCATCTCCGACCAGGAACACATTGCCAGTGAACTCAAACACGTACGCCATGCTCTTAAGGCTAATGGTTACTCCGACTACACAATCCACAAAGCCATCACTCCAACCATCAAGAAGGATCCCGTTGAGGAGCCTTTCAAACCATCACCTTACCCTACATTGCTGGGGTCACAAAAAGATCTCCAAAATCCTGATTAAACACAAGATCCAGGTCCGATTCAACACAGTACATAAAATCCGTGATCTTGTCCCGTCTGTAAAAGATGTGGTTTCAGACATACAGTACCCTGGCGTCAACAAACAAAGTTGCCTCTGTGGTAGCAGTTACATTGGAGGAACCAAAAGACACGTCTCGGACTGCATCCATGAACACAAAGCAGACCTGAAACACGGTAGGACAAACACCTCAGCCGTGGCAGATCACTGTTACAATTCAGTGGGCTCACATGACATTGACTTCTCCAAGACAGAGGTTCTCTGCAAGCCATCTGGCTACCATGAGAGATTCGTTCATGAGGCGATCCACATATACAAACACAGAGACAATTTCAACCGAGAAGATGGATTCTGGCTCAGCAATCATTGGACGGACGTAATAAACCATTTCGGATCTTAACTGATTGTGTTCACGTTTACGGTGACTTTAAGACCGCAGTCAACTCACTGGCATGACTATATATCTTGTATTCTCCGCAGGGAATGGATTCTTTGCTCCGTTGCAAGTCTCCTACTACCACTCTTCCATTGACATATTTCGTTGCTTCCTCTTAGTATCTTTCACTCGACGGTCAATGGTATAGTGTATAGCAGATTGTATAATAATAAATAGTATAAAATTGTAATGTTTAATACAATGTATAAGGCAATATATAGTATCGTAATTGTATAGTGAATATACAGCAGTGTGATATACAGTAGGATGGATAGAATAATACATAGTGTAATATTACACTATGTATTATTCTAAGGTATGGGTGGTGTATAGTAATACAGTGTATAATTTAATGTTGGGTTTGTCTATGGCAGCATATAGTACGGGATAGACCCGTGTGATGTAAGGGAACAAAGTTTAGCTGGAAGCATATTATATTTTTTACGACATAGAATTGTAATGTATTACTTACTGTTAGTAACTCAGCTTATTGGAGGGTATGTTTAGTATACTGATGATACTATGTAGTTTATACTTTAGTTTTTACGTGGTTGTGTAGTCACTGCAGCTACATACTATTAACATTCCTTCCCTTTATTAATGCTACCCCTATCCCCTCCCATTGATGCTGCTAATCCTGCATAATGCACGGGCATAATATGACTCTGAAACCCCCCCGCACACCTCCTGCGCATTTCACAAGTAGTACTAATCACATACCTGCATTTCCCATAAATATGCTAAATTCCTCTTGATATGCAAATTATTTTGTCAAGGCGCCCTTCCCCCCTTCCAACCCAGCTTTAATATACGCTCCAAGTGTGGTGGTGTTTCATTCAGACGCTGTCTCCCCGACAGATCTGGTCTTCACCTGAGGACGGCTGCTTGCGTTGTGGCCGAAACGTCGTGAGAATTATTTTATCGTTTTATTTTTATTATTTTATTACTTCCCTTCTACGTGACTTTACCGAAAGAACCAAGAAGATGAATCCCTGCAGTTACGAAAGCTTTAAATCGAAATTTGCCCCTGACCAATTAAACGCCCGCATCCAGTGCAGTATTGCGCGTGATGGTGTAACTTAATTTGTTTTTTAAAGATGTTCAAATATCTAAACTTTTCACAGACACGCTTTTACCTCAGTCTCCAGGCAACTGAAATTAAATCTGGTGGTTTCAATTTTTTACTGGTAGGAACCTCCTGGTTACAAAAGCCCACAGGGGATTATTGGGGTGGGGCTGGGTGGAGAAGGGAGGGTGGGGAGGGGCTGGGTTGGGGAGGGTGGGGAGGGGCTGGTTGGGGAGGGGAGGGTGGGAAGGGGCTGGGTGGGGAGGGTGGGGCTGGTCACCTCGTGGTGTCCTTATACAACTCAACGTTTAACCTACTCACGCCGGCTTGTGCTCGCCCTCACAGTCGGCCATATTTGCGGAATACACCACGCCGCCGTTGACCCTGGCCATTGACCGAGCAACCCAACGTTCCTACCAGCTCCCTCCGCAGGAATGTGTTTTTTATCCCACCAGATAAGACCCACATAGATCTTTTTCACAAGCGACTTGGGCACAAATGGTAGCTAAACGAAGTGGTTTATTACATGGAATTGTATAGCAGCCACATTCTCAAAACGCATGATTCTAAATTTGGAGGGGAAACCCGGAGGACCCGGAGAAAAATCTACGTGACCACGGGGAGAGAGACATACAAACTACAAATATACAGGCGCCAGGGTCGGGATCGGACCCACGGCCTCCTGTTTACCAGGCGAGGTGCCAACATCGTCAGGTTCATAGCACGGTGTGCTAACCACTCTGCCACTGTGTACAGAAATATGCATAAATAACGTTCATTATTTAAAACACAATGGCTGGACCAGTTGTAAACTGGTGAGTGACCAGAGTTCCACTGTGCCGCTGCGTGTTTGAGGTTGAGGAGTAGCCGTCAAAGCAGGTAGCAGACCCATCAAGGTCAGTGTGACCTGTATCTCTACAACAACATGAAAAAAAAACAGTCGGAAGATGTCATGTTAATTTATTAGAACAAAAGCAATCGTTGTCATTTGAGTGAAACCACGGCTCATGTGTCGCTTGCCAATGATTTAGCCACGACCAGGAATGGAGTTCGTGACGCAGTGAGAAAACCATTGCAACACCGCTCTCCAGCCTCCATTCGTATACAGGGTGCTTCAAAAAAATGTTAACACTTCCGAGAATTTGCAACAATACCACAATAAATGTGCCTCCGGGCTCTGGAGACCACCTGGAGAAGATTCCAGGCATGTATTGACAACGATGGCGAACAAGTGGAGACTCTTTGACTTTTTGAAGCTATTAACATTTCACTTGTTATCATGTTATAGTACATTATCCGAGAATAGATTGTCCCCATTATACTGGCAACAAAACAGGTGTTAAGATGTAAAAACACCAAACTGAAACCTTTTACGTGGAATCATGTCTACATTAACCACAATACTTGTGGTCAGAATGCAAACAAAAAACATACTCTGATAGCATATGCATTGTCTTTGAGACAAATATGTATAATTCGTATATACAGTACCACGTTTTGTAACAACGTGTTGTTTGGCATGATGTCTGGCATTTCGTTCCACGTGCTGGGTCACTTCAAAGTTTCCGGAGTGAAACGTCGGACATCATACCGAACAACACGTGGTACAACCCGAATAAACATTGGCGAACCTTACAGCAACAATCGCGAACATCTACCAAGAAGTACTGTACAAGGGATGTGCTCCGAATTTTCATATTATTCCGAAAATCCGGTCTAGATATTACATTTCGAACAAATCCAACATGTTTTCACATTCATCTGAAAGCGGACGTGAGGTCATGTGACATCGAGTGACGTCACTTGGGTGAGCTCTCAGACACGGAACTTCACAACCGACGACCGGGAAATCTGAAACGGATACTGGGTGCAGTTTTCGATTCACAAGCGATTTTCGGGCCAGAAAGCCTCAGTAATATGTGTGTAGTATTAAACCGTCCGCCACCGGACACGGCCAATCAATACATCGGCACGTCTGTCCATCACGTGACAACTGTAGTTAGTGTTTGTGTCTGGTGGAGGAGGGTTTACGACACGCAGACTTTACGACTCACGTGATCTGACCCGCCCCCCCCCCCAAAAAAAAAACTATTATGAATCATGACATCGGTCACGGAAGACTGCGACGTGTTCCATTTCAGAAATTCAGTTTTCATTAAAAACATGAACATTTTAAATCCAAAACTCACCCGTATAGTGTATATATCCCCCCCCAACAGCACGGATATAACTTGCATACTCTTCACCCCTGCCGAGGTGGCAACTCTTGAGCAATGATCGAGCGTGCTTTGCCCTGTGCGTTGTTGTTTAGTGTGGAGACCTGACGTCGATGCGAGTTCCTTGCGTGGGTAGCTTGCTTTGATTACCAGCCGATCTGACAGCCTGCTGTCTCTGCTGTATGATTTAGACCGCATTGCGCATTTATAATCGTTGCAGCTTTCCAAGTAAGCAGAGCCACACCCTTTGAGCTGCCCTGGGCAAGTTTGGCTGGCCATTGACAGGCATGGCAGATCATTTTAAAAACAACCACAGTTTGTAGATGATTTAATTTTGCTTGAATTTTCTGCAGAATAATATTTTGGGAAAAAAAAAACTCATAAATTGCACCGCGTGCCGATGTTTCACGTTTTGGTTGCACGTGGTCATTTCATAACACGGACGGGCATAAGTGCCCGTGTCAATTGCTTTCTGCTCTAAGCAGCGAGTCAATATTTGCATGTTGCCTGGCAGCATAATATTATCAATGCGCAAAAGGCCACGAGCCATTTGTTATGACAATTTAGCGATAACACCGCAACAGTGGTGCTTAGGTGTGGAGATAAACTGATGGGTTTTCTGTGTTAGCTGGGCGTTGTGGACATTGCATGTTTAGCAACGCTTTGCCAAGAGTCCAGATTTGTATTATTTTTGTTGTTGAAAAAAAAAACCCTAACAAACTGTAGTTCTTCTGGTAATGATATATACAAATGAACCACAATACTTTCCTGTTCTCGTCAAGGAGCATAAACCATCAAGCGAACTCCGTCATCCTCACAGCAGGGGTTTTTGGCCAGCCATTGAACAAATATGGTCAACGCATCGCGCGCTTGCAGATGCGGTTCTGCGGCCGTCTGGAACGTTCTTCCTTCCGATATTAGGAAACCACTGGGAGCTATACACATTTAAATCATCCGCATTGAAAACTAATTTCTTTAGAATTGCTTTTGGTGTTTAGTTGTGTTGTCCTTCCCCCTAAAAACCTCCAATTAGCACGGTTGGCTTCGAAAGATTTTCAACAAATATACTGCCTATACATACGTATCGAGTGAGATTTGGAGCAGTGGATAAGCTATCCGTTGGACAGATGCACAAGGGGTCCACTGGCCGAAGAGGCCCAAGCATTGGGCTACGAAGAGAGAGTGGACATTTGACAGGGCCACCGTGCCAACCACTCTACAGCACTGAACTGGCGACGTGGAAACTAACCCCTAATATTTTGTGGAAAGATCTTGAAGAAAAGTGTGCGGCCGGGCTGCGGGGATTCCAGCGTGCGTTGTTGCGCGCGAATAGAATTCGTTCGAGATATTGACGAGTCAGCGATGAATGGGTGTGCACATGTGCACGCGTACGGGCAGAAGGGTTGGGGAAGGGAGTGGGGTGGATGGGCTAGGGCACATGGGCCCCATTGTTTGATTGTTGTGTCTGTCCCAGCTGCCTGCAAAATTATCCACACACATATGGTCAATATGAGGCCCGATGGTGATACCAACGAGAAGCAACAACTTATTGTACGTTTCCACCTACTTAATATTGTATGGCCCATCGCTCCGATACTAAACACTGCTCTTTTATGGGCCACCGTGGAATTTTTAGAGAGCATTTAAGCGTCTGTTGGATTCCAGTTAAATATTGTGTATGATGGATGTGGACCAATTTTTCAAACGTATGCCTCGTTGCGTCAAAAGCGTAGCTGTCACTTTGACGAACAAGTTTGACGCATTATTGAAAATAATCAAGACAGTTGTGATGTGTAAAACATGTAAACGAAGGTGGTGGAAACCTGAGCACGATTCATGGCGAGTGATGTCTGAACCATTCCTTCCCCTTGCCCCCCACCTCCCATTCAACCCACATTGACCATCGCTATAAAGTATGGTTCAATAACTCCCACGACCCTCGCGGCGTATGGAGTCCCTCAACCAGCAGTGGAATGACAAACCGATGCCACAGGTACATGCACAGAGTTGCCTTACAGAATTAACTAATTACTCTCGCGAGTTACTTGGTTGTTTCCATGAGCACATAAGCCCACCTATTGGGACTAATGCTATTCATAATTGTGCGTTTTAGACATTTAAATTGAGTATCCGCCATCACGAAAAGCTCTACTTATTAAGGGCTAAGAGATGCGTCCTTAATTAATGTCACCTCCACGTGCACGGGAATTCTCTCCCGAGACGCCGCTGGTAATCTGTTGGGTTTCGCCTTCATGAATTTTGTCGTCTTACTTTTTGTGTTGCTTTGTTTCGGATTTTTATTGTTATTCAACTTCCGTCTGTGCCGTAACCGGTTTTGTGGCTGGGCCACCCCCACCCCACCCCATTGTGGCGCAGGAAAAAAATAATAATAAAATGAACACGCAGCGCCCCGAGCCATCCCATAAATCATTAGGCTTGCTTGAAAACATCGGCAACACACCAGGTGACTTTGTACTCAACAACAAAACGATACATCTTCGCCCAAAAAACAGGATGCACTTCTGTGAGCACTGTTGCTGCGAGCATACTAGCTTGCGATTAATATGCAATCACGTAAGGGGGCTCTCGTTTGGCCTTGGCAACGCGCGACTTTGCCGTGACGAGTAATTGTGATGTGGCATCGCACCGCACACTTTTTTTTCAACGCTCATGGCAAAGTGTTTCTCCTTCAGCATGAGGGAAAGTAGAAATTCTACGAAACTGCAGGTGCTCATGAGGACATTGCCGGAGCTGAATGGTGAGCGCCCTTGACTTGCGATCAAGAGGCTGTCGCTTGGCTCGAGCTCGTGGCGTGACAGTTGAAACAATGGGGCAAGTTTCTTGAATCCACCCCCTCCACCCGCCCCGCAGCTTCTGTCCGCCCAGCTGTATACATGGGTGCACCGCAGTTAGGGGCCATCCATTCTAGATTTGAAGCTTTCGTGACTGCAATGATTCATATTCTCAGGTTTTTTCGGTAAAGTCACGTAGGTAAAAACATTAAAATTAATGAAAGTAAAATAAAACAAAACAAACATAAAATTCACGACGTTTCGGAGGCAACACAAGTCTCCGTCATCAGGTGGGACCGTCACAGCCGAATTAGCTGCATCAAGTGAAGCAATGATTCAAGATGTAATCCCTTATAAGCAAGTTGAAGGGAGGTGGAGAGGGGGGGGGGAGCTTATCAGGCTGTGGTAGCCAATGAATGGAAACGTATCGGGAGGGAGGAGGAGCGGCGATCAAAGACTGCACGCAGTGCTCAACACAATGAATGGAGACGCGCCGGGACGGAGGGCCCGGCGCGTCTCCATTCATTGTGTTGAGCACTACGTGCAGTCTTTGATCGCCGCTCCTCCTCCCTCCCGATACGTTTCCATTCATTGGCTACCACAGCCTGATAAGCTCTCCACCCCCCTCTCCACCTCCCTTCAACTTGCTTATAAGGGATTACATCTTGAATCATTGCTTCACTTGATGCAGCTAATTCGGCTGTGACGGTCCCACCTGATGACGGAGACTTGTGTTGCCTCCGAAACGTCGTGAATTTTATTTTTGTTTTGTTTTATTTTACTTTCATTAATTTTAATGTTTTTACCTACGTGACTTTACCGAAAAAACCTGAGAATAGGGGCCATCCATTTAGTACGTACGCATGGAGGGCGGAGGGGGGGTTAACCCAAATGCGTACGCTTGCGTATGGGGGGGGGGGGGTCTAATGACAATGTAAGCATAGGAAACGGGGGGTGGGTGTGAAGCCTCGATAATGATTTGTCTGCATTGGTCTTCAAATGAGCCACAGTTCAGTTTCTTCAGCTGTCGGACAAGAACTACCGGGAGAGGTAGGACTGTGGGAGAGGTGTCACTTGTGTGACCACCGTACTCCTGACTGCAGCTATCACGCAGCTCAGCAGTGAGTCTGACACGGTCTGGCGGCCTGCCCCATGGATGATCACACATCCTTCAATCTGGCCTTACTGCAGACTGCCACGGTGCTGTGTTCGTGCTGCTGCTGCCCCCCCGGACTTCAGTACTAACACTGGTCTGTGCATCGGTCTACTGTTACAGTAGATAGTCAGTTGACGCACTTTATATGGAGACTAGTTCACCGAGTTTTAATTGTGTTTTAAGATCATAGTAGACGTGTTTTTGAATAACCAGTCAGGATGAATAACACGGCCAAGTATAACTGTATGTACGAAGTTGCCTGTAAAGCTAGGCCGATATTTAATCTGCGTGGATTAAATAACGGCCGTTCTATAGGATTCGGGGGGGGGGTGTAAAAAGTACGCGTGCGTACAGGGAGGGGGGGGGGGGTAAAGTTTTGACAGATTTTTGCGTATCTACTAAATGGATGGCCCCTTAGTCCATCGTCCGGCCACGTGTGTATTGGGGGTAAGGTGTGCGTTGCTACGACCTCTTCAGAGACGTCTCGTCGACATAGAAGGAGGAGGCTAACAAACAAATATCCTCCCAAGGGGCTCACTAGAGCGCCCCTGAGGGGAGGCCCTTCTACGAGCATTCGTGTGAGCAAGATCAGTTGTTGGACGTATTTTGAACTTCTCTCGCACTATACACCGCCAACCGTGATAATTGTAGGTGCGGGGGAAGAACAACAAACTAAACACAAAAAGCAGTTCTAAAGAAATGAGTTTTCAATCTAGATGTAAACGTCCATTGCTCAAGTGGCTTCCTTAGAACGTTACAGGCGGCCGCAGAAGTGCTTAGCCTGCACCTATTACCTTGTAAATGCACCAGTTACGTTGGCATATCTTCGTAGTCTGCCTGTCACATACCACTCCTAGACAAAGGCCTCACACGATTGTCTTACATTCCCTCCATTCCTCGGTTGCCCTTGTCAAGTAGGAGCCTTCGAATTTTTACGGCATCTCGCCCCTCTCTTCCGCTGTCGCCTTCCGCTGATTTTTCTATATTCCCTCTGCTTCGTAGGTAACTTTATTTCCCATCAGTCATTCTCATTACGCGTCCTGTTCATTCCCACTCACCTATTTTGCCTTCATAGCAGCATCGCCGACTCATGTTTATTTCGTCATTACCAAACGTTTCTCCTGCTCATACAATTCTTCTTTCCATAGATTTTTGACAAACGTGTAGATTTGTCAACCTTCATAGCCACGGGGAAAGTAAAAAGTATACCAAGCGACATATACCAGACTCTTAAAGCTAAGTTGACACATGCCAGTATAAATGAACACAGCTAATGCAATTCATATAAGCTAACAAATAAAAATGAGCATAGATTTTAATCAAGATGCAGAAAGATGCCTGCTGAGCAATAATATGATAAGGAAATTAAGTTAGACTGCTTCAGACTATCAATAATGACACATTGTACGTGTCTATCGCATATGATAATTCAAAATCCAATACAGATGCATGTCATGCATTTCCTATATATATTATGTACAATTAAATTTAAGGAAAATGCCGTCCGCATTGAACAGCAACCGTGGGACTGTGTAACGTCTACAAATGCGAGATAAACACGCACACAATGTCTTCATGCCTTCATGCAAATCGTAATGACTTTGTAATAAAAGTCTTATGATTTAACAACATTAGGCTGAGTGTTAGATCCTCAATGCATGTTCTGCCTGCAGGCTGCCATGAAGGGGGTCATTTCCTTATATCCACTAAACGTGATGTACCTACACAATCCCGGAAAGGGAAGCATAATTTTTATAGATAATGCAGTCGATGGCCTGAGTGTGTTTTTATGGCAGGTTGGTGACGTGGCATTGCACACAATTTCATATTCCAGCGGTGGAAGAAAAAAACCTAACTGGTGCTCTCTATGGCAATGACATTTACAAACATCGGGGATATGTTTAGAAATTAGTGTGAACGTGTGCGTTGTGGAAAGTGGAATTTTTTTGTTAAATTGGTAGCATACTCAGGGTCGGGCAAGGAGGTGGCAGTGTTTGGTTGCTGCACTGTAAACCGAGCAGTCTGTCAGTTTAACACGCAGTCTGTGGTGAATGATATCTGAACTGATTCCTAACACTTAACAAACCAACGCTAACCAGCACGGTCAAGTATGGTCAAAAATGTCCATGACCCAGGGCTCGGCAACCTGCCGCTCTTTAAGGACTGCTTCTTGACGCCATTTATTAAGGACCACCGTGTAATAAACCTTCTTGAGACGGCTTCCGGAATCAGTCCTTTTTATTTTCAACTTCCACAGTTACACTTCACACACTCCCCGTTGCTGACAGACAACGGAGAGAGGGAAAACTTCCCGCCAAGTCCCCACCGCGCACGTGGCACCCAGAGCCCCGTACGCGCGTGACTCCTGCTCTTCTCGTTCCCAAGTCTGCTCTCGACTGCTCTCTCTCTCTCTCTTAATCCCTCTGTCACGTGGTACCCCCCAGCCAATCCTCCATAGACAGCATTGACCGTTCCCGATGGTTCCCTGTCAATCCCGGGACCACGCCTCTGATCCGGCTCCCCATTAGCTGAGGCCCCGATTGGCCAGGCCAATCACCCCTGCTAACATGCTGTGATCACGCCGAGGCCATGCTCCCTGACTCATCCCTTATTGGCTACAAAGCGGGTCCAGCAAGCCAATCCCCACGTGAACCCTCTATGGCTGTTATTACAACCGTATTCACGTACATTGTGGCTCTTGAAATATCGAGTTTTTTCTTACCGAATTTGAAGAATAAAATGTCTCTTCTTGATATTTCGATTGCCAAACCCCTGCCCATGCCCGACTTGGCATGGGGAGACCTTTATTAAGCAGTTAATTGGCAAAAAGCTGTAAAAGCAAGACTCTCCAAGGACATGGATTCTGAGATCTAGCAGCTATATATCACCTCTCGTGTAAATCATAATCATGAAAGGAATCCTATTTTGGTGCCTTAATAACAATGCACAGTGAATGACAAAGAGACGTCCCTCGTATTTATTCCGCATCTGCAACGTGGCTTTCGACATTATTGTCGAACGACATGCATTTTTAACACCTCATAATAAAGCAATTTACTTGTCTAGAGACAAAACTTTGGACCTGCATTGGGGGGGGGGGGGAGAAGTTCCTTTATAAAGAGCTGCGTTGCACGTGGGAAGAAACTGGAGTGAGTACCTCCCTCCTGCCCCAAAAAACAAAAACTCATAGATATTCCCGTATCGTGGCCAGTGGATTTTGGGAGACGTTTAACAATCTACGTAATCCACCACCACCCAGAAGAATAAATCGATTACAGACATGTGTGATCATGCCCGGAAGAGCCAAACCAACCGTTATTGCAGTACGCGCTGCACCTGAGAATGTATACCAGGACTTTTAATGCCCTAAAGCTGATGTTCTCATGAGCTGACACATTGATGGGTGAACGGATTTATTATTTTTTGCGCTATCTGCATCACGTCACAAGAGGAAGAATCGGTTTGGAAATCTGGCAAGGCAGTGTCACCCTGCGTGTTTCTGGAATCGGCTGCAGAAGAGATTTGTTTCTCTCGCAGGACTTCCTCTGGAAGATATTTCCATTTAACTCTTTCGATTTGTGTTCTTTGCACAGGCGGGGGGCAAGCTTTCTCGCAGACTCTGCTATGAGATTGCTTGGCACGTGACAGTCATGTATCTATTTTTATTTCTCACAAGATGGAAATCACTTGGCCAAATGAGCGTGCACAAAGATAATATAACGTGGCTTTTTGTGTGCGTCTGGGTTAACTGAATATTAAAATCCTTTTCACTTGCTGCAGATATGGGCCATCCCAATTAATCAAATTTATGGCGTTTATTGATACACTAGCCTTTTGCAAGCAAAAAGCAAATCGCGACGTGATATTCATTGCATCCATTCGTGTTCAATTTGTAAGAGCACAGTAACACAGACCTACTTCATTTTAAGGTTATAATTCCTTGTTCATCATGACGTCCTTTTTACTTCGATGTCTCAACAGCGTTACGGAGATCACGTGACGTGAGGGTTCTGCCTTTGTAGTGATGGTTGTAAGTTGATGCTGAAGAGGGGGGAGGAGGCGCCTCGCCCCCCCCCCCCATGTGGAGTGACGTCAGCCGCTAATTATTATGAATGGAGGGGGGTATCCATTTGGAGGACGTCACCTTATCATGATTATTAATGAGGGGAGCTGTTTGATGTGGAGTGACGTCACCTGCTCATGATTATTAATGAGAGGGAAGAGTGCTCCATGTGGAGTGACGTCACCTGCTCATGATTAATTATTATTGATGGGGGGGGGGGGGTCCATGTGCAGGACGTAACCTGTTCATGATTATTAATGAAGGGGGCTGGTCGACGTGGAGTGACGTCACAAGCGTTGCACACAGACATTCTTGGCTCATTATAGTAGGTAATAATAATGCATTGGGGGTGTCCATTTGGAGGACGTCACCTAGCTCATGATTATTAAAGAGGAGGGGTGTCCATTTGGAGGACGTCACCTGCTCATGAATATTAATGAAGGGGGCTGGTCGATGTGGAGTGTCGTCACGAGCGTTAAGGACAGACATTCCTGGGTGTTAATAGTAGGCAATCATAAAAAATATTGGTGTACAATTGAACGTAATATTACACGAATACATATTACACGTTTTGCTTTAATCTCTCCACTGATAAAAATAATAATTATAATTTGCGTCTGCCCTTTGTCAATCCACTGCTGGAGGAAGACCCATGGAGGTCACAGAGGTTCTATGGCCGTACTTTATCACTGATTTTAGCTGTGGCCCAGAATTGAACTTAGGTAGCCGCAGATTCCTAGTGCAGTGTGGTAACCACTGCACCACCATCCCACAGCAAGCTGTAAAATATATTTGAATGATTTCCAGGCGTAATATGCTGTATATTCAGCAACAATGTACCTACATACTGTATAATAAGCCGATTTTAGGCCGTTGTGACTTTATTGTCAGATTGTTCATTAAATAGTTCTAACTACCCCTTGTAAACACGATACATTTACATGTTTGGAGATTTAGGGGGGTATGAAAGTACTCCGATTAAAACAAATTAAACTCACGTAGAATAGTTTGATCAACTTGGCACGAATTTCAATCGAATTTATCATTCTGAAATAATGGACGACACATTCATGGACATCAAGTATAATTCAGACAATGGAAGCCCAGTTTAACACGTAGACTTTTGCGACCAATATCATCCATAATATCGTTTTTTGGGGTTAGATCTCGTAATTATAAATGTGTCATTAAACCCACCACTACCCGACACAGCCAATTTGTAAGGTTTGTCACGTAAACAGAATATGCCAATTCGTTCCATGAAAATGTTGTGGATTTGCTCTCCAACACTAATAACGAATTGGCACGTTTTCTTTACGTGACACAAACCTTACTAATTGGCTGTGTCGGGTGCTGGCGGGTTTAACGACACATTTATATTTACACGATATAACCCAAAAACCTCTATTATGAATGGAAACTCATTCGAAAATTGTGGACTTGTTTCACATCGTGGCACTATTTAAATAAATATTTCACACGGCAATCCCAAACAGTGCTCTGCTTCTTTTTAACCTTTAATTTATCCTTAAACGCGCTCAATTTTGTACATCAGACAAGGAAAAACACCCCGCATTATAAAGGTTACCGCCAAACACCGCATTGCACATACGGCAGGCATGTGTCTTGGAAAATCATAACAACTGTTATTACCGCTGTCCGCATAAGTGCTAATTCAGAACACAATTTAAAGTTCCATTTCACACCATCTGCACCTCCGAAGATAATTGCCGTGGAACATAAGTACAGCAGCAAAGCCACACCTGAAGGTATAAGTCTCAAATACTGACTTATAAACTCGACACTTTGTCCAACCTTCCGCCAGGATCATCCCAATGTCAGCCTATAAACTTTTATTCGCCAAGGGGAAGAAAGAGATTGTTTTGGAAGGAAGAGAAAAAAAGACGTGTAATATATTTCACCGATTCCCGGAGCCGCAGTGGCGACGGAGAGCGATCGTTGTTACGAGCGGGAGAGCTTCGCGCTGTTGCGTAGGGCTTCCGCGAATGTTGCTGCACGGCTCGCCGACGCCATGGGATCGCACCACGTGTTGTTTCGCCACGGTGTCCAACGTTTCACACGCACGTGCTGGGAGCGAACAAATAAATCGCGTTTTTGGGAATGTAAATGGCTGCGTCGGGTGGTGGCGGGTTTAACGACGTATTTATATTTACGCGATCTCACCAAACAGAATCCTCTATTGTGGAATAATGTTGGTCGCGAAAATCTGGCGCGTTAAAGTGGGCCGAGCGTTGTTCAGCACGGTGTCTGATGCTTAGGTCCCAGGGTACGGAGTGAAACGTCAGACATCGTGCGGAACGAACACGCAGGACAACCGATGGGACATCAAAGAGCGAACACAGCGGGCGATGATGTAATGCAGAAAAGTGATGTCTTCTGAAGAGGCATGCAAACAACACAGAGGTGCACTTAAGCTGATAACACAGGCAGCCCTCCGCGTGCGTAATTGCTGCTCCTTCGTAGCTTTTGTCAACGGACCAAACACATGTATAGAATGTTACGCGCAAACCGTCCCGGACTTTTTATGCGCTTGAAATGGTTTAAAAGTTTCCACCGTTCTAAAAAAAGAAGTCACATTTTACGTCTTTTTTTCTTTTCCTGAAGGCTGTAAATACCTTACGAACGTGGTCGTTAACCTACTCTACCTTGTAACTGAAACATATATATATAATAAAGTCATGCACGTCTCATTCTTCAGAACATATAAAGGTGATATTGCCCTTTTTCATCATCAAAATATTATTGTCAAAATATTTGTATTCCAGAATATGTATTTTAATTGGAGGAATCATCATCATTAACCATAATCTATCCACTGCTGGATGAGTTCATGATCCATCTAGCATCTGCACGCGATAATATTTCATCGCTCCATTTCGGGCATGTATCTCGCCTTTGGCTGGCACTCCTTCATTCGTCTCGGCCATTGGCCATCGTCTCTGCTCAGGCAGGGGAACCTGCTGTAGGATATGGATCACAAAATCATGGTCACTGGAAACAAAAGTAAAAAACAAACTTGCCAAAGATGCATGGCGCGGTGCTTGCTTGGAATTACCCCTGAGAGAGAGAGAGGAAGGAGAACACAAGGACCACGGGAGACACGTGTGGCGTTTGTATGTTGAACTTGTTTCGCACCGTACGTAGGCAACCGTGCTCAGTGGAGGTGCGCGGGAAGGACAACAAACTAAACAAAAAAAGCAGTTATAAAGAAATTGTGTTTAAAAGTGCACAGCTCCAGTGGCTTCCTAACATTGGAAGGAAGAGCATTCCAGGTGGCCGCAGAAGTGCATCTGAAAGCGCGCGATGCGGTGGCCGTCTTTGTTTGATGGCTTAGCAAAAGCCGCCGCTGCGAGGATGACCGGAGTTCACGTGATGGTTCATGCTCCTTGACGAGATCAGCGAGGTTATTGTGGTTCATTTGTGGCAAGTACTTTGTGTATAATAAGCGCGACCTCATGATGCATTCGTATGCAAGACTAAAAAAAATCACATTGACTGATAAGAAACATAGGCGGGCTTGCCCTCTTAGCGCGGTTTAAGAACATTTGGGCGAATATTACTCGCACGTTAAGCACTTTTTTAAACCTGCTATGGGACACGAATGGGGTCGAGCGCATGGCATCATCCCCAACCATTTCTCAAGTGTGAACGCAGAGCATTCAGAATTTTAAAAAGAATATCAAATGTTCGACACTCGACAGTAGCAATGCGGTAGACGGGTGATTAAACTAATGGGAACGCCAGCTGTGCGTTGACTTACACTTGGCATAACAAGGCTCGAGTCTGAGTCACATCTCAGCAGCTCAACTACATTTGCCACCTGTTCAGGTGTGTGGGGTTTTCACTTAGTGTGACAGGGTTTGAGATGAGCAACATATGCTGTGTGCAATGCACCGCGCACACAGACTTGTTGTTTCCATAATGAAGCAGGTTGCATTACTTTGAATGACATTTTTTTGCTCACGTTAAAATACAATTTTTTTTACCTGTCAACAAGGCACTGAAATATAATATAGGGTATATAAACCCTTTTTACTTATACGTATAAGGCATATATAATGCATCATATGTGAGTGTGTCCATGTCCTAGCTGGGGTCATAATTATCTAGGCCATATGTATGGATGTTGAAGTTCTTTCGCACCGCACGTAGCCCGCCGTGCTATTCGGAGGTGCGGAGAAGGACAGCAAACTAAACACGAAAAGCAATTCCTTAAGATAACGAGTTTTAATACAATGTATGGGTTAGTGTGGTAGTGAAGTGGTGGGTTCACTGTGCTATGATCGGTGCTTCCTATCCATGGCGAACATCCCGTGTGAACGATGTCTTAAGCAGTCCTTGCTCACCACGCACGCACAGCGTAGTGGGACATTCCCCACAGAATGACACGGTGCGGTAATGTCGTCATCCAGCAGTGGATTGACAGAGGGCTGAGAGTTATATTGTTTACATCCCCCCCACCACCCCTCCCCCACTAATTACGATTCGTGTTAACTCCGCATTATTTGAACCTTTCAAGCGTGATAATCCATCCGTGTATTTCAGGTGTTCTGATCTCACAGAATGTTGTGCCAGGTGGTGAATTCCCTCATTACAAATTCATTGGTGAGCAACTGTCAAACAGTCCACTCTGCTACGTTGTCATTTTGGTGGTGAGTCATTTCGCCGTTCAAAACGTTGCACGGACCATAGCTTCGTCAAAGCTGCCCACAACAAGTCGCTGGTTTGTGCTTAGCAATAGGCAAACAGGGTAAAGGTAAAGCTCTGCAATGTCCTGCTCAGGCCACTGCTGGCAGGAGAGCCTTGACTAGAAGGGAGCTCTGGAGAGTCCCTCTCGAGGAGATTTTGGCCTACTCTTCAAAGCTGGCCAAAGCATTTGGTAATACCCACACTTTACCCCACCACACACGGCTTGCCAATTGGTGAACTGCGCTGTCCTATTTCAACCGGCTGGGGTAGACATCGGCGAGGGAGATTTAATAAATGTTACCACAAATTCGAAAACAAATATTCCCCCGCATAGCCTTAACAGAATGTTAGGGCAAGTGCTGTCAGCGAGCACCTATTACGGCTGTCACGGAGCACGAAGAGGTCTGTAGCCAGCATCACGCCCGACCGCCTTCGTCTCCCGAGTAGCGATGTTTACACACCTCAAAAGGTACTCAGTTGAGGCTGAGTTGACCTAGGGAGGCCCAGCACCGGTTTAGATAATCGTCACTGGTTTTGGCCAAGAGCAGGAATCGAACTCGGGTGTCCGGGGTTCGTAGTGCAGCGTAGCGCTACCTTGTACACTAACGCTCCCCACAACGTTAGTTAGCATAATATTACCAGACGCTAGATAGCACAGACCATGTAGTTAATTAATAACGTTGTAGAACATTTAGCATAATTATATATTTCAAAAAACAAATTGTTATAATTTCCAATTCACTTTGAGAAATATACCACGAGTGTGAAAGGCTTGGTCTGGACCACAGACATTCTGTGCCGTATGACAGTTGCATCGCAGTTTCTGCTTCACAGAATGGAACACTGTGCACAACGATGAATATTCCAACCCAGGTTTGATGTGTTTCAACCTGCCGTGGAGAATTAAAAATGTTCCTCTGCAGGTGAGTTAAGGCATGAGTCAGATAAAGGGGCACAGCATGTCAAAGCTGCGAAGTCCAATGAGCTGCTCCGTCCAAGTTAATAAGGAACCGGATGGATGCTGCACAATTCCTCATCAGTCCTGCAAATGCAATTATATATATTTTTGTTGTGGACTAATTTCAACATCGGGGAGGGGGGGGAGTTTTTCCAACACTCCCATCGCTGTCCGCGCAGTATAATCTACGGACACACCAGCCAGTTGGTTGGCAGGAGGTCGTGCGTGGTGAGATGAAGTGTGGGTACTCCCATCACTGTCTAGATGTCTCGCCGGCGTGAAAGAGGAGGCTACATTATCCTCGCAAGGCGGGGTATTTTGAACTCTCTTTGGTGATGGATCCTTATTTCGCTTTTTCCAGTTGCCAAACGAGTCACACTCATTCCACACACACAGTGCTTGCCACGAATGAGCCACAATACCTTGCTGATCCCGTGAAGGCGCATAAACCATCACGCAAACTCTGGTCATCCTGACAGCGGCTTTTGGCTAACCATCGAACAAATGCGGTCACCGCATTGCAGAAGTCACTGAAGCGAAGCACTTTTAATCTAGATTGAAAACTTCTTTCTCTAGAGCTGCCTTTTGTGTTTATAGTTTGTTGTCCTTCCCCTTCACCTCCGATTAGCACGGTTGGCGACGTACAGTGCGAAAAAAGTTCAACAAGTATACCGACATACTTCCACCAGCAGTGTTGTGAGCAAGTAATTGCAGACCTGCACCTTTATCTTCACCAAATCAATGCGGTATTCAAGTATATAACGTAAAAATAATCAGCATATCGTCTGCTTGTTCATTCTCTTTGGTTCTTTCGGTGAAGTCACGTAGCTAGAAAAAATAAATAAAACAAAAAATGATAAATCACGACGTTTCGATCGCAACACAAGCGGTCGTCCTCAGGCGGAAAAATAATCCAGCAGTGGATCGAAACGTCGTGATATATTATTTTTAGTTTTATTTTATTTTTCTACCTACGTGAGTTTACCGAAAGAACCAAAGAATATGGATTTCTGCAGTCACGAAAGCTTCAATCAAGATTGCTTATTCATTGTTCCTAATATTCTCCACAAAAAACACTTATTTCTACGTTGTGTTACGTCTTTGATCACTCTGTGGTGCGTTGAAATCGGACCCCGGTATTAGGGAGAGGGCCCCTGCCTGTAAGCACCTGGTGGTCCACCACCATGAGTGAGCCTCACTGCTCATCAGACACCGGAAGTACGGAACCACTCAGCAGTTTTCTTGACTCGAACCAAATGCTGCTGAAATTATGCCAGAAGGGCAAAGTGGCTGATGGGATGTCTAAAAAAATGTTCATGTGGAGGGAGAGAAATGCGTGTATGCTGAACTTCTTTCGCACGGTACAAAGCCAACCGTGCTAAGCGGAGGTGCGGGAGAAGGACAACAAACAAAACAGAAGAAAGCAGTTCCAAAGAACTACGTGAAGGAAACGTAGTTTTTCTGCAAGACTAATTATAATATGGAAGTTGCTCGTTTAGCTGTTTTATTGTTTTGGCACGCAAGTACGTTTCGGCATTCATCGTGCATATTAACGAGGGGGAGGAGTGGTGACACATTGGCCAGCGTACGTTGATATGAACCCAATGACCCGAGTTCTTACCCAGGAAAGACTCATTTGCGTTGAGTGACATCTGAATTAGTCCTGGGCTGTATACCTACCCTCTTCATCGAGCAGCATTGACCCGCATGGTGAAGTATGGCCAAACAAACCCCTATGACCGACGTGGTATGAGGTGGCCTTCATCCAGGAGTGGACTGACAAAGGAACAGAAAACAACAACCACCACAATACATCGTCACGTGATAGCAGCGGAGAGCCTATAGCCAAACGTTTAATAACGAATGCATGTTAAATCGTGGCTTAAAGCTTTCGTGACTGAAGGAATTCATATTCATTGGGTCTTTCGGTAAAGTTACGTAGATAGAAAAAATAAGAAAAAATATCACGCAACGATTGCATGCGTTGCGATCGAAACGTCGTGATATTTTTTTTTCTATCTACGTGGCTTTACCGAAAGATCCAAAGAAGATTAATGCATGTTACTTAACACAATTATTGTTACTTAATACAAAGCGATATTGTACATCCGCCGATTTTATCTTTAATGGTCTTTAATATAAGAAAATGTCCTTGCTTTGACCACGTTCTAAGATCGTGCGACCAGAAAGAACGGAACCTCACAACTTCAGTGGCATTCGTCACCTTCGCGGGCGCGGGCTCATATTGGAGAAGCGCAAAAAACCACACCAATAATTATATCTGAAACATTCAGAGTTTCACCTGTTTGGCTCTCATCCATCCCAAGTGCCCTCCCCGCTCATTCCGACGCGTTGGGGATGCTGCCCCCCCCCCAAAAAAGAAACAAATCTCTGCTCTGTGCATCTGCCACAGAATGTATTACTCCGTGTTGCCACGAGTGTCTCCCGACGGTGGCGAGATGTTAACAGCCTCGCCTGGTATGCAGGAGGTCGTGGGTTCAATCCCGATCCCGTCCCTGACGCCTCTATATTTAGAGTATGCATGTCTCTCCCTCCCCGTGGTCATGCGGATTTTTCTCTGGGTCCTCCGGTTTTTTCCCTCCACATTTAGAATGAACGTGCTTTTAGAGTAATTGTCTGTTCTAAAATTCTACGTGATAAGCCACTTCGTTGAACTATCGCCCGTGGCCTGGTCGCTTCTGAAAAAAAGAGCTATATAACCCAATGGGCCTGACCTGGTAAAATAATTTGTAAAAAGCTTTAGTTTAGTTTTAGTTTCCCGCTTGTGGGAATCTTGAGATGGACTCCACCCTCGATCGAAACTCGCTGGGTCTCTTTGACATCGGGCGGTAGGTTTTGTGCGTCATTAGCACGTCGGGGCTTGCTCTTCTTCGCTTGCACTTATTCGTGTTTACAGTTTTGAGATAGCAGGCACATATGTTAGACCGTGAGGATGGAATAGCAAGCACATACCTCTGCATTTCATGGACGCGGATGCCCGGATGATAGACACCTCATTTTCTTTGCGAAGGTTATTTTCTCTGACCATACACCCGAATTGTATAACCTCAAAGTGTACAACTGTTCAATCGCATCTCATGCGTATGTCACTGCACACACGGTTTGTGACATATTCAACATCGATATGGTTAAATAGACACACAGACACACTGTTAACATTACCAAGCTGCAGCGCATACAGCATTCTTTGGCACGTGTCGTGATGGGTACTGCAAGATCCGGCCATGCTCGTCCAATGATCACGAAACTGCATCATCCTCCGTTTTTGCCGAACGAATGACGACATTAACAAGGTGGCACTCATTGCACGCAAAGTTCTGGCCACAAATGAACCACAATACCTTGCTGATCTCGTAAAGGAGCATGCATCATCACACAAACTGCGGTTGTCCTCACAGTGACTTGTTGCTAGCCATCGAACAAAGGCGGTCACTGTATCGCGCACCTTGAGATGTTCTTCTTTCTTGTATTAGAAAGCTGCTGGAGCTTCGCACTTCTGCATCGAGATTGAAAACTCATTTCTTCCGAACTGCATTTTTGTGTTTCGTTTGTTGTCCTTCCCCCGCACCTCTGATGAGCTCGTTTGGCTACGTGCGGTGCGAAAGAAGTGCAACGTACATACAACAGTTGTACATTATTGCTCACGAGTATTAGTTTGGACTTTAAGTTGTGCACTGATCACCAGTCTCCTCACAATTGATACAATTGCAACCTTACATATATATACACTAGAAAGTGAGCAATCAAACAACTCTTGATCGTTGAAATATATACAAGAATTTTGCTCATTAATTAGGAATCAAATGTTGTATGCGGATGAGCAAGGCTCCAAAAAACGAAATAAAGTTACCATTTGATAAAATTACAATTTGGTTTTCAAGAAGCCATGCCCTGAGCCTGAAAGCGGGCCGCAACATTGAGTGAAGTGGCTGATTGGCTGTGGTCGCTTGAGAGAGACGCCTGTTGACAAGTGGTCGTGTGGCCCGGAGGTCAGAGCGCTGAGCTGAGATCCTTCTGTTTGAGTCCAAGCCACTGCTTGTGATTAAACTGAATTTTCAAGTGTCGCGAGTTGATGGTCTCAGTACGGTTATCAATGACGATACGGAAAAAAACCCCATCTCTTGTGATGAGCAATTCTCTCATATGCACACGGGTGAGGAAAATTCCTCCGTGTATTGTGTGGGCTAGAGGTAACTTGGAGGGATTTCAGAGGTAGCTCTGTGATATCTGCTTCCGTGGGATTGTCTCTAATATGAATTGGGACATTTGGACACTGTGAGATGACACCGATAGCACGATTCGGATAAAATTGGAAAATATGACACCTATTGACAAATGGATGAATTGCATTATTTTTGTAAATCAACATCGTCCTGCGATACATTTACATTTATAAACATTGCCTCATCATTATCATCCTAGAAATACTGATTGAAAGATTTTGCTTTGTGCATCATTCCACTTTTAACGTGAGAGCCAAAGGGCACACGCGGATGCGCCACGTCGATCGCAGCCGTCCTCCCCGTGTGCCTGCTCGTGCTGGTGGCGATATAACACCAGGAGAGCTCCTCCGAAGTTACCTGCAAACTTCTGGCAGTTCGCCGGCATTGGTTCAAGCGAGCCTGACTCTACTGATGAGATAGTCAGTGTCCAGAGTGGTTGGTTCATTGTTACGCCATGCGCTCTCAGAAAGGCCCCGTGGCCACGTTGACGGGACAGACATGGTTAAGGAGCACGCCACAGTGTCTCCTTGTTGATTGAGTTACAAGGTAACGTGGCTTCTGAATCAGCACATTTTCATGTCGGTGGATGGCGAGTGGAGCAATGCAAATCGGCGTCTTGCCTCGTGCTGTGCCGATGAAAACCCTGCTGCTGAACAGGTAATACCAGTTGCACTGTGTGAGCCGGCACACACCAACGTGAAAATTGTCTGTAAGGATGCTTGTGTATTATTGCAAATGACTCGTGCCGAGTTGAACCCCTTTGAGTAAGATGTTGATCGCACTGCGAATGACGTGAACCCCTCGGTACAGACTCTTGAGTGTCATCCCCTTTGTGTGCCTTGGTTTCCTCTGCATATCACTCCTTACGTATACATTGGCAGAATGTCTCAATACAGGAACCTCCTGAAAAAGAGCCTTGGTAAGTAAAAATAAATATTTTTATTAGTATGATGCCTCAAATGTGAAGCACACAGCTCCAAGTATAAATAATAACAATTAACCACGACTGATAACAATTTGCACCTCCAGTTAACACGGTTGGTTACGTACGGTACGAAAGAAGTTCCAACATACTGCTAATGACTACTTAAATGACGACAAGGGTGTTAACCAGTGTGTAACACTTGTTATGAAATATGAATCAGAAATACGAGCATTTGACGACCAGAATGGAACCCAAATCTGTAAAGTGCGCAAACAAGGTATGGCACGGTGCACACTGGGAACGACACCGAGGGATGGCAAGGCAGCAACACGTGCAAGAGATAGCATGCACGAGGTAGAGGCATCGCATGGGCCCTCAAGAAGAGGAAGTGGACTCGGGCTCGACATGTCACTCACAAGCAACGACGGCCGATGGTCAACGCTAACAACAAAGTGGCAGCCAAAGAAGAAACCGTGTTTGAAAGGTTGTCCACCCTGGAGACAAAGCAATGACATCAACTCGTGGACAGGAGGTCGATGTCTGCATGCTAAAATTCTTTCGCACCGTACGTAGCCAAGCGTGCTCATAGGTGGTACGGGGGAAGGACAACAAACTAAGCACAAAAAGCAGCTCAAATGTATTGTAGATGACAGAAACTTCTGGGGGCCTTCATCCATCAGTGGATAAATCGTGGCTGATGCTGATGATGGAACAACATGCTTATATTACCTAATCTTGTGAATGGAGTTGCATTTCTCTTAGAGGCCTGACGTGGGTTTGTACTATTACATCCATAAAGCACACTCTTATGCAACGCTTGTTTTTATTTCTACCTGGACACAACTCCCCAAGCAAAGGTTTTAAAGGTGGATGCTGCATGCGTTCTCGAATACAGGGGCCCGCTCACACCATTGTGTTGATGTGGCACGACCTGGATAACATTTCGTGGGAAAACGGTGGCTCCACTTTGCACTCCCTGGGAAAGGAATAACCTTTAAACCAAAAAAGCGTGAATAGCTCACGCAGCGGCCAATATTTTTGAGCGTATTCCCAGAGAGGGTGTGGTTTCTTAACATGTCATTCGTTTTAGCGGTGGACATATCATATCAGTCAACAATTATTAAAGCACAATTATGAACGGCCGCTTTGTCAATGTATTCCTCGGCAAAGGCCACCCCGTGCATGCTGTGTTGGTCTTGGGAGCTGCTTGACCATTCTTTACCACCATGGCCAACGTGGATTGGTCAAGGAGTTGATTGGTAGAGGGGGGGGGGACAGGTGGGGACGTGGCTCGTCACTGATGTTCGCCGTGACAAATTCAGGTCGCTGGATTCGTAGCACAGTGCACTTAAGTACCACGATGTCACCGCTGCACCTCACCCATTAATTATAGTTTGATTCATAGGATAGTGAACCTATTGTTTAAAATACAATACGCCACAGGTACGCGGACTTGTTTATTATCTATCAATGTAGTAATAATAATAATGCACGGTCCTGTATACAACCACTGCTTGGTGAAGGTTTCACCATGCCTTGCAGTCTCGGGCGTTGTTCAACCATACTTTACCGCGCTGGAAAGTGCGGGTTCACGTGGTTGGGAATCAAACTCTGGTCGCTAAGGTTGACAGTGAATTGCAGCGAATGCTACACTGTCACTCCCCTCTGTTTATTACAACCACATGATTATAATTAGCAACATAGCATTGCAAATTACACACATCAGAAAAAACATGTTGCCTAGAAATCTAGAATACAACAATCCAAACTGAAAATAACCAACGCGGCAAAAATTGCATTCATTTATTGCCTACGATTATCAGCCGTGATGTTTCTACTGCTGGATGACGGCCTTCCCAAGCCGTCACCGCCTCTAAAGGGTCTCGCGATGCGACTGTTCAACTGCCACCTGCTCGGCTGTGGACACATTCACAGGCGTGTTTTTACACCTTTGGCTGCCACTCTATCATTCGTCTCGACCACCGGCTACCATAATCACTTCCAGTGGGTGTGCCCTGCCCAATGTCCACTTACTTTTCTCAGCAGTCAATATGATGATGTTGTTTTTATCGTGCGTAACTTCTGTAATCCACCCGTTCCTCGCCCTGTTTCTAATAGTAAATTCAAGTATACACCTCTCCGTGTAACTTTCTACCCTGATCAGCTTTTGTCCCATATTCTTTGTCACTGTCCATGTTTCTGAGTCGTATGTCAGAGCAGGTTATATACACTGATTGCAACGTTCTTCCTTAGGCACTTTGGTCTGTTGCTTTTCATTATTAAGCATACTTACTAAGTGTCCTATCAGTGCATGCCTAACTAGGGTAGTTATTGAAGGTTGACTCTGATCAAAACAATGAAGCAGAGAGGCGGACGCGATGCGATGATTTATGTACCTTTGGAAAACCTGCCTGTCTTTATATAGCACGACTTTACCCTTCTCAAGATATGAAATAAATAAATAGCAAAACACCACCTCTACAGTTTCCTTTGCATTCCTTCAGCACGGGGCCCCCTGTTTAAAAACATTCCATCATGGCTTTTCGCTGACACCGAAAAATATCCACACCACTTCTGAACTCGAAAGGGTACACATCACGCCGGCCATTTATTCTTCACTCACGGACGGTATCAAACGGTGCGACTCTAATGGGTGTTCTCTTATTTCACTAGCTGCGCCTTTTTTTGGGTCAGCTCAGCCCTCGCCCCCCCCCCACAAAAAAACGCAGGA
Source organism: Lampetra fluviatilis (assembly GCF_964198595.1). Classification (NCBI taxonomy): domain Eukaryota; kingdom Metazoa; phylum Chordata; class Hyperoartia; order Petromyzontiformes; family Petromyzontidae; genus Lampetra; species Lampetra fluviatilis. Next base: position 993,591 of record NC_136288.1, read on the forward strand.
GGAGGAAAAAACTTCTGCGGTGGTGTCCTTCAAAGTGATTTCAAAATGCCACCAAGGACGCAGGCACCCACCCAACAACCGTAATCGCCACTCAATCACACGTCAGAGCAAAACGACGCCGCTGCTATTTCTTTTTGTATTTCGTCGCTTTTATACTTCCTCGTGCGCGTACGTGTTGACGACCTCTCGAGTTTGGCTCATGCGCGGGGTTTACGGAAAGCCGGAGCGCCGACATTTGTGTCGTATCGTCGGAACGTAGAAAATAGAATCGGCAGGTTCGAGAGGGCGCGTCGATTCTTCGGTTGGCATACCACGGCGCTTACGGTCGCGTCGCTGGTGCACTCCAGGGGACGTGAACACAATTGTAGCTGCTGCTTCCTGTGACCAGGTTGTCATCCTTTATTCTCTATAAAGGTTACGCATTTCTGTCAAATAAAAAAGGGACACTTGAAGACCTCCTTTGATGTCCCAGAGGCGTTTCTGTCACCATGCTCGGTCTATTCCGGCCAACGTGTCTTGCTGTCGGAAGGCGAAGCGGTAAGCACGGAGCTGATATTGCTCAACAGCGACCGAAAACATTTAAATTCCTCTTCCTTGAGCAACAGTTTTATTTTTTTGCACAAACTTCAGTGCGTGTGTGTGTTGATATATATATATTTGCATCAGGGCGGTATTGTGGTGGTTGTTGCTCTGCACTACAATCCCAGTAGCCAGGGTGTTAATACCTGGCAAGGACAACAATCGAGGCAAATGTAATTGTATGCGGAGCGGTGACGCAGTGGTTAGCGCACTGCGCGATTAACCCAGCGACCCAATTCGCGATTACGGCCAACAGCAGTGACGATTATCTGAACCAGTCTTGGGCCTCCCCTCGGTCGACTCAACGACAAAGAGTACCTGGTGCGGTGTGTATACATTGCCACTCAGGAAACAAAGGTGGCCGGGCATGGTGATGGTTATCCACTCCCTTGTGGGCCATGCCGGCCTTCATAGGTGTACGCTAACAGCACTTGCCCCAACAGTCTGTTAAGGCTATACGGGGAATATATTTGTCTTTGTGTGCATACATGCATGAATGTGTGGTTGTGCCTTTAGGGAGCGGTGGCTCACTGCGCTATGACCCAAGTGACGTAAGTGATTCCCAGCCACAACTCACATCAGTGGCGAGTGATATCAGAACTGGTCCGGCCTGCCCCCACACCCTTAGGTTCACGTAGCCTTTAATAATTACCTGGTGTGGTGTGAACATCAATACTGAGAAGACAAAGGCGACTAGGAATGGTGCTGGGCTCACAACTCCTCGTGCTCGATGCTAGCCTTACTTAGTGGTCGCTCACAACACTTTCCCCACCAGTTTGTTAAGACTATATAGGGGATCTTTGTCTTTGTCCCTAACAACACTTGTCCCAAAAACCTGTGCAGGCGATACAGGAGATCTTTGTCTTTGTGTGTGTGTGTTAAACTGGGGAGTGGTGGCAGAGTGATTAATTCCCTGTCAGGCACACTATTGGCAATTTGTATCTGACCACAACTTGGGCCTCTCAGATTGACTCATCCAAGGACAGGTGCTTGCTGGTGTGGTCTGGTGGTCAACAACCTGGGAAAAATGTGTGACCAGGTGCGGCGCTGGCTACAAAAAATAGTGTGTGCCCAAATAGCTGCTCCCTAACAGCATTTGGTGGAGAGATGATAACTACCTCGCCTGGTATACAGGAGGTCGTGGGTTTCATCCCGACCGTGACGCCTGAATATTTAGAGGTCACATGTTCTCTCTTTCCATGGTCGTGTGGATTTTTCTCCGGGTCCTCCGGTTTTTTCCTCCACGTTGACAAACACGCATTTAGAGTGTTTGGCTGCAATAAATGTCCACATGAGAAGCCAAATTGTTGAGCTATCACTCGTGGCCAGGTCGCTCCTCAAAAAAGAGCTACATGGCTCAGTGGGCCTTACCTGGTAAAATTAAATAAAAAATAGTTTAGTTTAGTCACATTGCAAAATAAAAACTGATACTTATACATTATGTACAGTAATTGTAAACATGATGGAGTACAGCAGTGCAAAAATAATGTTTGGGAATCTCATGCCCTGTTTAATTAACTTTTTCGGATGTAGTCGTAACTTATCTGTTTCAATGCTGGGTCTCCGTGTGTCCCGAAAGGCGAATGTACACCAGCTTCAGGACAGGCTTACTTCAACCGCAGCTATGTACAGCATTTTGATGATACTATAAAACACGTTTTATGGCTTTACTTTTGACAGACGGCTTACATATAGTTGACACTTTTTTTTAGAACCACAATTGTGTTTTTAGGTGAGGGGTGAGCAGTGGGGGGGGGGGAATAAATCGTTTAATTGGTAACAATGTCCACTCACTTAAAATCAGGTGCTCATCTGCTCTGCGGTCAGGTGAAAAAAAAGACAGTTGTACAAATGAAGAGCTGTCTTTCCTCGCCCTTCTTTTATTGCCGGGCATTATTACAATCCGAACAATTAACTGTGCCCGCGTTATCTTGATATACCTTCTGTGACCCTATCTGATTAGGGGTACGTTGCCTCTTGCTGCCTTGCAGCTCGTACAAGGGTCGCAAAGAGGATACGTGCGTGGCATTTGCACCCAGTGGTGGTGATGGGGGCCAATTTGGGGGGCCCTGAACAGCAATTGTTGTTGGAAGCACACTCCCCTCCCTTTCAAAGTATGAAATCGCTCGTGAGATGATGTTTGAAGTGAAGATATATGTACCAGAGATATTGGTGTAGGTGAGATGAGAAACGTTTCAAAACAATGAGGCAAATTGCGAGATGACAGAAGAGAGATGTATATGAGAGAGATTAGTTGGATGTATTTATGTTAATTAGCGTGTTTAGATTGTATGGATTGGAGCGTAAGTTTGATGGACCCTTATTTGTTCAATTATTCCGGAGCTCCTGCCGCTACTTGGGAGGCCTGAGTTTTTGCTTGGGTGGCTTGGGCCTCCTGCCGCCAGTCTGTACCACATTTCTAAATGAAGTTTTCCACATATTGAAATTATTACGATCCTACATTCTGAAAAACGATTATAGGTGAATCCATATGAACCTCATGGCGGTACCCCGGGGTACCATAGTACCCCGGCTCTCGCATAATGTCCGTGATGCAGTCATTTTTAGTCTGTTGATGGTCGGCGATGTGGCAATCGACTCGCCTCGACGAGCTGTACACAATGCACCACCACTACGGTGCGTACCGCGAGCGTTCAGGGTTTCAGCGCAATCGTCCTCGCTGCGTTTCGACATCGCGGAGTAGCACTGATTTGGGATTGATTGGTACCCCAGTCGCGGAGTTAAGTACACCCCTAGAAAAATAGTGTCCCAGAAATACAATATTTAATTGCCTCGGCCAGTTTGTATTATTTGGTACCCGCCATAAGGATCATCTGTCGGTTTGAATTGAGAAAAATACAGATGCACTTTGTAGCGGAGCGCGTGAGCGTAGACTGCACTTTGCGATGCTGTTCCTCGAATTGTTCTTTAGAGGCAGGAAGTTTTCGGCGTTTCATTTACACAACAATCTTTCTTGACGGTATTCCCTTCGCAAAACACTTTACAGGTAAGCGTAAGAGTTGCGCCAAGCGGCTTTGGATTTCAGCTATCAAATTAACTCATGACGCTTCTTTTCAAGATTTTTTTTAATGCGAGCTCTGTGTGGTGCCTGCAGCTCATATGGGTGGGGGGGAAAGTTGGTGGTGGTGTAGCGGTTAGCGCTGCGCTACGAAACTGGCGACACGATTCCCGCTCTTGGTCAAAACCAGTGACGATTATCTGAACCGGTCCTGGGCCTCCCATAGGTCGACTCCGAGTACCTGGCGCGATGTGTAAAAACATCGCCACTGGGAAAACAAAGGCGGTCGGCCGTGGGATCGGCCACCCACCGCCTTGTGTACCGAGCTGGCCTTTACAGGTGCTCGCTAACAGCACTTGCCCCAACAGTCTCCTCAGGCTATACGGGGGATCTTTTCCTCTGGCTTTGGAGGTAGCAGGAAAATTGCACGGACGTTGCATGAGAGCGAGCGCTTCTTCTTCTTGCGTAGTAATGAGCGAGTGGGAGCGGTGGCAAGGTGGGAGTGCAGGAGGTACAGAATGCGAAGGGAGACTCCGGTGCAAGACGGGACTCGTCACATTGCTGGCAGCTGAATGCCTAACAATGGCTAGAAGCCAGCTCACCGCGAGGCACGGCTGAAATCGGAGACGGCGATTAATAAGCCCGGGCAATCTGTAAGCATTCTGCAGGTCCGACTCGCTCTTGTCGATCCATCGTTACAGCACGCTATGTGAAGGCAGAGCAATGGCGCGTGGACAGTTATTTTTTAAGTTCACTATATATATGTAGGGCGGCCCGGACGTTTGGACACATAGGGATATATTTATTTTAACAAATGGCGGAGGGTTATTTAATTTATTTCAACACATGTTCAAACTGACTACCATTAACATGAGTGCATGCATGAATTGTCTTTTTAAATTAATGTAGGACTTTAAAAAAAGATTCCAATGCGTAATATTTTCATATTAATCAATTATGTTTCGTCTCAATTCAGTCAATTGTTTTTCCATTTTTAAATGCCATCTGAAAAGGAAGAACAGCAGATGTTAATAATGATGACAGATAAAATATTAACTTAAAGAATAGACCAAATGTTTTAATGTCAGTTTTGAAATAAATATAATGGCCCCTTTGTGTCCTGGCTTTTCGGCCACCCTATATATATGCTGCACTGCAATGGGATGTCAGTAAAAAGTTAATAACACATTCACTCGCGGCAGTGTTGTTTGTCAATGTTGGTCAATCCCGTAAAGAACGTGTAAATATATATAATGTTGTTGCTAAATATTTACAAGAGTTTTGACGATGAATATTCACATTGGGTATAAACGAACAGCCGTTCATCGCTGTTCTTAGAATTTCATCACACGACTATTAACGGTACACTGATATGGACTATTATACCGCGAAATGCACTTTTATATTTTATGTTAAATTCAAATCAAACTATAGCGGGGGAGGAGGGGGGGGTCCACGCATCGCTGCCGCTGCTCCTTTTACCCCTGTGGTGATAATCCTCATAATAACCAACTTACAACCCGGCTCAAGGGCCGGGAGCAAACCTCGGCACATTAGTGTGAAGGACAGTCAGGCAGGTAACGAGCCACGGCTAGCCGCAAGCACACTTTGCCTCCAGGAGCGGCGTACGTGCGTGTGCGTGAGTGAGTACGTGCGTGCACTGGCTATAGCTCATTCTTATAAATAAACACTATCGGTAACCGCATTCCATACTCAGCAGTGGTCAGGGATTACAACTTTGACGACAAATCCATTGCTGGAAGGGAACGTTTAAGCCCTGCTATTGGAAAGTTTTCTGCTGGAAATTGAGCCACCCCTTTCGGCCTACCTGAGGTACTGATGTACTCGGATCAAGTAAGTGGATTAGGGTGATGTTGTATTGCCAACAATTCCCCCCCCCCCCCCTCAGGGGCAACTTGCAAGTGCAGTGCATTAACGACAAGCCACTGGGTGTTAAATGTCTCCCGCTGAGCAGAGGACGGTATATATTATTTGCTTGCAATAAAAGACTAGCAGCCATTATTTTGCTTTGTTAATTTTAAAATAGCATGTTTTTTATGCGTTGGAACGTATTTCTTTTAAACACGTTCGGTGTTTGTACAATCGCGCAAATTTTTTTTAGGAAGCAGAAAATAATAATATTAAGAGGAGAATTTCCTCAAAATAAAAAAACAGGGAATAAGCCACTTGTATTAATGCAGTAGTGGAATCTGACAAGTTCAAGAGTTGAGTCGTCTATTGCACACTTAGCAGTTAGCATCCATGAGTCTGCATGGGATTTATTCTAATTGCACGTACAATTTACTCAGAGGAACATAGATAAATACCGCAGTCAAAATACTAATTGGGAATGTCAGGAATATGTTGTCATTCAAAAATTCGGATATGCAACAAGTATAGCACGTATGCAAATAATATAAGTGTTCATGCTATACCTGTATTAGAGTATGGCAGAAAGAAAATATAATTGCTATAATTACGTGACAGCTTGAGTACATTCTATTGCACTGTATATGAACTGGTGATGTGGTCCATTAAATTATTTATGTATTTATTCACGTGTATGACTGGTTGTACAAGTCATTGTCAAAATGCACACTGTTTGAGTCGTAGATTTAAAACGTTTATTTACGTTTTATTTGTGTAATTTAACAACATTGGACACCCTTGCAAACGACTGATATTTTGGTGAAATATTTAAATACGTATATAATAATAATATCCTGTATAATCTCAGGGCTCTTTTTCAGTCGGATCCTGAATTTTTATGTTGGGAAATTCCACGTACGATCATTTGGCATGTGGCAGGAGACCAGAGTTCCCGGAGAAAACACACACTATTAAAATAAAAAAAAATAAAAACTCAACTATATATATTTGACCAAGTAAGGCCCACTTACTTGGTCAAATATATATAGATACAGAACCCTCGACCTCCTGTATTCCGGGCAAGGCGGTTAACATCTCGCCACTGTGGCACTCACTTTCCACACGGGCAGATTCAAGAATTAATTTCTGTACTGCCACCTCCTGACCATATCATGGCCTAAGCTTACGACACATGATATTCCCAGGCATTCTCCTAAAAAGGTACTAACAATCTTACTCCTGCTTCTCATGCTGGGTTTGTTGGCCACAATAATAGATGGCTTTATTATATTTGAGAGTCGCTCTTTAGGCTGGCTTAGCAACTGGTTATTTTCTCTTTTTTTAAACGTAACATCATACAATTTATTCATCGCTTTTATATTTATTAAAAAAGAGCTTAACATTTGACTAAAACAATCTATTTTGGGGTATGTTTTTTTTCTCTGTCACCACACCACTTTATTATTTGTGGAATTTGCAGTTAGTCACTTTCAACATGACAAAAAAGTATGCCGGGCTTGATGTTTTCAAAAGTGGGTGACATCACAGCGGCAGTCAGCTCACACGGCCTGGCTATCGTTATTATGTCTCTCGGGAAAGGTCACGAGTGCAGCAAAATGTGAGAATTACATCTTTCGGTGCTCATTCTAAGCGCCAAGTAACCGCACACATTTGCATGGCGTCTCTCGGAGCGTTGTGTTCTTGTGACGGTGTAATTGGTTCTCACTTCGGCACCGGAGGAGCACGCACGCACGCCTCTCAGCCTGGAGGTGTGTTGACTTCGCGCGGCCAGAAGTCCTTTCTCTCCCAGAGGGCGTTTTCCCTTTGCTCTCAATCAACCGCAGAGCGTCGCGTCTCCATCATCGCTCTTACAATTGATGGGTGTCCTGAGCCATGGCTACGGTACAACCGCAGGTGATTGTCGAGGCATCAGCAGGCGCACACAGACGCGTACCCCACGCACAAACCACGCACGCATACGGGCACACCGTTTTTCACGCGAGTCGTGGCTAACATCGTTCCTGGTGAGAAACCTCTTGCGGGAAAGTGTTCACTGTAGGAACGTGACACGGTGGCTGGGCAAGTTTTCGCCATCGTGATGTATAGCTCTGCAATTAAATTTCAGCTCCTCCGGGAACTGAAAGATCACAGCGTGTGGGGTGAAACGTCGGATATCGCGCCGAACGATGCGCGGTTACAGCCGGACAACGCATCGAAGAGCCGATCATCTTCTTTCGTACGGCTGATGTAGATGCAGTGCAACGAATGCAACTTCACGTGCAGGTGGTCAAGTTAGGAGCAGCGGAGTTGTCTATCGCTGCGATTTCTCCTTCTTGGAACTGGCATTGCATCGTTGTATGTTTGCATGGTCTGTTCTGGATGACCACAGTCGCACATTGGAGAGTTTATAATTTTCTATTTTTGCGCATCAGATATTCGCATCAAGCCAATGACAAAGTGACTCACGCGTAAGACATTTCTACAGTTTCCATTTTGTAAAAATGGACCTTGTGCAATGTTTATGATATGCCACAATGTTGTGGTACCCTACAATTTGCTAAGAAGGCAGCATTTATATCCTCATAAAGATTACAATAAATACATGTCAAATGCACAGGGTCTAAGGAATAGAAAAATGTTAAAACCCAAGGTCATTGTGGGTCATTAAATGTAGGGAACATTTGTAGAGAAAAAAAATCTCAGAAGATGTTCTCTTAAAAAGTGATGACTTGCTACCCATATTTTGCGTTTGAGTGGTGAAATGTGTGGCCTCAAATATAAGCCTGCTACGTTGGTTGGAATCTGTCAATCTGAAAAGATTGCCCCTGTTTAAATGTGAAACGTTCAGGATAGGTCAACATAAGTCTACGCCCGTAAGCTGTGGCCTAACCACATTTTTACAAAAATTCAACTGGTAGCTGAAAAGATAAAGTATGCAAACAAGTTGTTGCAAGGCTTTTTTAGAGCATCCTTTTTACTGCATGGTATTTTTTTCCCAATGCACGTAATAATACATGTATAGTGTTACAAAATGCTTTACAAATTGATGAGAAAGTCAACTTTTAGACATGCGGCAAAACTAACCCTACGAGTGTGCGTGTTTGTGTCACTGGCACATTCTTTTTAGGAAAATAAATAAATACAATTATTCCGGCGCGAAAAAATCAGAACGTAAATATATTTCGGTTTAATTCAATACCATATTTAAAGAGTTACACGTAAAATGTTGCGTCTACAGTAGGATGCTGGTTATATGCACACTTTACCGAAGCATAGTTCTCAAATAAGAAATGCACCCTCACGTAACACTGGTAGGAGGGGGGAGGAGGTAAAAAAAAATTCTAATACAAGGAAACTTTGGATATAAGCACAGCTGGACTTGCTTCCAAGGAGTGTGAATGGATCAGATGTCTACTGTCATTGGGTAAAAACAGAGACACTGGAGGTAGATGAGTGGCTCAAGGGGCAAAGTCCCGACCTGACACGACTGGAGCTTCAACCTGGGCAGTTCGCAAGCGCAGTGGTTCTTCTTCTTAACCTGGGGCGCACGCTGCACCCCCTGGGGGTGCAAGATGCCCTTTCTGGGGGTGCGAGACATGGCCCGATTTTTTAAAGGTAAATCGTCGAAATGTAAATTAAGCACAGGCATGTAAATGCAACTACTTTGTTTCATCAAACATATGTATTTATTAACATGATACATTTTTTAACGATTTAGAACCTTAGGGGTGCAAGGCTGCAGTAGCGGTGAAGAACCACTGCCCTAGTGTGTGGATGTCAAAAATTGAACATCACCTGAAGGGATTTCAGAATCAGTTCCACGACATCAACATCCGAGGGCCGGTTTCTGTGAGGGGGGTTATGAAGGGTTATTTCCTCTCGTGCTAAGAAACCTAAAGCATACAGTTTGGAAGACAACCACAAATAAAAGCACGTAAAATTTACAATAGTAAAGTGAGTCTGTAATCATGCTGTGAATTTTTTTAAAACATATTCACTTAATATACATTGGTCAAAAATGGAATGTGAAAAATTAAATAAGAAATAACTAGATAATATAATCCATCAGTACTATCAAACGTGCTCACCAACTGTTACACAAATTACCTTTCCGCCGTTAATGAAAAACAGCTAAAATATTATTCCGGCTGAGATTTCACATTCCTATATTTCATTTAAAATTGGTGAATCTGCATTAAACAAACAAAAAAACAGTGACAGATGTATACGGGCAGGGCAGCGTCCAATGATTGTACTAATTAATTGCTCGGTGGCTTTGAGGCAAAGATTGTCGATTGTTTTTTTAGCGCCAAGTGTACGTCACGCGATTTTTATACGTTCTTACAAAGGGGGCAACTAATGTAGCGGGAAATGCTTTCCGGTGAAGGCTTAGTGCACTTAACATCGCAAATGCCACATTGAAGCATTCACTGTTTATTATTAACTGCTTGTAGCAGTTAATGTAGGGAGCACGCGTTAAACAATTTTAACGATAATAGCGGCTCATTGCTGTGAGACCCACTTTATTGTTGAACATTTACATTTCAAACTAAGCGTGATGAAATACAACGCAATTTCCAGCTGGCGTAATAAATGAGCGGCTTGAATTGTGGCAACGTAATTTTTTTTTATCCTACACTTGTGAATAGGTATTTATGTATTTTTACACAAATCAAAAAAAGTCATTTGGGGACAATTCTTGTTTGGCAACCAATGTTGGACGAAATTGGAAATATAGGCCCCATTGGCAATGTAGCCTGCAAAATAGCGCTGTAATTACAGTTTCTTGGAATATTTTTCTGATATTTATAATCCTGTGATTCCCTTTTGCGTGTTGCTTTAAATGTTACTGTCCTTCAGGGAAACCACAGTAAAGCAGAATAAAAACATTCAAACTGAATGATGACATAGTTTGAATTGTTTTATTATTTTGGCACGGAATTGGAAAATGACGTTCTATATTTTATAAGAAATTTGACTTGTTTCAACATATGTATTTTCACAAATAGTTCTGACAACAACAAAGCCGTTATTGATCAAAGGAAACAATTTGGTAAATGCTGACTTTTTGGTAAATTAAATGGGAACTTTCCTTTCAAGATTAAAAAAAACACCCCGCAAACTTATGTTTGCTACTGATGGTATATTTTTGTCAATATAAATTATTTGTATTGTGTTTAAAGCAATTATTTTGTCTAAAAAAATCAAGCATCACCAGTTTCCACCACTATTAACACAATGCATGCCTCCATTCACAAATATGATCAAAGAAACAAACAATTACAGGGCTATTTCAATCAACTGCTGGATAAAGACCTCACCGCACTTTAATACTTGTGGGATTTATTTAACGATACTTCACCATGCTGGCTGGTGAAGAGAGGACCCTGGTCCAGTTCAGAAATCAGCCGCCACCCGTGGGTAGCGGTGCAAGGAATCGAACTCAGGTTGCTGGCTTCAGAGCTCGACGAGTGAACTGCTGCACGGCTACTCCACCCCCAGGGTGTATGTAGCTCCATTAACACGTAGGAGGCTTTCGCGACCAATATCATCCACAATAGAGGTTTTGGGGTTAGATCGCGTAAATATATAAATGTGTCGTTAAAACCCGCCACCACCCGACACAAAGCAATGGGCTCTCCTTTATCTCCTGCTATAGCAAATTTGTACATGGAAAACTTTGAAACCAGAGCACTTGCCTCGAGCACATTAAAACCATCCTTTTGGTTTAGATATGTGGATGACACTTTGGTTGTCTGGCCACATGGTAAAGATACACTTAACGATTTTCTAAATCATCTCAATGCACAAAACCCGGCCATTCAGTTCACCATGGAAATGGAGGTGAATAACACACTCCCGTTCCTGGATATTTTACTTGGGCATGGCCTAAATGGTAAAATAACACACAGCGTTTACAGAAAGCAAACGCACACTGATGCCTATCTGAATGCGAAATCGCATCATCACCCAGCTCAGAAATCCTCTCTAATCAAGACGCTCATACATCGGGCTAAAACAGTGTCAGATGATGAAAGTCTAGTGAGAGAGATTAAACATGTTAAAGAAGCACTAAGACAGAATGGCTACAATAATGCTCAAATTAACAGAGCACTAAATGCCAAATCACGATCGCAAAGCAACACTGCTGAAAGCGATCAGATTATTAAAACAATAAAAATACCATTTATCTCAGGAGTAACTGACAAATTAGCCCGTGTTTTGCAAAAGCAAAACATTACAGTAAGATTTGGTACAGTACACAAAATTCAACAACTAGTAACGTGCACTAAAGACGAATTACCTAAATTATCAACAGAAGGTGTATATCGGATTAATTGTGTATGTGGCAGATGCTATATTGGACAGACAGGGCGTAACGTTAGTGTAAGACTAAAAGAACACCAGAGAAATATTAAACTATCGCAAACACAACTGTCGGCAGTGGCAGAACATGCTTGTCAACAGGGACACTCAATTGATTTTGACAACGTTGAAGTGTTGTGTAAAACTAGTTACTACTGGCAAAGACTAATTAGAGAATCCATTGAGATTGAGAGAAACAGAAATAACTTTAATCGCTCAGACAGCTACAGGCTTAGTGCGGCCTGGAAGCGTATTATTAAATAAGATGCATTACAATTCCTTATAAGGGAAACAAGCACTAACTGATTATTAATGTAGCATAATCACAATAGAACACATTCCAAATGATTACTAATCTACAACTCGCATCGAAACAATAGCCTTATTACTAATCAAGTATATAATTACAATAACCCCCCCCTCAAATCTTTGCACCTGATGAGTTAATGAGTTAATGATGACGTCACCCTGCTGTTGCTCTATATAAGAACGGGAGACACAGCAGAGCCTCACCATTCTGGCGAATTGCCCGATGATGCTGGATGCAATTACCAGCGAAACGTCGTACTCAAATTGTAAATGTTGTGGTTTCACGCTTCAACACACCGGTGGGCTAAAGCAGTGAACTATTTGTCTTTTGTCAACGTGACACTTTTTTTTTACTGATTGGCCGTGTCGGGTGGTGGAGGGTTACGACACATTTATAAATAACGCGATCTAAACCCAAAAATCGTTGATTATGAAGAACAGAATAACTTTAACCGTTCGGATAGCTATCGTCTTAGTGCTGCGTGGAAGCGAATCATCAAATAATACATTATTTAAATGCATGCATACAAAGGGCAGCGTACTTCAATAGGGATTTCCGTTGGTAGGGCTATTTTAAAAAAACAATAGACAGGAAGGACAAGTTCAAAGGGCTCGCCTAATGCACATGCATAATGTATGTTGCTTCAGTAATCCCCCCCGTCCCCACATTGTGTAAGAGCGCTGAAGAGTGGTCAACACATCTACGCCTCTATATAAGGAACGAAACAGTAAGACTTCTGCACAAATCTGGCTGTTGCCTGATGAAGCTGGTTGTAATTACTTGCGAAACGTCGTACTCAGTTTGTAAATGTTGTGGCTTGGCTCTCCAACACACCGGTGTGCTGTACTAGTGACGAATTGGCCATGTTCTGTTTATGTGACAAACCTTACTAGTTGGCTGTGTCGGGTGTTGGCGGGTTTAACGACACATTTATATATTTACGCGATCTAACCCAAAAACCTCTATTATGGCTATATAGCTCCTAATAGGCTGCGTCAGAAGCAACGGGCATGCATGGTGAGATCACGTGATTGGCCAGGCGAATTTCTACATCTTTTGATTGAAAGCTTTCGTGACTGCAGGGATTCATCTTCTTGGTTCTTTTGGTAAAGTCACGTAGAAGGGAAGTAATAAAATAATACAAATAAAACATAATGCTTGCGTTGTGGCCTAAACGTCGTGAGAATTATTTTATTATGCTTTATTTTTATTATTTTATTACTTCCCTTCTACGTGACTTTACCGAAAGAACCAAGAAGAAGAATTTCTACATCGTTAAGGTATTCGGCCCTGACCCCAATCACCCAGAATGCCCATGATCTCGTCAGATCGCAGAATCTGGACAGTGCTTAAGTGGGTGACCACCACATATTATGTATACACACACACATACACGTGTATAATCGTTGCTCGTCCGGTGCTAGTTTCTGTTCGTTTCAAAACTTTTTTAAACAGACATGTGCAGATTCAAAAGTGCGCAAAAAGCATGGAGTCATGAGAGATAAGGAGAGACGCACGCTTTGAATTACATTGAGAGGCAGAAAGAAGAACACATGCTACGCACCTCTGATTAGCATGTTTGGCTATGTGCATACATGAAACAGATCGTCATTGGCTGCTACTGCTGCTGCCACGGGACTACGTTGTCTGAGCACAAAGCAGTGCAGCGAAAACCGTCGGTGTACTACGGCCTGTTCTAACGTCTCCCATCTTCCCCAACCAACGCAGGCCAGCGTGGTGAAGTATGGTCAAACTACACCCGATGCAGACGATTGACAAAACGGCTGTAGGTGTCACGGATAAACTTGCGTCACGGTCGACTGGCCTCCTGGTGCCGGCGTTTGCTCTCACTTTAGAAAGGTTGGCCTTGACGCGATAATCTGTCGGGGGGTATGAATGACAGTGGACACATCACTGAAGAGATGAATAAGTATACACGCTGACATGCTTCTACTCTATTCATATAAATACGGAGAGAGAAAGGAGAGAGAGACAGACAAAATCAAGTTCACTTTCTATAGCACGCGTTATACTGTATATCCCCTTTCACACCCCAGTTGTACTTTTGAACAATACATCACGGGTGTACCAAACCGACTGTCATTCTCGACTGCATTTTTGGGGGATTTGGCTTGCCACGATGGCCCCATCACGACGACGTGAGAAGATACTCGCAAAAAAAATGGTGGGTTTGAGAAATGAAGTTGGAAAACAAAAACAAAAGCGGAGAGCACGTTCACCCTCTTGAGAACTGCAGACGACGACGTAGCCATTGTATGAACACCGATGCCAACAGAACTATGGGACATTGTTGATGAACGTTCGAAAAGGAGGGTGGAAAGTTGGGCTCGAGATTAATACGAGCATAGCAAAAACAATTCCCATTCCACAAGCTCATGAAACAATAGCAAACTATCTGTCGTAAGGACGTGACGGGGAAGCACTTCAGAGTATTAATATCTTTGGTGGTTATTGAAGACAGATTTGGAGGTGGGTGAGAGCAGGTTGGGGTTCTTTTGGAAAAAAAATACTCGATAATGAAAAGCAACATACAAATCTGTCTTCAAGAAAACGTTTTCAGTCACTCTAAGCTACCTCCTTGTGACACGGATCACAGACACCATGGAAAATGAGAAAGAAAATAGAACGAACGTTGAAAAGTATGCAGAGCATCATGGAGAGGTGCATGCTTGGATTTACACTGGAGAGACAGGGAGAGGAGCACACAGATTAGAGAGCGAATACAAGCGAGAGACATACAACGTCAAAGTGTTGTGTAAAACTAAGTGTTACTGGCCAAGACTATTTCGAGAATCCATTGAAATTGAGAAAAATACAAATAATTTTAACCGCCCTGACAGCTACAGGCTTCGTGTGGCCTGGAAGCGTATTATTAAGTAATACAGCTTACAATTCCTTATAGTGGAACTACTAATTAACTGATTACTAATCTATTATGTAATTACAATAACGCCATCCCTTCCTCCTTCGCCTCTGATCTCTGCACCTGATGGGTTCGGTGATGACGTCATCCTGCTGTTCTATTTAAGACCGGAAGCAGGTGGGATTGCTTCACAATTCCGGAAAATCGCCCGATAATGCTGGTTGTAATTACCAGCGAAACATCGTATTCAAATTGTAAATGTTGTGGATTTACTCTCCAACACACCAGTGCGCTGAAGTAGTAACTAATTGGCGTTTTGTTTACGTGACAAATCACTTACTAATTGGCTGCGTCGGGTGGTGGAGGGTTACGACACATCTATACTTACACAATCTTACCCAATAAACAACTTTATTACGAATAATATTGGTCGCGAGAGCCTACGTGCGAAACGGAGAGACATATAGGCTGTATAGACTTCTGAGGACAACGTGTCTGCTTTTTTACGGGAGATGTCACGTAGAGACGGGACGATGGCTGGTGGACAGGGGCAGCTTGGGGAGGTCGTCATCAGGCAGGAGATAGATGATGGGATGCTGCTGCTGATGATCACTTGGATTTAAAAGCTCTATGTTTTTTCCACTTTTTACATAGACGGTATTTCTTCGTTATTCGCGAACTTGCTGTCCACTAGAGAGAAAGTGATGAGAGAGAGGGAATATGATGCGAGGCATGAGATAAAGTTATGAGGTAAAGATACGAGAGATAAAGTGATGACATAAAGATACGTGCTATTATGATAATTGTAATGTATTTAACAACATATTTACGTATTTATGTAAGGTAATTCGTTGGCCAATATCATTATGCGTGAAATTTTCTATTCTACAAGAATCTCTGGAACGCATCCCTCACTAATGACGAGCAGACGCCGCATTAGAAAATAAACGTTATTCTTTATCACTCAATGTTTATCTTCACGTCCCATGGATAGCTGCGATGTGAAACATGATACAGTGGACATGGCATAGAGTGTTCCTTGCTGTGTGCATAGCATCGGCTTAGGCTGCATCCCGTTGGCATTCATTCACAACGTCTCGTTGGGTGTGTTTCGCTTTGTGCGTGAGAAACAATAGTAGCAGTGTGGTGCTCCGTAAAAGCCAGCAGCCACAATCCAGTGGTATGAGTCAGTCTGCGCAGAGTCAGCCTCTTTATTTATCCTGGAGAAATCCGATGGGCTCCGGAGCTCTTTTTCACAGATGTCCAGCAGGGACGGGTCAGAAAGTTACAACAACAATCCGTTCTTTTATATTTTACGAGTTAAAGTTCACTGAACTTTCCGTAAATGTTTTAGAAGCGGCCTGGCCTCCAATGATTTCTCAACGAAGTGTGGAAATGTAGAGCAGACATATAACTTCAACCCATGTTTCATGAGTATTTAGATGCAGACTCTATCCTACGCATAAAAAAACATAATCCACCGACCAGGGCTACCGGGTCTGAGATCAAACTAGAGCTGCACTATCTGATTCAAGTAATACATTGCTCGACTAATTTGTCGGTTTGATTACACTTACAAGAACAATTGTTGGGATGAATGCCTCACCTTCTGTTCTCCCGTGTGCCGCTGGATGGGAGGTGATGGGCGGGGCTTGGAGACGTCATCACCATCATTATCGGCCGCGTCACTGCCATGTGTGACTCACAGGGGGTTTCCCTCCTTCGGGAGGTTGCCATTTCTAAAGGGGGAAGGACAGAATTAATCGATTATATTATTTGTCCGCAGCTCTCCATTACGCGCATTGTACAGATAATTTTATATCTAACAAAATTAATGACGTGATGTTTAACTAGGATACTCCCCTCGACATGGAACCTCTCAATTGCAAGGGTTGTCCAGGTTCTCCAGTGACACGTACATCGTCACACAATGCCCCGAGAATGGTCCAGATTGCTTGGGAGGCACTGCACTTGCCTTTCGGATGCCATTGGCGTTTGTTTTAAATTCCCCTTCCACCCAACTCCGCAAATCAACGTCGCCCACAGACCTGCGCGGTGGACACGCGGCTGTGTCCATTACGAGCCAGCTGGATGCTAAGCCCATCCATGCACAAACATTAAAACCTTCCACCATTGCGCATCGTAACAGAAGCAATTTGCATCGGTGTCCTGGCTACATTAATCACTTGTCAAACGCCTCCCCCCACCCCACCCATAAAGAGACCCCCGTAACAAATTAGCTGATTTCAGCTTAATGGAACTGCTCCGCATATGAGATGAATAATGAGATTATTAATTGATTAAACCATTAATTAAACCATTAATTATTGTGCCTACAAGTGACCGGCTAACTTGAGAGCTGTTTTTTCTCCCCCCCCCCCCTAAGTACACATACAGGAGGAACTTGAAATTAATGCAATATTTTAGAAGCATGCACAGCCTAAGTAGAGCTGATATAATGATGATCTGCAGCATTTGTATATGTTTAAAGGTTCAAAGGGCTGTCAAGATAGTGCACAGAGTATACAAAACATGGC
This sequence comes from Lampetra fluviatilis, assembly GCF_964198595.1. Lineage (NCBI taxonomy): Eukaryota > Metazoa > Chordata > Hyperoartia > Petromyzontiformes > Petromyzontidae > Lampetra > Lampetra fluviatilis. Next base: position 1,011,155 of record NC_136288.1, read on the forward strand.
TATTGAGGAAGTGTGGCCTATAGTTTCAGAATGTGAAGTATCCAAGGCAATGTAAAGTCGATTCAAATACGATTTGTAATAAAACAAAATTGGGGTTAGGCTGTGTTTTTATTTGGCCACTGCCTAACAAGCTACGTTTACAAATGTCCGAGCATTTAACAATGTGCCGATTGCGATTTTTTTCTGTCAATTCACCGGTGAAGTTGAAGGAACAATTCTCATGGCCAAATTTCGCAGTAAGATGTGACGTTTCGCTTGAAACTACTTCAAGCATCTGCAGGAAAACCTCAGAAAATGCAGAATGAAATCCAGGTAGTCAGAGCGACGGCGGTGGAGGATCTTCCAGCAATAAAGTAGCCACGTCGTAATGTGACCTATCCCAAATCTCAATTATGAATGATAATATCAACTGGGAAAAGCTACGAATTAAGTTAATCAATCAACACATGTATTTTTACATTCACAATACATGCATTGATTGTTCACAAATTATCAAAATTACGTGCAAATATTAAAATAAGTGGACAAAATTGTACAACCAATACAAAAAAATCAATACACAGATAGTGAATGTGAGAGTAGATTATTTACAATAAAATGACATGCTCTTATTAAACATTGCGGTTCATGCAGCAAAATAAACTGTGCAAGCAAAACATAAAAAATATCAACCAAAAATAATACAAATGTGGTGGCAAAAGCCGAGACGAAAAAAGAATAGATTCTTGGATGGAATCTATTCCAGAATCGTGAGCATGTATCGAATCTCTGGAGGCGGGAGTGAATTATTACATGCCTTCCGCATATGCATTGACCCATAACTTTTGAAAATCAATGCAACCAGCAGGAAAATGTCCTCGATCAGCACTCATGAAGAAAGAAAGGGAGGGGAAAAAAACACAGTTTACATTTCATGTTTTGGTGGAGGTGGATGAGGCCAGCTTAAAATGTTTGACTTCTGCAACGTGGCTTGAGATGCTAAATTGAATTAGTAGTTCACTTCGGAAGTTTGGAAAGCAGCAAGAGATCAAGTAATGTTTCCCAAAAAGTGCCGCGGGCAAGTTTGTATTATTCTTTTTTTTGCTGGTAAATTTAAAATAAATTAACCTCAGTTGTGGTTGCGCACTGCAGTGGACAATGCTCTTTATCTGTTTGTGCCACGGTCAAAGGTAGCCGTCCTGTCATATCGATAAAACCATCCGTTAGGCAGCGCGTGCGCGTGTCAGGATGATGAATCCAGGGCCTCCCCATGCAAAACAAAATTTTGAGGTGGGGGGGGGTTCGTGGTTGTAGGAGTAGAATGAGAGGGAGGAGGACTAGGAGGGGGTGGAAGGGGGTGGGTTTGGTCCACAAACCCCAGGCTTATGTTGAAGCAGAGTTAATGACTGGGAATAATGACAGCTCCCGCCATATGTCAGGCCGAGATTCTGAAGCGGACCATAATCCATCTTTAACTCCCATTTTGACAGGCACAGGTTTGGGTAATAATCTGCGACGTAGCAGAAAGCCAGAGGGGTGTGACTGGCATGCTGATGGCTTCTACCTGCTTTTTTTCGTTTTGTTCACTTTTTGTTGTTGTTTAATTTTTACATATACATACCAGGCACCCACGCACACGCATGCGCGTGTGTTGTGTGTGTTTGTGGATGTGTGTGTGCGGGTGGTGGAACTGAGAACTGGCGGCATGGCAGTTAGTTGGCGGTGGCGACCCCAGGTTTAATTGCTCGCTATGCAGACCGTTGCCAATTGATAGCTGAACCCGATCGGGTCTCCCTTAGGCTGACTCAGCCTTAAACGCAAGCCCGAGTGTTGTATGTCAATATCAGAGCTGGGAAGACAACGGTGGCTGAGTAGGGTGCAAACCCCACCATTGCTCACTTATGTGTTATGCCAACCTGCATGGATCATAAATCTTGACTTAAAGCCTTCGCGACTGCAGGAATTCATATTCTTGGGGTTTTCGGTAAAGTCACGTAGATAGGTTCAAAGAAAATAACAAAAAATAACAAAAAAACTACGACGCTTCGATCGCATCACAAGCAGTCGTGTCGCGATCGAAACGTCGTCGTTTTTTGTTATTTTTTGTTATTTTCTTTGAACCTATCTCCGTGACTTTACCGAAAGACCCAAGAATATGCATGGATCATCTCTAAACTGAACACTAAACAAATTTTTTTTATTTAACCAGGTAAGGTCCGCTGAGCTATATAGCTCCTTTTCAGAAGTGAACGATAGCACAACGAAGTGGCTTATCATGTGGACATTTACAGCAGCCAAATAATCTAAACGCACGTTTCTAAATGTGAAGGGGCAAACCGGAGAACCCGGAGAAAATCTCTCACAGCACTCACCCAACAGCTGAAATGGCTAAATAGGGGTTTTTGTCTTTGCCCATCATCTGTCTTGTTGTGCTACGCAGAGGTTGGGGCGGTTGACACGAGTACCTCGTGTACTCGAAGTGCAAGCCGATATCTCATAATGACGTCCACAAAAATCCCACGCCACAGATGCTCCCTGTCACCAAGGTTATAATTTCGGTAAAACGCACGCCACCCACGTGAGTTTCAAAATAACCGTAGGAAATAAAGAATCGCGCATGTGCCATCAATCGCATGCCTCACTTTCCTACTGAGAATGCAAGTGCAACACATTTCCTTGAAATAATTAAACAACAACAAAAAACCTTTGCTTAGAATCAAGTTATGTTTTTTAATTTTACATTTTTTATAACCACCTGAATATTGTCTGTTTATATGCAGAAGTCCGTTTAGTGTCTTCTGTAGTAGCAGCTGTGGGAGGATGTCGTGGACGACTATAATGCATCATCAATGAGGAGTGTATGTATGTTGAACTTCTTTTGCGCGGTACGCAGACAACTGTGCTTATCAGAGGTGCGGGAAGCTGTATTGGTGGTGTAGTGAGTTCAAATGAGTTGCAGACGTACTCTTTGGAGGCAACGAATTTATTGATACCAACACAAAGGGGTAACTGCCCCATTCACCAGATAACAATATCTCATAATGAGATATTGTTATCTGAGATATTGTTATCTGGATACAGTATCTGGTTAGCCTAACATGAGTTACACTGGGAGTAGCTACAATGGACAGGACCCCAGCTTGGGTCCAGGTCCACGTGTTGGTGACTCTTCTCGGATGTAGAACGTAGATTCTTCAGGATGAACAACAGCAGCTGGTCCCTTTTCGGGGACCCGGATTATATCCTCTGTGGTGTGGCTTGCTCCGCCCTTCGCCACGACCACCTTCGAGAGCCCTCGAGCAGGATCTTGGCCCTGACACGTGACCACCCCTAGCCCCCACCTGGGGGCCCTGTGTAGACTTTACCGGTCACGTGTCATTCGGGGTCAACCAGAGTGCCATGGCCCTTAGTAACCTCATCCCCATGGCCGGCACTCTCACACCCTATCCTGTAGGGGTCGGCACTGCACGCAGAGCGTGGTGCCCTCCAGCGCTGTCAATCAGTGCTCACCGAGCCCCTCTAGGGCCGGTACTGCACCCACATCCAAGTGGTGTCCGCGATGTCAGTACATCGCACGCCGTGCCTCTCGAGAGCCGGAATTACACAGTGACATCCGCGATGTCACATCCGCGATGTCACTACAGCAAGGCCGGAGCCATGGAATCAACATTGGGGGGGGGACCAAATCTTCCAGGGGGTCTGGGGGTCCCAAGTCAGAAAATATCTAAATTTGAAAACTAATTTCCTGCCTAAAAAAAAAAATCACTAACACATGGGATAGACTTTTTATTTTATTTTTTACAATAATGGCTAATAGTGTATTGTATTACATTGCTCTGTTTTTACTTTTTTTTTACCATTTCTTGTTTCATTTTATGTAATGTTTGAGATTAGGGATTAATAAAGTACAACCATAATAATATAAACAGAAATCTATGCATTTATTTATATAAGGACAAGTCCAGATATTGTGGCCAAGGTTTAGGAAATTGTTCTTTTTATTTACATAGCATAGCAATGATTATTACTTTTTATATTTTTACAGCAATATATTGGGGGGGGGGGGACATTCTGAGCATATTTGAAAATTGTCCCCCCAATATATATTATAATTACGGCCTTGAACGACAGTGGTATTGATGGCTTAGTTTGTGATGGCCAGCTTGATCTCACTCTTGAATGCTGCAGTGCATTCCATGGCATATTCTGTATAACTCTGTGTGTACTGCATTTGGGGTGTTACGGTGCATGGCGTATTCTGTATAACTCTCTGTGTAGTGCATTTAGGGTCTTGCTGTAGGGCAGTGGGGAGCCAGCGCACCTGAGTTTGAAGTTTGATTCCAGGACCATGGTTAAAATAAGTGATGAGCGCATGTGGTATACTGCAGCCCAATCGATAATAAATGGCTTCCAGGTTTAATGGCCTTAAATGATTATCTTTTTAGTACACGTATAAGTGAATTACAATGTGTTCTATTAAACGAGACATTTAAAAGGCCAAAGAATGAATCACAAGACAGAAGATGTGTTCAGCTTATATTCTACAACATCGACTATCCTCGTGTTGCTAACTGTATGGCTAATGCTATTCCAATACATGGACAGCACTACGAAGCTGATATTCCACATAATTGCCATTCCACCATGCAAAACTACACGGAGATTCTGGTTAAACCCATTAACCTCTTGAAACTCCTATAAATTTTCTCCAGCGCTGCGAGTGACCAACAACAGTAGCCACATCGCACGTTGAAATATCTCAGCTGATTCAATGTTAGTGCTTTTTATGCCAATGAATTCTATAAACATGAGAGACTCACTTACAAGCCCACCCTCGTAAGTAGCTTAAGAGGTATTGATGTTGTTAATGTGCACTGCATCAGCTTGCTTAAACTACGAGTCGATTCACACAGACAGAGGTTGGTGCCCAGTGGTGTGGTTCAGAAGCCCGTTGAGATAGGCGCTGCCTTGTTGTGTCGTGCCGTCTCAGGTCGGAACCCAAATCAGCTGGACAGCACTGAAAAAACCGCAACAAATTTGAACGTTCATGGACGCACAGCCCTTTGTCAGTCGACTGCTGGATGATGAAGGTCTTTCTCCAAGCCGTGGCAAGTCATGGCGGTTGTTTGGCTATACTTCACCACGCTGGTCGATACGTGTTCGTGAAGGTGGGAGGGGGACACAGACCCAGGACCGGTTCAGATATGACTCGCCGCTGATGTTAGCCGTGGCCGGGATTCAAGCTCAGGTAACCAGGCTCATAGCGAAACGCACTAACCACTGCGCCACCGCTCAATGCCATCATAATCCCCGTATTGAATTGCGGTGGGGTTTTGACTATACTTCACCACGGTGGTCAATGCAGATTTTTGAGATGGTGGTGGGGGTGGGGGGCTGTGGCGGAGTGGGGGGGGGGACCTAGGACCGGTTCAGATATCATTTGCTCGTGACGGTTTGACGCGTGGTCGGGAATCGAACTCAGACTGTCGGATTCGGAGCGCTGCGCTGCTAACCGCCACGCGGGGCCGAATTGTACGCAACACATTCGTGTACCACCGCGTTTAACGATTCCATAGGATCTCAACACTGTAAAGAATTTAGGGAAATCCTACAGTTTTATATCGCAAATGCGTTTCATTGGATTGGGTCCTAAAGGCATATTAATCCCCTGGAGGAGTTGTTTTTTATGGGTTCACAACCATAGTATATTGTATATTATTTCATCAGCAGAAACCGCACCTTCAGGAGACATTGGCAATACACTGCTGGATTCGAGACCACCTTGTGTTGACGGTTGACCCACTTTCCTGTTTGCAGTTGATGTTGAATAAATTAAACTCCCTGTCAGGTTACTTATACAACATGTAAGCAATACAATTGTGTATATTAATAGGAGGAATACTTAATAACCCTCTGTCAATCCACTCCTGGATGAAGGTCTCCCATGGGGGTTGTTTGACCTTACTTTACCATGTCGGTTGGTGAATGTGGTGGGAGTGAAGAGCGGTGGTGCAGTGGTTAGTGCACTGCGTTAAGAACCCGGCGACCCGGGTTCGATTCCCCGTCACGGCCAACACCAGTGACGATTATCTGAACCGGTCCTGGAACTCCCCTAGGTCGACTCAGCCCGTAATACTGGCCACCCACCCCCTCATGTGCCGTGTCAGCCAATCATAGATGCTGGCGAACAGCACTTGCCACAGCAGTTTGTTAAAGCTACATCGGGGATCTTTGTCTTTAGTGGCGAGGAGAGGGGTGGCAGAGGTTGAGGTAGGAGGGGTGGGACCCACTACGGTGAGTGATATACTCACCGTCTTTTGTTAGCCAAGGCAGGGAATAAAACTGATAATGCAACACTGTTCCACCCCGATTCATATACATAATTGCAAATCGTTCCGTTGGGTGCTCCGGTTTCCTCCCACACGTAAACGTGGATTAATGGTCTCAAACATCTCGATATGTCGGTAACTGCAGAGCTTGGGCAATTGTCATTGCGACTCACAACCGAGATTGAGCGAATATTATGCGGCGTGCTACAAGTTGAAATTATTGTTATATTGTTATTACCTACGAAAATATTTTAGAGGGTGTGTTTCGGTAAAAAAACACGTTTTGGTTTTGTCAATCGACAAATAATGCAGTGATCACAGAGTTAAACATGCGAAAGTATTGACACAACACATCTTGCCTCGGCTTTTTGAGTTGCATCTATTCATTTTGGATCTCTAACAATACCTGGGCGCGTAAAACATCGACACACCTTCAATTTAAGCAAGCCGTCAAAGAAAACACTCCCATCAACCAACAACCTGAAGTCTTTTACGAGGCTTTGCCCGGTGTTACGGAACAACTGAATTTATGAATCCACGAGAAGCGGACCAAATGGAGGAATCGCAAATGATATCCCCGTCAGAAAATATACTCTACAACTTTGAACCGCTGCTCTCGGAAATCCGTCGAGGCTTTCTGGAATGTGTACAGCACCAATTCCTAATAGACCCATAACCTTATAGTAACCTATATTCTATACAGTGCCATAAACATGCTTTACAGCCCTATTCAAGAAATGGGAACTGCTGCTCGTGCTAAGTCACCAGTCGGTGATGGGTGGCATCGTATGTTGAAATAAACAGCAAATTTTGCACTAGAGATTTGAATCTCCTTTCGTGTTGCTCTGCAAGGTATGAGACAAGCATATCTTGAAAATGTGTGCCATTTGTAATCGAGATGATATCTTCTCAGGCTACATCCTGAAAACAACAAAATAAAATCGGGCGTGCGTACATTATGCGTGTTCGCGCGCGTGTAAAATGGGTAGCGTGCTGCGCTATGAACACGGCGACCCGAGTTCGTTTCCCGCTCACGGCCATCACTGTGCGACGATTATCTGAACCGGACCTGGGACTCTCCTACGTCTACTCAGCCTCAAATGAGTACCCGGTGCGTTGTGTAAAAAACCATCGCCCCTGGGGAGACACCAGCAGCCGAGCGTGATGTTGGCTACACACCCCCTCGTGTGCCGTGACTTGCCCCAACAGTCTGTTAAGGCTATACGGGGGGATCTTTGTCGTATATTTGTCTTTGTGGTACGCATGTGAGTGTGGCTACCACAGTGCAGGCATTTATCAACGTTTGACAACGACGTTTTGCATCTCAGCTCTAATTCTGCTTGGCTAAGTTCCATTAAGGGGGAGATAAAATGGAAAAGTATGCCTTGTCAGACATTCCGAAGGACAGCTTAGCCTGTCAGAGTACACTTAAAAAGAGAACAAAAGGCAGCCAGTTGTGGGAAGTTATAATTTTTTACTTCAAACTAGTGAAGACTATGAACTCAATCATTATTAGTCTTCTGCGAGTCTTTTTCATTTATTTTATCGCCACGTAGTTTCGCCCAAGAGGTTAATACTCACATTTAAATGTTAAAAAGTTTTAATTACAATGACTACTCTCCTATTCTTTTGGCGCGTCCTTCTTGGAGAACATATGTCTTGTCTCATTGGATTCGTGCCAGATATCGAAGAATTCCTTTTCACGTCCTGATACCGCACGTGTGTTCTGCATGTATCACTTCACTGAGCAGTCAATGCTGAGAAACCTGGGTTCAATCCCAAAGTGTAATAAATTGATGGTCTCTCATCCCTGCCACCAATGACGGCACAAATAAACCCATAATTCAATTTCAGACGTCATCCTTTATGGCTGTTTTCTGACACAAGGTGATTGCACTGTTAGCTGCAGAGTTTTGAATGGAAGTTTCATAATCGCTTGACATGATGCTGATAGCACAATCAGAATATGAATTGGGCAAATAAGCAAAAAAGTGAATAAAAAACTAAATCTAACCCCAGATAATTTGACGTATTGTCATGATTTGGGGGCCACAATTTGATTCAACTTCCTAATTTTCCTGTCTGCTTTGTACAATTTCTACCTTGTTCCTGCCTCCAACAATGGTCTGAATTTGAAAGTATTATTTCCACGAATTTCAAATAAACTCTCGCCAAGAATATCATAAGTGGAAGAGTCTGCGTCAATCGATGAATTGATGCAGTCTTATTTGCCAAATTGAATATTTACCACGTTTTGAAATATTCAAATATATAATGACCAACAATTATCAACATGTCGTTCGGCTCCGTAAGTTTGTTAACATTTCTAATCCTGCTGGGATTTTTTTCCATTTAGAATGAATCTAATTTTGTTTTACAAATGTGAGCTTTCACAATATTTGTTTTTATTCTCAAGTAACTACAAACATTACGGATGGTGCCGTCGCGTAGTAATGAGCGCACTGGACTTGCAATGCAGGGGTCGCTGGGTCAATCTTTGATCGCGGCACTTCAAACAACGGGTGCAAGTTTCTTAAATCCCCCAACCCCCGCCTCTGTCCAGCCAGCAGTAAGTGGGTGCGAAAGAAGTTCACATGCATACTACGGAGCACTTCTTAAATAACGACGGCGTGGATAACACTCGTTATGAAATATGAATCAGAAATACGAGCATTTGACGAACAGAATGGAACCCAACCCTGTAAAGTGCGCAAACAAGGTATGGCACGGTGCACACTGGGAACGACACCGATTGATGGCAAGGCAGCAACACGTGAATGAGAGAGCATGCACGAGGTAGAGGCATCGCATGGGCCCTCAAGAAGAGGAAGTGGACTCGGGCTCGACATGTCACTCACAAGCAACAACAGCCGATGGTCAACGCTAACAACAAAGTGGCAGCCAAAGAAGAGACCGGGTTTGAAAGGATGTCCACCCTGGAGATGTATGTATGCTAAACTTTTTTTGCACCATACGTAGCCAACCATGTTCACCTGGAGGTGCGGGGGGGGGAAGACAACAAACTAGTCACAAAAAGCAGTTCTAAAGCAATCTTTCGTTTTAAATTTAGATTTAAACGTGCACAGCTCCAGTGGCTTCCGAATATCGGGAGAGCGTTCCAGACGGTCGCAGAAGCGCATCTGAAAGCGCGCGATGCAGTAGCCGTCTTTGTTGCCTTGCAGGGTAATGTTTGGAAGAAAGTGGAAGAGTAGGCCAAATTACCCCTCTAGAAAGCCTCACGAGAGATTCACAAATATTCAGACTTAGGCCCCTCTGCCAGCAGTAGCGTGAGCAAGCAATTGCGGGGGCTTTGTCCGTACCATTATCTTTCACGCACAATAAAACATTAGTCCCATCTTTACTACTTATTGTTCATATTCATAAAAGTACGTGTGTATGTTTTTTATCGTGCTGGTTTTATGTGTTGAATCAAGTTTGTGAGCCCACCGTGACCTACAAGAAGTCATGCATTGTAAGGGAAATAATCCCCCCCCCCACAGTCACGGGATCGTTGGAGGAATGTGCGGTGATTTCCAGCACCGCGCAGTGAAACACGCATCACACACACCCTTAGTGCACGTGCAGCCTCTGTTCATCCCCGAGATCTTGTGATACATCACTGGCCTTCTGAAGTCAAACGGATAAATACGAAGCAGGATTTTTTTTGTTTGCTTTGTTTATGTTTCAGGCAATAGGTTTTCATCATCAGCACTGAATACCCACTGAAGAAGATTGTATGTCTGTTGAACTTCTGTCGCACCGTACGTAGCCAACCGTGCTGCTTTAGATGTAAATGTAAAGCAGCTAACTTAAGAGTGGTAGCCAGAGGATGTTCGCTGTGGAGACGGAGTGACGAGATCGTTTCGTGCGCAGCTTGCTGGGAGGATTGTTGCCTTGCAGGACGGTGAAGCGTCGCGGTGGCTCGCGAGGCCTTCATCCAGCAGCGGATTGGTCATGGTAGAGGAGGAGGAAGATGAGGAGGAGAGAGGCTGACATGCGGGACACAATATGTGCTGACACCTCCGTCTTCAGTGGCGTGCGTGCTGCGGACCTTTGCAAATGTGTCTCGAAAGTCGATTTAACCATAGGCGTTCACATTTGAATGGGCTGGAGCGATTGTGCAGTGGTCAGTGCGTTGCGCTATGAACCCGGCGACCCTGAGTTTGATTCTCAGCCACAGCCAGCATCAGTGGCGCGTGATATCTGAACTATCCTGGGCACCACCTTTAATCAGCCAACACTTAACGGGATATTCGAGAATGGCCACGTATGATGTTTGACCTTCATCCAGCAGTGGATTAACACATGGTTGACAAATTACCACACATTATTGAATATTGTAGATGGTTCTTGCGTTGCTGTTTCATTTAAAAATTTATTGTAACTTCATAATCAGGAATGACCAATCCACTGCTGGATGAAGCCAACCCCTAGCCGTCGGGCATCTTTGATGACCCTGCGATCTCACATTCTGCGAGGCACCTGCTCACACGCTGATTTCATTGCCCCGTCTAAATCTGCTCGTTAATGATAACTTAGGATTGTGTAATGTAACGCCCCATGTCAAATCACTGCTGGTTGATGGGTTTCCCGCGCCGTGTAGGTCGCGTAAGGTTGTTGGCTCGTTCTTCACCACGCTGGTCGCCAGTGTGGATTCGTCAAGAGCGGGACGTAGAGCCGATTCAGCTGTCCCACGCCTCAGCTGAGAATACAAATTGGGTCTATGGAGCGTCGTGTGCACTGCATCGCGCTGCTTTCAGATGCACTTCTGCGGCCTTCTGGAACTCTCTTCCTTCGATATGAAAAAGCCACTGGGAGCTGTGCACTTTAAAATCTGCATTGTATACGCAGTCGTTGAGAACTGATTTTTTTTGTGTTTAGTTTGTTGTCCTTGCCCCACACCTCCGATTAGCACGGTTGGCATTATAGGGTGCGAAAGAAGTACAACATAATTAAATATATATCACTCCTCAAATTCTACTGCATTGATGTCGCGTGAATCCAATACATATCGAATGGTGCTTAAAGTGCTCTTTTCTGAAGTCCAAGAAGTGGCTGGAAGAATGGCATAGGACAGGTCTCTGCATCTTTGGATTAGCGTAAATCCCACTCCTTTCCGATGCTCGGCAGTGGTAAACTGTCAAGACCGGTGAAGCGAAGTTCGATGTTTCCCACGTGAGTTTAGGCTGGGCAGCAGCGGCGAGGCTCGGGGAGATGTTTTCCAACACTTCAGTGTCTTGCACCGCTGGAAGTGGCGCATTCACGTACACGTGTCGACGTTTTTGTCAGTCCAGTGCTCGATATCTCCCTCCTGCTGTGCTGGCCGTAATAATAATAACAGTAAAGACAATGGACGCAAAAAGAAAACATAATTTTTCATTATTTTTATTCACTTTATTATTTTTATGTTCTATCTAGGTGACTTTACCGAAAGAACCAAAGAATACAATGCATACACTGCCATATAACGCGGCAAGACATTACAAGGTCACCTGAAGGGCGGGTGGGTATTAAAACCCATACTTCACGACGCTGGCGGGGCGGGCTGGTGAATGTAGGGAGCATAGAAAGTGCAGTACAATTTTAAACTTTTATCGCGACGCCACAACACAGTACAATGCTACTTTTTTCTCACTTTGAAGGGAAATTTATATTCCAGGGATGCTTATCTTGAGGATATTCCTGAGGTAAAATCTATTTGTTAGGATTATTATTGTCAGCGACACACAGAGTCATGTCACCATCAATGTTATCTGTCCAGTTTTTTGTGGGCATTAAACATGGTGTACATTTACTCTTCCAATGTTACTTAGGGACGTTTAGATTTTCGCGGGGCAAGAGAGGTGGGTTTTATTGTTATTTTCCCCACAATGTATTCCAATTGCGCCATCAGCACCTCATAATGAATTGAAGAATCCATTCGGAAATACCACAAAACAGTTTTCCCAGTATGTCAGAGAACAGCTGATGAAGAGATGTATTTACACAGGACCGCTCAAAAATCCTTCAAGTTACCTCTCTTCTCATTACCTAGTATAGGGTTGCCACTTTCCCATCCACCCTGCTCAAAGATTGTTTGTCACACGGGCTGGAATCTAACCAAATTAATATAAAAAAAAGTAAAATGTATTCAAGCATCTTCTGTGCAGTCGTTGGTGAATTGGCTGAGATGATCGACTGGCTACACTTTGAGAACCCGATTGAGTCACTGCTGGCTGAAACCCAGACTTCAACCCAATCCTCAGTGGTCGGTTGCCAGCTCAGTTGACTACTGAAGCCACCTGGCCACCGCGGGAGATGAGGTAAGCGATTAAATCAAGGTCATCCTTTGCGGGGTTTTATCGGCCTTCTATTGTTACCTTGCTCGCCGTTTATCCCGTACTGCTGTGCAAATGTTGATGAAATATTACATTAATAAATACAAATATGTATGCGTGTGTTGTTAATGAAGCCATCATTAAGCGTTGGCGGGGACTTCAAAAGAGTACATCGCTTGCAAATTGTATTTGTTCACACGGTACACACTGTATAGGTCCTTCACAGGGTGTACCGTGACTTGGAGTCAGTTGGTATCACTCTTAATGGCTTCACTGAAACATCCAATGTCTCTCAGTAAGAACAACAAAGGAAATACTACCAGTAGTCTCGTGTTGTGCACAGTGCGGGCCTGTAGCATGATGTTATAAAGGGGCCCCAAATAATAAAAATACGTAAATATTAAAACACAAATGTTTAACTTGCATAGTAAAGTAATTGTATTTTTTAATTTGCTATACAGCCAGATAATACGACAAATCGCTAACGTTAAACACCCAGTCATTCATAAAAGATGAAGACAGTATAGTACTATAGTAATACAGCAAGTGCTGAATCACTTAACCGGAATTGATAGCTTGAAAGCATTTAGCGCGGGGTCCTTGAAAGTGCGGGCCCGTAGTAAATGTAGCTACTTTGGCTACTAGGATAATCCGGCACTGTTTGTGGATACAAAGACAGAGATCCCTATATAGTCTACACTGGTTGTTGAGGCAAATGCTCTTAGCGAGCACGTATGAAGGCAAGCACCACCCACAAACATTGGGCTATGTATCCTGCCGAGTGCTGATGTTTACATGCCACACCAGGTGCTCACCTAAGGATGAGTCGACCTCGGGCAGGCCCAGGATCGTTTAAGTTATTCCCTTTGGTTGTAGGTCGTTAGACGTGTAATCGAACACTGCTTGCCAGGTTCACAGTGCAGTGTGCTAGCCACTACACGGCCGCTGCTCATATATTCATGGGCGTATGCGCTGGCTTGTACAGAATTTGGCATTAGATTCAGTCCACTTGAAGTCAGTCATTAGGAAGGGGATTAACAGCACCACACTGTGGATCATCATCCGCAGAGGAGCTCCACCTGATTCAAGAGCCTCGTTCTAAGCAGTGATGGACAAATTACTTGCAGTGGGCAGTCATCATGGTCATGGCAATGTCGACAATAGCCCACCCACCCTTGAAAAAAGTTTATCCCGGATGTATGTGGAGACTTATTTAACAATGGCAGGTATATGACTAGGGCCAGCAGATAGCTACGATACAGGGTGGCAGTGTTGCCCAGGGGTGCCAAACAGGGGCTAGGTGTGTAATGATGCATCAGTACATGGATTTACATGTATCCTTACACTCACAATACATCCCTTGAGTGGTGCGTGTAATCATCAATTACATTGTGTAACACAACTTTTGTTCCTAGGTACTAAGTGTTATTTTTGTATTACTTATGCCTAAAAGGTATAGAAAATGGCTATTATTCCACACAAACTTTGCTTTTGTAACCAGGACTTTATGTGAACAAAAGAGACAAATGCACACGCTTTCTCATTGAAAATAGGTACATTTCTAAATATCACTGTCCTGGTCACAACAGCAATGTTTGTGGGGAATAATAGTCATTTTCTGTACTTTTGAGGCATAAGCAATTAGGAAACAACACTTACTACCCAGGAACATTTTTTTTTGTTACACAGTATTATTTGTGATGTATGAAAAGTGCGTGCACATTATATGCCGTTATGTTATGTTTAGGCCAATGGAGCGAACACAACTGTAGGAAACGAGATTAACATGAATGTGCAACAGTGCAAACAGGAGAGTAAAAAAACGTGACCAAGAAAAATAAAATATTCTTGAATCAAAACAGGCGTCTAAATCGTGATGAGGCATCGAATTTTTAGGGCGGGGAATGAATCAGAGCATGCCAACCTGCCACACAGCATCGGGTAAAGGAAACTTATTGGACATCACCACGTGGCTGCCATGTAATAAAAAAGTTGCCACCCCAGAGCTTGTCCTATTTTGCCACCTTGGAAAATAAAATAAAAACGATGCCCCTAACAGATGTAATGTTATACCAATCCCTAACCGACTGCCAGGCAAGTACGGCAGGGCACTTGTCAGCTGTTAACACTGCTGTGGGTTTGTCTGTGCGTGTTGAGGCATGTGACTCATTATATTTCTTTTTGAGCATGCAAAAGGTTGGCGCGTATCAACCGAGGTAAGAACTTGTGCCAAATTCATCCACTGTATTTTTTTTCTTTCTAATGCAGTAATAAAGATGTTTCTAGTGCGTGGGTTATGAAATTACAATATTGTAAGATTTGCAGTATTTAACACTTAACGGGGTAAATCTGCACCAAGTCCAACGTGGACCAGATGGCATTAAGGCCGCGGTATACGGAGAGCAATGAACCGTGGAAGAAAATTGCTAATATTTGTCAAAGATTACAAAATAATAAACGTAGATATATATTTTTAAAGAGCAGTGTTTTATTTTTCTTTACAAACCTCTTAGTTATGTTTTGGGCTTTTGCTTTTTTGTACAAGCACATGAAAGCGAATGAAACCATTTTTTTTTATCGTTTTGCATAGCTACAAAGCAACGCGATTGTAGGAAGTGTCTTACAAATCTATCTAGGGCACAAAGGGTTAAAGTAATCATCAGAACGTTATTTTAGTGGTAGCATAATCCTAATAATTGGAAGTCAAATCCTTCGACCAGTGCTGCAGATACTAAAATGTCTTGCGAGCAAAGCTGGAGCAGGAAAAAAAAGAGGACAGCATGAAGATATTCATAAACTGGGAGTTTAATTTATGAGTAGCCTCAGGTAAAAAATAATCTGTTGAAACAGGGCGAGCAACATTCTCAGCTGGATCGCTGTATTGTACGCTTGCAGATAGCACTGTCAGTCACTGACAAGGCAAATCCAGAAAGCCACAATGTTACAAAAATCTCGCTAGGAGCTAGGCCGAGATGTATGCGCGGATTATGGAAGCGCTGCAAGCCGCAGTTCCCCTGAAATGCGATATCGACGTGCCATTACTTTCTATTAAATGGAACTCTGGGCGGTCAGGAGGGAATTTGAAGGAACATTATTCTCCTGTACCTTATGGCCAGGAGGCTCCAGTCCACTCCTGCCTTCCCGGCCCCTGCCAATGAGCCTGCTTTGCTGAGAACACCGCGCTATTTCTGGGGGGTGCATTTTTGTCCTTCCTTTGCTCGTAATGCGGATTGCCACCAATAGGTGCATTATTTGCATATTGTGTCTTGGAAAAGGTCAATTAAAGTGTCGAATGGATGCCACAATTTGCCACATCACCTGTGAGTATAGATTGGTCTCTATAATAAACAATGGTTTTGCATACAAATATGTAGATACGTTAGCTGGAAAATCTACTTTTTTCCCCTCCCAGTAAGAGAATAATAAGAGTATTTAATTAACGTCGGATTTGATTCTATTTTATTTCACCCTGAGCATGATCAATGGAACACTACCAATCCACTAAATAATTTACCAGCCCTTTTGTCAATCCACTGCTGGATTAAGGCCCTGCTCCACCCCGCGCTGTGTCGTCATGGAAATTGCGTGACCATACTTCACCACTTTGGTCAGTGCGAGTTCATGAGGGAGGTACCTGGGGAGGACAGAGGGTTGCAGGACCACTTCGTATAGCATTCACCGGCAAAGTTTACCGCCGTCTGGATTTGAACTCAATTGACCGGATTCATAACACAGTGACACCAACACCGCACTACTTTTCTCCCATCGTGTGTAAATATATATATACAGCTTATGAACTTCCACTGCGTTGGTTTCTCTCATGAATCCTTATGAAGAGGAGTCTTCACAGGTTCTTTAAAAGGGACATTTTTATACATCAGCAGACCATTCAATTCTGGCATATTCTTTAGAAATTGTAGTAATCGGCAATACATCTCATTCCGAGGGTGGCATTGCCCTCATTTAAACACACACCTGATGTATTTTGAAGAAATAAATAAAAATTGCTGAAAATTACGTGGCGCGGTAAAAAAGAATTCCCACGCAAAATTCCACGCAAGAGGTTCGACGTCGTTAATAAAAAAAAATGTCGGTGCGACACATGCACGTGCCATTACATTCAGGCGTACGCCCCGGCGCCTCAACCATTTAGGATCTGCGATTGCAGCAGCAACAACAACAAGAAACACCACACACGTGTGGATTACGCAATCTGTTGTTGGTACATTTTTTTCTGAGAAGACCTATCGTGCTTCGGTAGCGCAATTCATGAATCATTGAAGATTAAGGTCTATCAATAAGGATGACAGAATAGGACCGCATAATGGGTTATTCCTGGGTACCAAGTGTCCTTTGACTCCTTTTACTATAGGCGATAGCACCCCACATTTAAGAGGCAGCTTAAAGCAGTTAGTGCACAGTGTCATGAATACAGTGTGCAATAACTCATGCTAAGAGACATTAATATGTAATGGTTAGGGTCAGGGCCAAAACTGTAAAATGGCTGTTACACATATTGATATATAAGCTATTTGTGAATTATTCATGAGACCTGGTTTTATTTGATTTAAAATTAAACATTAGACAACTGTTCATAACTATGACCCTAACCTTAACCATAAGCTTTTAGGCGGAATCATTTTTTTGTTGAGCAACGTTGCTTCACGTTGCCGCATCAAACCGAAACGCCCAATTCGGGGACATGCGAAGAGCAGAGAAGAGGGCGAGTGAAACGCGAAAGTCGTCCGCTGTTGGTAACAAGCGAATTTTGTTCCGCGGCCACATCGCCGCTAATTTCGAAGGACGAGAGGGATACGGTTCTTGAGGGAAATGACGGCAAAAATCATGTCAGCTCCCACATTTCGTGCCAACCGCGGTGCCGGTATCCGGAGCGCTGAGAGCGGTGCTCAAAACAGACGGAGGGGGATAATCTTGGCGCGATGGACGAACCGGCGAGCCCGCGGAGCGAGAGAGACGAGAAGAGAGAGAGAGTCCGCAACGCAGCGATCTCAGGTCGGTAGCGGCTACGGAGGAGGAGGAGAGGGTTGGTGTACGAGGCACGGGCCGAGGGTGTGGCGAACAGAGGAGAAGGGGGTGGGGGGTAACGGTGGCGGCCGACGGAGGCGCATGGGAGTAAGGTGGTGGGTGGGTGGAGAGGGGATGGGACGGGGTGGATGGATGCAGTCGGGTGGAGGCAAGCAGGCAAGGAGGGAGGGGGTTGTGGTGGAGGATCGAGGGAGGGTGGGGGGCACAAGAGACGCAGATCGGCACTGACAGCTCCGCACTAAGCAGCGAGCTGATCGCAGATTCAAACTGACTGGCCCGAATTAAACCACTGATCCATACAGTATGCGAAACCTCCAGTGCTGCAAGTCGGCGGGACACGACGGGCGTGCCGGACAATGGGATGGACGAGCTCCTGGGGTGTGGAGAGGGAAATGCGGAGGGGGCGGCCGGGGCGAAATGTGGGAGGAAAATCATCCCGGGCACGGCGGCTTTGTCAAAGCCTTCCGCCTGGAAGCAAAGCTGTCAGTTTTATCCATCAAGACAAGGCGCTTCCGGACATAGCTGCCTTTATCACTGTAGGTATAGTCTGATTTATTCTGCTGAAAAATACACGTCAAACAAAAAGTTAGTTTTGCAACGCCTGAGACAAACAGTTAGTGACTTTCATATTTTGCTGTTCCCCCCCCCCCTGCCCTCCCTCCATTTTATGTATCTCTGGTACCTGCATTAGATGTTCATTAAAGTAAACTAAATTATCTAAAACCTGGTCAAAGATAGGCTATAAAAAATGTCCTTTCATCTGTGAAAAAAGAAACACGCAAAAACTTTATATATAAAGTAACAATTGTACAATTTAAAGTGCCTCAGTCACTCATGATATATGATCAAAAACTGAGAGCGTGCAGCATTGTAGAGGTTTGTAAAGTTGAATTGAAATGAACGTCCAAACAAAATATTGTTGCCTAGCTTGACTTTATTTCACGAGAATAAAAAAAATGTGCAGACACTGACAAAAATAGCTAATTCATACATTTTACAGTCAGCTTCGGGGGGGGGGGGGAAGAAAGTAAATCAGTCAAAAAGTTTTCTGAAATTAATGCGGAGTGAAGTGTGCCTGTGCGTGTCAGATGGGTATTTTCTCCAATTTCTCATGATATCTCATAATAATGGGTCAGAGAGGGAAGATCGTGAGGTCACTTATTATAGCAGAAAATTGGAGCCTCTGCTCATCTGCTATTTGGCAAGTCAAGCCTGAACATGTCACAGTAATCAAACAAATGATGCGGGCGGCATCAAAATATTTATACTTTAGGAAAACACAGTCGGCACACAGGACCAAAAAATCATTTCTGCCGTTATTAGATTTACTGTGAAGGAACCGGGTTGGATTATGAATGAAAGAAGCGAGGGCCCGGCCATCTACGCGGAGGCCGCCTCGCCTCTCCACCTTGGTTTTTAATTTGGCAAAGACAGATGGGGCTTCAAATCTACCGTGATTTCTTTTACCTTGTGATGTTATCTGTCCTCGTTACCTATTTCGTTGAGTTCTTTATTTGTTTATGATTCGGTTTTCTCTTTTAGTAAGGCCATCGCTAGCAACTTTGTCTCGGAGATTTAGGGTCAGCACGAAATTTGCATGGCAATCTGAGCAGAAGAATCGCAAGTTTAAAGAGTCCCTCATGGGTGGAACACTGCACGACTAATTATTCTTCATAATTTGTGTAAGGATTAATTAACTAATTAAAGGCAAAATGTCTGTAGGCTAAATTTTATTCCTGCTTGTCAGCTTGGAGATTTTAATTATTTTAATAATTTATTTCCACAAGTCTTATTTTAATTTCAGGATACACATTTATCTGACAGCTTAAAAAACATGCCTCGTACTTTGGAATCGGTGGCATTTGCAAAGAATGCTGGGAGGTTTGTTAATTAACTGGGGTTAAAGGGTGAAGAAGCTAAAACTTGAACACTTAATTTTGTGTGGCTCATTGTTTTTTTAAAGTAGCAGGTTGGTGCATTCACACAAATGGCACACTGTACTTTAAGCCAAGTAGCAGGGCAGTAAGGGACGTGTATTCTTTTTTTTGCAAACGCAAGTCTAAATAAATCAGCCAAATATTTATAAAGTGAAAAGTATGTGAATGCATGCCCTGATACATTTTCAATTTCACACACTTGTGTAATACCTACTTCTTCTTCTCATCCTTCTTCTCCTTCTCCTTCTTCTCAAAGTCTACAGTAAAGCATTCCAATTTCGGCACCCACGGCAAAATACAGTACACAAGATAGAGTGAAGTGTCGCGTTAAGACAAATGGTAATGGCATAAAAAAACGGTTAAGTTGCTGGAACATTAAAGGTGATTGAATAAGTTGAACTGCTAATTCCGCACACTCAAAATCCAATCAAGTGCTACATATGGCTGAGCAGAAATTAGCGGGAAGACATCTGTGCTCCCTAATTATAAGTATGGTTCAAGACAAAAAAAAACAAAGTCGATAACTCGTGTGTGACATTACAATTCTTAAAAAAAGAAAGTTGTTCGCGGTATCTCGATCGTTGGAGAGTTTAAACGCGTTGCTTTTGTTGTGTTACACTGGCTTCTCGAAAAAGTGTTTTTACTATTTCAAAGTGACCTCATTGCGCATTCTGATTAATTTGGGCTACTTAACGAACATATTTTTCGCTCAATATCAAGTAAATAAAAAAGAACAACATTGGTCTGTGAAAAAGAGGGATTGCCATTTCCTCGGGTGTATGTCCGTGTATTTTGATCCATCTGTCTGGCAGTTTGTCCAGAAAATGTCTGCTGTGGTTAGTTGTGCCCGATGGCATGGTTTTTAATTACAAATTTGAAGGTGTTATGCAAATCCGTTGCTTTAACCCGCCGTGCTGGTTTCATCACGCATGTTTGATGACTCTCCAAAGACTGGCATGGATATATACACACACACACTCGCGCACGCGCGTACAAATAGGCATGATGCTATATTTATATCGTATGTGGAAATGATCATAATTCACGGCATTTTTGTCAATCCACTCAGGAGAAAGGCCGCCCCAAGCCGTGCCAGTACTAGTGATTGGTGGTACTTCACTTTGCTGGTCAGGGCAGGTTTGTGAACGGGACGGAGAGAGCAGGAACAGTTCAGATATCACTGATGTTAGCAATGGCCGGGAATCAAACTCAGGTCGCCGGATTCAGAGCACAGCATGGAAACGATTGCACCACGGTTCCTTCCATTTTTCAGTATACTGTACTCATTATTGCATTTTACTGGTCACATGCAATTAATAATTGATCCGTGAAGGCAAAATAAGTATAAGTGCATATTCTGGCTGAAATATGGATTATGATTTCGATGTGTACATATATATGCTTAAATATTTTCCATGATCTACAATGCAGGTTGAAGAATTTCGGCATAAGTAACTATTAAAATATATATCTATAAACGTTGCTTAATTTTTCACTGAATAATGTCCTGAAAGTGGCACGTGACTGGTTAACCACAGTCATAGTGAGATGGACACTGAATGTGGTGAGCTGGTTGTTTCAGTCTTTTCTAAGTCCTCCACCCTGGAGAGACCCGTTTGAAATGAATCCGTCTATTAATTGCTGTCAATATCCAGGTACAAACCCGACGTTGCCTTAATGTAGCTGCCAGCACGTCGAGTAGACGAAAAGGCACAAATCCTCACCAGCCAAGGTAAGCAAAGGAGCCATCGTTGTTGACTCTCCATGGGGCTCACATCTGCAGTAGGAAGTCACGAAGAATGGAAGACGGCGGGACAGGAAGAAAAAACTGAACATCATTAGTAAACAAAAAGCAAATGGCTTGCGGCGCGTAAAAAAAAGCAAAACCTAGGGACCGCCTCGCAGCACGTGGAGCTGCAGGCCTGAGGAAGGTTTCTTTACAAAGTGGGGAGACAATTAGTGAAGAGAGCTGCAGGGTGACCACGAGGCCTGCTCCCAGTGGAGCTCCTTGTGGCTCAGCCCAGTGGAAGTGGGTTTAAAGCACGCGCGGACGATGGCCGCGGGTACTGAAGATGGCAGATTTTTTTTGTACGGTGTGGAGCAAAAAGCCAAGCCAACGGAGGCCCATACCTCTGGGTTTTTTTTATATGTAACGGAGAGCATGAGGCTGACACTTCAAACAAACAGCCCCGCATCCCCTCACTTCAAAGGCTTGGAGCGTAAAGAAAGAAGAAGAATATGAAAAAAAAGAAAGAGTGCAACAATATTTGCATTTTTACCTCGAGTCAGAATTTTAACTGAGGTGCAGAGGATCTCCGCGTAGCAGCTTGAGAAATAAGCCCACGAATTGGCTCCACAGGCCATCGGTTTTCCCCATCTCATTCTCAAAACACGCGCAAGTGTTTCGCCTGAATTTTTGCATTTATCGGGTCAAAATTTTGCTTATTTAATTTAACTTATGTACACGAACAAAACGCGTGCGTGCGTTAATTTATTCTTTAAATGCTCTCTCGGCTTTACACGATTTCTTTCATGAACCATCGCCGGGGAGTGGCGCGGCTATAAAAGTGCAGTCAGTGGCTGTCATTTTTGACCTCAAAGCGCAAACATTACGCGAGGACTGCTGAAATGCAAGAGTAAAGATTGTGCATGTCCTTTAGCCACTGTCACCTCCATGAGCAGCACACCTACAGCGGACAGCTGCAAAGTGACTCGCTGGTGGTCGTGTTTACAGCGTGGCTGTGAGGAGGCCTGAGGCCCTTTTTTTAGTTTCTGTCCCGAGTAGAAATGGAAAGGTGCTTTCCACTCGAGGCAAGGTGAAGGGGTCAAACCTGATTTGGCCTCTTACATCAGGACTGCTCAGTTAAGCTGTTAGCGGATTGAAACAAGCAGAAAAAATAAGGTTAATTCACTCTGATTTTCGGCTCCGTATCGTGTGTAACAGCAGGCTTGATGTGAGACCCTTTTTTTGTTTGAGGGGGAGCGTTTGGTGAAATTTCCCCTAACGCACCATGGACGTTAAAATCCGCCGTGCAGAATGGAAGGAATTGATGAGCTATTTACAATTCAGTAATGCATTCAAATTGCTCCCCCCCCCCCACTCCTTATCTGATAAGCCTTGTCCTCGGGACAATCGGGGGGAAGGAGGGAGTAGGAAAGGCGTTAAGGGGCAGGGGGGTGGGTGATGATGATGGGGAGTGGTTCAAAGATGGACAGGTCTGATTGGAGTCCCCGTGTGTGGAGCCGATAGACCGCGGGCAGACGGGCCCCCCTCTCTCTCTGTGGCGGCGGCGGCGGCACATCTCTCGCGCGCACGGTGAATGTGTGGCCAAAGAGGCGCCACACAACAAAGGAACCTCAACATTTCGCCAGAGGCCACTCCAGCAAGGAGGACAAAGCCGCATACAGGAATTACAAGCAGGCGGCAGATAAGGGAGGCTTTCTGTTGGGTCGCCCCACTTTTCACCGCTCGCTCCTCACTAACTCTCCATCCGCCACCGCCGAACCACTGCCGCCGTTGTCCGTTGTGGTTAATGCCGAAGCGCGGAGGAAAAAAAAAACGGCATCCAGCTTCTGGTTGTTTCTGAAAAGCGACGAAATTCAGCGGCGTCGTTTGCAAAAATATGACCGCAATACTTGACCTGCTGTTTTTTTTTACTGTTTAAATGTACGAGTTTTTTTGTATCTTTTCTGCTATGAACGATAACAAAAGCATCGAAATAATTGTCACGGTAATAAATTGCTGTGATTTACTTGCAATACGTATGGTTCGGAAATGCGTAATATTGTACATTTGAAATGGTTATTTTTGCTTTACGAGGAAGCAAATAATCTCAATTCAAAATTAACGTGTTATTGCCGTTATTATTCACCATAAATTGCAAACAAATCTACTCATCTCAGAAAAAAAATCCAAGTTGCAATATTTAGTTAAACCACAATAAATATTCCCATTGCTTATGTACAACACCCTGAAACACGTTTCCATAAAGACGCTATACAGATACAAATTATGTTATAACATGTTTTGTTAAATAATGATAAACGTAACGCAATCAGTTTATGAGCGAATCAGCCGCGATCATATTTTCTCAAGCTAAACACAACTGGGCCCGAATAGTGCTTGGATGGGTGACCGACACGCATGGTGCTATCGGTTGTGGCGCTACGTCTTGGGCAACAAAGGGCAGTGGCAGTGAAATCTACCGTCGTACTGGAATATACTCCCACATCCGTGCACCCCACGTTCACCATCCCACACTGATCAGCGTGGTAAAGCATTGTCACCGCCCCACACCACCAACACCCGCACAAATTGTGCCCCGGCCACAACGGTTCGCCGACTCGTATCATGAAAGGGCACTCAGCCCGCTGCATGGCTTCCTGGTGAGGCCACGTCAAAAAAAAACGAACGCAGTGATGAAATATATGTCCAGTTCTGAGTGCAACTAATTAGCTTAGGATCTTTTAGATGCACTGGGGCCAGAGGCGGGAGAAGTGGGCCCAATTATGCAAAGCAAACAGCGTGTGCAGGACACTTGCAGAGTATCGTAATCAAGTTAACGGGGAAGCTGTGATTAAGGTACATTTGTCACAGAGTGCTAATTCCTCCAGAGTTCTCTCCAGAGAAAATATTAAAACAATACGGAGCAAGATTAAAGTGCAATATTGATTCATTGCCTTAAATAATACAGGAATGGGATGAAGATATGTGTTATAATCAAATCTACGCATTTCTTAAAGCTGGAGCTTTCTCCTGCAACATCATGCCTTTGTTTTAATCGTATCACTTCCACTGCAGAATAAAGTGTACTTTTTGGAAATCTTTGATTCACATAATGGCCTTGCGGGTAAAGCTAAAATAATCAGAACTGTGAAGCATTGGTAATATGTTGATACACAATTTATTGTATTTTTTGGAGAAAGTGTTCAGATTTTCTTGACATTTTACCTGAAGGCATTTATAAATTGCAAACAGCAAAGCTATTCTTTTATTTTTACATCTTTTTTTTACAATATACTATTAGAAAATAAACTTTTTAATGGCCTTAATACTGCAACTCCACCAAACGCACACGTGTTTTCACCATAAGTTACAATGATAAAAAATAGCGTAAGCCAGGAATGAGAGGAAAGCGGAAAACGAACATGAGAGAGAGAGAGAGAAAAATGCACCAGAAGAACTACTTAGCACTTTTATGCAAATGCAACAATATGGATGACATTTTTAATGAATATTCCATCAAGCCTTCCGTCATGCTGACAATTGCCTGCAAGGTAGGTTTTAATAAAGCGATGATGGTAGTCTAATCCTTCTGATTGGCATTTCTGCTCTCTGCCCATTATGCGCAATTCTGGGAGATAATTTTTTAACTTGCCCTCATTTTAATGTCCCAGCTGTCTGGGGAAAAAGAATCTCCAAACTATGCAAGGCATGCGCCCCCCCCCCAACCCCCCAACATGTTTTCCAAACAAAACTCCTTCTCATGGCACTGTTCCAAACTGGGGTTACGTGTGCCATAAATCTTTTTTTTCCTTGGTAATTAAAATGAAGCAATGATACGCATCCACTGAACATACTGCAGTAGCCTGTGGCTAGGCTTTATTGGCCATTGCTGCTGTTTCAAGCACTGCTGGAATGAGAGCAGTTTAACCTGATTTACCGGGCTGGTGACCTATCCCAACCCAGGTGGACAGCACAGATTCCTCGGTCTGACCCAACAGGGTCCGAGCAAACCCCTGCTTGCCCATCCACCAACCCTAAGGGTGGTAAAGCAAGCCCCCCCCCCCCCCCCCCAGTGTATACGCTGTTGCTTGGGTGTCCTTTTTCTTCCAATATCTGCCTTGGGCAATCATCGTTGGACGGAGCAGCCCTGGCGAAATTGAGACAAGGTGCTGCACATACATCTTTGGCGAGCGTGCAGCAGCAAATGCCTTTTACAATTATGTGACCTGGGAACAAATTACACTTGCGGCATATTTTATTCACATTTCCCATTAATGTTGAACGAATAATACATTTGCACGATTTCTGATAATAATAATTCCGCACGTGGTAACGCCTCAATTTTTTTGTTCGTGCATTAAGATATTGTTTCAAAACAATGTTTGCCGAGTGATAACAATTAATAGAAAACGCCGGACAGCTCAGCAGCACAATTATTGTAGCGCTAAAAGGCAAGTTTAAAAGGAATGCTTTTAATCAAGAACTCTCGACTTGAAACTTGCAGAGACAAAATAGTAATCCAAACAGTTAAGATGTTGAACAGTAAACACTAATAAATGCACACTGAGATACAGGTCGTGGATTGCGCTTTAAATAATCTCTCCTCGATGCTTTTTGGAATGATAGAAATATTTTTTACAAATTTGCAGTCGCTGCATAAATCATAAACAGAAAGCATGCAATTGGTGTCACGGCCAATATTGCATCTCATGCAGTCGGCAAATAATTCTGTAAATTCTTGTACTGACGAATGTACCGGCCTGTAATTTGTCAACATCACTCTGAATCATATATCACACGCTGTTGTCAGCACAATAACTTGTGAGATATTGACTCATATACATCTTCCAAAAAACAGAAGCCTATAAATTGCAAATTACTGCTTTGAATTCGAAATTCCTTTAATTTATTAATATGGAGGTTCTTGAATGTGACTTTGGAATGATGCTGCGGGGTGCTTTGTAACTCAGTTCACTCCAATAAAGATATATTTTTATAACTTTTAAATTAAAATATATCTGTGTGTACATATTTATGGATAATGTTTTTGTATGGTGTCGTGGTTAGCACACTCGACTTGCAATCGAGTGGTCGTCATATCCATTCGATCTCCTCGCAATAATGATGAACAACATTCATTTATCAAACATGATCGTCCGGTTGGTCTGTATATTTTGGAGCTCGCGGTAAGGTTTCATGAATCCAAATACTTCTGTCATTTCCAGAAGCATAAATAGGTGCACCGTGGTGAGTTGAAAGGTCACGTGCGGTGGGATGAAGTGTGGGTGCTCCCACCTCTTTGAAGACGTCTGGCCAGTGTGGCAGAGGAGGCCGGAAACACTCCGTAGACTAGCGGAGCTCTCTGGAGTTCCTCCTCGTTGAGGCCCTCCCGCTAGCAAGTGGGTGTGAGCAGGATACTGCTGGGCTGCTCCTTTAACCATTTGCTTTTGCTATTGTGTTCCGCGACGGGAAATTGACAATTTAACAAATGCAACGCTGAACTTACAACATTAGATCCTCGAACGCAGGTGGACTTACTCCCGGACGGACCGTCACAGTGCGATACCCGTCGCACGGATCAGAAAGTGCCGGAAATTAATGAATCGATGGAGCCGATTTGGCCGGATTCGTTACGGGCGCATTCACTCTTTCATGAGCGTTGAGGGACATCGGCGCGACGAGGGTCACAAAGTATCGAAAGCCATTATTCCATTATAGCAGTGGCTGCACGCACTTAACTAATGTAGGCCAAACCCGTGTCTGTCACCCGGGGCAAATTCTTGCACGAGCGGATTTGACAAAATGCAGTGACACCAGAAGAGCTGGCCGGGTCCCGGTGCCTCGGCTTGCCCATGTGTCTTCTTTAGAGAAGCCCCGCCGTTATTGCGGCAGTTTAAAACGGCACTCGGGCCCAGACAACCCCCGCCGCCAGGTAGCACGCATTACCTATTGCGGGCGACGTGCCGCATTATTATTATTATCCCAGCTGCCTGCCCTGCAGAGGACAAAACATGACAAAATTCCCAAGCGCAACAATACGGACACATTTACCTCCCCCCCCCCCCATGAGATGAGGAAGAAGAAGAAGAATAAAAAAATATATATCTGTGGACTAGTGGGACTGTGGAGTGCACTGACTGCATGGTATTTTTTTTCTCGCTTCTTTCGGCCGTGAATCAAAGTGGCACGCGGAAATTCCCATTGTTGCACCGGAGTGTAATTTTGTACACGTCGGCATGAAATTGGAACACTCCAAAGTTGGAGCCACAATGCAGCGCTCTGCATATGCCTTTTCAAAAGATATATGGTAATATGCATCGCTTGTCGTACTCTGCATTTAGTGCAAAGTTAGGTTTATAATTGGGTGTACAGTGGTGTAGTGGTCAGCCCACTGTACAATGAACTCTGTGACCTGGGTTTAATTTCAAGCCATGGTTAACAGTGGTCCTTGTGCCCTCCACCTTCATCAACCTGCACTGACCAGCATGGCGAAGTATTGCCAAACTACGCCCATTATCGATATGGCATGGGGATGCATTCATCCTGCGATGAATTTACACGTCTGTGAATTATTATTGTTACTGCCACATACTATATATGTATAGTTTAATCATTCATTACACGTAAGTCAAATTATTAACACATTGTATATAACCGCTCACGTATTTTTATTCGTTTAAAACCATTGAAACGGATTAGTTTTTTTAGACAACACAATGCATTATGAGCCATCGTCTATCCACTGTTGAATGAAGGGCTTCTCAAGCTGTCACCATCTTTTATGGTCTTGAGTTGCAACATTCGACCTCGACCCGGCACACGAGGTGACCTCATCGCTCCATCTCTCCAGTGGACGACCTCTCGGGTTCGTTCTCTACTTCGGCTGCCACTCCATCATTGGCTTGGCGGCAGCCATCATCCCTTGTCGCGACGAACCCTACCCCTAAGACCTCTTACTGCTCTTGATTGTCAATCAGAAGTCCCTAACTGGCATATATGTTCTCTGATCCACGCGTTCCTCTTTCTGTCCCTGAGTGTAAATCCAAGCATGCACCAATCCATGCCTTTGAAAACTAATTTCTTTAGAACTGCTTTTTTGTCTTTAGCTTGTTCTCCTTCCCCCACACCTCCGATTAGCATGGTTGGCTACGTACGGTGCGAAAGAAGTTCAACAAACATATATACATACAATTAATATGAACAATACGTCAGCCCAGATAGTATACACCGATTCAAAAGTGTTGTTCTTTAACAAAATTGGTAAGTTGGAGGGACACACCTGAGAATACACAATACATTTTAGGGTTAAGATAGAAATGCGTGTTAAATGTTCAACACAATAATGTACAACTCAAATCGAGTAAATACTTTTATTTTTTTAAAGTATGATGTGGCCATTGAGAAGTGTTCCAGGTTATTTCATTTGAAAAAAGGGAGGTGGCCGGTTAGTTCCGAGGTCAAAACATTGAACCGACATCACTGAGATACTTGAGGTTGAAGACAGATTTTAACCGACCACGACTAAACCAGGTTTCCAAGTGGAGCAACTTGATGGTCTCAAGGCCTGGTCAGCATTGACTGCGTAAAAAAAACACATCTTTTATTATTAAACTTGGGTTGAAATTAATTGGGTAAATAAGTTCAACTCTGAAAATTGCAAATGAAATATCAACTTGAGCGTCGTGAGGCGAAGATCTCAAACAGCTTGGCGTGCGCTAGAGTGTGGCACTCATAGTGTGGATAAGAGATCACAAGAAGGAATCTCAGAATTTGTTCTCCGATATCTCCTTCCACGGACCATTCTTGAACACAGTGATGCATTAGTTTGCGAGAATTCCCAATGTATACATAATCTCATGGCAAGGTTTTGACAACCTAAATAGAATAAAAGTGGGACAAAATACAAAATATATACGTAAAGGTTTTTGAAGTGTTCTAATTCTCAAGAAGGAATTTGGACGCGTTTGGTTAATGAGTCAGTGGTAGAAAGTCTAGATTTCTTTGGCAATACCATGGTGGATTTTCTGCTGAGTGGTGTAGCTGACTAATTGGTATTCATTTTACCATCCATAATCAGGATTTGAATGCAGAGTATTACGATGGAGGACCTTCCATTCAATGAATTGAGCTACCTCCCAGCCATTAAAAACAAATTAAGCAAAGCATCTAATTGCAAATTTTTCCCCCTTCCATTTTCTCAATAAATGATATCAGTGACATATTTGTTGCAAGAGCACCATCATCATCGTCATCATCGTCGTCACTCCATCTCTGCAGTGGGCATGCTCCTGGCGGCGTTTCGAAGAAGATGCATGGCAAGCAATGCTCCTGTGCCCATGACATCGGGTGACCTTATCACAGAATATGTGGACACCTTTCGAATGCACAAATCCCTGTTGCGTTGCCAGGTGATGCCACACACTGGCCTAGCGTGGCTCTTATTTAGATTTTCCAACCGTACGGGCAGAACTCGCATTTAGCATATTCTCAAACCATTTACCGCCAAGGGATGAAGAGTTCATGTGTGGCGCGCAGATAGTCCCGTTGTGGACTCGGGCTATATTTCCGTAATGAATAATTCAGCATAAAGCCGCCTTTTCCCCCCCCTGCACCCATTTGCATGAAGTATTAGGAGCATAGCGCAGTGCCGCCACCAACTTGGGCTAATCAGCTTGTATACACTCTCGACTGTTTGTTGATTCCCCAAGTCCAATCTGTCAGCCCTGGAGCGAGTGCCTTATTATCCCATCTTCTGAAGGCGGCTTTCCAATATCCCTCTGATAAATACAATGCGGATTTAAATACAAAATGCGAGGGGCCCTTAAATGATCACCTGAGGCAAGAAGGTTGCCTCTTTTTGCTTGGCAACCAGTTAATCGGTAACATGCTAATACCAACCTCGCTGGCATTAAGCTTTATTAACTTCTTTCAAATTTTAATTGCAGAGTAAGGCAGGGGTGGGTGGATCTAAGCTACTGCTTCTATATTGTTTTTTACTGTTGTTGTTGGAAATGTGGATTTCTTTTTCTCATCCCCTGTGTCTCTCCCCATCTCGACCTCCATCTCCCGCAACGTTCTCCGCATCTCTCCCACCGCATCCCATTAATCCCAGCGTCTGTGGGCCCCCCTTGCTTTGCACCCATTTCTGCATTTGCTCCGTGAGTGCATTTAATGTAAGCAGAAGGCTCGCATTAACAGCATATGGCAACATTTGGTTTTAAGAATTACGTAAAAAAACTCCATCATTAACAGCAAATGTCCTTAAGTCTTAAACAGTAAATTAAAAGGGAAATCCAGTTATGCATATTCACGTTCAAATGTGTAAACTTTGGCTATGCATGTTATTTACGTGCTCGAGGATATTAACAATTACATCATAGATGTAATGTTTTTTTAATGGTAATCATGCAGGAGAAAAAAAAAGCTAGGTAAAAAATGTGAACAGCCTGCGTATTGAAGGGGTGAGTGCGTTTGTCACTGACCCAGTTTGTATCACATTGATGGCACATTACCAAAGCATGCCTCCCTCAAACTGGATATTCAAGACGTTGATACATCACGGACGAGGATAGACTCCTGTTGTGTCGATGTCATAGTGCAAAGCACAAGAATAGAAATTAATTTCAAACTACGTAAGAAAAAAAAACATACTCAGAACCTTGGCACTTATTTCTCCACTGTGGAAACTATCATGAATCTCAATTAAAAAATAATTCTTGCAAATTGGTCAAACATTCCGAACATTAGCGTCCTTGGGAAAAGGGACCTTGAGAGTTCGTGGCTAAATCACCCAGAATGCATCTGATATCGTCATATCTCAGAAGCTAAGCACAGGCTTGAGCCTGGAGCGTGCTTAGCAGGGTGACTACTGTGCACAACACAGGTGTTGCAGGTTTCTACGGAGCTGTGTTGTCAGCAGAGGGCAGTGCATAAAATCCGCGTTGTGCAGTATTATGCTCCAATGTTTATGTTACCCACCATCACCAGCCCACACTGGACAGCATGGTATGGGCAAAGAACCCCCATGATCTGCATGGCATGGGCAGGCCCTCAACCAGCAGTGGATTGACGAAAAAGGCTGTACATGTACTTAATGGATGAATATAGAGTTGAATAATTTCATTGAATAAATATAAGAGAATGTACGCTGAACTTATTTTGCACCATACGTAGCCAACCGTGCTAATCGGAGGTGCGGGAAATCTAATGTGAAACAATCCTTAGCATTTTATAATTACTAATCATATATCCAGGATTGCAATTTTCATCACACTGCACTTTGAACCTAGATCTGAGTTTAATTCCTTATGCAGGCTAACAGCAGTGACGAGTGATATTAAACCATTCCTGGGCCACGCCCTAATATCGACCCAGCAATGTGAAGTATGGTCAAACATCCTCCATAACTAATACGGCATTCGAAGGCCTTCATCCGACAATGGATTCACAAAGCCTTGAAAATAATTATTTTATGATTTACTCAAATATCCAAGTGACCGCGCAGCAGACGTGAATCGGCCATAAGCAAATCCAGCTGTGGTTTTCTCGTTCAGTAATATCAATCATATTTTCTTTACACGTTCAAAAACACACATACATGTTTAGAACTTTTTAGAACATGAGGTGCTGGCTCCAACACATGTCCGCTCTGTATCCCATCCAAAAAAAACATAAGAAAGACCCTTACTTTAACCATTTGGAATATCGTTCACGTCTCTGCTTCCTTTTAGATTAGACCACTATGTCAGTGGGTTAGGCAGGCTTGAGGAGCCGAAACCATCCCGGCTTAATCTGCCAGCCCGTGCAACCTTTGATGTGTGTCGGTGCTGCATAATTGGATTAAACCGAACCTTCTGCATGCCACGTAGCTGCTATTCAGCCAGCCGGTAACAACGTACACTGCGCTTTATGCACGGTGACACGGAAGCACCCTCCCGTGATCTCTACACACAGGGCCATATTGACACATCAGAGATGTACAAAGGCAAACACAAAGATCCCCCGTGAAGCCTTTTATAGACGGTTGGGGCAAGTGCTGTTAGCGAGCACCTCTGAAAGCCGGCACGGCACACGAGGGGGTGGGTGGCCAGCACCACGTCTGACCGCATTTGTCTCCCCAGCGGTGATGTTTACACACGGCACCACGTACTTATTTGAGGCTGAGTCGACCTAGGAGAGGCCCAGGACCGGTTCAGATTATCGTCACTGGTGTTGGCCATGAGAAAGAATCGACAAGCACACACGCAAGCGCACACTCGCACGCGCACACATGAACGCACAGAAGCATAAGCAGAAGTTCAGATCTCACTTTGGCTGAAGGATGCGAGCACAAACCGTCCGTGTGACCTGTCCACGTGAACTCTTATCCCCGCCCCACCCCCACCACAGCAACGAGTTTTAACTGAATAATATTTAAAAAAATGTAAACTAATGCAACCACTTAAAACGATCTCAGAGGTAGCTCCGTGATAGCCACTTCCACAGGCCATCCTCTTAACTCGAAACGGGTTGGGCACTGCACTCTGAGAGAGATCCGAATGGGTGCGTCGTCTCACGCTGCGGCGCCGACGGCACAATCGGGGATGCAACTGCGGGACAACGAGAAAACATAACCAACAATAATTGTAGCCGACTGAATTTGAATTGGGCTGGACGGTAAAAAATATATGCTCACACACATGTGTAGCGCATGAGCGTTAAGTGGAAAATAAGCTTCAGCATCCAACAACCAATTGACCGATGACCAACCATGTAGCTGAAATGGAGAAAAGAAAAAGTGTGGGACAGCATAGTTAATGGGTTCCTGGAAGGCAGGGCTAATGGTATTAAGCTGGGGTGCATTGAAGTATTGGGTAAAGAAGGGCACATATTACAATGTGATGACACCATGCTGCAATTGTCTGTGGGACATCTTAAGCTGCTCTTCTTTTGAGACGCTCACTGCAATTAAGGCCCTGAGAACCCTGCCATCTCATCCAATTCTTATTTCACTTACAGCCCAGTTAAAGGGTGAACATTTTATACACGATGTATGAAGCCAAATATCATCCTTGTAGCATTTAACAGGCTGTGGGGGAAAGTGATGTTTGCAAGCACCTATTAAGGTCTGCTCATGGCACTATAGAGTTCTGCATCAGATACTCATTTAAGGCTAAGCCGATGTAGGGGTAGGCCCAGGGCTGGTTCTGATATCACTCACCACAGATGTAAGCTGTGGCCAGGAATTGAACTCAAGTGCTGGGTTTATAAAGCAGTGTGCAGACCACTGCACTGCACTGCTCCCTTCACTCTGTGTGTGTGTCTGCTGAGGCTGCACACACAACGCCCACAACGCACCGAGTGAATGTAAGATGTACACCTAATTCAATAAGCTTTGGAAAAAAATATGAATGCAAAATAATACATTATATTAAAACCACGCGATAATTTTTTCTATCTTAATGAGCTTCACATTTTTTTTCGTTTTTCTGCATAAGTGTGACGTTTAATTCACCCGCTTCCAGTTCAGTTTTTTTAGTGGTCAACGAAATTCAACTTACTTCAAATGTTGCCCTATCCTAGTAGCTGCCGCACACGTTAAATTACTGCTTTTCAAATAGCCTTACAAAATATATTTTTTTATGAAAAAAACAGATAATATTTTTCCATCACTAAGACATCTCAGATAACTATAGCCTTATCTGTACAGATTATAATCTCTTTTGCATGTGGGTTGCCACCTTTGCATGGTGAACGTGTTTCGCACCGTACGTAGCCAACCGTGCTAATCGGAGGTGCGGAGGAAGGACAACGAACTGAACACACACAGAAACATGGCACGACCCTTATCAAAACAACATTTTGACATGTCTTTAATACTTGGCTTCGCATGACTTTTCATTAACGCAGGGTGATATCAAACCAGAACGAGTCACGTGGGGAACCCCGACTCTGTGTAATGTGCGAGCGTCATTTTCTCTCAGGTGTATTCAAGTCCAGCAAAGCAGCCACAGATGGGTGTCACTCTATGTACTACCTACCAACATCGTTGCATTGCTCCATTATGTGATCCAAAGCTTAGGAGAGAGAAGGAGCAGATGGTTGCACAAAAGTGGGAGGCGCTGGTCGGAGCTCAGCCAAAGGTGGGGAGTGAGGAGGCTGGGCGCAAGGATGTGATGTGTACCACATCACATCCGAGATTTGTGCCTATGGGCACAGTCCAAGTGATTTACAAAAACACTGGCCCATCCTTATACCAATTCCTTCTACCCCCCCCTCCCCATTTTCCCTCCCACCACAGTGACCTCCTGAAGACCTCATCAGAGGGAGCGTTGAAGAGAATGGGGGACAGCACATAACTTGCCTGGCTCGCCGGTCCCATTCGGAGACATCCATGTATTGGCGGATCCTTTGGATGCGACGCTTCTGCGAGACACTCTGAGCAGGCACAACGCATTCGGATGCAAGCCGCTGGGCTCTCGCTCCCTTCCAATGCACGCAATTAATGAATATTAACCGTGGCTGTTTTGCGCACAATTTACATAACTTTACAATCGCGTTGGGCGACATTTTACGCTAGGCAGCATTTTTTGTTTCATTCGCATGTTAAAACTATTCATGAACCGGCTTAATAATTATACACCATGCGATTGAACAGGTAGAACACAAAATACGGTCACGTGACACAAAATACTGCGCATGCTGTGCACGGTTAACGAAAACCGATGCGTCCAAGGTGCCACGCGAACTTGATATTTAGAGGTCCTGTGTGCAGTAACAGCATCCCATGGTCACCAGCTGGGCGTTGTGTGAAATGTTCTGATGTGGGAGAACACTTTCAATTTCCACAGGGGAGCCCTCATGTTTTACAGTGCAGCACAGGGATCTCCTTGGTACAAGCCGAGTGCAAGTAATCAACATGCTCGTGCTATGCTTTCTTGACTCATTTTGCTGCGTTAACTGTAAGCGTCCTTGGCCACTTTTACTTACAACTTAACCCTCAGCCAGCCCGTGCTTTTCGGGGAAAACCCCGGCACTCGTGCAAACTGTGACGGCGGCTGCAAGTGACGGTCGCCAGAGAACCTTCGAAGCTATCGCGACGGACGGACGTAACGCGTTAACCGCCGATTTGTAACCGTGGGTGTTTCGGGGCAGAAATGACCGCCTCAATTGACAAAGTGGGGCGGGGTGGGGGCAGCTTCAGGTGATTGGGCGGACGCCTGAACGAGAGCAAACTGTTTGGAGTCAGCTGCGCAGGACAGGGTTAAATAAAGGCCAAAGCAGATGTTGTCGCTGCCGTGAATGTATTGCACATCCCAGCTACTGTGGGGGGAAGGGTGCGCGCGGCGTATAGAATGGAACCGCAAGAACGTTAGAGCCCAGATTGGAGATATTTATCTTTGATGCCTCTCGGTGTGTTTTCCGTGCCCCCTGGCTAGCGTCGACAAACACAGAGCGCCATGTGTATAAACCCCGTCTGTAGACAGGAGCTGTAAATTAGGTCCATCCCTCATCCTGACGTCAATAACGTGGCCACACTTTTCATTATCAGGTAATGGACTGCCAGCGCCTTTTTCGCTGGCCACTTGCACTGCCTTTGATTTCAGTCCGTGACGGAGAAATTGCGGGGAAATAAAGAGAAGAAAGCAAATGTTTGGCATGAGACAGGCCTGGCAAAATTCGTGCCCGATGAAATTACTGTGAATATCTAACAGCGGTGTATTGTGACATGATGCTGGCGTGTAGTTTTCTGTTGGCGAATCGTCGCACAGGCATTTTCGAGAACATGTTTAGAGTCGCACATTTTAGAACGCTTACCAACTACAAAAAAAACTCCACCGATATAAAATGCACATTCCATGAGATGTGTATGCACCATTGGTGCCACTTAACACGGTGCCAGAAATGTGAGGCTGCAATATAAATCAGGTGTGGAATGCATGGAATTGGCATAATGTACAATACTGTAACCCTATGCGCAGTTGACTCCGATTCCATTTATTCAACGTCAGATTTATGCAGCAACCTCACATATAAAGAGTCACACCACACCTGCTACATCTCCCGTATTCATTGGAAAGTCACCTAAGGGATAATGAAAAAAATGAAAAACGGATATTTTTCGCAGGTCTGTGCCCATACAAAAAAAGAAAATCATCTTTGATTTCTAAACTACCGTATAAGATATAGGATGCTAGAATAAAAATGATAAGAATAAAATGTGGTTTCTAGACTGCTCCTTTAGAATATCTACAGGCGATAATTCAACTTGTTAAGGGAGATAATGCAATACTTTAAAGGGCACCCTATACAAATTGCACGTAGCAATCGTGTGTTTATAACAAATGTAAGAAATGCAATTGAAGGCACGGCACTGTGTGTTATTATGTTATGGGGGCGGGAAATATCACTGTTATAGCTTTGTGTAATTGGCATGAATTACTCTAATTGAAATCGGCTAATTGAACACTGAATTTCATAGTAGGCAATAACAATTGCTGCACTAAATGCCATCAATGGAGAATTACGTAAACTGGATAACTACGTGTGAGATACATAGATGTTTGTAAGCAACACACAAAACAAAACCGCCCAAGAGGATTAACTTGCCCTAGCCAATATAATACAATGCAATTTGTAAAACGTCTAAATTCGACAGCATCTCAAGACTCTGTACGGAAACATTGCATGCAATCAATTTGCAGAAGCAGTCAGCTTTTACGCAAATGATAGAAGAAGGTCTTGAGCCTGGACTCGAACGAGGGCATAGAGTTGGCAGCACGGGTGGCGAGGGGGTAAAGGGAATTCCAGACAATTGGGCAGCAGAGGAGAATGAGTGACCTCCAGCTGATCGAAGGTTGACTGGGGACTTCTGCAGAAAGCCTGAGTAGCTCGAGCAGAGAGTGTGGGCAGGGGAGTAGAGTGAGATGAGAGGGGGGCGAGTCCACGGAGGATCTTGGAGACGGTGAGAGCGATCTCAAAATTGATCTGGGATTGCATAGGAAGCCAGTGAAGCCATCAGCGCATTGTTTGGCAGTACTTCATCATGCTGGTCACCGTGGATTTGTGATCGGTACATAAACGTTTCAAAGCCAAAAGTAACGGCAATAAAAAGTGGAACAAAACCGTCAACATCAACATTAGCATCGGAGAAAATCAGGCAACCAGAAAATGTGCAACCAGAAAAAGTACACAGAAACCGACATATTCAGCACAATCTGCTCGGCTAACTGTAAGCAAAATGACAGACAATAAGCATGCAAGCTCTCATGCCTATCCTCCATGCCTTGACCAAGCTGCCCTGACCTGTGCGGTGAAGTTCAGTCAAATGACCCCCTGCGACCCGGAAGGCGTGGGCGAGGCCCTTCTGCTCTCTTTTGCACGGCTGATTTAGACGCAGAGGAGCAACCACAATTTCACATTTAGGTGGACGAGCCAGAAAACCGTGTCAGGAACAGAGGCCCTCATCCAGCAAAGGATTGACAGAGCGGTTGTACGAGGCACCCAAGCATCTGTTCTGCTAAGAATGCAATAGGTTTAGCAGGAATATACCTCAGTTATTTACACAGTGCAGGAGCGGGCAAAGAACAATAATTAATTAGCTGCTCTGATGTCTTGTATGGGTTTAAAACATGATGTAAGTGGAGAGAGTGCATTGCTTGGCACAAATGTGCAATTGAAGCACAAAAGGATTGGCAGAATTCCCAACTGGCTTGCAGGACTTTTGCTGAGAGTCAAGTGCCACCCAGAGATGTCATTGTGGTGATGGAAAAGAGTGGGTAGGACGGAGGGGGAGACGGCAGATAATGAGATGCCTAGTGCTCTTTCATGAGGCCATTAACAAAATTAGAGACAGTAACCTTTTCCAGTTAACATATTAGGAAGCTGCTGGATGTAAATCTGAACTTCAATTTGATTTGGGGAAGGCCAATAACTTACACACCATAAGTGTATATAACATTTATTTGACAAGGAGACTTGAATTCAAAATTACACCGCAATGCAGCGCAGGTTATTTTAATTTCGCATGTAAAGTGCTTTGTGTTAAAAGCAAAAGGGCTGCACTGTGGGTTTTAAAGGGCTGTTGTACCAAAAGAGCGTGCCTTGATGTGCCTGTTTTCACTCTGTTCGCTTTCGATAATATGATATTTGTACACTTGAATATATTGGAAATAAACGAGATCACTAAATGATGGCAAAACAAACATTTATTTTCGATGCCAAATTAAGCAGAATTAATAATGCTCAGAAAATGTGTATTTTAATGGAAGGAATCATTTAAAGTTTACCGTTCCGTTTAGTATGAGTAAATAAATGGATTTTTATGTCCACGCTTGAGCAAAGTCTTTACGTGTCCCAATTATTATCAGGAAGTGTAATTGCTTGCCCATATTTGCTAATAACAACTAGCACAGAAGCTTGCAGAATGGCCATGATTTGAGAGTGTGAATTAGGAACATGCATAATTAACTTAGTTCAATAAAGCTCGTCTCATTACCATGCATTAGGGAGAAAATTAGAGTCATGGAAGATGTGTAATTTTAATAAAATCTAACCGTGTAAAAGTATGTTTTTTTTTCCCGTGGTTACAAATAATAGTCAACATGACATCTTGGTTAAATTCTCAGTAGGCAAACACTACAAATGGAAAATCCATCCTCTTAGAAACACAGGTCCACACACTACAATTAAACTATTATTTTGCGTTAAATGCTTAACCCATTACTCAGCGCCTATTGGCTTATTACTCTGCTGTTTAATGAGGATATGAATTATGCATGGACGGAAATTGCACAAAAGAACTACCTAATAATTTGCTAAAGAACAGTTTGGTTTCATTCCTTAGCACGCCTTATCTAAAAAAACGAAAATCAAAGAGGGCCATGCAATTTTAAACATTATAGGATCACACTAGAAATTTAAACAAATACTGTGGCAACCCAAGAGGAAATAATTTATAGGAATACTTCATCAGTATAGGTCCCTTTTGGACCCATATTGATGGGAATCTATGATACAAAAAATATATTTTATTGGCTCATAGGTTGAGCTGTGTATATTTTTTAATGTGTGCATAGCTTAACAGCATCGATCTATATTTGTATGTTTCAAACATTTACATTATTGGGATTACACGTTTAATGATTCTACAGTTAAGCAGAAACTGGGGTAATAAATGGCATGCCCTTTAAGCGATGGTAAATAATAAAAATGCAAAACGCTTTGTCAATCCACTGCTTCACTACTCTGCGTCGAACACGGGGTTTGTTTGACCATACTTCACCACTCTGTGGGTTGGTGCAGTGAGGGTCCAGATGTATCACTCACTGCTGACGTTAGCCATAGCGGCTAGAAATCAAACTGAAGATGATGAGTTCACAGTGCAGTACACAAACCACTGCACCCACCGCTCACGTAAAAACAAATATATTTAAACCTGAATCACTGCACGAACCGCCATTATTCAGATGTTGTATCTATCATGTGCATAGAATGCAATACGATATTAAAAGTATTCAAGTTGTGTTAAGTACAACATTGAAAGGGTGAGTTGTATGGAGTTGCCCAAAAGTCAGGACACATAGGGTTATTATATTTACTTTAACAAATCACAAAGGGTGATTTTATTTATTTGAACACACGTTCAAACTGACTTCCATTCAAATCAATGCATGCATGAATTCTGTTTTGCAATTAACTCAGAACTTTTTAGAAATATTATATGTGTAATCTTTGAACATTCATCAATCATATTTTGTTTCAATTCAGTCATTTTTCTTTACATTTTTTAATGTCGTCTGAAAAATGAAGAAGAAAAATAGATATCAATAAGGATAATAGATACAGAATCCACCTCAAGAATAAACAGTTTAAATGCTCTAATGCCAGCGTTAATATAAATATAATAACCCTGCGCATTCTGACTTTTGGACCACCTTGTATATTCAATTGTTATTTAATATATGAAGTAACCAAAGATGGTAAATGATCAGAGAGAGCATGACCTTCAGCGATATAAAAAAAAAACTACATGCGAAGGCCACTGTGATTTCCGGGAAGGGTGCGATACATTCTGCTGTGTCTTTCCAAATGACTGAGCCGAGCCCAACACTGCCATTTCAGTTTGTCTCGGTTTTTTTTGTTTAGACTTCTCGCAGAAAACACCTCTATTTCATCTCTACACTCTCTCGAATTGGGACCGCAACACAACGTGCGCATTGAGCTGGGTTGGGAAAACCCATTTCAGGCTCTCGTATTCGCACGTTCGTATCCCACCCCCCGACATCGACCATAACTTTTTTCGCCATCAACTTAAAGACAGATGTTTTAATAGTGGCACTCACTCTCCCCCAAGACACCGGGGAACAGGTTCCAATTGAGGGAATGAACCTGGATAGTGACTGTCAGAAAACACTTCCCAGCTGATGGTGCCTCGATCCCCCGGAACACCGCTCACACTGATGTTTAAACTCCACCGCGATGCACATATATATACTGGTGTACAAACATGCAGCTTATATAGATATAGCTGCACAATGGCCTACAATACATTGCCCCTTCATGAATGCTTGGCATTGGCCATCTACTGAGTCAAACTGCTACAAAAAATGGTGTGGCACTGATGCGAATTTGTCATGGATGATGATGATGATGATAATTTGTCACGTGACGGCGTTCACGATGGTGACAATGGTGATTATAGAGTGTTTAAGTAATATAATTAATTACTATTATATACGGAGATGGATAAATAAAATCAACTCCAGTGGATGTACGAGGTTGCTGATGACACTGCAGGATCGTGAGGGAAAGCAGCGGATTGGGGAGGCCTCCATCCAGCAGTGGAGTGACCCTGGCTGCTGTTGCTGATGATGATGATAACACCTTAGCCAACTCCCACTGACAAGAGTGTTGCAGTATGGTCAGACAACCCCAACAGCCATCAACGTCGTCGATTGGAGAGAGATTGTATTTATTTTGTATATCACGTGACATCGCAGAGCAGGGACATTTAACATTTTAATTGTACGAATCCTTTGAGCTTACATGTACGGCACTCTAATGAAGGAATAAGATATAATATAAAATAACATTGCACTTAACCCCCTCCCACCCCGTAATAACAGCATGGGGACACATTGATATGAACATAGTTGCATGCTTAGTCCTAGTATGTTTGTGCCAATAACAGAAGGTGGTTATAGATATACATCAATCATATATAGATATATAATAAAACTCCTTATATCCTTATATAAATGATAGAACAGTTGGTGTCATGTATAGGCCATGGCTTTTCAGGCTCCGGTGGGAACTGTATCCAGTCACAACTCCCTCCTAATATCTTATTAATGTCCACATATTACCTCAATAACAAAGTGATAAAGGGACTATCAACCAAAATACTGTTACGTTGGTAAGAGGACTGGGATGAACAACAAGGCCAATACACAATTTGGCAACTTGTGAATAAAATATATCCATCATGAGGAAGATGCGCTCCATCTCAGACCCAATGTTCCTACTGGGAAAAGCAACGGTGGTAAATCATCGCATATATTGTGTACGTGCGCATGTGCAGTTTCAAATGTAACAAACGAGTGGGTTTTACAACTTTCGATAT
The DNA here is from genome assembly GCF_964198595.1 of Lampetra fluviatilis. Classification (NCBI taxonomy): domain Eukaryota; kingdom Metazoa; phylum Chordata; class Hyperoartia; order Petromyzontiformes; family Petromyzontidae; genus Lampetra; species Lampetra fluviatilis. The sequence goes on from NC_136288.1 coordinate 1,053,091, forward strand.
TGCTGTTTGTTCTGGTTTATGAAATGATTTAAACTGGGCATTTTACGCCGTGCTTTTACAATATATAAAAAGGAAAGCGTTTGCCAGGCGCCGTGTGCATACGCAGTTACCGGGCCTGATCGAGATTTCAAACGAGCACCGAAAGGGATTGAATGCGATGCTCGTTAGATTCAAATTCATTTTTAATCTAATACGGGGTTCTCTGCCCTGGGCGCAATGGTTAGCACACTGGCGTAGCCAGAGGTCACCGGAAGGACCCCTCGGCATGGCAGTTGAAGCAACGGGGCAAGTTGATTTTACCACCCCAACACCACCCCCACCCCTCCCCGCATCTCATCACCCATCGCAATGATCAATCAACAGAATCAGAATAAATTTTGATTTAAAGCTTTCGTGACTGCAGGGATTCATCTTCTTGGTTCTTTCGGTAAAGTCACGTAGAAGGGAAGTCACGTAGAAGGGAAGTAATAATATTACTTCCCTTCTACGTGACTTTACCGAAAGAACCAAGAAGAAGAATCAGAATATTTATTTCTATTGGAATTGCCACACCACACACGAGCTAATAAATCCATAAGCAGTTACATGTTTTGGTCAAATCATTGGAATGGATGTCGTGATGGCGCAGTGGTTATTGCACCATCACTGAACCCAACCACTTGAGTTTGACTCTCAGCCACAATCAACATGAGTGGCGGAGTGATAGCTGAACTGGTTCTGACCCCGTCCCCCCCCTCCCAGTATGGTGAAGTATAGTCAACTGTCATAAATTACACGGTGTGGAAAGGCCTTTAATGGGCAACCACCATGCATAGCAAGTTGTTATAGATTACGGGGCTGCATGGTGAATAGCAGAGGGCAGTGCTGCACTTCTATGCAGTGGATAGACAATCGACTGTTAGCTATTAATTTTCTAGTGCCTCCCATATCGGCCTTTTTGCATATGTATGCATGCATGTTGAACTTCTTTCGCACCATACATAGCCAACCGTTCTAATCAGAGGTGCACATAGAGAAAATGTAGGCCTTTCAAAGTCCACACATCCGAACCTGCGTAGGTCACATCATGCGATGATCGACGGGTCTTCGTAAGAAAAAAAGAGCAATTCCGCAACCCGTCCGTGGGTTTCGCTGGAAAAGAGAGGCTGTCCATGGTCCATCGGGTTTTTGGCATCCTCCCATCATGCCTGAGGTGCAGGGTGCCCGAAAACATGAGGAGGACCCCACCCCCACCCCATCCCCACTACATTGGTAAGCGAGGGTGATGAGGGGAGGCGGTGGTGTTAGGGGCGGGGGGTAGCCCAAGCCTCGTGCCATCGCCCACCATGGAGCGAGGCAACTCCTCGAACAACGGCACTTGCCCCATCAAGCCTAACAGGCCGGGGCAGAATCATTATCTTTATTAGCTTATTCCGTTCTGTTATGTGACTTTCTGCCACTTTGGGTCGGAGGCAAAAAAAAACGGCCGACCCAACGTAGCATCTGGTCTCGTACGATTACAGCAGAGCTATCCGGGGCAAAAGTATTTCTGTTATGCCCCCCTCCCCCCGCGAAATGAAATGTTTCGTAAAACTTGCAAAATAACACACATGCCGTGCGGAGGTTATGTAAATTTTCGTCTACCGTTTGCAATTCAAAGATACATTACTTTATTTAAACCTTGGAAAATACCGACAGCTATCGTCGGAAAGGGTTTGCGAGCACTTGCACCGGCAATGTTCAGGCTCATTATTTTCTGTTTTTCCTCTTCTGAGGAAGACGTGCATTTGACAGTTCTGCCATTAAAAAAAGGCCGTATCAGGCCCCTGTGTGGCTCATTTCCCAAGTAACTAAAGTCCTCTCATCAAGTGCAACGAAGAGCTCATATGGCTCACCATTTTCCAGCACCATGCATTTAATCTTCAAGCTTATTCTATGGCAAAGCCTTTGGGTATGCATTCCAAAGAGACAATGTTAATTATTGAATTGATCGACTAAACTTGTGTTAATAAACTGTGAGATTAAACTCTCAAAATGCACAATGACATGGATACATTATGCATGGTAAATCGATGTATTTGTTTTTTTCTTTAATGGAATCATTTTAAGATTTGTGCATTAAATGCAACTTTGTCTCTTTTAAAATATTACCTCTTCATCAGCATGTCTTTTGTGGTTTGGATAATTTGTTCTCCGTTTTCCTTTTAACTTCCCCCGCAATTTCAATCCACTATACATTGCTATGCTATTCTATGGTTCTTTCGGCAAAGTCACGTAGATAGAAAAAAAAATAACAATAACATAATAAAAATAAAGTGAGTACACAATAATACAAATATCACGACATTTCGATCGCAACACAAGCGGTCGTCATCAAGAACAGGGAGGTTAGCGTCTGAGGGCGAGCTGTTTATAAAGGTTTAGAGATGGGTGGGGCAGCTAATGTTAATGTAGGAGAAGGCTCCGACACCGGCAGGAGGTCTACACCAATCAAAGCATTACACCTCGCTCCACACACCCACACTGCTGACGGTGGAGGTGGACAAGAAAACACAAATCAAGTCATGACCCAAAGTGGTTGATGACATGTTTCCAATGATTGCTGAGTTTAAAACCGTCGTCCCGGTTGAAATTGTGTCTGTATTTCGGGATGGCTTTGTGAACGAATCTTTGTTGATAGCCAGTCCGCTTGTAAAGTACCATCGTCTTAAAGATATCAATTTAATGTGAGCCAGCCGCATTAAAGTAATGATCAGCCACGGCAGAAGTTTGGTCCTGCCGTGTTTCAGATCTGCCTTATGTTCACGAACACTGTCCGAGACATGTTGTTTGGTTTCCCCAGTGTAACTGCTGCCAAAGATACAGCTTAATTTGTAGATACTGGATGTTGCATGTCATGCATCTTGTCCTTCACAGATGGGATCAGGTCACGAAGTTTATGCATTGTGTTAAATCGGACCTGGATCTTGTGTTTGTTCAAGATTTTGGAAATATTTTTGGTTATCCCTGCTATGTAAGGTAAGGTGATGGTTTTGATTGGATCTTCAGATAGCTCCTTTCTCGCGGTTGGTGTGATGGCTTTGCGGATTGTGTAGTCAGAATATCCATTTTCCTTGAGAGCCTGGTGTACATGTTTGAGTTCATTGATCAGGTGTTCATGGTCAGAGATACATTGAGCTCTATGGTGTAGCGTTTTGATGAGGGAATTCTTTTGGGATGGATGGTGGTGGGAATCGGGTTTTAGGTAGGTGTCAGTATTGGTTACTTTCCTGTAGACAGAATGGCTCATTGAGCCATCTGGTCTCTTTTTGATTAAGACATCCAAGAAGGGTAGCATGCCATCCTTTCTACCTCATTGATGAATGTGATTGCTGGGTGGATGGAATTGATGTGGTTGAGGAATTGTTCCAGAGCCGGTCGGCCATGTGGCCAGATGACAAACGTGTCATCCACGTACCTCTTCCACAAGGACGGACGTAGAGTGGATGGCGTCTGTCTCAAATTTTTCCATGAAAATGTTGGCCACAACCGTAGATAAGGGAGAACCCATTGGGGTGCCTTCAATTTGTTTGTAGAATGTTCCATTCCAAGTGAAGTATGTATTCATGAGGCAGTGTCTCACCAGGGCTGGTACATCAGCATTCAGTCTTTGTTAGACCAAATCTTCAATTATTGCAATAGTATTGGGCACAGGAACTTTGGTGAACAGAGAAACTACATTGAAACTAAAGAGCAAATCACCTGGGGACAGTGAGATGTCTTTAATTGACAATTCCAGGTGAGCTGAGTTAAGAATAGAAGAAGTGGTCTCAGCCGTGAATGGCTGCAAGGTCCCAGACAGATATCGGGCCAGTTTGTAGGTGGGTGAGTCAATGGTGGAGATTATGGAAGGAAGGGGTGTACCTTCTTTATGGATTTTTGGCAAGCCATATAGTCTGAGTGGTCTAGCAGCAGAAGGTTTTAAGGAAACCCGTTTGGTCTGTTCAATTAATGAAGCTGAATCAGTGATAATACTGTTCGTTTTTGTAACGAGGCAGTTGGTGGGATCTCTTTAAATGTTTGTGTAGCTGCCATCATTAAGTAGGTTCTGAATTTTGTTATTGATACGTTTTTGTCCATGATGACCATGGCATTGCCCTTGTCGGCTGAGAGGATGACGATATCTTCCTCTTTTTTTATTGAAATAACACAAAGCGCTCCTCCTTACTGATGTTGCTGACTGGTATCTTAGTGCTTTTGAGGGTTGCAGCGATTTCAGATCTTGTTACGTCTGCAGCGATGTGTCCCAAACCCTTAAGAGCTATATCGACCTGGGCAATGATGTCATCCACTGGTATGTATTTTGGGGTGACTGCAAAGTTTAACTTTGCAATCAACCCTCAAAAGCGCTAAGATACTAGTCAGCAACATCAGTAAGGAGGAGCGTTTGAGTAAAAAAAAGGGAAGATCGTCATCCTCTCAGCCGACAAGGGCAATGCCACGGTCATCATGGACAAACACGTGTACAATAACAAAATTCAGGACCTACTTAGTGATGGCAGCTACACAAAAATGTATTTCTCTAAGACGATGGTACTTTGCAAGCCGACTGGCTCTCAACAAAGATTCGTTCATGAAGCCATCCATATATACAGACACAGACACAATTTCAACCGAGACGACGGTTTTAAACTCAGCAATCATTGTAAACATGTCATCAACCACTTTGGGTCATGACTTGATTTGTATTTTCTTGTCCACCTCCACCGTCAGCAGTGTAGTTGTGTGGTGCGAGGTGCAATGCTTTGATTGGTGTAGACCTACTTGCCTGTGTAGGAGCCTTCTCATACATTAACATTAGCTGCCACACCCATCTCTAAACCTTTATAAACAGCTCTTTGATAGGTGTAGACCTACTGCCGGTGTCGAGACCTCTCCCACATTATCATTAGCTGCCCCGCCCATCTCTAAACCTTTATTAACAGCTTGCCCTCAGAGGATAACCTTCCTGTTCCTGACGACGACCGCTTGTGTTACGATCAAAACGATGTGATATTTTTATTATTTTTTATTCACTTTATTTTCATTTTTATTATTTTATTGTTATAATTTTTTTTTTTATCTACGTGACTTTATCGAAAGAACCATAGAATATTAATTCCTGCAGTCACGAACGTTTTAAGTCAAAATTGTTATGCTAGTTAATGTAATGCGTTACAATTCTGAAATTCACGTAGAAGCTGATTCATATCATCACTTGTAAAAGCATTATAATTGTGGTGCAGATGAACAAACAACATATGATAACAGACAAATACATAATATGGTTAGCACACTGTTTAACGAGCCTGGCAACCTGACTTCACTTCCCTGCCAACGCTATTATCAGTGACGAGTGATTTTCGAATTGATGCTGCGTCCCCTCTTCACCGACCTGCCTGCACTGGTTCGCATGGTGAAGTATGGCCATAAATTGTCCACGACCAACATCATGTGCAGAGACCCTTTATCCAGCAGTGGATTGACAAAGGGCTGGAAAATAATAATTATCATTATTTAAAAGTAATGCCTATTTGATTGATGGTTATAGCATTGGTCTCTTTACGCATTTTACAGTAAATATCTGATAACAAAATAAATACATTTATTTATTTTTAAAAATCATGCTTTTCAACACACTAATTTAACGGTTGAAAATTAACTGAAACCTCCATATTTAACTCGGTGATCTATTCAATTGTTCCCATTACGGTTCAGTGTACAGAAAAAAAAGCGAAAAAAGTAAACCAGAGGTCATCCCTCCAGACCCGTAACCTTTATATCCCGGGGCTGTGCAGCTGGTGGCTCTCGCCCCGAATCCCTTTATAGCACTCGTATAGTCAGCAGCAGCCGAAGCCATGTGACACACACTGGAATAAAAAAAAAGACGTTCTGGAAATCAAAGCAGCGGGAGGCTCGCCACGGACTGAAGTGGTCGTTTTGACTCTTCACACAGAAGCCCTTTCATTCCTAAAGCAGTCTGGCTGGGGACACGAGGTTTAGCCGCACCAGTAAATAAAGTCACGCGTAGGCCCTGGCGAAAAGAGCCCCCTTTCACTGCCACTCCAAAACGCCTCTGGCCCATGGGTATCAATAACTTCAAACGCGTAATTTGTCCATGCAGCGGTAGTTGCCAAATTCAGACAAAGTGTGGCCTTTTTGAGCCGTTCCCGGAGTCTCATTCAAAAGCTTCAATTGAAGACGCTGGAGCACATGTCATAGGCAAACAGACGTACAATTACAGTGCCTCCATACAGAGCAGACTTTTCTCGGCAATTCCTCAGCTCGTTATGAATGTAAAGGAAACTTACACTGGTTGGAATCGTATTTTGTAATTTAAGTACAATTCTAATGTCAGATAGGCATCGGGAAGTCTTCATTGACCGGTGTTTCATTGACAAAAAGGTGTACATTGTTTTTCAACTTTATATTGTAATTATTACCATATCCGACATCACGATAAGGAGCATTAAAGTCATAATAATAGTTAATAGCAATCAAATGCACACACCGAATGCATGGCAAGTAGCTGTAAGCCATTGGCTACGGACATTCACCAATGCTTAAATCAATGTTCATATATATAAATGTCTTTAAATGTTATTAGTTTTAAATATGTCGATTATTTTCAGCTTACATGAAAATACACAAAACTAACACACGATCGTTTGGCAAAAAAATACTCTGAGACATAATCGTTGTGAGAAGAAATATATATTTTTACAATTCTAACACGCTTTGTGGACCAAGTAATTTGTATAATCTATAATTTAATTGAGCTGTTTTATATATATAGTCAACATTGAAGTAGTTGATTCCAACTGAACAAATTACAATTGTAATAATGTTCATCCTTCTTTATTCCACTGCTAAATGAAGGCCTCCCAATGTCGTTACGTTATGACCACGGAGTTTGACTATACTTCACCTCGCAGGTCAGTATGGGATGTTGAAGAGGGAGAGGAGGCACTCAGGACCGGTTTAGATATCACTCACCACTGATATTAACTTTGGGCGGGAATCAAACTAAGGTCACTGGTTCATTGTATGGTGCACTCACCACTGCAGCACCACTCACCCCTAGCACAATACATGTCCCATTAAAGTCTGTGTAGCGGTTAGGATACGATCCACATTGAAGGCTTCATTATGAAATGATGCCTCTGCACTGTGTGGTAATCCACATGACACGAATGGGTCCGCGTCAAATGTGAACGTGATTGCACGAGCGAGTGTTTCCGTAGGAGCATTTGCAAAGGGTTAATAACATAGCAAAAGCGAAATATAAATTTGTTACATTACCTCAATGTTGATAAATGCAATAACAAAAAATACTTTCTGGAAATTGCCGTGTATATGGGATCATGAGCTCAACATTTCTTGATAATTGTTTTCTGCAATTGTGGTTTTAGTCTAGGATTACAGAAATTGCACGAGGTTTAGACAACACATAACCCCGAATGGCTTTTCGATATCTCGATATCGTGTTTCTCCCACGTGGATTTAAAAATAATAATCATGGCTCTCCCATTGTTTCATTACCTTATTGCAATACATTTAAAGTCCCATTCGCTGGAATCCTGTATTGAGATCAAATAATATAACACAACAGACCCAATTCAACGCTGCATTTAAACATTTGTTTTGGTCCATTATCCCATGGATGACAAAAACGATATTATCCAGCAGATATGTGTTCAACCAATCAAACTTTGCAGCGGATCCCACCTTTTGGGTCTCATCAGCATCGTCAGACTTGTCCAACAATTACAGTGCTGTACTGCAGAATTGCCCGTTGTTATGGGCAAGAGAAAAAACATACGTATTGCAAGCATTATATGTAGCAATATTCATCTTGACTGGCACAGGCATGTTCGTGATTATGCAGAGAAATTGGAATCAATTAATTAAGCATACAAAACACAACTCATTTTAACATATGTATATAAAGTTGGTGGACAAATACAAACTGACTGGCTCAAAGTGTCACACCTTTTAGCACCTCCCAGAATATGACCAACTTTGTAAACATGCAACCTAAGATAATGACTCACGGCGAACTTTGATACTTTCTAGACACTTGTTTCCGCTGCAGTCATACCGCACAGGATATGAAACAGAATCCCCTCCCTGGGTACGAAAAAAACTTCAATGTGGCAACCATGGAAATTTTTCAAGACCGACAGGTCAGGTGGTCAGCCACGGTCTGACGGAAGGTAGGTTTACAGAGTCAATGTCATCCTTTCTCTTTCTCTTACCGTGCATGCTCGGGTCTCACGCGTCTCAGACGAGACACACATGATTAATCGCTCACCTGCAGTGGAACCTGCTATGACAGGAATATTCTGATGTCGTCTCGACAACAGCCCTCATTGAGGTGAACCTGACAGCAGTGGCTTTCTTTGGCTACCTGGAAAATACTTGCCACCTTTTGTTGTCATTGTGTTGGCAAGACAGTTATACACACACACCCACTTCCTGGAGATAACGAATTACCAAAGGTGGAGAATGTCAATGTACAGCGTCTAACCTCAGGTATATCGTTGCGCGACAGATCAATGATCTGCTTTCGCACAAAGGGGATTTATTTGCTATGTCGCGAAACAACAGTTGCTTTTTTTAATTGGTTATAATGACATTAACACGTTGAGGCATCTCAAATGTATTCATCAGGATTGTGTACAAAATAGGGTGGAGCTGCAGTGTAGTGGTTAGCGTGCTGTGCTATGATTCCGGAATCCTGAGTTTGATTATTGGCCATGGTGAAAATCAGTGGCGAGTGATATAAAACAGAGTCTTTACCTCCTGGCCCCTTCACCAACCAGCACTGACCAGCGTTGTGAAGTATGGCTAAAGCAAGCTCCATGATCCACATGGTGTGGGGAGGCTTCCGTCCAGCAGTAGATTGAGAATGGGTGGAATTTATTTTTCTTATTTTTTATATTCAGAATTAATATTAAAAAAACGTCACTTGGGTTCAGAAATTAATGGCCATGTGTGCAAATGTTCAGTCTAAACCATTAACTACAATTGTGTGCATTATTCCTTCTGCCTTACATTGAATATCACACACTACCATTTATGTTTGCATAAAATAAATATCTCTGCATGCTGCTTGTCTCTTATCAACTTCAAAGACTTGTAGACATTTTTTTAAGCCACAAGCTTCATTATATTGTCAGCGTGCTAAAGGTTCTCAATATGAACATTTAAAAGACTTAGAGAAAAAGAAGACGAAGAAACGGTGGGGGGGGGGGGTCAAAAAGAACGAACTTGGGAGTGCAACATGAAATGGTAAGCACAGAATGGTACAAGGCGTAATTGCCTCCGATGGGGACCGCAAACATACCAGCGTGGGCCCGTACAAATAATTCACTGGGAAACCGGATTGCCTTAGGAAATCAGAAGCTATTTGCCGCTTCCTGCATGTCTCAGGAGCCCCACAGCATCAGTGCACGGCACTACAGGCGAGCTGTACGTAATCCATTATTGAAAATATATATCTCGTCCTTTGTTACAAATTCACGCGTCAACTTTTAGGGACAGATAACGCATCATGTTTTATTGTTTTGGCAAGGGGTGGGTTGGTGGTGATGGTGGTGGTGGGGGGGAAGGGATTTCGGTTGTTGTTTGGTTTTGTTTGTTTTTGCTAAATACCCCACTGCTTGTGATAAGGGCCAGATCTGTTACATGGACGTGAACAGGAAACAAGTCATGCACCAAAAGTCACGTTGTGCTCTTCATGGAAAAAGTATTTCATAGTATTAATTCCCTTTGATGCAAAGCCACAACACGCAAACCTTGAGTGCGGTGTGATTCCTTTAACGTTTATTTTACATGGACATCTCATTGTCACTCTTTAAACAAGGAATCAAAGGTAATATATCTTAGGGCATGTGCACAGTTTAACAATGTCAAACAGTATATATTTAATATAATTGTTATAAAAAGTCAATATTAAATTTCCATTATGCAAAGAATCATACACAAAGAGCAATATTGTATTATTGCTGTTATTGAAAAACATTAATCGTTAAACAGTTTTGACAAAACACAAAATGCAGCTTGGACAATGCCTTAATCTTTAAAATTAACGCAAACGAAATAATTACATATTCCATTGACTTTATAATTATAGATAATTAAACAAATAACACTGACTAAGATACGTTTTGCAATAAAACATTTTTTTTTATCAAAAATACTTTACATTTTGCTCAGGTAAGTGTTTAAAGTAAAAATGCGACCATACAGGCACTTAAAACCATGCCATCTTCCTGTGAAAGGGTATTTTTAATCCACACTGCTAACGACATAAATAAGTAAATACATCTATATATCACCAACAGTGGCGTGACCAAGCAATTGCAGGGATGCGCCCTGACCTCTGAAAAAAATCTACAAAGCTTTCCAGTACTTCAAGTTGTCTAACCTTCGATTGGAACGGTTGGTTACGTACGGTGCGAAAGAAGTTAACATACATTCATTTTAAATGGAAACTTATTTGTCAGTTTGGATTCCAGTTGGGATTCTAACTGCACCATGGTAGGCAGTTGTTATTGCAGTTAAAATAATAAACGCTTGAATTTTCACAAAGACATTTGCCCACAATCTAAATCGCCAGGAGTAGCACGATGAGCAAGCAATTGCACGGTTGCACATTCACCTTCTTTTAAATCTAAATACCTAAAAGGAATGCCAACTACATCATAGTAAACAATTGTTAAAATTAATGCCTGTTTGAATTTTTCAGAGGCACATTGGTAATTCTATTCGTGGTGTTTTATTAGTGCTGTCATTTTTTTTCTTTCCACTCCCCGACAACCCCGTTAGGCTGAAAATCTGGAGCCACACAGCATTGATCCACCTTCTGAGCCTGTTTATTAGCTGCAGGCGCAATGCACAACTGTACAGCAGGGATTTGAGCGGAACAGTATGGCGCATGTGTTTCCACGCTTATCAGTAAATCTTATTAGGATTTGCCTTTTGTACCTTATAAAACACGGCACACCATGTACGGATACACGGTGTGTTGTGTAAACGTGTTTGAAAAGTATAGTTTTACATTTTTATGGTATAATTTGAATTCGTATGATATCATGCACTGCTGTCAGTGGACGTTTGCTTTCTTTACATATTCAATACATAGCCATGTTTAATTTGTATAATTTATTGCATTGATGGTTGGTGATAATTTTGACTCGTTTTGCATTTATAATGAAAATCAAGTTAAAATAAATTGCACATAATCAATACAAATGTTAAAAACGCGTGCCAATTTTACATATAAGTGATAACCTACCATAGATGTGATCAATTATACAAATTGAACATTGTTGCATATTCAATATATATGATAACAAAGCACACATTCACTAAAATAAGTGCACAATATAAACATTAATTCAAATTAGATCAATAAATGAAAACAATACATTTCAAACATGTTTAAAATTCGCATCACAAATGCTAATTTACGAAAATAAAATGAAAGAAACAGAGTTAAAATTATTTCAAAAATTATAATACATTTTAAAAATAACTATTTGGTATGGCAAGTTAAACACAATCTCAATTTATAATTAATGAACTGATATATCTTTTGTTTAAGTTGTCTATACATTTCATGCATGTGCATAAATTGTAGCAGTCAGCAAATGTCCAAGCATACTTACTGCAAAGGGCTTTTCAGTGTCTTACAATTATGGAAGCATGAAGTCACATCCTGAGGCTCTCTTATTATTTTAAATACATTTATTATTTGCTACATGTAAGAGTTGTGAATGCGCCTGGCATGGTATGGGGTCTAATGCAATGAGCTACAGGAATTATATTTTAAAAGGCCTAGGCTTGATGTTACACAAACCAAATGCTCCGGTGCATTCATCCGGTCATGCCTTTGGCCCTGAAGGAAAAAAAAATGGTTTCAGTGAAATTAAAGCCACGTATTTAATAAGTAAATAAAACAAATACGCACAGGCAAGGAGGGGGGGGCAGTCCATAAGTTATGGGAAGTAGACACTAAAATTCAGGAGAACAAAGACTTATTCACCCATTTACTCCGCGCAAGTATTAAGTATTCGCGTCGGTGCACTCATTGTCATGTGAAACACGGAGAGCGCTCGAGAGAAGCCCAAGGTTAGCTTGGCGCTACTCTTTGTAGGGTATCATTCTCAGATGGTTGATCCATCCCCCCTCGTGTACGTACGTATATACAAGACAATTGTGCGCATTCGATGTATTTTACTTCAATTTAAAAATGACATTGCATTCGACAATGCTGCAATCAAACGCAGCAACAAAACAATACGTCTTGGACAACTCATTACGTGGGCAATGCATGTATGGATACACTTGGCCAGAGGGTTGCGTTTAAGGGCATGTGCAGTTGAATAAATAAACTTGCTGACAATGAGCAGAGGAATACAAAAAACCCCGAATGTCTCAATGCTCTATATTGTATAAGCATATGCCCAAACAGGAATCAAAATCGTGTCATACTGAGGGTATCCAACAAGTTTGTCGGGTTTTATTTTTACGTATGCTTCAGTTTATTTTGATGGTATAACTACATTCCAGCGGTAGACCCTCATCACTGCTAGGTTTTCATGTAGCACTATCACCCAGATACAATTGTTGAGCAGTACTTCAGATGCTAAACAATATTAACCATGTGATGCGACAAATATTCCGATTAAAACGCAGATTTTTTTGTTATATATTTGAGTAATAACCGTCAAAGTGTATCACAATCTTGATTGACAACAAAGCCTCCGTCTAAAACATATTGTGGGGAAAGTTAAGCATGGTAGATCATATTGGAATCTACATTTGTGTAATAATCTGTACAATTATTAAAGGGAATTTCTCAAACCATAACATATGAGACATACTTTTTTCCTTTTAGGGTGGTGTTTGTGACTCGTAAAATGGTTGAGTTTTTGTTATATGTCCAACACTACCAATGCAGAGAATTGTATTTTATTATGTTTTATTTTTATGATTTTATTATTTTCCTTCTACGTGACTTTACCGAAAGAACCAAGAAGACTACCAATGCAGTACTGTATTACAAACAAAGTGTTCAATAACCTAGATTTTATTTGTTTCTATAATGTCTATGTACCATACGATAAGATAAAATTGTTCATTCTAAGCTGGTTCAAATATCATATTTAAAAGAAGATATCCCGTAGGTATTTTTGTAAGGATTTTTATTGTGACCTTAGCTTGTAATAGCAAGCTGAATCACTCGGCCCAACAAATGAGCTTTGTGACAAATTGCAGCATGCCCTGAATAATAATTACATAATCAACGGCACGTCAGGTACACAGTAAATCCTAACACTTTATTCCCATGGGACGCCTATTAATTAAATAAATAACCGCGTAGCACTACCGCTAGACATATAAAGAAACGTTACAGATTGTTTTTAGTCATACAACTCATACATTAACATAGTAAAAAAAAAAGATTTTTGAAGAAAAAAAACTAGTTTAATTTTTTTATGCGTAAGAAAATTTAAATTTCAAGCTCTCATTTTATTTTCTCAATATAAAGAAACTTGGTTACACATCCAATGATAATTAATACACTGTCAAATCTTACAGTGACAGATTCCATAACATTGCAAGACACCACCCTAACAGAAATTCAAGCCCACACCCAACTCACTTGGATTGGATGAACGAGGAGACTGCATACGGCTACATCTCTGCCCCCACTTTACACAGATGTGGGAGGAAAGAGAAAAAGGAAGAAGTTAACTGTGCCTCTAAATACTCGAGAACAGCAGATCCGCGGAGGAAATTGCTATCGTTGAAAAATGGAGACAGATTTTGAACCACTTACTGGCAGTATTGCAGTCACTTGTTTCTTCAATCACTTGCGGGCTGCAGTGGTATGGATGCCTCTCCGTGGGACTCCGATCTGACCGATGGCTTTTTCGAGAAGAACTCTGTAGAAGACTGCGCACCACCCACAGTCCTCCATTGCAACGTGTGTCCCGAAAACTGCTGCTGGAGCAATTGCCCTTGAGGTGGTGGGCTGCTGGAAGAAAAAAAAAGCATCGGGTATTATTTTCTCATTCCTTTTCTCTCCCTTGTAGAGCAACAAGATGAAGCTCTTCAATCCAATGTTGTTTTAGTGGTGCAACTTGGAGACACCGTGCAATTTTAAAAATAAAGATTTTACAGGAACGAGGGTAAAATTATTTCAAAGCGTGTTACCCCCCCCTCTCCCTTAGACATTAGATAATTAATTAACATAGAACTGAAAACTCCTGCACGCTTTGCACTACACCCCTTTAAATGCGCGGGCTTTTTATCGCCAATATCACGATTCGCCATTGATTTTTGTATTCGGCCACGAAATTATTTAAACAAATGTGTCATGAATCCCTCCACCACCCAACACAGATAAACAAATTAAATTGCCCCGTGCGCAAGCGTTTTAACTGTACACTCCTGTACAGCTATTAGCTATACTTGCTGTTGCACCTTAACAAGGTAGACTGGTATAATAATACTCTTGGTGTAGGCGTTTACTATGCTGTAGCGATACAAGTAGTTCTACTGCGACTAGCACACACATTGTTCACTCCGAACAAGGTCTTAAACATATTGCAAAGAGGAAAGAGAAAGCACATCCCTTGGCTGTATATTCAGCCCTGTTGCAATTATTTTTGCTTCATGGTACTGAAAGCATGAATGAACATATATATTTTTTAATGTTCTTCCAGCCGAGATTTACAGGAACACAAACTTTCACAGCACCTGCTCTTCATTTGCACAAGACCACGTTCGCACTTGAATTACATCTCATAGCTCTACATCTCTACTCGTGCCGATGCAAATAGTGCCGTGAAAGCAACTATTTTTTTGTTATCCGCCAAAGTGAAGCAATTAGCGAATTACATGAACGCTAACATATTCCACGCACGTACACATTTGCCAAATACGCTGTTGTATTTGTTTGCTGCCAAAAACCTGTTGAGAGATTCGATCGTGCGTGGTATAGCGTTTTTCAGCCAAGTACCTGATCCACTTTGCACTCGCAAAACAAAACAGTTACAGCCGTGTTTGCCATCAATTCAAAACAACAACAAAAAATGTAAACGGCCAAACCCTTTCACCCCTCGACTTTTTGTAAAGTTAGTTTAATCTTCTTTACTTCTGCCACGACGAGCACAGCACCGCACTTCCACCGTCGCTCGGCGTCCGTGGCGGGAGAGATCCTCGCTTCGTTTTAATGCATCACGCGGAGAAACCTTCACGATGTATTTTCCCGTTCCCCTTTTTTCGTTGTTGTTGTTGGTGTTGTGTGTGTCTTTGTGGTTTTTGGAACGAGTGCCCGCACACCCCCCCCCCCCCCCGGGGGCAGTGTGGATGCCCCAAAAGCCCACATAAGCCTGGGTAAGTGGCTAATTGATGATAGACAGGCTTCCTGATGGGATGCCTGCATTAATTACCTCAATAGCCGGCTGAGCCGACATACCAGCAAGGGGCGGTGGGAGCACACACACAGTCCTGTTCGTTTGGCCTGAGGCCTGGAACGCTCTAAACTGAAGCCCTACAATTATGGTAGATCAACGTATAATCTATTTTACTGTAGCTGAACAAATTATAATAAAAGGAGGAGGAGAAGAAATGTATAAAGTATTTAGGTACACATATATGTAGATAGACAGCCAGGTACGAATACAACAAAACTGTCTCGGGAAACTGTGAGCACGAGTGGCGAGTGTTGGTGTAATGTGGGGTTTGAGATGAGTTATGAACAACTGCCGGCAATCGGCGTGGCCAGTCGTTGTCATGTAATGTCCTTCGGGCTTCACTAGATGGCAGAGTGCAACTGAAACGACGCTCCGGGTGAGGGGCAACGAAGACAGCGCCGTGCGGGGGGGGCGCCTTAATGACTTTGCGCGGGTCACAATGGAGAGGTCACATTTTTATGCCACACTCCCGCGGATGGCTCCCGACGTCACATCCCAGGGGAATATGCATTCATTATATCCCATGCTCAACCACCCTGCTCCCTCATCCGCTCGCAGCCCCCCGCTCGCCCTTCGCTCACGACAGCTGTTATATTATGTGCGTTAACACCCGTGCGATGTGGCCGCAGTTCATCCTGCAGCCTCTGAAACGGTGCTGGTGAAAAAGGCATATCCCGTTTCAGCTCGCCGCCATATGGTCGCGAGCAAGAGCGTGCGCCGACAAAATCAAGTCAGGAACAACAAAGCAACTTTTCACGTGTTCTGGTTATCGTCAACCAAATGACGCGTATTTCTGCTCGTAAATAAGTAATCGGTTTTGTACAAACATTTATGGTGCTGATGAATTCTTAAAAAAAAATGCACCAATAATCATTGCATGTCATGTTCTATTAATCACCGACATTAATATTATAACATATTTAAATTAAGGGAATGAATGTGGATGAACGTGGTCAATTATTAAACGTGAATATGTACTATCCGTACTTACATACATTTTATGTAGTGCCTCAAAACACTTAAACTTTGACTTGCTTATGCAACGCATGATTAAAGCACCGAGCAGCAAACCAATAGAGCTTGTGGCTTTGATAAGTTGTGGGTTTGGACTCTGCATCTGCTACTTAACCAGCTGTTTGGCACTGCGCATTACAGAGCCATAAGCTGGGTTAACAGCCATATATTCAATTTGCATACACCTGATCAGGTGGAGGGTTATTTATTTTCCTCAACAATGCGTAGATTATAAAGTATACCCCCCCTCCCGCTCCACACACTGCAAAGCAATTGCATTGAACTGGTTTCAAAACAATCGCAAGGCGAAGATTTTATTGTCGGAAATAAACGTATAATTTATACAAAAGGGAGAATAATATTTGAAGGTAATAAAGGAAGGAAGGCACTGTGCGTGATACAAAATTAAACTAAACCAACAATCCCACAAGCAACAATGTAATGCAATTAAGAATGAGGCTGGAATGGGGAAAAAATGAGTCTACATTTGGCCGTGAGGGCTTTTCTCAGGACTGATGAAACACACTCAAATTTTGTCTTTATTTTAGTCATGATGAAGGCCCAAAGGCCTTGTGCAATAATTACTATATTCCCCCCACCACCTTTCCTTCGTGTCATTTGGAATCCACTTTTATTTTATTACCTGTTAAAAGAATAAAACATTGACTTTCAGCTTTCGTGACTGCAGGAATTAATATTATTTGGGTCTTTCGGTAAAGCCACATAGATAGTTTCAAAGAAAATAACAAAAAAACTACGACGGTTCGATCGCAACACAAGCAGTCGTCTTCAGAAAAAGGGCAACAAAAGATGACAACCGCTTGTGTTTCGATCGAAACGTCGTAGTTTTTTGTTATTTTCTTATAACCTATCTACGTGACTTTACCGCAAGATCCAAAGCATAATAAGTAAACAATGCTGATGCCAGGGGAAAATAAGCAAGAGCAGGGACAACAACGTGAACTACTAACTTTTTGTTGCACAACTGTGTGTTAATGACAACAGCGGCGATGAACTGTGCACCGTGCTCCAAAATGTCTAAATTAAGTAGGTGCGGTAATTTTTCTTCTTCTTGCGTAATGTCAAGCACGCCTACATTATACGTCCAGGTTGAGGTTTGTGAGCCGTGTGATAGCTTCGGGAGTAGCGCGACAAATGCTGTCCGGTCCGCCGTAGAGAGGGCATAGAATGCAGTTGCTCGCGATATGGTCCCAATGTGTGGTCCGGGTGGCCACAGTCACTGCACTGTGAGTCAACTTTAATTCTCCACTTGTGGGTAATACATTGATATCATGATGATGATAATAATGTACAGCCCTATGTCAATAATGTGTTGAATAAAGGCTTCTCCACACGATTCCAGTCGTGGAGTTTGTTTGACCATACTTCACCACGCTGGTCAGTGTGGGCTGCTGAAAGAGGGAGGGGATCTGGGACCGGTGCAGACAGCAACCTGCCAATGATTTTAGTCATGATCGGAATTAAAGTTCAGGTGGCCTGGGTGATAGCAGAGCACACTTATCAACGTGCCACCGCTTACCGCCATTATTATGTAGGCAGCCATTATTTATCTAAACAAATGAGACTCAAGAAAATATAAGAAGCAGCACCAAGCATGAGGATAGAAGGTACAATAATCCACGAAAAAAATACTTTGCTAAAATATATTACATGAAAGAAGGCTACAGCATAAAAATAAGATATACAGAATTGTACCATAACTAAAAGATGCATAGTATAGTTTTAAATACAATAAACCACAATACCAACGTGTATATATATATAAAAGCAGTCACTTTATATAACACTCAAAATATGGAGTGAAAAAAACTAATTCTACCATCTCACACAGGTGGCCAAGCGATGACAATTCAACAGTGTATTCCTAAATCTATCTGTGTGGATTCTTTTGATTGTTATCCCCTCGCATGCGTGCATTTTCTCTTTAAATTCTCCGCACATTGTCAGAGACGCATTCATGGAATTAACCAAACATCTCAATGTGGAGCCATTGTTTTATTGTTTTATAAAAGGTTCTTTCAATGGGCAGTCTCTATTGGGTAAAGAACAAAAGAAAGCCCATCTTTATTATGAGTATTATTACTTCTCTAAACGACACAGCTTAAGACTCTTTAAAACCAAACAGGCCTCGCACCTGCCCCCCCCCCCTCCGCAATGGACAATTGGACATTGACTCGTCCGCCGGCTTGGTCAACGCGAGGTCACGGCGCGTGAACCCCAACGGCGCGATCGCTCTCCACGGATTAGGAGAATTAAACGGGGCCGTCCCTGAAGCCGCCCGGTGGGCCATTGTCGGGGTCTCAGTGCGACAAACAGGCGATTGAAACCCACAGAGGGATTAATTCACTCACGCACGCCCTCCTCCGACTCGCCCCCTTGAGTCGCCATCGCCGTCCCATCGATGAGGCACGTGGCTTTTCCAGCCCGTCACAAAGGAGGAGTGTTTGTCTGCGGGGGGGGGGTGTAGAAAATAAAACCCTCTTCGCACAATATGTTGGGCATTTAGCAGATTACATCCGACGAAATGTTTTTTTTCTTTTTACAAATCTCAACAAAGACGTATGCTAATCGTTTAGATCATATAGCGTTCATTTCGTTTGCCGCGCCTCTGTCAATGTTAGATGCCGTAGAGAGCTGCAGCAGAGATGTGTTGAGGATGTAATAAAAGGTTTTAAGCACGCGATTTCCCATTCTGTCATTCTATTATTTGAAGGGATAAAATTACAGTCTGCTAACAAGTATAATAATTGACTACTCGTTGTCGATCCACTGCTGGATGAAGGTGCACCCACATCATGTCAATCATGGGCAAATCATGGAGTTTGTTTTTACCATACTTCACCATGCTGATCAGTGGAGGTTAATGAATCGGGGGGGGGGGGGCGGACGAGGGGTAGTGGGGGGTGGGGGCAAGGCCCGTCAAGATGTCACTCGTCGCTCTAGTTAGCCGTGGTCAGGAATTAAACTCGCTGGGTTCATAGCGCAGGTCACTAACCTATGCCCGACCGCTCCACCCCACAGAAAAGTTATCACTTCATAATATACTGCTTCACCAGTAACAAACAAAAACATACAATGAAGACAATATCTGAGACAGTAGATATGGTGTTATAGATAGTGACAACAGTATTGATGATGGCACTCACGATGTCAATAGCAGTTGTCATACAGCTGATGGTGGTGGCAGACACGGTGAAGATAACACCAAGATAGGGGACACGCTGGAGATGGCGTTAACGCTTCTAACCAACACTTGCAGAAATTGGTGGTGATATTTGAAAAGCCATCTGTTCTCTGTCAAAACGATACATTTATAATCGCATATGTTAATTTGACAAATATGATTAAAACAACAATTATTGTGTATATTCCTTACTGTCAGAGAAAGGTGGACTGTGTTTTGGTAATTTGGTATTGTACAGAATATGAATAATAAGTACATAAACATGTATTTATATTATACTGAATTTTAAATGCTGCAAGCTAATATTGTTTTTAGAACAATGCCAAAGCAGTGTTTTAGATATACAGCACAAGCGGAGTTTGATTTCTGATCATTACATTTCGAGTGTATTTGTATTACTCTATCGTTAATGGACAGTAGACACCACACACACACAGGCGCACGCGAAACGCTCTGCACCTCTTTGAAAGCGTACAGGAGCAGTGTGCCCTTTGTTCTTGAGAAAGTTAAAAAGAATATGAGATGTGTAGTTGTATAGATGACTGCAATTAAATCACTTAAAGCCCCACAGCATTAAAAACACATTACAATTGCTTCCAACGCACATCCCAGGACGATATGGTGCAGTGGCAGATGGTCATAGAGTGGTTAGAAACTATGGAAAAAAATGACACGTTAAGTCGGGAGAAACTTAATAATGCATTACACCAACACAAATGCACAATTGAGCTCGCACTGGCAATGGACACAGTTGATGAAGAAGGCAAAAGGATTAAACTGGCTTCTCGGTATTTGGAGAGTTCAAAAGGAATGATTTGGGCCATCATACCGAGAGGTGTGAATGTCATCATCGCTGCGCACCAACCTCTATACAACGTGGCCGACTGTGACACATTGTTAGACCCAAGCCATTGGAATAAAGGTGCGCAGATCGTAATAATCCGTGGGCCAGAGCTGACATTGGTACGACCTCAGATCGTAAAAATGTGAGTAGTACCGATGGCTAATATGATTGAATTACTTCGTAATCCACTCATTTCAATGGTTATCCCATAATTGACAACAGTTGGTCACATAAATATATTGGAACCACTGAAGTAATGCCAACTCACGTGGTGCCGCCCTGTGAAGTCATCTGGCCTGCGCTGATGGATTATCATTTCCAGTGGGACTATAGTAAGTGGCCGTATGTGCGTATCTTCAGCCTGAACACTTCTCTACGGGATCGTTGGCTCTGGGAAAGGTCACAGTCAAATCAAAACGGTGGCCAGCAGAAGTGGCCAGGTGGCTCAGGGGACCAGAGCGTGAAGCCAGTACCACTCATACCCTGGATTTAGCCACTCAGGATTAAACAGCGTGTAGTGATCATCAACTCATTATGTGTAGTGCATGGGTAGTGTATGTATGTTGAACTTCTTTCGCACCATATGTAGCCATCCGTGCTTATCGGAGGTGCGGGTCAAACAACCCCTATGACTGATATGGCGTGGGAAGGCCTTCATCCAGCACTGGATTTATCAACGGTCAATGAGAAAACATATTGGTGAAGCATCAAACATTTACTATGTTTTTACATTTTTTGGAGCAACTCAATTCCTGTGGCCCGTGTTAGATGGCTCCTGCCAGGGCACATGGCGGCATTAATTTAAGAGGCCAAACCTGTATGATGAGACTCAATGAAGACAAATCAGTATCATGGTTTCCATTTTAAACAAATGTATACATGTATGTATGTTGAACTTCTTTCGCACCCTACACAGCCAACCGCGCTATTTGGAGGTGGGGGAAAGGACAACGAACTTAACACAAAACGCAGCTCTAAAGAAAGGAGTTTTCAACCTAGATTTAAAAGCACATAGCTCCAGAGGCGTCATAATATTGGAAGGAAGAGCGTTTCGGACGGCCACAGAAGCGCATCTGAAAGCGCGTGATGCGGTGACCATCTTTGGTCGATGGCCAGCCAAAAGCCGCTGCTGCGAGAATGGAGTTCACGTGATGGTTCACGTTCCTTTAGCGTCTCGTAATTAAACAGCGTGCAGTCACTGTGTTCCACTTATTTTAGCTGAATTACAGCTCGGAATAGCAGATGTCGATATAACTGCCACGTGATGAAAAGTTCTCTGCAGCAGGATATGGCAGCAACATCTGCAACACCTCGTGTGAGGATAAATAAGGTCAGTTGAAGGTGTAATTAAGACGTTATATCATATATACTCCTGCGGGTAATTTGTAACATGCAAAGCGACGCTTTTCTCTGAAAAACTTCCAAATGATACTTTTTTTTATTGTCACAACATGACACAATTAGCACAACTGGAATATAATTGGGCAAAAGAGAGAGAGAGAGATTAAAAAAACGAGTGCCTAGAATGCTCTACACACAACCTTGTGGCATTAGGGGGGGGTGGCATGGCAGCCAATATTAAACAAACTTTAAAACAAACGTGAAACCCTACACCGAATGAGTAACGATACGATCTGCTGTTGTCTGTCGTGCGTCCTGCTCCGGCTTCTCACCGCATCTCTGTGTTCGAGAAAAAAAACTAGAACAACGAAGCAATGGCTTCGTTGTTTTCGTTTTTTTTTTGCACTGAGCACGTTTGACTGGACTTGTCAGTCAAATGTGGTTGGGGCAAGGAGCATACACCATCACGCGCACAGCCAAGCCTACCGATTTAAGCAGTAGGTTAACGATTGTGTTATCTCTGTAACAGCTCACTTACACAGCTAACGACTCTTCTTGACAAAACAGAACATTACAAAAAAACATTGGACGTAATTTTTGGTCGAAAAATTTGTACGAATTAAAAGGACTTAAAATCGGCAGACTACCGAATAAATCAGTAGCAAGAATGCAAAATGTATAGCAGTGGCTTTCTATGCGAAAAAAAGCTAGAATGCATCTACAACTTTTTTCAGGTGAGAATATAGCTCAGTTTAGCTACACACATTTAGGAAAATGATCAGGATGAGTAATTGGGCTATTATATGTGTATATGATGCCAACATTTATATAAATGTGTCACGCAAAAAACAGATGTTCATGTCGTGGAACTGAATATATTTAGTCTGGTTGTGGTGAAGCCAAAAATTATAAATCCATAAGATCTCCTTCCCATGTAGTAAGCTACCCCTTCTAATGCATTGCTTTGTT
This sequence comes from Lampetra fluviatilis, assembly GCF_964198595.1. Lineage (NCBI taxonomy): Eukaryota > Metazoa > Chordata > Hyperoartia > Petromyzontiformes > Petromyzontidae > Lampetra > Lampetra fluviatilis. Next base: position 1,075,955 of record NC_136288.1, read on the forward strand.
TGTGTCAGTGTCACATTATAGTAATAACAACAACTTTACATTTCCACCATAGAATTTTTTTTATCTTAAACATTTTTTCATTTTTATAGCAACAATTTGGAAAAATCCAGCAGTGGATTGATCAAGGCTGCTTGATGATGATGATGATGGCGACTGCCATTCGCATAATTGTTTGAGGGCACACCCATTAATGGAAATACGATAATCTCATTGTGCATATTCAACCACGATTGCATCTAAATCCGTTTCACACGTGCCGCAGTTCACACACGCACGACAAGAGCAACGCCTTTTGTGCGTGAAATCAAGAACGCGTCTTTGTCGCCAGACTACGTGTGGCTTCGGAACACAATGCAGAGGGCACCTCCGAAATGCGAGCGGCACTCAGTCGAATGTCCTGATGCGACTGAGGCCGGTGTTTTGTCTACCGTAGTCGCGGGGAATTCCCATCCCGCAGCAGGTCCAGCAGAAAAAGGCGGGCATCAGACGCGTCGTCGTCTGCGCCTCCCGATGCGTCTCGCAGGCGAGCCGTCTAGCTCCCCTGTTGCCTCAATCAATGGGCAAGGTGGGGCTGTCTTCATTCACAGCAGACGTTCACGCTGCTCCGCTCTTTAATTATCCCCTTCCCCATCTTAGGCCGTGTTGTGTAAACAGGAGCACTGTGATGTTAAATGCTCTCGCGGCAGGAGGGAGTTACAGAGCCACGCAGCCATCTCCACTCCTCTTAAACATTATCTTGGCGGCGGGCGATGGCTGGGTGTGGCGTTTGAAAGGGCTCCAAAGTAGAGGATTCCACACCAGAAGATGTTAAGCGCCCTACTTTTGAAAATTGCATTCATCAAGTGACTCTGGAAAAATAAGTGACGGTCGCTTCTGTTTACAGGCATCAGGAAGAGAGATAAATAAATGGTCACATACAGCACTCACGCACACGCACGCGAGCGCATGCAGTACTATATTTGCAGACACAATAGGAATAACATCAGTTTGTAATGTTAATAAAGATAGTCAGATCGCCCGCGCAAACATTGGCAGGCTTTCACATCGTTGCATTTGCTATGGTAAACAAAATACGCTGCAATCGAAATATAATAAAATTAAAAATAATAAATAGAAATAATAAAAGCAAAAAACCCACGACGTTTTTTTATCCGCCTGATGAAGACCGCTTGTGTTGCAATCGAAACGTCGTGGGTTTTTTGCTTTTATTATTTCTATTCATTTTTAAAAAATCTACATCAATTTACCGAAAGAACCAAGAACATGAATTCCTGTAGTCACGAAAGTTTAAAGTCAAAATTAGGAGAGACGTCATGGATATCGTCCCTCTCACACCAAGGCCACGATGTCTGTGCATCGTTGGTGTTCGCGCTGAAAAGGTTAATGCTGCAAAACACGAGACAAACCTGGGTTCATTTATGCGTAGCTGGCCAGGGCTTATTTATTAATGTATGTATTTATTTTCGGTATGAGTATTTAGGAGGAATATAAAACCAGTACGCATTCCAAAAATGTATAATGTTAAAACATATATTTTTTACGAGTTGCAGCTTGCTTCTTAATTATTTGGAAACCTGGTACCAGATATAATAATTGCACAAAATAGTAGAAGCTAGGGGAAACGTTAAGCAAGTCTTGGCCATTATACCATAATATAGAGTTCAGTATGAAAATGTTCTTATTATGTCATTTACATGTTAAATACATACCTCAATCATGCAGAAATTATATTTTGAACCTAAAAGGTCGATATACTACAATTATTTAAATTACTAATACATTTAAATACAAAAAGCATTGTACGACACTGTTACGCACATTGCATAACTGCCTGTCCAAACAATTAGTCTTCCACGCATGAGAGATAGAATAACACTTTGACTCGCACTCGATCGAGCGACGTTCAAACGCGTTTTCATCTATTTTTAACTTGTGTTGAGGATCCACGCCACCTCTTCAACAACCTCCAGCGAGGGATCCTGTGATCCACCACAGCGCGGGGTCAAGCTGGTGTCACGGGGCCAAAGGCCACTACAAACAGGACAGAGAGCACATTTACAACAACTACAGCCCGTCCCATTCATTGTGGATTGAACTCGATTCAGGCGGCCTCTTCACCTCCTCAATGTAAGTTTATGACAAGAGACCGCATACCAAAGGCGGGGCAGTGGCTCGCGCAGTTCACTGCTCATCAATGAGCCCCTTTATGCTCAAGAGTCGCGTACAACACTTTTAAGAGGTACACTCTAAGACACAAACGACTCCGCTGATCCCTCATCACTACAAAAAATAGGTGGCGCTGCCGAGGATTAGCTGATTGGCTGAGGAATGCCGAATGAACAAATTTTCACGGTGGCTTCGGCAACTGCCCCTTCAGGTCACCCGTGTCGCCACCCGTGCGCAAAGCGCTCGAGGAATGCGGTGCGGGGTCGTGGGCGAGCATGGGTGAGAGTGGGTGAGTGTGGGTGGGTGAGTGTGGGTGAGTGTGGGTGAGTGTGGGTGAGTGAGTGTGGGTGAGTGTGGGTGAGTGTGGGTGGGTGAGAGTGGGTGAGTGTGGGTGAGTGAGTGTGGGTGAGTGTGGGTGAGTGTGGGTGGGTGGGTGAGTGTGGGTGAGTGTGGGTGTGTGTGGGTGAGTGTGGGTGAGTGTGGGTGGGTGATAGTGGGTGAGTGTGGGTGAGAGCAGGCGAGCATGGGTGAGCGTGTATGAACGCGGGTGATAGTGGGTGAGTGTGGGTGAGCGTGGAGGGGTAAACACCCGGCTAAGCTGCTCCGGATGACGACACTACTTCAAGGAGAGGGGTCGAGCAACAATTTCTCGTTCCCTGCAACTTGTCAATCAGTTTCAAAGTACTTTGAATATTTCCATGTGATCTCTCAGTCTCTCCATCCGACCTCTCCTTCCCTTCCCGCTCCCCCCTGTGTCCTGCTCACCTTTTTTCTATTTTTTCCCAGCTCTACCTGCAGAAAAGTGCTACCAAGGCGATATGCTTATCGTCCAAATCCGTACGTCCAGGCAATTATAACACGGACGCCACTCCGGGGCTGTCTGCGGAGATTATGGATGTCAGTGTGCGCTGTCAGCCGTGCAGTTTGTGCTGCACACACACACCCCACTTACACTGCATGTAGAAAAAAGGTAACCACTGTCCACGAACATAATACACCTTATGGCAAGTAGACTACTCTATTAAACAATTTTTTTGTATGTTACCAGGTGAGGTCCACTGAGCTATGCAGCTCTCTTTCAGAAGCGACCTGGCCACAAAGGATAGCTCAACGAAGTGGCTCGTCGTGTGGACATGTATAGCACCTAAATGCTCCAAACGCATGTGGATTCTAAATGTGGTGGGAAAAATAACCCGGAGAACCCTGAGAAAAGTCGTCGCGACCACGGAGAGAACATGTAAACTCCAAATATAGAGCAGGCAACAGGCTCGGGATAAACCCTGGACCACCTGTATACCAGGGGAAGTAGTTCACATTTTGCCATCAAAATTTGCATAATCCTAGTTTGGTCCCTTCCTGTAAAGACGCGTTTTTATTTTCTTTAAAAAATAAATACCATGGCATGGTTTGCCAAGTGTACCCATTCCCACGGACACTGGTGGAAACAATGCAAACCAAGAAAAAAAATCTTTAAATTGTATTACATGCAATTGTGAAATACCGAAGGTAATGCATTTCATAAGAAATAAAGATAATCTACGATGTAAAATAAACTTACGTGGCATCAACAGATGGTATGCCGTTGTTGTGTAATCTTAAAAAAATGGTAATAGCTATTTATCCATTATATGCACGGGTCATATGTTCTTGTATATTAATTAACTATCGGTCATAGGCTAATAATAATCTACAGGTCATCTACCACTATTCTCTACATCACACCAGGTGGCAGAATGGTCCCTGGTCCGAATCCAGGAAAAGTCATTAACTCAATTCTCAATCTCCCCAGGGTTTATGAATTGAGTGCCACTCTGAGGGGACATCGGCAATGGTAGTTGATTGATTTCATCTTCCCCTGCCATAGGAATGTGGAATTGCCACGACTGGCTCGGGGCTGTTTAGATGAGATGAACACCGTCATACGTTCGTTTGTGTGGAAAACCATGAATAGATGTTTTAATGGATTATACATGTTTGTAGCATAGAATAATATATATGTATGACATCCATAGGCATGCATCTAGTCGGTTTACTGAATAAGAACAAATATAGCACTTCAGAATTACAGATGAAAGTAAAAAACAATGTAAGCATACGACTTAAGGATATGCCACCCACAATTACTTAATCATGCAACTGGGTCTTATTAAACTGACACGCAGGTCTGAAACATTGACACGGGAAAGTTGTATGATGCACAAGTTGATTGTGGAGAATGTAATTTATATCTTCACGATATATCCGCGAGCCATAAATTACTCCGCACAAAGTTTATCCATTGTATGATTAATTGTAGCCTGTATGCCCTGCAACTACCAAAAAAAGGAACCAAACTTTATTTATTACTTTTGTTTAATACCAACTGAAACACACTTCATACATTATGAACAGGATAATAACCTATTCTTTAAGAAAGGTAACAACTGCCAATCCCCACACATTAACTTTGCAAAATACTGCAGGCAAGCCTGGAGGAATAGCAATAATTACATGCTTTATCATTACAATTTCCATACGTCATTTACATGCTATGCTTATTTAGAGCTTGAATTAACGACGCGTTGTCCATAGCATGGACATTTAAGTGAATTTGTTTTCCCGGAAGTGACGTTTACAAACTTTGCGCGACGTTTTTTGCGCGTGCGGAGTGTGGACTCGCGAATACACCGATTCGCTTCCTTCCGTAGGGGTTGTTAGGCAAGAAGAAGAAAAATTATTCTACCCACCGCTAACACCGCATACACAGAGCTTCATCACAACAATGGTCTTGTAGCAAAATAATTTGTCCATTTATCAAAGTTGGACAGTTGACCCCCTTGAAACATAACATCATTTGGACTCTGTCGATAAAGACCTCGGGCCTAAGCTTGCTTGTTACAACTTTGTCCGGCGCGGGGAAAATCTACAGCTGCTTTATGACACCAGCAAAGCTGAGCTTCAGCTTGGATCTAGAAATGTGTGGAAGTTTACTTAAAATGTGTGTGTCTTTGTGCGTGGAAATCCACATCCATCTGCTCAATCATCTCACGAGGATTCTCTTCAAATTAATGCAACTGTGGGCTTTATATCACCGCACATTGGCGTGCAGCCAAAACACAACAAGTCACGGGTGCAGCCCTGCAGTTTCCTGCCCACGCCACTGCTGGCAGAAGGGCCTATGCGAGCAGGAGCTCTGGATAGGTCATCTAGTCTAGAGGGCATTTTTGGCCTACTCTTCCACACTGGATGGAAATTCTACGCTTTCACAGTGGCCAGACACCTTTCAATAGTTGGCAGGACATACATGTGATCCTGATACATGTGCCCTTTCAAGAGTTGGCAGGACATACGTGTTATCCTGACACATGTGCCCTGCCATTTGAATGAATTTTGTGAACCCATTTACACTGCTGATTGAACAGAGGCAGTGGATATTTAAGAAAGCTACAACATTGATTCAACTGCCGCGCCCGGAGATTGAACCGGTGACCTCTGGATTGCAAGTCCAGCGATGTATCTATTACACCATGACAGCGCCCCCGAACTTAAAAATACGCGATTAAAACGAGTGTACATCGTTTAGTCTCCAAGCAGCTTCCATCACGTCCAACGAAACAAATATATTGCCCGCGTTTAAAATAATGATAGCAATAAGAAACGTGCAATCGAAATGCCTTTAAATGCAATGCTGTAATTTCATATTTGGATAGATTATTTCTTGATTGCTTTAGCCATGCAATTGAATTAGGCGAAATGTTTCACAACCACAAAACTTGTTGGTGGTTTTAGAATGTGTCTGCGTATAAAACATATTGTATTTATTTTGGGTTAATGAATTTGCTGAGAACTACAAACAATTGGCAAAAGCAGAGCGTAATGTTTATAATTGTCGTCGTATGAGTAACAATTTGGCATTTTAAAATATCCAATGCTTAAATTACAGTTGTCCGCGAATGTTTATGATAAAAACACTACTTTCAAAACGACTGCATTGCGTGTCATTTATGAATGTCAAAATGTATGACGAATGGGTGTGAATAATATCGCGTAAGAAATATTAAAATACCGGTGAGAAGTCAATGCAATGATGGAGCTAATAAAATATTGTGATCAGTGGAGGTATTCCTTCTGAAGCAGTGCAAAATTAAATGGAAAAAAAATCGTATTCTAAATTATGTCAGGTAGAGGGAACTGTGTTCACGACAAAGTGTAATTATCCCAAATTATGTTAAATAACGCCATCTCCTCTCATTCCAAGGCATGGTTGTACCTGTAATTGGTAAAGTTAATTTGGCTTAGATTAGTGCTAATCCACGCTTTGATCACTCCTTTGCATCTTCTGCAGGCAGCAACGTTCTCTGTAGGGATCCACTCGAACCCACTGAAAAACACAATCATAGAAGACATCAAATTATTCAACTCCCGAGTGCTGAGGGCAAGACATTTTTTTGCGTATAAGTTCTACGTATGTATTTAGCACGGTGGCTTTTTTGTACATTACCACTATTATTATTATCATCCTATTTTCATTTTTTTTCACATTGGGAAATAAGCAAAAAGGAACCACTGGAATATCTGTCAAGCTGACAGGCCTAACTGGAAGGCATTGGAGCCTTCGCAGTCCTGAAGGTAATATTCTGTTGTGTCTGATCATGTTAAATGTCAATGGGAAGTGCGGGGGGGGGGCGGTGGTGGGGGGAGGCTAGTGGGGGGGGGGGGTCAAGGATGGAAGGGGAGGAGGTCCCATTCCCGACGTCCGCGCTCACCGTGAGCCGCGTGACGTGACGTGAGCTCGCTGGCAGGCCGGATCTGTCACGGCGTGGCCAGTCTGCCTCTGGGTGGGTGGGTGGCCCGCCCGCCCGCCCCTCCGCCCACTACTCCCGTTACGCGGCAACTCGCACACTCCCTCCCGTTGAGCGGACGCAGCTCATCACCTTACCGTGCAGTGGCGGTTGCCCTTCACGCTTCGCCCCTTGTTAACCCTCGCCCGCCCCAGCCAGCCCGAGAGCCGCCCGCGCTTTGCAAATTGCCAGAGCGGCGAGCGATAGAAGGGAGCGGTGATTGAACGCTTCCCAGATTGAGAGCAACAACAATAACAAAAATGACCCGTATCCGAAGGAGCGTGTTGCTTGACGGCAAGATGCCTGCGTGTAAATTGGCAAGAGATCCGGTGCGCACTCACAAGCTTGCACGTGTCGCGCTGGACGTGAGCCCGTTAAGACTGACAATTTTGCTTTTACACCGCATCGGCAACTAGTCCATGTATCCGCTGTACGCCATGCCTGGCCGCAGTGATGTTTACCTATTATGCTGGCTCCTGCCATCAGTAACCTCAGGGATCCACTGTAATTGTCCCCGTCCTAGCCTATGGTCAAAATTAGGCAATTAACAAGTGTATGCAAAGCAGTGTTGCTGATTTACATGTGGAGAGTGAAATGAGATAACTGTGCTACCAACTGATGAGTGAACATAAACGCAGCCATGAACGTCAAAGGGAAGTTTAAAGGTAGTTTCACATTTTGAGCTGGATTAGAAATGTTGGTTGGAAGATTTACACTCGCAGATGCATGCCAATTTTATGTTGGCAACTTGAATAGCATGGCGTTTCTAGCCATAGTCTAGGCATTAAAGGGTTCAATAATTTTTTGCGTAAAGGCACCACAGCACATTTCATTAATGCGTCCTGTTTAGGCTAACAAGCAATGGCATCTGACATGTTGTTGGTCAAAGTCAACTTATGCATCATTACAAAAATTGTTCAAAAGCCTTCCTTTGTCATTTTGATGCAATGCTCTTGCAAAAGTTATTGGCAATAAGTTTCGCATTTATCTTGACGTTATGTTTCAACACAATTCTGAAGTATGAATGCATCCATGCAATATATATTTTTTTGCATTATATGCCATGATTTATCGTAAAGAAATATATATATATAATTTGTGACCTAATTGGCCATATATTTTTTCTCTAGTAAAATTATACATCTATATGTGTATACAGCTATATATCATAAGTTCAGAAATTGTACAACTTAAAAAAAGCATGCAAATTTTCTGGCAGCTTTATTACAAATTTATAACATTTCACCAACATTTCAGAAGTATGACTTTTTTGCAAAAACACAATTTATACCTACATTCAATTTGAGGCGTGTACAATCTGCATGGTTTGGTCATTACCTCCCACAACACTGATGCCCAATCTGGGAACAACTACATCTTTTTTTTTGCTGATACACCGTCGGAGGAAGTGCTCTGAAACTTTGACCATTTACTCACATTAACCACTTGTACAATGGGGTCTGATTACCGCACGCGGGAATTACGCTCCGCCCTTGGTTGAGAGCAGCTCCCAAACACACCTCTGTTTATACGCAACAACTACAACCGCAACAACAACAACAAAAACCCCATCCATGAAAGAAGTGGCCTACCAACTGGCAACCCCCAGGCAGGGATGCCCATAAGCAAAAACAAAACGTTGCCGCTGCCACGTCCACGCTTGTTACGCGAGATTAGTGTAACACTGAGCGGGCACGCTTGCCCCGACTGGCGCCAACTCGCCGTGAGATGACACACACGGTGCGATGTGAACTCGGCTCATTCCTCCGCCCGCTGCTCATTGCATCAGCTCGCTCGCAGCCAAAGCAAGACACGAAAAAATCATTCCAAGAGGCCAAACAAAAAGAAAGGCGTGTTATTTTCCCAGCCAGTGCATTTTTGTTTGCTTCGAATGCCAATTAATTTATACATAAGTGGAGCAGAAGTGCATTATTAAATTTGAGCGTTCTTAGGTTTGATGTGGCATTAGTTTATTGTTTATGCTTGTTTGTTTTGTTAATTCATGGGTGATGTAATGTTTTTTTGCAATAACATTCAATAATAAAATTAATTAAACATGTTCCGGTGTGTGTATATATAAATTTATTCCATTGTTTTGTTCTTTTACACACACGCACATATACTGTTACATTGTGGAACCGCAAGCGATGACAACAACTTTGGGAGGCCTTTATCCAGCAGTGGATTGATCATGGCAAAGATGATGATGATGATGATACGTTTGACGAATTTATTTGCACTGACAAAATGCACAGTTGCTAGCATTAGACAACAATGTCAAATAAATAGTCAGTAGCCATCACCATTAAACATTGATTATGTGAATGTTTGCCAAATCCAATGGAAGCAATGTTGTGCAGTAAATATCTCTGGGGGAATATGTAAATGCAGCGTAAGCTTTAGCCCCATTGTGTTTTATTGAGTGGCCAGTTGTGTGAATTGATCTGCCCCTGCTTGTCCTTGATACCACATTGTCCGGGTCATTAAAACTCCTCCAAGGTCACTCGAATTAGTCACAACTCACAAACGTGGTAAACAATAATAATAATAATAATAAAAAGTGATACATATTCTCATTGCCATCATCATCATGATGATCATCATATACCAACCTCACGGATGGGTTCTGTGCAGGGCCGTTCTTGTCAACTTTGTAAACTGTCCGAATATAAAACTATTTCCTCTTCGGGTATGTGTATACAAAAAAGTAAAGCACATATATAGTTCAAAAGCCATGGGAAGGGGACAAAAAAAACACCAATTGCTATGTATAACCCATTGCCGGGAGTAACAAATAAATTATCAAAGCTGCAAATAGCCAATGCCCAGATAATACCATGGTCAGATTGCACCATATAGTATGCATAAATATTACATTATGCCATATATCTGTAATAACAGCCATAGAGGGTTCACGTGGGGATTGGCTTGCCGGTCCTGCTTGTAGCCAATAAGGGTTGAGATAGGGACCATGGCCCATGCGTCATCACGACAGGTCATCAGGAGTGATTGGCGTAGCCATTCGGGGCCCCAGCCAATGGGGAGCCGGATGAGGGGCGTGGTCCCGGGATTGACAGGTAACCATCGAGAATGGTCAAAGCTGTCCATGTACGATTGGCTGGGGGAACCACGTGACGAAGGTATTAAGAGCGAGTGGAGGGGAACGATCGGGAGCAGACTGAAACTGACAAGAGCAGGGTCACGCGCGGACGGGGGCTGGGATTGCCACGTGCGCGGTGGGGACTTAGTGCGTGATCTGTCCTCTCTCCGTTGTCTGCCAGCAACGGAGAGTGAGTGAGCAAAGTGTATTGTGGAGTGGAAATAAAAGGACCGATTCTGAATACCGTCTCTGGAAGGATTATTACACTGGTGTCAGAAGTAATTCTGCGACTGTTTGGACGATCGTTAAGATGTCTAAACACCTCAGAAAAAAGAACCTGCCCGTGCCTCTGTCGGAGGAAGAGGCCGAGACGGAGGAAGATGAGCTGTTGGGAGCTACAGCCCTGGTGCCGCCGACTGACGACGCTCGCCTCGACGCCTCTCAGCGTCGACCGCGGGAAGATGCGACCACCGCAGGACCGAGAGACGAATGGCGGCTGATGGCGGAGCAGATTGAGTCGTTGCGCGCAATTCTGCTAAGCCTGGTGACCGCGGTGGCGTCCTCACCAGCCGTGGGTCGCCAGATCGCTGATCAGCTGGACGCCGCGGGAAGGGGTCCTGCTATGGAAGCGGGACCCGCCATTGCTCCTGCCACGCGGGAGGACGCCGTCGTCTTGGGTGGGGCGGCTGCGCCGGAGTCGTCGGCCACCATTTTGGGCGCGCCTGCTACCACGCGGCCGCCGGACGCCATTTTGTCTGCACCGAGCGGAGAGCGGGAACGGCGGCCGGAGACGCCCGCGGCACGCGCCTGCCACCGCGGACATCGCCTTCCACAAATAAAAGAATTTATCACCGGGGGCGATTGGAGTGCTTTTACGTGGCGCTTCGAGTCGGCTTTTAGATCTGTCAACTGGACGGAGGAAGAAGCACTGGGAGCGCTACCTACGCTGCTCGATGATGTGTCTCTGGGAGTCTTCCGCTCCATTCCAGCGTCCAAGAAGAAGACACTGCAAGATGCGTTCACAGAGATGGCGGAATTTTAAGACCCGCCGACATCGGCCAGCAGAAAATTTATGTCGCGTCGCCGGGCACCGGAGGAATCGCCGTTGGCCTATCGGGGGGCGTTGATGGCGATGGCCATGGCCGCCTACCTCGACGCAACGGCCGAGCATTTGGATCCACTCATCCTTTCCCGCATGCTGGAGTTGTCTCAGGAGCTCAACATCTCTCTACCAGTGTGCGGCCACGAACCGCTTTCATCGCGGTGGGTGGCGCGCTGCCTGGACGCTAAGTTTAATCTCAAGCGGTGGGACCAGATGGCGGCGTGGACGGGGAAACCCGAGATCGACGGGCCGCCTCTGGGGTGGTCTCCACGACTGGTTGTCCACTGCTCCGACGACTCGGGCGACGACGACATGCTGGCTGCTGCTGTCCCGCATAGGATTCCGGGCCGGCGGCTGCGCGACCAGCGGGACGACTACACGGCCCGACCGCGTGCGAGGGCCGGGTCGTCCGACCACCGGCCGACGTCGGCCGCGTGTTTTAAGTGCGGCAGACGGGGCCACTTCGCCCGTGACTGCCGCTGCCGACCTCTGCTGTCGCCTCCTCCGCCAAGGGGACATCCATCTCCTCTACCTGCCGCGGAACTGCAACAACCTCGGGCGAGTCGGCACAAATCGGATACCCGGCAGGTCGTGTCACATCACTCATCCACTCGCACTCATTCTTACACTCCTATAGCCGATTTTACTTCTCCTGCTCCATTGACACGCTCTGCTACACAGTGGAAGAAACTGGCTCGCAGGATTGTGGCTGCGGCGTCGGGCTCGTCGACGGTACGTGGTACCATCGACGGCGTTGACGTCCGTATCTTGGTGGACACTGGCGCATCGGCTACCATCATTTCGGATGTAATTTTTCATTTGTTGTCCATTCCTGCGTCGAGAATACACAAGGTTAATGATGTGTGTGTTGCCGCCAATGGGGGGAGCATGGGTATCTGCGGACAGGTGGATGTGCGCATCGCTATCGGAAATATTACCGCCGCAGGACCTGTGTTAATTTCTCGCTCGCTAGCTGTTCCATGCTTGTTGGGGACGGATTTCCTGCGCCGGATGCCGTTGCGAATACGGGTCGACCAGGACTGTTTGGAAATGCCGGGGGGTCGTAGGATGGCGTTCCTGCCTTCCCTGCTGGCCAAGGCGCCTACAGGTAACGCAGTTACTGCTGTAGTTGCGGCTACGGTGGAAGTTCCATCGGGAGCGCAAATGCTCATTCCGCTACGTTACCGAAAACCGCTTCAAATGGGAAGGGGTGCGAAAGGCGTGCTATTATCCCCATCGAATTCCGTATCGAAATCTTTTTCTTTGGCGGCGACACAAACGATTGTGCGCCCAGGTCAGGCACCTTTCATACAGGTCTTGAATGGGGGACCTGATCGCGTTGTTGTTCCGGAGGGATCGGTGCTGGCTCACGCCACTACCGATTTCGCCTCTTGTGAAAAACCGCCGCGCGCTCGGATGCCTGCTGATGGGTCTCCGCATGATCGTTCACAAGAACGTTGGATCGCGGATTTATGCGGAGAGAATTCTTCCTTGTCAAATGACCATAGGAACGCCTTGCGTTCGCTGTTGCTGCAGTACGTTGATGTGTTCAGCAGGAATGATTTGGACCTCGGACGCACATCGCTTTTGTCGCACCATACTGAAACCGGTGCATCGCCACCTATCTGTATGCACCCTCACCACATGAGCCCGGCGGAAAGGGAACACGTGCGTGGGGCGGTAGATGAATTGCTGGCGGCGGATATTATCCCGCCATCCAATAGTCCTTGGGGCGCGCCTGTCGTTTTGGTTAAGAAAAAAGATGGTGGTACGAGGTTTTGCGTTGATTTCCGCCGGTTGAACAAAATCTCGGTAGCGGACGCGTACATCTTACCGAGGATGGATGACTCATTGGATGCTTTATCGGGTGCTAAATTCTTTTCCACCCTTGACCTGTCCTCGGGCTTCTGGCAGCTTCCCCTCGATGACGAGTCAAAACCAAAAACGGCATTCCGCACGCCGCAAGGCCTCTTTGAATTTAATCGGTTACCGATGGGCCTGAACGCGGCTCCGGCCACGTTTCAGCGGCTCATGGAATTGGTGTTGGCGGGACTGCAGTGGGAAATGTGCCTCATATATCTAGACGATATAATTGTCTTTAGCCGCACGTTCGAGGAACACCTCCAACGCCTTGAGACAGTTTTTCAAAGAATGCGTGCGGCTGACCTTAAGTTTAAACCGAGGAAATGCCACCTCCTGCAACACTCCGTCCGTTACCTGGGTCATATTGTCAGTTCGGACGGCGTATCCACTGACCCTCTGAAAACGAAGTGTGTACGTGAGTGGCCCACACCCACTTCAGTGGGTGATGTTCGGCAGTTTATTGGATTCGCTTCCTATTATCGCCGCTTCGTTAAGAACTTTGCGACGTTCGCAAAACCATTACACGTTCTGACTGGCAAAAATCAAAGGTTTAAATGGGGGGCGGAGGAAGAAAGTTCCTTTATGGCACTTCGGGACCACCTCGCCACGGCGCCTACGTTAGATTACCCAGATTTTTCACAGCCGTTCATCCTTGATATGGATGCTAGTGATATCGGCATTGGGGCCGTTTTGTCGCAACGTAAGGATGGGGTTGAGAGAGTGGTGGCGTATGGCAGCAGGGTTCTGTCCCCTGCGGAAACGCGATATTGCGTGACAAGGCGGGAACTTTTGGCAATTGTCCATTTTGTTCGATTGTACCGACCGTACCTGTATGGACGGAAATTCCTGGTCCGCACTGATCATGCGGCTTTGCAATATTCCCTCAAATTGGATCAGCCGTCAGGCCAATTGGCTCGGTGGTTGGAATCGTTACAGGAATTTTCCTTCGATATAACGTACCGAAAGGGAGCCCGCCATGCGAACGCTGATGCGCTCTCAAGGCTGCCGCCAGTTCCTCCGTGCACTTGCCTGACGGGCACGCACCGCTGCGCCGCACCGCCCACGTCGCCCTGCCCGGTTATGGGGGCGATAGCGAATGAGGACGACGCAGGGGCGAAAGCGAAGGAGGAGGACCAGCAGGTGTCGGTGGACACCGATGACACCTTACGGCTGCCGCACGCGGTCTGGTTGCACGAGCAGGATGCCTCGCTGTCTCCACTACGTAAATTGGTTGGGAAACAGAAATCGCAATTGGCGGGCTGGAAGTGGCAGATGTTCCGGGGTAAGTCGGGATTGCTAATGTGTACCGACGGGGTGTCTGACCGACCACGCTTGGTGGTGCCTACTTCGCTTCGCTACGACCTGCTCCGTGCTCTGCACGCTGATAAGTTGATGCACCTTGGCGTCCAAAAGACTGTGGCCGCGATGCAAAAGGATTTTTTTCTGGGCTGGTATGACGGCGGACATCAATGATTTTGTCCGCTCGTGCCATGACTGTGCGAAAAGGAAGCCGCCTCGGAACCACTATGTACCACCGTTGCGTTCCATTGAAGTGTCCCGTATTAACGAATTAGTGGCTCTCGACATTCTGGGGCCGTTTCCCCCATTGGCTAGGGGCAATAAATACCTTCTGGTCGGGGTGGAATATTTTTCTCGATGGCCGATGGCCTGGCCTCTGCCCGACCAAACGGCAGCGTCCATCACCGACGCTTTCTTGAACGGGTATGTCATGGACAAGAGGGCACCTGAAAGGCTGCTCACAGATCAAGGCCGGAATTTCTCCTCTAAATTGCTTAGGGAAGTTTGTGACGCGCTGGGTACAAAGAAAGTTCGCACCTCCCCATACCATCCACAAACAGATGGTATGGTGGAACGATTCAACCGTACCCTTTCCGCTATGCTTTGTCACACGGTCAGTGAAAAGCAAACCGATTGGGACTTGCACATACCAGGCGTCTTGGCGGCATACCGCATGGTTCCGCACACGTCCACGGGATACTCACCGTTTTTTTTTATGTATGGCCGTGAAAATGTTCCACCCATCGATGTGCAACTGGGTACGCCGAGTAAACAACCGTCCCGCTCCCTGCCTGACCACGTGCGTGACTCGCTTGAGCGAGTAACGGAAGCGCGAGAGGCTGCCCGGTGTGCGACGGCCCATGCTCAGGCAAGGAACGAACGGTACGCGCGTCGATCGCATACTCGCATGCCTTGGTCAGTGGGAGACCTGGCGTGGCTCCACTGCCCCCAGGTACCGGCGGGCACATCCCCTAAACTGCACAGGCCATGGCGGGGGCCTGTGACGCTCGTAGACGTTCGGAACTCGCAAAGTATCCGCGTTCAATACGGCAAACGTCGGTGGTATGTTCTTTCCTCGCGACTTAAACCCTATGTTGACGCGCGTGTCGATCCTTCATCCCCAATAGCTGACCTGCCGGGTTCTGCTGGGCCGACTACGCCGCTTGACACGCCCGTTGATCCCAGGGGGGACTGTGTTGTGCCTCCTGCAGATGAACAGGTTCTGAGGGCTGAGGAAGCCCCCGCTGCCCCCCCTCCAACGGGGCCCGCCCTGGACGTGACCAAGCACCAACAACCGACTTCTTCTTCGAGCCTGCCACCTCCTGTCCATCCGGAAGCAAAGCGACCTTGCGCTGGAAGCGGAGAGGGTCCCGCGTCGCGTACGCGGTCGAAATCTCTTCCGTTTCGTTAACGTTTGATCGTTTCGCTGATCCCTGTCGTTACCGCGCTGCAGGGGCGCCCTAATGTATGTTGTGATTTTTTTTATTATTATGGGTGACTGTTTTAAATGTTGTTAGGCGCGGGAACGCCGGTTCACCCTTAAATTGTTAAACGCACCTTGGTGCCCTAATAAGATGTTGCGGAATTGGTTCTTCACCCTTTTCCCAGCCGAGACGGCTAAATTTTTTTCACCGGGGGGGGTTATGTAATAACAGCCATAGAGGGTTCACGTGGGGATTGGCTTGCCGGTCCTGCTTGTAGCCAATAGGGGTTGAGATAGGGACCATGGCCCATGCGTCATCACGACAGGTCATCAGGAGTGATTGGCCTAGCCATTCGGGGCCCCAGCCAATGGGGAGCCGGATGAGGGGCGTGGTCCCGGGATTGACAGGGAACCATCGAGAATGGTCAAAGCTGTCCATGTACGATTGGCTGGGGGAACCACGTGACGAAGGTATTAAGAGCGAGTGGAGGGGAACGTTCGGGAGCAGACTGAAACTGACAAGAGCAGGGTCACGCGCGGACGGGGGCTGGGATTGCCACGTGCGCGGTGGGGACTTAGTGCGTGGTCTGTCCTCTCTCCGTTGTCTGCCAGCAACGGAGAGTGAGTGAGCAAAGTGTATTGTGGAGTGGAAATAAAAGGACCGATTCCGAATACCGTCTCTGGAAGGATTATTACATATCCACCAATAACACACGCACACAATCATACTTTCTTCCTAACAACGACCCATGTAAGCATCACATTTAATATACAAGATCGTGGTCGTCTGTCCGGTAGCATTGCGTTTTGTCGTTCCCATGCACAGGGTCAGTGCAGGTCTGATGGCAGTTAATTTTGTAATGCTCAGAAGATATGAACAATCACTATTATATTGCTCGGCATTGTTATGACAATGCCGAAGATAGGGTGATTGGGATACCTTGTTTAGCTGTAGGGGTAAGAGGGCGTCACACATTTTTTAATGTTTATAATTCCAACGGAATACATGAATTGTTTATAGCCCAGAGCACATCATTTCATGATGAACAGCAACGCATAGAAAAGAATATGTAAAATATAAATATATATGAACACAAACACGTAATGGTGAATACATTTTCCTTTGCTTAAATAAACATGAAGGTGTAGGTGGGAGCAGGTGGCCTGTGGACTTGTTCCAAAACTTCAAGAACAATTATATTGCTACCGAACGTCCAAGCCGTGGGTGATGCTCAAGTGCCATCACGCGCAGGTGGCTGTGTGTGTGTGTGTGGACGGTGGTGTAGCAGCGCTTAGCGCTACGAACCCGGCGACCCGAGTTCGATTCCGGCTCATGGTCAACACCAGTGTGACGATTATTTGAACCGGTCCTGGGCCTCCCCTAGGTCGACTCAGCCTTAAATCAGTACCTGGTGCGGTGTGTAAACATCGCCACTGGGGAGACAAAGGCGGTCGGGCGTGGTGTTGGCCCCCCTTTTACCCCTTTGTGTGTACCGTTCCGGCCTTTATAGGTGCTCGCTAACAGCCCTTGCCCCAACAGTCTGTTAAGGCGGATCTTTGTCTGTCGTACATACAGTAGATGCAGTTGTAAAATAATAACAATAGATGTGTACATTTCATTTTATGTGTCAGTCAAGAAGTGTTGTTGTACATAAATGTAATTGTTTTTATTTAAACCAGGGTAATACGTTGCGTCTGCCGACAACTCGAAATCTATTTCAGGTCAGCTGCATGCAAGAATAAGAATGCGTCCAAGAGAACGTGGAAGAGATGGAGCAATGAAATTGGCTTTTGTTGCAGGTGTTTGATGGCATTATTACAGCACAGGATGGTGGGAGATGGCGGCGGCTTGGGGAGACCTTCGTCCAGCAGTGGATTGACCATGGCTGCTGCTGATGATTATGGTGGTAATGAAACAATGCACAACATCATAAATGTTGTATAGCCTGGCTTCCATTGCCCCTGCAGTTGCACATTTATACTAACTTTGGAATTCACTTCAATGGTTATTTTAACATCAGATTTTGTTGTTGTTGTTGAACGATTGTCTACGTGTAACCGTTCAAGTTAATGTTTTACAGTATCGGGCCGAATGCAAATCATAGTTCCAGACTGTCGGCTTCTTAGCAATGAAACAAAATTGAGACAATTTAAATTCCTTTGTAAATCAACTCTTGGGTGGAGGCCTCCCCAAACTGTGTTGGTTGTGAGAGTTGACTGACCACAATTCACCATACAGGTCAGTGCTGGTTGGTCAAGGGTCGGTGGGCAAGTCTGAGACTGGTTCAGATGTCACTCATCACCGATGTTAGCCGTGGCTGGGAATCGACCACGGATCGTCGGTTTCATAGCATGCGACCCACTGAACCACCGCTTCCCATGCTAAAACGCATGCGTACAATAATTTTGATGAAACAATTAAAGTATTGTCAATTATTAAAAACTAATCTGAATGCACTCAATCTCGTCAGAAGCTAATCAGGATTTTTTAAGCCTGGCTGGCCCTTGGATAGAAGTCTGATTTTGCGTACAAGGTATTGTGAGTTGGTGCTGTGAGGTGGCGTGGAGATGAGAGTAGAGCGATGGATTCTTGAATACATCTGTGCTCAGCTTTGGGTGTTACTCGCCTCATATGGGGTAACGTTTTATGTGGGGCACTCGCGTTTCGTCCCACATGCTGGAAACTCATGAATGGAGCTGGCCGAACTTCCCAATGCAGGACGCTCGTCATCCCTAGAGTGGGAGTGAATCGCCCCAATGAGGCACTCATTTTATCGATGCCAGATGAGTGAGCACCCATGACTAGGAAGTGAACTTGTAACCTTCGCATCGTACGTACGTATGTATGTTGAACTCCATTCGCACCGTACGTAAACAATAATGCTCATTGGAGGTGCTGGTAAGGTGTGCAGCCTAACCGCTGTTGTGCCAATCAAGGCGATTGTTCAAAATGACCGATTTGAAAATTATATTTTTTTGTCCTTATCTCCCCGAATGCTGCACGTATGTGGGATGTGATTGGTGGTGGAGTTGTTAGGGTGTTGCATTAGAAACGCACGCTCCAATTGGCATGGTTAGCTACGTACGGTGTGAAAGAAGTTCAAAATACATGCGTAAACCCTGGCGGCCTAGGTTCGATTCTCACATGCCATGGGCTAAAATCTGTGCGCTTAGATTCCTGAACCGGTTCTGGCTCCCCCTTCCCTAACCCGCACTGGTGGTGAAGTATGGTCAAGCACCTCCACGACCGAAACATTAGAAAACTTACATTGAGAAGTGGATTGACAAAGGGCTGTCATCTTCTTGGTTCTTTCGGTAAAGTCACGTGACTTCACCGAAAGAACCAAGAAGATGAATCCCTGCAGTCACGAAAGCTTTAAATCGAAAATTAAAGGGCTGTAAATAATTGAATAAATAAAACCCCACGTATATGTTAATATACTCGGCCATGGAATAATACTACCGATTTCAAATTATAGCCCAACATTAAAGGCGATGACATGGCAGTGAATAGAATTCAACCCGTTGCAAAAAGTACCATTAACAGTGAAGTTAATAATGTGTGGCAGGAAGAATGGAGAATAAAACCCCGTAGTTTATTAATTATAAACCATTCGGAAGCATTTAAGTCATTAACTTATGTGGGGTTTATTAAAAGTAATGACCATACTTTGCAGATACATTCTCAAATGTTCATGTTCTCATCTTTCAATCCATAAAACGTTATAGGAATGTCCAACATAGGTTGCACTATACATTACTGCTATAAAAATGCCTTTGAGGTTATGCTTTTAAAATGAAATCAATGCACATTTAAGCTTATTTGGCGGAGACATAGAGACTTGGCTTCACAACATGGTTAGCATATGTCAAAGTACTTCTGCGTCATTTTCAACATGTGAGCTACACTGCGTTAGTCAAAACCGTTATGCTGAATTAATTCAGGATTTCTCTATGCAGTTTACTTTGCATATCCACATTTTGTCCTGTGAATTTACGAAGCGGTCTAACTCACACAATATTTCGGGTTCACTTGCTAAGACTCACTCCCACGATCGATTTTTTTTGGGGATCTGGTTTAATATTAAGCTTGACAAATTCGCTGGCAACGAGTGCATACGTTTACGTGGCATGCACAGCCACCACATGCAAAGGCTATTCAATCCGAAAGAAATATGAACAACAATTGTGAACGTTTTGGAGATGTTATGAATAAATTAACAAAATACAAAACAAAACCCGAAAAGGAGTCAAGGAAACGCCCTCCCATCAAGGGAATTGACAGTGACATCAGATATTTTAATTGATAATGAAAAGTAACTTACCAATGCATCCAAAAGTGGAACGTTTTCAATCAGTAGATATTGACCGTGATGATGTATGGACCAAAAAGATGGATTCTGACAAAAAAAAGCGTGAATAAAAACTGAAACTATATGAAAACTCTTTCTGGCAGTAAAAAATGTGTTGCCCAATCAGTTTCAAAGACAATGCAGAAATTATATCAGAGCATGTTTGTGTGCATGTTCACCACGAGAACGTGTGGTTAATGCAGGCTTAATTCCTTGCAAAATGCATCTATTTGGTGTTTGGCCATATTAACACCTGTTTTATTGCCAGAAAGGGTAAAACATATTCTTTGTCTTACTTTACTGAAACGATAAAGAGGCATGGAGAGGGCCAACGCTGGGAATTAGACTTGGAGATAGAAAGGGGAACACGTGGATGAGAGAAGAAAATACACATTATAATTTCACACATCACATCCACCGTTAGAACAGATGATGGCATCCAAAGGAGGAAACACAGCCAATAGGACAACCAACGTGCAGACGAAGTGATGGGGTAAGTCCATGCACAGGACCGAGATGGACCGTGGCACAGTAGGAGCTTGAAGCTACCGCGAGGGAGGACTTCATCCAGCGGCAGATGAATCAGGGCAAGTGGTGATGATGGTGATGATGAAATATTGGTCAAAGATAAAGACACACAATAACAATTACATTTATATAGCGGCTTTTCATAAACGTTCTCAAAGCGCTGGACAGGACACATGAGCAGCAGCAGACACTCAGCATAACAATAATTACATTATAAATACATTTAAAGAATACATTTACTCAAGAAACTAAAACTTTAGCAATGGATTAATGTTGGTAATATCGTCATGTTTCATGCGTCTCCTATTCACTGAATGTTTTGCTTCGCTAAAACTTTGGCAATCTTACACGCATGTGTGTATGTATGTTGAACTTCTTTCTCACCGTTAATAACCAACCGTAATAATCGGAGGTGTGGGCGAGGGACAACAAACTAAGCACAAAAAGTCAGTTGCAAAGAAATTCGTTTTCAATTCAGATTTAAAAGTGCACGGCTCCAGTGGCTTCCTCACATCGGAAGAGCGCGTTCCAGACGGCCGCAGAAGGTCATCTGAAAGCGCGCGATGCGGCGACCGCCGCCTTTGTCCGATGGTTTGGCCAAATTCCGCCTGTGGAGGGCACGACAGCGATTGCCGTAGCTGGCGTGGCTGAGAGTGCAACTTCTCCGAGTGTGTGCAACCCAAACAACACAAAGCGCCGCGGAAAGGGGCAAGAAATGAAAACGCATCGCGGGGAGGGAGCAACTTTTTTTGCAGCACCGCAGTTCGCGAAAGGCGCCCGCTCTAATCACGTGTGCGCATGTGTCCACAAGCATCGTGTTCTAATAAAAATGTTGCACGCGTGAACAAGCCTTAAGAGAGGCGCAGCAGCGGCAGTGCGTGTCTCTGTGTGCGTACGAGAGGTGTCGCAGGCAGTCTCACAAGTGGTCATCGAATCACGCGGGACTTCCGATTGCCTCGTTCGTGTCGTACCGAAAAGCGATCACAAGAACAAAGATCTCCCGCATAGCCGTTAACAGACTGTAGGGGCAGGCACTGTTAGCGAGTAACACCTATGAAGGTCGGCACGGCACACGAGGGGGTGGGTGGCCAACACCACTCCAGGCCGCCTTTGCCTCCCTAGTGGCGATGTTTACACGTCGCACCAGGTACTCATGTGAGGCTGAGTCGACCTAAATGAGGCCCAGGACCGGTTCAGTAATCGTCACCGCTGTTGGCCATGAGCGGAGATCGAACCCAGGTGGCCAGGTTCGTAGCGCATCCCCACGCACAAAGGCAAAGATCACCCGTATAGCCTTCGCAGACTGTTGGGGCAAGTGCTGTTAGTGAGCAGCACCTATGAAGGCCAAACGCACCCGGGGTGTTCTTTTGCTCTCTTCCAAAATTTCATTTGTTTTGGACGCAACCGTGACATCGATACAACTCGCAGCTGATTGGCCACGTGGCTGCTGAAGCCAGCTAAAAGCCATTCAGTCGTAGACGGAGGAAATAATTTCATTGAAGTCGCGTCAGATAAATTAAGGTGCAGCCCTGCAAGTGCCTGCTCATGCCACTCGTGGCATGAATAACCTCCACGAGATCGTCAACTCGAGAGAGCCTCACTCGAGTCTCGAGGGCATTTGGCCTACTCGTCCACCCTGGCCACATGTTTTGTAAGTGGTAGGAGTGCCCGCACTTTCGCCCACACCACACGCGGCCTGCCGCTCGACTACCTGCGGCGTCGTCGTTTATCCTGCTCGGTGGAGAGACGCAGGGAGATTTAAAAAAAATCCTGCCCGTCATTTTAACTGCCACGCCGGGAAATCGAATCGAAACGGGGGGCCTCTAGCTTGAAAGGTCGGATGGAACCGGCGACCAATGTGCTACAACCATTGCATTATGACAACAGAAAGGGTTTCATTCTATAACACTTTAACAAATCGGACATTTAATATACATAAATCATTAGTTATATGTTTTTTATTTTACATTTGTGACACGTTTCCAAAGGGGGGGCGGCTGGGAAGGGAGATGGGGGGCACTACCCATTTGCTTCCTCTATGTAAGCCCCCCGGTCAGCAGAACAGTCCACTCCGTGCCGAGCGACAGGGACTGCGACTTCAAGTACTCACCTTTGCTGCATCCACGCGGCTTAATGTGTGATGAGAAATGGCATTCGAGTCGTCGACTTCCTTGAGCTGCATGCATGCAAACCGTTAGGGCAGCGGGCGAGGCTTGCCCCTGAACAAGGCTCAGCTGCAAACGATTACTCGCGGCCTGATGAGACGACGCCCCACTTTGCCCAAATCACAACTGTGCGAGATCGGGCGGAAAAGCAGTAAAAAAATAAAAATAAATGTGGCTTAATAGCGGAGTTCCTAGCTATCAGATCACTTTGATACACTCTATCCCCAAACCACAGCAGCGTGCTTAGATTTCTGCGGTGGAGACGCATTTGCAGTCTCCGGCTTGGAGACTCCTGCTCGTCACGTGAGGGGGCGATCGTGCCACCGCCACCGCCACCACCACCACCCAGGCATCATCCCTCAGGTGGCATTCCCACCGTCTTGACTACAACCCCAGCAGCGCGGGGTACGATCCAGCCGGTGAATCATCATCATCGACATCAGCCATGATCAACCCACTGCTGGATGAAGGCTTTCCCTAGCTGTTGCCATCTCTCACGGTTCTGAAATATACTTTGAGAAAAATTTTAAAGTTGGATTATGCATAGGGATCACGAGTAACATTTCAGATTGTGTTCAATAATTGTGGTCTGTTTTGTTTGTTGTTGCCAGGTTTCCTCACGAGATGAAGTGTTTTTGTTTGAGCGAAGATGTCGATTCATTGCAAAATATAGGCACATAATCAACAGCAGAGTCGGTGAAACTGGGTTTTTAGTTATCCATACTGTGTAGGATTTTTCACGTTCGTGCCTTGAAGCTCAACGGTGTGTTTTCGAGTCGTACTGCGTGCTGTCCGGCACGATGACCGACGTTTCAAAACATCAAACATCGTGCCAAACAATACGCGGTTTTCAATTGAAAACACAGACATTAATAATCATCTGTAAAAATATGAGCTATTTATTAACTGCTTCGGCATTTGACTCCAACTGCGCTCATTGTTGTTAGCTTGTCTGTACAGTATTTTAATCGTGTTGATCGACTTTTTAATCGTCCTTTAATGGTGTTTTCAATCGTGCTTCGCGAATGTATTTCCTCTTTTACTTATTTGCCCCAGGAGCGAGACGTTAACTACCTCGCTGGGTATACAGGAGGTCGTGGGTTCAATCCTGGCCCTGATGCCTGCTGTATATTTGGAGTTTGCATGTCTCTCTACCCGTGGTCCCATGGCTTTTTCTCCAGGTCCTTCGGTTTTTCACTTCACATTTAGAATCGAAATGCATTTAGAGCATGTGGCTGCTATGCTTTTTTACGTGATAAGCGACTCCATTGGGCTATCATTTATTGCTCGGTCGCTTCTGAAAAAGAGTTGCATAGCCTAGTGGACCTTTCCTGGTAAAAGCAAATGCATCAATACGTTCATATATGTTTCACTTCCTTTATATAGTCGTATCTAGAAATGTTAGAGGCCTAGCTATGTATGAATGAATCGATTAATCTAGGTTGTCTATTTTCACAACACATGTATTGAATCGTGGTCGTAATATCAATGTATCACATTCGTTGTATACAGTAGATTCATATTACCTCTACAGCTAGAATCGGCCACTACATTCACCACACTGACGATTCTTGAATCAAATGTTGGACCCTGAATCATAACAATTCAATTTTTCGCCTGAGGTGAATCGTTACGCCCTACAAAAGACATTATCAAGCGAGTAATTCAAAGTGTCTAATTATTTTGCATGGAAATTTGAATATAAAAATGACGATTAGCGAGGTGCAATTTTACGAAGATAATGTTTTTTGCTCATAGCTACCTGAATTAAAATACAATTCAAATATAAATCGTTTTAATGAAATAATATCAAACAAAAATTGCTTCATTTTGATTTAATATGTGGTGAGGGACATCAATTAATGTATTTATCTTTCCAAATCAACACTGTCTTTTGTCAAGTCTCTACCACCAACAACACCAAAAAGATTGCAATGTGTCTGAGCCGACCATCCAATTTTGATGAGAACCTGCGAACCAATGTCCCTTTCGGAAATGTATTATATTTTGTCAGGGTAAAAAGGCGATCCAAAACCAGCCAGGGCGGTTCAACTGCACAGTCGGTGGACGTCGCGCTCAACTTGAGCGAAACCTTCGCATCTCGGGACACAAACCTGGTGAAAACAAATCACAATTGTTGAATAAATCTCTCCATGTTAAATGTTTCCCTCTGTGTGAACACGGCCCGTAATGTCCACAGATGCACCGTTACAGAAAATGATCCAGCGTGTACGGAAAATGTACTTGCATTTTACATTTGTATAATACTCTCAATACAATTGTTCTTTCACACGCGTACGCTCTGTTTTTTTAGCAGAGTGATTTATTTTTATTTTCTTACATTGGACGAAGGGAAAGTAGGGAACACGCCCGGAGGACGTCCACTGCGGAGATGGATCGATTAAGTCAGCTCGCGTGAAGGGGCGAGATGGATTGTTGTGTGACCGTGAGGAACGGCGGCGAGATTGGCAAGGCTTTCATCCAGCAGTGGATAAATCATTGCAGATGATGACGATGATGGTGTTGCATTTTCAGAATTTTAATTATCAACAAGTAATGTGGTAAAGGTCCTTTGAAATGTGATCGTGTGCAAGCAAGCAAAGTTTACCTATCCATTTCAAGAATGGCTTAAGGTTTCCATGGTGTTAGCAACAAACTTTCGTAAGAGTAAAATACCTAGAAGTCTTTTCTATGGATCTCTCTCACACACCCACAGATGTACATTTTTGTGTATAGCTACCCCAAATGTTATTAATCTGGATAATATATATATAAAATTAATATTCAGCACAGGCACTCTCAAACAGACACATAATTACTTAATGGCTAGTTTTAAATTACATATGCAGGTCCACTTAATAACACGCACGCATAGGTATATAAAACGGGAAGTCAAACCAGAATAGGATATCAAAGTTACACACAGTCTCGCACAAACACGTTTATTGTTCAGAGCATTAGTGTCTGATGCATATGCACTTACATTATTCTACTCCACAACTGGTACTGTATGTTAACTGCATGAGAATAATTATGGTAAAGGGGTGGGCGAACATTTTTAATGATGCACTCTGACAACTTTAAAGAACATCCCTGTGTTGCGTGAGATCCCCAACAATCGCATGTCGATGACACATCCTGTCAAAAAGCAGGACAGCAGATAGGTTTATGTGCACATACTTTGAGTGTTGTCTCCATATCGGCATGTTTTGGGTTTTCCATTAAGAGACTGCCCAAACGGTCTTTAGAAACTATGCGCATGGAGTATTTGGCTGCTATTAATTTCCACGTGATAAAGCCACATCGTTCAGCTATCATTTGTGGCCAGGTCGCTTCTGACAAAAAGAGTTATATCGCTCAGTGGGCCTGACCTGGTAAAATAAAAATGGGAAAGATGCTCTTGAAAAAGTGACCAATTTTTTGGAAATATTATTTATAACCCTCCCAGCCACGTGACGGATTGCAATGATTTATGGTCATGATTCGATTCAAGATTCCAACAACTTTTGTCTGATTTGTAATATGACAAATTCGTGCAGATTGGTATTCACAATTGTTTCTAAATGTACCACTAGCATATCATGTGCATATACATCACAACGATACTGGATTCCTACACACAATTGAATGCATGTATCACAAGTAGGAGAATCAATTTCAATCGATTAGTCGTTACATTGCTTGCATCTGTGCCCTCTTTTCATCTTTTTTTGCTACAAAATTTACTGCCCAACATGAGTTACTTAACATAGTAAAACAACTCGTGTTCTTTTGCCACGGCTGTAAAACTGTGGCTTCGGACAGATGGGATTGGTTTGTTACAAAAAGAGCAATCACTTTGGAACTTGGCATCAGTACACACAAACAGTGCATGTAGCGTCATCACTGGGAAACGAACACCATCTTCAGAGGCTGTGACTCAGGCTCTTTAGTCAACAATAGAGGCACCTTTCATGCCACGTGCACTGAGAAATTTCCACAAAGCGCATGAAATGTTGATCTCTGAGGTCTACACTGTCAGTTTGGTTTGCGTGATCTCACAGCGCGAGCAGATTGCTCTAACTCTGGGCTAGAGCTCGATTTTTTTTGGCAAGCAAAAAAGACGGAATTTCTTCCACCAAATGATAGGGCACCATAACATATTAGCCACTGCACTCTCTCTGCTATCTCGCGAGGCTGTGCAATCATTTAATAAAATGAGAATTAAAAAAATTGCATTATAGTTTAATCACGTGAGATAACGTACAATTAACCCAAAAAATATGTTCTTAATATAAGTGACATTTTTCAGTAAAAGTATGCCAGTAACACTGTGTTATTGTGTACAATACGTCAGAATCCCTACAGGAGCTTATGAGATATTGCCGAAATGCTATAGGATTTATTTTTGTAACAGTTCTCAGGAGAGAATAGGTGAAAGGGTTAAGTATGTCATATTTTAAACATTATTGCTCTGCTCCTGTTGATATAAAAAAGTAAACCAGTTTTATAGCCTTCATATAAACTCCAGCAGATAGTAATAGAGTAATACTTTTAACATTTTTCATAGACTTACATTCGTTTTTTTTTCTAATTTTACCACGTGCAAAAATGGCTTGAGAATTGCGAACATGCCAAAACGACACTTTTAATTCGACTATACGGTTAAATCATCCATCCAATCGTCTTACGGGATCACTGTGCAACATTCTGCATCTTGTATGCTGCTTCAGCATTATTAGATCATGTAGACAGCGAAAATAGCCATCCTTCATTGAGCTGCAGACCACACTTCGTCTTCGTGCCTGTCCGCCACGCTGCAGTTTACAAGTTCCAATTGTTTGCCGTTAGAAAGGCGAGTAAGGGTCACATTGAGAGCAGCATATTGCTTCTGGGTTTGAACACACACTACCCGTAGCGCATCCCGAAGGCTTGCAGAGTTCAGACAAGCCCAAAGGAATTCTTGAGAAAGGGCTCTGCAGTCCGCAAGGCTATATTTAGCTTTATAAACCCCCCCCCCCCCCGGGGAGGAGTGCTGAAGCAATTGGGGGCTTAAAGCCCTTTGTTCCTCACTGCGTTAAAATTCCAAAGCTCTGATCAGAGGTTTTACACATCCATCCGCAGTGGGTTTCATAGTGTTTATATATGGCATAATGAGTACCCCACCCCCTCCCACCCCTCTGTTTTAACTGCAGACACTCAGAATAAAAGTCTTTCGTGCAAATTATAATTGCACGCCACTGTGTGCCTGCGACTGAAATCGCCCGGCGATGCGCCCGATCTCGCCACGTCGCAGAAGATGAGCAGAGTTGAGAGCTCCCGTGTCGTGGTCGTCGTCTCTTCAATGGGATGGGCCACCGCCGTGTGCAAAGAGTCAGATCTTACATGGACGTTGCGGGGCAGTTAGAGGGTCGTGGAGCAAAACAACAACAACAACCACACCGTTCTTTCTGCCTTCGCTTCGCCTTCATCGACAAAGCACTGGCCACCATAGTGAAATATGGTCAAATGTATATCTTACTGCCCAGCAAGGTGTGGGGCGGCCTTCATCCAGCAGTGGATTGACAAATGAGCTGTGCATGTACAATCGTGCGTATATTTCTTTAATTTGTGTACTGTATCTGAATAAACGCACGCTGTTGTTCGTCTCTGGAGGTGACATTCCTAATGACATTCTGTGACCTGCAAAATAAACTCTACTCATACTGACAATGGACACTGTACATTTTTTGACATCCGAGAAGAGGAAGTTAAGCCCGCCGTCCTGACTGCTTCCACGTGTGCGTAGAGTATCCCGGTGCATATTTGGAAGAGGGAGAGCCACCGAGTGACTGTGTCAAAGCCTGCTGGCGGTGTCTAGATTCCCCACAAGCGGGTGGGAAAGGCCCTCCTTAGACAGACGCCGGGCAGTTTACCAAACCTGGCTGGATGGGAAAAATCGATTTGTTACTATTAAACGCTTTTTATTTGATTTTAACAGGTATAAGGCCCACTGAGTTCTATTTTCAAAAAAGCGACCTTGGTCATACATGATAGTTCGACGAGGTGGCGATTTATAGCCGCCAAATACTCTAAACGCATGTTTCTAAATGTGGAGGGAAAACCAGAGGACCCGGAGAAAATCCACGACCTTCTGCATCACAGGCGAGATAGTTAACATCTCGCCACTTTGGATCCCCTATCTATCTATCTCATGACAGGGGCTTTCCATATTGTCTCTCTCACGGAGAGTCCCGTCCACCTGCGAACAAAGATCCTTCGTATAGCCTGTACCAGGTTGCAGGGGCAAGTGGTGTTAGCAAGCACCTATGAAGGCCGGAATGGCACACGAGGGCGTGGGTGGCCAGCACCACTCCCGGCCGCCTTTGTCTCCTAATTGGTGATATTTACACACTGCACCAGGTACTCATTTGAGGCTGAGTCGACCTAGGAAAGGCCCAGGACCGGTTCAGATAATCGTCACTCGTGTTGGCCGTGAGCGGGAATCGAACCCGGGTCGCCAGGTTTGTAGCGCAGCGTAGCGCTCACCGTTACACCACCACTCCCCCGCCACCTGCTCACACTGCTCCACCAGCGGATTGGTTTCATTCCACTTTCCTCCTTCCATCTACCCTTGCAAAATCACCTCAATCATTATGTCGCCAGTTGACCCTCCTAGGATATGTCATACGAGTGACAAATGGAAGCAGAAAAATATATCCACATTAAAAATACGAATTTATTCAAATGACGGTCCCGTTCGCCATGTATATTTTTAAGATGAATGCAACATTTAGGAGGCTATGAAATTCCTTTGTATGGTATTTTTAAGCAATAAAATGCGCCTTAAAAAAAAGAATGTAGCATAATATTAGGCGCAGCACATTTTTTTCATTCCATACCACCGGAAAACCAAAAAAATTTGGTTAAAACAAAAAAGGGATATTCCAAGTTATTTTTCGAAGGAATTGAACATTTAATTTCAAATTCAGCTGTAGCTACCCAGCACTTGAAAAAGCCTTAGATACAATTACAATAGCAAAGTAAATGCTGTATTATCAATTAGCACCTCAATACTGTAAAAAAAATGCCAAAGGACAAAATGTTACATGAGCAGAAACTTAACAACATATTAAAGTTGAGGAAGAATTCAAGAGGGTAACAAAAGACAAGTGGAGATCAGCCACACGCAAATGTACTGGCGACCAAATGCACCTCATATTCTGGTGCGGAGTCAAAACACCCCGATAAAGACTTCTCAGCTGATCGTGTGTGGACTTCCAGAAACTGCCAATTATTTGCGGGGAAAGTATAAATATTGGTGGGGGGATACAGAGGGACACGTGGTCTCCTCCGCAGGCATTGCCTTGTGCAAGAAGCCACTTAATGCGTGTTTATTATTGTTTCAACAAAACTAAAGAAACACGGCACATAAATAAGTGTACAGCGCTGGGGCATAAATCAAGAGGGGTGCGTTTTTTTAACTCTAGAATATCATTGACAAAGCGATGTAGCACCAAATACTAATGTGATAGGGTCGTCATTCAATGCCCAGTCCCGAGTTTAATCGGCTAACTGTGTTTGTTGTGGCTTACAGTACATTGCAGTGCTCATTACATGTGTGTGTGTTCTTTTTTATAGTGTCAAATTTTAAACAATACCTTAGCATGACAACTCTGAGATAATATTGGGAATAATATGATATGTAATTTACAATATTATATTTGCACTTTGAATGTATCTTGCTTTGCTTTGAAAACTGGATTCTGTTAAAAATGCTGTGAATTTTTATCTCAAGGTCATCATTATTGCAGTTGATTGATTTATTGAATTCACAATTTAGTTTCTTATTTTTTGTATAAAATTCGTTACTTTTGGATCTCCGTCAATCACTGCTGAATGAAGACCTCCCCAATTCCGTATATCAGCCATGGGGATTGTTTTACCACACTTCACCATGCTGGTCAGTGTGGACTGGTGAAAGGAGATGCTTGCGACCAGTGCAGATATCACGTGTCACTGACATCAAACGCAGATTAACAGGTTCCGACTGCAATGTGCAGATTAACGCGTGGGCTTCGCCTGTGCAAGTGACATGGCTCAAATCGCAATGTGGACTTTTTCTGTTAATTTAGAAGCCCTCCTATTAATTTGATTTTAAATGCCTCGGTAACCAAATTGGCAGTTGCTTTTACTGTGCAACATATCGGAGTGTGTCAGATCGTGACAGGTTTCTTTTTTTAGCAGAACTGAATAACCTTACGGGTTTATGTTAGAAATCCACTGAACGGCCAAAGTCTATCTCCATTTATACACCACTGTAAATTAAACAAAAAACATGATGTGTAATACCTTCAATGCATTATCCGTCAGGAATAACACCATTTAACATTTTTATTTTCTAATTTATTGATTTTAAAAAAACGACATTCCGGTGAAAAGAGCGAATAATGGGAAGATCTTCTTGTGAGGCTATATTCACGACAATTTTTTTCACAGCACGCGGGGCTTTGAATCAAATTAAATCAGCACGTGGGAAATCGCTACATGCCCAGCGAGGCCCTGCCATGGATTTGGAGACCTGCGGTTGTGCTAAGGTGAGTCTTTGAAAGGATAAACTCAGCACCACTTTGATAGCCCCCCCCCCCCATGATTTCTTTGAATTTGTGACATGTTGCTACTTTCCCGGAAGTGGATAATCCTACTGGGCAGTGGATTTTTTTGTGGAAAGGCTCGTGCCCAAATCGTATTATCGAGGGCGGTGAGGTTTTTTTGCACCGCATTAATTTGACACTGAGCCGCCAATATCATTAAAATTAAGAAAGAAATCAAATCAATTGTAAAATTATCTGACATCAATTGAAAGTAGCCGGAATATTATTGAATCCGAGTTTCTTTTGAGATGTTTTGTTATTAAATTTAGCTTTGCGTTTTTTTTTACTTTCACATACTTCGTTCGAGATTAACTTAATTTGGATTGATTAAGTTTTTTACGTAAAAAAGTGAAAGGTGAAAAAAGATGAAGACAAGTATATATTATATCGATACTATATTTAAAGTCATAATAATGTATATCCCTTTGTCAATCCATGGCTTGATAAAGGCCTCTCCATACTGTCAGTTGGGGGGATTTTGACCATACTTCACCATGAAGAGGAGGGGGTCCCAGGACTTGTTCAGATATCGCCACTGACGTTTGGCTGAGAATGACAATATTTCAATTGCTAGGTTCATCATTGGCACTATGTCTACGCTTGTTTTACCCAGGTAAGCCGAATTGAGTCTCGTGACTCTTTCTCAGGAGGGTCTCGTCAATGACTGCTCAGGATAATACCAATTGAGTAATTTGGGGTTTAATTTTCCGAATTTGGAAAGTTTGCACCGTGACGTGAACACACAGTGGCCTACTCTTGCGAATGACACCATGGGATCTAGAACGTGTACTATGAAGCATAGTTAATGGAAAATAATTATTACATTTTATATGGAGCCGTTCATGCAAATCTTGTTCTCACAACGCTGTACAATACAACAGCAACAACAATCAGATATATATTGCTCTTCGCAAAAACACATAGCACACCCAAACCAAGGTCAACTTATTTAAAGGCCATAGTCATCACAAAGGTGTTATAAATTAAACTTAAATCGGGGAAAGGGACTTACGTGGACGAACATGGAGCCGTGAGTGACTTCGACACTGTGGGAGCTGCAGATGCGACGGCAAGGTTGGTTTAATCAGGGCGGCCCTCTGCATTCTGCGAAAGCGCACCAAACGCGCAAGGGAAAGTATCAACAGTTTGCATTTGGGAATGTGACAACGAATGTGGGATTATCCATTGACGAAAGATAATTCAATCGTCGGCGGTGCCGAATTCTGATGTCCAAAAAAAGCAAGTGGGCATATGCAATCATTATAATATCTGATCAAAAATCTGCTCATTAATGCTCATATTGATGTTCTGCTAAAAATATATATCTTATCGCTAATATCAGACTCAAGTTAAACCAAATGCATTACAAAGAGGAACATGAAGTAATGATGCTACCTTTCTTTACGGGACAATTTTATTACATATTGGATATTTTATAGGTAAATAAATATTGTTGGAGGTCTCCCCCGTCTAAGAGGGCTATTGACGTACTGGAAATGTACAATATATTGTTCTTATAAGCAGCAAGCAAGAGAAAGTATTTATTTTGGGGGGTGAGGGGGGGCAAGAGGCCCATCTATTAAACATTATCTAATGTAGGGCCACGTCAGTATCTTCAAAGATATCGATACCACTCAGCAGAGGGATGCGTGTTATTTTGTTTTGAGCCCCAAATGTTGGAGCGGTGGCATACAGGGCACTATAACGGGGCATTGCCGCAGCGGAGTTAATTTTGTAATGTTTCTTCTCTGTCCAATAATGAATCCATATTAATGAAAGCTACAGGCAATTTGAATGCAGTCACTTAATTGCAAAGTAGTTTTTTCTATATTTCGGCTAGTTATGCTGTAAATTATTAAATGTGAAGGGAAATCTAAAGCTGATTTCAATCACTGCATAGGTAATGGTAGTGATACGTTGACATGGCAATAATCGTAGTCTATGAGAATTAGTAATGTGTAAAAAAAAATCTGCTTAAACAATGCGGTGATTTAAGCGTGTGTGCATTATTATTATTTGTTTTGGCTTTTGAACTACATCATAACGCTTAGGTTTTGTTCTTGTGATAAACACACATTTTTCATCACATGATTTGACAAAACCATGATGAATATAGTTTAATTATCTTTTCATGTGTGTGGTTCATTATGTAGCCATGTGTCCATTTCTCCTTTCTATATTACTAATATTTGTTATCTTTGCCCGTGCAATATGGAAAATATATTGGATGGAATATGATGACAAGCAGGGAGCTTGAGTGCAGTGGCTAGCGTGCTGCGCTATGAACCCGACGACCTGAATATGATTCCCAGCCACGGCTAACACAAGTGGTGAGTGATATCTGAACCAGTCTCAGACTCAACAACCGACCCTGCACCAATCGGCACTGACCAACATGGCTAAGTATGGTCCAACAATCCCCATGACATAAGGAAGCCTTCATCCACCAGTTGATTAACAAAGGGCTCTAAATTAATATTATTGTCTTAATATTTTACATTACTCTGCTTATTTACCTTGCCTTTCATCAGCATTATTATTATAATCATCAGCCATGTCTCTCCACTGTTGGATGAAGGCCTCCCGATGTTGTTGTTATCCTGCAAGGTCCTGCAATGCCACAGTCATATTCGCCTTTGCACGATGGAAAATACATTGTATGGAATGTGATGACACAGCCAGAGGTAAACAAATGATCAACACCGAAACAATTTAATGAAACGCAAATCCAATACAAGCTTTAACATGTTTTACAATTTCAGAAAGCACAGCAATTTTTTAAAAACTGAAATTTTGTCCATTCACGCATTGTTTTGCAGCAGTAAAGGTTAAAACAATGAGTGGCACAATTTTGTTTTGGTGGTAGAAAATATGCTGGCAGTCACAAATAAAAAAGAAAATAATAATAAAACAAAGATGTTGTCAGGCCCCCAAGAGAAATAAATAATGCAGGATAACACTTTCACCTAAGGAACGATTTTATTTTCTCAACTTCCACCTGTATCAACATTTCATTGGACAGTTTTTTCCCCTCAAAATCGCATCAGCTCTCAGCTGCCAGACAATACCCCTACGTATCAACCTCACGCCACCCGCTACATCGTAAAACCACAAATCGGTCTGCTCGCAGCAAAAAAAAAGGTGACTTCAGTTCATGCCACTTTCCATGCCATCTCCATCATCGTCCTCCCGGGCCGGTGAAGTTATGGGCAAAAGGGTTAAGGCTGGCGCTCTCTTCCCCGGGAAAGGAGCAGCTAAAAAGACTTTGACAGCGCGCGGGCTGGCAGGCTCTGAAGTGGGAATTCTCCAGGCGTGTGCGTGGCTCTGGCGAGCTGTGGCCCCCCGCTGACTCCGCTGCATCTGTGCAGACTTCACAGAAGCTCGGCCGGCTTTGATCTTCCCATGCAATGCACTGTAGCGGCAAACGGCTTCGCCGAGGACGAGCGGCAATTCAAAATAAAGAGAGCAGCAGCAGCACACATACGTACAAAGACAAATATCCCTCCCGTATAGCCTTAACAGATTGTTGGGGCAAGTGCTGTTAGTGAGCACCTATGAAGGCCGGCACGGCACACGAGGGGGTGGGTGGCCAGCACCACGCCCAACCGCCTTTGACTCCCCAGTGACGATGTTTACACATCACACTGGGTACTCATTTAAGGCTCAGTCGACCTAGGGGAGGCCCAGGACCGGTTCAGATCATGAATCGTCACCGTGAGCGGGAATGGAACTCGGGTCGCTGGGTTTGTATCGCAGAGCGCTAACCGTTGCATTGTCGCTTCCCACACATGCTTAAGTACGTACACACACACACACGCCCGCGTGTGTGTGTGCGTGTGTGTGCATGTGTGTGTACAGAGAGTGAGAGAATGAGAGAGGAAGCAAGAAAATGAGATGCAGCCCCATCGTGTTGGGGCGGTGGGGGCGTTTGGGGCTGGGGTGGGGCATACTGGGGGGCTGAACCCCGACCCCTGCTGCAGACTCATCCCCGTTTCTAAGTCGAAAAATTTTGGTACAATATTTAACAACAGTGGCAATTTCTGTTTTCTTTTCTTAAGCCTTTTTCTCATATCCTCATACACATAATGGCAACAGAATGGTAGGCAAAGAAAGCGTATTGTCACTCATTATGATAAGCATTTAACAGTTGTTTAAAGTGAGTTTTTGCATGTCTCCCTTTAACCAAGGTCACCTTTTAGTTTTTACGAGATGATTATATATATGTAGGCACCATGACAAGAGATCCTACCCTGTGTAGCCTCATGGAATACTGAGGAACAGTTACGCGGGCGAGCACCTCGAGATATCGCCTGTCAACGATTTTGGCCATAGCCTCGAAACCTGCAGTAGTTGGCCGGGTCCATGGCACATCGCACGAACCACTGTGTTCCTCCCCTCCCACACACACACGCACGCACACACACGCACACACACACGCACACACACACACGCACACACACACACGCACGCACACACACTCGCACACACACACACGCACACACACACACGCACGCACACACACACGCACACACACACGCACGCACACACACACACACGCACACACACACGCACGCACACACACACACACGCACACACACACACACGCACACACACACGTACGCACACACACACACACGCACACACACACACGCACGCACACACACTCGCACACACACACACGCACACACACACACGCACGCACACACACACGCACACACACACGCACGCACACACACACACACGCACACACACACGCACGCACACACACACACACGCACACACACACACACGCACACACACACGTACGCACACACACACACACGCACACACACACACACGCACGCACACACACACGCACACACGCACGCACACACACACACACACAGACGCACACACACGCACACACACACGCACACACACGCACGCACACGCACACACACGCACACACACACACAACAACAACCGCCATTCGCCACTAAGTGGCGTTGACGCCACCACGACTCTTGTGCCAGGCCATGTGCACCTCGAGGCCACGTGAAGTGTCGAACGCCCGCTGGCAGGAGGTCACGGGGCAGACCCAGGTGCCACGGGTCGACTGACTAAGATGACCGAGATGACTGGCTGATGCACCACCTGTGCCCCCTACTGTGCCAACTTGCTGTGCTTTAGCCACTTGGCGCTCCGCTCGTTGTTGTGAGCGTCGCTCCTCCGCCCTCCGTTGTTGTTGGAGGGCGACTGCCTCCAACTGCCCAGCAGCGTCCTTCACGAGCCTCCTCCACAGAGGCTTGACACCGCTGGTACCAGTCATCGGCAAGTACACTCAGCTCCACGTCCTCCTGTAGCACATCACTCCATCTCTTCTTTAGCCCGTGCCGCGCCCGTTTAGCCCCTTCGATCCGGCCGAACAATAGCTGTTTAGGCATGCGGTGGCTGGGCATGCGGGCTACATGACCCAGCCAACGCAACCTTGCCAGCCGGAGTAGCTCACCGATGGGACTTTGCCCAGATCTTTCAAGGATTTCTGAGCTCCTCACACAATCCTGCCTGGTTAAACCCAGGGTGGATCGTAGGCAGGTCAGCCTAAATGTTTATAACCGGCGCAGATGCTCCATTAGGGGGGTCCACGTTTCGCAAGCGTAGAGAAGGGAGGGAATTACTGTGGCCGAGAAGTCCTGAAGCTTCGTGCGGAGCGACAGACCAGGTAGCTTCCACACAGCGTTATGCAACCGATGAAAAGATACTGCCGCTCGACTGATTCGGAGTGAGACCTCTGCTGTTAAACTGGAGCCGGTCATAAGCACACTGCCCAGGTATGGGAACTCTCCACTCTCTCCACAACTGCCCCATCACCGATTGGGAGTTGTGGTGGTGGAGTGGTACAAAATACTCAGGCAGGTGCTTAGTTTTGGTGGGGCTGATGGTAAGGCTTAAACACGCACACGTGCACACACACACGCAAACACACGCAAACACACACACACGCGCACCCGTGTACGGCGGGCACAGACAGCAAAAGGCACACAAGCAAACGTGAGGCAGAGCGAGGAGCCAAGAGGAGAGACTTGCGAGATCCAGTGTGGTGGTGGTGGGGGGGGTGCTGCCTCTGTCCAATTCAACAAAGGGTTGCATCATCATCACACTCGCATTCTTTCACGGTCACGTGCACCATCGTCTTCAGTGGCACGTGATAGGCCTTCACGGAGCTCCGCTTGAACAATAAACGAACAGAACTGCGTGTAGTTGTTGCGGAAGGCGCTCTCAGTGATCGATGCACGTGGGTAGGGTGCCACGGCGACGAGATGTTAACTACCTCGCCTGGTACACAGGCGCTCGTAGGTTCAATCCCCCGACCGTGACGCCTGCGGTATATTTGGAGTTTGCATGTTCTCTCTCCTCGTGTTCGCGTTGATGTATCTCCGGGTCATCCAGTTTTTCCCTCCACATTAAGAAGCATGCGTTTAGAGTATTTGGATGCCATACATTTCCACGTGATGAGCCACTTTGTTGCACTATAAATTGTGACCAGGTCCCTTCTGAAAAGAGCTACATCGCTCACTGGGCCTTAACTATTAAAATAGTTTTGGTTTAGGGTATATATTTTTTGTTTTTGGTGTAACCCAATTTGCTTTGGGAATTAATCAATACAATCAACAGCTTCATCGTATCTTAATAAGCATATATGAGGAAAGAGTACGTAGCATATCATCGCCGTGAAAAGATCTTGGACAATGTGAATGTGTGCAATTTGCGTCGACGAGAATTCACGACGTGCGATGTGTTTGGGGAATGCAGACACCATAAATAATAAATCAATGCATACTTTGAACAGGAATACAATTTCTTTCTTTTTATCCAGCCACACAAGTGCAAGTCAAGCCCTGTAGAAACTCACAGCACATTTTCTGTCACTATCGGTGATAAACATAGCATTAAGTGCATTCATACTGATAATAATAACGTACAACTCTTTGTCAGTCCACTGCAGGATAAAGGTCTGCCCATGCCTCGATGGTTATGAGGGTTGTTTAATTATTCTTCACTATGCTGGTCATTGCACGTTGAAGGGATGTGAGTGGTGCAAAACCGGTTCAAATGTCACTCACCAATGGCGTTAGACTTAGCCAAGACTTGAACCGAGGTCACTGGGTTCATGGTGCAGGTTGCGAGCCACTGCCGTCACCACTCCACCAATTAATTCATATATGAGAATTGAATTAGTCTTACAATGATTGCATCGTTAGTACGAACAAGGTCTGTAATGCTGCAGCAATTAAAATCGATTCCTATACTCGCAATACAAACATAATATTGTGCAAAACTATTATTTTACGATTTATGCAAATTGCACCACGCAAGTGGTATGCTAATAATGTTACACTTGGGCTCACAAAGCAAGCGAGGCCTGTACAGATGTGACGCAAATGAACCTATGAGAAACAATACAAGTAAGTTGGTAATAATCGCACAAAAACGAATGCTTCTGGAACAAAAATCGCTTCTGCTAAATCGCAACGATTCATCGAATCTCTTGGAGGTGTTGAATCATTCGGTGACTATTAATAACATGCGGTTAAAAAAGGCTCGTACGACTGTGTTATTAGAATGAATTGTACAAGCGACAATTATAGAACCATGGGCACGTCTTAAATCTCAATAATCTGAATTGCGTGAGATGCGTATCCCCGGTTTCTTTTTTTTACTTTAAAAATATTTCAGATAACAGGACCTGTCGGCGATGCTTGACCCGCAAGAATAAAATCTCATTTTGCTCATTTACAACCAAATTATGTTAATGGTTTTCATGCCCAGTAATAATGCAAAGAATTATCTCGAATAAATCTTAACCAAATGAATTTCTTGGAGCACAAATCATTACCATAAATTATACAAAAAGAAAAAAGTGTGTCAATAGCCCTTT
Organism: Lampetra fluviatilis; assembly: GCF_964198595.1. Lineage (NCBI taxonomy): Eukaryota > Metazoa > Chordata > Hyperoartia > Petromyzontiformes > Petromyzontidae > Lampetra > Lampetra fluviatilis. The sequence goes on from NC_136288.1 coordinate 1,115,303, forward strand.
TTAATACGTTTTTTCCCCAGTTCTCATAATAATTTAATACATTGAAGTCCGTATATGCATATGCCTAGGAGTGAATATTTTTTATTACTAGTCTCTTTTTGGGGTTCTATTAACATCTGCGCTTCAGGATGTTTAACAAATCTATTGATAAATTTCTACCTCCTTTAGCTCAGAGCTGTAATTATTTTGATAGATAATGTGCAATTGATTAAAAAAGGCCTTTTTGAGGTGCCATTTGTCTAAAGATCAATAATCTGCCACTGTTAATGAGTAGCAATTGCAGAATTAAGAAATAATAATGTGTCGTTACAGTGCACTACTTTAAGAGAGCCTTATAAGCAAAGTAAGAAATATACAGTATCACATTGTAAGCAATAAGTGAATGGTGTTATTTTAGTCGCCATTTAAATATAGATAATTCTACCATAGATTTACCACTACGATTGTCCTCCTTATAGATTTGTGCATGCCCAAATGTTGAAGAATCACTGTGGACGTCACAACATTGTGCCTGTAGCATGAGTGTATATAATAAATATCCACAATATATGAACTGGTATAACCAAATTAGGCACAATGCAATGCATTTGCATGCATGGGAACGTGGAAGGCTTGTGTCAACATCAACTTCATGGTGGCATTGAGTTTGTCTTTCTCAATGCTTTGCTAAAATAGTTAATTGAAAGTCCATGTTTCATTTAACAATGAATGTGACAGTATTGTGACGCAATAACTCTTGCAAAGGACTTTAGACAGAGCTGCCGTAAACTGAGAGACAATTGTCCCTCGGTGATGCCGATGCTTCGTGGAATTATGAAAACATACCCGCACAGACCAGAGAGATGACGCGTGGCTAAACAACTCCAATAACTAACATCGCACGAATGAGGCCTTCATCCAGCAGTGGATTGGCAAAATGATGTTGATTCTAATTATTACCTCTTACAATCGGGGTATTTCACACCGTTAAATAAAAATAAACTCCGAAACGATCTATTGTTAAAGAATGTCTGATGCATTAGTTGTTCCCCCTCTAATGGGGAATTAACATTATCTGTACATTTGATTTAGAAATCCCGCTGGAAAGCTGGAAACGATGCGAATAACGATCATGATAGGATCATTCGGTCTTGTTCGTTTTAACATTTTCATCTTTCCTGCATAACCCAAGCCATTTGTTATTTTTACCCGAAATGATTTTAAACTGTGTACTGTCCTCACTATCTGGATAATGCCATCCACAAATTTTAGACATTCGATCTGGAAGAGTGCCAGATATGAATACCCAAAAATTACAATCTGGAGCCATTAAATACAACGCACAGTCTAACTTTCATGCCTGAATAATTATTAACCCTCAGACAAATTGTTCACAATTATAATTGTGACAGAATTTTTTTTTAAGTTTTCGTGACTGCAGGGATCCATACTCTTTGGTTCTTTCAGTAAAATCACGTGACTTTACCGAAAGAACCAAAGAGTATAGAAAAAAGATCTCTTAAAATCCAGTGTACACTCCTATTAATTTAGTAACTTTTATTTTTTTTTACAAACTAAGCTCAACGTGACGTTCATGTTTTCATAAGAACAATAGCAATAAGAAAATTAAACTAGCGACTTACGACTCCCTTCCCAATTACACTTCGACGAAGAGGTGGAAAACAACTTGGGGGGCAAGGAAGCAATAATAACTCACCGCTGTTTTAATTTTAATGGTTTATTGGACTGCATTCATAAACGTGCACGTGAAGCAACACAGCACGACACAAAGTAGGCTTCTTTCATGCATCTTTGAACTCCGCACCAAGACCAACGGAAAAACCAATGAAGCGTTCTCCTCTTGTCCTTGTATGCTAAATTAGCCAGAAAGTGGCTACAACAATAATCGACGAGGAGTGTAAACCATCTTCTTGATGAATCCCTGCAGTCACGAAAGCTTTAAATCGAAAAGAGTGTAAACCATCATCACGCAAACTCCGGCCATCCTCGCAGCGGTGGCTATTGGCTAACCATCGAGCAAAAGACGGTCGCCGCATCGCGCTTTCAGATGCACTTGTGCGGTCGTCTGGAACGCGCTCTTCCTTCCTCTATTAGGAAGCCACTGGAGTTATGCACTTTTAAATCTCGGTTGAAAACTCATTTATTGAGAACTGTTTTCTTCGTTTAGTTTGTTGTCCTCCCCCTGCACCTGGGATTGCCACGGTTGGCTATGTACGGTTCGAAAGAATGTCAACATGCACACGTAGGTGGCCGTCTTTGTTCGTGGCTACCCAATAGCCACTGCGAGGATGACTGGAGTCCGTGTGATGGTTTATGTTCCTTGACGAGATAGGGTCAAGTAGCCAAAAACCTTCTTACCAGGCTACCAAAACCTGTACAGCCACACTGTTGTAGAGAAATGGGGCTTCACTCAATGGAGAATTTATAATTTTATACATTTGTTGAGGACGTCCCCATTTTACTCCTCTACATATTGTCAAATATGTGCACACTTTGATAAGTTAACGTCTTCCAATTATCTAATTTTCGGGTTCACCCTATGAAATGACACGATATGGTAAGATATAACAAGCCACTGGAATGCTTAATAGCCGAGTGCAAGTCGTCTTGTTTCATACGTGGCTCAAAGTGGCAGGATAGAAATCCACGCATTAAACGATTGCTCAGTAATAATCAACGCTGTCACTTGTAACCGTGTGGAGCGTATTTTAATAAGCTAACCGCATGCTTGCGATTCGTTTTATTTTATATACTGTGTTGTTTGTGAGGGAGTCTGGTGTTGCACTATGTTAATGCATCACGATAATAAGAATATGAAGTTTACACTTAATAATAAATTATAATACGCATTTATTATTAAGGCGCCTTAATAAATGCTTAAATCGTCGTCATCATGATCATCAACTGGAGCCACACCCCTTCTGGGTGAATGTCTCCTCGAGCGCCAGCTGCTGCTGCTTCCAAAGAAACTGAAATGTTATTTTAATCCAACCAGCGCTTGCACATGAGCCGATTCCATCGCTCCATCTCCTCAGCTGACGGACTCTCGGATTGATTCCATGCCCCAAAATGTTCGGGTAAATTATGACGACCGGCTTTAGAGATGCTTCCGATTTGGCTGTGGACAAGGAAGGCTTCCGTAATGTATTGAGAGTTCCGATAACCAACTGGATTCGACATGCTAATGATGAGTGCTATGTTTCCTTCGATCAAATTCAAAAAGGGGAGTCAAGGCTGGTATGTGTTATTTTTTATCACATTGCCTAAAGGCTTCAAGATAATGAATGAAAGAAGACATGAATATAATTTGTGTAAGTACCTTTCATAAACACTAATACATTGCAACTCAACTGATTTTTTAAAAGTGCTATATGGTACAATTTCGCATACATTTACTACGCAAGTAAAATAATGATATGTTTATTTTAAGCGCATCGAACATCTCCATCAGATAGCGATAATTAGAATAGTGTAGCATTGGCTTTGTTAAAGCCATAGTAAGCCGTTGCTTCTCTCTTGCACCCTCTTACTTCTTAAGAAGAGGAGAGATAATTAAGCGATTATCTCTCAAGATTCACACACACACATTGGGCAGGATTTAGCATTTTATTCTCATTAACATAACAAGTCCAGCCAGCTATCGGCAGCAATTAGTTCAAGATAAGAAGCTACTAGTGTGCACTTCCAACCACATTAATTATTCAGCTCACCGGCTGATGGTGGCGACTTAACTTCCCTTCTAATGCCACATTGGCCCTGTGATACATGCCATGAACACATGAAAGGCAACTTGGATTATACACGAATGGCCATATGCACCAAGACAAAAAAAATCATTGCATAAACTTTAACAGAGTGTTGACTATCGGGGCAAAGTGCTGCATGCGATCACCTATGAAGAGTAGCAGAATGCACAAGGCGATGCTGTGCCTAGCACCACACGTGGCCGGCTTTGCCTCCCCGGTGCTGATGCTTGACACAGTGCGCCAGGTACTCATTTATGTCGGCCTAGGGGAAACCCGAGAACAGTTCAGTGATTTGGCATCAATGTTGGCCGTGAGTGGGAATCAAAGCCAGGTTGTCGTGTTCGTAGTGCAGTGCCAATAACGCATACATGCACACGTACATGTACTCTCCCACACACACAACACGCGCTTGTAAATACATACTCACATATGCCCTTGGAGTGTAAGACTGCACCAGTTCACGAATATTGATTCTTCACCTCACGATGCATCCATCAAATCGCATGTGTAAAAAAAAAAATCAATGTTTAAATTTGACACAATGTAGAATAGAGACCAATACACAAACCAATGTATACAACGGCTCCACGTTATTGTGTGCGAGCCCACTGTTGGCCTCCACGCCAAAAGAACAATATCCCCCGTATAGCCTTAACAGACTGTTGGGGCAAGTGCCGTTAGCGAGCACCTACGAAGGCCGGCACAGCACACGAGGGGGTGGGTGGCCAACACCACGCTCAGCCGCCTTTGTGTCCCCAGGGGCAATGTTTTCACACCACACCATGTACTCATTTGAGGCTAAGTCGACCTAGGGGAGGCTCAGGACCGGTTCAGATAATCGTCACTGGTGTTGGCCATGTGCGGGAATGGAACTCGGCTCGCCAGGTTCATAGCGAAGCCCGCTAACCACTACACTACCGCCTCCACATTTACCACACACATATACGCCTATATATAGATGAGTGATCAATTTATAGATAATTCACAAAATCACATGGAGAAATTATAGCAAAAGCAGTATTTTATTTCAGAGTTTCTACATTATAACACGCTTCTCTCTAACATATAAAGTCATCGCTGTCACAACAGTGTATGGAATCACCTGTTGAGATTAAAGAGGTTATTAAAACCAATGGGTCATCTATTCATGGATCACCATCTATATTCCGTGAATTGTAGAAAGAGAATATTTATCAAATCTGGCAAAACTTCAGGGTCAGAATAAAAAGTCAGACTCAAGACTTAATCCATACCCCTCTGACATTTCCACCCCCCCCCCCTGCTCTACCTATGTTTTGGGAATTCTAATCCACGTGCATATCTGCAGACAGGTTCCGAGGAAAAAATATGGGTGCTTGGTTTAGATTAGAAAATCGAGCTTGGCTGGGTCTTTCGCGGAGATTTATATTTCTGCTCGGGCCGGATTGCCAAGCAGAATGTCAGGCCTGCCCTCGAAGTGAATTGTCCACCACAAGCGACCTGCCGATCAATGAACTGCGGTCTACCTATTTATATTTCCGTGTGGACATCAGCACAGATGTGGGATGAATATAGCAACTTGTCCATTGTTTCAGCTGCCTCGTCCGGGGAATCGAACTGGTGACCTCTAGGATTGCAAGTCCAGCGTGCGAACTATTGCAGCATGGCAGCATCCCTGATTTCCATCAATGTGAATTTAAGCATAAGCATTTGATTCAGTGTACACGGAGAGCTTGCTAACATGCGGAGTGAAGGGTGCATGGCTGGCTGTAAAAATGTCGACTCGTATTTTGCTACTCTATAAATCAGACATTGAAGATACAGACTTGGCATCAATGCAGCGCTTTGCACTTCATACCAATTCCACATAATGTGTGCATGATTTATGCAGCAGCCTATTTATTAGCTTGACTTTCAGGATTTGATATATACATTGTGTATTTTTCAATTTCAGTTAGAATAAATTCAATACAAGTTTATTGATAAGGTCAATCCCTTGTTAGCTATACAGAGGCACAAACGCTGATGCAGGTGTAGTGTCATCATGCAGATTTAAACTTTTTTTTATATTCATCATCAGCCATGATCTGTCCACTGCTGTACGAAGGCCTCTACAAGCAGGCTCCATCTCTCATGGTCCTGTGCTGCAACAGTCTATCTAGTACATACTCGTGAGCTAATGTCATCACTCGGGCATGCTTTCTCCTTTGGCTGCTTCTCTGTCGTTAGTCATTAGCCTCGGATCATCATTCTCCTTATCTCAATATGTATTGCCCCAAACCTACTTACTTTCCAAATAATAACCATTTGTATGATTTGGAAGAAATGCGCTGAATTTCAAAACCAATTAATAACAGTCAATCCCTCTCTGTGCGCTTGACGGCCTAAAACATAATCCTTGACCCAACCACCAACGAGACGGTGTGTCGAGGTGGCCTTCACTAAGACACAGTCGCGCGCGCTCAATTACCACGCACGACCACGGTGATCGCACAACACCGAAATAGGTGTCGACCGCCAAATTGCTCAAGTGAGCTCAGCATTATGGACGTGTAAGTAATTTACTCTCGAATGCAAAAAGGCAACCAATACAAATACTCATTTTCTCTGACTCTGACAATGGCACAGTAAGTGTTCCGTACGCGTAGAAACTATTAGGGGGTGTAATGACTCGTTGCAATGCAATTATGTGGATATTATATGTAATTAATGCTGATTTCGGCAGGGCTAGGAGGCAAATGGCTTTTTATAAAAGACGACGAGGTCAATTCCTTAATCATTTTAAAACCCCAGTTTGAAACGGAGCCAGACTGAAGGCTAAAAACTACTTTGAATGTTCTCCAAAGTGATGGGCAAACCTCATGTATATGGTCCCTTACTCGCAACAATGTCCTGACAAACACCGTCGACCACAACATTGCAGAAATGTCAACTCCACCAGTAATTGGCAATGGTGCCAAAGTGATTTTGGTGGGGGCATGGCATGGTGCTCATGCCAAAAAGGCCATACTGCATTCACCTTACTTGTCAAAGGGTACAACCATGATACCTGATAGACAATTTCTACATAATTATACTGAGACCTTTCCTTTTTATCATCATCATCATCATCATCCACCATGATCAATCCACTGCTGGATGAAGGCCCTCTTGAGCCGTCGCCATTTCTCACAGTGCTGCGCTGTAACAATCCATTTTGCACCTGCACGTGAGTTGATTGCATTGCTCCATCTGCACGAGGGATGTCGTTTCTGGCGTGTCCCCTTTCTTTCTCTGCCACTCCACCCTTAGTCTCGACCACTGGCCGTCATCCCCGCGAGAGATGTGCCCTCGCAGCGGCTTTGTGGACAGTCATCGGACAAAGACGGTTCACTGCATCGCGTGTTTTCAGATGTGCTTTCACGGCCATCTGGAACCCTCTTCCTTCCGATATTAGGAAGCTACTGGAGCTATGCACTATTCAATCTAGATTGAAAACTCATTTCTCTATAAGCGCCTTTTGTGTTTAGTTTGTTGTCCTTCCCCCGCACCTCCGATTAGCACGGTTGGCTACATACGGTGCGAAAGAAGTTCAACATACGTCCTACCGATAATATCTCTGCTGTCGCACGCTTTGTTATTTATGCCCAAACCACGTGACGTGTTACCGGCATAGGATGAAAAGTTGCTAATGGACTGCAACGCATGTTGTGTGTAATAATAATATAGAACGAAATGGTTCATGCAAAGCATTACTAAATGTACGGTTTCTGACTTGACTCAAAGATAGCATGGTGTTAAGGACCGCCAAAAGGAAGCTTTAGATTATGCTTATTAGTGAGCTATTAATAATTTCAAATCTATTAAAATATGGATCTTTTTTTTACAGCCAGCTCATTCTGCATGTTCAAATGTGGCATATAGTATGGTGGGGTTGTGCCAATTACATATTGTACGTAGATTAAGATTGAACTCATATCTCCGTTTAGTGAGATGTGTCCGCGTATTTTATTTTACAATGTCTTAAGATAGATAACTATTTGGCTAATGCATTGCAACCAGACCTACGCTTTTACCTTTATGTCAACGTTCAAATACCTGCCTTAATTTACTTTCAGGCCACCCTTTTATAATGTCCTTCAGAGTAATTTTATTTGAAATAAAAAGAAATTCTTGAAGTATATTTCACTTTCTTACATATGAAATGTATCATAGCCCACAGGGATCAACATAGATCTCATTATTAAAATACATTAACATGTATATCTATGATTTAATACTGGTAATGCCAACTTTAGGAACAGCAGTTTATCATTCACACTTGACTTAAATCACTATAACCAATCACCACTGCTTAATATCTAAATGACATTGGAGGGAATGCATTTGTAGGTTGTCAGCGTTAATATCAGCTGTCTGAAGCCATCAATATGGCAATATAATGAGAACCAGTTAAATGGGCTCTCAAATGAGAATGCCAATTAAAATGTATCATACAAATGGTTTTCCGATTTCAGAAATGGCAGATATTCATTAAGCGGTTTAATCATATGGACAAGCTGGGCATGAAAAATGAGATTGAGCCTTAAAAGCCAGTGCTGTACCCATAATTCACGGTGGAAATCAGATTAGGCTGCAGCATCAGTGCCGAAAAATGCGCTCGGCGCTCAAGTGCCTATAAAATGATAAATTCTCAGTTTAACTCGGATACTATAGCAATATGCATTACATGCATCATATCATTTTCCAGTTAGTAAAATATGTATAAATCACATGTGATGGAAGGTGAAACTGTTCTTTTTTTAAATGACTGCCATTTTTTTATTATTGTTTTTTTGAAAAGAAGGTTAAGGGCTAAAATGACTGGAAGTGAGGGGGTGGGTGAGGGGGACTCGGTGCCCATTTGGCAAAGAAAATGCTCCGGTGCACGTACCGCTTGTACAAATAAACCGACGCAAACTAGACTGTAACTAGCATTTTCAGCAATGACGTGTGATCTGCTCCGAATTGGATAAGAAAGCAATGGGTGCCCAAAGCTTACAACGCGGGGTTTCCGTTTAACATGGCAACTTGTGAAGGTCTAGTAATTGGATTTTAACTTCATATCCTGCACACAATCACATCCATTTCTTCCCCAGGCTGTGTTAGACTGGCCTGGCCCAGGCTGACCCCAGGGTCAGGCTCCAGCCCTTACCTCCAGGGCATCCCCCTCGCCTCCTCCCACCTCCCTGCCTTCTCCACTATTCCTCCTGCCAACCCAGCACCATCCCGCTTCACATAACTCAACCCGTCACCACCCCCGCCTCCACTCACACATCGCCACCACCAATGCCACCACCGCCACCACCTAGCTCCACATATTTGGGGGGGGGTGGCGAGGCAGTACATGTGGCTAAGGCCTTCCTGTTCAATACTTAAATCCATTGTAGTCGTCACTGTGTCGTGCCTCCCCCCCCCCCCGACTTCTTTCATACCCACCACCCCCACCCCATTCAACCAAGGTCACACGACAGGGTCGTCCACCACTACCACATCCACCGCCACCACTACCGCTACTGCCACCACTACCGCCGCCACCACCACTACCGCTACCACCACCACCCACTTTCCCTGTCAAGCCAAACACGGCAGTTTACCCTGCCCACGTTCTCACCAGGCCCAAGAGTAAATTGTGCCACGGTGTGACGACACACCGGTAGCACTGAGCTTGTCGCCAGCAAGCGTCGTGGGAGTCTGCCGTCCACTGTGGTGCACACAAGGCAGATGATATCTGAGACCTTCAAGACCGTTTTCAATTCTGAGCGCGCGGTTCGTAGTGCCAATCGCAGCGGTCCATTTGTTCCAGCACAAGACAGCTGTGGCTCTGCAGGTGCGTGAACCGCCATAGCAGATGTTGGCAATTTGCTCAAATAAAGGATAAATAAATAAAACATCATTTTGATGAGTATAATTTAACGTTATGTGATATTTAACAGAAAACATAATTAATTTGCAGCTGTGAAAAAAAACTATTCTCGAAATGTAAATAAATTGTTATGTTTCATTGCAGAACAATTACTTACAGTGTAGCAATTACATTAACATGACATTTAATGAGTATTTACTTTCATTCGGCTCTCTCAGTTACATGCACTGTTTTTGAACATCCGTTACTGGGCAGTCGGCATTAGATCCAAGTTGATTTTCACAAAAGTAAAAATTTTTCCGGAAAACAGATTTGTTTGTGCTGCCACATCGTTAAATAATAGATGCCCCAATGCAGGTGATGTATGCAGAGCAACAGAGTGAACACACACACAATAAACAGTGTTGTATTATTCATCAAAGGAGAAAGGACACTTTGCCGCGATGCAATTTTAACGACGCCACAACCTAACGTGCGTACATCTGTATCGCGATAATGAGACTATCATCTGTGAGCTGAAATTAAAGCACGGTGACATTAGTGTGACAAAAACGAATGCCTAATTGCTTCCTTGAAAGGGTTAAGGTAAAAGTGCAATGAGACAAACAAGTTCGTCTGCGTTTCATCAACAACCAGGAACAATTCACTGCTGGATGAAAGCCTCAACCAAGCCGTCATGGTTTTACGATGTCACAATGCAACTGGCTGATTGTATTTGCGCCATCTCCACGGGAGGTTTTCTCTCCGACGGATTCCGTTTATGCAGTATATTTTTTTTTAAGTATAATATTCAGCAAGATAGAAACACATTTCCAAAAATATATACCAAAAGTATAAGCTTTGGCCACACAGCGGGAGAAATGCTATTTTAAATAAAAAAAATAAACCTTTCACCATAAAAAATGTCATTATTAGTGAACCAATCTTGGTGCAAAATTTCTAAATAATGCACCTCATAATGACCGAAATCGCGCAAAAGAAAAAAAAATAAAGTTTCAGTGTAGGGAATGGATTTATAGCACACATGTATCAACCAGAATTGATTTTTGGAATGTGACATATTGAAAATGTCATACCTTTAATGTACTGCGAAACGAACTGCTGACATTTGTACGGCGTTGACCATTAATTTAAGCTCTACCATTGCTGTCCTCTGACCGCTGAACTTGGGTTCTGGAATTGCAGCGGCATGCGACTGCAGGATTCCCGCTCGTAGGCTAATTGCTGCGTAAATGTTCCCCCCGAGACCCTTTGGGGGGGGGGGTGGTCAGTAAAGCTCTCAACAAAATGAATGTCCCCTTGAGACCTTTAGGCAAATAACCTCGGCATTAGCCTCTTTCCATTCCACCGCGTCACTTTTCGTGAGTTTTGTGTAAGGTTCACAGCTTGCTCCGCCCCCACGCATTCCGTCTCAGTTCAGCTTGGTGTTAAAACAAGCTGAACGTGTGGCACCCGCGTGTGTGTGTACGTACACACACACACGCATACACACGCGTTACTAAGTGGAGGGCATGCCTTGCTGACAAGCACACGTGGAAAATGCGATGCATTTGAGATCAGCTTCACGTTGTTCACAAATCCCCAATGTACACGTATATATATGAGGTTAATCCGCGTTAATAGGTACTGTATTGGGAGGAGCGGTGACGCACTGGTTACTATGCTGCTAAATAGAAACCTGGCGCTCCGAGTTCAATTGTCAGCTGTGGGTAACATCAGTGGTGAGTGGCATCTGAACCAGACCTGGATGCCCCTCCTACCGCCCACCTCTCTCCACAAACCTCGACTGACCGGCGTGGTGAAGTATGGCCAAACAGCTCCCACAACCAACATGGCATGACCTGCACCTCGTAGTGGATACACAAAGGGCTGTAAAGTAATATAACAGATGATTTATCTTACTTAAGGTTTCCGTGCATTCACAAGTTTGTTTGTCATTAATATTTTTATTTTCTTGGCTAGTTCAGAGTAGAATAAAACACCCATTATTTGAAATAAACCAACATTTTTTTCAAAAGCCGCATTTATAAAGACGTTCATTCCTTGGCAATCTTCTTTGCATTATGTAACAAATTCAACCTACAGGAGCCAAAGTACAAGTTTGCACATGACTTTATGAGACACCCGTGTGTGTGTGTGGGTGCGCATGTTGTTTGATCGGTCACACAGGGATTGTGTGAGCAATACGTGGGTTGAAGAGTGTAAATTAATGACCAGACCCAGTGCTATTAGAGAGTGATACATTTGACAAAACAGGAGGCAGCTTGCTCAAAAGACTTGGAAATATTGAGAATTTCTTCTCGATTGCTCACATTCTAATATCGGTGTATCCTATTTCAATGTACTCTAAACATACAATTTTCCTATGGAATGAAGCAACAATTTTCATTTTCCACCAAATGTCAAGCTAGGATTAGATTTAAACTGTGTCAGCACTTACATAAGTGGTGGGCCGTTGATGCCTCTATATTTCACAATATCACCTTGCCAAACCTCTGCTTATCTCTCAAGCAATTGTTTATTAGCTCCTGGCTTATATTGACAGACAGACTAGAAACCATATTAAAAAAATTATTAAAACAAACACAAATCGGCATCTAATATTACGCACCAATAAAACAACGAGGCATACATCAACATTTAAATGGAACAGTCGAGGGAGCCGAGATTCACCCGATTTCTTTTTTTAGCGTGGCCGATTTAGCAGGTGCGATACCAATAAGGTCTTTATATTGCTTCAGTACAGCATGTGGGATCTGTTACTCATCACATATTAAATGCACCTTATCTGGTATTGTACAAGCATGAGACACCTGCTATGAAAATGTTCCCCTTTGTTCTTCAAAAAAGCGGAAAGTAAAGTGTGTTTCCATCTTGCTTGGGAAAAGTGATCCGACCGTACGTGTCACTCGCTATGCATCTGGGCTGACGGATGAAGTTTACGCCACAAATCACTTACAGATGGAGAGCAGATTAGTCTGCTTCGGCACAACCGACAGGGCCTGCAGAGCTTCTGTGGGGAGGTGGCCAATTGTTGGGCCCAAAAAATTATGCCAATAATTATCTTTGACAGAAACGGGAAGGCGACTTTTCTGCTAAACAGCTCTGTCCAGAGCTCACCGAAGGCACGCAAACCATCGCTATAATAACTCCTCGGCTAATAATAGTTGACAGTCTGCAGCAATACATTATCTTCTTTCGAAAGGCGACCATGGAAAATTACAACCGAACTTTTTTTTCGTCCTCGCTTTTAACAAAAAATAAAGATTACAAGCAAACGTTTGAAAGTCTGTCTCCGTCTCTGGTAATTACCGATATGTGGTATGCAGACGCGAGCAGCTTTACATCTTGTGTGTTTCACAACAAGCCACACTCTGCGAGACTAAGAAAGCCAAACGAGTTATCCGAGATTGAAACGGGCCAGACTCTTGATAGATGCGAAAAAGAGATTGTAACTGATATATATGAAATAGTTATAATGGTCTAAGTGGAAATGGGAAGGGTCACCTGTTGTTTCAACACCACTATCCCCACAATTCAGCCTCCATGCCTCCAGGGGGCTACAGGGACCCAGAGTGGGGTGAGGAGGCAGTCAGGACACCACTGAACTGGGAGTGAGAATGACAAAGGAATTCTTTTCTCTCGCTATTATGATTATTACTTTTTCTCCACTTGTACAGGTTATAATCCATCAACAGGAGGAATCCAGAAAAGAACACGCAGACACGCTCGTTGACTTTTTGAAATGTGTTTTTCACGCATATAAATAGCCGTCCAAACATATCCACATTGGAACACGGATGCAGGTATTTCATGTAAAAACCGTGTTTGTCTCAATGGGCTTTCACCAGGTTTAATATATTATATCACCAATGAAACCAATCCATAATATACACATGCACATGTATAGCTACACGCTTATGATTTACATGAATAAATCATGCATGGTATATCGCTTTAAAATGCAATATAGTACTCAATGGTACTTCCATTACAAACAGTGTGGTAGGTAAATAATATATATATATATATATCACGGTATATATATATATAATTCAAGGTGTGGAGTGTTGGTACAGTGGTTAGTGCACTGTGCTTTGACCCGGATGCCTTCCAGTTGAATTCCCAGTCATGGCAAACAGTGGCAAATGATATCAGTACCGGTGTAATAATGGTCGTGGAAGCGACTTCTGGAATCCGGTCTTTATTTGTCTTTTGTTCACAACACTCCTGTCTTACTCCTTCACGCTGTTAACAGACAGCGTGAGAGAGAGAGAGAGACTCGCGCGGCCACGTGGCAGCCTGGACCCCGCTCCCGCGTGGCCTCACCCTCCGTTCGTTCCAGATCTGACCACGTGTTGTCCGTCTCCACCCCTTTTAATACCCGGGTCACGTGGTACCTTTCCACCAATCCTGGTTAACCTCCATGGAATCTTCTAGACTCCATCGTACGATCCCAGGAACGCGCCCCTGACTCGTCCCCCCATTGGCTCTGGCTAAAGCCAGCAGATCCAATCATCTACTTACAGATGTCACCTTCCCATTACGTCAGGGCCACGCCCCTAGACTTCCCCCCATTGGCTATGGGCCAGGACCGGTAGAGCCAACCATCGTAACGAGGTGTGATCCATCAACCACCCGGATATATCCTCATATTACATCACCCCTCCCCCCCCGGTGTAAAAAGTCAGCCATCTCGGCTGGGAAAAGAGTTACAGCCCAAATCCTTTGAATAACATCTTAGGGCGTCCATGACGCATTAAAAAGGTAAGGGGAGTAGGGCGCCAACATGCAGAGAAATAATTAAAACATTACAACCGTAAAAACAACCGACATACATTAGGGCGCCCCTATAGCGCAGTAACACCAGGGCGACAGACCGCAAGGACAACAGTATTATCGAAATGAGAGAGACTTCGACCGCGTACGCGACGCCGGACCCTCTCCTCCCCTCGCGCATGGTTGCCTCGCCGACTGTTCAGCAGGAGGTGGGTGCAGTGGAGAAGAAGAAGAATTTTCGGTTTCCCTTGTGGCTGGGACAGGCCCCGTTGGAGGTGGAAGGTCCGGGGTCTCGTCGTCCTTCAAAACCTGTGCGTCTGCAGGGGGTAGAACACGGCCCCTCTGGGGATCAATCGACGAGGCAAGTGGCACATTTGGCACGCCAGACCCTGGCAGGTCAACAAGTGGGGATGAAGGGCCAGCACGTGGGTCAACATAGGGCTTGAGCCGCGACGAATGAACATACCAACGACGTTGGCCGTACTGTATGCGAACACTCTGGGGATTCCGAATGTCCACCAGCTTCACAGGCCTCCGCCAAGGCCTTTGCAGTTTAGGTGACGTACCCACTAGCACCTGAGGGCAATGGAGCCATGCCAGATCGCCCACCGACCAAGGCATGTCAGTTCGCGATCGACGTGCACACCTCTCGTTCCTTGCCTGCGTACGGGCCGTCGCACATCTGCCGGCCTCTCGCGCCTCCGTAACCCGGTTAAGCGAATCCCGCACATGGTCAGGCAAGGAAGGGGATGGTTGTTTCCCCGCTGCACCAAGTTGCACATCAATCGGGGGTACATTCTCACGGCCATACATCAGGAAAAATGGCGAATATCCTGTGGACGCGTGCGGGACCATGCAGTATGCCGCCAGGACGCCCGGTATGTGCAAGTCCCAATCGGTTTGTTTTTCACTCACCGTGTGACAAAGCTATGCCGAAAGGGTGCGGTGATGGATGAGGCCGTTTGGTCAGGTAGAGGCCAGGCCATAGGCCAGCGAGAAAAGTATTCAACCCCGACCAAAAGGTATTTATTGCCCCTAGCCGATGGAGGGAACGGGCCCAGGATATCCAGAGCAACCAGCTCATTAATACGGGACACCTCGATCGATCGTAGGGGCGGGACATAATTTTGACGTGGCGGTTTCCGCTTTGCACAATCATGGCATGACTGGATAAAGTTGGTGACATCCGCTGTCATGCCTGGCCAAAAGAAATCCTGCTGCATCGCGGCCAATGTTTTCTGCACGCCAAGGTGCATCAGCTTGTCGGCGTGCAGCGCACGGATCAGATCGTGGCGAAGGGACGTCGGCACAACCAGGCGTGAACGGTCCGACAACCCATCCATACACATTAGTAATCCAGCCTGGCCCCGAAACAACTGCCATTTCCATCCTGCCAAATGAGATCTCGGTTTCCCGACCAACTCCCGCAGTGGAGCCAAAGAGGCATCAGCCTCTTGCTCACATAGCCACACCGAGTGCGGCAAATGCAGCGTATTGTCGGCGCCAACGGGTATATCCTGGCCTTCATCCTTTGACATTGCCCCATGACTGGACAGGGCCGGGTAGGCAGCACCGCACAGTGGTGCATACCCGTCAGACAGGCGCAGGAAGGGGTCGCGGGCAACCTAGAGAGAGCATCCACGTTGCCATGGCGAGTACCCTTGCGGTACGTGATCTCGAAGGAAAACTCCTGCAGAGATTCCAACCACCGAGCCAATTGACCGGACGGTTGTTCCAATTTCAATGAATATTGCAAGGCAGCATGGTCAGTGCACACGAGGAATTTCCTTCCATACAGGTACGGCCGGTACTGGCGAACAAAATGGACGATTGCCAGCAATTCACGTCGCATCACGCAATAGCGCATCTCGGCAGGAGACAAAACCCTGCTGCTGTATGCCACCACTCGTTCGACCCCGTCTTTCCGTTGCTACAAAATGGCCCCTATTCCGATGTCGCTAGCATCCGTGTCAAGGATAAACGGCTGGGAAAAGTCTGGGTAGTCGAGTGTCGGAGCGGTGGCCAGGCGATCCCGGAGAGACTGAAAAGAGCGCTCCTCTTTCGGGCCCCATTTAAATCTCTGATTCTTCCCTGTCAGAATATGCAGCGGCTTAGCCAGCATCGCGAAATTCTTAACAAATCGGCAATAGAAATTATATCAGCCGCCAACATGTCGTCCACCGTGCCACGTATGTGTTCCCTTTCTGCAGGGCTCATGCGATTTGGGTGCATACAAATCGGTCCCGCCGCACCGGTGTCGATATGGTGCGACAAGAGCGAGGTATGGCCCAAATCCAAATCGTTTTTACTGAAAACGTCAGCATACTCCGACAATAGTGAATGCAAGGCGCTCAGCTGCGTGGCCGACAAGGACGTATTTTCCTGGCACAATTCCACGATCCATCGATCGTCCGAACGATCGGATTGTGGCACGCCAGCGGCCATTTTTGTGGGTTGGTCGCTCTCAAAGCTGGTGAAATCAGTGGTGGCGTGAGCCAATACCGAGCCAGCCGGAACGACCACCCGGTCTGGGCCCCCATTTAACACTTGTATGAACGGGGCCTGACCAGGCCGAATGATAGTTTGAGCCGCCACTAGGGAAAACGACTTAGCCACAGAGTTTTACGGGGACAACAACACACCCGTCGCATCGTCCGCGGCTTCCAATTGCTTTCGGTAACGCAGCGGGATTAGAATTTGTGTGCCCGATGGTACTTCTACCGTGACAGCAACAATCGCGTTAACAGCGTTTCCTGGGCACGAACGGCACAGCAGGGATGGCAGGAAGGACATTCTATGGCCCCCTGGCATTTCCAAGCAACCTTGATCGACGAGTATTTTAACGGGCATCCGACGAAGGAAATCGGTGCCCAATAAGCATGGGACGGCCAATGAACGTGAGATCAAAACTGGTCCCACCGTGGTGATATTCCCTATAGCAATGCGCACATCTACTCGTCCCAAAATACCCATGCTACCCCCATTCGCAGCAATGCATGCATCGTTAGCCGGTCGGATCCGCGACGTAGGAATGGACAGGAGATGAAAAATAACATCGGAAATGATGGTTGCAGACGCGCCGGTGTCCACCAAATTACGGACATCGATCCCATCGATAGTACCCCATCCTGTCGAGGACCCCGATGCGGCTGCCACCACCCTTCGAGCTAATTTTTTCCATTGTGTAACCGAGTGCGGCATCGACCCAGGTGACCCACAATTCCCTTCAGGAGTGCAAACATGGGTGCGAGTGGATGTGTGATGTGTCAAGACCTGCCAGGTGTCCGATATGTGCCGACTTGCCCGAGGGTGCCGTGGATTTGCGTCCGGTGGAGGAGATGGAAGTCGGCCCGAAGGAGCTGAGGAGGTTGAAGTCAGCCGCGACAATCCCGGGCGAAATGGCCTCGTCGGCCACACTTGAAACATGTGGCCACCGCCGCCCGGTGGTCGGTCGCCCCGGTCCCCGCTCGTGGACGTCCGGCCCTGTCGCGCTGCTCGCGCGGTCGGCGTTTCGGGACCCAGCAAGGAACGGCTGCAATCACCTCGTCATCGCTGGAGTCGTTGGAGCCGTGGACGACACAACGTGGAGCCCATCCCAATGGTGGCCCGTCTATCTCAGGATCTCCCGTCCATGCCGCCATCTGGTCCCAGCATTTGAGGTTGAACTTGGCGTCCAAACAGCGCGCCGCCCATCGAGACGTTAGTGGTTCGTGGCCGCACACCGGTAATGATATGTTAAGTTCCTGGGACAACGCAATCATTCTAGAAAGGATGAGAGGATCCAGGAGATCGGCTGACGAATCGGGGTAGGCGGCCATGGCAAGCACCAACAGCGCCCCTCGGTAGGCCAAGGGCGATTCATCCGCTCCTCGACGCCGTTGCATGAATTTCCTGGTAGCCACCATCGGCGGCTCGTAGAACTCCGCCATTTCCGCGAAAAAGCGTCATGCAGCGTCTTTTTCTTACTCGCCGGGATGGAGCGGAAGACTGCCAAGGAGACGCCGTCCAATAGCGTGGGCAGAGCCTCCAGCGCTTCTGCCTCCGTCCATCGCACCGACCGGAAGCCTGACTCGAACCACCACGTGAACGCGCTCCAGTCGCCCCCGGCGACAAATGATTTAATTTGAGGAAGGCGATGGCCGCGGTGAATATCTGAGGCCTCGTGCGTGTCAGATCCTGCTCCCCGCGCAGCATGCGGCTCCGTCAAGATGGCGTCCAGCGGCCGCATGGCAGCAGCGCTGCCCAAGATGGCGTCCAGCGACCGCGTGGCAGCAGCCCCGCCCAAGATGGAGGCCTCCCCCTCCGCGGCAGGAGTAATGGTGGACGGCGTTTCCTGCTTAAGATCTTGGTCATCGGACCTTGGGTGAGTTCCACGCGGCTGACCGAGGGCCGCAGATGACGCGACCGCCGTTGCAAGATTTAGCAGGATCGCACAGAGCGACACTATCTGCTCCGCCACCCGATGCCACCCCTCGTCCGCAGCCAGAGACGCCTCCTCGCCGGCTTGTCATCGATGCGCGGCATCGGGGAGAGCGGCAGACGGCGGTAGAGGACCCGTGGCTCCCAGCAGCTCGTCCTCGTCTGCCTCGACATCTTCATCTGACGGAGGATCCGGTGGGTTTCTTTTCTTGAGGTGCTTGGACATTTTCTAATAATTGTCTAAACGGTCTCAAGAAGCACATCTGTCACCAATCTAATAATGGTCGTGGAAGCAACTTCTGGAATCCGTTCTTTATTTGTCTTTTGTTCACAACACTCCTATCTTACTCCTTCATGCTGCTAACAGACAGCGTGAGAGGGAGAGAAAGAGAGAGAGAGACTCGCGCGGCTACGTGGCAGCTTGGACCCCGCTCCCGCGTGGCCTCACCCTCCATTCGTTCCAGATCCCGACCATGTGTTGTCCGTCTCCACCCCTTTTAATACCCGGGTCACGTGGTACCTTTCCACCAATCCTGGTTAACCTCCATAGAATCTTCTAGACTCCATCGTACGATCCCAGGACCGCGCCCCTGACTCGTCCCCCCATTGGCTGTGGCTAAAGCCGGCAGATCCAATCATCTACTTACAGATGTCACCTTTCCATTACATCAGGGCCACGCCCCTAGACTTCCCCCCATTGGCTATGGGCCAGGACCGGCAGAGCCAATCATCGTAACGAGGTGTGATCCATCAACCACCCGGATATATTCTCACATTACACCGGTACTGCCATTCCCATCTCCCCTCCTCTCTCCACCAACCAGCACTGACCAGCGTGGTGAAGTATGCCATTCACAACAACAACAAAACGTAACTGACATGGTGTTGGGGAAGCCTCCATCTTGCTGAAACTTATTCTTCGTTTTTCCTACTGCATTTAAATGATATAGTCAATTAAATTTCCATTGTTCAAAAAATATGTGGTCGGTTAACAATACATATATCGATGAAAAAAAACGTATAACAGGGGGGTTACCTTTTCAAGCAAGAGTGAATTACGAAACTGGACAATCGAATGAAAGCCAGAACTAAGTTACCTTTGGGTCGCTTCTCGTTGTGAACATTGCCTTTTTTTGTATGAATAAACGACGACTTATACAGCGATCGGTGGCTACAGGGGCGCGTGGTCCTTTCCGCCGTTGCACTGCCTGCCTGGTGCACTCTTGTCTGTTACACACGCAGAGCTCCTGGCCACACCACCCACCCGCAAAGTGTCTCTCGTAACTTTCTGTTGCACAAAATATTTGGTTAAAATTTACCGAAGGCTCAACAGTGAAATGGCAACGGTGTTATCTTTGCACCGCCTTTATTTTAGAAAATGTAAAAAAATTGCTCTGTTTTTGTTTTGGCGAGCAAAATGATGAGATTCAATCCATGGCTCTGAGAGCAAGGCTCCGCGATGGCCTTGCCACTTCGTGTTGTGGAGGCGTAAGAGGCTCTTTTGTACGGAAACGTATCACCATTTCTGAATAATAGCATTCACATGGAGTGCAATTAAATGCTTGGGGGAAATATATATAGGAGTTAGAGTGTTCTGTTTACGTGACAACCCTTACTAATTGGCTGTGTCGGGTGGTGGCGGGTTTAGCGACACATTTATATATTTACACGATTTAACCCAAAAAACGTGTATTATGGATGATATTGGTTGCGAAAGCCTACGTGTTAAACTGTATTGGAGTGTTCATACATAAATTTACATACAATATTGTATGATTTGAATATATATATAAACAACATACTTGGTTTACTTATCCACAAAAATCCGATGAGCTATGAAGCTTTTTTCCACAGATGTCCAGAAGGGGCGGGTCAAAAAGTTACAACAGAAAACCATGCAACGACAGATAGGTCAGCAAAAAAATAAGTATATCAATATAAATAAAGTCTGTAAGAGCGGTCAAGCAAGGACATAGACGCTCACTAAAATTATTCACACTGACATTCGACAATATTTTACGATCAGTGAAAAAAGGCATAAAAATTGTTAAACATCGTAGACTTGCTGATGAGATGGTCGTTATGCCAACCAATGGGAAGTAATGATAGGAAACGATTGAAGAACTTCAAAAAGAAGGATGCAAAGTTGGTGCCCAAGATATATGTTGCGTGTAAATGAAAATACAAAATAAATTGTGTGTGCGCTTAAATCGATGTGTGTGAGTCGATGTATCTGTGTGTGAAAGTACATGTGTGTGTGTTAATCCATATGTGTGTGTAAATCCATATGTGTGTGTGATTCGATGTGTGTGTGTGTAAGTCTATGTGTGTGTGTGTGAGTCCATGTGTGTGTGTAACTCCATGTGTGTGTGTATCTTAAGTCGATGTCTGTGTGTGTTAGTCCATATGTGTGTCTGTGTAGGGCATTGTGTGCGTGAGTCTATGTATGTGTGTGTGTGAGTCGATGTTTGTGTGTGTAAGTCGATGTGTGCATGTGGGTCCATGTGTGTGTGTCTTAGTCGATATGTGTGTGTGTAAGTCCATATGTTTGTGTAGGTCGATATGTGTGTGTGAGTCTATGTATGTGTGTGCGTGTGAGTATATGTGTTTGTGTGAATTTATGTATGTGTGTACGTCGATATGTGTGTGTAACTCCATGTGTATGTATCTAAAGTCGATGTCTATGTGTGTGAGTCCATATGTGTGTGTGTGTGTAAGTCGATGTGTTTGTGTATGTGGGTAAATGTCTGTAAGTGTGTGTAAGTCGATGTGGGTCTGTCTTGTTCACCCGGGCAACGCCGGGTACTTCCCGCGAGTCTTAACTATAAATATAATTTTTTGTCTGTCTGTCTGTCTACGGTCTGTCTGTCTACGCGCACACTTATGAGGGATTTTACTCTCAAACGGTGGGGTAAATGTTTTAAAAAAAATAGGCAGGTACCACGCCGTATGCCCCACAGTGAGAAAGCGCTATTCCTCTTTCCCATCCATCAACTTTTTAGTATTTTAATTTAGCGATTTTGTGCAGTTTTCGTTTATATATTTATGAAATAGCTCGTGATCGACCATACCAACTCACATCCCTTCGCTGGGGGGGACGGCCCCGACCAAGTGACACGCGTTCGGTGGGGATGAAGGGGACATTTTCTTTTACGTGTTAAAAATTTAATAAAAATACACATAATGCTTAAGGTTAATTCTTCATAGTGTGATGTCCTCTTCTCCCCTACCACCCCGATGCATGCAGTTACTACTATAGAGCCCGTAGATATTAATATTACAGCGCTTAGATCGTATTATTGTAGCACGGCAAGGGGATGATGGTGGGGGGGGGGGGGGTAGCGACCTAGCCCCCAGCCTGCCAAGGTGCCACTTCGGCCGGCTGGACAATCTAGGCGAGCCCGGGGGCTCTGCACGGGACTAGGCCTCACCACTGCAATGCTAAGTACTCTTTTCCTGCTTCTTTCGCTAAAGTCATGTTGATAGAAACCTTTCATTTTAATGATCACCTTGCAAACATTAAACTAATCATGTTTGTGTGCAGACAACTAATATTACTATTTCTTGCTTCTTTCGCTATACTCACGTACATACAAACATATTATTTTAATAATCACCTTGGGAATATTAAAATATTTTAGTTTGTGTGCTGACAACTAATGTTTTACTTGGTAAATATTAATATATTTATAATTGTGTCCAAGTTCTTGTGTGCGTGTGAGTCCATGTATTTGTCTGCCACGATATGTGTGTGTTTGTACGTCAGTGTATGTGTGTATATCAGTCGATGTGTGTGTGAGTTGATATGTGTGTGTGTGTCAGTAAATGTGTGTGTGTGTTAGTCAATGTGTGTGCGTGGTGTGTGTGTACGCAACTAATATTTAAGAATTAGGTTACTACACTTTTTAATAATAATGTGTGTGTCTAAGTCCATGTGTGTGTGTGAGTCGATGTGCATGTCTGTGTCGATCTGTGTGTGTGAGTCGATGTGTCTGTGTGTATGAGTCTATCTGTGTGTGAGAGTCAATGTGTGTGTGCATGAGTCGATATGTGTGTGTGTCAGTCGATGTATGTGTGTTTGTCGATGTTTGTGCATGGCTCCATGTGAGTGTGTAAGTCAATTTCTTTGTGTGTGTAGGTCCATGTGTGTGTGTGAGTCGATGTGTGTGTGTAAGTGAAAATAAAAAAATACATTGTGTGTGCGTATAAATCGATGTATGTGAGTCGATGTATGTATGTGTATGAAAAAAGTCCATGTGTGTGTGGGAGTCGCTATGTGTGTTTTTTAAGTCGATGTGAGTGTGTGGGTCCATGTATGTGTGTAGATCGATGTGTGTTTGAGTCGATGTGTGTGTGTGTGAGTCGATGTGTGTTTGTAATTCGATATGTGTGTGTGTCAGTCGAAGTGCGTGTGTTAGTAAATGTGTGTGCGTGGTGTGTGTGTGTAGACAACTAATTTTTTTAAATTTAGTTGGTACATTTTTAAATAATGTGTGTGTCTAAGTCAATGTGTGCGTGTGACTCGATGTGTGTGTCTGCGTCTATGTGTGTGTGTTTAATTCGATGTGTCTGTGTGTGAGTCGATGTGTGTGTGTGAGTCTATGTGTATGTGAGTCGATGTACGTGTGTGTGTGTAATTCAACGTGTGTTTGTGAGTCGATGTGTGTGTATAAGTCCATGTGTGTGTGTGTATGTAAGTCGATGTGTGTGTGTGCAAGTCGATGTGTATGGGTCGATATATGTGTGTGTGTAAGCCCATGTGTATGTGTCCGTGAGTCCATATGTGTGTGTGTACGTCGATGTGTGTGTGTGGCTCCAGAAGTGTGTAGGTCGATGTGTGTGTGTGTAACGTTCTCGAAGGAGACGGAGACTTCTTAGAGGCCACACGCTTTTATTCAATAATAGCTAGACATCTTGACACACTGGGGAATGGCCCCTTTACCGCAACCTAGGGAGGTACAGCCTCCGGGCTATTCTAATACGCTCCCTACTTAAGCCCTCGGGCTCCTCAGCCTAGGCAAGGCTAACCCACCACCGGCCCCCACTCAGTCCTGGCCCATCGACAGGCATCGGCAGCTTGGGGTCCAGGGTCTTCGGCGGCTTCTTGCTTCAGCTTGGGATGAGATGGACTGACTCCCGCTCTCCGAGAGCCGTCTTATATATCCCCTCTCTGAGGGGCAGGGGTTCTGGGGGCCCCAGCTCTCGCCAGCCCCCTCCCCTCAGAGCGGTTCCAACCGCCTCTTGCCCGACCGGTTCGGACCGGTTCAGACCGTTACCTACCCCTCCCCTAGGTTGTGGGGCATGTGTCAATCCTGACCACCACATCACCCCCCCTGTACAGCACGCAGCCGTCCCGGCTGCAACACAATTCACAACCCCAACACTAATTTAAGGAACAGGAACTCGGAAGCGCGAAGATAAAAAAACAATGCGTGAGCTAATTCTAGATTTGAAGCTTTCGTGACTGCAAGGATTCATACTTTTAGGTTTTTTCGGTGAAGTCAAAAGTAACAATGCGTGAGCCTCAACGCAACAGTAACAACCCAACAACAACAATAACAACAACCCACAATAATTTACCCCAACCCGCCTGTACATATGAACACTGTGGACCCACCACACCAAGGAACAGGGTCAACCGCACGCCCACACCCCCCACCAAACGCCAGGGCCCAGGGAGGAGGGACGGTGTGTATGCGTCGGATCAGGTCTCAAGAGAACCTGGGACCCTTCGAACGAGTCCGTGTGGCGGGTCCATAGTAAGAGTTCAGCGTTCCCTGCGGAGGGTCGGGATGGGCCAGACGATCGGCGTCCGGCACTTCCCGAGAGGCTGGGGACAAAGCCCGTGAGCCGTCTTCCTGCAGGCCAGGCGGTCGGGCAACTCCCCGATCCTCCGGTGAGGCCACCCTTGGTGGACTCACACCTGCAACATCCGAAAGAGTGACAGGGGGGTGCGGAGCAACACCAGGATCACAAGAACCCTCCCCCGGCATGCCGGACACATCACGCAACCGGCCCCTGCGAGATGAAGATGTGTGAGTGCGCGGTGCGACATAGGGTTTCAGGCGCAAAGGGTGAACGTACCACGAGCGCCGTCCGCACGCGACCCTAACACACTGGTCCCGAAAGACCCGAACAATGTCGACCGGACCTCGCCAGTGCCTGAGCAATTTGGATGACGTCGACAGCACACCTGAGGGCAGTGCAGCCACGCCTTATTCCCTACGGCCATTTGTATACTGAAACCCGGCGATCATACAGACGCTCATTCGCCCGTTGCCTCGCCCCGGAATTTTCCTGCGCAGCCACCCGCGCCTCGATCAACTTCCGAATATTGAATTTAACGTGGTCGGACAGTTTAGAGCGCGACCCAGCAGCCTTGACCTGCAATTGCACCTCCATGGGGGGGTCAACATCCCTGCCATACATTAAGTAGAAGGGCGAATAGCCCGTGGCCGCATGAGGTGCCTACCGATATGCGGCCAGAACTCCAGGTATACGCAGGTCCCAATCCAACTGTGCCTCATCCACCTGATGGCACAACATTGAAGTAATAGTATGGTGCAGACACTCGACCATACCATCGGTCTGCGGGTGGTAGGGAGAAGTCCGCACCTTCTGCGTACCCAGAAGGTCACAGACCTCCCGCAGAAGGTTAGATGAAACGTTTTTTCCCTGGTCGGTCAGCAGGCGTTCTGGGGTGCCCTTATCCAGGACGTAGCCCTGGAGAAACGCCTCTACAATGGCTGCCGCCGACTGGTTGGGGAGGGGCCAGGCCATAGGCCAACGGGTGAAATACTCAACCCCAACCAGCAGGTACTTATTACCCCGAGCGGTGACAGGAAAAGGACCCAGAATGTCAAGTGCCACCAGCTCGTTGACCCAGGACACCCGAATCGACTGAAGGGGCGGGCAGGCCACCCTAGCCGGGTGTTTCCACCGCGCACACTGCGTACAACTATTTAAGAGGTTGGCGACATCGCGTGCCATTCCAGGCCAAAAAAAATCTAATTGCAGTGTGACGAGCGTTTTGTGAATGCCCAAATGCAGGATGCGTTCGTACGCCACCCACACGGCTCTGCCCCGCAGAGCGGTGGGGACGACGATTTTATAACGCCGCGAGCTGGCGTCCCATGACATGAGGAGGGAACCGTCCTCCATCTGAAACCGTCCCCATTCATCCAGGGGCAGGTCGAGCAGCGAGTCGCGAGCAACCAACTCCTGCGAGTCAACAAAGGGGACAGGCTCCTCTTCGACCACCCC
This sequence comes from Lampetra fluviatilis, assembly GCF_964198595.1. Taxonomy (NCBI): domain Eukaryota; kingdom Metazoa; phylum Chordata; class Hyperoartia; order Petromyzontiformes; family Petromyzontidae; genus Lampetra; species Lampetra fluviatilis. Next base: position 1,141,373 of record NC_136288.1, read on the forward strand.
TGCCGCCGCTGCAATGGGAGAAGCCGGTGTAGGCACTGTGGCTGATTTGCACCTCCCAGAGCCCATAAAACACGCACAACCATCCCGCCGAGAAAGGCGCGACAGGCCATCCGCGTTTGAATGTCGCGTACCCTTCCGGTATGTTACCATGAACGTGTAGTCCTGTAGGACCTCGAGCCATCGTGACAACTGACCAGATGGCTGGTCTATTTTTAGCGCATACTGCAGTACCGCATGATCGGAACGAACCGTAAAATGCCTGCCGTACAGGTACGGACGATATTGTTGTATAAACACGACAATAGCGAGCAGTTCACGGCGAGTAACGCAATAACGTTGTTCCGCCGGAGACAGCACTCTACTGCTGTAGGCAACGACGTGTTCGACCCCGTCCACGACCTGCGAGAGCACTGCGCCAATGCGGGTATTGCTGGCATCGGTGTCCAGGATGAAGGGCAATGTCAAATCTTGGTAGCACAAGGGAGGGGCCATGACGAGGGCATCGCGAAGCACCTTGAGCGCCCTGTCCTCTGCATCCCCCCAATGAAACTTAGCCCCATTAGCCGTCAAAGCATGAAGTGATTTCGCGATCGTCGCAAACCCCTCAACAATCCGGCGGCAGTAGGACGCGAAGCCTATAAAGCTTCGGACTTCCCCTACAGACGTGAGCGTGGCCCACGTCCTTACACAATCAGTTTTGGCGGGGTCGGTGGCTATACCCGTACAACTGACAACGTGGCCGAGGTACCGCACCGATTCCCGCAATAGGAAACACTTCTGGGGCTTGAATTTAAGGTTAGCGGTCCGCATCCTAACAAACACAGCCCTCAATCTCTCCAAATGTTCATCAAACGTGCGGCTGAAAATAATTACGTCGTCCAAATAGATGAGACATGAGTCCCACTGCAGCCCAGTGAGGACCAGCTCCATCAATCTCTGGAAAGTCGCCGGAGCTGAGTGCAATCCCATGGGTAACCGATTAAATTGATAAAGGCCCTGTGGTGTACGGAACGCGGTCTTCAGTTTAGATGCCTCATCCAAGGGCAGTTGCCAAAATCCAGATAAAAGGTCCAAGGTGGAAAAGTACCGCGCCCCCGCCAAGGCATCGAGTGACTCGTCCATGCGAGGAAGCGGATACGCGTTCGCCAACGAAACTTTATTAAGTTTTCGAAAATCCACACAAAATCTCAAACTGTCATCATGCTTCTTCACGAGCACAATGGGTGCACCCCATGGGCTGTTGGAGGGAGCCACAATGTCCGCGGCAAGCATGTCGTTCACTGCCAACCGGATATGTTCTTTCTCTGCCGGGCTCAACCGAAACGGATTTTGCCGAATGGGAGTGGAATCGCCCGTATCAATGTGGTGTTTCAATAGATTAGTGCACCCGACATCAAATTTGTGCTTACTAAAAACATCGGGGAATTCACGGAGTAACATGCGCAGTTTCAATCGCTGGGACTCGGAAAGATTTTCAGCCCCTGAACAGAGAGAATCCATCCAGCCATCATCGGTATCCGACTGCGCCTCGGACCCAGGCGTATCATTCACATGAGCCACGACGGAGTCCGTGTGGAGTGGCAACGACGCATGGGCAATCACAGCCCCTTGGTGCACGACCTTCGTCCGCAACCCTGCATTCAACACCTGAATGAAGGGCTGCCCCTCAGTAGGCACAAGCGTTTGTGCTCCAACCAGCTCCAACCCCCATATGGCCGTGTTGGAAGGAGCCAGTAAAATACCCGACATAGTGTCTGCCCCAAGCGGTTTCCGTAACAGAAGCGAAATTAACATTTGCGCACCCGGCGGAATTCGCACGGTTTGGGACGCCATAGCCAGAACAATCGCGCAAGCCGTGCGTAGTCGGGTGGTTGAGGGCAGGAACGTCATCCGGCGGCCCGGAGGGAGCTCAATGCAGCCTTTGTCGATTAAAATTTTGATGGGCATTTTTCCCAGGAAGTCTGTACTGAGCAAACAGGGAATGGCAAGGGTCTCAGAAACCAAAATGGGACCCGTTAATTTAATATCGCCAATACAAATTTGCGCCGTTATTTGTCCAATAATTCCCAAGGAACCCCCATTCGCCGCAAAGCAAGGGACGGAAACTGGGGTGAGCGCCTGTCACCTCTGGGGCAGCACATTGTATATGAGGTCCGAAATTATAGTAGCCGAAGCACCCGTATCAACCAATAATCGAAATTCAACACCCTCAATGGCCCCGATAATAACCGACGAGCCTGTAGCTGCGGCGACAACCCTGTGGGCCAACTCCGACCACTGAACTGGTCGGAGTGGCCGCCGAACGTCAACCCCCTCCTGGCTCTGACCGCTCGACGCAACGCGATTGAGTGGTGCGTGAACCCGCGGTGTATGAGATGCGGGCAGGGACCATATGCGTGAGGTGTCGCAACATGCCTGCGGTTCTTGTGGAGCGGCAGGCGAGCGAGCGGACGATGGCGGGCGACCCGGAACATGGCGTCGAGAAGCTGGGCAGCCCGATGCCAGGTGGCCCTGCTGGCCGCAATTGTAGCACGTAACGCGGGCCCATACCCGCGGGGATCCGTGCCTTCGCCGGCGTTCACCTTGGCGAGGCCGGTCAGCCGCTCTCCAGCTGGCGGCCCGCTGTGATGCGAAGGCCTGGTTATCCAGAACCTCCACTTCCCGCGCAGCGACACGCGTGGCACACGCCACAACCTGCCTGTCCCGCTGGAGGACCAGCTCCGTGTGTAGATAATGGACGGCGCCCAGTGAGGAGAGATTCGCCTCGTCCTTGACGTGAACGGCGATCCACAACTCTCGAGCCAGCAGCAACAGCTTCTCGAGCACAATGGAGTCAAGGCCCACGTCATCCATCCGAGGGTAGGCCGCTTGAGCCAGCACCATCAGAACACTCTGGTAGGCGAGGGGTGTCTCGTTTGCCTCCCTCTGACTTGCGAAGCGATGCCTAGTTTCTGATGGAGGCCCGTACACCAAGGCCATCCGATCGAGGGCATCTTGTAATGTGGAGCGAGCCTTCCGTGGGATGAGGAGGAACGTGGCCAGAGCGACGTCGTCCAGCGCAGAAGGCAAGGCTCGGAGAGTGATGTCCGCCGTCCACCCCGCCGTCTCAGCGTTAGTGACAAAACGTCGGGCAAAAGCTGCCCAATCCCCACCCTTGGCCGCAAAGACTTGCAAAGACAGTAAGCGCTGTTGCAGTCCAGGGAGGTAGTCTCCCCCCGAGGCGAGCTGCGGGCCGAGCGTGGAATTTGTTGCGCCGTCCGATGATAAGATGTCCACCAGAAGCGGCGGTCGCATCTCTAAAGACGTGACAGCCTCTGGTAGGAGGCCTCCAAGGCCGGAAGTGACGCGCACCCCCTGGGCCACGTGACTTCCGGGGTAGTTGACGTCATTTCCTACGAAAGTGGCGAAACCCCCGGCGGAAGTGACGTCGCTCCCGGCAGCAGCACCCCCGGCGGAAGTGACGTCTCCTCGGCCAAGATGACATCAAAATTTTGCGCGAGAATTCCGCGATTTTCGGCGGGAACGGCTCCCACCCTCTGGCCTGGTCCTCCACTCGCAGCCCCCGCTCCGCCCAGCGTGAGCTCGTCGAGGATGGAGGCAGCGGCATGCAGGAGATCGGCCAGCTGAGCGTGGGCTGACTGGATCGCCCATCCCGACGATGGCGGACTCCCGGAGGGCCCAGGAGAACGCGAGCCCGCCGCCGCGGACCCGTCCCCCAGAAATGGCGCTCCCGCCTCCGGCTCAGTGTCGCCATCGACCTCCTTGTTTGGGGCCCTGGTGAGCGCCTTCTGTCTGGTCTCCATGTCGGCGAAGTTCTTGGCCGCTTCTGACACCAGTTGTAACATTCTCGAAGGAGACGGAGACTTCTTAGAGGCCACACGCTTTTATTCAATAACAGATAGACATCTTGACACACTGGGGAATGGCCCCTTTACCGCAACCTAGGGAGGTACTGCCTCCGGGTTATTCTAACCACGCTCCCTACTTAAGCCCTCGGGCTCCTCAGCCTAGGGAAGGCTAACCCACCACCGGCACCCCACTCAGTCCCGGCCCGTCGACGGGCATCGGCGGCTTGGGGTCCAGGGTCTTCAGTGGCTTCTTGCTTCAGCTTGGGATGAGATGGACTGACTCCCGCTCTCCGGGAGCCGTCTTATATATCCCCTCTCTGAGGGGCGGGGGTTTTGGGGGCCCCAGCTCTCGCCAGCCCCCTCCCCTCAGAGCGGTTCCAACTGCCTCTTGCCCGACCGGTTCGGACCAGTTCAGACCGGTACCTACCCCTCCCCTAGGTTGTGGCGCGTGTGTAAATCCTGACCACCACATGTGTGTGGCTCCATATGTGTGTAAGTCAATGTGTGTGTGTGTACGCCGGTTGGAAACATTTAGGCTGGCCTGCCTACGATCCATCCTGGGTTTAACCAGGCTGGATTGTGCGAGGAGCTCACAAGTCCTTGAAGGATCTGGGCAAAGTCCCAGCAGTGAGCTCCTCCGGCAGGCAAGGCTGCGTTGGCTGGGTCATGTAGCCCGCATGCCCAGCCACCGCATGCCTAAACAGCTTTTGTTCGGCCGGATCGAGGGGGCTAAACGGGCGCGGCATGGGCTAGAGAAGAGATGGAGTGATGTGGTACAGGAGGACGTGGAGCTGAGTGGACTTGCCGATGACTGGTACCAGCGGTGTCAAGATCGGCCTCAGTGGAGGAGGCTCGTGAAGGACGCTACTGGGCAGTTGGAGGCAGTCGCCCTCCAACAACAGCGGAGGGCGGAGGAGCGATGCTCACAACAACGAGCGGAGTGCTGGGTGGCTAAAGCACAGCAAGTTGGTACAGTAGGGGGCACAGGTGGTGCATCAGCCAGTCATCTCGGTCATCTCGGTCAGTCGACCCATGGCACCTGGGTCTGCCCCGTGACCTCCTACCAGCGGGCGTTCGACACTTCACGTGGCCTCAAGGTGCACATGGCCTGGCACAAGCGTCGTGGTGACGTCACCGCCGCTTAGTGGAGAATGGCGGTTGTTGTGTGTGTACGTCGATGTGTGTGTGTAAGTCCAAGTGTGTGTGTCAGTCCATGTGTGTGTGTCAGTCTATGTATGTTTGTGAGTCACTGTATGTGTGTGTGAGTCGATGTGTGTGTGAGTTGCTCAATGCGTGTACGTCCATATTTATGTGTAACTCCATGTGTGTATATCTAAAGTCGGTGTATGTGTGTGAGTTGCTGTGTGTGTGTGCAAGTCGATGTGTGTGTGTGGGTCGAAGTATGTGTGTAAGTCGATGTGTGTGTGGGTCCATGTATGTGTGTGAATCGCTGTGTGTGTGTGCAAGTCGATGTGTGTGTGTGGGTCGATGTGTGTGTGTAAGTCCATGTGTGTGTATGTAGGGCAATGTCTGTAATAGTGTGTGTAAGTCAATGTGTGTGTCTGTCTCTTTTGCCCGGGCAACGCTGGGTACTATGCTCTAATACATGTATATAAAAAATAGATTTTTGTGTTAAATTTGTTGACCTTCCCCCACACGTCCGATTAGCGCGGTTGGCTACGTACGGTGCGATAGAAGTTCTACATACCTGCACACGCATACTTACAAAGTAAACATTTCTTGCTTAAGACACATTGCTTTAAGACGTATCATCATTTTATATATATACACAGTAAGGCCTCAGATTACACGGGGGTTAGGATCCGTGTACCCCGCGTAAGTGCGAGTTTGCTTAAGTTGGGGTTCGCCTATACGAGTGTACTATATACATTGTAAGAGTGGCTATAAAAAGTATATAAATGTGCATAAATGTTTAATAAAATACAGTACTGTACAGTAAATGGTTCACTAATCATCGGTAGGCACGAGTCACAAAGTGGAAGTACCAATCACGGTCGGTCGCTTATGAGCGGGTCCACGTACTCGGATCCTGCGTACTCCTAGAGCTTCCTGTAGTCGGTTTTAATCGATGGTGGTAATGTACCAATCAGTGGTAATGGATTTATTTTAAAATAAGGGAAATTTGTTATTTGCGGAATAATTTTTGGCGCTCTCCGTGGTTCATGAAATGTCATCTGGTGTTGGCCTGTGGCCTTTGGTCGGTGGTCGGGGTGTCACTGGTGCCCAGCTTTCCAGGATGTGTGTGTGTATATATATACTACGTTTGCCACCTCTTGAGGAATAACCCAGAGGCAAAGTAGCATTTCGCAAACCGCACAAGTTTCCTAAGCGCGGATTGCTCTAATCAAGACGCTGGTGTTTCGCCAAGGGGGGGGGGGGGGATAACGGACTGCATTGGGCCCCTTTTTGAGTTAAACCCCATCTGCTTATTTCCATTCCTGGATGCGGTTGCAAGTAAATTTTGAGTGTACACTCGCTGCACATTCACTGCGCAAATGTAATCAGCAAAAAAAATACCAAAATATAAATACACGATAAGCACGAAAAGTAGGTGTCAAAAAACTAGTAAATAATACACATTTAAGAATATATATCTCAAACTCCATTACAAAACTATTTATCCTTTATTTCTCCTTGTCAGGAAACACTCAGTACGCGTACCTTTTGGATTTTTAAAAATTATTTATGCAGAGCGATTGGGATAAAAAAACACCATACAAATTAAGAGACATCATGATGATGACAGCATGAAGGAAAGTGAAGTGTGATTGGACTGGACGCATTGTGACGACGGGGTGATGGCCTGGTGACGCAATGCCAGTCCTGTAGGATGGCCATGCAGAGACAGAGGGGCGACATCCACCCGATGTGCAGCAGTGAGAATCATTCAGCGCTCGGAGAACCGCCGAGGCATGCAACAGCGTCCTCGGTGGCCACGTGCGGTTCTTGTAGAGCTCCACTGAACTCTGTAGTGAGATGGAATCAGAATATTTATTTGTGCTGGAGGAATCCGATGAGCTGTAAAGCTCTTTTTGTTCACGGATGTCCACTTGGAGTGTGGCATCGCAAGGCCGTGGGGGATGGCACCAGCTTGGGTACGCCTTCATCCAGCAGTGGGTAGATATAGGTCTCTAAGTTAATATGTTTTGTAACTATACACAAAGCCAGATATAGTCTATTTACATAGCAACTCCTGGCTAACGTTGCTTTTTTGCTGACGTCAACGGTGGCTGGGAATCAAACGATGTTTACCGTTTTCATGGCCGAGTGTGCTAACCACTGCGCCAGCCATCCTGCCCCACCACTTCTAAGTCGCCTATTTATTTACGCACACGCCTCAAGACACACTAGGTTTGTGTTGAGCGCGATTAGGAAGGAAAGTCCAAATGCTCCGTTTAAAAGTTAATACTATTCCTCCTTGGAAGCCATTCTCTGTAAAGATCAACGCCGGAGAGAGTCCATCTCTATATACATACACATTTCTCACACTTTTATTGACATTCCAGAATAAACCATGCATCTCCGCTGGGGCAGCTTAATAGCGTTCTTTTATCAAACGCTTGTCCTGTCAAGATTATCCACGACGCCGTCCCTTCAGAGTGTCAATCTTTCGAAATCCTGGGGTTCCACAAGATTAAGTGGTCTCCCTTTCTCAGAGGCTTGAGACTGCATGTACGATGGCATTGTTGGGGGACTTTATAATCCACGATGGCTGGGAAAAGATGGGCAAAAATCCACAGCTGGAAGCCCACTTAGAGTAGAAGTGGGTCAGATGATGTCACTTATCGTTAACAATTTTGACATCCACAGGACAGGAAGCTGTTAATCGCTTTTGAGCCGTAATTATCACAGTATTTCGTGGTGTTTATTATTGTGTTTGTTGCTTTGTTTTTTTTGGGGGGGGATTGTAGAATATATGCTTCTTTAAAAGAATGGCAACAAAAAACGGACAAAACTATGTAATAATAAATAATAAGTCCCCTATTCACCCCACAGCACTTTGGTGACGTGACCTGGCATCGCCGCATGGTAATGCTGCCATGCTGCACAGCCATTAGGAAAATGTAGCAACAACTCTACAAATATAGCAGTAGTAGTATTATTACAGCTAAATCCCCACCCACAAATACGAAGGAGACATCACAGCGATGATAAACTCCGCTGTCCCTGAAGCGGTTATCTGGCTTGACCACCTGCATGTGAAATTGTAGCTGTTGCTCTGCATCTACACCAGCCGTACGAAAGAACACGAATCACAGCTCACCATAGCACGTCTAAAATCAAGAACCCTTACAAAGGCAAAGATCACCCGTGTAGCCCTTGAAACAGACTTTAGACAGAAGTCCAGCATGATGGGGTTGACATGGCCAGAAGCACGCTTGACCGCCATTGTCTCGCTGGAAGCTGAAGTTTACACGCAGCACCAGATACTCATTTATGGCTGAGTTGACCTAGAGGAAGCCCAGGTTTGCTTCAAATTTTGACCAATGATGTTGGGACTCGAACTCTTGTCGCTGGGTCGGTAGCTTCGTGCGCTGTCCATGAGGCAACCACTCCCCAGCATCTGAAAAAAATCCACATTCACCAATGTTGTGTTTCCAGGTCAAAGTATTTTAAACAGTCCGCGAGACATCACAGCTGTGAAATATCTACAGTATCCATCAAACTGGGCTGATTCTCATTATTTGACTCCATTGTCCTGCTAACAGCAGGCGTTCAATAAACCTGTACACAACAAATCGGTTGCTTTGTGCTGCACAGCTGCAATGGCGTTCGCCACTGAATGAATTCTAAAGCATCATAGCACTTCCTCGTCGTCTCAATCGGTGCCATCGTCCTCTTTATCAGCGTGTTGGCGGCACACGCCACATCTTTCCACTCCTCTGTCCTCCACCAGTCGCGTTGCGTTGCTGATCTGCATCCCCATTGACGCCACTCACGTCATCTGCCCATCGCTTCCTTGGTCTTTATCGTGACCATGCATGTGTGTATGTTGAACTTCTTTCGCACCGTACGTAGCCAACCGTGCTCATCGGAGGTCATTGTATTCAGAGACTAACTTCTGCGGGAACAGGCTGACACACTGCTCTGGGGGAATTATTGTGACATGCCACGTTTACGGTGAGTCCACCCGTCTAGTTCTTATGCGTCTCATTTAAAAAATGAATACACCCTTTCAAATGACTTGAAGCTTTCGTGACTGCAGGAATCCATACTCTTTGGTTCTTTCGGTAAAGTCACGTAGAAATAAAATTAAACATATCACGACGTTTCGATCGCAACACAAGCAATCTTCATCAGGTGGAACGACCACCATTGCCTCCTCCCCCCTCTCTTACCGAGATAACCTCTTGCCACGGCAGCTCTCCCGCCGACTTCAGCATTTTCTTGCTGTGGTTGTTCCACCTGCTGAAGGCCGCTTGTGTTGCGATCGAAACGTCTACCGACGTGACTTTACCGAAAGAACCAAAGAGTCATGTTCAAATGACAATAGCAATATAGGGTACAAATAATATTTGATTGTCATGTATAGGGCCTACCTTGTTCTAGAATGGTAGTACCTTCTGCTGATAATTCCAACTCAAAGATGGAAAATATCGAGCGAGAAATTAAGCCCTGCATGTGTTATAACCTTTTCCGAACAACCACCAGGTAATTTCTGTCTTTGTCTACGTTCACACAATTCCCCATTCACCGCTCGCGTTACCAAGAGCCAGTCGTTTGTTTGGTGCTACGTTCATGACACCCATAGTATCTGTCTGTAACGCCATCAGAACGCTTACAAAAGTTAATTACCAAACTTAAAAGAAAAAGTTAAGGCGGTGCTCGCGCTCTTGAATCTGGAGTCAAGTTACCCAAGTGCATGCCACGGCCATTACATCTCCAGCGGGTTGGAAACCACAAGGCATGGATAATTGACAATGAAGGAGCTTTGCGTGAGTAATGGGCTGCCATTCCCTGACCCAGAAACATATTGTATGGAATCTTTCCCCCCCCAAAAACCTCTGGGTTTAATCTCACGTCCATCGCAAACAGATACTTTGTACAGTATGTCTGAGAGTTGTGGGGCGTAGTTACTCGTGAAGGACGTTCATCAGGTTCGATCACAGGCGTAACGATTTGGTTTCGGTTTGGAAAACAAATTTGCGGCATTGGGGAATTTATATTGGCCGAGCTTTCAGTCTTAATGGGGATCAAACCGGTTACAAAGGCCTCCGTGACAAGTAATTAATGATCGGTAAATACGATAGATTAAAAAGTGCGCTCAGGAAGAAATATACCACGTGAGCGTTTATAAAGCAGCCAATTGTATTTCTTTTACACAACGGCTAATTTCGGAAGTCGGTAAAATATTACGAAAGGTCTCTTGCAACTTTCTTCTTCAACGCTTTGCCTTTTAGCAATTACTGCATTAATAATAATAGTAAATAATGAATCTAGAGCCCTTTATCAAGCCACTGCTGGGTGAAGGACTCCACACGCCGTGTTAAGTTGCGCGGTGTGTTCGACCATACGTCAGGTGTTTGACCATACGTCAGGTGTTTGACCATACGTCAGGTGTTTGACCATACTTCACCACGCTGGTCAGTGCAGCTAGGTGAAGGGCAGGAAGGATCCTAGGATTGTTTCAGATATCACTCACCACTGATGTTACTAACAGCTGCGAATTGAACTTATGGGGCCAGGTTCATAGCAGTTCGCTAAACACTGCAAAACCATTTAATCCCATTCATGTATTGTCACAGGTAAAATATATTTTTTAAACAAAAAAATGTGGTTTGTTTTACATTACAGTAGAATTATTGTCCATGGTGAATTTAGCGTTCACAAGCAAGAAAAAATGTGTTTAAATTGCAATTTAAGGTAAAATAGAAAAATTGTTCAAGAAATTGGCTATATTTGTCACCACCGACATGCCAAATCGAGTATTAAGCAAACATAAGCATTAGCTATACGTTACAGACGATCACACACACAAGAGGTATAACAATTCACCCTTGCGCCCTCCACTACTCACTCTGATTCAGTGAATCGATACAATAAACTATAATTGTTAATATTGTTGTGAATGTAACGGTTACTAGTGGCTGCAACATCTTCAAATAATAATATAACAAATTCCTACACAAGCGATTGAATGCCAATCAGTCAATGCATGTACGTGTGTTGAACGTGCGGGAGGAAGGACAACTAACAAACACACACAAACTGTTTAAAAAATTTAGTTTTCAATCTAGATTTAAAAGTGCATAGCTCCATTGACTTCCTAATATCAGAAGAAAGAGCAATCCATATGGCCACATAAGTGCATTTGAAAGCAAATCTTGACCCATACACATTTGATGAACATTTACATATAAATGTTGTTTCTCAATTACTCATTACAGGTCATTGCTTGTTATTTCATGGCTTTGGCTGAGCTGTTCAACGCATTGCAATAACAGCATTTTCTTCACTGGCTAAGGAAATCGGTCACATTGCCACTGCTTTGGCTGAGAATAAGATATGACTCGAATTTATTACACAGCTTGTCAGCCAATTCTAATAACTGTTAATATGTAATTGGATTATATTAATTTATTTTCTTATTTCCCGAACAATTACTTCATTTTGATTGTTATAGACGTCTGTTGTTGTTTCTGTCTCGCGCCGTTTTCTGTCTTGTGTATAAGTAATTGGCCTTTTTTCGGTATTGCGCCGAACGTTGAGGCTGCCTCCTCTGTGCTGCTGCCGCTGCTTGACACCGGAATGAACGGTGAAAACACAACAGAAGCTGGCGTGCGCGGGATTAGAGGTGCTTTCACACGAAGACAAATCGACGCTTCGTTTCCGACGTCCTACTCCTGATCTGGCTCGCCCGATAACGAAAGCCAGCGAGTGTGGAAAAGCAGCCAAATATCGGAGGCTGAAAAATCAAGCGGGACATTATGCAGGCGGACTGCATCCATAAAAAACAAACAGAGGGCAAGCAGGATGGGAGTGGATGGATGGCGGAAAAAGGGGTGGGGGGGGTTCAGAGTTGAACTTTCATACGTACAGGATTTAGCATTGACGGCAAAACTATGCGCCGAGCAATTCCGTTTGGAGAGCCGTGTGCTAATAAGACCGACATTGTGACTCCTGCCCTGTGGAATGTGTGCAATGTCCTCCGTGATTAAAGAGGTTTAATGGCCAAACATCTTATGACAGTGAAGGAACAGAGAAATCCTCTTTTTCTGACAGAGATCAAAAATACCCACGTGATCCTAGCAACAGGCTCCCCTTCTGTCTGCCTGCACCATTCATCATGGGATGCTTTCCTCAGACTTTGTTACAGGGGGCTAAGAATAGGGTGTTGTCACACAAAACACTGCCTATCAGTTACCCGGGCCGGGTGGATAATTCTGTCAGTGCTGCCTGAAGACATAATCCTTCAGCGCTGTGCCACAGCCAGTGCTTCATTGCCGCACCCCACGTGCGAGCGCTTCCCGACCCATGCCACCCAGGTCCCAGTGACACGAAAAGTCTTAATGGGCTCACGCTGCACTTAGAGGCTAATTACCGACTGCGGCCTGCCTGTGCCCCCCCCCGTCACCGGTCAGTGTAAACACTGCCCCTTTAAAGGCGAGAACCAAGCTGAAGATAAAAATCAAGGCAATGCCAATGTGTGACTGTTCAATGCTACAAAAGGTCTCTCGCTATGCTCAGCTGACTTTTCATGTCTGCCTAATGGCTTTTAAAATTGCACTGCAAAGTGCAGTTCTGGGACATCCGTGCCACTTGCTTGACAGTGTACGGTAATTACTCAAAAGACAGACTGCGATACTGACAATCTGACTCGAATGCAGTAATTGTTTTTATTTAGTTGTGAAACCTCACATTTAAAAATGACATTTGCTCCTGCACGTATTGAATAAGACTCACAGACAATGTCGTGGAATGCATCAATTGTGCTGAACGAGTAATGCCCCTTTTGGTGCCAAAAACATTTCAAATGTAATTATGAGAACAATGAAAATCAAAATAAGCGATAATGGCTGTTGCACGGCCAATTGCAATGGTATCTTCAGTAAATGACTAATGGCCCACGCTGAGACCCAACGCGATTTAGGATAAAACTTTTCGCAGACACTATGGGGAACATATCCGAGGATAGACTGGTGGAAAAGGGTATGAATAATTAATAATAATAATACGGTAACATAAAACTTTCCTTGATCCAAATGAGTTAATGAAAGGCTGTTGTTAATGCTAAGGAGCCAATATCTTATATTCTGCCCATACCAATGGATTACTGATGTAAGAGTCTGTTATTGTTTGTGCTTTGTTTGCCTGCGTTCATACCATATGGAACGCTCCGAATCTCGCCAGATCTCGGAAGCTAAGCAATTTTATTTTGCCTGGATAACACTTAATTGACTGATCAGGATGAAGAGCAGGTGGAGGAGCTATGTCATGGCCATTAGAAGGCAGTGCAAAAATATTGATTGCTGTACTGTACTACTAGTATGCTCCTTCGTCTATGCTCCCCGCATTCATCAACTGCACTGCCCAGTGTGGTGAAGTATGGCAAATTTACCCCCACGGTCTGTGTGAGGAGGTCCTCACCAAGTAGTAGATCGTACACATGAAGAGCCATTGTACACATGCACACTCTTTCCACTGATGATTGTTCCAAGAAAACAGCTCTCGCCATGATAGCCGCCCCTTCTAATCTGTAACCTTCCATCCACTCTCGCAAACCCAAACACACACGTGACGTCCATGCCCAATCAAAGATGAGAGAATGATCAACAGTGAAGTAAATGTGAATTTTGGCCAAATTTGAGCAAACATCTGAGTTGGGAGCAGATTGCACGACATTATGACGACTGATGCCGTCTGCATTCAAGCAAAGCGACTTGCAAATGTTCAAGCAGGCATGCATAGCCATTGCCTACCAAATACACTGCCTGTACTTAATTGGCTAAGAGAGCCCTGGGATGACAGGAGACATCGTATAATGAGCTAAGCTTTTAATTTCCAATTTCTGCCTATTGTTTGTTTTGCTCCAAAAGTATGCCACTAAGCCGACCTACCCCTCCCTCAAAAAACGAGCACTCGTGATTTCCAACTGTTTATCCAACAAACCTGTTGAGGTGGAGAAGGATTATAACATGATCCTATTCAACTATAGCAAGAGGATCAGATAACGCAGGACTTTTCAATCTTTAGTTTCAGGGGACAAACACTGAGCATAAATTAAACTTAAACGTGTTTTTTTTGGTAAACATGGACGGAGATCTTCGGCGAATGGTTTCTCGCTGTCGAGTTTCCCAGGTCACTCGACTGCCGGCTCCTCGAGGCTTTTCTGCCGTTGTTTTTGCGTGAACGGAGAGCTCAAAGAGCCGAGGAGTACATGGCCCACCGGGAGAATGGCGAAGGTCCCGTTGTGGTCTTCATTCACATACTGTATATAGCTTAGGAAAGAGAATAATTTCTGCCGTTAATTTTACGTCTATTGCACAAATACCAACAAGAAAAAAATCAACACACTTTCATCATATTCTTTGGTTCTTTCGGTAAAGTCATGTAGATGGAAAAATAATAATACAAAATAAAGTGAATAAAAATCGTAAAAATGCAATAAAAATAAAAACCACGACGTTTCGATCGCAACACACGACCGCTTGTGTTGTGATCGAAACGTCGTAGGTTTTTATTTGTATTCACTTTATTTTTTATTATGATTTTTCCATCTACGTGATTTTTCCGAAAGAACAAATAATATGAATTCCTGCAGTCACGAAAGTTTTAAGTCAAAATGTACACTTTCATCAATAACACGGTCTTAAAACGAACATATGTATTTTATCGGTGACATTTCTGATGATAATTATAATTATTTCCTGCCTAACACACAGCCTCTGTCAACTAGCAGTATACATGGGCACACTACAGCCGATGGACAAATCGGCTGTGGTGGGGTAAGGTGTGGCTACTCACACCGCCTCTTCCAAGAGTTCTAGCCAGCATAGACCTTTGTGAAAATACTGGACATCGGATGTGCTTCTGCATCATAGCTGATCGGATTTCTCCCGTATAAATACAGATTCTGGTGAAACCTGAGGCCAAATATCTCCTGTAGGGGAGGCCGTTTTGCCAGAGATGGCATGATGGAGCTATTGCAGGGCTGCACCTTCACCTTCCTCACATAATACTGAATGAGAGGAGCACGACGCACTGGTCATTCATAGTGAAACACCCAACGCAGAAGATTTCCTGGGTGCGATCTTCCAACAAGCTCATGGTCCACCCTAAACCGCATTCACTGCACAAACCATGGCGGATGCGGATACCTGGTGTACAAATGTAAAGTTGAAAAAAAAAACTTTCCAGCGTGCTACTCACGGCCATCCAGAACAAACCATAACAACGTATTAATGACGCAATTCCCGATCCACAAACACAAAGGAGACACCACAGCGATGATACACTCCGCTGCTGCTGACGCGGTCATCTGGCTTGACCGCCTGAGTGTGAAATCGTAGTTGTTGCTCGGCTTCCACATCAGCCATGCGGAAGAAGAAGAAGAAAGGCCACACGTACTAGGCACTTCTTTCTCCAGACAACGTGCCCACTACGTGCGTCTTCCTGCCGTTTACGCGCAGCAACGTGGAGATCAAAGCATTGAGCCAAGAAAACGACAGAAGGCCGTCCACAGTGCGCTCGTCCGTCTGGTGCAAATTTAGTTTGGCACAAAAAAAGTCGTTGATTTGTTGACCCCCCATCTGCTCTCCACAACACATATTACAAGCACAGTTTTACTGTTCGTATTCGTACTCAGTATTCATAACCTATAGACAATTAGCTAATTTCTAAATGTAATTCATACAACGCAAAGACGTGAAGATGTGTTTTCTTTCGTTTGTATAATTCCGTGCAAAAATATGCAAATTAAATACAGGTTGTCGTATGATTAAATGTGTGATTTAAACCAATCAATGTACACATACTCATCATTCACATTCATTTATGGCCTTTAAATGTCAATGCATTTGCTTGCTAGATGAAGGCCTCCCCATGTCGTCAGTCATGAACATTGTTTGACGATACTTCACCACGCTGGCAAGTGCAGGTTCCTGAGAAGGGGTCACCGCAGGACTAGTTCAGATCGCGCTCGCCACCGACGCTCTGACCCTGGAAGGGAATCGAACTCATCGCGTTAGTCGTGCGGCACGCAAACCACTGCTCCCCTCCATGTTTCTGCGTTAAATTGCAATTTACACGCAGAAACATTTCTGAATTGAAGCAAGGAATAAAAAAAACTAACTCGCAAGCCTGCGATTTCAATTAATTTGCAATGATACCCATCTTATAATAAATTCGTAAGTGCATCGGCAATTTCGGCACATGTATGCGTGACTTTAGATTGCATACCAGCAAAATATTACCATCGTCAGCCACTATAGCTGCTGGACGAAGGGCTCCCAATGTTTGTCGCCATCCCCGCATGATGTTTCACAATGCAACATTCCGCCTAGTAGGTGTACACAGAAGCTGACTTGCATCGCGCCATCTCCTCTCTCTGTACGACCCTTTCGGACGCGATCCATTCCTCAGCTGCCACTCCATCACCAAATTGTTTGACCGGCACACGAGCAAAAATCGCCATGCCGAAGCACGCGCCGTTCCATTTGAGATCACATCGCTACCTGTTTGGCATCGTGATAAAGGAAATACTGTTTTAACATTGATTTAACCCATGATGCTTTGCATCTGGAGTAATGAGTTATTGATCTGCGGTTCTGTCCACTAAGGGGAAGACAAGCCAGCTGTGCCCCCGCAAGTTCACAGAGAAAATACCCAACCCACCCCCTTCCACCGACTTCCTTTACATTCAAATCATCTTCTGATGATAGCATTGCATAGCCTGGAATTGCAACTGCCGGTGTAGTCCAAAGCTAGCCCGCCTAACACCGAGGAGACCATTTAATTGCTTGCCGTTAGCAATAATATACAGCCGTGCAGATATACCGTGCGGCGTGAGAACAAACCCTAATTAAGTCAAACGTCAGTACTGGCAAAAAAACAAATATTAAAGTCTGGGCTGCAGGCTATAAGATGAATATAGACAGTCCTTTAATTAATAAATCTATAAAATTCAGGCCCGGGTTCAAATGACCTGCAGATAATGATGTAATATGTATTACCTAAGACTGAAGCATGAGCGTGTAAGAGTGTGGGCACGCAGCTGGGCACCGAGCTGTCGCGACACCGTGTCACACACATACGCACCAGGATGACTTTGTATGAATGCGTGAGATGCACTAATAGGTGGGCGAATAAAATAGTGCCAGACGTCTGTGTTGGACCAATGTTATTTTCATTTTACCCGTGTGAACAAGGTGCCCAAAGACTATTAAAACACCTACTGGCGTAAAATGTATGAAGACAATTTAAATTTCAACTTATAAAGCTTCTCAAAAACCACGTCTAACAATTACATGACACTCTGTACTGGAAAATGAACCCGTTATTGTGTATATAAGATGGTGAAATATGAAGCAATCAAAAAAGTATTGAAACCTAGAGGGAGCAGTCATGCAGTTGTTAGTTCACTCGAACCCAATCATCTGAGTTTGAATCCCGGTCCATGGCTAACATCGGTGGTGAGTAACATCTGAACCAGGCCTGGGTCCCCCCTCCAGAAACCTGCGCTGACCACTGTGGTGAAGTATGACAAAAAAAACATTACTGAGACACAATGGGCAGACCTTCATCCATGAGTAAATTGACAAAATGCAGTTTTTTTTCACAATCATTTTTATTTTATCAATAAATAAAATCTCTGTTTAAACAAAAAAGACACGGGCACATTCGAATTCTCAATCAATGAACACCAGTCAGTGCCTACTGGTTCCTGTCTGCATTTGTCGAGAAGAGGGTTATTCACGTGGCCGGGCAAACCATTGCAAATGCAGAGCACTTAGCGCACAAACGTCTTAAAGAAAGTATCATGCGAGAATCTCACATTACGCACACGCCATGCCACGGATGGTTGGGGGCCTCGCTCGTTGTCCGGGTTGTGGGGGTTATTCGACCATACTTCACCGCGCTGCTTTTAGAATGGATTGGTGACAGGTAAGGTGCCGCCCCAGGCTGTAAAGGTCAAGGGGGGTCATTTGGCTGTCCTTCACTCTACTCGTTAGTGTGGGTTGGTGACGATGGGGGAGCATAGACGTGAAAGCACAGAGTACAATACAACTATGTATAGTGCTCTTCTGCACTCCGCTAATTAAAAAAAAAAGCATCAATTCCTCATTTTCAAAATGCGGAAAGTTATGGTTGTTGTTGTTACATATTTCTCTTTCTTGGACATCCATGCATCACGTGCCAGACTTTAAGGCATCGGATAAACTGGGATGTCAGTATCATTGCATCTGCTTAATGCTTACGTACTCAGGAGCGGCCAAACATAGTGAACAGAGCCGGAGTAAAGTGGCCAAACAGTGTATGTTGATCTTGTAAAATGCTTCTTTCAGCCAACACCAGCAAAAGGGTCTTTACACACGAGAGATGAGTCATTTATTGTTTTACCCCTAAAAAGAGCTCGCGTTTAAAATCCCATGCTTAAAACAACGGGAGAAGACATATTACATTAGCTTATAATAACAGTGAGCTAACGGCCAGCGGAAATGTTAAATGTAACGTAAGTGAGGACAATTGGTAATTGGTATGCCATTAATTTCCTTATTTACGCAAAGTACTTCCTTGCAATAGAGAAAGTTGGACAGCAAGAGAGAGAGAGAGAGCGAAAGAGGGGGGATAAGGAAAATACTTAAACTGTAATGGGGGGGGGGGGGTTGAAAATAAATAAGGCAACTTAAATGAATCAGAGTAGATCAATACTGATGGATGACTGTGGGCGCTAGGTGCGTATGCCTAGGTGTTTAAAACGCAGCTGGCCATGACCGGGAAATAACGGTGCTTCGGATGACAAGTGTTCGCCAAATGTGAGGAAACTGTGACAAGGGGGTGAAACTAATACAGGCATTAAAAAGTAATTACGAGACAAAGCAATTTCATAAATAAAAAAGTGTAGGAGGTGGGAGGCAGGAGGGCCACGTGGAGCAGTGAAGTAAAAAACAAATTAGACCTGCTCCTTTATAAGATTGAATAG
Source organism: Lampetra fluviatilis (assembly GCF_964198595.1). NCBI lineage: Eukaryota > Metazoa > Chordata > Hyperoartia > Petromyzontiformes > Petromyzontidae > Lampetra > Lampetra fluviatilis. Next base: position 1,160,384 of record NC_136288.1, read on the forward strand.
ACATTTGGAAAGATATAGGGATAGACTAAATACTAATCAGCAATTACCTATGTCCAAAGTTACCATTAAACAAAGAGTATTTATCTCCTGAATATTAACAACATTCTAGCCCATGGGTTTTCTTCTGCAATGTTAACGTCACAACAAACGCAGTACGTCTGAACCAGTCGGGGTGTAGTAATGAATTGATTCAATTACTGGATTGCCGATATCCAGTATACGGCTTATGCATCAAATCAAATGTGTAAGCATTAACGTTTTAAGACTTGTGTACATGTTTGATTTCTTGTGCACCGTACGAAGCCAATCACGCTAATGCGGAGGTTGGACAAGAAAAACTAAACATGACTCCTGATGCCACTGGAGAACAATCATTTAACTGGAACATTAAAAAAATTATATAAATCACCACCCTGAATCGAGACAAAATCAATCTATGGATGAGGTGAATCGTTGCACCTCCACAAGACCACGTTAAACTAACAACTCGCACTGTGGATTTGAATTACTGTGTGACATACCTAGTGGGAAGACCATTGAGATACGAGGGTCATACATTACTTCGTGGGGAATAATAATAATAATAAAAAATGTAATCACGAATATTTTTTTTCAGATAAATGTTACAGTCCTCTCATAGGCGTGTCACATTCTGGCCTCACACCCCCATGGATGATCTCCTGAGATGCCCTGCAGCACCACGATGCACTCTGCAAGATTTGGCAATGCCAACACCAGACCCGGTGGCCTGTGCAGGATATTGGGAAAAGACCGTATAGGTTGGACAGGAGACACGAGGAAGAAGACCCCACACCCCCACCCACTCCTGCACACAAGGCCGTACACAACGGCAACAGACCTATCCAAATGTACGATTTTGAAATTATACTCATGCTCGCCTACAATACTATTTTATATGGTAGATCGGATAATCAGCAGCGTAGATGATAGGCCAAATTATCTTAATTGCCAGGTTAAAAAAAAGGTCTATATATTTTTCATAAAGTTCACCTCCTTGGCCTAGCATACATTTCAAAAGCTTTCAAATGACACCGCATTCATTGCAATTGGTGGCGTGGACCAGGAGGAGCTATTTGGACAAAACAAACCTTACATACATGGTTGCCGAACGAATACATCATAAGGTCACATTCACTACACACAAAGTTCCTGCCACAAATGAACCACAATAACCTCGCTGATCTCGTCAAGGAACATAAACCATCACGCAAACTCCGGTCATGCTCGCAGCAGCGGCTTTTGGTTAGCCATCGAACAAAGACGGTCACATCATCGCGTGCTTTCAGATTCTCTTCTGCAGCCATCTGGAACGCTCTTCCTTCCAATATCTAGATTGACATTTTTTTTACTACTTTTTGTGTTTGTTGTACTTCCCCCGCACCTCCAATTAGCACGGTTGGTTACTTAGGGTGCCAAAGAAGTTCAACATACACACGTACACTTTGACTTTTAATTTTATAGGTGCGTTGGGTGTCAGTCCACGCCAACGTAACGGGCATTGACAACTTAAGACTTGGGTGAGTGTTGGCCTCAGCCTCGAAATCCGCCTGGGCCTGACAGTCCAACCCCTGGATGTGTTCAGCACCGCCGCCTGTGGAACCAAGTGCTCGCCCAGCAGACACGTGGCTTTGCCGTGATTGAGAGCCAGGAACAAGAGGGATCTTTAACCCTTAATCATGTCCTACGATTGGAGCGGACAGATATGCCCAGTGGGACAAAAGAGCACTCACATAAAACACACTCCCATAGTAGCCGCAAATGAAGACAGTAGATTAAGGCCCAACTAAATAGGAAAATATTGATTCAGAAAGAGTGACGAAATAATAAGGCTATCACAAAGGGTGAGAGAAAAAATTCTGAAACACAGAAACAGGAAATGTCTTAGTATTTTACATTAAATATGCTTTAATTCTTGTCAGTATAACACTGTGCGATGCATTTACTGTTTTCCGAAATATGATTTTGATTATTTTTTATTAAGAATAATTGTTTATGATAATGTAGGATCGTTGAAAGATGGTTGAAAGATGGTTGAATGATGATGACAAGTATTGAGGATGGTTATTGTTAATGATAGCAAGGATACAAATTGATGTGGTGGTACGTGATTAGTGTTGACAGGTTACAATTGATAACCATGAAGGTAGATTGGCTAGCATTCAATAGATAAGTGCTATGTTATTGATAACGATGTAAATATACAGTATACACTCTAGAGGTTTTACTTGTCTGTGAAACAGTGTGCCTTCATGATAGCTTCGTGCTATAAGAATAGCACAAATACCATACATACTGAATTATGATCATTGTATTAATTCATTAGCTTTCTGCTTGCGATATTTTCCAATTCATTCCTTGTGTACCTATTTTGTTTCCCGATAGATACAAAAGGATAGTATCCAAACTATACACATGTGGCCTGTGAGTGCCCTAATTGCAGTACTTCCTCCGATATGAATCCTGCAGTGACTCTGACCGTTACCTTCAACAAACGCATTTGCTTGCAGAACACACCACAGAATGTGTACAAAAATTGAGCGACTTTTAATTGTACCTTAACAGCAAGGTACAATTTAATATTGTAAGTTTTCACAATATATGAAGTGGGACGTATGTATGTTGAGCTTCTTTCGCACCATACGTAGCAAACGTGCTAATCAGAGATGCGGGGTGATGCACAAAAAATTAAACACAAAAAGCAGTTCTAAAGAAATTCGTTTTCAATCGACATTTAAGAAGCATAGCTCCAATGGCTTCCTAATATTGGAAGGGAGAGCGTCCCTGAAGGCAGCAGAAACGCATCTGAAAGCGCGCGATGCAGTGACCATCTTTGTTCGATGGCCAGGAAAAAAGCCACTGCTGCGACGTTGACCGCAACTCGCGCGATGATTTATGCTTCTTGACGAGATCAGCGAGGTAGTTTTGGTTCATTTGTGGCAATCACTTTGTGTGCAATAAATGCAGCTGGGATGGACATGTAATTCGTGAGAGACGTCACACCGACTGCGAAGCGAAGGTAGTGGAGCTTGGGCAATGAACGTTACTCGAACAGATGTTGGCCGGTGGTCAAGACAAGCGACGAAACGGCAGTGAAGCAGTAGGGAAGACGCCTGAGATGAGGTCGATTGCGAGGACGGAGCGATGGAATCTGGCCACGTTCAGTTGCTCTATAGATCGGTGCATCATCACAAGACGACAAAACTTGGTGTCAGCTTGGAGATGCCTTCATCCAGTTGTGGATTGAACATAGCCGAGGATGATGACGTTACAATAACTCTGTGATGGTAGCATCCTCTTACCGTGACTTCCACTAGAATCTCTGGCCAAGATGGGTCGAGTGTTCTCTCACCACTCTGCAGTAACCATCTTCACAACAACCACCACTCCACAAGCTCCACAACAAGAGCTCTCAGCTCCCGCACACGGAGCCTGCCGGGCCCTTCCAGATCTCCTCGTTCAGACGCCAAACCTCGAGGCTTAGTGCTTAAAAAAACCCTCTACCCATGCCAGACCATCCGTATAAAATGAAAGTATCTTCCCGCAAACAATGTTGGGTTTTCCACATGATGTCAAAAGGCAACACTGCCACACACCCACTCATTCATCAGGGACTTTCCTGGAGTTGCCGTTTTCGAGTCAGCGGATTCTATCAACATTCTCCTCTTCCTTGCGATAGGAAGTTTTCCAGAAAAACAAACACAACGAAGGAAGCGGGCGAGAGAAAAAATATTGCAATGAATACTTTGGATCAGGGCAAAGGACTGATAAAAAAACAACAAAAATGTGTGGTTGAATTTACCGAATGTAAACAACCTCGCCCCCCCCCCCCCAAGTCATTTTGAACGCACAGGGTTGCTGCTGTTACTGAAATATGGAAGCATGTCAGAGCTGGGCAAGCTGTGAGCGTCACGTGCTGAGGATGTGTATTGATGGGATGTTTATTATTGAGTCAAGTAAGCAGCAGCCACACTGCTCCGAGCAGCACAAAGCCGGGGAAACAGCCACACGCAGGCACGCATGCGTAAGCATGTCACAGATTCAGCACTCAAACAAAACCCGGTAAAAAAAACCTTTATTTGTTTTAGTCTGCACACTGACATTTTCATTCAATTGTATCCCCCCCCCCCCCCCGTTTTGAGGCGTCTCAATATTCACGATGTGGAGCTGTGGTGCGTGGCAGTTCGCACACTGCGCTCTTGAGAACCTGCCCACCTGAGTTCGTTTCTCGGCCAGAGCTAACATCAGTTGTGAGTCATATGTGAACCGTTCCCAGGTCCTCCTTTCCCCAACCCGTACTGGCCAGCGTGGGAAAGTATGGCCAAACGACCCCTCTTGATCGACGCACTATGGGGGAGACCTTCATCCAGGATTGTATTGACAAAGGACTGGTACAGTCATTCCGTGATATAGCTCTGCTTTCAATTGATGTACAGCTCCCACGAACGATCGAGGTAATGGCATGTTTATTAAGAGATGTACGTGGGATATCAATAGCCTCTCACTTGTTTAATCCCGGTGTTGATGGGACAAACAGGGGAGTAAGACAGCATGCTTACGTTTTGGTCACACGTAGCATGGCGCATGCTAACAATGGTTGCGCTCGTTTTTCCCTCGGCCTGAGGTCACCAATTCTACTCTGATGCACCCTCATAATCCTCCCCCCCCCCACGTCCGAATGTGCCGTCGACTCCCTGCTCCAGTTCTACTCCAGTCTCAATACCTTCCTCCTCGCCCTCTGCGTGTGGCTGCCTCTCTCTGTCATCGTGGAGTGACACTGAATGAGTCACTGCAGAGCTTGGTAGACAATGGAATTAGGGGTAGCAGCCCGTTCTACCAGTTGGACCCGTGGGCCAAGCCTGGAGCCTTCTGGGAGATCCAGAAAGAGGCGTGGCCGAGGGCGGAGCCTGGCCACGCTGGGGAGAATAAAAGGCGAGCTCCCACTCACAGTCGGGGCTGCTGCCATCGGGAATGGAACTTGTCGTGCTGCTGTTGTCGTGGTCTTCGCCTATTCAAGCTGTGGGTTTGGAAGCATGTTGGCTGTCCCGACCCGGTATGGAGATATCCCTATGGATGTGAGAGCCGAATAAACACGAGGGATAACGCCTCCCACTCGTGTCTCTGAATGAGTACACTGCACATGTGTCTGACTGCCGTCTCCGTACAGCATCTTGCAACACGGCCGCATTTACACGATGTCAAAAATCCACACTCATTGGAGAGTCTCGTATATTTATTCCCATAATCACGTTGAGGGTTGATAAAAAAAAAAACAAGCACACATTTTTGTGGGGAAGTCAACAGTGGTTGTCCTATGGATATACTTACCCCTGCCTATAGGAATGTGGAATTTCCAGCACGGCTTAAGGGCTGTAAAATTAGATGAGCACCACGTCAATGCTGATTTGAGCAAAATATTCACTCTGACTTTGACTCTAGTTTTTAGGTGAATGTTTAGTATTCATATGCAGCATATATAATCAGTAATAAAATGCATACGTGCAAAGTATATATATATACAATGAAATGCAGCCACATTCAATTCCTACGGCCAATTGAAGCACAACGCAAGTACATTATATACCCCTTGAAGGTTGTAACATTTAGCTTTATTTTGGATAATAGTGATCGCGAAAGCCAACGTGTGAAACATGTTGTTTCATTTCATTATGATATCGTCGTATGGACTATTGTTCCACTTGCATTGCTGTAATAGCAAGGCATTTAAATAATAATAATAATAATTCTGTACGCTTGGTATTTTGCACATTTTTAAAGTGCAACACAATCACAACGGTGCTGTGTGTCACAGCCACAGTCAAAAGTGGTTTCGCCGTGGGGTGGCTGTGTACAATCCCAACAGAGTAATCTGCGGTGTCAATTTAAAAATTTGCCAAATGTGCACCATGCTGCCACCACACAACAACCTGCTCTTTCCCAATGATAACGTCCACTGTGACGCAGACGGCGCGTGCACATTTACGGTCAATACACCTGCAGCAACAAGAATAATACTGCAGTAGTAGCCAGGGCGGCCTGCCGGATTAGAACTGAACATCTGCAACGAGCGGCGAACGCGCTACCGCTGGGCCGTGTTACCAACACCAAACGAGCACCCCATATCTTATAACATTGTCGAGCTAGGCTGCGTCCAATCCCAATCATAGCATGTAATCTCAATATCTGGGTACATATCTACGGCGTTTAATATTTCCAAATCTACATGGGACATTCGTTGTGGACACACGTTTCTGAACGTACAACTCCATCCATTCTCGATTTAAGCAATCAGAGCAGCGATGCGCCGCACAGACGTTACACACACTTACACACGCCCAGCATGCCATTCAGTCTCGCCGCAGAGAAGCCCTTGTGACCCTGTGGGAGATATGGCAGGGAGAGAGTTGCCTCACCCCAAGCGTTTGATGTCTCTTGTGCAGCTTTTTTTTTCTGCACCAGATCTTTTTTTTGTTGCCCCTTCGTAATAGATATATAAACTATCGTCAGGAACACATCCTACATGAAGGACGGTTTAGGGTGGTGTGGAATATTAAGTTATCCCTTTCAACAAAGTGTCCTTTTCTCAGAGCTGCGACTTAAGCCGGGTCCACACCAGAGCGATCGGTTGTGTAGTCAGGCCACTGGCTGTGCAACTGCTCGCAAAGACGCCTGCATGTAAGCAATTCATGTATCATGGCTCATTATGATGATGACGATAATTGTGAACATACAAAAGAGGCCCATGACCCAAATCAAGCTAAGTAGGGTTGAGCCTGGATACTGTGTTGGATGGGTGATATCCATGCACAACAATATTGATATGGGTTGATAGACTACATTGTGGGTACAAGAGGGTAGGGCAGTAAAATACATTATTGTACTGCACTCTGTTCCCACATCTATGCTGCCCACCTTTACCAACCCGCGCTGACCAGCGTGGGTGGATTTTATTCACAACACACGAATGAGCTGCATAGAATGAGGGGGGTGGGGTGCTCTCATCCAGCAGTGGATTGACAAATGGGCTGTAATTGTACACATTCCAGAGATAAAAAATGGGAAAAATGACAAGCACAGTAATTGTTTAATATAAAACTTCAAGATGTTCACCTAAGCCAACCTTTTCCCATGCGTCTCTTGACACACTGTAAAGTTGTTTGATTAAATCAAGTATATTACCCAATAAAGTCTTGGCCATATTTGTTTGCTATAAATAACTAAATATGTCCAAGGCATCAATGAAACAATACCGCTGATGGGAGATTATTACACTATCGGCATGAAAATTGGCCAACTCAATATGAATTGAATCGAATTGCTTTATTCCTTTTTAACTACAAAAAAAAGCAATGCAGGCACATATATACACACACACACATATGGTATTCACAAATTTGACACACTTAAACCTATAGGACCAGGGCATGTCGAAAAACCGCATGCCATTTTTTACTTGCAGTTCAATTTCGTAGCTATGCATGTTGCAATGGCTGTCGAAATAATATTTCTTTTTTTTTTGGCCTTTAAGTGTGAGATGTCAACCGCATTACGTGTTAAACTAAAAATTCTCCTCCCAGGATACAAATAGCAACGCTGATAAGAAGCGATGTATTAGATTCAGCTATCTCTGTAAAAGGAATCTCATTACACATCTCGGTATAGAGGCAATCCATCTTGCCAGAACTTCCGACATGGTATATAAAGCGTTTCCTCTAGATTTGCCATCACCGAGCTACAGCAAAGGGCAATTGAAAAAAATACTTATAAAATTATTTATTTTTACAATATATTACACTCTCTTTGTCCATCTGCCATAAATGAGTTAGGACCACACACATTGCTAAATGTTGCGGTATTATATAAAAATATGAAGGAAACCCATGAATTATGTATGAATTATGTATTAAGAAAGCCGTAAGTATGTTTGCACCAATTCTGTGCCATTTCTAAACATTATTTGATAAATGATCATAAATCATATTTTTATAGGCCTACATTGTTCATTGGGCTTGCGTTTTTTTTTAAGCTCACAGTATGAACAGGTTTCAGCGTAAAAGCAATAAAAAAACATAATTGAGCGGCCTTTGTCAATCCACTGCTGTACGAAGGTCGGACACGGGGGTTGTTGTTATCATACTTCACCGTGTTGTTTAGTTAGGATTGGTGAAAGTGGTTCCCAAAATCGGCTCATATTATCTCTCACCACCGACGACAACTGTGGCCAGGAATTTAACTCAGATCTCTGGGTTCATAACACGGTGCGCTAACCACTGTGTCTACCACTGCCTCAACTCTCAGTGCAAGAGATGCAGAAACGCACTAACGTGGGGCAAACCCACAACAGGTGGCCAACTCCTCACACACGGGAGTAGAGATTCCAGCCCAGGTGGAAAGGCCCACATTCGTGGCAAAGTACAATGCTTGCTTCTGCCAGCGTGACCATTATTTTCACACATCAGAGTTCACGCATAACATTTTGAAAATAAACCAATACCATGCACTCCAAAATCATGCAATCATACTATTTTTGAAATTGGATAGATTGCATATGATAGATACATTTCCTGTGCAATGTTCATCAGCATCATCAGCCATGGTCAATTTATTGTTGGATATAGGCCTCCCCAAGCCACCACCATCTCCCACGATCCTTCACTATAATAGCAACGTTACATGGACACAAGAGATGATTTGTTGGCAGAAAGTGTAAAATGTATTAGATTGTTGGTGATGAATGGTCAGAAAAACTTGGTTACTTTTTCGAAGCACTGCATCATTACCATCCCATTGATGTGTCTTCGTTGTGTCTATTTGTTAAACAATTCTAATACCAATCATGGGCTGTTCATCAATAGTTATGGTTACTGTATTCATGTTCCCAAAAATATTAATTTCTTCTCAAAACAAAACTGTCGCTATGAATGTAAATATAAAAACGTATTATTTGGTTCTTTCGGTTAAGTCACGTCTAAAGATAAAACAATAAATTAAATTAAATAATTTTTTATTTTATCTTTAGACGTGACTTAACCGAAAGAACCAAATAATAATTCCTGCAGTCACGAAAGTTCTAAAATTAAGATAAAAAAGTATATTTGCGTGTAACATTCTGAGTGAAGTATCTAAGGAAAATGTGAAGTTGCAAACACAATGGACACGCTGCGGCCTTAAAAATAGGATTGCGTATTTTTATATCCTAAACATTGTCCAACTTTTGCTGTCATTTTTTCTCAACACCCTTATAATTGGTATGGTTTTGTCAAATACAGCATTGCAGAAATTCCAGAATTTCACAGACGATGATATACAGGGTTATCCATGAAAGTATAATCCATTATTAAGGAACTATACAGGCAGCGGTTCGAGCAAGCTTGATAAAACCGTACACACACATTTGAAAGGATGAAGATTGTATCGTGTGAGTCTCATCCCTCTAACCATCCACGTGTCCACGTGGCGTTGGCGACACGCACGTCGTTCCGAGGTTTGAGAGAGTCCCAGGTGTTTGTCAACCTCCGAGCTGTGCGATTGTTTCGCGTGCCTTTGTTATCTTCTGTGTAAGATCACGCAAAGCTTTTCGGTAAGTTAAAAATAACGTAGGGGATAAAGGAGTTTTTTTCAACATTTCAAGACACAGCTCAGTCTGCCGTCAAATTGTATAACTATGAAGTCATGGATTGTACCTTTTTGGAAATGCAGTACAATGCGAATAATTGCACAAATAAATACATCAAGGAAGAATGAATACAGCAACCACTACAACATTCTATAATTTATGTTCTCTTAAACTAAAAAAAACCCACCAACTCACTTAAGACGTAGCATGTCAGCAAGAAAGGTTTAATGTACAAAAATAAATGATCCGTGAACCCATTCATTTTCTAAACAAGCAATATGAAAAGAAAAAAGTAAATATTCAGATGGGGTTGCTAATTTTCTGCCTCATTAAACCCAAGCGTTGTTGAACATCTTCAATTGAAATCCTAGAAGTTTAAAACATTTCCTTATGCGGGACATCATTCTTATGATGATGACAGCCACATACATATAATTGTCTATAAACTGACAGCATATGTGAATGTTGCACTGGAAAGGGCACAAGAGACACACACGCTATTAGCATTGCACTATATGGAGCATATAGAATGGAAGCGGTGACAAATTGTGACTTCTTATTGGCATAAATCACGTGTGTATTACAAGTGGGACTAATGCAAAGTAAAATTGCAGGTTGAAAATGCATACAACGGTTAAAACAAATTTCACATGTATTTTTTTTATTTTGTATGTGAACCAGATGGATCTCAACGGACAGAGCACTAAGTCTGTTCACCTGAGATTTTGGGTTTGAGCCCAGGCAGCCAATCCGTGATTTAACTGGGTTCTCAAGTCTTCGTCTTTCGTACGGCTGATATAGATGAAGAGCAAGAACTGCAATTTCACATTCAGGTTGGTCAAACCAGATAACCGCATCAGGCGCAGTGGAGTGTATCATCGCTGTGATGTCTCCTTCGTATTTTGTGGATTGGGAATGGTGTCATATGTTGAATGGTCTGTTCTGGATGACCACAGTCGCACACATTTTCCATGTGTGTATCAGGTATCCACATCTTCCGTGGTTTTTGCGGACGTGGTTTAGGGTGGACCATGAGCTGGTTCTCAAGTGTCGTGAGTTGATGGTCTCAGCCCAGTCACCAACTACGCACAAAAAACCATCACATTAAATTTGCGTTTTCACTAAATTTGTGTAAATTCAACACCTGATAATTTATTTTTATTTCGATAAACGTGTATTAAATCATATATATTCCAGGTTATATTAACCTTGTGTTGATACGGGGGTCTATTGAAGTGACTTCAAGAGTAGTTCTGTGATGTCAAATTCTGGGACTATTCTCTGACACAGGATGGTACACCCTCACTGCAAAGTACCAAATGGACATTCCTTCTATTCATGGCGTGATGCCAAAAGCACAATCGCAACATATTTAACAGAAACACGAAAACGTGAATAAAAAATGTAATTCTAAAATTTTGAATTTCCAAAAACTTCAACAGTGTCAAGATGTATTGTTGTTACAAGTAAAACACTACAATGACATCTGTTCTGAGCGGTGTGTGCTGGAGGAAATTTTGAATGCCAAGGATCTTTATCCACTGCGGAGACATTTCAAAAGCTTCAAAGTCTGGCAGCAAATGCTACCAGTGGCAGGAGGGGTGTATCAACGGCTACCTTTTGGTAAATCAATATCTCGCCTTGCTTGCAATTCCACCTACCGTCATACGGATTATGACTTATTTTTCTTCCAATGGAGCAAGGAGGAAAAAAGACCAAATGAATTCTCATCCATCTTAATGAAATATTATGTATTTTGCAGCTATTAGTCACTCGAGGGATCGATACCACGCGTCCACATGACAAAGTGGGCCCGACTTTACCAAGTCTCTCTCCAGCCTCCATCAGGCGAGTTTTAATAGGTTACATTACTTCCAGCGGCAACAGCACGCCTGGCTGCCTGCTTCTGTTGGGATTCTGCTTAGAGGGAAAAGGGGGTATGGGGAAAATGGATCTACCGGTTCGCTTAATGGAAACATAAACTAGCAATGTTCAGGGTTACTTTATAAATCGCCTGCGAAGACAAGAAAAATACGTGCACCTTTTTTCCCGTGTATGAACGCTAAAGGAGTATAAAGGGGGGAGAAAAATATGGTATTACCTTCATTTCAAGTTGATTGGAAATGTAGCGAAATAAAAGAAACACATGTTCATACGGTACACGCACATCAATTATTAATTGTGAACGCAACGGCGTTTTATTTACTGCCACTATTTTGCACCGTTTTGAATTTATTTTAAAACGGTAACTTCAGAAATCTTCGTAGCTACGCACCGTGATGTGCAACTCCAGAGAATTGTGAACGGTGTTATTGCTAGAGCAGTATGTGCCCTGGCGTGTTGGCATATGCTTAATTTCAGAATCTGTTGGGTTATTTTCATTTAAAATATACAGTAGTATTGAAAATAATAGCAATAAAAATACATTTGTTGTAATAAATCACACATTCTAATGAATGTCAACATATTGAAGCGAGTAACGTGTTTTAATAAGAGTATGGGAAATAAAATGTATAGCATTAATAAAAAATGTGATCATTTGGACAGGTTCTGGGACTGATATCCTAATTTGCTCAAGCTAATTGCCTAAAAACCTTTGATCATGATATATTGCATTTTACATCATCATGAAAAATACAGCAATCGCATTTATTTATTTTTCACGTGAAAAAAAAAGCTGAACTCATCGTTGCAAAAGGTCCCCAATTCTTCAGCTATCTGACAACGCTGTGTGTGATCATCGTTACATTTTCTCCTACGCCCTCCTGCATCATAAAATAACAACAAAAATGCGAGGCCAACGCTAATGATGCTATATCCTGGTCGAGTGGCACTACCCAGGATCATAACATCTCGCAGATCCGTGCCTTAAGAGGTTCCTAAGCCCCCTCTGGATTAATAGCCGACCGGCTGAATGGCCCCCTTTGATTTACAGTACTCGAATAAACACTCCAAGCTAGCCTAGCAGGCAGCAGCACAGGCCCTTTAGTGCTGTCCCTCTGTGCAGCAAAACTATTTAGGCCAAGATGGGCCCTTAACGGAGCTATTAATAGCCGTTTGACTCCAGGGTCTTGTTATAGTGGTGTTATGTTAGACAATTGTAGCCCTGTTGTTTGCAAGCCGCGGCAGCCCTGACCTAGTCTGGGGACTAGAATATGGCTCTGTCTGGGCGCCTCTGTCTCTGTCTATCTGCAGAGCGGTGGAAATCTGTATTTATGTAGTCGGCCAGTTTAGATGGTGGTCAGAACGCAATGGTATGCAAGTCAGTGCACTGCCAGTGATCTAATTAACGTTAATTTAAAAGAACGCGTATTATGTAAGATGCATTGACCCAAGCTGAAATATGTCCTGGGCAAGATTTACAATTGCAAAAATAAGTAAAGTTATTCATATTGATGTTAGTCTTCATGACACATTTGTGCATCAAATTATGTTGACATATTGGGGTCGATTGAGTTTCGAAATAAATGACTCGATAAATATATGAATACATATTTTAAAGTTGTGTTTTTAACTATAGTTTTTGACTAAAACGCTAGAGTACACAAAAATAAATGATTCCAAAATGACTATGTTTATACCTTGTTAACATGCGGTGTAACAAATCTTTAACATGCGGTGTAAAAAATATTTGTAAGTATGCACCCATGTGTTTGAACATGGCTATGGCAAGTCTACTATTTTATATGAAAACTATAAATATTGCCAACATATTAGTTTCATGGATATGTCATTTATGTCCTAAAATGTTGTTGTATTCACGTCTTTAATAATAGTATTTTTTTATTGCAAAATATTTACCTGGAAGAAACTGGATTCACAAAAAAAAAAATCCCATAACAGCTAAAGAAAAATCAACCACTTAAAATATCCATTGGATCAAGGAAGATATAAAGATTTCAGTTCACTCATTTTCCCTCTATTACTAAAAAAAAACAGCATTAGTATTGGCTAAAAATTAAAAAAATACCCCTCAGCAGTAGATCACACACGCTGACTACTTTCTTTTGATCAAACCCAATTTCATGCGATGCCTTTCCACTACATCCCGATGTGGTTGCTAGCCAGGATGACAGGTTTTTAGCTGAATGTGCTAAGATCATATATACTGCTCTTAATATCACCCAGTGTTCTATCTCTCTTATACCGAGACGTATTCCTCGTAGAACCTTTTTTTTTCAGTTCCCCCGATCTAGATGCATAAGCTGCGAACCATCGAGGAAGCGTGCAGAAAAAATCACTCCATCAGCGACAGAGGAACAAGCCACCCTGGTGGAAGCCAATTGCTCGCACCTCTAATGTTTCAGCTGGATATTTGTATATGATGTGCTAGGCGGCTTTCTCTGGCCAATAAATGAATGTTTGCTGGTTTTAGCCCTCAGCCTCAATATACAATTTACTTATAAAAACAACCCGGCCCCATGAATTACCACCCTTGACACCCACGGCCTGGGGCAAAAGGGTCCCTAATACAGATTCCAGGCTGGAAACCTGATAAAAAACAGGAGCAGTTATTGACCAAGTGATAAAGTAATTTAGCATGATGAATAACAGTCATTTCGGCCTTCTATCCCCTGTGAGCTGCAGGGCTAATACACTGCACGCCACACACGAGAGTGTCCCAGAGGGCCACGCGCCCACTGTCACTTCTCAGAAACATTGTCCGCAGACCATGTGCCAGCAAGGCACGCAACGCGCCGACACAAGCAACCCTTCCCCACTCGCTGTTCCGAGGAAGAAAAATATTTTTGTTTTGAAAAATGTCAAGAAAGCAAACATATAAATAAATAGGCGATAAATCGCAGCGAAGGCGACTGCTAAAACACATCTTGGTCGAGAGGATATTTTTTTTCTGGAGTGTCGCTTGCAAACTGCGTTCAAGCTTCCCGAAGTTGTTGGGTTGCATCGCGCTCTCTCCAAGTTGCTTTCATGAGCTCCCTAAAACCTGCGAAGACGGAGCATCGCCGAGAACCTTTGCTCTACGTAAAATGTCACGAAAGTCAGTTTTTATGAGTGATGATGGTGATAAATAATGTTTAGCCTGTTTCTAAACCTACAAAGGAATTCCATAAATTTGTATTTTACGTCGTACAGTTCAGACCTGCGAATGGTACGAGATGCTAGTTGCTTGTAAAATGTATGGATGTGGGTGTTTAGACTTTTTAATACTCATGACAACATTCATTATTGAAATTACTCGTATAACCCCCTGTTTGGAAAAGAAATCTGTCCACAAGTAAAAACATAATAATTATAACGAGCATAGCAAACGCGTATGCAAAGTTCCATAACAGTGAGACGTTGAGAAGAAAAGTGGTATAATTACTGTGCAAGTTATGACCATTACAATACTTTTAACCAACTACACGCAATCATAACAATTGACATTTTTTTGCAACAACCATGTTTGCAAAGCGTTGGTGCTCACATGCAGCCAATTAATAGAGGTTGGACGAGCATGCCTCTGCCGATTAATAGATGCAAATGCAAACGTAGAGAAGTGGCTTTTCAAGTAAAGGGGGTGGTGTGGTGGGGATAGGGGGCAGGGTGTGTATGTGTGCGGTTCGCGCGTTGCGCTACGAACCTGGCGACCCGGGTTCGATTCCCGCTCACGGCCAACACCAGTTACGATTATCTGAACCGGGCTTGGGTCTCCCCTAGGTCGACTCAGTATCAAATGAGTACCTGGTGCGATGTGTGAGTATGGCCACTAGGGAGACAAAGGCGGCCGCGCGTGGTGTTGGCCACCCAACCCCTCGTGTGCCGTGCCGGCCTTCATAGGTGCTCGCTAACAGCACTTGCCCCAACAGGGGGATCTTTGTTTTTGTTTGGGGGGAAAGTGCGGAGAAAAAGAGAGAAAGTCTTGGAGATTTTTCAAGATGTCAAACAATAATAAGGCGAGCGTGTAAATTATTCCAGAAACGTACGCTTCAGCAAAATGCAACCTAAACACAATTTGAGAAAGCATTCCGAATAATAGCATATCATTAATCCTTGCAGAGGCGGGCATATGCCCTATGCACACGTAATTGTACAGTACCACTCTCTAGAGTATTGCTGCTGACAAACATCAGATTTATGAAAAGGACTTCCCATGCACATGAATATTACAACACGGCTGTTGGCGTGCACTTGACATGATATTGCTCCCCATTAGAATTTGTGATTGCATCCAAAACAATCGTGTTGATCAATATTAATTTAAGTCTCATTTGACATTAATTTTAAACTAAACACTGTTACTGTGGTATGCTCACTCCTCATTTCTCAAGCTGTGGCTCACAGTTCCCCAACAAATGGTATTTTTTTGCAGTTGTGAAAATTCCACATTGGTGCACGTCGTCGTATAGTACACTAAAGACCTGCCTGCCAGAGGCAGAGCGGTGGCACAGTGGTTCTCTCACTGCACAAATACCCTGGTTACCTGAGCTCGACTCCCGGCTAAGGCCATTCTCATCGGCAAGGCCTTCATCCAGAAGAGGGTTAGGGTTAGGGTAAAAAATCATTATTTTGAAATCTGCCTGTAAAAGTATTTTTGTTGTTGTAAAAGTGAATATTGGCTTCCGATTTGGCGCAAACAATTTTAACCAACATATTTATAGGTTGCAAGTGAATATCAGTTCCCTGAAAAACACATGCAAATAATCGGCAGTGACAATTTATGATAGCCATCCCAAAACAAAAAACATGCAATTACTCTTTTAAAAAATGCAAATATTATACTGGTTTGTTCACGATTCACTCGATCTTACGATTACAATGCGAACCGCTAAATAAAGAGGATGCACAGTCTGCACTGCAGATGCTGATTTAGTGGATGTGATTATAAATAATGATTACAGCAACCCAAAGAGCCTCTGGAGATGTGAGCAGTCAAAAATCCAACTGCTACTTCGCAGCAAGTAGTCACCAACGCCGCTTCCACTTTCGGTTGCAATGCTATTTATAATTTGTACAAAATAAGTGATCCGATAAATCATTGATACTTAACCTATCGCATGCAAGTTGCTTAAGCAAAGTGATAAACAAAACGCCCATTTTGTCAGTGTGCGGAAATAAATTATTCGTTTTCAAGGTAGCCGGTTGATCAGACTGTTGAGTGTTTGTTGATCTGCCAGAAAAGTAGTCGGTATATGTGCGTACAGAGGAAAATGAAACCTTGTAAATGACGGACCTTTAATCTGGACAAAGGCCTTCCGACGTTGTGTCGGTGAGGGAATTTGTCTGATCATACTTCACTGTGCTGGTCAAAGCAGGTCGCTGAGCAACGGGGTGGAGGAGTTCAGATGTTTTTTGCCACTGATGTTAGCCGTGGCTGGGAATCGAACTCAGGTAACTGGGTTCGGCGTGTTACAGGCTATTGCTTCCATCACGTGCAGCTACTGCATCTATTGTATTCTGCGCATCTTGTACGTAAAAACATTTTTTTAAAGAGAAATGTGGATGTGATATGTTTTAGATTATATTTTTGTTTACATCTTGTGCTGTACATTGTTTTGAACAAAAACGTGCATCGATTGCAAATGAATGTACAACCCTTACATCGACACACAGAGCTAACAGATGTCTTAAATTGCAAAAAAAGATATTTAAAAAAATATTTCTATTTAAACAACATGTTAAAATACTTAAGGTAACATATTTCACCAAAGCATTCTTCAGACAATAGTCATCAATGAGTTCCTGTTGTTACACAGGTTACAATGTAAAGGGTAATCTACCTAAATTTAAATAAAGACGTGTATGAATGATTAATAAGAAATTGGAGGTGATGTATCATTGGCATAGGGGGTCAAAGACAAGGTTGAAGGTGCATTATATTTGATAGAGTGATTAATGAGTCTTTTTTTAAATAAAGCGTTTCACTTTATGCGTTTAATTATCCCGTCTAATTCTTAAATGCTCTTTATCATTATGCAAAAACGCTTAAACACCTGCATGATAATTCACTAGTTTCAAAAATATAGAAATATACCGTTTCAAACATTCATATTTACCGCATGCATTGGGTGAACCTCAAAGAAAACATTCATACGAGCGTACACGAAAAAAATGGGAAACACATGACTTGGTTTTGCGAAGGATTATTTTAAGCTGTTTGGTGATTTTACATAAACTTACAGAAATGTTTGAGTTCTTCACAATTGCTGCAATTTTGGGCTTAAGTTACATGCAGTGGCCAGCTACCGAGGCTAAAGTCTAATGTGTGCTTCAACTGCCCGGGCTGCCTTGAATTTTAAGAAACAGTGCTTGCCTGCTAAAAGCTACGTGTGAAAAAGAGGACAACATTTACTATTAACCTATTTGATGGGACAAATAATGATAAGGTCATCACGTGCCGTTTTGCCAAGAACTTTAATGACAGTAATAATTTAGGGCCCTTTGCCAAGCTATTGATTTTATATGTTCCCTATACACCACCAAGTCGGTCAGCGGGGTTCTTTGACCATACTTCACCACATGGGTCAGTGCAGGTTTCATAACGGGAGAGCCGCAGGGCCAGTTAAGATGTCACCCACAACTTTTAATAATCATGGCTGGAAATTGAACCCAGGTCACTAGGTTTATAGTGCAGAGCGCTAATTGATCTGCCCCTGCTCTACTCCATGTCCTTGTCGGGGTTAGGTGGGAGGGGGAGGTTGAATTCAGAAATACAAAATAGATATTATCACATATGTCTTGTTCTCACGTGCTTGCCAGTGGTGGATGTGTACGGACTAAACCCCACGTTGCATTGATAATTGGACATCAATCCAAATGCGACAATGTTGATAATAAAAAACTTTCTATAAACGTATGTTTTTGTTTATATATATATGTATATAACATCGGAGTTTATTCACTGTCAACACACACCAATGACCGGTTAAGCACCTGAAAGTTTAAATCAAGAGTACATTTTAGCTACCTCCTGCCTATCCAGCGCAGTAAAATTCCACAGCCAGCATCCCATCAAACCACCACTTAGCTGCAAAGATGTGATAGGTACACACGACACATGCTGTACGGTATGTATTCAATGGAAGTTATAGAATTATGAGGTCAAACCGTCGAATTGTAAGCGATGGACCCTTCACGCTGCAAGCGCGATTGGTTGAAGTAGCGGGAAACGTACGCTGCGGCTGGTCGCCATGTAAACAGTCGCGGTGTTTCTATGTTATGCGAGTAAATTAAATTGAGCGCTGTCATATTCCGTGAGGGATGCGTTCCTGTAAGTCACGCATCTGGGTCGTCTTATTTTCCACATGTGCGTGTGGCCATTTGAATTGGGGAAACAAGCACCAAAAATAATGTGCAGCGCGTTCCAAGGCGGTACAATGCATCAGCGGTTCTTAATGTCATTCGCTCGGTGTTTAAAGGCGACGACGATGTCTGTTGACGGGGTTGACCAGGTGTCTCAAAAGGGTCAGCGCATGAAGTCAGCACCTCTGAGTGACTGCGGTCGAAATCTGGGAAGTCGCCCATGATTTAAAAAAAAACTGTTATCTCAGGTGTAGCGAGTTAATGGTGACTACTGACCGCATGGGAAGAAAGCATCATACATATGAGAGTGAATGTGAATATTAAATTAAGTTTATGGACATGTGATGCACCTCTGAATGTAAGGGAGTTAAAGGTATTTCGCGTCTATGTTTAAAGAGGCCCGTAGAAGTGACTTAAAAAGGAGTTACGTGACGTCATCTTCTGACAGAATAAACGATAAACTATGTTTGACTATTTTTTCTTATTTTACCAGGTAAGGTCCACTTGGCTATGTAGCTCTTTTTCAGAAGCGATCTGGCCACAAACGATAGCTCAACGAAGTGATTTATAATGTGTAACTTTATAGCAGCAAAATAATGTAAAAAAACATGTATCTAAATGTGGAGGGAAGAACCGGGGAACCCGGAGAAAAATCTACACAACCACGAGAAGATCGAAGAAAAATCTACACAACCACGAGAAGATCGGGGAAAAATCTACACAACCACGAGAAGATCGGGTAAAATCTACACAACCACGAGAAGATCGAAGAAAAATCTACACAACCACGAGAAGATCGGGGAAAAATCTACACAACCACGAGAAGATCGGGGAAAATCTACACAACCACGAGAAGATCGGGGAAAATCTACACAACCACGAGAAGATCGAAGAAAAATCTACACAACCACGAGAAGATCGGAGAAAAATCTACACAACCACGAGAAGATCTGGGAAAATCTACACAACCACGAGAAGATCGGGGGAAAATCTACACAACCACGAGAAGATTGAAGAAAAATCTACACAACCACGAGAAGATCGGAGAAAAATCTACACAACCACGAGAAGATCGGAGAAAAATTTACACAAGCACGAGAAGATCAAAGAAAAATCTACACAACCACGAGAAGATCGGGGGAAAATCTACACAACCACGAGAAGATTGGGGAAAATCTACACAACCACGAGAAGATCGAAGAAAAATCTACACAACCACGAGGAGATCGGAAAAAAATCTACACAACCACGAGAATATCGGGGAAAATCTACACAACCACGAGAAGATCGAAGAAAAATCTACACAACCACGAGAAGATCGAAGAAAAATCTACACAACCACGAGAAGATCAGAGAAAAATCTACACATCCACGAGAAGATCGGGGGAAAATCTACACATCCACGAGAAGATCGGGGAAAAATCTACACAACCACGAGAAGATCGGGGAAAATCTACACAACGACGAGAAGATCGGAGAAAAATCTACACAACCACGAGAAGATCGGAGAAAAATCTACACAACCACGAGAAGATCGGGGAATATCTACACAAGCACGAGAAGATCGGAGAAAAATCTACACAACCACGAGAAGATCGGGTAAAATCTACACAAACACGAGAAGATCGGGGAAAAATCTACACAAACACGAGAAGATCGGGGAAAATCTACACAACGACGAGAAGATCGGGGAAAATCTACACAAGCACGAGAAGATCGGAGAAAAATCTACACAACGACGAGAAGATGCAAATCCGACTATACAGGCGTGAGGGCCAGCATGCAACCTACGCCCTCCTGTGTACCGGGCGAGGTAGTTAACAGTGCAGCTAGCTGCAGAGGTCTGAATAGAAGTTGCTTCCACTGACGACAATATGCTGATAGTAACATTGGAGGATAATTAAAACGCAGAAATGTTGTTTGTCGCTCTTGAGTAGCACAACAAAAGCAGGTTCCAGAGTAGCTGCAGTGATGAGAATTGAGAACGCGTTGCCTCTTTGCACACAGCAAGCCCCATCGAGAGAAATGTGGGCGCCCCCGGTAAATAATGTGGACTTGGGATGCCCATCCCTTCCCATTGCCCATCACCGTTGTCAAAGCCAGCAACTGTGCCTGGGCTTCAGATTGCACCCTGTGTTACGTTT
Source organism: Lampetra fluviatilis (assembly GCF_964198595.1). Taxonomy (NCBI): domain Eukaryota; kingdom Metazoa; phylum Chordata; class Hyperoartia; order Petromyzontiformes; family Petromyzontidae; genus Lampetra; species Lampetra fluviatilis. The sequence continues at coordinate 1,181,405 of NC_136288.1, forward strand.
ACCAGGCTCGTGCTTTTGGACATTTTTCTTCTATGGAAAAAGAGGCGTGATTGAGATATTTGTTTAGGACTGGAGTGGAACGAAAATGTTGTCTGGGGACGGTGTCTTGTTATTTTTTTTAGGACCTCGCTGCCCCCCACCCACCCACCCCCCATCTTGAGTTGCCCCCCCCACCCCGAGTAACGATGTTCTCATTTCTCCCATTCTCATGAAGCTTGCGTACAGGTGATGTACAACAATAATAACGCGAGGGCATTGACAAGTCCCCTCCATCGCTCCGTCATCATCGTCACCATCCCCATCATGCAACAAATCGCTACAACAGAGAGTGAGAAGCACTGTAAAAGTGAATTTTTATCCTGACAGTCTTCTTACGAAGGGAATAATGACTTGATATTTTACGTTATGTTTTTATCATGTCGCATTGAACTGTGACACACATTTTAAAGAGAGAGAGCAATTTTACCTATTACATCTGCCAGCATTGATTCAAGCAAGTTCTGACTGCTAATGAGACACTGTATGTCAAGCTCGTATTAAGCCAATGCTGCTGTAACAAAAATCACTCCCAGAAGGCTGTTTGGCTGATGGGATGTTTATTTTTTTCATATGTATATGGAGAGGCAGATATATGAAGAATAGAAGACGTTTTACGTTAATCTATTTTGTGAAGCGGGGCAATGTGTCACGCCAGAGATGAACTGCGCATGCAAATTATTTTCATTACTTTAGTTTCACTCTAACAATCGAAATGTATTGTAAGGTTTTTTTGTGTGAAAGCGGCTATTGTTTTTTCTCATGAAAACGAACACGATACAAGTTTCACAAACAATTGTGTAGTCAGGAAAAAGCCTTGCACTTTGGTATCCAATCCCGTGTGCCTATGCTGCCATCTATAGTACTTGCGAGAGAGTAGCAAAGGGTGTGCCCCATGTGTGCCAAGAGATACACAAAGTTGTATAACTAGAAGGACGTTAAATGCTTTAGCCCCACTAGTTGTTGTATAACTACAAACACGTTAAATGCTTTAGCACCACTAGTAGCTGTATAACTACAAACACGTTAAATGCTTTAGCACCACTAGTAGCTGTATAACTACAAGGACGTTACATGCGTTAGCCCCACTAGTTGTTGTATAACTACAAGGACATTCAATGATTTAGCACCACTAGTAGTTGTATAACTACAATGACATTCAATGCTTTAGCCCCACTAGTTGTCGAATAACTACAAGGACATTCAATGCTTTAACACCACTAGTTGTTGTATAACTACAAGGACATGCAATGTTTTAGCCCCACTAGTAGTTGTATAACTACAAGGACATTCAATGCTTTAGCCCCACGAGTGATTGGTTGAATTGTCACGGATCATGGTCACAATTCGATCAAGAAAATATGTATTCTTTGGAATCGAAATTGCCACCTCATGTTTTCATTCCGTATCTCCTGTTCCTCACTTCCACGGTTCCGTCTGCTCAATAAGCCAACGCGCGAGATTACGTGCTTTGCATACCTTGTAAACATGCAATCGTCAACCCACATGATTCCAAACGTGTACAGTTGTAAATATAATGCATTTTTATTCATGAATCGATGCATTATCATACGCACGATAACTATGCAGGTGGAACTATGGTCACTTACTTATGGCGCAACATTTGCAAATAATCCACAAACAGAACAAATAAGTGCCTCATTTGACAGCGAATTTGAAAATAGACTTTCAAAAGCACTTAAATATCATTGCCTAACTACAGTGGATAAAATGTTCCTCACACGCGGGTCGATTTGTAATCTGCATGCCAAACACAGCCACGAGTCTGGAAAATAAGTTGGCAAGACAATCTTTGCAGTTGGCAAGCAAGATCATCAAACATCTGGCAATGTGGGAAGAGAAATAAGAATTAGCCGTGAGACCACTGGTCATCATGATAACCATTATTATTAAATAGCAAAAGAATACAACACAAAGGCGCAGCCATGCGATTGCTTTTCCACGCGACTGCTGTCAGAAGAGCCTCCATAAGAGTGAGTCCCCTCTGTAGTGTAATTTTGCCTACTCTTCCACACTGACCAGGCATCTCGCAATAGTTGCGAGTAACTGAACTTTACTCCACCAGAGGCGACCAGCCGATCGACTCACTGCATTCACATTTCCGTGTGCACAGAGATGGTGGGGGGGGGTGGAGATTTAAGAAACTCGCATCGTTGTATTGACTGTCACGCCGGGAGATCGAAGTGGCGCCCGCTGGAATGCAAGTTCAGTGCGTGTCTCTGCGGCGCTCGGCAGCGCCACATGGGGAGGGAGGATTGTCCCATCTTGAGAGCCAATTACGTTGGAGCGCGCAAGCTCCTTCCGTTGAACCAGTTGGACAGGAACATGCACCAACCCTGAACTTTTAATCATTAGAGGATGTGCAACCCCCCAACCCTCCACCCTACATCACCGTGGAAGAGAGCCACATTGGAGCCCCTTTGCTTGTTGGTTTTATTTGGGGGGGGGGGGGGTTGCCCGCTTTTGTCCTTGCTGCCGGTCAGCTCGCGCGCAAGCAAAATTTAAACGCGCAGATTTGAGTCAAGGTAAAGGTGCAGCCCTGCAATTACTTGCTCACGCCATATTCAGAATCATTATTCATGCTGAAGAAATCCGATGAGCTATGATGCGTGTAAGTGCCGTTCTGTATACGTCTATGTACCAATATACTGCATACACGTGTCAATGTGTGGCTTATGCAGGGTTATGTGTGCTCTATAGCACGAAGAGTTAGGGTAAGGGTGGAGGGGTTATCGCTCTGCGCTGCAAAGCCAGTGGCCCATGTTCGATCCCCATCACAAATAACATCAGCTGCGAATGAACTCGGAACCAGCCCGAGATCCCTTACTTCGCCGACCCACACTAAACGGCATGGTGAAGTATGGTCAAACCGCCCTCATGGCCGACATGGCATTGGGAGACATTCATCCTTCGTTCCCCGCACCTCGATTAGCACGGTTGGCGAAGTACGATGCGACAGAAGTTCAACATAAATCATACAGAAGTGGATTGATAAAGTGTCTGTGCTGGTTTTTATACATACTGCGGTATGTAAAAAAAAGCTAAAATATACCAGGTCCGATAGTTTAAGAGCTCACGGTAGCCAACATTATGCAATGCTTCCCGGCATTATTTGACGGCTTCCTTCGTATATTGCACGCAGCGTATGCACAGACGTGTTGTGTATAGATGTCGTAGACTATGCACTGTTTTTTTTACTCTGGTGCCAGCAACAAGGAAAACAATGTGCTTCTCATTTCAGGGCTTTGTATAAACTAGAAATAAAATTCATACGGCGTTGACTTGTGTTAGTTGTTAGACACGTACGGCATGTCGGTTTTATTTACGAGTGTGTTAGCTTGTACTTTTTCACGTGGATTTAAAAAGAAACAATAAAGACCTGGAGATTTGGAGAGCGCGAGCATCGGAGGACGCCCTTAGCTCGACCAGAGGTTGGGGCAAGTGGTGGCGGGATGTTGACTACCTCGCCTGGTATACAGAGAGTCGTGCGCTCGACCCTGACGCCTGGATATTTTTGGAGTTTGCATGTCTCTCTCCCCGTGATCACGTTGATTTTTCTCGGGGTCCTCCGTTTTTTCTCTCCACATTTAGAAACGTGCGTTTAGAGTATTTTGCTGCGATACATTTCCACATAATAAGCCACTTCGTTGAGCTATCAATTGTGGTCAGGTCGCTTTTGATAAAAAAAAACTATATGGCTCAGTTGGGCTTACCTGGGAAAATAAATAAAAATAGTTTAAAAGTAACAAAAAATGTGCAATAGTATTTAATAGTTGAGGAATGTTGTGAGCGGTCAGCGATGAAGCTATCCACTAGACTTAACGAGTGCCAGCCCTTGGTCCAGGGGTTCTCAACCCTTGGGGCAGAGCTAGGATTTGGCTCCGACAATTCCGAATTCGTGCAGGGATCATTGGTGCCGCGTTGCAGCGACAACTCACACCTGATGCATGACTTGAATCAAGGTGTGGACATGTGATTTATCTCTGCAATGTGTGCCTTGGTAACCTCAGTTGTCTTCTTTTTTGGGCAAGGTGCACATGACTAGAGTTCTGGATTGGGGGGCTGTCTCAGACCAAAAAGAGAACTGATACGCTGGTGCAATGAAGCAAAGTTAAGGTTGAGAGGTTTGGTTCTATGTTTGTGTTTGCTTGTGTTACAATATGCCTATCTGGTAAGACAAGGATGCTTGTTTTGACATTTTATGAGGTTCATTAACCCAGAAAATGTACTTTCAATGGGAATAATTTATTAAAGCGAGTAGTTATTGTCAGCACAATCAAATTCCCTCAGCATAAGTAATTCGCTGCAGCTCATGTGTTTTTATAAACAAAATTACAGCCGTCAAAATTCCTAAAATATATATATCATACCTTGCAAAATCTTGTCCGTACTTGGCCAAATGCAAAAGCGACGTGCTCAATATCACCAATTACAAATTTTGTTTGGATTGATATTATTTCCTTCTTCAAAATCATTTACACAAATACGCCAATGAACATAAGCACCCTGCAACGTGCCTTAGTTGCACATTCTCATTGCAAAGCTGCTTGTGCTCATGGAATTTAAGGTAAACTTGAACTGGGATTGAGAAAAAAAAACAGCTGTCGAGATCGCTGTGACTGATATGGAAAGAGTGACAATTGTCGTAGGTAAGTGACAGACTTTATTAGTCATTCCTGGGGTATAGTCGTACACCAAAAGTATGTGTGGCCTTTAGAACCGATAATAGCATTGCTAACAACACAGCTCGTAGCCATGCCCTCTATCCACATTGCTGAACGCACTGAGCGAGAAGTGGGCAAGTGGCAGTTTTCAAGAAATACTGGTTAGCTGATGAAAACATCAAAGCGCAAAGGTTACAGGTGGCTTTACTCAACACAAACCCTTGGTTAGCATCGTAGTCTGGTAAAAAAAAAAAGCTTAATTTCAAAACTAGTGCACAAATGATTTGCTTGTCACCACAATTATAAAGAGTTATTCTACACGGTGCAAGTTGATCACTTTGATCAATTTGATAGAAATATTTGAGGAAACATCTACACGTATTAAATGAAATGCATGCAAATAAAATTGCTTTAAAATAAATTACACATACATATTTAAACCAACATGCTTTAGGTTACGGTTTCGTGCAATGTATAATAATTATACGCACAAATTACATTTATAAGGGCTAATTTTATTTACTGTAATACCCCCCCCCACCAATAAAATCAACGCTGCGGTCCAACACTCAGCGTGTACTTGCAACAAAATGTTACATTGGTTCATAGAAGCCATTGTATGTATTTTATTTATGTCTCCAAAGCTCATTCAAACATGTAATATCCAGGCCGGCCAACAAACACACACATGGACAAAACAACGACAAAGATTTCTCTCCCCCCCCCCTCCGTATCGCCCTTGAGAGGCTCTCCGGCCAACGCGGTCAACACACGCAGACACGAACAGATAAAGACAAAGATCCCCCGTATAGCCTTTTACAGGCTGTGGGGTCAAGTGCTGTTAGCGAGCACCTATAGAGGCCGGCACGGCACACGAGGAGGTGGGTGGCCAACACCACGCCTCCTCAGTGGCAATGTTGACACATCGCAACGGGTACTCATTTGAGGCTGAGTCGACCTAGGGGAGGCCCAGTACCGGTTCAGATAATCGTCACTGGGTGTTGGCCGTGAGCGGGAATCGAACAAGGGTCGCCAGGTTCGTAGCGCAGCGTAGCGCTAACCGCTACACCACCGCTCCCCACACACACGTACACACACAGACACACACACAGACACACACATACAGACACACACACAGACACACGTGCACACACAGACACACACAGAGACACACACACAGACACACACACACACACACAGACACACACACACACAGACACACACATACAGACACACACAGACACACGCGCACAAACAGACACACACACAGACACACACACACAGACACACACACAGACACACACACAGGCACACACACACAGAGACACACACACACAGAGACACACACACACAGACACACACACACAGGCACACACAGAGACACACACACAGACACACACACAGGCACACACACAGAGACACGCACACACAGAGACACACACACACAGAGACACACACACACAGACACACACACACACAGGCACACACAGAGACACACACACAGGCACACACAGAGACACACACACAGACACACACACACAGGCACACACACACAGAGACACACACACAGATAAATGGGTCGGCGATAGCGCGCGCGTCGATGCAGCGATACGAAAGCAGTGGGGGGGGGGATGCGAACGCCGCGTGGCTGCCCAGATTAAATTTCTGTTATGACAGTTTCTGCACAGGGATTTAAAGCTACGAGCTCCCCCACCCCCTAAAAAAACTGGAATATTTGCAGAGACACAAACGCGGCGCAGAGAAAACCCCTCTCAGCGGACGCGCGAAGCTGCGCTGCCGCCTCTGCGCATCTCTTCGTTTTGTAGCGGCGCTGCGGGATGGCGAGCGAGCGATCGGCGTCCGTGGCGACTCGCGCTAAATATCTGGCAATGGCTGTTTACGAACCTGCCGCCGAAGGTATCCATCGAGATTGAGCCGTCGTCCCTGCGGTCAGTCGCGTCACGCGGTGCGCAAACCCCCGTCGCCGTGGATATGAAAGGCGCGCTATTTGAATGCAGGTCTCCCATTGCCGAGCAGTCTAAATTGGGGACCGCAAGGGTCGGTTGAACACGCCAGGTCGCGTGTGGCGGGGGAGTAAGGCATTGCCGGATGATCAGAGTAGCACAAGTAGCTACATATGTAGTAGCTACGGGCCACGCACTTTCAAGGGCCCCGCGCTAAATGCTTTCAAGATATCAATTCCGGTTCAGTGATTCTGCACTTGCTCTATTACTATAGTACTATACCAGTTCAACTTTTATGAATGACTGGGTGTTTAAGGTTAGCGATTTGTCGAATTATTTAGCTGTATATCACATGGAAAAATTCAATAACTTTACTATGCAATTTTTTTATTTTTGCGTGTTTTTATTTTATTTAGGGCCCCTTTATAAGAGGCCCCGCACTCGCTTATCCGGCACTGAGGTAAGGTGTGGTCAACAACGCTTCATCCGCCGATGTCGGGCCAGTGTGGAAGAGTAGGCCAAGTATCCTCTAGAAGGGCTCTCTCGATCTTCCACGAGTGGAGGCCCTTCTGCCCATACTGGCATGAACAAGGAATTGCAGAGCAGCAATATTACCCATGATCCCTTGAAATGAGACAAACGATATAATGAACGGTACCTCATGTTGTCTTGCATTGAACAAAGTTTACTTTAGAGAAAGTTGCTTTGACAAACGTACGCTATATTAGCTGTTACGTTTCTCATGCTTAATGTTTCTGCCATTTGACCTACACTACCACAACAAAGGGCACGTACTGTATTAAGTTTAAATGAAATATACTGTGCTTGTAAACTCGAGCACAATGCAGAACGGGCAAGCTCTCCATTCCTTTATGGAAACCAGAAGTTGATTATTGTTTACGTTTTCTACTTTAAAAAAGCAGACTTTTTTCCACGCTCATTTCAGAGATTGAAACTCGTGATTTGAGTTAAAATTAAAATCAAAACACAGCCATTAAATGACGAGCGATACATCAACTGAATTAAAAATAAAATATAATGGCACGAAAAAAATAAAAAATCTGAACGCAATGAATTATATTATTGGACAGCAGTACAGCGACACAAAGCCCATTAATATTTCGAGACAGTCTGAATAATCTCAAACTATACCAGAGTTGTGTGGGGTGGGGGGTTGTTTTTGTTGCCAAACGACTAAAACCTCGGGGAAAATACTGCGGCTGAATCTCCCTTTCAGTTTCGGCCAAATTCAGACAAAGTCGCCACTTGAGCAATATGAAGTCGCTCCCGACTCACATCAAGACGCTATTTACGACCCCCATCCCCGCCTATCGCTATGCTGCGAATTATGAATGATTAATATATCCCAGCCTCTCTTCGTTGTGTTTAAAAAACAACATAGGGATTTTGACTAATCTTACAACATCTACACCTGGTCAGGCAGTATGGCGAGGGCTGCAGTTGAACAAATACACCCTGGAGAATGTGCCACGACGGATGTGCAGTGTCGGTGCAATTGAACCCCACCCCCCACCACATCACGATCGTTGCGACTTGCAAGCCCCAAGATTTATCAGCGACAACCCATTCGCTGCTGGCCACCTGCCAAACCTTGCCCCCAAGGTAAAGTGTGCAGGTGTTGCTTCTTCTTCTTAAATGCGGGAGGGGGGGTTATTTAATTATTTATTTCATGCTAACCTCGTGCGCAATGACACACCTACATCTTCCATTTTTAGAGATCTCTGTTTCTAAGGACTGCGGACATTTGTAATGAGTTCTCTTTCTTTTTTGGGTTCAGTGGACTACTGCACACTTACCAGCTGTCCGTAGCAAAGGTTAGGCCGCCTGATTTGTTTTATAAACCCTTACAAATGCTACTTTACGTATTTTTTTCACCGTTGCCTTCTCACAAGGTGTTCATGCCCAAAGGCACATTCCTATGGACACACAGCACTTTCTGTGATATATTCTGGAAGCATCCAGATAAACGGAGAGGTCCAAGGTGATTTATCTCTGTCGGTCCCTAAAGTCTGTGCTTTGAATCGTTTTATGTGAATCCAAGTTTTTTGGATGACTAAAAAACAAACTTTTTTTTCCCCACCTCATAATCTGTCCTCCATGTTTAATTATCTATCATTTGAAATATCCAGCAAATGAATCGACATTGGAGAACATTTACTGACTTTGTAGATGTGTGCTGGAGTCTAAAAGTGTTAACTTTTGTATTGCTAAAAAATAAAAACAAATGTGTGTAATGAGGTACAGCAGCTGTTGCCATACTTCGGACTTTTTTTTAAAATTAACTATTAAATTATTAAACTACAAAATAAACACAAAATATTAACATGTAATTGTACTGCATTAAATTACATCTGCTGTTACTACATTATTTTACTGGTTTTTTTTTGCTTCAAACATCTGTGTTAACTCAGAAAATTAGTTGTTTTGGAAATGTAAGAATGGTACAAACGGGTTTAAAAAAATACACTTGGTTTAAATTAAAGCTCTCCATTTTAATCCAGTACATTCTTTTTTATTTTGTTCCAGCTTACATTTTTGTCAGAACAAAAGTAACTCTGTTACAATATTTTTGTATTTTTGGGATAAATAGTTTATTACATGGGGGGGGGGGGAAGAGGGGCATGAAATTTCCAAACTAATTTCAAATATTTTGCTCACATGTTTGATTTCTAACCCATAAAAAGTGCAGTTTTGTATGGAAAAGATGGAGACAGTTAACTAGATTAAAACATTCCTCTTTCTTGTAGGGGTTATGACATGCCCTGGGCATATTTTGACAGATCTTTATTTCATTTGGATTCATAACACATGTGGACCAGGGTAGAATCAAATGCATGTTTGGGAAACTAAATACTGCATTATACAATGGTAAAGACAGTCTACGCTCAGAGTATTGTCTGCCAGTTTAGTTTCAGGAAGCACACTGGAGTTTTAACATAGTCAGACACACAGGCTATGGAATATTAACCTTAACAGACTCTATGGGGTTTAAGACCAAACATTTATGAAATTGTTTTTCCTAAATTTCATTAGTTCCACGGATTTTTATTTATTTATTTAAAGTATTGTTGGTAGCGGGCGCTAGTTTATTTTGCAAGCTGCAAATCGCTTTAAGTACACATGCTAAATACACAGATGATTGATGATGATGATGAAGCCACCCTTTGTTTAGAGGAGCCGCGCTTATTAAAGGAGGTTAATTTGGCCTGGCTTCGGAATGTACAGTGCATTGTGTTCTTTACCGCATAAACTCAGAAGCGACTGAAACTTCACGAGCAAGCAGGTTTTCGCGGTTGCTCTGCACGACTCTCCGTCGTGTTTGCTGGTCGGACACGGCGTCCGATGTTTCGCTCCACGAGCTTGGAAAACCTCTCTCCTCGTGCCAATCGTCGAACATCATGCCGAACAACGTTCGTCATGCCGAACAACGCTGTGAGCCTGAGACACACTGGAGAAACAACGGAAGTGCTTTGTCTGAAAAAAACGAACATTTGCCATTTGATTACAATGTATTTTTCCATTGTTAAATATGTTCGCGTCAAAACGATCAAGTTCAAATATCACTAATTAAGGCACCTTCTGCGTTATTGATCACGCCCGATAGTTTTAATGCCCGATGATGATTCTCAATACTGATGATGATCAATTCTGGCGACGTTCCCGCACCTCCGATCAGCGGGGTTGGCGACATGCGGTACAAAAGAAGTACGATGGTGATGTGATGGTGATGTCTAACGAGAAGGATACCAGGTGATGATGATTATGATTGAAAACGTTACGATAATCTTTACAGCACTCTCTCTTATAAAATTACTTTTCTTGAAAATATTTTTTCATAAAAAATCAATGTGTTCCAATATGCCATTCCCCCAAAAAAATCGACAGCTACATTTGAACATCTGCTTCATCTCACATATATGTTTACATCGTATTCATTGTAAAAAAATATTCAAGTATTTTAAATCTCACCAGGTTTTGTTAGCAGCTTTGCAATTCACTATTTTCTTCGAATAGCTGCTCATCCCTGAAAAAAAAATTGTACCATCGATATGCCAGATAAAATGTTCTTACAAAAAACATTTCTACACTTGATGAGAAAATCAATTATCTACCCTACACATGTTTTTTCTCTTTGTACTCTATCTCTAATATATATGTATGAATTGCAAAGCCTTCAAGACCATGTCTGTGAATGAATTGGACTTTCACATTCCAGTTTTAAATACAGACTTGGGTACTATAATGAAAGGAATTTCAAACAGAAAATCCACCATGTGTTTCAGGAGCTCAGGCCATTTTCTCGTTCACCGTTAATAACTCTGAAATGTAATTATAAAATTAACCTGAATTCCCTATATTCGCGATGTTATTATAATTTCGAATATAATTAAATGGTATGTAACCTTTATATACAACAGAGAATGTAAGGGAATGTAAATATTGTATACGCCACACATTTTACCCAGATACAGTACTGTTTGACATTCTGCGATGCTACGGAGGGACCCAAGGAATGATGACGAATGATGATAAAGCTCAAGATAAGTGAGGAGCGTGATCGCAGATCATGATGAACGATAGTGGCCAATGGCTGAGGACGTCCTAGACCCATGATGACGATGACCGATAACACATCGATGGGGATGGATTGTGACAATGATAGCACCGCCGACACAATCCCTGTTGTGGGTATAAAATCATATATACTATACATACGTAGAATATTACTATAAAATGTATTGGGGGCTGGGTTTCTCTGATATGAATGTAGATATTTTGACCCATCTCCATCATCACTTTCCTAAAGGTTAAACACAATGACTTTGTAACTGTTATTGAAACGTAACAAAAAAAAATCAATCAAGGGTATTGAAGTCATAACTTGCTTTTTTTGGGATTAGGCAGATTTGTATTCCTTTTTGGCACGGTGATCTTAAGGCACCCTTACTGTGATTGCAGTGTCCCTTAGTTATCGCTGAGTGACAGGAGTGTTTCAATGTGGCTTAAAACTCGTTAGGTTTTTGCTGGCGCGCTCACGATGTTATCACGTCTGTCAAAGCCAGGCCTTATCCTGCAGGCCTTGGCTGGGAAACCTCGGCTTTGAGGCTGCCTTTCATCTGCCTCTCACAACCTTTCCTCGAGCCATATACCCCCCCCCCACCGATTATGCCGCAGATAAGGAGAGAGGATTCAAAAACAATGATTTGATGAAACTCGTGACAATTGTGGCCTTTTTGTGGACGCACTCAGAGGTGCATCATACATACCTAACGTGTAGCTAAGGGTAAACCACTTTCCAGGTAACCCTTGAATCGATTGGGTGCCAGCACTTTCATTTAGTTAAATGACAAAGAGATTACATAAGTAAATGGAAATACTGTTCATTTGCAAAAATAATATGTGGAGTTAAGATGCAGGCATGCCACCGTTGTAACACGTTACTGGCTAACAATGCATTAATATAATCAACCTTAGAAAATGTAAGAAAAAAAGTTAATATATGTAAAAAGCAATAAATATTGCGTTGAGTACACATTTTGAAATGTAACCATTCTGTAACAAATATACAATTGTAGCTTACACAAAATATGCACGATTATTATTTTCTTTACCAGTCTAAAAAATAAATATATATCGCATTTGATACATTTCACATTTGTCACCAAGTGCTGAGACGGCACATTAGAGTACGATGAGAGAAGCTTCTAGCGCTCGTTTTGTCATCACCAATCGAAGTGCACCTCCCATTTGACGACACTGAGCACATACCGAGTATATTTAATTTAATTCGGAGATACTCAACAAGGATGGCAGCAGAGAGTTATTTGTGCAAAAATACGTCAGCCAGAAATAAAATAATAACAAACTCTCGTGCAGTTGCTTTTTTCCTCCTGCCTGTATCAACATGTTCAGTCGGGACAAAACGAAAACCAGACAGATATGTCCCATCCAAGTGATGTGTGTGTTGTCTCGCCTGCATTGCATGTTCTGTATAAACTAATGGATCACAATTCAGGCTGTAAGGCCACAATTACACACGTGTGTTGTTCTAGCAAAATGCATCTTAGTTGTTGACAGGGGAAAATTCAAAGAGAATATGCACTGACAAAACGACACTTTTAGACAATTAAACTTGCAGTCGTACAGCATGACATGGGAATAAATCTCAAAGTGTGGCATTGATTAATGGGTGGAATGTCTCTAACGATATTGAAATTGTGGTTAGTGAACATCCACTGGATCTTATCCAAAGCATTATTGCATACCACCTTTTTTTATCATGTCAATAATTTACAGCCCAAAGCTCACAAGTTTTATCAAAAGATATTTTATGCAAGTCAGGAACAATCGCATTAATCTCACTCACCGTGGTCATAATGGTGACATGCAACTTTCGAGAACAAGTTTTATGGCAAAAAGAGGACTGCGAAATGTAAGCATCTAATGAACATGAAACATTTCTTTCCCCCATTTTCACTTTAACACAGCATTAATGTCATTGTCAGAAAAATAAATGCAAAAGCACGGTAAACAACAAACTAAGATATCCATACTCTTTGGTTCTTTCGGTAAAGTCACGTAGGTATAAAATAAAATCAATTAAATCACGACGCTTCGGGCGCAACACAAGCATCAGGTGGGACAACCAAGATATCCACTTTGATTAAATCACAAGCACTTCATACAATCACAGCATCCTGGAGAATTTCAGTAACAATAATTAATAATACATTTATAATGATGTAATGATGTTTACGCTTCATATATTGATGGAGGAAGAGTGATGGCCCAGTGGTTTGCACACTGCACTACGAACCCACTGAGTTTAATTCCCAGCCACTGCTAAGGCGAGTGTCAAACAATCCCCCACACTCCAAGGTGCACAAGATATGGGGAGTATTTCATCCTGCTCTGGATCGACAACGGGTTTCTAATTGTTATTATTTATATTCATGATTATGTAGTGTGGAAGAGTAGACCAAAACACGCCCGAGAGGGGCTCTCGAGAGCTTCCCCTCGTGGAGGCCTCTCTGCCAAGAATGGAGTGAAAAAATAATTGCAACTCTACATTACTACATTGATAGCAATGCTGTTAGCGAATATCAATGAAAGCCGGCCACGGCACACGAAAATATGGGTGGCCAACACCACGCACTCTTTGTTTCTCCTGTGCTGCTGTTTACACTTCGCACTGGTTTCTCGTTTTAATACTGAGTCGACCTAGGGGAGGCCCAGGACCGGCTCAAATATTCGCCATTGTTTGTAGCGCAGATACCCACACACACGCAGCGTTTCGGTTATTTAGATTACCAACTTTATCACAGATGCACAAAATGTCACATTATTTGTTAAATTTACTTGTGTTATTTGTCTTCTTTTAAAAAAAAAGAAAACAAGAAATCTCAAAAGAAAACCAAGTTTCATTCACAAATTCGATTGTGGAGTAAATGTTTATAAGCACGTAAGTAAAACAATATGCATACCACACAAACACTGAACACCCTGCCATAATAACTATGATTTAACATTTCAGTCAGTGATATATTGCCCATGTGTGTAATAGTTTATAGGTTTATGTTTCAGCTCCTACAATGATTGACGGGACATCACAGAAGGATGGGCAGAGTACGTCAGCGAAAGGTCCCTGCAGGCATTTACCAATAAACATTCACAAAACTAGCCACTTCCTTTTGCAAAATTGCACTTATTATCATCACTGCTGTTTAAAAACACAACCTCATCATTTTCACTAATTGTTTGACTGAATTGTGGGTGTGCAATATTTGATTTTGTTGTTGTTGTCCTCGTTATCCAATGTACGGATTCCGATGTAGACGGAGAAAATATTGTCAAAAGAAGGAGAAAAAAACGTGTGTCTTCTCATGGGAGCCCTAAGGGTTGCAGCAGAAGTCTGAGAACCTCTCAAGCTCGCCGTGGCCATCAGTCAAGCCAGAAGAAATCTGCCGAGCAACAAATTCCTTTAACAATGTTTTGTTCATTTTGGCAGAACACGCAGAAATTAAGAAACTTGAAACGGAACGTGCCTAATCTGTCAAAAATCCATCTGTTTTCCTCAATATTGATGGACATATTATTAAGTCAATTTTTTTTTGTTTGGGTGTCGCTGTGGAATTCCGTAGGGCTTGGCATTTTTCAGCGTAATTTTCGGACCGCAGAAGCCCCAAAATGTCTTACATAATTCAATCAAGTGTAGGAGCGACAAGAAAAATCAAGCAACAAGAGAACGTTTTTACGTTGAACCAAAATTAAACAGTCACGGCTACAAGGAATTACTCCGCACACGTATATTGAAAAATGTGTCGGAATAAGTTAAGGCACGTTTCTACACATCCCCATGGTGATGCTCTATTTCGCAGCTTAAATATGAAAGGGTTAATGCTTGCGTACACATTTTTATATTTAACCCTGCAGGTTCCTCCAATTGACTGTCCCCTAAAGCTTGAGCATCTCTAAATATTGATACGCCGGGATGCACAAAGGCGCAGGCCTCTGCCCTGCGACACGTCTTATTAGCTGCGTGACAAGGCTGCCCATCAGTAGAATCAGCGCCTACGGTCACATAGCCCGTCTGCACCGGGAAAAGGGCATCAGTTTTTCCCTGTGCTCATAATTGTTCCGAGAAGTCTAACTTTTCGCCGATTTATGGACATGTGAATGCAACATTAATGTTCGGTATGGCCACAGCCGACCCAATGAGAGACCTGTGGGTTATACCTTTTTTTGTTGAAAGGCATTTAAATAATTCCCTTATATAAAAAAAAATACAGGGTGGCCCAAAGGACAAGACAAAATGGGTTATTTCCGTTTTAACACTGGCATTAAAATGTTGTCATTGTTCTTCTTCCTTTTCAGATGACGTTTAAAAGTGGAAAGACAATCGACTTAAGATGAATGAGTTCAATTCGTTTTTATGTATGCTAAGTCCAAAAAACTTTTAAAAGACAAATCTTGCATGCATTCATGTTAATGTAAGTCAGTTTGAATATTTGTGAAAATAAATTAAACCTTATTTGATTTGTTAAAATAAATATAATAATCCTTTGTGATGTTTCCTGACTTTTGAACCACCCTGTATACTGCAGTGATATAAATACAATTAAAACATCAATGTTATTTCCTGCTCAAATGAACATTGAGACAGTGCTCATCTGCTGTTACAGCCCTGAGCCAAGAGTGGCAATTCATGATTCCGTTGTTGGGGGTCAGTATATCCATCGGGCTACCGCTGTTCACTTTCCCACAAAGTGGTACCTCTGATATCGACCCCAGAGAGGTGATGGCTGATTCAACCCCAACTATTATTTGAACTCACAACCTTTCGACTGCGACCTGCTCGTTCTACCGCCGAGCTATCCGGGTGGTAATTTATAAATCTAAAAAACATACACTTGCATATTAAGTCATCATCATCAGCCATGATCGATTCGAAGCTGTATAAAGGCCCTTTCCAAGCCATCACCATCCCTTATGGCTCTCAGATGTAGCAGTATATTAAATATGATGTATAAATAAAATGACCCAAGGCCATTGGCATGTTTGTTATATCTTACACATTCAAGACATTTGACAAGTACATATAATTTATACGAGAAGTGTTTCCATTGTTTTGAGAATGAGATATTGATGAGCTATACACACACTTCAAATTTACAATATAGAACTCATACACTGCATTGCACTTTAGATAGAACTTGATAACGAAACTAGGATTTCTTATGCACGGAACTGTATGTACGTATGCTGAACTTATTTCACACTGCACGTAGCCAACCGTGATAATCGGAGGAACTATTTCCTTCAAGTAATAATCCATTACATAATCGGACATCAGTTTGCCTTTTCATATAAATGCATTTGGCATTTGATTTGCCTGTTCTAATCTATGCTTGTATATGCAATTATATTAAATATAATATGTAATGTGAAGTCTATTTGAAAAATAAGCCATGCTAGATGCTCGTGACCAAGTCACAGAATGTCACCTTCTTGTCAGATCTGAGACGCTGATCAGAGTTGAGCATGGATAATCTTGGATGGATGACCACTATGTATAACAGGTTTGTTATAGGCTGCGTGACCACACGGTGGGCAGCATAGGTTATGTGCGGCACAAAACAAATCTATTGTTGTACTGTATTTCTATGCTCCCGGGCCTCACCGACCCGCACTGATCAGCGAAACCAAACGACCCCCATGACCTGCACGACCCCGAATCACCAGCGCGGGTCTGACAACAGCGCCCGAACGAGCGCGCGCTGCGTTTCATGCCACGCGATTCCTCCGGCGCACGAAAGCGCGCGCCGTGTCGCAAGAAGCCCCCACGCGTGTTTATTAACGCCACAGTAGCAGTCAGTAGTCGTAACAACAGTCGCACTTAATGCGGCTCTGAAGGCTGTCCCTACGACGGCGAGCACGCGACTCAAACAAGCAATTGGTAATTCATCACACGGCCGGGGGCTGTTTGAAGGTTCGTTTGCCGCGTGTGTCGGCGGGGCAGTCGACTACGCGTCCCCGCGTTAGGGGGCCACAGCCGACGCCTGCACTCTGGGCTCGGTCCCCTTACGAGAAGCGAGATCCTCGAGCATTTCTTGCGCACGTTCAGCGTCGCGCCCCGGATCTCGCGAGAACTGCTTTGGGGCCTTGAGCCTCAAAACATTGTACAAAGTATTTGTTATGTCAACAGGCAAGAACAAAAGAATGAAGACCTAATTATTAGTGCTGCTTGTTTACAAAAAAGTAAAAAAATAGTTACCGAACTTTGCATACGAGCATGTGTAATATTTTAATCCACCCTGCGAATAAATTAAATGTGGAATTATGATATTGTTTAATATCAAGCTGACAGACATATTTTACACATAGTGCACTTGATGGGTAGAGATACATAATAATATTTACAGACCTTTGTTAACCACTTTTGGATGAAGACCTTCTCACAGCAGATCTGTCATGGGGTTTGTAGGACCATACTTCACCAATTCTGGACACTGCGGGTTGGTGAAGTGGGGGGATCCAAGGATTGGTTCAGATATTACTCGTGACTGATATTAGGCAGAACCAGGAACCGAGTTCAGGTAGTTGGGGTCACAGCACAATGTGATTGCCACTGCAACACAGATACCTTATACTGTGTATATATATGTAGAGAGTGGCCCAAAAGTGAGGACACAGGGTTATATATATTTTAACAAATCACGCAGGGTTATTTCATTTATTTTAACAAATGTTCAAACTGACCTCCATGAACGTTCATGCGTGCATGAATTATCTTTTTTAATTAATTTAGCACTTTTTTTTAGATTACAGGTGTAACCTTTGAACATTCATCAATTGTGTTTCGTCTTAATTCGTTGATGGTTCTTGGTTGAGTTTTGTCAACAACGGATTTGAGGTGACCCCACAGGAAAAAGGAAAACAGATATAATAGATGCGATATAAATTTAAATAATAAAAAATAAAAAGTTTTAATGCCAGTGTTAAAATAAATAACGCGATGTGTCCTGACTTTTGGCCCACCCTGTACAATTGATATGAGGATAGATGATATATAGGAGGGATATACATTTAACATACAGTATTCCCTCTATTTAATCAAAAACCCATTCATACATTTATAAATGTGAAAACAATGGCATATATTTTATAAACAAACATTTTTTTAATATGTGGGACTGCACAGTCTGACATAAAGTAGCCTCAGAGCTGTTCCAAATGTATGATTAACAATGCTCAACTTGCATGATGTATGTCTTTGGTAGAGACACATCCATCCATAATGCATCTGATCGGCTTTCCACCGACTTGCATACACCTTTGGCAGGTAAGACCATGAAGTAATTTCCCCGACAGCATTTGGTGAAGCTTGCCAACTCTGAAATGCAATCAATGAGCAGACATGTTCCCATTCTGAGTTATTGGTTTAGATGACGTAGTTTTACGAGATATGATATGCAATAAATCAAATTTGAATCTATTGACGTAAAATAAAGGTCCAAATTATGATCAAAAGGTTTAACAATTAAAATAAGTATGCCTATGACCACATCTTCAGAAGCTAAGCATAATTTAGCCTCAATAACGCTTGCATGGGCAACAACCATGTTCCAAAACTACAGGCGTCGTTGTAGTCTTCATCAACCCGCACTAACCAGTGTGGCAAAGTACTGTCAAATCATTCTCTGCCCACGTGGCATGGGAAGGCCCTCAACCAGCAGTGGATTGACAAACGGGCTGTGCGTGAACAACCATTATTAAGTAACTCAAGTTCTTAGCAGTGCCAAACATCAGCTCAAATTGTTCCAAATTTCCAGATTTAAGTATAAACAATGGCAGCTCTTGTTACAAATATAGCAGCTCATCATTAGCCGAAGTCTTCGTTGAATTGTTATTTCAGTAAGGGGCCAGTTCACAGAAAATATGTTCCCTGCCACAAAGGAGAAACTGCTTCAATGAGTATGACATTTCCTGTTAAGAGTATTATTGCTCGCATAAATACGTCCTGTGGATTAAAGCCGAATATTTTTAAGTGTATTATTATATGTACATAGTATTTTATGCATATCATAATGGATAGGACACGTATGTGATAAAATGCCTAATAGACTTGTTTTAAAGTAGCACATTTATGTTACAATTGTAAAAGTATTATAACGTAAGGGTCTTGATTGATTGGGTTTTGATTTTAAAAAGATATATATGGACAATTGTAAAATTTTACAATACATTGTCCTACCCTACTCAATATTATTTAAGTTTTACAAGTTATTTTTAAAGCAGAACTATAAAGCAGTTGACATACTCTACTGAACTAATATTAAAAAGGAAATATATGGATAGTTTTGTATTTAAGAAAGCAAACGTCTGAATGTATTGCAATAAATGTTATTTTATCTCCGAATTCTCCGTTTAATACTAGGTCATTAAAAAAGGTACCGCCAGATATTAAAAACAAATTACTGTACAATGTTTCCGACCTTAGCTCAACCGTGCCGCATCGCCCGGGACATTTATCGACTCGTTACTTGACGTCTTCCTCACAAACATTCCCAGTGGTGCAGCTTTGTTATGCCCTCTCTTCTCTGCTGTTACGGCTTTCCTGTTGGTGCGATGGACTGAGCAACAACAGCAAGATCCATTGGGAATTCCGGGAAAGCTTGGTTTTAAAACTATGGTGCTAGCAAAAGGGACCCATGTCTCGGATTTTTTATTCCTACAAAAAAACATTCCCTCAAGAGTCTAACACTGTCAGGGGAAGTTCTAGCCAGAGGAACAGGAACATGTTTAGTCCCATCTTCGTGCGTCATGCCAGTATACGTATTATCTTAGGTACGTTGAAGATAATATTCTAAACTTAGATGTAGGCCTATTAAAAGGGTAAACAACCTACTACTCTATACGTTTTGCTTACACATTTGAATGTTGCACGGTTAGCAAAAATTAAAGAAGTCCAGTTGCAGCGATGCAAATTTTTTCTCATGCCACTGCTCGAGGGAGCTGTAAAAAGCCCTTCTGAGACATATGTTGGCCTACTCTTCCACACTGGCCAGATGCCTTGGAAGAGTAGAGAGTGCCCACATGTCTAAACATTTTACAATTTTATAAGTTTGGTGCAGCTACCTTTGTTCATAAGTCCAAATTGAAATAAATAATACATTAATGTTTCATAACTGCAGCCGGTGATAATTTGTCACGAAACACCAGTCATCTTTCACCGGGTCCCACGAGAGTACCATTTTTTTTATTAAAGTCTCCTGACTTTTCAGAAGGGTCCTGCCAAGTTTTCGCATTCGGGGGTGGTAGGGGGGGGGTGATATGTATATTTTAATTGAGTCATTTTCAAGTATTTTTCACATTTGGACTCTGGCACACACTATCCTACTCTTGCGAATGACGTCAAGACTTGCATGTTGGGAACGAGACAGTAAGAAGTATTATTTGTGGTTAATATGCCCACAGTATAAACCAGGGCAGTTTCTGGATTCGAACTGTGAACCTCTGCAACAAAGGTGGAACGTACGACCGGTAGGCCTGGTTACTGCCTCACTGGCACCATCACTGGCACCATCACTGGCCCCATCACTGGCACCATTACTGGCCCCATCACTGGTCCCATCACTGTCCCATCACTGGTCCCATCACTGGTCCCATCAATGTGTGCATACAAAACATCCACAGCAAAACCAAATAGGTGAACGTGCCCCATTACTGTGGTGCCCATACCCACTCAATCCAGTCAGGCAAAACATAATCGACCTCTCTGTCAAGAACGCAGAATTTTTTTCTGTTAACTGGCTCTTGCCGGGGAAATAACGTTGCTGATAAATCTGAGCGTGACTCAAGAAAAATGACCCAAGAGATCCCCGGGTTTCCTCCGTGGTGCTTGCGAGTAATGAAGTGCTGTATGTGTGTGATAACTCACCTCCCGAGCTGTGTGGCAGTTTACACTCCTGAACGTTTTCACGCCACGTAATTTAGATGAAACAACAGTGCACATTGTGGAGTTAAAGATTATGAAGCACATGCAACGGGCAATTTCTGCTCATTTACCCTTTCCATTACATTTCACTTTTGTCAGTGAATACAGGACGATGGGATGCTGCCGTGGTGCGATGGTTAGTGCACAGGACTTGCAATCCAGAGGTTATTGGTTCGATCTTCTGGCACGGCAGTTGAAACAATGAGGCAAGTTTATTAAATATATCCTGCATCTCCCTCGCATGCTATGGGGGAGGTCGTGGGTTCGATCACGACCCTGAAGCCTGCTTTATATTTGGAGTTTGCTTGTCTCTCTCCCTGTGGTCGTGTGCATTTTTCTCCGGGTCCTCCAGTTTTCCCTGCACATTGATAAGCCACTTCGTTGAGATATCATTTGTGGCCAGATAGTTTATGAAAATGAGCTATATAGCTAAGTAGGCCTTACCTGGTAAAATGAAAAAATAGTAACAAAATTATGTATTTTCTCTGTACACGCAGCAGTATGAATGTGTTCACCACAGTTCGTTGATTTGCAGGTCGTGTGCTGTTAGTGTGGGTACTTCCACGGCATTTTGTGAGCGTGGCAGAGAAAATCAAGAAACCTCTCGAGGACCTCTCCAGAACTCCCTAAAGTGGAGGTCCTTCCGCCACCAGGGCTATGAGCGAAACATTGCAGGGCTGCACCTTTACTGCACAGGACGATAAAGAAAAGGTGAGGTCACAAAATGTCTGTTGGAATTATAGATTTGTATCGAATGAAGCATTGTGCTGTGATGCTTGCGAGGTTCCCACTGACAAACATATTTATGACTTCATAATATTTTCCTGAAACCCTGTGTTTGCAAGTTGAGATATGTTTTTTTTATTAAAGCCGTAACAGTTATACAACAGCATCTCCTTATGGATATAGCTGGTAATTACAAGTTACTTTGAATTATAAGAACAGCTTTAAATGACGAATAATAATACTCCAAGCTTAAATTGAAATACCATTTTCTTGGAATCTTTTTAATAAAAGTTTATATGTAAATCACATTATAATACAATGCCTACATTTAACATTTATGAGAAGCTACTTTTCATTCCGTTGTAGTTACTCACATGACTCAACAAAGCGAAGGCAAGCCTGAGCACATGCACCTGAATGGTTACATTCAATACATATCTGACAAATGTGTTTAACTTCCACATTACCTTTACAAACATGCCATCGCATTTATCTTAAAAACAAATGTATAAAATGTACTTTAAACAGTAAAATATCAACAATGTAGAAGTCATGCAGGACCGCACAAAAATATACTATTCCTAAATGCTGTAGAAAATATATTTTTTAATGGAATTCTGTTCAGATTTGTTTGTAAGGGTACTGAAAATAAATGATAAAACAATATCACATCGGCAGCATGGAGACGACATTAATCACTCACAGTGTTGCCGCACAGTGCGCGAACATGCCTGTTGTTTTAGGCGAAAATAAATAGCATGAAAAGGTTCATAGGACTTGTATAATCAGCTGGAAGATAAACCATGTGGATCAGATGTGTGTCAAAGTGGCAGCACGGGGGTATGTGAACAATGTAATCATGGCAGAGGGAGTCCGGGGAATTGGGAGGGAAATGTGTCAGGGTACATTACTGCGTTGCAGAGGTCCCATCTGTCTGGTGCGCCAAGCGCATGCCTACCCTTTGGGTGGTCTTTCACTGTGCAGGAAGTGCCTCCTCCACACGGCCACATGCCTCCCATACAGCATAATCAGACTGCAAAAAACAACTTAAATTGCAGCCAGTCCTAACACACGGTGCTATCCCCGCGCCGCTCTGCATACAAATAGCCCAAATTGGGTATGAATGTCGCTTCCGTTATACTTCCCCCTTTTCTGCCGATCCCGCTGCAGGACCGCTGCCACGCTGCGCCGGAGAGAGGACCCATCCCACCGTAATATGACCCAGTATAAACCCAAACAGTGGGGCAGCAGTGGGAACACGCAGGGAGCACGCAGAGGACTGCGAAGACGTAATCACAATTCACTTGCATCAGCAACGTCTAATATATACAACATGGGAAACCATTATAGGACCATTACAAAAAAAACTAAATTGAGATTTCAAATATTTAAGAGAAAAACTACACACGAGTACCATTATTGGATGTGACTATCCTTATTTTCTATAACACGTGGTTACTTTCGACGCATTCTCGTGGTCCATTGGCGTGTAAATGAAGGCACGCTGTAAAACTGTTGAATTCCAATGGACATACCGTGTCACTCTACCCGACATTTTTCTATAATTACAGGGTTTCCCCAAAATTATATTTTGTTAAACACTGTCCGTGCTGGGAGTTTCATGGTCTGCAATTACTTCTCATGTGTTCTTCGCTACCACTTAAATATAACACGGAGCCATGCATCAAGTTATATTGTATGGCATGCAAACCATATTTCCTAGAGAGAAAAAAAAGTGAAGTGTATTTACATTCTGGTACAAATAAAAATGTAGCAGCAGATCTCCTGGAATGCACCCGGACGTTCATCAGATCTCGGAGGATAAGCAGGGCTGAGCTTGGATGGGTGACCACCTTGTACTTGTGCTATGAAGAAGGATCATTGCCCAAAACGTCACCTTTTTACTACTATTATTATTGTTGCTGTTCAAGAACCCAGGACACGGGTTTCACAGAGGGAACTACAAATTGGGGATGTGTCGAAGCTGGAACAATTCATCCTCAAATAAATGTGTATATATTTTTTTAAGGCAGCGTTCGTCACGAATTTGTTGAGGTGTTTTTTTAGTTTGTTGTTAATTGTGCTTGTGCACTAACGCAGTAGCAGCCGCAAGGGCATGAATAGCTGCGGGGCTATGCTACGTGGTGGTAAGGAGAAGGTAGTGCAGCAACATCTTCTGTTGTGCGGTGCTTTCTAGGCTCCAATGCCTCTGCTCGATTTAAGAATCTTTAGTTTTTAAATTGAGGTGAATGGAGCAACCTCGAGTGGCGTCGGGGATCATTCAAATATATTACAATATGTACAATGAATACACATTTTAAATAATTAACTATAATACGATTTATTCGATGCGTGCATAAGTGAACAAACACGGGTAATATGTAGCAGACACAGTACATCACACATACCGTATCCATGTATTAGTTCCGGTTGTGGCTTTTAAGTGTGTTAGATTTAACAAATGTCAAAATAACAATCGCAAACAAATGAATGTATGAGCAGACGCAAAGGCCCTCTCTATCCAATAAAATTAATGTTACTGTATTCATGAAACAATCTGTCCAAACTATCAACATCAATCGGCGTGCCCGTAACGGAAATAACAACAACATCATCTTCACGGGCTGTTTCCATCACACGCACATTTTGTAAAAAAAAAAAAATGTGTCATAAAGAAGAAAAATGGAAAACATTGAAGGTCAAAAACAAAAGAATTCCACAGCAGCTTTAGCATCCATCTCAAAAAGCACTCGCTCGATTCGGCCCCATGTCCGCTGTAGAACACGTGGCCTCTCGGGGTTCCAAAGCCACTCATGGAATGCAGAAGCGTTGACCGTTTTGAAAAATAAGACATTTCACACTGTTACAAATATATTCAGCCATGATAGTCACATTGATATTGATGAAGGGGTTTGTTGTTGTTCATGACACAGCACCTTGATATACGATACAGTACTGTATCATCCTTTGACTGGGGGACATCTGCAGCTGCTTTGCATAGATATGCATGACCCTGGAAAGTGTACACGGAACGTGAATTAAAATCCATCATCGCCAGCCGTGGTCAATCCACTGCTGGGTAAAGGTCTACCCAAGCTGCCGCCGTTTCCCGAGATCGACCCACTTGGACGCGTGTCGATTCCTTGGCTGCCACTGCATTGTTAATCTTCACCATTGGCCATCATCCCGTCTAGTCACGTGTCCTGCCCAAACACAATTACTTTTCCGAACAGTTTTAATCATTTTAACACATAGGTTTTCGCGACCAATATTATTCATAATAAACATTTTTGGGTTAGAATTGTTTTTTTGTAAATGTTGTGGATTCACTCTTCAACACACCGGTGGGATATAGTAGTGAACTCTTTGTCTTTTGTCAACGTGACACTTTTTTACTGATTGGCCGTGTCGGGTGGTGGAGGGTTACGACACATTTATAAATAACGCGATCTAACCCAAAAACGTGTATTATGAAGTTTTAATCATGCCTTTAACTCGCGTGCGTTCTCAAATGCATACGTCCATCCAACGTTCTGCTTCGCAACGTAATTCATCTCTCCACGCTTTATTGTGCACTTTTCAGTTAAGCGTGTGACATTGATTCCGAAATTATCACATTCCATAAGGGTGACCAATATGAAATCAACTCATGCTTTGTTTAACTTTTTATAAAAAATTTAAATAACAAATACAAAATGTTTATATCATATACATTACATAATACTATTTGGCCAATATGGTGTTACTGTATAGCATACCATTGTAGCAATGTTCAACGAACGTGAAAAGTATAGCACTCTGCTGTCTGTGTGAGTGACAGCAGCATTATTCATCAGGCCGTGTTTGGCTGATGTCACCTTAGAGGGATAGCTGATGGATTTGACATTGGCTGTCAGAATTATTTTAAGGTTGGTATTTGCTGTGCTCTCTGCCTGCTATAAATTAAGAGAACCCACTGACAGCCGTCGATAAAATCCAAAAAAACCTGTCAAAATGTCGGGGGAAAATGCAGCCGGGAAAAAAATAAACTTTAAAATATATATGTGTGCAAGTAGCAATCACACTTTTTTTACTTTGTGTTATCACTTTATATGAATTGTTCTTAAATATATATTCAGAATCTGAATCAAAATATACATTGCATTTTTTGTATAGGTATAAATATTGTATGCTACTGTGGTGTAAATAACACACTGTCCTCGCAATCCAGAGATCACCAGTTCGATTCAACCCCCTGGTGCAGCATTTGCTACAATGAGAACGTCCATTATTGGAACAAGTTTCTGTTCAAAACCCACCATCTCTGTCCACCCAGCAATATAAATGAGCACACCAATGTTAGTCGATCAGTCGATGGGCTGAATACTCCCACTTCTTTAAGGGCATCTCGCCACCATGGAAGAGGAGGTAAGAAATTCCCTCCAGAGATGCTCTACAAAGCTCCCTCTAGTGGAGGCGTTTCTGCCAGCAATTATAGGATCGCACCTTTACCCCTTTGAATCTAATACAATGCATTTGAACGAAAATGGTTTATCATTCATTCCAGCATCGTGGGCGTTTCATTTGTACACACATGTTCTGTACCATTCGACGTGTTAGATGATGGTCGGGTAGGTAAGAAACCCCCTTTGTACAGGAAAAAAAAACGTTTTCAAAGGAGGGGTGGTGGTGGTTAGAGGTACGTCAGGCTGCAATATATTTACGTGCAAAATCGACACCACGGGTTCTCTCATATAATGGGGCAGGTAGCTTTTATCCACTGTTTTACTATACGAGGGCTCTCATTCATTTGCATTGTTAAAGTTACCTCTGTCAGATAAAAAAAAAATGCTTTTTATGTATTCTAACCCAAAGCCGCAACGTAACAATCGCCGTGCGAGGCAGCGCTGGCATGTGATCTGGCAGCTCAATGAGGTGAGATGGTTCTCACCTGTAACACGATCGCTCAGAGGCAGATCACATGGCCCAGGGATGTTGGATCTGTTCATCATGGGAGCACTCCACTTCAATCGTACGGCCACCTCCGTACCAGCATCCCCACATTCCTGAACCAGCGATCGTGTGGGAGATGGACAACTCGAGGCCTCCTGGGCCAGACGCTATCCATCTTATTTGAACTGGATAACTGGATAACGAGCGTTAGAAGCATTAAGTAGAGAAACATGGGAGGTTTAATCATGGCTGCTGAGCACAAATACAAAGATCCCCCGTATTGCCTAAACAGGCTGTTAGGGAAATTGCTGTTAGCGAGCACCTATGAAGGCCGGCACACACGGGGGTGGGTGGCCAACACCACGCCCGGCCACCTTTGTCTCCAAAGTGGTGATGTTTATACACCACACTAGGTACTCATTTGAGGCTGAGTCGACCTCGGGGAGGCCATGGACCGGTTCAGGTAATCGTCACTGGTGTTGGTGTCCGTGAGTGGGAATCGAACTCGAGTGGCCGGATTCGTAGCGCAGCGCGCTAACCGCTACACCACCGCCCCCCCCCCCCACAGGCCCAAAGGCTCAAACGCCAAGCATTTAAATATCGCTACTGAAGGAATACTAGATACGACTGCGTGTGTTTATTTAATTGAGCAAGGTTACTGTAAGAACTTTGGAGGGGTGGGGGGAATGATGGGAGGGAATTCCAAAAGTCGAGCAGTGGGAGGAAGGAGGCGGAGATATGCCTGTCACTGTCGTGAAGCGACAATGGTGGCTGACCAGTCTGAGCGAGGAGCATCGGTCAGCCTAGTGTGTACATCCTGGAGTCATGTGTCTGAAAACCATTTGCATGACAAACTAATCAAAATAGACCGTTAGAACAAAAAAACTCAACAAAAATAACCGGGAAAAAAAACATGACGTGCAAAATGATTGTGCCAAATTCACGTGTTTTTTTAGGTTACAAGTTGTTCGACAGCACAAAAACGATAAATTGGTGGATAAACCATACATATTTAAATGAACTAATCGATTTATCTCAGACGAAACTAATGAAACAAAATAAACAACACGTGAAAACTCTAAATCTAACTCCGGTACTGTACTCGAGTGATACTTTGCTATAATGAGCAAATATCTTAGACCAAAAATGTGGACTTGCAGCCTTAACTGCAGTCATTATTCTGACCACAAACTATAGCAGTTAGGAGTTTACCGTGCTTCATCCCAATTTGCATGGTCTGCTTGAGTGTGCTGATGAGGAAGTCAATTATCCTGCATCTTAGCGATAACCCCCAAGTCCCCATTACAGCCGTGCAGTGGCATGCACGTCGTCGTTGTTGTTTTTTAGCATTAGGTCCGGTTGGAAAAGACACACGGCCCCCACTTGGCATGGCCACCACACCGCACGGACACAGTTTACATTATGTCCACCGGTTCCTGTGTGTTAAATTAGAAGCATCTGGGAGGGTCTGTGCTATTCACAGTTGATTCAAGACGCAGTCGATTGTCGTTAGCAAAAGGCACCGAAAGGTTCGTAAAGCATTGGTCATCATCGTCATTTAACCATCCACTGCTGGATACAGGCTCCCCGAAGTTGCTGCCACCTCGCGTAATCCTGCAGAGCAACAGCCAACCTAACACCTGTGCACGAGCACATTTCATAGCTCCATCTCCTCCAAACCAATTCAGGTGTATGATTTTCTAAACGATAGCAAAGAATGCGACAAAAGTACAGCACAAGATTGACACCGGGCACAATTTATAATGGCAAACGGTTGTATGGTGTGCAGCACACTCTGGCGGTTGTCGAGTGAATTTAACCAATTACAGCTGAAGATTGAGCAAAGACGTTTTTTATGATCCCGTAGAAGCGGAATGGTCCTAGCCAACACAAAAAGGGGGGGGGGGCCCAAAATCCCATTAAGACGCCACTCTGTCAATCACTCTAATCAGAGCCAGCTGTCAGGATATGCAGGAGACCACAAAACATAAAACAAGAAGAAAAAAAGTTCAACTTGAACCAACCTCCTTCGAGCGTTTCTTTACTTCGCCAATAAGCAGCGGAGCCAGAGTGGCGGGAATCTCGGAAACATCCAAAAAATGTACCACATAAACATGACCTCAACACTGCTTGCAATACCTTCCTCCCCTCCCTTCCCCCATCCACCATCCCCCAAGTGCTTCCAGTCCTTTGTAACGCCGACATCTATGGACACAACCAGGCGGGTGGGAGGTGGCTGGGCAACAGAACGCAAGCAAAGAGAGGCATATATAGCCTCTTGCCCCCCCTCCACCCCCCAAATAAATACTTTGTTGGTACTCAACGTCCACCAACTCCC
Organism: Lampetra fluviatilis; assembly: GCF_964198595.1. Classification (NCBI taxonomy): domain Eukaryota; kingdom Metazoa; phylum Chordata; class Hyperoartia; order Petromyzontiformes; family Petromyzontidae; genus Lampetra; species Lampetra fluviatilis. The sequence goes on from NC_136288.1 coordinate 1,210,604, forward strand.
CTGCCTCGAGGCAAATTATTTATTCTAAAACAGACACCCTTGATGCAACAAAAAAAACGATTATTTGTGGTCAAATAATTATCAGTACCCCAGCTTTAGAATGGGCCACGGCCGTGAAATGGCTCGCGTTTAGCTTGACGTGCATTCATAACGCGCTTTTGGCGCCGGTGTCATTTTTCCCTGTGACAATTTCACGGGCTAAAGACATGGCACCGTCTGGAACACCTGGCTGCATTATTATTATAATAATTGTACTCCACCCGAGCGCTGGATTGACCACTGTCATTTCACAATATGCCGGTCTTGTGTATGAACCTTTGTTAGACGCGAGACATTATTGCACTTAAAAAAAAATACCAAAATGTGCTTTACTCAAACATACGGTCATCGCATTATGCGCTTTCAGATGGGCTGCGGCGGCCGTCTGGAACGCTCTGCCCTCCGATATTAGGAAGCCACTGGGAGCAATGCACTTTTAAATCTCCACTTTAAACGCATTTCTTTACAACTGATTTTTATGCTAAGTTTGTTGTCTGTCCCCCCTGCACCTCCGATTAGCAGGGTTGGCTACATATGGTGCAAAAGAAGTTCAACAGACATACATACACACATTATTATCATTATATGCCACCCAAGTGCTGTATTGACCACTGTCCTTTGACAACAGCCGCAGTTCAGCAATGACCTTCCACAGCACGCTGGTTTTCTATATGAACCTTCCTTAGGCACAAGACATTATTGCACGTGATAGAATACCAAAACGTATTTTACTCAAACATACTACCTGTGTATGGCAGGGCTTAATTTCAGCCAGAGTTGGGGAAGGCCGGGGCAGAGGTTGTTAATGGGGGCCCAGCAAATTTTCCAAGAGAAGTTAAGTCCTGAAATATTGGTATCAGAATTAATCTTTGTTTTTCACAAATGCCAAAAGTAAAGTTTTGGTTTTACTTGGTATTCTCTTCAAATATAAATGTATTTGTTTTTTTGCATAAAGTAAATATCACTAGCATTTAAATAACTACCAAAATATTATCCTGCAGTTGTATTTTTTTTTCACAAACATCAACTGTCTATTGAAGACCCACAAATTACAGCACAAGACTCGTATTTACAGATAAACTGAAATAAAATAAAATGCAACGTACCTTTTAATGCTCAACTGTCTCAAATCTTCACACGCGGATAGCATTTTCTCTTTCTTACCCAGGAGGCAGTTTTAATCTACAGTCTTTACTCTATTTGCAATGTATATATTTATATTGTGGTGGGAGGGAGGAATGTGTGAAAGTGTAGTAAATAGTAGGTCAAATTTCTATAACCAGCAATCCATCGCCTGTGTGCGATGCCAACATTTAATATGAAGGTGCCGTTCCCAACTCGCGATATTATTATTATTATTTTTGCGTGTATCACGGTTGCTGAGCACAAGGCCCAAAAAACGCACAAGTGGGCCAGCGACGACCGAACGGAAATGTAAACGGCTCTGGCAGCAAACCCGTGTCTGTGGGCCACGGTGCGGCGACGGCGCGAGCAGACATCGCAGAGCGCACGGCCAACTCACTGGGGCCCTTTGCCTTGGGAAAGAGGGCAGGGTTAAGGGATACGTGGACTCCCATTTAGTGGGGTGCACCTGATTACACACACACAGGGCCGAGCACGATGAGCGGAAGCGGACCGGCTCCCTAGCAGCAAGCGCTCCCTTATAATTGGTAACAGTCACGCTAACAAAACACAGCAGGGCCTGCAAGTCATTTAATCCTTTCCTCCTTAATTAATTGGTTGAATTAATCTCATATGAAGTTTATTTCCATGCCTTCGAGCGTCAGGGGAATTTAAAAGAGGGAGCGTGGAGCGAGAGGAAGAGGATATTAAGTAAATGGGAAGTGCCCAATATTAAAGGGAAAAACCATTAGTTCAGCCATCCTGAGTAATATCCTGTTGCCGGCTCTGAAGGATGCCTGATGAAAAGCGCCCATGCGTGGAACAGAAAGTGGAGCAATCTTGCCATCTAGTGGGAAGAGAGAAACGGCAGCTCATGAAGTCGGTAAAAGAGGCTCAATGGAACGTCACTAAAGACAGACTCGCTGAAGGAACACATGGAAGCAGGTGTTTAGCGGATTTCCCCTACTCTGCCGTAAAGTTTTCTGGACATGCTAAAACGCTTTATTTCACAATATGAATCAGGTGATATACAATGCACGTGGATTGATCTAGTGTAGTGTTGTCTTCACCAGTGTAATCTGATGTTGAGCTTCAGATTTTACTGTTGCACATGCTGCACCCCTTATCTTCGTTTAACAATCAATTATATTAATGTATACTCCAAGAATATCGTTAACATTTTTCACATTAACACATTCCAATCTGGCACAAAAGCACGCTCTGTTGAACATGTTGCATTACAAAATGTCAGTGCGAGTCCTAAGTGAACAGAGGTAATTAATGACCGAAGTGTAATTTTATCTTTTAATTTCAGACCTTAGAATCGCACACTATATTTAATGACTACTCTCAGTCCACTAATGCATGTGTTTTTTTCAGACACACCTATAGCCCTGAGGGAATGGTAAACATTATCAACGTTTTGAATCACATTTACTTATTACCTGAACAAAATACTCGCACATTTAAAATGAAAATAGTATAATAATCCCACTTCGTTCATTTAAAATACAGCCCACTGCATCTTATTCTTTTATACATGCGCTTGTGTACATTTTAACTGATGTTAATTTTGTATTTTCATATTTACAAGAGTCTGGGCCACGTTTACCACCAAATTCTAGATACAGTGTGATGAAATATGTTGATACAAGAGCTTCAACGTGGCACATTTTAGCTTGTAAAGTGTCTAATTAAAACTGCAATAATACTGTAATGAGATGACAATTATTTTAGTCATGGGGTTTACGAATGGGGTTATTGAATGTATCGCTGACATAACAATTGCGATAGCATCGATAGTATATCATTTACAGATGTTTTACAAATGTACTATTCCATTTACTATATATTTGTTTTGTTTCATAAACAAATGATATTCAGATTTTTAAAAAATATTAAAAAGTGCCTCCCGTCGCAATAAAACTGAATAGTCACAATTTGCAGTCACAATGCAAGACTTTAATTATATGGCTTATAGCGGCCTCTAGTGGCAACTAGGGTCACATGAATCCATTACGTATCGGGTATACGGAGTGAAAATAATTGTTTCCTACACGAAAGATTTGATGCACATACCTACTACCGTAAGTGTAAGACTCAATTCTAATCGACGAATCAATGCATCATTAGACCCATAATACAAATGTAATACAAATGTACCTTACCGCATTTTTCAAAGTATATATATTACGTCCTGTATGGAGGCTAAATAATTAAATGGATGGATTACTCTCTGTTGCACGATCACATTCAATTCGTATTAAAACCGCCACCACATTCTGCATACTGATATTAGAGGGGTTTCACTGACTAGCCCCCCCCCCCCTCTGGTTCAAGTTCATTTAGGTGAGGGCTAAAGAAAACCACATGCTCTTGACAGGCTAAACACATTAAAACGTTTCAATGCACACTTTATATAGAAGGCAATTTGATAACCATGTACACTCGTGCACGATACATCATCCTTCAAATGCTTAAATTGATTAACAAGAGAACGTTTGCACTCTGGGATCCTGAACTGACCGGCATGACAAAAGGCATGCAGTTTATTAGCAGCTATCCCCACGGTGTGTCAAATCTCGCCAATCACTAGGGTTTAAATTACCAAAAGGATACCGTCGACTTTTTAAAAAAAACTGGCACACGATATGGAGCGGGAAAAATGCAGCGATAATTATATTACATAACAAGATTTATAGCCCCACGCTTCATTTCTTTTACACAGTAGAAAATAAAATAGACATTTCCACTGGGATGTTGTACAATGGCCGAACATGAACACAACCAAAGCCGAGTTTCACCACTCAACCACGTAAGTTGCATATTAAACATTATCAACAATGTCATCGCACCAGCTGCGAAGCGGTTTAGTAACAAAGATAGGTTACATTGCATTGCTTTGTTTCGTACTCTTTGCATTGGATTGAAAACTATGCCATTAACTTTACAGCATGTATTACATTTATTTTTCCTGCAAGCACAAGCACTTGAGCATGCGGGTGAGTTTAATGTGTAAAAACGTACGATGAATTGGAGAAAGCAAATATTGAATGTTGTGTGAATGTAATTGCTGATGTCGCATACATGCACACAAACACACACGCGAGCTCTATATTATCAGCAGTATATTATGTGTGATGATGTTATGCGGCCTTGAATTGTGCAAAGGTGCAAAACTGTTATATGGCGAATCACTCACACAAACACTAAGTTAACACATCATGGCCACCTTTTGTGTTGTAAATACTCAACATTCAAAACGCCTATGCTCACATATTAAGTCGAATCTCGTTTTGTGTCTGAAGCCAACGCCAAGTCTCTTAGTTAACGCCCGTGGAGATGTATTTAAATGAAATAACTCTTATCTGTGGTGATCCTGCCATCAATATCGCGGTCCCTATGTCCACGAGGTTATCTGTGATTTCACTCCACTTTTCCACGAGAAAATATGGGCGGACAATTGCAAGTAAGGGGAAGAATTAGCAGCTTCCAACTCCTCTTCTTGTAAAACATTCCCGCATGGCAGGAGACTATTCGGCAATGAGCTGTGTGGGGGGGGGGGGACGAGTATTATTGTCCATTATTGGCAGAAGAGGGAAACTGATCATAGGAGGGTTTGTGTATCCCACAGCTCACATGGATAAGAGATGTCGCAAGTAGGAAGACGAGTTATCCCGTAACCACTCTACCTTACTTGTCACTCGCGACAATAGTTTACGGGCATGCAAGATGGAGTGGGGATTTATTCTGGGTTGTTACCCTTTAACGGAGAAACGCATGCAAACCCAAAAGTACAGGCAGAGAAGCATTGCAGCTGCAGTGTTACAAAGCACGAGGTTCCATTAAACAAACAGTTCGTCAGTGAGCTCAAATAAAAAAAAATGCAACATTCCTCTTATCCACGGTCCTGTTACCTGCAGGAGCTGAAAGGGTGCATAAAAAACTCGAATTATCAACAACCCTCATCCTATTATCTGTGTTTATTTCATGCTGGTGTATGGATAACCTTATCTGTGTGTGTACGTATGTATGTTGAACTTCATTCGCACCATACATAGCCAACTGTGCTAAGCGGAGGTGCGGGGGAAGGACAACAAACTAAACACAAAAAGTTCTGAAGAAATTAGTTTTCAATCTAGATTTAAAAGTGCGTAGCTCATGTGGCATCCTAATATCAGAAGGAAAGGAATTCCAGATGGCTGCAGAAGAGCATCTGGAAACGCGCGAGATGTGGTGACCGTCTTTGTTCGATGGCTCACCAAAAGCCGCTGCGAGGATGACCGGAGTTTGCGTGATGGTTCATGCACCTTGTGGATAATAGGATCCGCTGTGTTCGTCTGCCGCATCACCGCAGATCATAAGTCTTAATGTAATGTAGATTAGGTGAATCGCAATGGGCCGTTTTTATTCCAGCAAGTTGAGTAACCCACCCATTTTCCAAAATTGGGTTATTTTCCCTTTAACGATGACTACTAGTGATGCACACTATGATTTATTTTGCAATGAAAAATAATGTCAATTGTTAGAAACGTTTCTTGTGTATTTTTTTTTCTTTTAAACCAGTTTGGTTGAAGAGTGCATTTAATTTGTATTACGTATTTGTTGCTTTTACAGCAGCGTCCTGATTTCCATTGACTGTAACGGGATGGAATCCATCACATCGGAATTATTTTGACTTAAATGTATTTTATATTTGTAAAACTACAATTATGAATCAATATACAGATCGTACACAGTTTTATTATCCTGGTTTTACGTAGGATAAGGTATTAGTTATAGAATGTCAACATTTGTATTCATCCATGTGATTTTCTAGATAACTGTTATTCAACCAAATGACAATACTTGAATAAAAAAAGTGATTGGAAACCAGCATACATGAAAAATTGTAGTGATAAGGACAATGAAAAATACATGATCCTACATGCACGTATTAATTTCAAAGACATTGTATACTTACACCAGTTCATATATACAACATATCTACTGAACATTTAAATGTATACTGTATATAACATTTCCAAATGATTATATTAATATGGATATGTTTTTTCCATGAGGATATAAGAAACAAACAACTTGTAATTTTGGTTCAATATATTTTTACTGCTGCCACATAACCAGAGTCATTTCATTTTTAAATTATCCATTCTACTGGGGTCAGGGCCATTTCACTGTGCATTGCTGGTCTATGAAGCTAGTCCGTGCAAATCTGCATTTTATCCATGTGGATATTAAAACTTTTAATAACTTTGCTGTACGCTCTGTATCAGATAGCCTCAAGGCAATGAAATCCCATTTCCATTCCAACCCCTTTGCGTAATCTGGCAGTCAAATCATTTCTAATGTCTGGAGTACACACTTTCATTTATTTTTAATACAATATGGACACTACTATCAATTGGGTTAAAGATTCACTTTCAAAATGTGTGTGCCTTTTACTATTGCGGTCTTCGGTACATTCTGATTAGATTAAATAGGGTCATGACAAAATTGTTTTACTTCTAACTGTTATTTTAAAACCAATGTGTTATAGAAATTATGAAGATTTCATGATAAAAATGGTAATCTTGAGACTGTAACTTATAGAGTAATAATGTTTCATTTTAACACGTTTATAGATATTTAAGCCAATTTTTTGGTTAATTAAAATTACTGTTGCTAAGGGCATTATATAGTGAGGTTCCTTACATAATCACAGAGGTTTCGACGTGACCAAACAGAGCAAGCTAAAGGTGCAATAACCGCTATTACATCAACCAACTCGGTAAACAGGGACATGTAATTACGGTGGAATGTCAGCCAATGTTTCTGCTGCTGGCTTTCAAATAGGGCATTTATAAAAGTGCCACAAGCGCAATGGTGTTGCACAACATTGTTGGACAAGTGCATACATTTATCTGACAGTTGACTCCAGAACATGAATTAAATTATGTCGTACACACATATACTGTACATGCATGCATGCGATAGAGTTTAATTTATAGCTATGTGATTTGAGGACGTGAGATATAAAGTCTGAGTTTGAAATGCTCTTTTTTAATAAAAGCTCATAAAAGTCTATGTTAAACCAAATAATATGTTCTCTAATGTAATAGATTATCACAATGATATTGTTTCATTCACATTTAAAATAAGTACATTGAGTTCACCAGCATTACGGAGTTCCAGTTTTCTGCAAGTTTATTGTGGATAAGAGTGGGAAATGTATCATATTAACCGCGTTCATACCCAGTTATTTTCATGGATATGTGTGGAGTAAGAAAGGCAGATAATCATCCACCACGACGACACATTTATAAGAGGAGTTATCCTATGGCTATTGTTAAAAATTTCTGAAATGTCAGACACCAATGGAAGGACCACGAGCTATAAACAAGGTTAATGATCAGTTATAAAAAAAAAACTGCTGCATCATCATAACCATCATCTTCTGTAATCCCGATTGCTTTTTGAAGCAATATGTATAAGGAATATAACAATTCTCTGATTAAAACAAATTATTATGCCCACGATATATATGCATTGAATCATGTGTGTGTGGAATTTATTATACAAATTATATGGAAATGACATGCTAATGTTACATTCCAGCTCATGCAGCTAAAAAAATTGCCCAGATTAGACGGAACAAAATGAACGCAATACAAACAAGACAGTAAAATGAGACGGAAAAAAATTAAAAGCTTTTTTATACAATGACAAACCAACATTTGGACAATTCATGATATCGCTAAGGGAAGTAAATCATCAGAGAAGGCTTCTCGTGTAGGTTAAGCTGGCTGACTGACCATACTTCACCATGCTGGTCAGTCCAGGTTGGTGAATGGCAGGGCCAATTCAAATATCATTCATCCATCGACTTGATCGCACTGTGCTGCTTCAGCACCCCACACGAACTACTCTTCAAAATACAGCTCAGTTTCATGCATTCCTTTGTCAAACTAGGGATGGGAGAAAGGTCACTATCCAAATAAAAACAACTATTTACTCAATTTAGGCCCAAATATTTTATGTATAGATGAAACCATCTAAAAACACATTTGCATTCCACGCAAAATAAATTACAGTAAACTGTATATAACAATGACATGTTCTTAAATCTCGTTTGTCATTAAACATTGTATCATCAAATTACACCAAAAATGTGTCAATCTCACAATATTGGATCCCTCACGCTGTGAAGTACGATTTTTGGTAACAGATTAATGATCTAGTTATAACCAAGCAAAACACATATCAAGTCACCCCGTTTTTTTTTCAGACAACCGACACCCTTGCGAATTTACAATTACCATAGCAAGGCTGAGGCCCAAACTAATTATCACATAAATTAGGAGTAAATGCCTTATTAACATAACATTGACACCCATTAATAAGGCATGTCATTGAGAAGCACACAGGAGGATTTGCCATATACTGTAATCATATTTTAGCACAAATGCTTGTTTGCTATATGCATATTTCAGAATTGCATTTATTGGTACTGCATACTCCATGGTATATATATACAACATATAGTAATAATATTTAAATATTATTGCAAAATACAATGATGAACAAAATTTAGTGATTTGCATACATTTCAGGTTAATGATTTATAGTGATAATCTAGAAGTCAAGGTTGAATTGAATTGTTATATGCATGCCTACGTTCCAAATTTCTTGCGACATCGAATACAATGAGCACTATATTGGGGTTTAACATAAATACAACCTCAGGAAATGATAACACTTCAAGGGAATGGCTTAAGTTAATGTGTTCATGGATGTACATATACCAAGTCCTGAGTTCACATTTAATACCGGTTTACTGCTGCATACATGCTGCGATTTCAACTATGCCACCCACAATATAACAACAGCAGGCATTTGCCACTAAGTGGCAGCAGTGATGTATGGCACGGTAGCACATGTGCCTTGTATTTGTGCATTTTGGGGTTACTGAAGTGATGCCGATTGCTGGAAGGAGGTAATGGGACAGACCCACTTGTTCGGGGTTAACTGACTGACTGGGGCGACTTGCCAGTTGCACCAGCCACACACACATACGAATGAGCAAAATACATGCCCAATCCACAGTGACAGGTTGCAGATTACCAAGCTACCTTGGGGGCTTAGAAACAACAAATAAAAAGTGTCAGGTTTTTGCTCAGACTAAGAATGTCAGTTTTGATCAAATACAATTCAAATAATATTACACAACTGTATTTCTAACGAGAAATAATTCCCGTACACTGTATAACATCTAGTTGTACTGCAAGCAGCGTTCGTGGTCTCCAATCTTGTTCATGTTGCATTACTTGCTCAGTGGCCAAATATCATCCATAATGCCTCTAAGATTGCTTCCATGATTTCAATGCCCGATTAAGAACTGGAGTGAAATGTTTGAACATTTGTATGGGGTAATTTCTTTTTCAGACTTTGTTTAAAACTCAATGGCATTTAGTAAAATCAAATTAGTAAATGTTGATGTTTCAGTGTGAAATGATGTTGCCTTATTTTAGCTGGAAGCACATTTTTCTTTTTATATATATAGTGGATGCAAACCTCACTAATTATTAATGTTCATCATATCGGTTCAAAATGCATTTACGTGAGATATGTAGAATTCACCCTATTACTGAAATTATTTTCTGATTGGTTGTTGTCTCCATGCAATGATTGCCCTGGCACAAACACATCTGGGTTGCCTAATCTGGTATTCATTTTACACTATCCATCACTCTGCATAATACACTGGATTTAATAACATTTTTCTGTACACTGGCTTAATCATAAAACAATTCCACCCTTAACCGACAGCCCCAGGCTGCATTCTAATAGCTTTTAAACAAATGGTAGTCTGTAATTTCTGGCTGCTCTATCAGCGATGCTCCATGCCTATATACAGTGGTAGCCTCTGTAAATTACAACATGTAACAGAACCAATTACGCTAATGCCGTGCAAAAGTCTGCCCGTCTGCATGCTGTGTGTATACCAAAGGTTAGGGAACGTGCAATTAACCATCATGAAGGCAGAATTCTTGTTGGTTGCTCTGTAATAATTGTGAATGCGGCTGGAATTAAGGTTTTATTTACAGGAACATTCAGTGTAGTATTTTGAACAAGAAAATGTTATGTCGTACTTACTATGTTTTAAATATAAATTAAAGTCATGTAACCATCATTTTAATGTTACACTATGCATCCGATCATTGTCATGCTCGTTTCATCAGCACCGGATGTTAATTTTCATGAATGCATGTTATGGCTTATGGGAGCTTTAATGAACACAATGCGTTCCCATTTAGTGTTTTAACCTTTAGCCTGATAATGCTACACTGTTAAGACTATAAATAATTGGTCACACAACACAATTTCGAAAACATATATGGGATCATGTATGTTGATATATGCCATACACAACTATCGCACGAGACTTCATTAATGTAAGTAATTTGTTTTGTAGTGGGAATGTAGCTTGGTAGAATTATGTAAGGCTGCTTTGTGACCTTATTTATATACTTCCATTTACGGCCTTCGGCCAGGAAAGTCACAAAAAAATTGCACACGAACGACGCATTCACGCAAGCACCCGATGCTCCGTTTTGAAGTTTTAAAATGAAACATTTTTTAATTGTATTATCTTTTGAATTAGATAATTTTATTTCTTCATTAAAAGCTTATATCATTTTACATCTGGAAGACTTAATTGAAAACGACATTTCCCTGCGCCTCCGTCGTTCATGCAGGGGGCGCGTAGGTTTGCAGCGCCCCCTGCGGAGAAAAGTGCAGCGTTCATCACAGATAAAGGTGTGCGCTTATATAAGAGTATACTGAGGTTGGTCCATCGATAAAATAAAGGTTTAGAAGAAATCTGCGCTTGTGCATACACACAGCAAACACCAATGCGCACATCGGGAGTTAAAAAAAAGCTAAATAACTCAACCAAAATTAAACATGTGCTGTAGTTGTTTAGCCAAAACATCCATATTTTACCAATGTCTATTCATACATGTACTCATCAATACAATATTGTACAAATATATTAAACATCTCAAAATGTCCAACCACATCTACAACATAAAACAAATATTGTTTTCTGCACTGAAACGATGGCCTGTTTTGGACGACCTCTGTTCGGAGTGAATGCAGTGGTGTAGTGTATGACGCTAAACACGTGCTCAAACCGTATTAAGGAAAAAAACACAGCACCGCCGAAATTCAAATCTAAATTCGAATAATGACCGATTGATTGGTTTGCTGTGGTCTCTTATTTATCTGTGTATTTCACTTTTCTTCATCCAAGCCCAATCAACAAAAACGAAAGAAAAATCAATTGTGCGCTGCTTATGAATTTATGGAACAATGTAATTGCATAAGAACCCATTGCATTTAAACAAGAGGCTCTGAGACCATGAAAACTCTTCTACACCGCCACCATGTGGCAAACCTTCGATGCTACAATTGTGTTGTGATTCTGCATTAGTCGTGTTGTACACCAAACTCACCGCTATGAAGGGCCATTGCCCGAAACGTCGCCTATCATATTAGTTTTAGGGCAGTGTTATGAACGACAGTATTGTATTAAAGTGCTGTGCTGTATAAAAGACAGTCCTCTGTGAATATATGCTGTGAAGGTTCTAGCCCATTGACAGCCCGAAGCAGAAATATATATTTAGTTGGTCTCCGTGTCAATGTATTAAATACTATACTCGTCAGATGACGAAAAGAGATATAGACAAAATAGAGATGTAGTGAGATGATAGAAGAGAGACGCAAACACGAGGGAGATGATATTTACTGGAGGTTTTTTTACATAAATAAGCTTGTTATGGGTATTATTATTATTTAAATTTGAGCTGATATTCTCTCGTAAAACTGGGGCACCTGCAACTGCTCGGGGCCCTTCGCTTTTGTTTGGTTTGCTTATTCCCAGCGCCGTCATTGAATACATGCACAGGTGCTGTAGAGTACTTTCCGAAATTATTGTCGGAGTCCTTTGCCGGTCCTTTTTTCTAACACCATCCCTTGACACCACCACCAGCACTCTCATTTCACTACCCCCTCCCCCATGGCTCCATTCATTCCAAAAATTGTTTGGTGTTGGCTTTCAAAATAGCTCACATGGACAACAGGACACCAAACGTTTGACCTTTACTAACTCGCACTACTGTTGCGTGTAGGCATACTTATAAAAAACAAATACTCACAGTATAATGTCACATATCCGGCGTCGCTTGGGACTGAGATATTGGCGGTTATGTGAAAAGGACAGATTATGTGAATATGATCATGGGAATTTCAAATTTCTGTAGGTGAATGGGCACAAATTAAGAGCTTAAAATGCTAGGATTTGTTCTTCTACATTTAAAAGTGAATGTATGCAAGATTTAAAATATCACACATAAACGAAGCAAGCAATAGTTTTCAGTTTAAGAAATACAGAAAAAAAGACGCCAATGTTTGAGTCCAATACAATACTGTCACCAAAAAAACATAGCATAACTTTGTTGACGTTTTAGGTGTCTTTTTGTAACGTTAGTTACACACCGTAGTCCCGTTATTAACACTGGGATGAGTGGTACTACATGGCACGACATGCCACTGGGATGGGATTTGGAAATTGTGTTGAACTTAAAATAGAAATATGGAGCAGTGTGGACTCCAGTTTATTGCTTTGTATGTACAGTACAGTAGTGCATCTACATATACCTCTGAATTATATTCGTCGGTGATCGTGCAGGACTCTTGATGAAAATAAAGCAACACTTTTAAGACACTTCCAAAGTCTTGTTGACTGGCTTCAAACGGGGTTCATTAACACTGTTTGAGACTAGGCTCTAAAGAAAGCTGTCTCTGGTGTGGACCAATCAGTTTCAAAGACAATGCACATAGCATGTTTTTTTGTTGCATGTTCACCACAAGTATATGTGGTAAATGCAAACATGATTCCTTGCAAAGGTTTCAATTTGGTGTCTTAACATCTTAACACCTGATAATTGGTTTTTTAGCCCTTCTATCTGGCAACAAAACTGACACCTTTTTACAAGGAGTCATGTTTGCATAGACCGCAATACCTGCAGTCATAATACAAACAAAAGACATAACTCTGATAATGTGCACTGTCCTTGAAGTTGATTGGTCCACACCCGAGACAGCTTTCCTTAGAGCCTAGTCTCACATGGGTTGGACCAGATGACGCCAAAAGGCGCACAACTCAAAGACAATGCACCATCAGAGTATGAGAGCTCGGGGCAAGCATCTACAATATGGGAACCTCATTTGCCAGTAAAAATATGATAATTGGTTTTTTACCCTTCTATCTGGCAACAAAACTGACACCTTTTTACAAGGAGTCATGTTTGCATAGACCGCAATACCTGCAGTCATAATACAAACAAAAGACATAACTCTGATAATGTGCACTGTCCTTGAAGTTGATTGGTCCACACCCGAGACAGCTTTCCTTAGAGCCTAGTCTCACATGGGTTGGACCAGATGACGCCAAAAGGCACACAACTCAAAGACAATGCACCATCAGAGTATGAGAGCTCGGGGCAAGAATCTACAATATGGGAACCTCATTTGCCAGTAAAAATATGATAATTGGTTTTTTACCCTTCTAACTTCAAGGACAGTGCACATTATCAGAGTTATGTCTTTTGTTTGTATTATGACTGCAGGTATTGCGGTCTATGCAAACATGACTCCTTGTAAAAAGGTGTCAGTTTTGTTGCCAGATAGAAGGGTAAAAAAACAATTATCATATTTTTACTGGCAAATGAGGTTCCCATAGTGTAGATCTTAACACCTGTTTTATTGCCAGAAAGGGGAAAACCCTATAATCATAATTTTATACTGGCAAAGGAGGTATCATGATGACAAATAATAAACAAGGTAACACAGCTTGTTCAGAGGGGAACGTATACACCAACACAATCACTGCTGTCTGTAACTTTCGCACAACCCCTGTTAATTCCTGCACAATCTCTCCAAACACCGACACATATTCCAAGTACACACGGATACATATTGGGAAGAGGAGCGAATTGGCACTCCTTCTGTGCTACTCTACTTATCCAAAGACGAGGTCATAATTTCCAGGGACCACTTGCACATCACCACCATCACGATCCGTTGTATATCCACTGCTGGATGATATAACGGTGGCACTCTATCCTGAAAATAGCCCTGTATATCGAGGGTTCACTATTTTTCTCTAGAGGGGCTCTCTAGAGCAACCTCCAGTGGAGGCCAGTCTCCTCCATCAGCAGTGGAGTGAGCACGAAATTGCAGGGCTGCACATTTGCATTGTCTACTCTACGGTGCAGTGCTTTATTGTACTGTCCTGACCAGTAACATTAATAAGCAGACAATGTCTCCTTCATATGCTCTATATGTCTCTCCACGTAATTTCAACAGAATTGATTCAAAACGGGCAAATTTTGGACCAGTTTCGACACACGGTGTCTCAGCAGCTGAGTCAAGACGACCAAGACTGGTTCAAGGAAGTCGGACTGCTGATGAGACAATGATTTTCGAAACCGTTCCAGCGTTTACTTGTGTTGATGCAATCCTGCTGCAAATTATGGGCCCCCCAATGTCAGTGGCGAAATATGATCTCCCTTGTCTGGCATACGGGAGGTCCGTGGGTTCGACTCTGACCCTGAAGCCTGCTGCATATTTTGAGTTTGCGTGTCTATTTCGCCTTGTGTGGTTTTTTTTTCTGTGGGTCCTCCGGGTTTTCCCTCCACATTTAGAAACATACATTTCAATTATTTGGCTGCTATAAATTCCCACAAGATAAGCCACTTCGTCCAGCAATCATTTGTGGCCAGTCTGCTTCTGAAAAATACCCAACAGCTCAACGGGTTTTACTTAATAATGAATTTAGTTTTAGTATATTTATCTTCTAGTGGAATGTGTACCATTCCTATACTTTGCACTCCTGTCGGGTTTTTTTAGTGTGTGTATCGTTTGTTGTTGTAACTTTTGGATATCTGTGTGTGGGGGGGAGTTTTTCGCTCATCGGATTTCTCCAAAATAAATAACATTTCTGATGTAATTTTCTTTGGCTCTTTGGGTAAAGTCACGTAAATCGATACAAATTAATAAAAAATGATAAATATTAAAACAGGACCCTGCGGGGTGGGCTGGTAGGAACGAATAACCAAAGAATATAAACATAATGTATTATTACACTTGTTTAGCCAGGAAAGCCCCACTGAGTATAAAAGTTTTTGTAGGGTCCTGCCAAGTGTTTGCAGTAGGGGGCGATGTTGCTACACCGAATCGGACGATACGAAGGGAGAGTGTGAGGCCTAGTTCTAGGCTTTAGGCCTAGCTGTAGGCGTTAGGCCGCTGTGAGTTAATTTGTAATTTAAATGTTTTAATTATTTATGTAAAAGCTTTAAATGTAAATGTTTCTATTTAAAAAACATCAGGGAATGTAACATTGTAAAACATTAACTCCCTTTCACACACGCGGGGGTATGATACGAAGGAAGAGGTTGAGGCCTAGTTCTAGGCTTTAGGCCTAGCTGTAGGCTTTAGACCGCCGTGAGTTAATTTTAAAATTAAATGTTTTTATTATTTATGTAAAAGCTTTAAATTTAAATGTTTCTATTTAAAAGCATCAGGGAATGTAACATTGTTAAACATTAACTCCCTTGCACACACGCGGGGGTACGATACGAAGGGAGAGTTTGAGTCGTAGTTCGAGGCTTTAGGCCTAGCTGTAGACTTTAGGGCGCTGTGAGTTAAATTTTAATTTAAAAGTTTTAATTAAAAGCTATATCAGGGAATTATAAGGGAATGTTACACTTGTTTAGCCAAGAAAGCCTCATTAATTTAAATGTTTTAATTAAAAGCTATCTGAGGGAATTATAAGGGAATGTTACACTTGTTTAGCCAGGGAAGCGTCACTGAGTCTAAAGGTTTTTGTAGGGTCATGCCAAGTGTTTGCAGTAGGGGGCGATGTTGCTACACGGTCGGACGGACGGACGGTCGGACGGACGGACGATATAATCTATTGTAGGCTGTAGATTTGAAGCTTTCGTGACTGCAATGATTCATATTCTTAGGTTTTTTCGGTAAAGTCACGTGACTTTACCGAAAAAACCTAAGAATATTGTAGGCTGGTCCACTTCGTTCCTACCAGTAACAGGACCCTGCGGGGTGGGCTGGTAGGAATAATACTAATACCGGTACAGGGATATCGACCGCACACACACGCGCACACACACACGCACATACGCGCACACACGCACATCACGTACACACGCACACACACACACACGCACACACACCGCACGCACACACACACACATGTACACACACATGCACGCACGCACACGCACACGTAATGAAGTTGTGTTGCTACGCTTCCAGTTCGCCGTGAATAACGATCCGAAGCCCAATAGCGCCCATTCATCACGCCGCTCGAGTGGGCCGGACACGCACACACGCACGCACACACACGCACACTTCTTCTTCTTTAGTGCTGCCTAACGGCGTGTGCGACTTCACGATGATATTGGTCCCGGTCTAGCACGGCGTGTAGAGTTTGTGCTGTTGTTAATTGTAGCCATGTACACACACGCACACACGCACGCACACACGCACACACGCACACACACGCACATACACACGCACACACACGCATGCACGCAAACACACACGCACACACACACGCGCATACACACGCACACACACACGCACACACATACACACACGCACGCACGCGCACACACGCGCACACACACACACGCACCTCTCACCTGCAAGGCAGCGGTCGCCGCTTCTCCTCCCACATCTCTCGTCGCGGCAGCTGTAACGATGGTGCAAGTTTGTTTTTATCATCAATTCCTCCTCCACCCCTCCCCGCCACTGTTCACCCACCAGAATAAATGAGTTCGCCCATAGTCAGTCGATCAAAAAGTTTCGCCGTGAGGCGCCGGAAGCGACGGCCATCTTGTTTAATTCACAGATCGCAGGGGGAGCGGGCGGCCATCTTGTCGGACAGGGTCATGCCAAGTGTTTGCAGTAGGGGGCGATGTTGATACACGGACGGACGGACGGACGATATCATCTATTGGTGGTCTGGTCCACTTCGTTCCTACCAGTATAAACAAAACTTTCTACGTTTCGATCAGAACACAAGCAACCGTCCTCTTTCCTCATGATGACGATCGCTTGTGTTGTGATCGAAACGTTGCAAGTTTTTTTGTTTATTTAATATTCACAACTCTTATTAATTTGTACCTATCTACATGACTTTACCGAAAGACCCAAACAATACGAACTCCTGCAGTCACGAAAACTTTAAGTCAAGATTTCTGATGTCCCCTTACAAAGATGGCCGCCACCCCTGCACACAGATTCATCGCTCTGATTGGTAGACGTGGACTGCGCCATCCAAACGGCCGCTTGCGATTGGCTAAATCCGACGCGCGCGCGCTCCGATTGGTAGATTGCGCGCCCATCCGAACGGCCGCTTGCGATTGGCTAAATCCGTCCTCGCGCGCTCCGATTGGACGACGGCCCCAAGAGGCGAGGGCCGCCGTCATTCGGGCGACGCTCCCTGAGAAGGCCAAACGATCGCAGTCTTCCCACTCCCCGCTGCCCGCCACCCTCTACAGTGACGGCGATGTCGGCCTTCTCCTCCTCGTCGTTGTGGCGGCGGCTTGCCGTGCTCGCCTCGCTGCCCGCGCTGCTGCTCATGCGGGCGGCTCAGCCGACGGCGGCGGCGAACAGCGGCGGCGAGGACGAGCACAGCAAGCATTTGTACGACGCTGAGATGCTGGTGCATTCCGTCGACCAGGCGCCGCACTTCATCATGTTCTTCGCGCCCTGGTGAGAATGGATGAGGTTTAAATGAGATTACTTTTCGTTGTTAATATCTAGCAGGGGGGGGGGGGGTTGGGGGTGTTTAAAAAAAAAACTCGAAATTTCTCGTTGAGCTGTTCACTTTCACGGGTTTGAATTTCCTAGACGGCTTAGGCGCGAGTTGACGTCTCCCGCGCTGTGATAGGTGGGAGCGGGGCGCGTGCCCGCCCGTGATTGGTTGGCTTGCCGCGTGTTGGGCGGTCCCCCGCTTGTCCGCTCTGCTAAATCTAGAAACGTTTCGCTGCCACTTCGCGTTCCGCTCGCAAACCCGCGGTGTAAAGTTTAACCTGCGGTCCGCGACGCACGGATAACCTAAATCAGCTGCTGATCGATTAAGTAATCTGACTGCTTCAATAACGGGTACACGTGTGCTTACCCGTGTTGTTTAGTGTGCCTGATTAATTGTGGACGCACGCATGCCAACTTAGACACTGCCTATGGCCAGGGTTCGAAACGTAACAAGAAGGGATTTTCTTTTGTAATAATTTGGGGGGAAAAACCTCTTTCAAGAGCCACACTATGCATGTGGTGAATACGAGACGGCCCCTACTGAACCGCAGGTTTGCCGACCGAGCAAATCGCCCGGAATGTGCCCGACTGTCACCATCAAATCAGAGGAGCTAAGCAGTTTGTAGCCTGGCTACGCTCGGGATGGTCGACCACCATCCATAATGTTGTGCACAGGGGCTACGTTGTAGGCAGCAGCAGCAGCAGCAAAACACGTGATTGTACTGCACTTCTATGCACCCTTACCTTGTGTTGTCTCATGTCTTCTCTAACCCGCACTGTCCAGCGTGGTGAAGTTTAATCGGGTAAACCCCCACGGCCCTCATTCAGCAGTGGATTGATGAAAGGGTTTACACACAAACAATTTAGAGCCCGTGGTCGCATTTCAACTTAAATTCAGAATGGGAATCTTGATTTGGACTGGAGGAATCCGATGTGCTATGAGGCTTTTTTTTCACAAATGTCCAGTGCCTTTTCACAGATGTCCAAATTAAGATACAAGCCAGTGGAATAACTCTTCCCTCACGGCTGCCCACGTGAGCTGCGACCCGGGGATGTCGAACACGTCCCAGGAGCTTTGTTTAAACTTACAAAGTGACATCACAAGCGTGCCAACGTAACGACGAGCTGACTTTAGAGCCATTTTCTCTTCACCTATCTTTCATACTTGTGTGGGACAGCCCGGCAACCCCAATGTGTGTAGCTAATAGGGGTAAGACCTGTTTGTTTAGGTGCATTATCGAACAATGCTGTCCAACATGTCACCCAAATAACGTTTGTCAGTACAGTATTGGCCCAACGTCACTGTAAAAGCTTGGTATGTCTACCTGCACACAACAGTGGTTGACCTGTGAAGACTCTCCTTCCATAGGAATTGGGAATTTCCACCACTGGCTCAGGTTTGTCAACAAATGACTGGAAAGTACTTATTTCGCTTTTTGACTGCATGTGCAAGTATTTATAGTCCATACATACAATCCATGTTAAACGCATTCTCCTTAAATAAAGGACAATTTTAAGACGCAACTTTTTTTAACACGTGTTTATGGTGGACAAAGGAACGCTATGCTCACGTACGTTCAGAACCAAATTAGTTATTTGTAGTTTACAAATCTGCACATTGTGCTTTAGGAGGCAGTGAATTCCTTTGCACGGCAGCACGGTATTGTAAACTGCAAATAAAGGTATATGATTACCCTAAGGCTGTAGGACAGTGCTTTATTTTTCATTGCCAACTTTGCACTGCCACGTGGCTAGAGTGAGATGAATGGCTGTAGCCCAAGTGTGCTGTGAGATGTCAAGATGTATACTTTGTGGTCTGCTCCCGGATGTGTATTGACATAGTCTAATGCATACATTCTTTGCACTACAGCTATTTCCTTTGCCTGAAAACAAAAATAACTTCTTGCCCTAAGCTTACCACTAACTCACAGGTCATACTTATGCCAGTAATATTTACATTGTACAGTACAGTGTATTAGACTTATTTTCTACAAGCTTGTTTCCTCGTTGTGATTGGTGTAAGATGAGTACACAAACACGATTTAAAAAATCCATATTCTAACAGTGGTTTTACCGTGTTTTCAACTTTTCATACAAATTGCCATCAGTCTAATTTCAGTGATTATGTATATATGCAGAAATCCTAAGCATTTTCAAATGTTCATGCATCAAATTGAAAGTTTTATATATATGTAAAATATATATAACCTTCAAAATACTGTAAACATTTGGACGTTGATACAATGTGAGTTAATCTTCATATGTCAATTTCATTATTCCTCTTGACGGTGTTGTTTTGGTAGCTGTAATATGATTACAATAGTGGTACAATAATTGGTAGTGAAAATTATAAATGAATAATGCTCTCCTTAAACATACATTTGCGTGTACTTTTACCATGATTGCTTCTAATTTAATGCAGGTGTGGCCACTGCCAGAAACTGCAGTCAACATGGAATACACTGGGAGATAAATACAATGAGATGCCAGAGCCACCAGCATATGTGGCAAAGGTGGACTGCACCATGCATGCACAGACCTGCTCTGACCACGGTGTCAAAGGCTACCCCACGTAAGTGTCACAGTTCATGAGTGACATTTCACCCATACTGTCTAACAATGCATGTATATGGCTTTGCAAGTACGTGCAGTTAAAAGCAATGGGTGCATTACAGCAGAAGCTGCATATTTGGGCTCATGGTGGTAATAATTTACTTTTACATGCTAATAATTTCCATCACTTGGTAATAGTTGAACGTCCATTCATACTGACTGCATAAAATAATAAATAAAACCACTTGCATAAAATTATGTGAATTATTAGCACAAGTAGGTGAACCTGGGACCACATCATTGAGTGGTGAGTAATGGACTATATGCATAATCATTGTCTGAATTTGTATCGGTTAAGGTTGAAGCTGTTCAAACCTGGCCAGAAGAGTATATTGTACCAGGGTCAAAGGGATCTTGATACCTTGGAGAGCTGGATGCTACAGACGTTGAATGAAGACGCTGGTGTATGACATTTTGTAGTATTAGAGCAAGTCACCTGCTTTCCACGTTATTTCATTATATTACTGTAACTGGATGTATACATTATATATGGTTCAATTGTTGATTGTGCAATTGATCCTCTCCTAGGTTCAAGAAGAATCTGAGCGCCCTTCCCCAGATATCCCTGAGCCTCAACACGGCCTCTATGAGCTGACTTCTGGGTCGTTTAAGGAACATGTCGCAGAAGGTGAGTCATGCACATGATGGCTATGCTTTAATTAAAAACTTTTTTTCATTATGTTTAATTAATGGGATTAATGAAAACATGTCAATTGTCATCATCTTAACACTTTTGAGTGCAGGTTACCATTTCATCAAGTTTTTCGCACCTTGGTGCGGCCACTGCAAAGCTCTAATTCCAACGTGGGAGCAGTTGGCGAGCACATTTGAATACTCGGGCAAAGTAAAGATTGCCAAGGTATATTTTGCATTGCATTGACACTTAAACTTTTTATTTATTTTCTAAATCACTATAGTGCATCGTTGTTAGGTTGACTCGTTTAAATCTGTACATGCTCTTTGTCTGAAGTTTCTTTAATGAATGTTGACTTGCATTTTGGTAGGTTGACTGCACAGCTCATCAAGATATATGCAATGAAAACCAGGTGCGGGGTTATCCCACCCTTCTGTGGTTTAAAGACGGTGAAAAGGTAAGTTGTAATTTCTATCCCTATTGAGAAGTTCATGTTGAAGTTATAATGTCACCATTAACATTGGGTTCATTGAGAATGCAGTCATTCATTAATTATCACGCAAAGTACCGTTGCGCCAAACGTGTGACATCTTGCGACAGCGTTCACATAAACTTCTCTTGCTGCCTCGGATCACGGGGGTGTGGGGGGGGTGGTGACTTTTCTTTGAGGGTCAGTTCCCTTCGAACGTCGACCGCCAACTGAAGTGAACACAATTTGCTGGAGTTTGCACCTCAAGACGGGTGATGTGTCCACAGTGTGACGGCCTTCTCTCTCGAACTAAGCTCTCAATTGCTCGGAGGCCTGTCGCAAATGCAACCCTCATTTATCTGGGGATTCAATTATTGAGATTAGATTTTAAAAATATTTTGTTTATTGTGGCCAATGGAGCAGCCCCGAACAGCTGGAGTTATGTGATTTCATAACATACAACATAGACAAATTGTGCAAATATGAGTTTAGATAATACTAATCGATTAATTATTGCATTGTTACACTCATACATTGCAGACAATTAGCATACAGCTGTGGATAGTGTTATAGTGAGTAGCACTAAAGTAGCACGTTTTGTTTATTGGCATGTTGCCTCCTTTATGAAACTGAAGATATCAGCATTTGTAGTTGTACACAGCAGCCAAAAATACATGTTTTAACACAGCCAGGAGACTGCTTATTAATCTCAAGTGGGTGGGCGGGCAGGCAGAGGACAGTGGGCTGCTAGTCTGTCATAAATATAGCTTTATTATGTAATAAATATAGCTTCATTATGTAACAAATGTAGCTTTATTAGTGTGCATACGTTGGGATGCGTTGGTTTAAGCTCACATGCAATGTTTTGGATATGTTAATGCATCACATGTTTGCATGCACATGTCTTTGTTCACTCTAAACTCCAAACAAAAATGGAGCCTCCTTTTTGGTATGGCTTTCCAGCTTGTAAATTCTGTACCAACAGTGAACTTGGGTTTGTGGATATGCTGATGTGTGGCTGGTGTCTTGTGTTCCAGGTGGACCAGTACCGTGGCAAAAGGGACCTGGATTCTTTGAAAGTGTTTGTTGATACACAGATTCAAATCGAACCTCAAGATGAAGTGGTTCTACAACAGGCAGAGGATGAAGAGGAAACGGTAAACCATATTGAAAACCGCAGTATTTGCTGTTTTTTCACATTATATGGTTTGGTGGTTGGTAAAGCACTGAGCAGTAGCTATATCTTGCGTGGGAAGTATGCTAGGAATATTATGACAAAATAGGGTAAGTAACTTGAAAGTTCAGAAAATAATGTGGCAGAACAAACATGCTATCTTTAATTTAAAAAAAGTTTTGGTTGGCAGTACACGTTTATATGTATGTATGTTGAAGTTCTTTTGCACCAAATGTAGTCAACCATGGTAATCGGAGGTGCAGAGGGAAGGATGTATTGGAATGGGTACTCATAACGTTGGTGACCAAGGGGAAGTCAAAGCTATGCGATTCGATACTCGTGAAATTAAACCTGTGGACGTCAGTTGACTTTGCAGCAACTGTGGGATCTAGCAGAGGAAATAAAGCAGTGGCATATGGTGTAACATGATTGATGGTGATGATGATCTTTTGCCCACTTTAGCCATATTCATGTTAAAAGATGTAAATACAGATGTGCTATGTTAATTTTACAGTCTAGCGTGCTGGTTCTGAATGAAAACAACTTTGATGCTACTGTGGCAGATGGCATCACTTTTGTGAAATTCTATGCACCATGGTAAGTATAAGCTTTATTGACTGGTTTATATGCTAAAGTGAAATGACACTATCACAAAGGAAGACATTGTCCATTTATTTTTCATCATGTGGTTCACTTAAATTACATAGTAGGATATAACCATGCTCTGTGGATTTGTGGCCTAAAAATGTATTCAAATCATTTTGTATCTCAGGTGTGGTCATTGTAAGAACCTGGCCCCAACATGGGAAGACTTGGCCAAGAAAGAGTTTTCTGGTCTGTCCAAAGTAACGATTGCAAAGGTGGATTGCACATCGGAAGCACAACTCTGCAGTAAACAGCATGTAAGTATAATGCAAGCCACGCATGTAGACCACCATGTTGAATAAAGCAATACTGCCTTTTTCCCACATTGCATCAACATAGGTAATAGAATAAAAAAAATGACCTTTAAATGTTTAGACCTTTAAATATAAATAATAATGTTGTGTTCTCTTCCTTGCAGGTGCGTGGGTACCCAACTCTACTGCTGTATGTGGGGGGCAAACAGGTGGGAGAGCACGAGGGTGCACGCAGTCTGGAGGCCTTGCATTCCTATGTGCTGAGCAGAGCCAGGGATGAGCTGTGAACGCACACTGGGACACCTTCACATCAATCTGTGCATTTATTTTAGATTATTGTCAAATTGTGCATGTGGAGACAACGTGGCTCCAACTGCAAGTTCTGTTCAATACTACTGCACTTTCAAGAAATTAAAACAATCTCACTGATGGTTAAAACATTTTGAGAAAGCAATGTGGAAAACGTATGGAAATTCTCAATTGTTTTAATATTTTTGAAATGTAACGCCACGATTATTTGATTAGGATTAGATGGGGTGACAAAATAAGCACAACAGTTGTGGTTTTTGTGCCTCAATTTAATACCACATCAACTTTAGATTGCCGTTTAGTCTGATCACAGGTGTATGGGTGGAACATTAATAAACATTGCACATTATTTTGAACTGAACAATAGAATGGAATATTGTATGCACTAGTTATTAAGGCAATGGATGACTACATATGTACCACCAAGAGTAGCATATTTATGGAGACATTTGTAAAATTGGATCTTATTTACACCAAATTATGCTTAAATACATCCATGACATTAAGTTAAATTTCAAGTAATGCTTCTGTGCAGTTAAATGGTACGGGTAATGCTGCTTTTGGTTATACTTTTGTTGTGTTTTTTTACTTGCCTTTTGCTAAACAAGTTTAATTCCTAATAACTAAATGCGTAAAAATGTTTGAAGTATTTCATTAACATCTCTATGCTAAACTTTTTACGAAGTACTAAACAAAATAAAAATGTTTGCATTTCTTCAGCGTCACATTGATTTTTGATTAATTTAATCATTTGTTAAAATAGAATTTTTTTTATTTCTTAATGTTCCACTTTATTGAAAAAAGCTGGTTTTATAAGGAAAAATTAGCATAGTTTTTTTGTGTTTTCCCCTCTACGTTACGCTCCTCCTGATGGCGAGAGATGGCAGTGCCTTCACCCAGCAGGGGATTAATTGTGGATAATGATGATGAATAAATCTTTAATGGATTTGAAATCCTAAGCAGATCGTTTCATCGGAGCAGATTTGGCCTTTTCCTTTACGAGAGCCTCTACATTTCAGTCACATGAAAAGATCTGGAAACGACTTCTGGGGCAGAAATTGTATTTTGTGTAGGATTTAGCATTTTATTGTAATGTGCTACTTTATAGGTACAAGCAATTATTGTATGTGTTAAGACATTCATTTTGGCACTTTCTTTTATAAATAGGGACTTAAGAGTCCTCTGACTATTTTCTTAAGCACCGAATGACAAAGGATACTTGTTGCTGTAAACTAAACTTGTTACAAACTCAAAAGACATTTACACTGAAAGCAGTTTTGTTCGCAAATTCACTTGTCACATTTTTTCACGGACAACTTTTATGGAGGAGAGAATTTAAAAAAAATCCAATAACAAATGTGGTGCCATTCTTGTGTTCCATACTCCTGAATAATTAATACGAATTCATATTACTAGTTTCTTATACATGGATATAATATGCCGATTGCCTTCAGCCGCATGTTATCTACAAACATTGTTGATATCAAACGGAAGCTATTCATCGCTAGTTGTGACTTGGCATCTAGTTGTGACAAGGTGAACATTCAAATCGCAAGCGCCTGTATTTTTTACAATCACATTTTACAGAACAGCATAAACGGGGAGCATATGTCCTGTCACTGCACCACATTGGTAGTATGCAGTAAGTGATTACCACAAAATATTTGGAGAAAAAAGCCAACGTGTGTACATGCACCTAAATAACAATAGTGCTACGTAGATTTTCTTGGCTGTGCTGTATAACCCTCGAATGTGTTTTTGGGTGGTACTGCATTTTATCAGGCACGATACCTGAATACAGTTCCTAAAGAAGCTGCCAGCACATGGAGCTTAACGGTCGGATATCATCCCAAACAGCACGTGGTACAACCTGAAAACTCGCCAGAGTTCTAATACTAATTGGTATATACAATCTTATTAAAATAAATGTCTTCATATCCAGCGACTCAAGAACTGGAAGTTGCCTGTCACCATACCAGACGATGTTTAGTACTAAGATTCAGTGTAAATGCCAAAGGCTCAAATAGTCCCAGCTAATATTCTATAAGTGTAAGCAGTAGTTTTCCAAAGAAGTCCTGCACAGCCAACTTGTTTTTTTTATCATAGTTCAAATGAGGTTACTACATACTATGAAGCACTTGTTCTGCTTAGTTTGTATGCAGTCATTGGCCTGAACCACAATGTCCACACGGACTCGGAAAAGTTGAGTCTGCAAATGTGCCATTAGAACTCTTGATTACTGTTGCTTATATGCTTGTAACTTTTTATAGAAATGGAAAATCAATGCCTAATAAAACATTTTGAAGTTCATTTCACAGAGGTTTTTTTTCGTGTGGAACTTGCTGCACCCCTTACATGTTTGTATTTGTACAGTATTTTTAAGGCACGTAGAAGGGAAGATTCCAAAGAACACAGGATGAGATGTTACTATCCTTTGTGCAAGCACTTCCAAGAGTTCATGAACAGTGAGCCTGGTGAAATTTGGGGAGCGCATCGTCAGTAGTGAACCTTTGGTTACTAGGGTGTTTCGGCCTTTCATACTATACACCCTCCCCAAAGGCGGCCAGCGACAGGGTGATCAATCCTACACTTGCGTCCCATTCCCAATTAGTCATAGGAGTTGCCTTGTTGTTGATAGCCAACATCCCATGGGACTATGCATGGCAGGGGCGTCCTCCTCCCTGAGTCAAGCATTGTTGACTGCATACCTCCTGGCCCTCTCACTTTGGGGCCCAGCTGGGGTCTTTCCTCTTCATCCAGAGCCACTGACTGCTGCCTTCTGCCGCCTCCGATACAGCTCTGATTGCCGAACGCTGGCTCGGGCCCTTAATTCCCAGGTCTCTAAGCAGTCTGGTTGTAGATGTTGCCACAAAACCTCTGCAGCCCACCTCCACTGGTCGGACTTCTGTGTTCCAGCCATGATGCCGTGCTTCGGCAGCTAGATCGGCATAGCGCAGATGTTTTCGCTCATAAGCCTCATCTACTGAGTCCTCCCAGGGTACTGTGAGCTCAATGATGAAGACCTTCTTGAGCGAACGGGACCAGAGCACCATGTCAGGTCTTAGGGTGGTGGTTGCGATCTCCGGAGGAAACACAAGTTGCCGGCCAATGTCAGCTAGCATTTTCCAGTCGCGGGCCAAGCGCAGCTGGTCTCGCTCTATTGGTGTAGAGCCGCTCTTTGGTGGTTTAGCCCCTTCGCGGACAAAGGTCGTCCGTAAGGGGTGTGATGCTGCTGGGGGTGGTAGGGAGTTGGTGGCAGCTCGCTTGTCCTCCAGGGTGGATGCAAGGTTTTTAAGGACTTGGTTGTGACGCCAAGTGTAGCGTCCTTGGGTAAGGCTTGTTTTACACCCTGTGAGAATGTGCCTGAGGTTGGCTGGCATGGAACAGAGGGCACAGTCCGGATCTTCACCATACCATTGGTGAAGATTAACTGGTGTTGGAAGGACGTCATATGTTGCTCTGATGGAAAAGCTCAACCGCCTCGCTTCCATGGCCCACAGATCCTTCCAGCTGATCTTCCTCTTCTCCACACTGTCCCATCGAGTCCACTGTCCCTGTTTGGCAAGAGAGACTGCCTTGGCCCACCTTGCAGCCTCCTCCTGATGGCGTACTTCCTGCACTACCATCTTCCGCCGCTCTGGTGCAGTGGCCTTACTCCAAGCAGCACGGCTAGTTAGCCCAAGGCCTCCTCTCCCTTGCTGAACATGACCCACAATGTCAGCATGTCTGAGGGCTGCTGTTGCCTCCTGGACTGCTTTTCCTGGCCTCCATTTGCGCCCAGTTGCCAAGGTCGGCGCGTTGTTGCTCACCACTGGGTCTCGAGATTCATTCAGTGTCATCTGGAGCCTGGTTTTTGCACACTTGAATTCCTCGGTTAGACTGGTGAGGGGCAGCTTGAGGACACCATCTCCATAGAGGCCTATGGTGGTAAGGCATCGTGGAACTCCGAGCCACTTCTTTAAGTAGCTCGTGACTCCTCTTTCCATCTTCTCCACTGTTGAGATTGGAACCTCATACACTGCTAGGGGCCACAACACCCGGGGTAGGAGACCAAACTGCAGACACCAGGCCTTTAACTTTCCAGGTAGCTGGGTGTTGTCGATGGACTGTAGGCTACTACTGATGTCTTTGCGCAGCTGTTGCACCTGGTCTTTGTCCTTCAGGCTTGCATCATACCACCTTCCAAGGCTTTTTACCGGCTGCTCAGACACTGTTGGGATTTGGTCATCTCCGATGAAGAATTTCAGGTCACAGAGTACTCCCTTCACAATCGAGATGCTGCGTGACTTGGATGGTTTAGTCTTCATACGGGCCCATCTGATGTTCTCGAGTTTTCTGAGCAGTCTCCTGGTGCATGGGACAGTGGTGGTCAATGTTGTAATGTCGTCCATGTAGGCTCTGAGTGGAGGGAGGCAAAAACCAGAGTCGACTCGCTGTCCACCAGCAACCCATTTTGAGGATCTGATGATAACCTCCATTTCCATTATGAATGCCAATGGAGAAATGGTACATCCCGCCATTATAGTAATAAAATAATAAAAAATAAAATAATTCTCACCACAGCTGTCTCCCCGACAGACCTGGTCTTCACCTGAGGACGGCTGCTTGCGTTGTGGCCGAAACGTGATAATTATTTTATGTTTTATTTTTATTATTTTATTACTTCCCTTCTACGTGACTACCGAAAGAACCAAGAAGATGAATCCCTGCAGTCATGAAAGCTTTAAATCGAAAATTTGAAGGCACTTTAACGTTTTTTTGCAATCAAAAATACAGTTTATTTTGAATATATATCACTTGATTAAAATTCCCCTCCACAAATTAACAAGCAATTTTGCATGCACCTTATGCATCACACAACACATGGCTTGCTTGAGGTAGAATACAATAGTACGAATCCACATTTTCTGTTTATATAATGCATTTTGAAAAGTACAACGATTAACGTTACCTGTATAGCATAATAAAACACGTTAATAGTTCCATATACAATGCTGATTTAAGCAAAGCCAAAATCGGCTTGAGATATGTTTGTCAAGTACTTTTAAGTGCATAGTTTACACATAAAATGTACACTTTAAAAAAACAGCTACAACTATGAAGCTAAACAAAAACAATGCATGGTATGTCATGGATATAGGAAAACAACATCGAGAGGCCTTGCCGCATGGTCAAGTGCTAACAATTATTATTAACTATGAAACTGTTCAACTGTGGCAGACCTTGGGATGGGGGAGAAGAGTCGATTTCACAAAAGAAAGATTGGGCAAGATGACCTGAAACATTAACGGACGACGGAAGTCCCCTAGACAGAAAGTGGAGAGCTTAAAGAGTGCCTGTGTGAAGGGGAGGAGGGGGAGAAGGAATTGGCGAACCAAGATGCTGATGATGAGAGGGGAGGGAAGGAAGGGGGTGAGCAATTGTGAGCTGCATGGAGCATTGTGTTTTGAAAGGGGGCGGGGAGAGGGGAGGAATTCGGAATAAGGTTGATCATGTGTTTAATGGAGGATTTAGCTGATAGTGTATGTATTCATTATTGTCATAAGAAAGACATCAATATGGTTTCCAAATATTACGCGTAATCAGTGCCCTTAGTAATATATGCTCGTAGCTATTTTATGCATTACCTGTTGAAACAAACACTGTTCTGTGGGGCTTACTTCTGCTTGCCCGTTCCTTCTGTCGATCTCTTCATACAGTGCTGTAATAATGTGTGAATGTTCTAATGTAGAAATGTAGCAAGAAGTGGTACATCATCGGTGTGGTATGCCGGGCTCGCACGTTATAATAGAAAATAAAATTTACTTAAAATGTACTTGGTGATCATCACTGATTAGCTGGATCATGAACAATTATTCCAAAACAAAAGTATCCACCATTAAGTTTGCACAACGGCATCTAAAACTATACTTTTTCTTTTTTACCAGGTAAGGCCCACTGAGCTATATAGCTTTTTTTCATAAGCCATTTGGCCACATATGATAGCTCAACGAAGTGGCTTATCACGTGGACATTTATTGCAGCCAAATACTCTAAACGGATGTTTCTAAATGTGGAGAGAAAACCCGGCAGACCTGGAGAATAATCCACACGACCACGGGGAGAGAGATATGCAAACTCCAAATATACAGACGTTAGGGTTAGGATCGAACCACAGCGTCCTGTATACCAGGCAAGGTAGTTAACATCTCGCCACCTTGACGAAAATATATTGGTGTGAAACAGAACAAAAGTATTGCAAAGGAAGTCGAGATACCACAACTTACATCATAAACTACCGTGTACTTCGAACAACTATGTTAAGGTCAATGAAAGAATGCTTAACCTTACAGATGGAGGGATGAAACAATATACTGCTGTCAACAACAAAGCTTCTCTTCAACCAATACTTCCTCAGGCGCTTCATACTGTACACACAATAAATCCGTTAGTTTAACAAAATCAGCAGATAGCACAAACATATAAAGATTTCTCAGCTTCAAAGATGTTTGTTTTTGACAATTTAAGTCATGAAGATTAAAAACATGTAAGAAATGGGGAATAAGATAAACTCTTTATATTATGTTTCCACCTTCATTCTATTTGTGTGACCAAAGCACTGGCATTTAGTCTGTGAAATGTGAAGATAAACTGTCGCACTGTTTCCCCTTTTACAAATATGTTTCCATTGTAAAAAACACGTGCAAATCCTAAAAATACATTCTACTTTAGCACCAGTAAAATGTTTCCATTTTGATCAAGCAAAAAATCGCTCTAAAAACTGCTTATTGCAATGCCACTGAGACATTTGCACATCGCTTCTTACAAAAAGCATATTTTCCCACAAAGTCCAGATATCTATGATCACCAAATTATACGGACTCGGAAAAGTTGAGTCTGCAAATGTGCCATTAGAACTCTTGATTACTGTTGCTTATATGCTTGTAACTTCATACATTGATTACATTTTGTCCAAAATTCTATTTGCAGTAGATTTCTTTATAAAATGAGGTGGCATGGAGAGATACATTTCACAAGGACTACACGCCTGCAATTTCTTGGAGGTTTTAGTGAACAATGGGCAAGAGGTTAAGTTGTTAGAATTATTACAAATTAATTAATGAAAAGGTTCGATGATCACAACTACAGCGATCGTAGCTCTCTAAAGCAAAATGCCTTCATGTAAAATTTCACAATAAAGCTGCCTTGGGTGTTCCCATTGGCCACACGTTGGCTGTGGCTAATACACTCAATTCAATGCGTGAGCTCCTTCTGTGTAATCCACTTGTACATCTACGCAGGTGCCTGCGGTTTGCTTTTGTCAAACCAAAGTGGAGGGTGATTAAATCCGTCGACACGTGTTCATCACGCACTTCCGACCGTGCGTTGAAGCAAACGCCGCCCGCTTACGGAGCCTCCTCTCTGCGTCAGTCACTGGGCCCTTTCTGGTAGCCTGGCCGATAGGGGACGTACGCCGCAAAGCATCCTCGCGGATCGCACACCCCCGACAGCCCCGGCAGCCCTCGGTTGCCCGGTTTTCCCGGCTGGCCCTGCTGCCCGGGTGGACCTGTCATTCCTGCTGCGCCCTCCTTCGACAAGCCCGCGGGACCCATGGCACCTGCCGTACATAGAACGAACATGATAAGCCCTATGAATGCAACGGAGCGGATAATCCTAAAAACAAACAGCGTGACAAATACTCCAGGTACGGGACGTGTTTTTTGTTTTGTTGCAGCGCTGTAGCAAGTGCGGCACGCTTGGGGCTTGCCGCACTTCCAGAGGGGAGCACTGTCGGAATGAGGAGCCACATTTTCGGAAATGAAACAATCAGCGGTGGCTGGCGGCTCAGATTTCGGGTTGGGTGGTGAAGTGCCCCAGCAACGGGGCGGGAGCATGGGCGAGGATGGCACCTTTACCTTGGATGACGTCATTGCATTGGCGCTTTTAGTTGTTTGTCGACGGAATAACAAAATATATACATTTTGAGGAGTTCCACCAAAATTCACAAGGACACTACAGTGACCATTTAAAAATAAAAAATACTGGAACAGGCAGTTTCTTTGCCATCATTTGTAAAAATGCAACATTTGCTTATCAACAAAAAAGGTTCATATGCACCTGGTAGCCCAGCATTTCCCATGGGTCCAAACCTTCCAGAGCCTTTGGATCCTTTGTCACCCTTCGTCCCTCGCTCTCCTGCCAAATGATAACAATTAAACATAATCAGCGTTTCCTCAATTAAATTTCGCTCCTCATGGCAACGAATCACATCACCTAATAACAACAATGGCAAAAGAACAAGTTAACACAAGCAGTTAAAAGTATTACTTTTTCGAGTTGACTGGTATAATTAGTGATAATATATCATTCGTTCCATTGAAACAATGCATATTTTTGTTGATCTATTCCCCTGACAACAGCAAACACACTCTATGAATATTAAGTTTCAAACAATCAAGCAAATCAAATAGACTAACTGCCATTAATCCTTCTGATTCTCTGGTGCAATTAGGAAAGCTACTTTTAATGAGCTATACTAAATACGTGCAGTTATTTTCTTTCACAAAATCTGAAATAGATCGTTAAAATATACGTGATTTATTATTTCATAAAACCGGTCAAATTTTCTTGTGTGGGAGTTGAAATTTACTTTCATAGACAAATAGTACTATAATAAATGAAAATATATATTAAGTTTAAATTAACTTTACTGCCAAGTGAATTTACAATATTGATTTTGGTGCATGGAATTTTCTTTGCTTACAAATATGAGGGATTGCGATGGCATGCAGAGGCCTTTATCCCAGCAGTGAATTTGTAGAGGAATAGTGTGAGCAACCACGAGGGGGCGAACAGAGGGAGGAGCGAGCGAGTTGACAGAGAGAGGGTTCTTTCTCCTCGTCGCCAGGCGGTGTAGGATGAACCCCCGTCCCGTGCAGACGAGCAAGATCGCCCCAAGGAATGGCCGAGGGTAGGATAATATAGAGTTCGGGGGTCCAGGGTAAGGACCAAGAATAGAAAGCACCTACCTCTGGTGTGAGTTACAGTGTCGTGTGAACAGTGTTAATAAACGGCATCAGCCCTTACAGTGAATTCCGTCTCCGCGTGGTCGTACTGCACAACAAATTTACAATGGATGATGATACATGCTTTTGAATTACTTGTTTTATTATATTCAGTTATTTTCCTTTATCTCCTTAAATGGCAATACTTCATATATGGTCAAATAGGTTTTGATTTCCACTCATTCACAAATATTTGCTGACGAATGGCTCAAAAACATAACGAGCTATTTGTTCAATGTGTCACTAATCTCGTGTTTTCGTGAACCACAGAACTCGAGTAAGGACTGGAGATGTCCTCTCCAGCAGAGCTTCTCTGTGTTTTAGTCACCTCGAGTTGGCTACCAAATTGGGCTGAATCTGCAGTTCT
Source organism: Lampetra fluviatilis (assembly GCF_964198595.1). Taxonomy (NCBI): domain Eukaryota; kingdom Metazoa; phylum Chordata; class Hyperoartia; order Petromyzontiformes; family Petromyzontidae; genus Lampetra; species Lampetra fluviatilis. The sequence goes on from NC_136288.1 coordinate 1,244,158, forward strand.
TTAGGCCGATTTCAGTTTGCGGGTCGGCTTTAATTCCTTACGTCAGAATTCGTGCTGAGCAACAATGCATCGCGATGGACAAGGTCCCCCCCTGCTTTGGACTCTTGTGAGTGACCGGCTGGGGTGAAGTGTGCTGTGATCTGTTGCTGGTCAAGTATAATTGGTAATAGTAGTATGACTCATTACCAAACATGTCAATCAAAATCATAGTAGGTGGCAAGAATATTTAATTTTACATTCAACATTATATTTTGTCAGCAACATGGCATTGACCTTTGACAAATGTTTTGGAAAGTCTTATTGATGATTTGAAGGTTTCGTGACTGCAAGGATTCATATTCTTAGGTTTTTTCGGTAAAGTCACGTAGGTAAAAAAATTAAAATTCAAATTAATAAAAGTAAAATAAAAATAAAAATCACGACGTTTCGGAGGCAACACAAGCTTCCGTCTTCAGGTGGAACCGTCACAGCCCGACAGCTGTATCAAGTAAATGAGAGATTACAAGAGATACCACTCCGTATATATAATGGTTGAGGGGGGGGGGCCAGGAACGGCTCACTTTTCATTATTATGGTAAGGTGCGGCTTGAGACTACGAATAGACTACATAACAAATTACTAAGCCTTTATTATGGAGAGGTGCGGTTTGTGACTACGCCTAGCCTACATACCAAAATGCTGCAAATGAGACCCAGCCTCTGCCATGTAGATGGTAATAGACTACGTAACAAATGACTGAGCCTTTATTATGGAGAGGTTCGGTTTGTGACTAAGCCTAGCCTACATAAAAAAATGCTGTAAATGAGACCGAGCCTCTGCCATGTAGATGGTAAAAGCACAAAAGCAGGTCAGGAAAAAACAGCCTCCTGCTATGTTGTTTGGTGGGTAAAACTTATAGCAGGAAACCAGTGTGTGAAAAAAGAAGCTAAACCTGGTAAAACAAAACTGGCTGTCTATCAGTAACCTGTAATAGTTGTCTGTCAAATAAGATGGTCCAAATAAGTGTAGTTAAATCTTTTTTGCATGGTTAATCACATCTTTCCAATGATTACTCAGTTTGTAACCATCATCACGGTTGAAATTATGTTTGTGTTTGTATATTTGTATGGCTTCGTGTACAAACCTTTGGTGGTAGCCAGGAGGTTTGCAGAGCACCTTGGTCTCGGAAAAGACAATTTCATGAGAGCCCACAGAGTTGTAGCAATGATCGGCAACGGCCGAAGAAAAGTGAACTATTCCTGGCCCCCCCCCCCCCTCAACCATTATATATACGGAGTGGTATCTATTGTAATCTCTCATTTACTTGATACAGCTGTCGGGCTGTGACGGTTCCACCTGAAGACGGAGGCTTGTGTTGCCTCCGAAACGTCGTGATTTTTTATTTTTATTTGACTTTTATTAATTTTAATTTTAATTTTTTTACCTACGTGACTTTACCAAAAAAAACTAAGAATATCTTATTGATGAGTTATTCTGGGGGAAAAAACTTGCCAAACTACTAAATATATCCAGTAACTCAAGGACAAAAATTAACTTTTTTTACCAATGAAGTCTTTTTCAATTCAACTTCAGGCCAACTCAATGTGATTTGAGTTGCCTATCCATGGAAACCCAATGTAATGAAGCCAACACAATTCAGGATAGACAAGTCATCAGAAAGAAGTCCCATTTGCTCACCTTTAAGCCCAGAGCCACCTGGTTCACCAGGTGTCCCTGAGTATCCAGGCCTTCCCATATCACCAGGTAAGCCAGACAGGCCACGGAAGCCCTTAGTGCCGGGGGGACCAGGGGGCCCGGGTAACCCACGTGACGCCACACAAGGCTCACAGGGCTTCATGATGCTCCGCAGCAACCCAGCCAGGTGATCTGATCCACACAAAATTCATGAACAGGTGGACAACAGTGGCTCATAGTTGCTATCACCCAATTTACCATATGTGTCAAGTATAGCTGTCTGCTGTGTTTTTGAGTAATACCACATGCTAATCGACATGACATGCAAGCAATTCAATCACGTCTGAGACAACGTGCGGTGAAAACCCGAACGCACATCAAAGCGATCGCCAGCACAACTGCGAAAACAAACGAAGTAGTATATTATGTCGAGGATTGAAACAGGAGTCAATTATATGCCATCATTTTTAAAGGTCAACCTGGCGTAGGTCTCACCAGGAATGTATGTATGTTCAACTTCTTTCGTACCGTACGTAGCTAACCATGCTAATTGGAGGTTCAGGAAAGGACAACCAACTAAAAACAGCAGTTCTACATAAGTGCGATTTCAAGCTCGATTTAAAAGTGTATCGCTCCAGTAGCTTTCTAATAAGCTCCAGTGACTTCCTAATAATAACCACTTATTAATTTTTAAAAAACGTCCGTGAAAAAATGTATACTTTTTTATTTTTGTTGAATTAACGATTAAAAGAAAAATATTAATAAATAATAAGACTGTCAATATATAAAAGGTAAGGGTGCAGCCCTGCAATTATCTGCAGTTTTAAAGAAATTAGTTTTCAATCTAGTTTTAAAAGTGCATAGCGCTAGTAGCCTCCTAATATGGGAATGCAGAGCATGTGAATAATAAACTTTTTTTTATCTTGGAGTGTTTTTTTGAGGTCACACTTGACTTGCTCAGAAACATAAACGGGTCCCTTGGCTGTAATGATGTATGTGTACAATTGTATTCAGGTACACCGCAAAACTTCTCTGCCTAATATTTCTACGGGCTAATGTTTCGGCAACACAAGGCAAAGTGCTTGGTTGGCACATAGTGCACTGTTATTGTTTTTGTAAACTGGATTAATTCAAGCATATATCATTAGAGTTAGCAATACAGCACTTTACAGTAATTCATCCTACTTGACTGGACAAACATCACCTAGCTGCTAGGTTGTATCATCCTTATCTCTAAATCTGGCACCAGCCAAGAAGTTCAACATACATACATTCAAGTGAACCCTGATCCCTCAAGCACAAGCAACACCAAAGCATTCTTCTGGAAGTTCTCTTACCTTGGATGACGTCGTTGCAAAGCTTCCGTACATAATTATCTGTAAGTGGACGTCCCTGAAAAAAAAGTGTTTTTCTTGTGTGTTAATACAATGTGCTAGCATGTGGTGGGAATGACGAGATCATTTAAGGTTGTATCGTTCATTTGCTTTATATTTTAAGTTCGCGTGTACGTTATTTACACGTTCGCAGTCTATTTATTTTTCCAAACTGTTGCCACATTATACAGAAAAAAACGAAAAGTACCATTTATAACACGGACATACTCGGTTAATGGTTCAATTTTTTTTTTTCATATACGGGTAGCATAGTAACAAACATGAAATCTCCCGCGGAACTCACCGGCCTGCCATGGCGACCTGGATATCCTGGGAGGCCTTTGCCCCCTGTACTGCCAGAGATGCCGGATGGTCCCAAATTACCCACGGGGCCTGGGTCCCCTTTATGTCCATGCAGACCCCTCTCCCCTGGCAGCCCAGGCTCTCCTCTCTGGAAAACGCACACACACACGTCAAGTCCAACGCACACAAGACAAATACGAATAGGTTTTACCAGAAAGGGTAAAAACCTATTCTTATTTGTCATACTCTGATACTCGCAACAACAGCAAAGGTCCCATGATATAACTGGTCAACGCGAGCTATAATTGCTCTGATACGTGTGGCATTGTCTTTGTACCGTTCACTTTTTGGCGTTCTCTGGTCTGACACTGATGAGACAAGGCCATGAAGAAGACTGTCTCTGGTGTAGGCCAATGAGTTTCAAAGACAATGCAAATATTATCAGAGCACGTTTGTTTTGCACCAGTACGTGTGCATGTTTTGCCAAAGTACGTGTGGGTAATGCAGACTTGATTCCTTGCAAAAAAAGTGTTTGAACATCTGAACACCTGTTTATTGCCTGAAAGGGTAAAACCTATTCTTATATTTCATACACACAAAACAATCTTTCCATATTTTTTTTTTTACCTCAGATTATAGAGCAGAGATGAGGAACCTTTGCCTTACTGAGAGCAGGATAGGGCTTTCAAATACCTTGTGTGGGTCACACAATAGTTGACATTACATTTTGATCATGCTAGGGCTGCATGGATTCACTGTGAGCATGGTAACATTATAAACAATGAAGCCAAGTCGAAAATATTTCCCTCTCGTACCAGATAAGCGCGGCTAAGGTGCTTGTAGTGATGGATTAATATCAGTTGTGGGCCTTTTCGAAATGGTAGGTTTCACATCGCGAGTGTAACGTTCTTACACGCCCCTACTGGACATCTGCGAGAAAGAGCTTGATAGCTTATCGGATTCTAATTCTGATGGGCTGTATGAAAGTAAGATTTGGGCCCTAAGTTCCCCTGCTGTATGGGGCAAGTGCGAGCACCTATGAAGGCCCACGTGGCACACACAAGAGGGTGGCGTGACCATCACCATGCTTGGCCAACTTTGTCTGCCCAATGGATATGTTGACACACCGGGAAAGGTACGCATCATTCAATGCCGAGTCGACTGGTGAATGCGCACCCACAGATGCAGATATAATTTGCGGCCGATGTCCACAGTTGTGAATCGAATCCAGATCATCAGGATCGTAGCAAAGTGAATGACCCAATTCAGTAACGCTCCACGGACACACAGACGCATCATATAACCCCCATATAGCCGTTTAGACTGTTCGGGCAAGTGCTGTTAGCAAACACTTAATAAAGCCAGCATGAGAGGTGTGTGTGTGGTCAGCATCATGTCTGGCCAAATTTGTCTTTCCAGCGTTTGTCTTTACACACTTTAAAGAAGCTTCGACCTAAGATTACATTTGCCACTTATGTTTACGGTCTGCAATTTAAACCGTATTCCTGGGTTCTTAGCGCAGCGCCTGATCCACTGCAGCTACGCATCCACACACAGACGAAAAAGCTCTCTGATAGAGCCCACCAGACGATGAACTTGTGAGTGTCAAGTCCGGCACATAAACTGTCGGGCGGTGTAGGCCGTGGGCGGTGAGGGGACAGTTGGGCTATGACTTAGCTCTGCATTGTTTTGATTAGGTTTTACAACTCTGTGGACACTTAGGTGTACTTGCTGTGTGATGTCCAGCCGATTTGAACTGCAAGGTTGACAGGAGATGTCAGCATGCCGCGATTAGGCTCATGAACCCATCTGTACGGGGGTTTGAGTGTTTTTCTCCTCCTGTGCGAGGTGGGCTTTCGAATGGGTACTTCAGTTTCCTTGTAAAGACAAAACGATCTTTGAAATTTAATGGGGGGAAAAAAACATCCCAACGCAGGGATGTGTCCCGCAAAAAGTTGCGGCTCATTGAAAATTTGTTACGGATATATGTATTACATTAGTAGTAGTATTGAAATTGGCACTGTAATTTGCCCGCAGAATTCCAAATATGTTTACAGGTCACAACACACACCCGCATAAACAATACAACACGAGTTGGTATTTTATTGTAAGCGGTACAAATACTGCAGTACCAAAGAAAAGGACACCATAACTAAATTACATACATTTTCTTTCCAATCATAAAACTGAAACGACTTCCTACATGTCCACGCACATGATTTATGTGTGCTTCCAAACGTAGATATGGTATATAAACATTTGCATCATGCGTACAGACACGTTGATGCACTCGACAGTGGCACTGAAGATACATGTGCTTTCATCGTTTTTTTTGCAATAGTCAAGAGTGCCTAAGTGCTTCCAGGCCAAATGAAGTCCCTGTATATCCATATAATTGCATATAATTTACGTACACGTGACAAACCTTGCTTATGCGACAAACCTGACGAATTGGCTGTGTCGGGTGGTGGGGCGTTTTCATGACGCATTTATATTTACGCGATCTATCGAAGATAATGTACATATAATAAATAATACACAGCCATTCACCAATCCACAGCTGGATGAAAGCCTCTCCACCACACCGTTTGGTCAAGGGGGATGTTTACCAGACTTTACCACGCTGGTATACGTGCAGGTTTGGTAAAGCAGGTGCCCAGAACCCGTTCAGATATCGCTCACCACTGGAATTAATTGCGGCCGGGCAGGAATTGAACTCAGGTCGCCGAGCTCACAACGCATTTCCTCGTCCACTACGCCACCGTTTGACCTAATATTAATCCACGCTTAAGTGAATTTAAACAGGTTATATCCCAAACACCACGACACGTGTGGCTTTTGGGTGCTATGAAGACATTGAATAAAATACACAGGTTTGAACAAACAAAGTGGGGGGGGGGGGGGGTACAGAGTGATACTGATTACGTGGCAAAATACAGTGATTGTTAGATTGTGATATCCTCCTCGTGGAATAAATTCACCCATTGTGCAAAGAGATCAATTTGCTAGGGCGCAGATGTAATTGGCAAGCAGTGATGCAAATCTTTATTTGACTGGATACTAAATTGCAGATATATAACCAATTACGTTTTTTTGGTTGGAACTGCGGATGTAATTATAAAACGTAATTAAATGTATCTAAAAATAGAGCCCTCGCCGAGAGGGTGAAGCAATGAGGCATGCTCAAATGGAACAAATCCCTCGGTAGATGTGGGACTAAGATGAAGAGCCACGAACAACAGCTACACAGCACACAACTTGGGGCGCTATTCCCACTGACACGCTTCCTCCACTAGGCGGCAGTGTGATGCTGCTGTCCCAAGCAAAATGACAGCCGAGAAACAAAATAATGCGCGAGACCGGCCCTTGGCAGAGGTGCAGGCGAGAACAAGGGGAACAAAAAGGTCGCCACGTTGGTCTTTAGCACTGCCTCGTGCTCTGTACAGCCTGTTTGTCAATCCAGTGCTGGAAGAAGGCTGTGTAAGACACCAAGGATAAATCTAGATTTAAAGTTTTCGCGACTGCAGGGATCCATACTCTTTGGTTCTTTCGGTAAAGTCACGTAGGTATAAAATAAAATAAATTAAATCACGACGTTTCGGGCGCAACACAAGCGTTCGTCATCAGGTGGGACAACCGCGGCAGGAAACAATTGCTGAAGTGGGCGAAAGGGCTGCTGCAACAATAGGCTATATAGGTAAAATGAGGGACGCTTGTGTTGCGCCCGAAACGTCGTGATTTAATTTATTTTATTTTATACCTACGTGACTACCGAAAGAACCAAAGAGTAAAGACACCAAGGAGTTTTTTTTATGATTATTTATTATTATTTATTTGTTGTTATTTAATTGATTAGCAAATACTAATTGTTATTTATTTATTTATTGCTTATTCTTATTTATTATTTATTTAAAGGGCGCCACGGTGGTGTGACATGATCTTCCTCGCCTGGTATACAGGAGGCCGGGGATTCTATCCCGACGCTGACGCGTGTATATTTGAAGTTTGCGTGTTCTCTCTGTGGTCCCGTGGATATTTATTTTTCCTCCGGCTCCTCCAGTTTTTACCCTCCACATTTAGAAACATGCGTTGAGATAATTTTTCTGCTTTGCATTTCCACATGATAGGCCACTTTGTTGAGTTATCATTTGTGGCAAGGTCGCTTCTGAAAAATAAGCTCATATGTCAGTGGGCTTTACCTGGTAAGATAAAAAAATAGTTTCGTTTTATTTGCATATTTTAAGTGATTTGTTTACTTTTCCAATACTTTGCACTCCGATCGTGTTTTTTTGTTGTTGTAACGCTCTAACCCGTCTCTACTGGATGTCTGTGAAAAAGAGCTTCATTGCTCATCAGACTCCTCCAGTATAAATACATATTTTTAATTGTGATAATTTTACCATACTTTACCAAGCGAGTATGTTTGTAATATGAGGATGCACCCGCGGGTAACTGGGCGGCGATGGTTATAGGCTCTGCCGGGTTCAGCCCGCAGCCAATGGGACGTCGAGCCAAGGGCGTAGCCCTGGGGCTGTATAGCAACATCTAGAAGGTTCCAGGGGAGAGGCTTATGATTGGCTGCGTGGCATCACGTGAGCCAGGTGATATAAGGGGTGGAGAGAGACAGTTCGTGGTCAGTGTGAAGAGCTTGGAGGAGAGACCACGTCTTGTGCCTCCGGCACGCCAGCGTCCACGTGGCAGACCGGAGGCTGTCTCCCGAACGCCGTTAGCCAGCGGTGTGGGGGAGCGAGGAAAGCGAGCGAATGCCACGCTCGAGAGGGAGTAACGGAAGTGACGGGAAAAAGGAACCCATATGTGTGAGAGATAGAGAAAGCTGTGTAAAGGAAGAACGAATAAAGACAAGACAAGAGAATACGATATCGTCCGGAGTGGGTTTATTACATGTGTTGAGTAGTTCCGACGGACATACCCGTAGACGGAGGTAAGTTAAGGGCTTTCGCCAGGGTTTATTAAAGCTGTTACAATAATACACAGGGTACACAACTCCCAGGGGCTAGGGGTCCTACTCTGAGTCCGGGTCTCTGCCGGCTAGCTCCGGTCTCTCTCTCTCGTGTCGGATCGTGGACTCTGCCGACTCCACCGACCGGAGAGAGAAGCACCTCTACGACTACCACCGGCTTCTCCCCAGACTCCCTACTTGATCCCTCTCTCTACCCCTGGTTCCCTCTTCACCCTGCTTACTCTACCCGTTCCCACAGTGACCCCGCTTACATCACGGGGCATCCCTTAAGTACCCTAGGAGACGTGACGTCATGTGCACTGTCCAGCGCGCGTGACCCCACGTCCCGTGACGTCATCGCACTGGACAGCGCACACGACGCCACTACTCTCCTCTACTCCTCTACACATGTTTAACACGTAGTAGGCTTTCGCGACCAATATTATCCATAATAGAGGTTTTTTTGGATTAGACCGCGAAAATATGAATGTAGTTTTGTTTGTCATGTAAACGAAAATCTGCCAATTCGTTACTAGTTCAGCACACCAGTGTGTTAGAGAGTAAACCCACAACATTTACAATTTTACAATTGTAAGTAATTCTAAATGTTGTGGCTTTATTCTCCAATACACCGGTGTGCTAAACTAGTAATTAATTGGTATGTTTGGTTAACGTGACAAACCTTAATAATTGGCTATGTCGGGTGGTAAGGGGGTTTAACAACACATTTATGTTTACGCGATCTAACCCAAAAAAAACCTTTATTATGATTTACTCGAATATGTTTTCGCTTTGACCAGAGGAACACACACGTGAACATATTTGCCCAAAGAAAGGGCCCCCCGTTGTCTGATAAATGTGTGGAGCTTTTGATTGATTCATGATTGATGTGCTAATGTAGTGTACAAAACTGTTAGTGTGCATTTCGTGATGGCATAAACATTTCTCGTAAAAAGAAATCTAATTTCACAAAGCTAAATTGATGGAGATTATACAAAGTAAAAAAGTGGTCCAAACCATGCACAGTATATGGACTGTTTGTAATTGCTGATCTACACACACAAGTTGGCCAAAACACTTCAGATGCTTTATTGCGATAATTCATACTGCCAACATAAAACGTACTGTGACGTAAAACGTGGATTTACGTTTAAGGATACTTTCTTTAAAATCAATAGAGATCCTACCAACCGCCTGGTAACGAAAACCAACAATATCATCACTGATTCGACATCTTCAATTGAACCAACCAATCGGCTCTCTCTAAAATCCTCTGCTGCTCGACCATCCAGATTTTATGGCTTACCAAACATCCATAAAGAAGGTACACCACTACGTCCTATCGTCTCCACTATTGACTCACCCACCTACAAACTGGCACGATCTCTGTTTGAGACCTTGCTACCAATCACTGGAAAGACCATCTCAGCTGTACTTAATTCAGCTCACTTGGTATCTCTAATTAAAGACATCTCACTATCTCCAGGTCAGCTTCGATGTAGTTTCTTTGTTTACCAAAGTTCCTGTGCCTGACATCATTGCAATCATTGAAGATTTGTCCAACAAGGACTGAATGCTGATGTACCGGCCCTGGTGAGACACTGCCTCACCAACATTTACTTCACCTGGAATGGAACATTCTACAAACAAGTTGACGGTACCCCAAATGGGTGCTCCCTTATCTCCAGTGGTAGCCAATGTTTTCATATAAATTTTTGAGACAGATGCCATCCAGACATCCATCCTACGTCCTTCCTTATGGAAGAGATACGTAGATGACACGTTCGTCATCTGGCCACATGGCCTGCCAGCTCTGAACCAATTCTTCAACCACATCAATTCCATACACCCAGCCATCAAATTCATCATGGGATTAGAAAAGGATGGCAAGTTACCATTCTCGAATGTTTTCCTCGAAAAGAGACTAGATGGCTCATTGCGACACTGTCTACAGGACAGTTACCCACACGGATGGGAGAGAACCACCTGAGGACCCAATCAAAACCATCACCTTGCTATCATGAGCAAATCATGAGCAAACACAAGATTGAGGTCCGATTCAACACAGTACGTAAAAATCGTGATCTGATCCCATCTGTGAAGGATGTGATCCCTGACATGCAATACCCCGGCGTCTACAAACTAAGCTGTGTCTGCGGCAGTAGTTACATTGGGGAAACTAAGCGACATGTCTCAGACCGTGTTCGCGAACACAAGGCAGATCTGAGACACGGTAGGACCAACACCTCTGCCGTGGTTGATCATTGTTTTAATGATGTGAGCACACATGAAATGTATTAATCCAAGACATAGGTACTATGAAAACCCACTGCCTATCAACAAAGATTTGTTCATGAAGCCATCCAGATATATAAATACAGACACAATTTCAACCGAGAAGATGGGTACAAACTGAGCAATCATTGGAAGGACGTTATTAACGAGGTAAAGTCATAAATGGCTGTGATGCATCCATCCTACCTGCCTATGTTAGCAGTTATTTCCGACTCTCTGAGTTACATTAACTTGTTAAATGTCTTTACATTAACAGGCTAAATGTCTCACTAACATAGCTGCTCCCCTTTCCCTCGATGCGGCGGTGGCGCTCGTTGTTTAATAGGCTGAATGTCTCTCATTAACACAGCCGCTGCTGCGGAAGCCGTCTCACATTGCCATGCTAATCTCCCATCTCGAGCATACAATGGCTTATTCAGCACCGTAGCCATGGGGTTACATTAACAGATTGACATGCTAATCTCTAGCAACACAATAGCCTGGGTATACCTAGCTCTGCGATCTTAAATTTACTTGCAAATTTCATCTCTAGCCCCGCCCACTTACCCTTGGGTTGTACCCATCTCGAACCTTTATAACCTTAGGCTGCAGTAGCTCTCTCGCTACATTTCTTCCTGCCTCAGCAGTCCGTCTGCTGTATTTTTCACCTGAAGACGATTGTTTGTGTTGCGATCGAAACGTCGTGATTTTGTATTATTATCATTTTCTATCTACGTGACTTTACCGAAAGACCCAACAAGTATGAATTCCTGCAGTCACGAAAGCTTTAAGTCAAGATTTATTTAATAAGATACAAGAGCAATCATCATGTATCTTTAGAACTGCATTTGTTGTAGTTTACACCCATTTTTACCCTTACTGTGTTATCGATGTTTTGCGATGACATGAATATTCCATTCGCAACTCCACGGGGGAAGTGTAACCCCCCTTCCACCCCCCCCCCCCACATATCCCCCCCATGTTAGGGAATGCTGAAGCTGCCTGCCTGGATTCAAACCCCGCCTCTCAGCTCATGGTTCTGACCCTTTGCGCCACGTGACCCTGAGCCTCTGAGCCAAATGACCAAATATTGAATAATACAGATGTCATACAATTTGTCGTCTATTAAATGATAAACAGTTTTTGATACACACATGCATGTAGGTATATGCGTGCCTACAAGTATTAAATGGGAAGAGCATATCTTCCAGTTTGACTGCTCTTCGTGGCTTTTGACACAGGCTTCCACGAAACTTGGCACAAGAGCACCACCTCGTATTGGCATCAATGCCCATATGTCTCACCTCTCCCTTGGGTCCTGTAGGTCCACTGTCTCCCTGGGAAAACAAATGCAGTCTTAAAAAAAAAATCAATGAAATCTCAGATTTATTTGAACATGAAAAGGGTCCATTGAGATATAAAAAAAGTGCTTTGCAAGAACAACATAGTCAACATGGTATTGCAGAGATGCCAGCAACTAAATTTGGATTAACTGTTTTAAAAACAAACATGTGAGGATAATTAAATAATTACCTTGAAAACAGAAGAAAACCTAGGTGCGTATACATGCACTTCATGAATTCCTCACACTTATTTTACTGTATGCATAATTTGTGATATCAATGTGAGGTGTTTATAGCAGCACTGTAACAATTTGCTTCAGTCACAATTCAATTCATTTTCATGATTCGGGATTGCAACTCAAATATCAATTCGTTACGTAATATCTTGAACAAAAAAACATCGATTCTTAGGCATGCAATTTGTTGCAGGTATTGTAAGCTGAAGAATAGATATTCGTCTATTAATCTGAGCATCGGTCCAATGTTCCTTCCGTTTCTTTAGGTAGAAAAATGCTTGTTGTTGCGGTGTATTACGTTTTTGTATGTATTTATGTAAGTTTAACTCGCACCGCACGTAGCCAACCGTGCTAATCGGGAGGTCCGGCGCAAGTACAACTGAAAACAAAAAGCAGTTGTAAAGAAATTAGATTTTAAGCAAGATTTACAGGTTGCCGGTCCCTGCCCATGGTAAATTGGACTCACATGGTAAATTGGACTTCGGTGGTAAATTTGACTCCCATGGTGGACTGGACTTTCGTGGTAAACTGGACTCCCATGTTAAACTGGACTTCCATGGTAAACTGGACTTCTGTGGTAAATTTGACTCCCATGGTGAACTGGACTTCCATGGTAAACTGGACTCCCATGGCCAGGACTTCGGCAACCAAAATAACAAGAGACATTTTTTCAATTCGGTAAAAAAAACAACTTCATATTTAAAGAGTCGCAATGCAGCCCTTCAAGAGCCGCATGCGGTTCCGAAGGCGCGGGGTTGCCGACCCGTGGGCTCGACGTATTGGAAGAAGTAGCAGGACCCACACACAGCCTACAGGACTACCCATTCATACTGCTGAGTGGGACAGCAAAATGAGAGAGGGTGTGGAATCGAAGAAACTTGCAACGTTGTTGCAACATCCCTGCCAGGAGGTCAAACCTGCAACCTCTGAATCTTAAAATTTAGTCTGCGAACCATTTCATGATAGCAGAATCTTGCCCGCCATTGTATAAATGAAATACAAACACATATTCTACAGCTTAAAAGCAAAAATATTAATCGGTAGAAAAATACATTGACATATTTTTTTAATCAAATGTGCATTAATAAAAGATGCTTGGAGGGAAGTTGCAAACGTGTGCCCGCAAATAACTTTTTAAATGAGGGAAACTGGGCCCCACGAGCAGTGAGAAAGGGCTGCCCAAAAAAGCTTCTAGGTAACAGCTGCATGTTTGCGAGGCATGCTATGATTTATGAATTACCTATGAATATTTAAACCCTTCTGAGTTCACCGATAAAATATTGCTGCAAAATACATGCAAAATCAGCAGTAGTGAAGGTAGTAGTGAAATCAAATTTAGAATCGAATCTAATTATGCAAAACATGCATACACCTCTAGCAGCGCATCTCACCAAAAAAAGTTATACTCTTCTAGAAAGTTGGGGAAGTATAATTGTTTAATGTTATTAACAATGAAGTGTCCCCACCTCGCAAAATCAAACAATGGCACAACTTGCTAAAATGTCTCTGAGTAGACGAGGCTCAGTGATGACTATGTCCGAAGAATAACACAGCGCCACTAAGATGCTGGATTTCAATTCAGGAAGCTGCACGAGATTACTTTGAGATTCTAAAGCGTGGAATGTTCATTGTCTCAGACAGTTCACCAAAAAAACAACTCAAGCAACTTAAAGTTGCCTTTGTGCTGATCGTTTCCTGACTACTTTCTGAGCACGGCATTTCTACTATCCATCATGTATAAATTCAATTTTTATTTATAGAGCACTTAAATACATAAGCAACTCAAAGCGCCTCATATCACATCTTGTTTCAACCATTCCAATTCCCTGCTGCAGTCTTGCCAAGGGCACCCCAGTGCCAGATGTACCTCTGTAGAAACAATGTGCAAAAGCAGCACCTGTCTGCAAATGTTGCAACATGGTTTTCCCCAATTTTAGTATGTGGGAGGAGTTTTAAATATTTCGCAAATTTGTACCATGATGCCATGTATATCAAATTCCTAATGTGCAGCACATGATTTACAGAGAATGAAGGAGTATCGTAGGGTGTTGATTAAGAGTGGCCTTTTGAAGACATTTTACATGCAGCTCTATTCACAGATTTCTTCTCATGGCTCGTATAGTACAATTGGAATATAATTTGTCTCAAAACGAGGAAAAAATCTAATTTGAAGGGGCATTCTTGATTTATATTTATTCGGCACGTAAAACACGCATAATTCCAGACGAATGATTATGTTAATATCCATGGTGCAGGTGCAGTGTAGTAGAACGACACTACTGTATTGGCTCGGTATGGGGGCTGTAGGCAGGTGTCACGGGGGTCGTGTCGGGCCGTGACACTCTGCGTGAACCCAACAGGACACGTGACCGGATAAAGGGGGGCCAGGGGCCCCAGGGGGGTCACGTGGTTGGGGTTCGGGCCTTCCCGAAGGATCGGGAAGGGGGGCGTGGCCTGGGGCAGAGCCGGCCACGCCGGAGTGGTTATAAGTGGGGTGTGGACGGAGAGTGGGGCTGTTCTGGGCTGTTTTGCTGGGTCATCTCTGGGATGAAGCTGTCCGATCTCCGCTAGTGGACCAGGCAGCGTGTTGGGCTGTCCTGGTCCAGTGATGTAGTACCCCCGTGGGTTAGCTAAGTTAGCAAAAGCTGGCTACCACCTCAAGTCGTGATGTTAAGTGTTACCTGTGGTGTTAGCTAATAAATAGTGTTGCCTCCAAAGTCCAGTGTGCGCCTGAATTTAACCCAATACACAAGTATTATGTTGTGTGCACGAGAATAGATCATTTAAAACGTATTCTAATTAAATGCGAGTATATGCTGATGTGTATATTCTCGCAGTGTGAACAGTTCTTTACAAATGTGACAGAAAAATGAGGTAATGAGAAGAGCGCCCAAGCACAGCTAAGACAGAATTGATTCTGAAATGGAGTAGCAAACCTGAATCGTGTGAATCGATCAAATGGATTGGCAATTAATCACTGCCATGCGTAATATTTACATATTAACTTTAGACAATTTAGCCCCTTCGATGACGTCACTAAATATACCATCTATTCTTCACAACAGTGAGCGTTACAACACTTTGACGGCCTAGCGCTCTAGAGGGAACAAAAATATATACGGGGATTACTGGATAATGTTTAGCACTGCAGCTGAGTGTCACCTTTACGTTGTCAATATACGATAACTCAGCAAATCCAGAATACTTGGTGGCCTCTGGCTGGCTGACTTCATGTTTGGGAAAATAGCCTACGACCAGTGCAAGTCCCTCAGCTTATTTAACAAATCATTAGTGCAGGCTTATGAACAGCAGGTGTCAAGGTTTGTGTACTGTCAATTCAATGTTTTTTTTTTTATATCAACATGGCTGGATTACTGCATGCCACATTCTAAAGTTCCATTTACTTTGGAATACTTTACAAGGCAAAGGTGCAGCCCTGCAATTGCCTTGCAAGGTCTCCACAAGAGGGAGCTCGAGAGGGCCCCTCCATCGTATATTTGGCCTCCTATTCCAGGTAAGGTCCACTGAGCTATATCGCTCTTTTTCAGAACCAACCTGGCCACAAATGATAGCTCAACGAAGTGGCTTACCACATGGAAATGTATAGCAGCCAAATACTCTCAACGCGTGTTTCTCAACTGCTGGGTGGACCGAGGAGGAGGGATTTAAGAATGGTGCACTGAAATTTCAACTGCTGTGCCAGGAGATTAAACCCGTGACCAGGGGAGTGCAATTCGAAGAATGTGCTAACTATTACACCATGGCAGCTTCTATTCGAGTCGAATGCAGTCCCTTCACAAATGAGCTGATATAAAACAACATTTTGGTTCCCTTATTAAACAAATCTTTGCCTGTGGAAGGATTTAATTGAGGAATGTCCGTCTCATCCATCAACATAAAGTAATAACAATTGTGGTACATTAGATTTAAAAAATATATTGGGAATAAATCGGTAAAGGATTAGGTTGAAGAAAATAAATGAAAGGTATTTATATCATCATAGGCAAAATGGAGTATTATCTTTTACATCTTTTAGGGAATATATTAAGTAATTTTTTAGGAATAAAAATACAATTATACATTTAAAATAAATAATTAATAACCCCTGATTTGTTGCTTGACCGTTTGGGATGGCATGGGGATGGGGATGAGGGGGGATGAGGGGGGGTGCCTTCATCCAGCAGTGGATTGTTCACGTCTGAAGATGATAATAACATAAATCACCTCACCTTGTCTCCTGACAATCCGTATGACCCTTGGATGCCTCTGTCTCCCTGAGGCGAAAATGCAAAATATTCGTGGCAATGAAATGGCTCAGCAATGATTGATACACAGAATGTACATGACAAACACACGCTCCAAACTCGTATTGGTCTGAAAGCACTATTCTGCAGCGAATAACAGACTGGATAATGATGGGCACGGTTTTGTGATACACTGCATTTCTACAGAGGACAACTTTTGCATTGTAATGCTTTTAACACGAAATTAAATCCGTCCATAACGTGGTCAGGTTGTACTGTGTCATGTTCAGCATGTCTGACATTTCACTGTTGCAAATTTCTTCAAGAACTGTTTGACGTACCTACATCAAAATTATTAATGTTGCTATCATTACTGTATGTTGTACTTCTTTCGCACCATACGTAGCCAACCGTGCTAATCGGAGTGGATTATTATATAATTTTGTAATATATAATTTCAACTCGTAACGTGCACAGTATTTGTTCACTCTCGTGGAGAGGGAGAGAATGACTTACATACGCGAGGAAGCTCAGGCAAGCAGGGAAGCAGCCACACAATAAGCCGGCACTAACAATTGCCCATGCTCTGAGGTCCTCTATATATTAAGATGTTATTGACAAAGTCATGAGCATTTACATGTGGAAGGAAACTGGAGCACCCGAAAAAACACACACGTGTGAAGAGGAAACACTATCCCATACAGACGGAACTGACCAGTTAAATCAATTGTTTTTTTAGGTTTTTCATTTAGAGGATATCTTGGTTAACTTACTTTTGGGTCACTATATATTCTATCATTTGATATGTATGATATTGGTTTCAGTGTATGGTTAGCATAAGTCCTAAAACTATTTAAACAAATGTCACCCTAATGGCTTCATGACAAAATCACCTTCGTGGCTACAGGTGACATACACAGACATTATTGATGTTGCTTAAGTAAAATGATGCATGCCTGCCTAAAGCCATACCAACAACAACCTTGTAAAAGACAGATGTTTGTATGTTCCCCTAATGGTATCCGGAGGAGCACTAGACTGATGCTGATAGCTACTGCAAACTTTCTAGCCCTGAGCAGTTGCAATTTCGAGTGCCTTTCATCCATAACAATTTTAGGGAAACTTATTTTGAGCAAATTACGTTTCATATAACTGGTCAATCATCACTACTTGTATATTCGCTGCATCCCATGCAAGTT
This sequence comes from Lampetra fluviatilis, assembly GCF_964198595.1. Lineage (NCBI taxonomy): Eukaryota > Metazoa > Chordata > Hyperoartia > Petromyzontiformes > Petromyzontidae > Lampetra > Lampetra fluviatilis. The sequence continues at coordinate 1,261,764 of NC_136288.1, forward strand.
TTTGGCTGTGTAATGAAAAATTAATTAAATATGAACGGAATTACTGTAATTCGATTTCTGAGGTTCTTAAACAAGGCTCTGCAGCTGCTGTGAATTTTGTAAAAGTAATATGTTGGTCACGATTCCTACAAAATGTAAATATGTTTTCAAATGATAAAATAAAACCGATAATACATGCTTTAACATTGCAATTCTTCTGTTTATGCATAGGATATATAATATTTTGAGATATAAAAAAATATCTGCCAAGTTTGTTTTATACCCTCTCAAATGCTGGGCTGGAACGTTATTGCCATAATGTTATGTATTATCATTGCCTATCATGTATTATCATTGCCTATCATGCATTATCATTGCCTATCGTGCATTATCATTGCCTATCGTGCATTATCATTGCCTATCATGTATTATCATTGCCTATCATGCATTATCATTGCCTATCATGTATTATCATTGCCTATCATGCATTATCATTGCCTATCGTGCATTATCATTGCCTATCGTGCATTATCATTGCTTATAATGTATTATCATTGCCTATCATGCATTATTATTGCCTAACATACAGCTGGAGATATAAACACATAGCTACCTCTTTGTATTATAAACGTTATGCTGTTTTTGCAATGACACATATCCCAACTCGCCGGGGACTGAACTATAGGCAGATATGTAAAAATATCGTATATGTGAAAATCTAAAGGCAATTATCCTTACACCATGTTAAAAATAGGCTAAAGGGGGGAAAAAAGTGCAAACTGTTTTGAATGTTTGACCATGCAACTTTTGATTTTGATCTATAGTTCCTGAAATATACGTAGAAGTAAGAATGTACTACTGCGTTTGAAAAGGTCAGATGTATGTGCAGATAATGACAATTTACACCGTGCACAAATACTGGGCTGGGTCTGGAAGGTTAATTAGTCAGAACAGATGCGTGACGGTTGGGATATATGACGACGTTGCACTGCAAATCCTTTTAGACTGTTGGCACAAGGCATCTTGGCAAACACCATTACGCAAGCAAGCAAACACACACACACACGTTTTCCTGAAAACGCACACGTGGTCGAATAGACGAATAGGCAACAACAATAAAACTTACTTGGTGGCCAGGCAATCCTGCCTCTCCTTTCTCACCCTGAAACAACAAAGTGTAGCCTATTCATCCGATAATACGGGCAGCACTTGGTAAAAAAATATAATCGTGAAGTCATTGTTGAGCTACAATTAAAACTGAAAACTCAAAAATTACGCGACTACGAGACAACCTGCGCAGAATCGTGCAGAAAACTGCGTTTATTTTGGCAGCTTCCCTCGTATGTAAATTACTATTCAACATGTAAAAACTGTGCAATGTTTTGACATTTTATAGAAAACAAATGCTTGGCATTTAAGTGAAAAGTCACTGCTTTTTGGTAGATAATTTTAAAGGCGAGTTGTAATAACTCATAATTGGATTACATTTTTTTTTAAATCGACATTGAATGAACGTCACTTGTGTTCTCTGTGGGGGAAAACATATTTCACCATCACATTCAAAACCAAATAAACTACACGGGGCATTGAAATTAATTCAAAATTGCCCCATGTGCTTTAATGTCATCATCCTTTTTGCAATATCGCACCTTTTGACAGAGGCGACGATGGGATTTTCAGGTTAGTTGTGTTACAATTCTAATATTCCATCCCACAGATATTGAGTTTAGAAAGAGCATGGAGTGAGGGTCGGGAGGTGCGGGAGGGACGTGGATGGGGAGGAAGAAGACACACACACACATGCGTATCTGTGGTCATGGCTTGTTTTGGAATTCTTCGAAATGTGACCAATTTCAACCGCAAGGGCAGGAAAAAGGTTCGTCAATGCATGGAAGCCTAACAACAACAAAATACATCACAGGGCGAGAGCCAATGTGTGGGTTGGGGTATGCTCCTGGTGTTCTTGTTTTGCATTCGCTCTGCATGTCAAAACCTCCCTGTAACGAGCGCCCAATGGGGAGGCTTCAATAAATGATGCTGATTGCCTCATATTTCCAGCCATTGACTGCACTCATTTTGGCAATGTACTTCATCACACATTTAAGTGCGTGGTTCTCTTCGTTTCTTACCAAGCCTACCCTCCTCGCTTGACTTCATTATTTTACAACAAGAAAACATTACAAAAATATATTGCACATCTCATCGTTGAACTGTTCGTGCCATGAAAAATTAAACACACGCTCGGATTTTTCACACACCGTATATATGAATGCTGAATCGGGTAGCCATATGTTTTTTTGTCAAACCGATGCACATATGTTCCTCAGACAATGAACATAATCTGGCCATTTGAATCTTACAAATTAATATTAGGATGTTATCTTTCCATTTTCATTGTACGACAGAACCTTCACATACATATTACATTAAAAGGCAATGATTATGTATAAGCTCAGCTAAAAAGCACACCTTTAGCCGACAAGAATACTGTTTATTTGATGAATAAATGTATTTCATTTGAACACAAATAAATCATTGCTACCACCAGCTTCTTTACTACACAACCTCCTTAAAAGGGGAATTTTTTGTGTGTCTGAAGCTACTGGTGACCTGGCTGAGACGACCGACTCGCTACATTTGAAAACGTGGTTTTAATCACAGGTGGACTGCCCAGAAGTTGAACCCAGGGCCTCATCAGTGCCGGTCCAGTGCTCAGACCCCTGAGCCACTCAGCCACTCCCAATATTCCGCATTCGCCATCAATGATGCCTCGGTTAAACTAAATAAGGATGGTAGACTTCATTTTCGTCACGTGAGAACCAGAGACGAATCTAGAAACTGCCCATGGGATGTGGGCCTGAGATTTAAAAAGAAATTGTTTTTCAATAGGGCCCTAAGTTAATGCAAAAAAAGGACACGAAATGTATATTTTCTTGGTAAATATCGATATACTACCAATTTTATGAGTCTCAGAGGGGAAAGGGGGCATGGGGGGAGTGGTCTTTACCCCTTTCCCCCACGCCTCATTTCTCCCACTCGTGGGAATTGACTGAGAAAACGAGTCCCATTTGCAATGGTGACCTGGATCAACAGGTGACACAAGTGAAGTGCATTGCTGCAGACCGAACGCACGTAGAGCAACAGAGAGAATCAAGAGGGAATGTTAATTTGTACACATCGTCGTTAAACAAGACCGTCAACGCAAACAGAACATATGCAAACAACACAGTTAAGGCCATCTCACAAATGTACCAGCGTTGGAAAACGTAATTCTTTCACAAGGAGAGTGCAAAATTAAACCAGAAGGGGCAGAAATGTGATTAGGAAGAACTGTACGAAACATTTCCAAGCAAATAATCAATGTGTTTTTAGACTTGATAAGAACACCCAATTGTTGCAGGTATATGCAACCTCCTAAATTAATGAGCACTCAGAAACTGGTATTAACCATAAGTACGTAAAATAAGATGTGTGTGGTGTGTCTTTTATTAAAAGGGTTAAAAACTGGAAAAGCAAGCCAGATAAACTTTAAAGCAGCTCTCAATTGGTTGCTGGGAAAACAAACTGAGACCAATGTAGGTCTGTCTGACAACATAGTGGTCAGGTCACCTGATTTACAGCAGAGGTCACTGGTAAACCCACCGATCCTCATACAGAATAAAGTGTAAGGCAGAAGTCAGGCTCAAATCCAATTTCATGCGTGTCTGTTGAACTTATTTCACACCTTATGGAGCCTACCGTGATAATCGGAGGTGCGGGGGAAGGACAATAAACTAAACACAAAAGCAGTCCTCAAGACACTAGTTTTCAATCTATATTTAAAAGTGCGTGGCTCCAGTAGCTTCTTAATATCGGATGGAATAGCATTCCGGACGGCAGCAGAAGCGCATCTGAAAGCGCACAATGCAGTGACCATCTTTGTTCGATGGCTAGCCAAAAGCCGCTACGAGAATGACCGGAGTCTGTGTGATGGTTTATGCTCCTTGACGAGATCAGCAAAGTATTGTGGTTCATGTGTGGCAAATACTTTGTGTGCAATGAATGCGATCTTATAATGTATTCGTTCGACAACCTGAAGCCAATGGAGGTCAGCGAGCCCCGGACGGACAAGGTCGGATCTTGCAGTACCCGTCATGACACGTGCCTAAGCATTTTGTACATGCTGCAGTTAGAACCGTGCTGAGTGAATGTGTAAATCACATCCCTCGTAGTCTAGCATAGGCATGACAGCAAAGACGATAAGCTAATTGCGAATGGGTATTGAAAGACTTTTTTTTATATAAAAAGTGAAACTAACGTGGGTATAATTTATTTCCAAGGCTTTGCATACGTTACTCAAATGTACGTGGAAACTGAGCCAGATTCCCAGACAAGTTGGATGTAAGTGTCGATGGTAGAGCAGCATGCACGTGTTTCGAGAGAAACCGTGGCAAGGGTATGAATCAAGATTACTTAAATATAAAAAAAAACATTTGGCATTACATAAATAATGTCCCGTTTAATATTATTGGAACCAAATTGCAAATTTGATTGGACTTCATCAACAAAAGTGGCAAGCACAGAAAGAATAATACTGTCAGCAAAGTAGATTTTTCAGTGGGTTAGTTTTAAGGCCACTACTAGACAGTCAACCACAAAAAGGAAGGAATGGAAGCACCACAGGGATGCCTTTACCCATTAGTGCAAAGTTACGCTGACAACAGCAAACAGCCGTTTTGAGCTGACGTTTCGTAAATGGAGAAAAAGAGTGGGCCAAAATCAGGATTGCGTGGAACTCCTTTGAAGATCGAGAAGAAATCTGATTCAGTGTTCCCAAATGGTCTGCATTTTTTTGCTACTCTCGAGATAATTATAAAACCAGTCGGGGGTTGGTAATAGTCCCAGGTGCTGAAATAACATACATTCACCTTAGTGTACCTGTGCATTTTCAGCAGTCAACGGGAAATGCCACTGCATGTACGGCAGCTTCAGGTGTTGAACACCTGTCGAAATGTCGTTTTTTTTGCTGGGTGCTTACCATTTCTCCGTCACCCCCAGGGAGGCCGCCATAACCTGGTGACCCCGTCAGCCCAGCTTCCCCCTTCCTTCCCTGGAGGTGCAGACACCCAAGCAGGCAGATAAACAGTTTTACAGCAAGCCACAAAATGTGGGATTGTGATTTATATAGAGCGTGTTGCCATTTTACATTGCAAAAGTAACAAGCGCAGTCAAATGAACTGCCTTTGGCTAATTTATACCCTCTGGTGGGGGAGAGTTTTTTTCCAAGTCGGCAGATTTTTATACTGTCCACGCAGCCTGAAGCATGTATTCTATATAACGCACCATCTTGAATTCCCACAAGGAAGATGCAATTGCAATACCTAAATGATCACATCGACATGGTGTAGTTAATATTTTTAAAGCCAACATTTTGAAAACCAATGGTCCAAATGTTAACTAACTTTGAGTGCCACGGTGGTGGGATGTTAACTACCTCGCCTAGTATACAAGAAGGCGTTGGTTCGATCCTGATCCTGACGCCTATATGTTCGGAGTTTGCATGTCTCTCTCCCCGTGGTCATGTGGATTCATCTCCGGGTCCTCCGGTTTTTCCATGCACATTTTAAAAACATGCGTTTAGAGTATTTGGCTGTTCTAAATGTATGCATGATAAGCCACTTCGTTGAGCTATCATTTGTGGCCAGGTCACTTTTGAAAAAGAGCTGTGTAGCTCAGCGGGCCTTATCTGGTAAAATAAATAAAAAGTTCAGTTTAAATAGTAACTTATATGGTAGTAAAGAGCAGCCTTTTGGGTTATAATTCTGTGTTTTTAATTGTAAAGGTTGTACTCTTATATAACTCTTCAACTTTAGTTCTTTATATATTGTTTGTTAAAGTCTATATATGAATTTGAGATATATATTATGGAAATTAAAAAAAATATCTGTTTTTAAGAGTAAAATGAAATGTATTGATATTGGTTATTACGAGGTTGTAATACAACGAGAGAGTGGTGGTGCAGTGGTTAGCGCACTGCACTACATACCCAGCAAGCATACTTTGATTCCTGACCACGGCTAACATCAGTGGCAAGTTATATCTGAACAGACGAGTGTGGTGAAGTATGGTCAATAAACTTCCCCAAATAACATAAAATGAGTGGACTGACAAAGGAAGTTAACTATTATCGTGTTACTCATGAAACACAATATCTAGTTACTTTTATATATTTATATTTGTTAACAGTTTCTGGCTTCTTCATAAAACATGTAAATGTGGAACCACTCATTCCCAATCTGTTGCATTTATAAACACGACACTATTTTAGCATCAATCACTCTTCATAATCACAGTGTAACTTAATTTGTTTTTTGGTAAACACCAACAAATTCCGTAGTTGTTTGCCCACGCAAGAATTATCTTTTGACGTACGTCGTTCAGGAATTGCAAGGGAAATGCTGTGCATTCACTTTATTGTGGCATGCAGTTTATGAAAGGGAAACATATCCGGCTTTTAGTCGGGCACATTAGGCACATACCGCAGGTCCTGGTAGTCCCCACGGCCCCTGGGTCCCTGTTGTACCTTTCGAACCCTGAACGGAAGAGAAGGAAGTCAGTTAATCAGGAACACGAGAGGAAAATTAAACAGGTTCACTTTGATAATCAGCCGAAAGTTTTCTATTGTGCCCAAGTGGTGTGTGTGTTGTGTGGTGTGCAGTTAATTTAATGACCGTTAGGTAGTTCGATGAATTCTAGAAAGCAGACTGGCTCAATTTTGGTAATCAAATTACAACTAAATTATTCATGGCGATCAATAGAAAGCAGAAACCAATTTGGTACTAAACACTGGCAGTTTAACACGAACACGTGCAGGTAATGGCACTAAATCACCACAATTGTACACAAACGGAAACTACAAATTCGTGCGATTTTCCTTTATTAGCTATGAGATTAGCTTATGAGGACAAAAACATAAAATTAATTGCTAAAATAAATTCTACGTTTTAATATAATATACAGCATAAACAAATGATGTCCAAAATCCATGGGCTTTTGGACAAAATTTACTATTGATACGAATTCGCATTTGATGCAAAAAAGAAAGTGAACGAAAATAAATACGTTCTTAACCACGAACCCAAACCCTGACGAAAGGTGACATCTGGAGAAAAAACAGAATGCTAATGCAGCAAGTACATTACCAAACGTCAATTTAAATGTATCATTTAATCAGAGCTCATGCCTGAACACAATCCATCCATCTTACAATCAAATGCACCGAACAAAAAAAAAATCAAGACTCTTTTGTGTTATTAAAATCCGTTGTTGGGAGAATGTAATGATATTTTGAAGTACATATTCTATAGTAAAAAAAGGTTATCACATTACATGTAAGTGATATTGCCACCTCAATAAATAACAGTGGAAACGTCCAAATGCGTGTACATCTCAGTGTGGAGAAACGCCGCAGTGGTCTGTCCATTGCTCTGTGATGCCAGTGACCACCCGAGTCAAATTCCCGGCCAGGGTTAACACCAGTGGCGCGTGATACCTGAACCCGACATGGGCCCCCTTCACCAATCTGCACCATCCAGCGTGATGGACAGGCAAATGGCTTTAAAGTATTATTATTATATCACACACACCATATATACATAACAAACTATTAGAATAGCAGGCTTAGACATTTGTATAAAAACACACACGGCAACCCGTACATTAAACATGTAGCCACGAATACACGTGTTCATTTCAAGACACGATAAAGCACATGGACGCAAATACTAAAAAATGTATAACAGCGAGCAGTTCATAAGGTGATACCACTTTTTAAGCTCGCTTAAACAAAGAAAATTCAAGTCCCATGCAGTGTTTTCGAATGTGATTCAATTGTTCATTGCAGAACACTGAGCAGTCCTTCATGTCAGTCAAGAGCAATAAAGCAAAGTATGTGTGTTTCCCCCTTCAGCGTTACAATGAATTTAAGCAACTACGTTGCAATAGACGTGCAAAAGGCTCTTTTGATGTTGAACTTTGTGACCCATGTCATTAATTTAACATGACAAAACTGCTCAGCAACAAGCATGGTGACACGTAAGCTTTTAATTCCCAAGAAGCCAAGTCTCGTTGCAGACCTCACGTCTCAGTCTTTCTTCTCAAAATCAACGTCACCGCGATGTGGCAACATTAGATTTTTTTCCACAATCATTAACATTTTTCACAGTTACACACTTGCGATTATTTTTTTTATTTTTTTCTTAGAACCTGAACCAGCTGCGCTAATTTTTGTGAAATTAATCTTTAAACGGTGGAAAGGGGAAAAAATCGCACTCACGTATGAACTGTCTTGTTCAATATATTGCAGGATACAGTATTAATTTACATTCTGCGTTTAAACTATTAACAAAGGGACTTTGTCAACTCTTATTGCTTCCTTTACTGAGGTCGACTCTGAAAGTGTTTTCCTTTAAGTTTAAGTGAGAAAAAAGGCTAAGTTCAGGGTGAAAAAGTTTCAGCTTGCAAAAAACAACTGTTTCCTTGGTTTACCTTGTCACTGCTGCCACATGCTGTGATGCAGAGGGCAGGTGAACCACCGAGGGGGGGGCAGTTGAAACCAGCGGGAATGTGGTCGATAAGAAGTGCCGCACTTTTTTTTCTGAATGTTCTGCCGTACCCAGAGTCAATAATTTAAACCTAGCAGTTTCTAAGCTCCCATGGACCGCCATTGATGTTGCCTTACCTTCGTTCCCTCGGGGCCAGGGGGACCTGCCAAGCCCGCTGCTCCGTCAAACCCCTGGGGAAAGAAACGGACAGGCTTGGTTAACAAGCAACACACCTGGACAACGTCCAGGCAGGATACATTTTAAAAGAGCCTAGAGGCCAACATTTCTTGACGTACAGAAGGCTGGTTAACAATAAAGCTTGACCACCTGATGTGTTTCATGATTCTACGAGCATGGGATTTGTCATTGTCAGACCAGGATTTGTCCAATAACTTGGCTGAATGTTTGTTAATGTATTCACAAATGTGCTATCATACTAGGCAAGTTAATGAATGTTGAGTACGTTGGCAGCCATGAAGTAATTAACTGCAACAAAATAAACGTGTTACATTTCAGAATGTATGTATATATGTTGAACTTCTTTCGCACCGTACATATCAAACCGTGCTAATCAGAGGTGTAGGGGAAGGACAGCAAACTAAACACAAAACGCGGTGATAAACAAATGAGTTTTCAATCTAGATTTAAAAGTGCGCTTCTCCAGTGGCTTTCTGATATCGGAAGGAAGAGCGTTCCAGGCGGCCGCAGAAGCGCATCTGAAAGTTTGCGATGCAGTCGACAATACATAGAGGAAGCTGCCATGGTATAATGTTTAGCACACTGGTCTTGCAATCCAGAGGTCTCTGGTTTGATCTCCCAGCGTTACAGTTCAAACAATGGGAAAATTATTTAAATCCCTCCCTACTCTGTTCACGCTGCAGTGTTAACGCGTCCACCACAGCGAGGCGATTGGCACGTCACTTGCGATGGGGTAAAGTGTGGCTACTTCCATTCTTTAGAAGATGTCTGCGCAGAATGGAAGAGTAGGCTCTCCAAGAGCTCCATCTCATGGAGGCTCTTCTGTCAAGTGGTATTAGCAATATATTGCAGGGTTGTATCTTTACGCCATTTGAAATGTATAGAAATTGCTTCCAAATGTAGCTAGTTATCTGGCACTTGATTCCATGAGCTTGCCTTTTTATATTTCTGGCTTATCAAACAGTTTACAAGCTCCCCCTCCATGAGGCAAGTGAAATACAGCAACAGGGTGAATATGGCTGTAGCATGTGTTGATAAGATGGTCATAATTATGTATTAGTTCAATAGTCTTTGGTTTTTTCGGTAAAGTAACGTAGATAGAAAATACAAAATAAAATTGAAAATAAAATTAAAAATAAAAGCAAAAAACCCATGACGTTTCGATCGCAACACAGGCGGTCTTCATCAGGCGATTGAAACGTCGTGGGTTTTTTGCTTTTATTTATAATTTTATTTATAATTTTAATTTTAGTTAAATTTATTTTGTATTTTCTATCTACGTAACTTTACCAAAAGAACCAAAAAACATGAATTCCTGCAGTCACGGAAGTTTTAAGTCAAAATGTATCATTTCCATGGAATTAATCCTTCCTTAAAGAAAAATATGGTTATCATAAAGGTACATCATTACGTGTCTATGCTTGCTCGTTACAAAATACGAACGTAATAAAATTGTCATTTCCGTTCATTAGAGGAAAGTGCAATCCAATATTGTCCCCTTGTCAATTAGTGATCATTCATGTTATTTCATCATAGATGGCCATTACGATTGTTTTTTTTTCAAAGTCGAGCAGGGCGAGGGAATGTGCCCAGAGTGAGGTGTTGAGACCTGGAGTGTGGCGATTGAACACAGTACGCGTGAGACACAACAGTCCGTCTGGTAGACCGAGTTCTCAACATGGGTAAATATATTATTAATGGGTGAAGTCCACGGGACCAGTAACCATGGTGTTAGCGATACAAGAGTGACAAGGAGACGACTGGTTGCCCGTGAATCGAGTGAACCAGCGAGTGCTGGATCATAAATCAGTCAATCCGACTGCTTCATGTGGAGTTCTGTACAGTGACGTACGATCTGTATGCTCTGCCCCATGTAGACAACAACAGGATTCCAACTTCGGCCACAGTCGTGCTTTGTATGGTGGTAATAATAATTGTTTCGAGTTAAAGTATAAACATATTCTGCTGTACTCCCCGAGCCGTGATCTAAGAAAATCAAGGGGAGCTCGACGAGAAATAAAAGTAGTAGTAGGAAATAGCGGGAGATATACAAGACAAGGGAAAAAATAATGTCCGCATCGATTTGCATAATGGATAAAAGAGTCACAATTGGTGTTAAGTAATCTATGGACCAGTGAGCCCTATGGTAATATATTAACATAATTCGATATGTAGCCATTTTTTTTACCATTATAGGTTCCGTCGTCCTTGCCTTGACGGGTGTCTTGTTCAGATACCAGTGTTTGTCTCTTTGAGCCTCAAGCATTTCCACTGAATCTTATCATGCATTTATTTCTTAGGCCCATGTAATTGGGTATTACTCAGGGTCACTGGCATTACCATGTGTTATTGTTTTAATAGTTTGTGAATATTAAGTGACTTATATGGGGAAGAGAATGCACACGCATTCACATGCAATCTTTTTGAAATTAAATGACCTGCGGTCCTTTTTATTTCCGTTTTTTTATATTTAGAAAAATAAGGCTTCGACATAATTAGTTTAATTTGTTAATGTCATGCTCTGCAACAAAGGGTAAAAGTGACACATGTTTTTTTGTAAATAAAAGCATGCAGATGAAATGGTTCCAAGAGCATTCATAATAATTTCTGATACTGAATGAAGACAACAATGATAATCTATCAAACACACATTGCACTTTTCATCTTCTTGGTTCTTTCGGTAAAGTCACGTAGAAGGGAAGTAATAAAATAATAAAAATAAAACATAATAAAATAATTCCCACGACGTTTCGGCCACAACGCAAGCAGCCGTCCTCAGGTGAAGAATGAAACACCACCAAGCTTGGAGCGTATATTTAAGCTGGGTTTGAGGGGGGGAGGTGGGAAGAAGAGCGCCTTGACAAAATAATTTGCATATCAAGAGGAATTTAGCATATGGAAAATGCGTAGGAGGTGGGCGGGGGGGTTTCAAATTAATATTATGCCCGTGCATTATGCAGGATTAGCAGCATCAAAGGGAGGGGGAAGGGGGGTAGCATTAACAAAGGAAAGGAATGTTAATAGTATGTAGCTGCAGTTACTAAACAACCACGTAAAAAACTAAAGTATAAACTCCATAAACAACTAAAGTATAAACTACATAGCATCATCAGTATACTTACTATACTCCACAATAAGCTGAGTTACTAACCGTAAGTAATACATTACAATTCTACGTCGTAAAAATTATATAATATGCTTCCATCTAAACTTTATTCTCTTACATCACACGAGTCTACACCGTACTATATACTGCCATAGACAAACCCAACATTAAATTATATACTGTATTGCTATAAACCACCCTATACCTTATACATTTTAATATAACACTATGTATTATTCTACCCACCCCAATGTGTATCACACTGCTATATGTTTACTATACAATTACGATACTATATATTACTTTGTACATTGTATTAAGCATATAAATGTTATACTATTTGTTATTATACACTGTACCATTGACCGTCGTGTCAATGGGTGAGTCGTGGGGGGAAACTTGCAGCGGAGCAAAGAATCCATTCCCTGCGGAGAATACAGTTTCAGTGAGTGGAACGCGGTCTGAAAGTCACCGTAAACGTGAACACAATCAGTTAAGATCCGAAATGGTTTATTACGTCCTTCCAATGATTGCTAAGCCAGAATCCATCTTCTCGGTTGAAATTGTCTCTGTGTTTGTATATGTGGATCGCCTCATGAACGAATCTCTCATGATAGCCAGATGGCTTGCAGAGAACCTCTGTCTTGGAGAAGTCAATGTCATGTGAGCCCACTGAGTTGTAAGAGTGATCTGCCACGGCTGAGGTGTTTATCCTACCGTGTTTCAGGTCTGCTTTATGTTCACGGATGCGGTCCAAGATATGTCGTTTGGTTTCTCTAATGTAACTGCTACCACAGAGGCAACTTAGTTTGTAGACGCCAGGGTACTGTATGTCTGGAACCACATCTTTTACAGACGGGACCAGATCACGGATTTTATGTACTGTGTTGAATCGGACCTGGATCTTGTGTTTAATCAGGATTTTGGAGATCTTTTTTGTGACCCCAGCAATGTAGGGTAAGGTGATGGTCTTGAAAGGCTCCTCAACAGGATCCTTCTTGATGGTTGGAGTGATGGCTTTGCGGATTGTGTAGTCGGAGTAATCATTAGCCTTAAGAGCTTGGAGTACGTGTTTGAGTTCACTGGCAATGTGTTCCTGGTCGGAGATGCATTGGGCTCTATGGTATAGAGTCTTGATGAGGGAATTCTTCTGGGATGGATGGTGGTGGGAATCCGGTTTTAGGTAAGCATCCGTATGGGTGGCTTTCCTGTAGACAGAGTGGCTCATTGAACCATCAGGTCTCCTTTAAATTAGGACATCCAAAAAGGGTAGCTTGCAATCTTTTTCGACTTCCATACACCCAGCCATCAGATTCACCATGGAAGTCGAAAAAGATGCCAAGCTACCCTTTTTGGATGTCCTAATTAAAAGGAGACCTGATGGTTCAATGAGCCACTTTGTCTACAGGAAAGCCACCCATACGGATGCTTACCTAAAACCGGATTCCCACCACCATCCATCCCAGAAGAATTCCCTCATCAAGACTCTATACCATAGAGCCCAATGCATCTCCGACCAGGAACACATTGCCAGTGAACTCAAACACGTACGCCAAGCTCTTAAGGCTAATGGTTACTCCGACTACACAATCCGCAAAGCCATCACTCCAACCATCAAGAAGGATCCTGTTGAGGAGCCTTTCAAGACCATCACCTTACCCTACATTGCTGGGGTCACAAAAAAGATCTCCAAAATCCTGATTAAACACAAGATCCAGGTCCGATTCAACACAGTACATAAAATCCGTGATCTGGTCCCGTCTGTAAAAGATGTGGTTCCAGACATACAGTACCCTGGCGTCTACAAACTAAGTTGCCTCTGTGGTAGCAGTTACATTGGAGAAACCAAACGACATGTCTCGGACCGCATCCGTGAACATAAAGCAGACCTGAAACACGGTAGGACAAACACCTCAGCCGTGGCAGATCACTCTTACAACTAAGTGGGCTCACATGACATTGACTTCTCCAAGACAGAGGTTCTCTGCAAGCCATCTGGCTATCATGAGAGATTCGTTCATGAGGCGATCCACATATACAAACACAGAGACAATTTCAACCGAGAAGATGGATTCTGGCTTAGCAATCATTGGAAGGACGTAATAAACCATTTCGGATCTTAACTGATTGTGTTCACGTTTACGGTGACTTTCAAACCGCGTTCCACTCACTGGCACTGTATTCTCCGCAGGGAATGGATTATTTGCTCCGCTGCAAGTTTCTCCCCACAACTCACCCATTGACACGGCGGTCAATGGTACAGTGTATAATAACAAATAGTATAACATTCATATGCTTAATACAATGTACAAAGTAATATATAGTATCGTAATTGTATAGTAAACATATAGCAGTGTGATACACATTAGGGTGGGTAGAATAATACATAGTGTTATATTAGCAATACAGTATATAATTTAATGTTGGGTTTGTCTATGGCAGTATATAGTACGGTGTAGACTCGTGTGATGTAAGAGAATAAAGTTTAGATGGAAGCATATTATATAATTTTTACGACGTAGAATTGTAATGTATTACTTACTGTTAGTAACTCAGCTTATTGTAGAGTATAGTAAGTATACTGATGATGCTATGTAGTTTATACTTTAGTTGTTTATGTAGTTTATACTTTAGTTTTTTACGTGGTTGTTTAGTAACTGCAGCTACATACTATTAACATTCCTTTCCTTTGTCAATGCTACCCCCTTTCCCCCTCCCTTTGATGCTGCTAATCCTGCATAATGCACGGGCATAATATTAATTTGAAACCCCCCCGCCCACCTCCTACGCATTTTCCATATGCTAAATTCCTCTTGATATGCAAATTATTTTGTCAAGGCGCTCTTCTTCCCACCTCCCCCCCTCCAACCCAGCTTAAATATACGCTCCAAGCTTGGTGGTGTTTCATTCTTCACCTGAGGACGGCTGCTTGCGTTGTGGCCGAAACGTCGTGAGAATTATTTTATTATGTTTTATTTTTATTATTTCATTACTTCCCTTCTACGTGACTTTACCGAAAGAACCAAGAAGAGGAATCCCTGCAGTCACGAAAGCTTTAAATCGACACATTGCACTGGTTCGAGCTCTCATATCAAGCCCTGTTACAATACCGAAATTATTAATAGGCACACATCTTTGAAAAATAGCTCATCGGATTCCTCCAAGCAGAGCCAACACTTCTCATAGCACTGGACAGCAGGATTGGCAAGCACGTACCATGAATACAAGACGAATGAATCAGCTGCGTTGGGCTATTCATTTACAATCTCTGAAGACTAGAAACACAGCAATCTGCCAAGGATGTCTCAAAGCCTTTGCAGCAGGTATCGCCTACATTGGCTCCATTTTAAACGAAGCTGGCATCATGGAAGTTGTCATTTTTTCCGCAAATGACGGTGCCTCTCCAAATGCAGGCGTCTGGCTGACGCTACATTGCCCGTGATTTGTTCAGAGCAAGTTTAGTCCACCCAGTCCGCACACACAATTGGAAGACATTCAAAATGGGAAAGATAAATGTGTAGCCGTGCAATTTATTTCTCACGCCACTGCTGACAGAATAATCTCCACTACAGGGAGCTCTAGAGATCCCCTCTATGGAGAGCAGTTTGGCCTACTACCAGTGCCGGATTATCCTCGTGGCAAAAGTAGCTATACGTGCTACGGGCCCCGCACTTTCAAGGGCCCTGCGCTAAATGCTTTCAAGCTATCAATTCCGGTTCAGTGATTCTGCACTTGCTCTATTACTATAGTACTATACTGCCTTAAACTTTTATGAACAACTGGGTGTTTAAGGTTAGCGATTTGTCGTATTATCTGGCTGTATAGCAAATGAAAAAATACAATTACTTTACTATACAAGTAAAAATTTGTATTTGAATATTTGTGTGATTTTCGTGTAATTTAGGGCCCCTTTATAATATATGCTACAGGCCCCGCACTAGCTTCATCTGGCACTGCCTACTAGTTCACATTGGCCAGACGTCGAGGAAGAAGTGGGAGCACCCACAGTTTACACCCACCATATGCGACCTACTAGTCGACTACTTGTGTTGTACCCATAGATACTGCTGGGTAGACAGAGGTGGGGGGATTTAAGGGGATACAATTCATCAAGGTGTTGTCAATTCTCATTTGTAACAAACAAACAAAAATCACACTTTCAAGATTGCTTGACGCGTAAACAAAAATATTCCAGTGAATTGACGGTGCGAATTCATGAAGAAATGCGACTGCATTTTTACATCATCTAGGAAATTTAAAAACATGCGTTTGCTCGAACCGATCAGCAATGCTTTACAATGACAAAGATCCCCCCCTGTAGCCTTAACAGACTGCCGGGGCAAATGCTGTTAGCGAGTGGTTACAAAGGCCGACACGGCACCAGGTACTCATTTTGAGTCAACCTAGCAGAAGCCCAGGACCGGTTCAGATATTCATCACCGGAGTTGACCGTGAGCGGGGATCGAACCCCCGGGTGGCCGGGATCGCAGCGCGGCATGCTCAGCGCTGCTACACCACTGCTCCCCCTTTAAAGCGATGGTACGTAACCCCACGAAGACCGGCGTTGTGAAGTGGGGGGGGGAGGGCTTCATCTATCAGTGGATTGACGAAGGGATTTACATAATTGCTATTTATACAGTACTGCATATATATCAAATAGCAAAAAATTAGGAAATGCAATTGGCTCAGATGCAGCATCTTGGAGGCATAAGTCTATGTTTTCATTGGTGTTGGCATTGCATATAAAAGTACAAACTAAAAAATTGATGGCACGCCGAAATGCAAGACACTCAACATTTTGGCCGACAGGCTTTCATCAAAATTCATTATGCCTGGGTGTCTCCTAACATCATAGCGAGTACATTCTACAAGTTTTACTTCTTCTAATGTTGATGGACACCTGCAGATAACCCGTCACAAAAGTACACCTTTGCCAAGAAAATGTTGCTGACGTGTTCATAGGCGGCACGTTAAAGTTTCATGATGTTATGAGTCGATGCATGCAAGAACCAGGAGACAGATAGTATGCGATATGGGGTTATACCTTATACAACCACTCTAGAGACTATACATGAACAGCAGTGGACACTTCATATAATTTCTGGCAATAAAACAAGAGCCAAAGTACCAACGATATAGAATTAAAAAAATCGATAAAATACCATTCATATTACATGTGTTATGCATTCTCTAACTTTCGCATTGTTAATATTGTAATGTTGTTGTTCTCTAAGCACTAGTTGTGCCTGCACCTCTCACACATTCTGTTCCACTGTTGCCTGTTCCTCCGTACGGACCCTATTATCATCGTTTTGTGCTGATGCGCTACAGATCTCACTTGCAAACTAGCTGGGTGACTGGCTAAACAGGACTTTCCGTGCAACAACTAAACATTGATTGATTGCATATCTTTTAAAAGGAGGATCCTTGTGCATTACATCTGCCGTTCCACCAGCATTGATTCAAGCGAAGCCTTACTCTGTCGATGAAACGCTGTAATGCCGAAACCGGTCCGGAGTTTGCTTGTGCCGAATCAATGCCCCTGAAATGATGCACTGCCAAAAAAGGGCTGTGGGGCTGAAGGGTTATGGAACAAAGATACATTGTCTCTTTTTTGATGTGGTGAACCAGATATATGAAGGAGACGTATTTATGCTTTTTTTGCTTTGTTAACAAAACGCAGTTAATATTCCTAGTTCTATCGTCTGAATAAAATAATAAATCCCTTGCTTAAAAACTTAAAAACGAGTCCAGCCACTGGCTATATAAAACACGACTTGCATGGCTTATATTGCGCCAAATCCACCATTATATCAAAATTCACACACCTGTACTTAATTTAATAGCCTTGCATTTACAAAACGTTAAACAGCTGTTATTTCAAACAATTAATACCCCCCCCCCCCCCCCATGAAAATAATTCACAGCAGCTGCATTGGGCTTTTAAAAGGCACCCCTGAGCCCCTGAAACATGTGTAAATTGTCCACTCGGATTGCTAACAATTAAGGGGAACTTGAACATTCAGTTTACTGTGGCACAAAACACAACACGGCTCTGTGCTGTGCAGTGGGAACCGTGGCTCAGCTTCGTGGCCAGCACCATTGCCCACTTGGACCAGTGTATACATTCTCTCATTCATTGCTGATGACCAAATGACCTTGCATGCACCTGATCTCACCACATCTTGAATTAAAAAAATGGTTGAGAACGAATAATGCCTTGGTGTATGTATGGTTACACTTATTTCGCATCGCACATACCCAACTGTGCTATTCGAAGGTGTGGCAGAAGGGACAACAAACTAAACACAAAAGGCTGTTTTAAAGAAATTAGTTTTTATCTAGACTTAAAAGTGCATAGCTCCAGTGGCTTCCTAACATAGGGAGGAAGAGGGTACCAGATGGCCGCAGAGGCGCATCTGAAAGCACCACGCGATGCGGTGACCGTCTTTGTTCAACGACTGGCCAAGAGCTGCCGCTGCAAGGATGACCGCAGTTCACGTGATGGTGGTTTATGTTCCACGATGGCTGACCACAACAACTAACAGGCGCTGTCGGCTTGTGGTGGGCAGGAGAGTGCAGTGTGCTCGTACGCCTGTGCTCCCCCGCCTTCACTAACCCCACGACGAGCAGCGTGGTGGTGACGTGTGGTCGACCTGCACGGCGTAGGGAGGCCCTCATCCAGTCGTGGATTGAAAAAGCGGCTGTACACACACATATCCTGCCAGAGAAGGCAACAAGGCCCTGCACGGCGCAATGTGGAATGGAAACATGGCCATGACCTATTTAGAGCAGTGTCGAGTACATTGGAAACGAATGTAGACGAGCATTGTCTGTGCTCTCCTGATGCCCCGAGCCCTTTCCTTCTGGGAACGGCGCACAATGGTTCATGCGGCATGGCATAAGAATGATATTTATAGAATCCGCCGAGCCTAAATTCGTTTCACTTGATATGCAATCATAATTCGTGAAAATTTTAACAATTCATATTTTAAAAAATTATGCTGCTGTGATTCAGATAGAGAACTCCAAAGTAGACCTGGTGGTTCACAATTTGGTTAAAATTGATCCCATGGCTGCAAAAGTATAAGCCATTTTAAATGGTGACCCAATTACAGCTACCCCACTGATTTCTAATGACTCACTTACTTTGTTCTCAACAGGTGATTGAATATTATGAAATATATGGTTCCATATATTAAAGAAGAGAGTGTGAAACAATGGATATTGGTAGGGGACAGGTATAGACTTCGAAATTAAATGTTTTCTCCATATTTTGTTCATTATTTTCGTGGGGAATCTATGGAAGGATCACAATATATATTCACAAGGTGGCCAAGCCAACTACAAAAATGATCATCTCTATCAATTATATTATAGTAAATTGGTTTCACACAAGTTAGTTCATCTGCACCACTGATAATACCTTCATTCCGCAGTGGATTGACAGTAGGTCATATATTATTCGTATTATGTCCATTTTATTTACCGAAAGAACCAAAGAATATGAATTCCTGCAGTCACAAAAGCTTTAAGTCAAGATTCACTGTTTCTTGTCAAGCAAAATTAAATGCAAAATGCATGAGCTATTCCATGCAATTGTAATGTATTACAGGGTGCCAGAGATAATCATTAATAATGTAAGGGTGTAATATTACCTGTGACTGTGCATGGTTTTTAATGTATTGACATTGTCGAGGAACAAACAATTTAGCAAGTATATTATAATTTTGTTAAATCATGATTCCTGCTGTGCTTTCAAATTAAGACCTAATCATACCACAGGGAAAAAAATGCACGGCTATGTTTCTTGAGTGACAGTCTTGACTATATTTTAATTGGATATTTTAAAGATCAAATAAAAACAATCTCAATGGTCTCCTCATTAATAAAAAGTTATATAAGGGGAGAGCAGTGGTGCAAAGGGGAGAGCCGTGGTGCAAATTGTTGGCGCACTGCACTGTTGAGGCTGGAAACCTGAGTTTAATTCCTCAGTCTCAGCTCACGTTCGCAGGAAATAATTTCTGAACCGTTCCCAGATGCCCCCTCTGCAACTACTTCGCCAAGATGCACTTGACCAGCACGGTGAAATACGCTCAAACAACCACAACGATCGACATGGCGTGGGGATGCCTTCATTCGGCAGTGGATTGACTATAAGTCATACATTATTCGTATTATTATTGTTTAATTATAGGCGGGCGTTCTAAACATATAAAACCAGGATCCAAGACACATGCATTAATAGCGTTGCTTTCATAAAAATAGTCATTAACAATAAATGTCTTTCACCATGTATTCTCCATGAGTATAAATAAACCTAAAATCAATCTTGATTTGAAGTTTTCGTGACTGCAGGAATCTATACTCTTTGGTTCTTTCGGTAAAGTCACGTAGGTAGAAAAAAAAATCACGACGTTTCGATCGCAACACAAGCAATCGTCATCAGGTATAAATATACAGCCGTAGAACTGCTGAACAAGAAAGGGCTGCTGCAACAAGAGGCTATATACAGGTTTGAGGTGGGTGTCACCCAAGGGTAAGTAGGCGGGGTCAGAGATGCACCAAAGGAGGATTGGCATGCTAATGCACACGAGCACAATGAGCATTATCAGCAGTCGCTCTTCGTTCATCGCGCTCACAAACAGCTGCATCCCAGTTACAAAATAAATCACCTGCAACTTGCATCAGGGAGACATTAGGGGGTCACGATGAATGGGAATGCAGGGATTCAAGCATCAAGCACTTTGCCATAGAAGTGTTCAACTTGTCTCTGAGGATATGGTGCGTGAGAGGCAAGCGTTACATCTGGTTCTGTTCAGATCACAGAGCTGGATCAGAGCTGGCAACTAGAACGGCAGCTTCTGGGCTTGAAATATAGGTGCATGTAGAATACGCGAGGAATTCAATGGCAGAGATTTGCAACTTGGAAGTTCACAATCGAGCAATACAAGGATGTAGGTAAGATGTAATTTGTGTCTGTGTGTAGAACTTTTTTGCACCGTACGTAGCCAACCATACTATTTGGAGGTGCAGGGGAAGGACAACAAACTAAACTAATAAACAAGGAGAGTGGTTGTTGGATAATCCATCTGAGCTGCGAGGCTATTCACACAAGAAGCTGCTGGATGATGTTTTCTTCATGGCCAGCAGCAGCAGCAGCTATTATCGATCCACTGCTGTATGAAGCACATCCCCACGCAATTGTGATTACTGCGACAGTCTCGACAAGTTCGGTGGTATTGCAATGCACCTTACTCCTGCACAGGGACTAATTTAATCACTTATGTTGGGGACTAATTTGATCACTTATGTTGGGGACTAATCTGATCACTCCAGGGACTAATTTGATCACTGATGTTGTTCACGTTACAAGGGCGGTGGACATGGGCCTAGAGGTCGCACGTAGAGGTTCGCGGTTTAAATCCAGCGGCCGTCGAGATTAGTACTGCTGCTGCTGCTGCGGGTGTGAAAGCCACAGCGGACGTCAACGGTCCACTGGGGGTCATTCACAGGAGTAGGCCATTGTATGCCTGACGTCAGTGTAGTTACTCAAGGTACTGAATTGGGATTATACACAGCAACCATTGGCCCCCTCTTGGCAGACTGGTGCCACAAGTCACTCTTGCAGATTAGGCTAATCCTACGCTGTTAAGTTCTCAGACTCTCAGGGTTAAGTTCTCGACAGCGTAAAACTATGCATTGATATATTCCGTTTTCCACCAATCAACGTCCACTAAGTGCCAAGATAGAATAATGTTAATACTGTGTTTGGCAAATATGTTGTATATGACTTTTGTGTTGCTCATGCTCATCTGTCGTCCAACTTTTCAACCTTTTTTGAGAAAAATAGCTTTATAGGTCATCGGATTCCTCGAGTATAAATAAATATTTTCCGATTTTGTTTTGCAGACAACACTGACACAAATCCTGTACTACAACTCACGTGACAAGAGATGCAATGCAGATTGTGCTCGATGATAATTATTAGGCCCGTTTGCAAGAAGGGAATGGATTTTTAGCACTTTACTTGTATCCACTCATACAAGAGGTGCACAGACTCTCAGGGTAAGCGCTGTGATTCAGGCCGGCACAACGCATGAGTAGCAGTGCGACAAGCTCCTCCATTCCTTGGCACTTTCCCTCCCCAATGTCAATACGATCGTATTGTACCAGGTAAGCTTTTACGGCTGAGTTCACCGAGAGTAAGCCCAGGCAATGTTCACTGATGTTGTTATTATAGGTTCAGAAATCAGCTCCACAGAATTGACACTGGAGCTCAATACGCTAAATATGACCACTTCGCTTGTGCGTGCGCAGAGACACAAAGACAAAGATCCCCCGTGTAGCCTTAACAGACTGTTTGGGCAAGTGCTATTAGGGAGCACATATGAAGGTCAGCACGGCAGATGAGGGAGTAGGTGACCAGCGCCACGCCCGACCGCCTTTGTCTCCCCGGTGGCCATGTTTACACACCGCACCAGGTACTCATTTGAGGCTGAGTCGACCTAGGGGATGCCCAGAACCGGTTCAAATAATCGTCAATGGTGTTGGCCGTGAGCGTGAATCGAATTCGAGTCGCTGGGTTCGTAACGCAGCTCGCTAACCACTACACTACCGCTCCCCACAAGAGACACACACACACTCACACAAAGAGTATCAATTTTTTTAGGCCCTCTGTTTAAACTCCAAGCAGATGCTCCGTTGAGGGAGTTGTGTATTTGATGGCTTTGCGGATAAGCTCACAGTGTGCCATGATGATATGTTCACACAGCATTGTTAAGACTTCTACAAGAGACACTTGTGAGCACAAGAGACCTTTGCATATGCTTCACAAAAGCCGATTAAACAATGTAACAACGAACAAACAAGATCAGGACACTCTGCCCTCTCTACCTCCTTGCAAGGGCTCGTGTGCCATGTAAATAGTGAACCTACTTGCATAAATGGTTATGCATTGATAATTAACAATGGCTCACGATCGTTTCGTCACTTGTTTTCGGGTCGCTCCGTGAGCTGTCCGGCGACACGTCTGACATTTCGCTCCGCACGACGGGATCTTATTCGGTACACAATTCATTCATGGGAAGGAAGTAGCTGCCCAGCACGTGGAGTGAAGCGTCAGCCACTGTGCCGAATTGCACGTGACCGCGACCCAAAAGCACGCCGGAGAGAGCTTACCCAGCACGACCATGGAGGCCTAAACGGAAGCGTTGCTCACCATGCTTCCTGGCGGTCCCCTTTCTCCCTCTGGGCCAGGCAGACCTTGTTCGCCCTGCGCGTCACAGGTCACCGGGGAAAAGGGAAGACGAAAAGGGATTAATCTCAACGTAGGGTTCACTCCTTTCCTTCCTGAACAAACCGATCGATGCAATCATTAAACAACTCCGTTGTGGAGAAAAACACATTTTTTAAACCTATCACATGGTCATGCTTTCTTAAGACAATCCTTAGATGATGTCACCAATCTTAATCATTCGTACTTAAATATCCCATATAGATTGTATCCTGACAATAATTTCATTTAGAATGTCACTATAATGGTCGAAGTGACATCAATTGTTTGCTTATCTTCAAGTGGCATACCATAGGCTTAAAGAGCCACTGTAAAGGGGCAGATTCGCCATTTAGCCACAAGTAAACATATTCGACAATGGATTCATCAATCGTTACACAAGCACTATGGTATGGGTAGTGTGATGCTACCAGTGTTACTAGAGTGAGAGTATTCTCTTTTAGCGCCAGTCAAATATAACCTGTGAACTGTAAGTCACATCTTATTTCGTACATTTAATTTGGTCATTCTCTTCGTCGAGTCGACTATATGTACTAGTAAAACATGTCTTCTTCTTCTCCTCTAAGTCATCAATTGTTGGCGTGAGCGGCACGTTATTTTTCCTGCCATGTATTGTCTGGTGAGAAAATAACTGAACTTTGTAAAACATAGTTGTGTGTCCATATATAGCCAACTACCATGTTTGGTCTTTCTCCGCGCAACATTGTTTGTAATAACTTTACAAAATTAGCTTAGTAAGGCATCTTTACTCAAGACGAAATAATGTTGTTTCGTCACTCTTTCGTCTTTGGTTGACAGTTGTAGTCATCGTCAAGCTTTGATTTCCATTCACTCATAGTCATCGTTGACTGAAATTAAAAAAAGGCCTTTTTTATTTTAAAAAAATAGGAGATGGCTAGGATTCAAAGACCGTGGGGAAAAGAAAGAGAGAGAGAGGGGACTTGAAAAGCGTGATCCCAATGATTGGGACGATTGCTCGGAAGTGGAAGAATGTTGACCAAAACGAGAGCCGGACGCTGCACCACCAGCACCACCACGGCGGCACTACTGGCGGTACCTTGTGCCCCAGCGTTCCCATTTGTCCTTGAGATCCGGACGGTCCCTGCAATCAGTGACGAGAGGCACCTCCGATTAGCGCGGTTGGCTACGTAACGGTGCTAAAAAAGCTCGACGTACATAGGAGAGGCGCGTGCTTTCACCCCAGTCTCCTTCAAATTAGAGTCACTGCCACACCCGAAGCAACCGTCGAACAAGAGGATTTGTGAAGGATAAAGGCTCATTGCTCAGGGGGTGACACTGAAAAGCAAACCTGTACAATTTGCAATGGGAAGTGTCAAGGAATGTATCATTAATGTAACTGCAGCAATTCTCCTTCCATATATACAAATACAATTTGTTTGTGTTTGGTAAACAACAATACAAACTGGAGGAGGGTTAACTTGTTTTAACCTTTTAACTCATTAAGTTCCAGACTATAAAGTAATTCAATTCAATTACAAAAATGCCATGATTGTCAGGCATGTAGGAATTGCTAAAATACATTTTAAAAATTCATAATATGTACTCCCTTTGTGTATGAATACGCAATAATTATCTTGCACCTAAATAATTTTCCTACTGAATCCAAACCATATTAATGAGTTTTTTTTTATCAAGCTGCAACAAATTTCCACTTAAAACTGTTTTGGCACGATGAAGTCAAGATATTTTTAGTTGAGCAAGATTTCCTGCCATTTCTGATTGTAATGTATAAAACACGTCTACTATTAACACCATTAATATAATTGCAACTTTGTTCATTTGGCATACATGTGATTAATTTATGAATGCAATGTAACAAATAACAAAGGAAATACTGTTGTACATTTTTTTCTGTCCAAACATTTTGTCTCCTTATAAGCTGTAGTTCACACACACATGCACACACGTCACAAAAGCCTGTGTTGTGTGTTGTTGAAGCATGCCGAACAACTGGCATAGATAAACCCTGGCTTAGCGTAGGTGTTATTTTTCCATCATTCATCATCTGTGGGGAGAAGCACACATGTGCAAAACATACAATGCTCGTGGTGCATAAAAACAAGTTAGGACTTGTGAGCTGAAACTGCAACTGACCTGTCTACCAATACAGGCCAGTTCCGAACTTTATGGCCAATTGCTTTTGGAATTCATTAAACGTAAGCGAAGGTGGATTTTTTTTGTTGTTTAACAATATGGTCAAGCATGTCATCCCATATGTTTTTGAATGCTTGAATAAGTTGTGTCGACAGCAACTTCATCTCACCCTGCTTTAACGGAATAGGATATTGAAACTGTCAAAAAAAGTCGAATGGCCATGAAAAGCCATTTCCCGTAAAATAACAATAACACATATCTTAAGGCATGCACATTCATACTGCAACTACACAATGGCAATTACAGGGAAAAGGAGAGAGAGAGAAAAATATAATTTTCCACCATCTGAAACTATTGTTTTAAGTTGTTACGCATTACTTAAAACTGACACAAGTGTGTTTTTTGTAGCCGTTCGAAATATTGTATGATTAGTTAAAGCCATTCAATCGTAATCCGATTAAACAATAGTGTTAAACAACATCAACGTGGAGTCGTGCATGAGAAAACGGTTGGTTAAACAATCCGAACGATTTTATTTAAAAAAAACAAAAACCACGATACGTGCCGACTCTCTCCACGAATTCCTGCACATTGCGGCTTTTTGAGGGGACTCAGTTGTTGAATCTCAACGTGGGAGCACGCTGAGATTCCCTTAACGCAATTGCACTTTTGACTGGCTGCTCTTGCCTCTGGAATTTACCTCTGCAGCATTCGAGAACGCATTGGAACAATTAGTCTCCAATTATTTCAGTTTCTAGGCAGAACTATTACGTAAATATATATTCAACAAAAAAACACACAATTGACTCGGCACATGGCATTTGACGTGGGGCTTTTGTTGAGGAAAATTTAACTTCATCTGACAATAAATAAAACGTTTGTATTTTGTATACAATTTTACAGTTTGCTTGATGATATCGTAATGTATGGACATGGATGGGCAATGATAACGATCATTAAACTATTAAACACCTACATACCGCATATTCTGTACCCTGCAGTTTAAGGTGTGTTTTTGCATCTGTGATAAATCATACACTGTATGCTTTTATACAATGACCAGTTTGTGTTAGCAAGAAATAAAGCCATTTGTCCAGCTGTGTGTGCATGTATGTGTGTGGAAATTTACTTAACAAATGCAAAGAAAACAATAGCTGAACGAGTGTATTGGTATGCACGAAACATTATACAATATTAATAGTTTGTTTTACTAAGTGTGTGCATTCGTATGCATCTAGAGGGGGTCTCCAGAGCTCATGCAAGTGGAGAGCTCTTCTGCTAACACGATGGCAGGGTGGTAACATTTGTGCCTCACAAGAAGGCTCTGGACTCAATTCCCAACTCGGGTGTCGTTCTATGTGGCCATTTGTATGTTCTTCCCCTGTTCTGCACAAGTTTTCTCTGGATTCTCTGATTTCTTCACATGGCTAATAAAAAAATACGATATAACCGGTGCACAAAAAAAACCAACATCCCAATGCTTAAAATGTTACTCAATTGGAATTGCACAGCAGTAACAACGCCCCCTCATAAGGGGAAACCTGGTAAGAACCGTCTTGGAAAAGCATCTTGAGACTCAGTGGGGATTTCCTGGGTAAACAGGAATCGTAATAAATAGTCACGAATTAGCAACCGCGAGACTGCATCTATATCTATACTCATGTCAATGTGCATTTATATTAAAGAGGGGAGATATATTATCGTTAGACGCAAACGAGTGCAAATGTTTGCATGTAAACCCAAGAATGCATATGCACATTACCATGACAAGTATAACAATTAGCATTTATTCGTTTGGAATTATAGTATATGGACAAATTCAATATTTGTTTATAAATACCATGTACTGTATATTGCAGAAAGCTTCAGGTGCACAGACAATGGCTTTTCACATTGTGTTTCAAAATGCTTTCCTGAATTGAAGTGCACAGGATGCAATATCATTATGAAAATGTTTCCCTGTCAAAACCAGCAGTCAGCGACCTTTAAAGTCGGCTAAAAGCAAAATTAATAATGTTCTTGATTGGTGCCTGTCTGCTGAATGTCACCCATTTTTTGTTCTCATCACATTTCACTACTTGATTTAACCTTTATATTTTGACCTTAAAAGTATTCATTGTTCGGCTATGTTGTATACGAACCCCCAGTAGCCAGAAAAAGAGATAAGGCAGAAATGGCCCAGTGCTTTAGTGAGCAGTATACAATAGCATGGGGGTGTTTAGGCATCCGAGTATATGTCAACCCAGTACCCAAGTCTCAATAAGGGCAGTTGTACGGCACAAAGAGTTCAATATTCCAAGGTTGCCATATAAATCATTCGAGACATCCACTGCATTGCGGTAAGGCCGTCCATGCACCGCGTTTGCGCGGAGGTTTTATATTTTTGTTTGCTCACTGTTATGATTGTAGATTTAACAGAGCAGGAACCAGCGGCAATATGAAGCGAAATATGACCATGCGGGCGTACTGCAATGCACGGTCACAAGCACAGTTCAAAGGGAAGGTGGTTACCGTTCTCCCAGGCTCGCCTCTCATTCCAGGATACCCCGGCGTTCCCGCTTCTCCCTGTTTGACAACAAACAATATCCAAATTCACATTCAGGATTTTTGTCCTGTTTTTTTTTTATATCGGCACTCGCCGCCACATGTCTGCGCATGTATAACAATGGTAGGGCAGCGTTTGAAAGTGTTTTTTTCACTTTCGCTATCAAAATGCAAATTGTGCTTGTTTTATATCCACATCCTTTCATGTTTTTTCCTTGTGAGCCCAGTTTGTAATTGAGAAGGACTGCATTTGCAGCATGCTGAAATAAATGTCATAACGCCTTTGTGAGCAATACAACATTGGCAGAGCTTTCTATTCTCACGGAAATAGCATTGCATAAACAAATGTCACGAAATATAATACGCAGGCCATTTACATGGTAAATACAGCTCAGCGCTGAAAAACAAAAATGACGTTAACATTTATTCAGTTGTAGTTCTTTGCCTACCTTGTTATGTTGCACTTACAAATATTTTTTGGGCTTCATGAAACACTTTGGAAACAGTATTTTTATTTAAGGTAATTTTTTTGCTTGAAGACTTCACGAGCGTGCTGGCGTGTAGACAGTTCCATGGAGACAGCTCAACCGATTTACATAGTCATTTATGACGTGAAAGTTTGCCAAGTAAAAAAATATATATATCTCTCTCAAAGTCTTAAAAATATATATTTTTTTCTGACAAAAAATTTGAATAGTTTCAATGTATCTTCATCATAATCTGAAATATTTAAACGTAATTGTCCCACATTTTTTAAAGGGCTTTATAGATTTGCTTTGGGATATGCAGAATGGCTTTGGTGCCATTCGGTCAACTCCAGTTATTGGGCGCTGAATGATGAGTGGGTGTGCGGGTGTGTATGTGTTGGGGGGTGGCGATTTGGCAGGGGGTAACGCTGACGTGCGTGTGCAGGCGCGATAAGTGATTAGTAGCCACAAATCAAAGTGGCCAGGTGGAGAAAAATAATTCGTTGGGGGGCGCGCGGAGGGTGGCTGCCCCAGTGAGAGATTGCACTCTCATAGGCCTCCCTTGCCGTGAGTCACCGCGGCGGCGGGATCGCGGTGGTACTGCACAAAGCACTTAAATTGCCGGCCCCCACAGAAGAACCTCCCGGTTTCAACCTCGACCACAGCAATGGCTGCATTTGCGTCGCATCGAAAAACATCCGCACGCGTGCAGCCCTCTCAGACGTGCAGTCCGTCCGCTGAGGACGATGACCTCTCTTGCATCGGGGGTCCGGTGATCCTTCGACATTTTGTCACGGTTGCTACCTTTGGTTCCTGTGAGTTCGAATGCGACTTAGCGAGACGGACGTTTGAACGACATGCGCATCCTTCCACTGAGATCACACACGCACAGTGGGCTGAGGGTAATTCCTGAGTTCTATCTTCTATGGTCGACACAGTAACCACCACTTCTTCAAGATGCCGTCTCTCAAGTAGCTGAGTAGCTTGAGCCAAGCCTGCGGCGCCATTGCTGCCTGTACTGATACTTTCCCGTGAATCTACAGAAATTGCACATCTTCTCAAATTTGAGTGAAGTTATATTCTTAAAGTGCAAAGGCTGACCTCCTTTACTTATTTTTGTTATTATTGTTAGTTTTAGCAGAGTGAAGCAAATCCTGCTGAGTTGCCAGAAAAATATTGGCATAGAGCGATTGCAACCATCTACGACACGGAGAGAAAGTGGCCCACGGTGCCTGCTGCGCTCACCAATCTCAACCACGCCGGGCTCGATCACAAACCTCGGCACGGACAAAAACACATTCCTGCGGAGGGAGCTGGTAGGAACGTTGGGTTGCTCGGTCAATGGCCAGGGTCAATGGCCAGGGTCAACGGCGGCGTGGTGTATTCCGCAAATATGCCCGACTGTGAGGGTGGGCACAAGCCAGCGTGAGTAGGTTAAACGTTGAGTTTTATAAGGGCACCACGGGGTGACCAGCCCCTCCCCTCCCCACCCAGCCCTACCCCTCCCATCCCCCACCCAGCCCCACCCTCCCCACCCTTCCCACCCAGCCCCTCCCCACCCTACCCACCCAGCCCCACCCTCCCCACCCATCCCCTCCCTCCCCACCCAGCCCCTCCCCACCCTCCCCTCTCCACCCAGCCCCACCCCTCCCATTTTTGTATACACGACGGACGGACGGACACAATAATCCCCTGTGGACTGGTGTAACCAGGAGGTTCCTACCAGTATTAACGTTGCTGATCAACTCCACCGCCGTGTGAAACGTCACAAAGTGGGCTCACGAGGGGGGAATGGCGCACGACTGCCCAAATGTAAATGCCCCCCCCGCCCGCACCCCGCCGCGTGCCTACAAAACGTCGCGTAAACGCGTAAGGTCGGCAATTTATACTTCAATATACTGTTTCTCCGACGTGAACTTGCGGTCGTTGACTCTGCGATCGCCCTCTGATGCAATGTGACGCTCCATTTAGTGCAGAAGCTAAGGGGGTTAATTGTTAAACTGAAGAAAATAAAATGATATATTTGCCCACGGCATCGTGTGGACTGCTGTTGTTTGGCATTCACGGAATGTGCTCAAGTAGCGGTGGTAGGAAATTGGTGCCACTGAAGTCCCATGCAGTCAACGCCAATTATTTTCACTCAACTGCTTCTCACTTGTGTAACCCCGAATGCAAACAACCTCCTCCTCTCACAGCATCAACCGCACATGTGGGTCTGTGCACACAAAATGTGTTGACAATATAAATGGCTACCGTGTAGACCAGACGCGATGTGAGACTAATTAAATGCATGAGCTCGCTTCCTTTCCTCCTCCGACATCTGTGACAAAGAGCTTGATAGCTCATCGGATTCCTCCAGTATAAATATGCTGATTCTGACATCTACGTATGGACAACGATATCAAATATATTATTCTCACAAAGTTATCAAAAGACTGGTAAACATGTTAAGCTGACGTTTCTGCTCATGGTTATTGCTCTAAAGAAGTGCCATTGCCCCGAGAATGCTTATTGTTTGTGTGACATTATAAAGTGGTGGGTTTCTTTCATTGTAACAGGTATTTTAATACTGAGTGTCTCGACCACAATTAACAGAGCCACTGAGCTGTTATTTGAAGCCACAAAACCAAATGCTGTTATTCTGTAAAGATTTCACGTCACTGAGAAATGCAGTCCACCAGAATGGGCCACTGCCCACGGTGGTCGATGTTGACACAGCGAGATACAATCGAGGGCCGGGGATAAGGTTCTATGAGCAATAGCAGCTCTGACGGCTCCTACTTTATCTTGACTATTTATACATCAGTTACCAGCAGATTACAACCAATCATGGCAAGAGCTGCTTGGGCCCAACAGCATTTTATCCACAAGACAATAGTTTGATCTCGATGACACGGGTGACCTTCTTTTGCTCTCCATAAATGTTAACGTTGTCGTCAGGTGCCTGAAGTAATAACTTTGGGGAAAATAAAAATAATTATAATAATGATAATCTCACCTTAAGTCCATTGAGGCCTGATAAACCATTCTGTCCATCTTCTCCTGGGTAGCCCTAGCAAGAATTCAACAACGAGTTATTGCAATATACACCTACAGAGCAAGATTGTCAGCAACAACAACAACAACACCATACAGCAAATGTTAGAACACATTGAGATATATAAAACCATCTCAAGTTGTGTGCTCGAAATAGGTCTATGGCTCAGGATCCCCCATCTCATCTGTTGGCAGTTTCCCCACACCGCCTCTTGTCACTGCTATCTATTACACATTCAACGGTGTATATCGCTGGCCGCTTGGCATTTGTGGGGCGTATGGGTCCTGCGCTCAGCAACTGCAATTCATGGAGAGAGAAAAAAAAATCCTCAACACCACGCTCAATCCTCGGAATCTTGAGCCATATCGAGAAAAGGAGAGGCGAGGTGGCACCCCCATTGCCTTCCTCAGCAATGTTTTTTTGTTTAAGTGATACCATTACTGGCTGCAATACGTCATATAGTATAATAAAAGGGAAATTTTAGAATATGTTTGTCTGTTCAAAATGTTTAACGTACCTCCCGACATGCAACAAACTTGAAATTTGCCATGTGGGTACTTTCCAGACTGTACACCATGCAAAAAATATTAAAATACACTTGTGTTTTTTTGGGGGGGGGGGAGGATCTCAATAATGCATATTTTTTGCACAGCAAGTGAGCTGTGACGTCACATCTGTCATGTCACCCGCGCATGCGGAAGCGTAACTCAGTGTGCCTGCTGACGTCACGCATCCCTCCCCCAACCCTCCGCGGGTAAAGTGCCATACAAATGTGTTGCAGGTCTAAGGCGTTCTTCGCGCAGCATTGCTTTATTATTACAGTCGTTTACTGCTGTACGCACCCTGAAAGTTGTGTGTGTCTGCAGCAAACGCGCGCGTGTTTGTGTGTGTAGTGGTTAGCGCGCTGCGCTACGAACCCGGCGACCCGAGTTCGATTCCCGCTCACGGCCTCCCCTAGGTCGAATTAGCCTCAAACGAGTAACTGGTGTGGTGTGTGAACATCGCCACTGGGGAGACAAAGATGGCTGGGCGTGGTGAATCCAAGTCCCGGGCGAAGCCAGGTACTAAAGCTGGTATAGTATATGCGGAACATGTAAAGGCCATGTCACCTGCGTCACTAACAAGCTCATTTGATGTGCTGTAGACGAAATGGGCCAGTATACGATGATATGCCATACTTGCACTTTTCAGAACACCAGATATAAATACTGGCACTTTTCACAAGGGTTCCTAATCATATGCTGCGATGTATCTACAGAGGGGACAGGGCATTTAGCATGGGCTGAAAGCTGCTTGCGGGGAATTCACTAATGTAATCCAGTTTCATAGGAGATGGCTTGTAAAACACCATGCAGGTGTCATCTTCGACATCCAGAACTATAAGTGTTCTCAGTGGACGTGGCATTGAACACGATCCGTTTCCATCGCTCACTATCTTGTGCTCGCCTCAGTGCATCCACCGCAGTCATCCAAAGCATCACTCTCGCACCTTCTACCCAACCCATATTCTGCCACCCTCTCCTGAATTTTCCATAAATCATCCTCTCCATCATATCTTTCTTTAGATGATGGCCTCTTGCTCCGTGTAGGTGTAAGAACGTGCAAATGATGGATGTACAAGACAACTTGCTCACCTTTGACCCTGGGAGACCTGTGAGGCCTGGACTGCCCTTTGAACCGGGTTCCCCCTGCACAGCAGAGGTAGCAGACAGCACTAAATTGCTTCACTGAAATAATAGCTTCTGGATTAATATCACCTTTGAGTATAAATAATCATGTAGACTTTACACTATTTATAAGATGACATGTTATATCATTAGTCCGAAAGGTCAATCGGGAGGTGGGCTAAATAATATAACTGTCGTGGCCAGAGATAAACAGAAGTACATTTATGTGTGTGTAGAACGAATGGAAGTATATTTTATTAGCATATGTGTAATACCCATAATGCTCCACAACAGTGCAGAATGAAGGCAGTGATGATGCCAATCATTTTCTGGCAACTCAATAGTATTTGTTTTACAAGCTTCAGTCTGGTAAAAACAATAACAATAATACACTTTTTTCCCCAGGAAAATGCCAATTATTTTACTAGGAAGGCCTTACAGAGCCTCAAGACTTTTTTACAGTTGACCCAAAGGTCTAGCAGGTAGAGAGTTTGCTTGCTGATACAAATTCTGCTGGATTTCACGAATCGAGAAGGCCAGTTAGCTGAAGGGTGATCAAATGCAACTTTTTTTCGCGGCGTGATGAACAGAAGTATGCTTATGTAGATCTGACCATCTTCATCATTGAGCCGATGGTGACGTTACGTAAAGCTTAACAATCTATCGCAGAGGTCATCTGTTATGGTATTTCGTCCTTTGACAAAAACACGACGTGAGCACAAATCCTGCACCATTTAACGCGATTTGGCCAGGTGCAATCAATCAACACCACCGCCGTTCTGTACGAAAGAGGAAGAGCTTGAGGCATGAACAATCGTATGCTAACGTGACACTCCAGGCGTTGCAAAGTTTTCGATTCTCACCGACATTTAATTAAGGAGCTTAATGGTGCTCAAAAGACAAAACTCGCTGAGGTGCACTGCCCACTAGGCATGAATTATAAACATCCTCTTAAGTCGCTGGATCCTCTACATAGGAGATGGCACTCCAGCATGATTTGCAGCATAATTAAAATTGACTCTTTTTAACATGACGTGTTTGCCGGAATATATGACGGAACCTCCCTTTTTCACATTCACTTATTGCTAACCGTATTACAAACATTGGGTGCAGCGGGTTGTTATCAGTGGTCAGTGTACTGTGCAGTGCTGTGAACCTGGAGCAACCACAGTTCGATTCCTAGGCCACAGCTGAGATTAGTGGCAAGTGACATCACGAACTGGTCTTGGCTGCCTCTTCACCAACCTGCACTGACCAGGGTGGTGAGTTATGGTCGAAAAATCCATTCACAAAGGGGTTGCAATTGATCATTATTAAGAATATCTGTGGCGATTGGGTGAATGCGATTTCATAAAAAAAAAGATTTGGAAATAATGTTCTGAGAATTATATAAATAAGCAGGGTAGACAGGGCAACTTTAATGATGATGATCGAATCCATCACGGAGCAAATGATGTGCATACTGCTGAACGAATACATTCTAAGGCCGCACTCATTACACACAAAGTGCTTGCCACGAATGAACCACAATACCTCGCTGATCTCGTCAAGGAGCATGAACCATCAGGTGAACTCTGGTCATCCTCGCAGCGGTGGCTTTTGGCAAGCCATCAAACAAAGACGGTCACCGCATCGCACACTTTCAGATGCACTTCTGCGGCCACCTGGAATGCTCTTCCTTCCAATATTCGGAAGCCAGCGGGGCAATGCACTTTTACATAATCTATATTGAAAACTCATCTTTTTTTTTACTGATTTTTGTGTTAAGTTTGTCCTTTCCATCGCACCTTCGATTAGCACGTTTGGCTACGTACGGTGCGAAAGAAGTTCAACGTACATTCATACATACATACGTATGTACGTTCGCAGTTGTGCATTATAGCTCCGCGGGTGTGCTCTCGGATTGTATTGGACATGATGCTCGACATCGCTCAGAACAACTTGTGCAACAACCCGAAAGCGCACGAGAGAGCTAATAACATGCAGACATACAGATAACATACAGACAGACAGATAACAGACAGACAGACCACATACACACACACAGATAACAGACAGACAGATAACAGACATACAGACAGATCACATACAGACAGACAGATAACAGACAGACAGACAGATCACAGACATACAGATAACATACAGACAGACAGATAACAGACAGACAGATAACAGACATACAGACAGATAATATACAGACAGACAGATAATATACAGACAGACACACCTTCCTCCCTGGTGGGCCTCCTACTCCAGGCTCACCCACTGGCCCCTGCACACCCTGTCAGAACGCCCAACGATTATCTCAAAAGAAGCACCGAGAGGCAATCAATCAGCAGAATCCATTCTGATAAAAGGAAAAGCAAACAGTATCTACAGAAGCAGAGGCGGCAGTATTCCAATTGCGCATCCCGAGATAACATTTAGAAACGTCGATGTTAAGCTGCTTAACGAGAACTTCTTGCTCAAATAATTACGTAAAATTACATAAACAAATATATTGTAGTCTTGATGCTCTTGCCATGAATTCATCATAACGTTTGCAGTGTTGTGAGACACGGTCCAATTGAAATGTTTTTTGCAAGTTGTACATAACCACACATACGGCACAATCTACGACTGTGGCCAAAGTCATATATACATAGCACGTAAAAATGTGCCATATATACATGTCATAAGTCTGTACATAGCATGTACAGACGTTTCGTACACTTAACGGCCTTGGGAGAAAAAACGCATTTGCAGGTATGCCACTGGAGAACATTCCTTAAAGTCCGGTTTTCATGTCCAATGGCATCTTTCGGCTTTCACTCCTCAAAACAATTGAGATCTCGTTCATGCATTGCTCAACATAATGCACGGGACATTCCAGGCTCACGACAGCAGCCGTCAAAAGTGAAATGCAAAGGCGAAAGCCCTGCAATTGCTTACTCTCACCACTGCTGGCGGGAAGGGGCTTCCATGTTAGTGGAGGGCCAGAGCCCCCCCCACCCCGCTACTCCCCCCCACTAAAAGGTGTTTTGCCTACTCTTCCAAGCTGGTCAGACGTCTTAGAAGAGGTGGGAGTCCCCACGCTTTACCCCACCGCGCACAAACTGCCGGTCAACGAAATGTCACAGCAGCCATGAATGAAGTTCCTACGAATGATGAATTGCACCGTCCACCTTAATGATGGCAACATTCAAAACACGCTTCTCATTCTAAACATTAACCTCTGCTGCCTTCAAGTTTATTTTTCCTATGAATAATTCTCAACCTTACGATTTGCCACTGCCATCCGCAAAGCTTACACTTAAGACATAACTGTATCCAACCTATAAGACCGTACTTTTAACACTATTTTTAACGTGAGCTATTACAAATCACAGTGCCTCTTCAAGCATGGCGGGTAGCAGTTCAAGAGTGTAAACACATGAACGAATATTAATTCATCTTCGGTCTGCCAGAAACTTTGTCTGTGACAGTTTAGCCAACAGGGAATCATCCTCATGGCTCAGCACTTG
This sequence comes from Lampetra fluviatilis, assembly GCF_964198595.1. NCBI lineage: Eukaryota > Metazoa > Chordata > Hyperoartia > Petromyzontiformes > Petromyzontidae > Lampetra > Lampetra fluviatilis. The sequence continues at coordinate 1,298,258 of NC_136288.1, forward strand.
GCTTACACGACCCCGGTAGCATGCAAGGAACTGAGTTATTTATTTTTAGATACGATTATGCAATTTTTTACAGAATCACCAAGCAAAGTTGAGTTCCCACAATCTATCTCATTGATTCATCATTCCCCCATTTGCCACCGGCTGGGCCCTTTAGCCGTGTCATAAAAAAAATTGACTTTGCGTTGTCAGTTAATTATAACGTATCGTAAACATGACTGCAGATTATGCCCTAAGCGATGATGCGGGAATGCGGTGTAATGCTTAGGGATGTGGTTGCTGCCTTACCCTGTGTCCTTTGAGTCCAGCTGCCCCAGGGAGCCCGGGTCCCCCTCGACTGCCCTGGAATGTAAAGGTGCATTTTTATGAAAAAATAAGTTGAGACCTCCAAATCCCTTATACCACTCGCAAAACGTAAACTGTCTTCGCCGCCAGGAAATACACTTTTCAAGCAATAGGTTTAAACACATGTCAATCAAAGCCCCGTTAAATGTCACCTTGGAAGCACTCTCGCCTCCGTTGCAGAAATCTCCTTTAGGAGGAAGGTGACGGTATTTTAACATCACTCGAGAATATTTCAAATCTGCATGGAGGGTCTTGAAATGACAGGTTTTAAAATTAAAATTTTCATTATAAAAAAACAGACTAATGAGCGCTGTTACTCGCTTCACAATTTGATTTTGCAACGAACGGAGCGACGGCGGGTCACAGAAATATTCACTTCATGGGAATTTGTCGCAGCCACGTCCTGCGGATTTTGACCGATGGCCCACGAATATGATTGCTGTGAAGGCTTTCACGTCAGTTAACCATAGGGGTGAGAGTCCTCGAGTTCCCCTCTTGTGTGAAACGAGGCACGTTCGTGTAAACCCACACCTGTGCTGCCACACAAGCCCCCCCCCCCCGACGCGCAGGTGTGGGCGGCCGGGCGCGGGGGGGGGCATGCCGTGGCGGGTGGGGTTTGCTCTGTGGGTCTGGGTGGCCTCTGCGACAGCACCATCTTGATCATTATTAGAGAATATTTAACGACCGAATGGGCTGCAACACAAATAATTAGTGTCTTGAATGCCACCGTGTGGGTTTTGCAAGGTTCGGTAAGCATAAGAGTTCACAGATGAGTAGACATTTTTTTTTATTATGTAAGGCATTGCTGCAAATTGATTCAACATTGCTATAACGTAGATTGTACATTTGTTAGCCATATACATATGACCACGGCGATTATGACGTGAAGGAGCCTTACCGGGTCTCCCTTTTCTCCTTCTCTTCCCGAAATCCCTCGAATCCCAAGGGGACCCTGACACGAGAGGAAACCCACACTTAGAGTAGAAATGAGAAGCCCACACGCTCATCGTTAACACTTGGTCATTAACTCATTTCTTTAGAACTGCTTTTTGTGTTTAGTGTTTTGTCCTTCCCCCGCACCTCTGATTAGCACGGTTGGCTACACATGGTGTGAAATAAATTCAACATACATAACAGAAAAATGCATGAACTCGTATAAGCTCAGCACCAAATAAATATAAAACTGGATCGATACACATCTAACGATAAGTGTTTTTAAGCACCTATCAATAGGTGTAAACATTTCCCATTAAATATGGCTTGTATATTGGAAGCTGGCTATAAACACATTTCCCATATAAGTAACACGTGCTTACATTGCACTGGTGGAGGAAAAGTGAAGAGAAACTTCTGATAAAAGCACACTTGGTCTTGTTTTCAAGCAGTGTGCGTGTATCTGGATTTTGCCAATACAAGTTACATCATAGAATGTTTTATTATTAAGTAAATGCCCTTTTTATGATATATGAATGTATAAAACACACTAACGGTAGTAACTGACTGATAAAATGTTATCATCGCTGAGACATGTGCTTAAATTGGAAAAGGTAAGAACTTCTATCCATTTTGGAGTCCCCTCTTGATGAAACTGTTAATATTAATTCTTCCAATACCTGGTACTCCAAATCATGTGGGAGCGTGTTTCATTTTATATATTACAAAGGATTTGAAACTGACACTTCCAAAGGCAAGTTATATAAATACTTATAACTTAGTATTTTACATAACAGTCCCAGCTAACCTTCAGTGTAGCTTATGAAACCATAATCTGCAATGCACTTTTCAATCATCAGTACCAGGTACACATTATGTAAGTTGGTAATAAATGGGTATACGAACTAACGCCACAACAATGACACCTAATTTAATCACAACTTCATAAATTAAACGCAACATTTCCTCATTCGGCCAGAAAAAACGTGCCACATATTTTTAGCAACAGTGTGAATGCAATTCCAAACAAAAAAACTTACCTGGCCTAGAATGATACATATTTTCATATTAATATTTATAATTAAATACGGGAATTGGAGTTGGCACTTTCCAAAGCAAATGTAATTAAACAACACGGAGCTGTTGGAGATGAGAACAAGACTTTCATTGGCACCTGGGGCCCTTGAGGTCCTGTTGCCCCTGGGAAACCAGGCTCTCCACGTATGCCCTGTCATTTTGAAGATGACAAATAAACAAAGTGTAATTACATTTCAATTAAATAGTCGATGTGTGAATAAAAACAATCATAAATCCCAACCCCTGAAAAATGAGTTCAATTTGATACAGTGCATTAGAAGCCATGTGCAGGTTAAAGACGAAATTAAAATGTAAGAAAAGTAAGTGGCTTTTAATGCATGCATGTATGTTGAACTTCCTTTGCACCGTACATAGGCAATCGTATTAATCGGAAGTTTTGGGCAGGATATATTTCGCTGGAAGAGATCATGCAGGCCAAATGTCAAGAAGAGGCATGCAGTGGCAGCCAAGGTTCGGAGAATGGAACGCATTCGAGGGGACCTCCACTGAGGAGACAGAGCAATGAAGTCGGCTCACGTCACCGTACGAGGTGGATAACCGACAGTTGAATTTTGGGTCAGATTGCCATGCGAGTAAAATGCCAATGTGTCATACCACCCTCATGCACCCGACACAGCCAAATAACTGACAATGTAAATAGTCAGGTGGAGGACGGTGTACGACACACATTGGCATGCACCTCACACAATCTGACTAAAAAATGAATTATGAATCGGATCAGTCGTGAAAGTCTACGTGTTGAATTGACAAAGCGGATCGTTACATCGCAGAATCGTAAAATGATCACAGCGGCTCGGTAGGCCTTCATCCAGCAGTGGATTGATCATGGCCGATTATGATGATGAAGATGATGAATCCAAGACCTTGGTACATGCAGTGCCGTGGAATGGCCTTTGTTGCACTCGAGAAGCTACAGCTGCTCTCAAGCAGCCTTGCAGGTGCGCGAGCCGTGTTTGGAGTGATGGATTTGTCACAAAGGGGAACATTTCATTGCGTACCACTACAGGAATTAAACCCAACGTCAGTACCGAATTAGTCAGCTTTTACGCAACAATCTCTTTAATAGCGGTTCATGTAGGGTGCTAAATCATTTTCCCTTCATGAAAAATACTAAATGCTTTACTCACACGTGAGAGTGCTATGAAAATAAGTCTAGTTTGTTTTGCGAAATGTGTTAATGTTTAAAATGGAAAATTTTTGGTCGCTTTCCCGCAACATTATTCCAATTTGCAATTGCCAAAGCGAAAAGCGACAAATTGTTTGTTGCGAACTTTCGCAAAGCAGCGCATAACAACATGTTAGAGAATGAACTGTGGAAGATGATATCCCAGAACGACATCTCAGAGGCATTAAGTGACCTCTTATCCACAAAAAATATCAAATAAAAAGTCTATTTTATATAGACTGTGTTTCACTTTTGGAACTTGAAATGTTTCCAAATTATGTGAAAACTTAATTTGACTTTATGGGAATTTTCTTTCACGGCAGTCATTGGTGACTATATTGAGAATACTTAGGAACCTGGTTGACCGCGGGTAGCTGCGTGGATTTGAACCCTGATTCTAAGCAGTGGCTGATCTTTGAACCACTGGACCACCTCTTGTGGGCATGCGTATGGTTTTATGTGTAACATTGTTTTCAGATTTTACAAAACATTAGGAATATATAAATATGATACAATGCTATAAATTGGATTCAGTTGAGAACATTTTAATATATGAACTATATTTACATACATTAATCAACCAAATCAGCTCCTAAAACAAATACAAATATAATGTGGATAAATGTGATCCCAATCCATAATTACTTTTAATACATACCTTGATTTAAAATTCACGCTTTATATATAAATATATTTTAAAATATTCAAAAAACCCTACATATTTTACAGCATTTATTTTTCCTGTTACATGAGCAAACGAGCTTCCGGTGTGCAGGAACACCTTTAAGGGCCATGTGTATTTAATCACCAACTTCATCATAACATGAAATGTGTTGTGTCCGTCTTCTTGGTTCTTTCGGTAAAGTCACGTAGAAGGGAAGTAATAAAATAATAAAAATAAAACATAAAACAATTCTCACGACGTTTCGGCTACAACGCAAGCAGCCGTCTTCAGGTGAAGAATGAGACACTGCCAAGCTAGGAGCTTATATATAAGCTGAGTTGGAGGTGGAAGAAGAAGAGAGCCTTAACAAAAGAATGTGCATATCAAGAGGAATTTAGCATATTCATGGGAAATGCGTAGGAGGTGGGCGGGGGGGTTTCAAAGTCATATTATGCCCATGCATTATGCAGGATCAGCAGCACCAAAGGGAGGGGGGGTTGCATTAACAAAGGGAGGGCATGTTAATAGTACGTAGAAGCAATGAAACATGTGAAAAGTGGCTTTTTACTGGTGCCACCTGCTGTAAAGAGCTACCGGAACAATTAGATCATGGGCCTAAAGCATGAATTTCACTTGCCAGTACCTGAGGTGGCTTAATCTCAGTGGTTCCAATTTCTCTATGTGGACAAATAAAAGTGCATTATGGGTGATAAACATGAAATGTACAGGTTGTCAAGTAATTTTGAGCCAAAAAAACTAATAAAGTTGTGCTATCTGACATGGTATAGATATCTGCTATGGCCCATGGACAAAATTACATACATTACCACCATTGAAACGTATGTGTATATATATAACAACACATTCCAGGTTTTAAAAAATGACTCAAGTCATGAAAAACAGCCTCTTGGACTCAAAATGCACGATGGCAAAAACAAACTGCCAACACATCCAGGTTACAAATGAACAAAATCTCCTGCGCAGCATGAGTTTAAAATCCACTGCACGTGTTTATGTTTCAGTCACAACACAAGCGGTAAGAGGGTACACACGTGTACGTGCAGCAATACGGAGGGGGAGTCTCCAGTGGAATTCACTCTTATAATAGTGGCCCACTGGGCTGGTCCATTAATCACACCTCTGTAGCATAAAGCATCGGTGTCACGAACAAACACCAACCTGGAGCTTTGCCAACAGCTGCTATGAGGATGTCATGTACACCAATCTTCGAGAATGACATTTGTCAGCTTCTAACTGTATGAACGGAGACCTATCTGAATTTGCCTCGTTTAATCAGATGTCAGATGCTAAGCAGGTTCGAGCTTGGTTATTACTTGAAAGAGTGGCAAGACTGGGGCTTCCGAGGTGTAGTAGGTGTGGAACGAGGTGGCTCAGAGGAGATGACATTGTTGAGTCGTACTCACAAGCGTGCGTGAGTTTGTATAACACCAACTCAGATGCCATCCTGTAGAGGATGAGTAATATCGCGCTACAACTGGGCATCGATAGAGATGCAGATACTTATTTTATTATGCATAGCCGCGAAGTTACTGAGGATTACTCCCTGAGCGCTCCTGTGGATTTCTAAACTCAAAACTCCACAGCCAACCAGCACGTAGGAAGTGACTTTGTGACCGCCCCACGTGACCCACTCTGACCTCTGTCACCACATGTGCCACTGGCGGGGAATTGATAACATGATGGGCATTAGTGACGTCATCATCATCATTGCCTGCGCCATGCTGCACGTCGTATCTATGGGGATTCCTACCTTTGGTAGGCAGAATGTCGGGGTGCCTACAATATTTCAAGGGGCCCGAATGATTGAGCAAAAAATAATCATTTATTACAATTTTTTGGTGATTGATTGACTTTATCAACTTGTGGTCCCAGATACAATTCGTGCATAGACTGAGAGGCACAGGGCAGAACTAAATCTAATAACGCCTTGTTTGCACACTTTTCTGGTCTTGATACCCAATTAGTCTTTCCTGTGTATATAATTGACATTAATAGTTTTATGCAATACAGTATTGGTTTTCTGGCTCATTGTGATAGCGTACAAGTATGTTACGCAATAATTTGCTTTGTTCATCGTTGAATGTTGTGTGCTGTTTATATGAACACTGGCACTGCAATGAAGCGCCAACACAATCCATGTTACGCAAAGGAATTCAGAAATGCTGGCTTATTTTTTTTTATATCCCAAATTATAAAGCTGTCACCCATCTGCTGCACAATGTGAAAGATGTGACACTGCACGTGTCTGTGTCATAATATGCCAATAGTTTAATGAAGTAATTCATTTTAAATTTAAATAAAAAAACGCACAACTTCTTTATTATCAAACTCTGATAGCACACACACACACTCGAATAGGCTACCTTGTGTCAATGTAATAACTTGGCTTTTCTGTGTGGAGAGGCACACAGAAAAGAGAGAAAGTGTGTTGCTTATACTGCATTATACACACATTGAATTGATAAGGCAGACCTCGAGACAGATGATTGAGACGTTATGAGAAAAAGTTTGAAAAGTAGCCATAACACAAACAACTGCATGATATACACTCACATATGATATAGTTGTTCCCCGCTGATGCTTATTTTTTATCCAAGTAAAGCCAGCCAGGATTTACGATGACTATTGCTGACTGTGCTCTGCGTATGCAATTTATAATTTATGCATTACTATTGATTTATGCGACACGCTTAATAAATCAAAATCGAGATCAAGATGTCACCATTGCTAAAGCCATGGATGCCATCACGTAGCCAAATAAATTAATTATCTTCTATTAATAAATACTACATATAATGAACAACAGTTACAAAGTTAAGCTCGTGTTTGGCGACATGCTTTGAAGGCAAATATCGATTCACCTTGATTGGTGGCAATGAATTGTCACAATATACAGTAGCAATTCTATTTACAGATCGATAATCATCTTTTTTTGTGGTGTATGTAGGATCTCCCGTAGTTCCAGGGATTGTATTAACTAATTACATCCGGCGCATGCTTCACACATTATTTTTATAATGTGCGTGATTCAAAGCATACTCCATGTGTGTAAGAATCAAATGGCCCTACTTCACAGCTGAAGAAAGGCAGCCTTAGAGACACAGAAGATTCGAAGCGCTATTGCCCAAAATATAGCCCTTTTTATATAGCTTTCCGCTCTAGGGCTCTGTGTTGTTGACAAATGAATTGAGTTCTTATTATTGTGCTTGTCCACCACCGCCAAAGCAATATTACAAATATCTACGGGACCCTTTTTGCCAGTGTCAAGATGATATAAAGGCTTGCCCTTTCTGGCATAAATACAAGTATTAACATCTTAACACCTGTATTTATTTATCAATAGTAGCATTTTTTTTGTCTGATGCTCTACAGATACTGTCAACGACGTTCTACATTTAAAAGTCACCACCACCACGACACGCAAGCCTGGCCTACATGCAGCGGCCTTCATGCAAGCGCTCGAACGCCACTCCATGCGCATCAGCGCCGTTTGTATCTTGTGTTTGTCTCTCGTGCGCCGGGCGCGGTGAGGCGCTGGCGGTGTGTGGCTCCCTGCACGGCGCACTCACCGCCTTGCCATCGGCACCGGGGTCTCCTCTCTCGCCCTTGTGCCCCTTGTGCCCCTGTCATGCAATGACACAGACACCCGGGCTCCAGCAGGGCACACTTCAGCAGCGAATCAATCAGCAGCAAGTGCTTCCAACGAAAGCTTAACGTCTCATGTGACAGCTACAGCGAGTCTCTCTCTCTCGTCTTTTTCTGCTGTTGAAAAATAGAGGCATTTTTTTCGGTGGTTTCTCATTTTGATAGGGGTGCCACTATGCTATGCTCAGGTAAGAGTGGATTGGACTGTGGTGAGAATGAAGACGTTAGGTTTGGAATAAAAAAGCAGCGTTATTCATTGCAGGAAGACTCTCTCTCTGCAAACACAAAATAATGTGGGCGTGTGTAATGTATTCATTTTTTGAAAGACCGAGCCTTCGTCATTTATTTATTTTACTTAGTGCCCCGGCTGCACTTCAACACTTATGTGTTGTTTAAAAAAAGACACTCAAGGGGGTGACATTCTTTTTCACGAAATAATTGTGTACGTCATTTAAAAATAAACTCAAATCCCACACGAGTCCGATAGGAATTGTGAAAAATATTGTACGGATATTGATTTTCTTTAAGATACTAATGTACGTTGAGTCAATTACTTTTTCAAGTACAGGTAGATATGTTCCGCGTTTATTTTATGGTATGAAACACTGCTGGTAAAAATGCTGGGGAATGATGATATGAAATAGTAATGAAAATATTTACGTTCGACATTTATTTTCAACTCCTTCGTTTTTTTAGTCAATTCACAATACAATGCTTTTTTAAAACGTATACAGTATCTAAATGCGACCACATCTCAAGATGCTGTACAGAAACATTTATCCTACATAGACTGGGCACAGTCAGTTTAACACGTAAGCTTTCGCGACCAATATCCATAAGAAGTTTTATTACATTAGATTGCGTAAATATAAATGTGTCTTTAAACCCGCCACCACCCGACAGCCAATTAGTAAGGTTTGTCACGTAAACAAAACATGCCAATTAGCACACCAGTGTGTTAGAGAGTAAACCCACAACATTTACAATTCAAGTACGACGTGTCGCCGGTAATTGCAGTCAGTTATAGGCAGAAGAAAAATAAGGAAGGTCTTAAGGCTGGACATGGACAGGGGTTGGGGAGCTGATGGCGTGGATGTTTGGAGGAAGTGAGTTCCACACCTCAGGGGCAGCAGAGGAAATTATCGACCTGCCACTGATCAAAGATTGACTGTGGGCTTCGACAGAAAGCCTTGGTCACTGGAGCAGAGAGTGCATGGAGGGGAGGAGAGTGAGATAAGAGGACAGAGGGGGTAGGTGCAGAGGCCAGTCCATAGAAGATCTTGAAGACATTGAGTTCAATGTAACAAATTGATCCCAGGATTGGATTGTAGTTGAGAACTCTTCTTCTTTTGTAGGCTTTCTCAGCTGTGCTTTATAACGGTTGTGCCTTCGAGAAAATCTATTTAGTCCAGTTTGTGAATACGTTACGGAGCGAAGCGTCGGATAGCATGCCAGACAATGCACGGCACAACCCAAAGAAATCCACTAGAGCTCCTCCGCGATTTACAATAAGCGTGCAGCAATCCATAGCATCCCTAGATAACTTTCACAATTCATGCTTCTTTTTTTGTTACGTAAAAACTTTTTAACGTTGTCTCACGTGCACAGGCAATCACCTTGAAGCCTCGCATGCCATACGGACCAGGACTCCCTGCCGGACATTGACACGGTTCAGGAAGTGTTCCCACCAATGCCTGGATTTCCTTGCACTGTCGTGGAGATAGGGTTCAGGTCACTGACTGCTGGCACACATTCACGTATTGCTTTTCTGATCACATTAAGAAGTAAAACAAAACAACAGCCATCACCAAACCCACACTGACCAGCGTGGTTGAAGTATGATAAACAAAACCCAAATGACTGACACAGAAATGGATTTACAAAGGTTGTTATTATATTTGTGTACACAACAATCTGATATGCTGTTTGCATGAAAGTTAAATGATCACATTTTTACCATATTATTCCAGGAGTCACGTTCACAATGGTAGCTGCAAATTCCTCACGCATCAGCCTATTGTGGGAAATGTGGCTGGTTTCGATTCAACAAGGTCACACTTCACTGCATGGCTCTATCTGCAGTTAATGCACAGTTAATTTGGGTTATGTGGAGTGACAATGAAGGATAACACTATACAATCAACACGGGGATAAATCCAATTCGCTTAGAAAGTCGATGTCATTTCATTATTTTCTACAGAGGTTTGAAGCTGCCATTTTGTTGCCATTCCTTTATAAAGAGAATACAAGTTTGTTGAAAATGTAATTGAATAATAAAACGTGAGTTGGAGTTTCATAATAACCCCACCTTCGGTAAAAATGCGGCAAAAATATAAATCGGTACAAGTAATGAAAAGAGCTCACCCGTTCATCTTTCTGTGTGAGGGAGAAAGAAAACAAACACAAACATGCTGTGTTTGTTATTTTGTTGAAATACCATCTAAAAAAAGCATAAGGTACAAGAAAAACCCATGGATGTAAGCTTTGTTTATGCAATGTTGCACAACCTGAGCCAACTTGAACCTGCATCACCTGTATTTTAAAGTTGACATTTTGAAAGCCACAAACATATGTAAAAATATAAACTTTTAATGATTGCTGCTTACATCATGCAAATTTAAAGTGCCAAGGGAATTATAAATTCAATACAAAATAATACTCACAACACCTCCAATCTCACAAGCGGTTTCTCTTTTGCTTTGTCCAGGGTCGCAATATATTCTTATTTTCTGGATTACAACCTAGATTAAAAATATTTCATAAAGAACCTTGTAAATTTATGATCACAGAGAAATTTGGCAACAACATTCACCGTTTTTTTCAAATCTTATGAGTTGTAAATGATGCTTTGCTGCGTGACTCACCGGCGCTGTCGCTTCCTGCTGTGAATATTTAGCAATTTGGGTTTTTCCGTTGATAAAAATTGAAATTATATTATCCAAAATTTTATAGTCCACTTCTTCATCATCGATTACCAAAGTTGCAGATGTTTCTGTCACAACAATTCTAAGTTGATGCCACTTCTCATCGAACAATTTCTGGAAAGAAATAAAACCCCAAAATGCAATTGGAATTAAGTACGGTACGTATACACGAAACACATTAAGCTATTCTAAATACATTAGTTTTAAAAAAGTGTGGTGAAGTATGGTCAAATAACCTCTTCAAGCAGAGGTTTGACAACAGGGCTGTACATGTAGAGTACACACAGAAGCCTCCAGTTGCATTGTCAGAGCTTTTCTAAATTGGAAGGTCATATATTTACAATGTCAACTTGAGAATATTCGTCATGGATTAACCCAACATAAATAAAGTGTATGTATTGTGTTTAACGCCCCCAACACTTTGGAGTGCCTTTACTTTACAACTACGGTTCCACCTTAAAGCACGACTCGGGCAATAAAAACCAGAGTTCCATAACTTAAATGGCTCCAATTGTATCAATCCTGCACTGAATCACACAACTACTAAAAGTACTGCACTTGCTGTAATACTAATCTTTTTAACTACAAAGATCTGGAACTATTGTTGGTGTGGAGGCTGATTTATTACAGCAGCAAATGGTAAATAACTTCAATCAATTAGGTGGGATAGTTTTTCATCCGAAGCACGCTGTAAATTCTAGCATTTGCCAAACTCAATTTCTTCAGGTTTGCATTATTTGTCCATCAGCATTCACATGCAAGACACAGCAACGAGATGTCTGACAATCACTTGATGACGCTGGTTTTAACTACTGGCGAACCGTCGTACCAAATTATTAAATGATACCGTAGTGGTGGTGCATCGTGTACAGCTCGTCGAGATGACCATCAACAGGCTAAAAATGACTGCATCACCGACATGTGAGAGCCGGGGTACTATGTGACCGCTGGGGGTAGCACCATGAGGTTCAAATGTTGCTGATCGCTGTCCAGCACACGGTTGTTCGTGTGGCAACTGTATTGGTTGGGTGTGTCAGGTGGGGGAGGGTTTACAGCACACATTTTGATTTACGTGATTTGCCCCACAAACAAATTATGCATAACCACTTTCTTTCAAATCATGATTGAAAACAAACCACAGTGTGGACACAGCAATGGTGACTGGAGTTTGGAAAGTGCTGCTGCAAACGCAAATCGTGCGTTTGCGCCTTGATTAATACTGGCGAAACCCTATTACCCACAACTCCCGTTTCCCATGTTTCATGAACAGCAGTGGGGATGTGTGGGTACGTCCACCTCGTCCAAGACGTCTGGATCAGCGTGGAAGAGTAGACCAAATACCCTCGAGAGACGCACTCTAGAGCTCCCTCTAGTGGAGGCCCCTCTGCTAGCAGTAGTACGAGCAGGCAAGCAATAGTTTATTATCCTCAACCTTATCCGAATCGATTCGAATTTTACGTGTAAAGAGCACCTTCACTCAAGGCGCTTAATCAGGAAATTACGCACTGTGGTTGACAGGGGCATGCTACAAGAATTGAGGAATGAGTAGCCGCGATAGACTGGTACTTGGGGATCACGAAAAGGTAGGGGAGGGACGGGAAGGAGTGGAGGGGCGAGGGGAGAGGGAAGAGGAAGACAATGAATGGCCAGGTCACTTTTGAAAAAAGAGGCTATTTAGCTCAGAGGGCCTTACCTGGTAAAAAGAGAGGAACGGATGGAGGTTAAGGCAGGGCACTGCTTCATCTACAGGGCAAGTTTATTCTAGTGGAGGGGTTCGGGGAGCAGTGCCGGATTATCCTAGTCGCAAAAGTAGCTACATATGTAGTAGCTACGGGCCCCACACTTTCAAGGGCCCCGTGCTAAATGCTTTCAAGCTATCAATTCCTGTTCAGCGACTCTGCACTTGCTCTATTACTATCGTACTATACTGCCTTCAACTTTTATGAACGACTGGGTGTTTAAGGTTAGCAATTTGTCGTATTATCTGGCTGTATAGCAAATAAAAAATACAATTACTTTACTATGCAAGTTAAACATTTGTTGTAATATTTACGTATTTTTTTTAATTTAGGGCCCCTTCATAACATATCCTACAAACCCCGCACTACTTTAATCCGGCACTGGCGGCGAGAGAGAAGGACGGATAATATAATAATCTATTTTTAATTTGACCAGGTAAGGCCCACTGATCTACATGGCTCTTAGCTCAAATATGACGGGATCGGCATCGTTCGTCCCCCGCATCGCCGCGACTCCATCACCTGCACGAGGGGGCCCACGAACTCCACGCTCTGCGCGGTGCGCAGGAGGCTCGTGGCGGCGAAGCGCACCGAGCGGCCCTCGCCGTCCATCGTGACGGCCGCCTGCAGCGCACCGTCGTGCGCCACGATGCGCCACAGGTCCCAGCGGCGCCGCGCCACGTCGCGGGGCATGCGGAACGTCGCCACGAAGACGTAGGACGGCGGCAGCCCCTCAGGAAACACCCCCCTGCACGCGCGGCGTTGTGGAGGGGGGGACGTCCTCACAATGAGGGTCTTCGCGGTGGCAAGGAGATGTGAATGATGATAGAGGGGGGGTTTATTGGGTTAGATCGCGTAAAATATATAAATGTGTCGTTAAACCCACCACCACCTGACACAGCCAATAAGTAAGGTTTGTAAAGTAAACAGAAGGTGCCATTTCGTTACTAGTGTAGGGCTGTTACAGAGAGCCCGTTATGCATGGCAGCCTATGGTAAACAAGCACAGTGGGCGGGGCTACGTCAGTGCACGGGCAGGTGCCCTCTACGACGTCCGCGCTTCGGACGTTACGATCCCCCGGGGCCCCACCCCTCAGGGAGGGGGGTGTATAAAAGGGGAATGTATCGGGAGGCTCGGGAGTGATGTTTAGCTAAAGAAGAGGAGGAGGAAGACGTCTGAGATAGAGCCCTGGACTCCCCCTGGTACGCCGTCCTTATCAGGACCGCGCAGGCTCGAGCCAGTGGCGTGGTACCAGAGCCAGAGCCAATGCTGGTCTGGACTCTGGGTACCGGGCCCGACTGACCAGTGTCGGGCCAAGATAGCCTCCCCTAGCCCATTAGTGGAGGACTCAGAGGCAGGCTAAGGTTAGCCTAGAGGTGTGTCCTCAGATAGACGGGTGAGGGGGCCGATACCCCCTCAATTGTGTATGTCACAAAGTTGGTATTCAAATAAACAAGTGTGCCTCCAACTCCGGTGTCAACGAGTCGTAAGCGTTACTACATCTGGCGTCAGAAGTGAAACAAAGTACGAACATGGATACACGCCGGACGACTCGAGTCGGAGTACCAGGGGCGGAGGACACCGCTGCAGTTGGAGGGCCCGAGATGGCTGAAGATGCCATCGAGCAGCCGGGGCTGGGTGCATCCACGCCACAGCAGCTGGAGGAAGGGGAGCCGTCGACGGAGGGGCTGAGGCAGGCGCACGCGAAGCTGGCCGAGCTGCTGTACGCCGCAGCCGCCATGCTCGACAACATCACGCGGCTGGGGGCTGCGGGACCGCCACGAGGCGACAGCAGCCAACGACCACAGCGCCTTCCCGCCATTTCAACGGAGCAACATTTTGAAACTCCCGCCATCGCCGCAGCTGCTGTTGAGGGCGTGGCCGCTCTAAGCATCGCGTCCAACGGCGGGAGTACAGTGCCTGCCGCGTCACCACGGGTGCGACCGGCGATGCCATCGCTGCTTCGGGCCGACGCTGAGTCGAGTGAGGGAGACGAGGGAGCGCGATCGTCCTCTGCAGCCGCTGCCTTACATCAGCGACTGCCGCCGCTCAAAGAATTTGTGGGCGAGGAGGGCGACTGGGGCGGCTTCCAGCGGCGCTTCCTCGCTCACCAGGAGATGGCACAGTGGACAGACGCCGAGGCTCTCCGAGCACTGCCAGCACTCCTCGACAGCGACGCCCTCGCCACACTAACATCGGCAACGAAGGAGAGGCGTTCCACGCTGCGGAAGGCGATGCAAGTGCTGTCCGCTGTGTATGGGCCACCATCGGACTGTCGTCAACTCTTTTACGATCGCCAGCGGGGGACGAAGGAGTCGCCCCTGGCGTACCGTACAAGCCTCCTGGCGCTGGCAAAGGAAGCCTTTCCACGAATGGACGACGAGGGGATCGACGCCATGGTGACAGAAAAGATACTTTTGCTGGCGGACGACTTAGACATCGTCATTGTCGCACAGGACGATGCAGAAATGTGCTCCCTCCAAGTGGCCCGTCTCCTCCACGCAAACCTGTCCTCTCAACGACGGAAGGCCAGCAAGGCGGCGAGCGGGCGCGCCGTCGCTGCGGCCACCCTCCCGGCGGAAGAGGTTTGCGCCATCAACCATCGACGGCAGCACGGAGCGGGAGCGCGGGAGGACCGGGCCGGTTCAAGCCGTCTACAACGTCCATCGTCGCCACCAGCGCTTCCACGCTGTTATAACTGCGGCATCCGGGGCCACGTCGCCTCGGGGTGCCGCTCTCCTCGGCAGCGCGGGACGACACCTCAACGGGACGCCGGCCCTCGTCACAAGCTCCACCATCATAATCCGGCGAGTCGCGGCACCCCTCATGTTTGGCCCACGCACACGCCCGTCACACACTCGAACACCGCAGCGAAGGGGGGGCAAATATCGCGTACCATGGCACCAACACGCACCGCTCTGGGTACTCACATTGAACCCAGCCAGTGGTCCGTGTTGGCCCATCGGGTTGTAGCCGCGTCATCGGGGTCGTCGGCCGTTGTGGGTCACATCGATGGGGTCGAGGTGCGCATCCTGGTCGATACAGGGGCATCGGCGACCATTATTTCGGAGTTGATTTATAACATTCTCCCTGCCCAGAGCCGTCCTTTGATGCCTGTTAATGTACCATTCTTTGCTGCTAACGGGGGTTCACTTGGCATCATCGGACAAATTCGAGCCCAGATTTGTGTCGGGGATATTAAATTATCTGGGCCGATTTTTGTTTCCTCCTCGCTGGCGGTTCCGTGCCTGCTGGGGACGGATTTCCTGGCCAAAATGCCGATTAGGATATTAATCGACCAGGGATGCATTGAGCTCCCATCGGGCCGGCGCATTGCGTTTCTGCCATCCCCCGCTACGAGCCGGACGGCGTTCGCGACGGTGCCGGCGTTCGTAGATAGAACGGTGCGCGTTCCTCCGGGGGCGCAAATGTTAATTCCTTTGAAACTTCGGCGGCCCTTCGCTAAGGGCATTGGGGCTCAAGGGGTTCTGCTGGGACCGTCTAGGGCCGGGGTCAGTGGACCTAATTTACTCCCGGCCCAGACCATAGTGAGAGGGGAAGGAGAACCCTTCATCGCGGTCCTCAATGTGGGCTCGCAGACGGTGGTGGTCCCACAGGGGACCGTGCTTGCTCACGCAACGCCGGTGCCCTGTGAGGAACCCGTCGCGAGTCATGTCGGCGCTGTCCCTGCACCGCGACCACATTCGGACAGCGATGAAGGGTGGCTCGAGGCGCTTTGCGCGGGATCGACGGACCTGTCAAATTTAGAGCGCCAACGTCTTAAGACACTACTGAGGGAATTTTCCGACGTTTTCAGTCGGGATAAATACGATTTGGGCTGCACTCATCTGCTGCGTCACCATATTGATACGGGTGACAGCGCGCCAATACGCCAGAATCCTTTTCGGTTGAGTCCCGCCGAAAAGGACCATGTCAAATCGGCTGTTGATGACATGCTAGCCGCCGACATCATTTCTCCCTCCAACAGCCCTTGGGGAGCGCCGATCGTCCTGGTTAAGAAGCAGGACGGTTCGTTGCGGTTTTGCGTTGACTTTCGGCGCCTTAATAAAATTACGGTTGCCGACGCATACCCGCTCCCACGGATGGACGAATCGCTTGACGCCTTGGCGGGAGCGCGATTCTTCTCCACATTGGACTTACTTTCGGGATTCTGGCAGCTTCCTCTGGACGATGATTCAAAGCCTAAAACTGCTTTCCGTACTCCGCACGGCCTGTTTCAATTCAACCGGTTGCCGATGGGCTTACACTCAGCGCCGGCAACTTTCCAGCGGTTGATGGAATTGGTTTTGGCTGGATTGCAATGGGAATCGTGCCTGATTTATTTGGATGACGTCATTGTCTTTGGCAAAACTTTTGAGGAACATCTCCAGAGGTTGCGGGCAGTTTTCCTAAAGATGCGGGCTGCTAATTTGAAATTTAAGCCCCAAAAATGCCATTTGTTACGCGAGTCGGTGCGTTATTTGGGGCACATCGTGGGGCGCTCAGGTATTTCTACCGATCCCGCCAAAACGCAGTGTGTTAGCTCCTGGCCGACTCCCACCTCAGTGGGAGAGGTTAGGAGTTTTATTGGGTTTGCGTCGTATTATAGACGCTTCGTCGCTAATTTTGCGACTATCGCCAAACCCCTACATGCTTTGACATCTAAAGGGGTTCGGTTCTGCTGGGGTCAGGAGGAGGAAGCTGCTTTTTGCTCCCTTCGGGACGCTTTGGTAAACGCTCCTCCCCTGATTTACCCTGATTTTTCGAAACCGTTCTTGCTCGACACCGATGCGAGCAACACGGGTATTGGGGGTGTGCTCTCCCAGGTGGTTGACGGCGTGGAACGTGTGGTTGCGTACGGCAGTCGGGTGTTGTCTCCAGCGGAGCAACGGTATTGTGTCACCCGTAGGGAACTGTTGGCAATTGTCCATTTCGTCCAACAGTATCGCCCATATCTGTACGGTCGGCATTTCACCGTCCGCACAGATCATGCGGCACTGCAGTACGCCCTGAGGGTTCAACAGCCATCGGGACAATTGTCCCGATGGTTGGAGGTCCTCCAGGATTACGATTTCCAAACCACATACCGTAAGGGCATTCGCCACACCAACGCGGACGCTCTGTCACGCTTGCCAACCACCTCCGAGTGTGCATGCCTCCTGGGGTCTGGACGTTGCAGGCCTCCAGGGGACACATCGGTACCTGTCTTGGCGGCCGCCAACGACGACGATGCAATGGTTCCTAATTCGATCGAACAACAGGGCAAAGATTCCCTGTTGGGGTTGCCCGTCATTGAATGGGGGCGCCTCCAGATGGAGGATGTCTCCCTCCTCGGGTGGCGACGTCGCGTTGGCGGTGCGGCGGGGGGAAAAAGAGGTGCTTCCGACGCATGGGAAATGTGCCAAGGTCTGCTAATGCATTGGGACGGGAAGTCACGTCGACATCGGCTGGTTGTCCCTACTGGGTTGCGGGGTAGGGTGGTATGGGCCGCTCATGAGCGCCTCCTACACCTGGGGACCCAAAAGACTCTCGCCTTGCTGCAACTTGATTTTTACTGGCCTGGCATGACGAGGGATGTTGGGGATTTGTTGGGATCGTGCCCTCAATGTGCACAACGCAAACCGCCGGCACGGGAGTCTAACCCGCCCTTGCAATCGATCAAAGTGTCCAGGATAAACGAGCTGGTCGCTCTGGACATTTTGGGACCATTCCCCGCCACCCCCAGAGGGAATAGATATTTGTTGACGGGTGTCGAGTATTTTACACGCTGGCCTATGGCCTGGCCTCTGGCCAACCAGTCAGCAGCAGCCATCGTGGAGGCCTTTGTTCAGGGTTATGTCCTGGACAAAGGTGCTCCGGAGAGGCTGCTGACCGACCAGGGCAGAAATTTTTCCGGTAAACTACTCAGACAAGTCTGCGATCTCCTGGGCACAAAGAAAATTCGGACCTCCCCATATCACCCACAAACTGACGGGATGGTCGAACGTTTGCATCGCACCATCTCGTCCATGTTATCACAACAAGTTTCGGACTCGCAAACGGATTGGGACCTACAAATTCAGGGGGTCTTGGCGGCGTACCGGATGGCACCCCATGCGGCTACGGGGTTTTCTCCCTTTTACCTCATGTACGGCCGAGAACCAGACCCGCCTGTTCGTGCCCAGTTGCGGATCCCTGTGCCGCAGGGAAAAACTAATCTGGCTGACCACGTTAAATTTAATCTGGACAAATTGACTGAGGCACGGGATGCTGCAATGCAAAACTCTGACCTCCGTCAGAAGGCAAATGAGCGCCTCAGATTGAGTCGAGCGCACATGCTGCAGTGGAAGCCGGGGGACAAGGCATGGTTGCACTGCCCCCAGGTGCCACTGGCAACCTCCTCTAAACTGGTGCGGCCGTGGCGGGGCCCTGTGGAAGTGGTGGAGGTGTTACGTCCGCAGTGTGTGCGCATCAAGTGGGGGAAGCGGCGATGGTTCGTGCACCCCTCCAGATTAAAACCCTTCGCTGCGGTACACAACCCCACTTCACACGCGCGTGGCCAAACATGTGGGGGGTCGGCCGACTTGCTGGGTCCGTCTCCGTCGCTCTCACCTAATGCCTTGCCGGCTGTGCCACCTTCAGGAGCATCAGGAGTGACGGGCTCACGCCCGATCACCCCTCCTGCGGATGCCGAGGGTCACGCGGAGTCAGAGGAATGCTCACCTCAAGACGGACAGTCGCCACCTGATGGTCCGCCACGCGGGGTTACCCCGTGTGAGGGGCCCGCTGCAAGGACGCGCGCTAAAATGCGCAAACTGTTGTGAGGCCGGAAAATGTGTACATAGCTGTTGTGTTTATTGGGTGTTGTGTGGATGGTGTGTTTCCCGCTCCTCGGATGTACATATGTTGGGTTCACCGTTTGTTGTGTGTGCGGGGTGGGTTCCCTGCTGGTTGTATATAAGCTGTTTTTTTACGGAATTCGTATTTATTCGGGGGGGTGCGACGGGTTGTTTCTCATCTTGTTGTTGTGTCTTGTTCTGGTTCCTGTTATGGTTCAAAAAATAGTGAGGCACACGTGAGGGGGTGAAGGCACCTTTATTGTCAAATTTTTGTATGTTGGCAGCCGGGACGGCTGCATGCTATGTGGGGGGGAGTGATGTAGGGCTGTTACAGAGAGCCCGTTATGCATGGCAGCCTATGGTAAACAAGCACAGTGGGCGGGGCTACGTCAGTGCACGGGCAGGTGCCCTCTACGACGTCCGCGCTTCGGACGTTACGATCCCCCGGGGCCCCACCCCTCAGGGAGGGGGGTGTATAAAATGGGAATGTATCGGGAGGCTCGGGAGTGATGTTTAGCTAAAGAAGAGGAGGAGGAAGACGTCTGAGATAGAGCCCTGGACTCCCCCTGGTACGCCGTCCTTATCAGGACCGCGCAGGCTCGAGCCAGTGGCGTGGTACCAGAGCCAGAGCCAATGCTGGTCTGGACTCTGGGTACCGGGCCCGACTGACCAGTGTCGGGCCAAGATATCCTCCCCTAGCCCATTAGTGGAGGACTCAGAGGCAGGCTAAGGTTAGCCTAGAGGTGTGTCCTCAGATAGACGGGTGAGGGGGCCGATACCCCCTCAATTGTGTATGTCACAAAGTTGGTATTCAAATAAACAAGTGTGCCTCCAACTCCGGTGTCAACGAGTCGTAAGCGTTACTACACTAGTACAGCACATCGGTGTGTTGGAGAGCAAATCCCCAACATTAACAATTACTTAAATCCACAACATTTACAATTACTCAGATTTGATTTGAAGCTTTCGTGACTGCAGGAATTACTCTTTGGTTATTTCGGTAAAGTCACGTAGAAAGAAAATAAGTTAAATAATAGAATACGACGTTTCGATTGCAACACAAACAGTCGTCATCAGGGATAACTAAATTTGTTGTCTCTTTCTGCTTGTGTGTCTGTCCGTGTGTCTCTGTGTTGTCTCTCTCTCTCTCTCTGCTTGTGTGTCTGTCTTTGTGTCTCCATGTCTGTGTTTGTCTCTCTCAAATTTAGTTCTACCTGATGACGACTGCTTGTGTTGCAATTGAAACATCGTATTCTATTATTTAATTTATTTTCTTTCTACGTGACTTTACCGAAATAACCAAAGAGTAATTACTCAAATCCACAACATTTACAATTACTCAGATTCTAAATGTTGTGGAATTTCTCACTAACACTCCGGTGTGCTGTACTGGTATAATGAATTATCATGTTCTGTTTACGTGACGAACCCTTGTGGCAGGTTTAACGACACATTTATATTCACACGATCTAACACAAAAACCTATATTATGGATGATATTAGTCGCGAAAGCCTACGTGTTAAACTGAGACGTCAACTCCCTTGCCTTGGTATGCAGGAGAGTTAGTGGGTCCGATTCTGACCCTGACGCCTGCTGTATATTTAGAGTTTGCCTGTCTCTTTCTCTCCCCGTGGTCGCGTGGATTTTTCTCCGGATCTTCCAGTTTTCCATCCACATTTAGAACAAACAATGACGCGTTTGGAGTATTTGGCTGCTATAAACTTCCACGTGATACACCACTTTGTTGAGCTGTCACTTGTGGCCAGGCCTTTCCCGGTAAAAAAAAAAATAACTTTAAGTAGTTTAGTTTAGTCATCATCGTCACCATCGTTAGGATCATTATCATCGTAACCACCAAGCTTGCCCGGAGAGGCTTTGTATCGGGATGTTTCCAATACAAAGCGTCAGACTCATCGTTTTATGATTGGAACACCATTGCCATCATAAACATGCACGTGTAATTATTTAACGTTGAGGAAAATAGGCATTGCATGCTCATAACTTTTTTCCCTGCCTAAATCAAGTAGAGCTCATTGATTCTAGATTTGAAGCTTTCGTGACTGCAAGGAATCATATTCTTAGGTTTCTTCGGTAAAGTCACGTAGGTAAAACATCAAAATTAATGAAAATAAAATAAAATAAAACAAAAGTCACGACGTTTCGGAGGCAACACAAGTCTCCGTCATCAGGTGGGACCGTCACAGCCAGATTAGCTGCATCAAGTGAGGCAATGATTCAAGATGTAATCCCTTATAAGCAAGTTGGAGGGGGGAGGAGAGGGGGAGCTCATCAGAATGTGGTAGCCAATGAATGGAACGTATCGGGAGGGAGGGGGGCGGGAGGGGGAGGGGGGGGCGGGGCCAAAAAAATGGACGACGGCTTGGACGCGGTTGCTGCACACGCCAACACAATGGACAGAGAGGGGGAGGGGAGGTCTGATACACATGATAGAACAAAGGAACGAAAATGCCCATGTTTATACCAATGCTGGCTGAACAATGAAGAGAGTACTGTTAAAAAATAACTGGGGATGTTAACACTCGGTAAAGTAAAGTAAAATAGTGCCTGTCAGATAAGATGGTCCAAAAAAGTGTAATTAAGTCTTTTTTGCGTGGTTGATAACATCTTTCCAATGATTACTAAGTTTGTACCCATCATCACGGTTGAAATTATGTCTGTGTTTGTATATTTGTATGGCTTCGTGTACAAACCTTTGATGGTAGCCGGGAGGTTTGCAGAGAACCTTGGTCTCGGAAAAGACAATTTCATGAGAGCCCACCGAGTTGTAGCAATGATCGGCAACGGCAGAAGAATCAGTTCTGCCGTGTTTCAGATCTGACTTGTGCTCGCGGACACGATCAGAAACATGACGTTTCGTTTCTCCAATGTAGCAATCACCACAAATGCAACTCAATTTGTAGACTCCAGGATACTGTAAGTCAGGAACAACATCCTTCACAGATGGAATCAGATCACGGATTTTATGCACTGTACTGAATCGGACTTGGATCTTATGTTTGTTTAGAATTTTGGAGATCTTTTTGGTCACGCCTGCTATGTATGGTAACGTGATGGTTTTGGTCGGAGTTTCATGTGGCTGTTTCTGTGTGGTGGGAGAGACAGCTTGGCGGAAGTACGGTCAGAGTATCCGTTCATCCTGAGGGCCAGATGTACATGTCTTAATTCACCGGTCAGGTGGTGTTTGTCAGAAATGCCATGGGCTCTGTGGTATAGCGTTTTGATGAGAGAATTCTTTTGAAATGGGTGGTGGTGGGAATCCGGTTTCAAGTAGGAATCTGTGTGGGTGGCTTTCCTGTAGACAGAATGTCCCAAGGATCCGTCAGGCCTCCTCTCAAACAGAATATCCAAGAATGGTAGTTTACCGTCTTTCTCCACTTCCATGGTGAATCTGATGGATGGGTGTCTAGAATTGATGTGGTCCAAGAACTGGTTCAATGCTGAGAGGCCATGTGGCCAGATGACGAAAGTGTCATCCACATACCTCTTCCACAGGGAAGGACGCAGGGTGGATGTCTGGATGGCGTCTGATTCAAACTTTTCCATGAACATGTTGGCTATAACTGGTAACAAAGGGGAGCCCATAGGGGTACCCTCATTCTGTTTGTAGAAGGTGCCATTCCAGGTAAAATAGGTGTTGGTGAGGCAATGCCTAACCAGCGCAGGTGCATCAGAATTCAATCCATGTTGGACTAAGTCCTCAATTATTGTTAGGGTGTCCGGTACTGGGACTTTGGTAAACAAAGATACTACATCAAAGCTGACGAGGATGTCATCAGGAGATAGTACCATGTCCTTAACCATAGAGACTAATTGGGTTGAGTTGAGTACTGCCGAAGAGGTCTTGCCTGTGAAAGGGAGCAGAGTATCTGATAGAAAACGAGCTAGTTTGTACGTAGGAGAGTTTATCGTCGACACAATGGGTCGTAGCGGGGTGCCTTCCTTATGGATTTTGGGAAGACCATAGAGTCTGGGAGGTCTTGCCGCCTCTGAGGGCATAGGACACATCCATGTGGATGTAGCAAGAGCTGAAATAGCTATTATTCTTAAGAATGCTAAGAAACCCACTAGTAACATCAGCAAAAACGAACGCTCTGAACTCGCGGACCTAAAAAAGAGAGATGATATAGTAATCCTCTCGGCAGGCAAGGGCAATGCCACGGTCATCATGGATAAAGATTCATACAACAACAAAATCCTGGACCTTCTTAATGATGGGAGTTACTCCAAAATTAAAAACGATCCCACTAAAAGCCTAACGACGAAAACCAACAGTATCATCACGAGTTCGACTTCCCTAATCGAACCAAGCAAACGTCCCTTTCTAAAACCATCGGCGGCAAGACCTCCCAGACTCTATGGTCTTCCCAAAATCCATAAGGAAGGCACCCCGCTATGACCCATTGTGTCGACGATAAACTCTCCTACGTACAAACTAGCCCGTTTTATATCAGATA
Organism: Lampetra fluviatilis; assembly: GCF_964198595.1. Taxonomy (NCBI): domain Eukaryota; kingdom Metazoa; phylum Chordata; class Hyperoartia; order Petromyzontiformes; family Petromyzontidae; genus Lampetra; species Lampetra fluviatilis. Next base: position 1,322,083 of record NC_136288.1, read on the forward strand.
CTCTGCTCCCTTTCACAGGCAAGACCTCTTCGGCAGTACTCAACTCAACCCAATTAGTATCTATGGTTAAGGACATGGTACTATCTCCTGATGACATCCTCGTCAGCTTTGATGTAGTATCTTTGTTTACCAAAGTCCCAGTACCGGACACCCTAACAATAATTGAGGACTTAGTCCAACATGGATTGAATTCTGATGCACCTGCGCTGGTTAGGCATTGCCTCACCAACACCTATTTTACCTGGAATGGCACCTTCTACAAACAGAATGAGGGTACCCCTATGGGCTCCCCTTTGTCACCAGTTATAGCCAACATGTTCATGGAAAAGTTTGAATCAGACGCCATCCAGACATCCACCCTGCGTCCTTCCCTGTGGAAGAGGTATGTGGATGACACTTTCGTCATCTGGCCGCATGGCCTCCCAGCATTGAACCACTTCTTGGACCACATCAATTCTAGACACCCATCCATCAGATTCACCATGGAAGTGGAGAAAGACGGTAAACTACCATTCTTGGATATTCTGTTTGAGAGGAGGCCTGACGGATCCTTGGGACATTCTGTCTACAGGAAAGCCACCCACACAGATTCCTACTTGAAACCGGATTCCCACCACCACCCATCTCAAAAGAATTCTCTCATCAAAACGCTATACCACAGAGCCCATGGCATTTCTGACAAACACCACCTGACCGGTGAATTAAGACATGTACATCGGGCCCTCAGGATGAACGGATACTCTGACCGTACTATCCGCCAAGCTGTCTCTCCCACCACACAGAAACAGCCACATGAAACTCCGACCAAAACCATCATGTTACCATACATAGCAGGCGTGACCAAAAATATCTCCAAAATTCTAAACAAACATAAGATCCAAGTCCGATTCAGTACAGTGCATAAAATCCGTGATCTGATTCCATCTGTGAAGGATGTTGTTCCTGACTTACAGTATCCTGGAGTCTACAAATTGAGTTGCATTTGTGGTGATTGCTACATTGGAGAAACGAAACGTCATGTTTCTGATCGTGTCCGCGAGCACAAGTCAGATCTGAAACACGGCAGAACTGATTCTTCTGCCGTTGCCGATCATTGCTACAACTCGGTGGGCTCTCATGAAATTGTCTTTTCCGAGACCAAGGTTCTCTGCAAACCTCCCGGCTACCATCAAAGGTTTGTACACGAAGCCATACAAATATACAAACACAGACATAATTTCAACCGTGATGATGGGTACAAACTTAGTAATCATTGGAAAGATGTTATCAACCACGCAAAAAAGACTTAATTACACTTTTTTGGACCATCTTATCTGACAGGCACTATTTTACTTTACTTTACCGAGTGTTAACATCCCCAGTTATTTTTTAACAGTACTCTCTTCATTGTTCAGCCAGCATTGGTATAAACATGGGCATTTTCGTTCCTTTGTTCTATCATGTGTATCAGACCTCCACTCCCCCTCTCTGTCCATTGTGTTGGCGTGTGCAGCAACCGCGTCCAAGCCGTCGTCCATTTTTTTGGCCCCTCCCCCTCCCGCCCCCCTTTCTCCCGATACGTTCCATTCATTGGCTACCACATTCTGATGAGCTCCCCCCCCTCTCCTCCCCCCTCCAACTTGCTTATAAGAGATTACATCTTGAATCATTGCCTCACTTGATGCAGCTAATCTGGCTGTGACGGTCCCACCTGATGACGGAGACTTGTGTTGCCTCCGAAACGTCGTGATTTTTTATTTTATTTTCATTAATTTTGATGTTTTACCTACGTGACTTTACCGAAAAAACCTAAGTATATAGAGCTCATTGATTTTTTTAATAATTCATTTTAGTGGAGCATTGAGCGTAACTCCTTGGTACGAGTGGGATACCTTCAGGGGCCCTGGCTTCCTCCCACCTGTCTTACACTCAATCATGGCATTGGCTAAACATTACAATGCTGGATCTTCCTGAATAAGTCCTGCGAGACTCGATGAGGATAGCCTGGATATTGGGCATTATTACTATTACTATCATCATCAAATATTTTTATTAACGTTATCACCACTCTATCAACATCAATACATTTACTGTCTTGAGCATGTAAATGATATCGCATTAACCCTTTCCTGTTGTGATGACGTACGCGATGACCAACGTGTACACCATCAGTTTTTCTTTCGATTTTGTTCCGATGAAGTATGTGTACGTCATCGGAACGGAACCGGAATAAAAACTTAAATAAAATAACTTTATCGGTACCGCGGCTCCCACAAGGCAATGCGGGAGAGTGTGTGGTACAGTTTAGCACCAGCTATCACAGTGCGGTCGTGTCGCTACAGTTCTCTGCGGTGAGCACAATCTCTGTAAAAACGATGGTGCGATGCTAGGAAAGGGTTAAATTAATTAAAGCAAAAGTAAAATTGCATATAAAAACCGCACAGCGATCGATGTATTCATCTCTTTTGGCCACTTTACTTGGTGCTCTCTGTGATGTCGTCCTGCTGGCTGATGGAGAAGGCAGACTGCGTGGGCAAGGAGCCCAGCACTCGCGCCGTCTTCTTGTGGATCATCATGCCCTCCAGCAGCTCAAAGCCCTTCTCATCGCGGGCTGGCACGGGGATACGCGTCGGGCACACCGTCTCTGCAGCGCAGCGAATTAAAACGTTGCGATGTGGCACGGGCGGTGGGTAGGGTGGCAGCATGATTTAAAAAGGCAGGAACGGGTAATTGGTAGCGTGCTTATGGGGTGGAGGGAGGGGGGTGATTGTGTACAAGGTGGCATCCAGAAACTTGCTGTGGCAGGGGATCGAGTTGCAGGTTTATACCAGGATACGTGGCTCCACACGTGGCTTGTGATCCTTTTCGCTATTCCATCATCAGGCGGCACAACAACGTTGTGTATGTATGGATGTTGAACTTGGACCATATCATAAAGCAATCCAGTTGTTTCCTTCTACGGAGAAGAAATTAGTCAAAGCTACACGAGCTCTCGCCTGAAGCCCTCTCGCGGTTAGCGGACCTCGACATTAGCATTGGGCTCCTGAACGTATTTCCATCGCACGCAAGAATATAATGTACGTGTGGTGAACTTCTTTCGCACCATACGTAGCCAACCGTGCAAATCAGAAGTGCGAATGAAGGACAATAAACTAAACAGAAAAAGCAGTTCTAAAGAAATGAGTTTTCAATCTAGATTTTAAAAGTTCTGCTCTTCCCGTGACTTTGCCAAGACCATTAAGGGTAATGGATGCTAGTCTGAGTTTTCTTATGATATCATAAAAAATATATACTTCAGTTTCCTGGTATTATTGTTACAAGAAAGAAGTTGTGTTATTGATCGGGAAATAGTTCTATTTATTTAAATAAATGTATTTAAGCAACACTTGTAAAAATGAGAAAGTACATCATGAAGCAAAGTAAATTCAATAATTGCAAAAACATGAATTAATGATCACAATAAAAGCGAGGAACACTTCACCCTATGAATGATTGTTGTTTACTGCCATATAGTTTGTACCTGAACCAGCAATATGTTCAGAGCGTCTTGGTATTTTATAATGCATTAGACTTTGAGATGATTCTCCTGTGTATACATCCTCAAATAAAATACTGCATCTACAAAAAAAAAGCAATGCTTATTTGCTACGTAGAAATATATTAAAAACTACCCTGAGAGATGGTGATGGCTTGGAAGGGAAGGGGGCTTCAGCCAGCAGTGGATTAATTATCGCTGATGATGAGGCTCATGGTGTTAACATGTACTCCATTGGGTCAACAAAACGTCACACCATCTTCCTCTGCAATAGGCTACATTTAATAATAACATGATTAGAATCCTGCCACTTTTAATACTGTCGTTACTACACTGACATATCTAGAGTTAATGTAATATAGTTTCTCGACGAAATTATTTTGCATACCTTGAAGAAACTAGTCTCCTTTTATGAAAACAAACCTTTGAGAAATATGCAATTTATTGGGTGAAATATAGATACTAATAGGTTAATGTAATATACTCTTGACATCTGAAATTGCAGTAGTTTCATTTCCATTTCAGGTTTCCTCCCAAGTTAATATGTTGGCCTGTTTAGATTAGTTATCTAATAATTGCTCGCACAGCTACGCTCCAAAACACCACGTAATAATAGTAATAATAGACATAAAAATACACACTGGCCAGAATGGTGAAGTATGTTCGACAACCCTGATGGCTGAAATGGTTTAGGTAGGTCCTCATCCAGCAGCAGATTAAAAAGGAGCTTTACATTTTATTTATAATAAAAAGTTTTTGATCCCAAGTCTAAACCTATATCGCGAAGCAAATATTTTTACCACATAACTGATGACAACGATCTTCACCACCATCATCAGCTTTTGTCTCTCCACTGCTAGATGAAGGCCTCCCAATGCAGTCCCCCCAACGCTCATCGATGTAAGCAATAGCAATTCCATGAACTAAAATGCATTTTTATATTTACTCAGTATAGGCGTCAGCCCTAAAATGGTTTGCTTAAGCCACTGCTGGTGGATGACGACCCCCTCCATAGGAGGGAATTGTGGCCTATGTCTCCCAAGCTGGCCAGATGTCTTTAGTTTGGAGTGCCCACACTCTGGACTCCAGTGGATGCAACCCACTGAGATCACCTGTGGTGAACCCAGTTGTACTTCTAGGTGGACAGGGTGGGGGGGGGAGAGAATGTCTTGGGCACATCGTTTTCCTCTCAGAGACGTGTTTTGTCCAAACTCTTTTATTGATGACTGCGATGTTGCAGTTTTGCTTATTTTTCTTTCCCCCTAATCCATGTGCTTCTCCTTCTGTCAAGTTTAATGTTTTCAGTGCCATCTGTGCATCCATCTCAGCTTTTTTTGCTGAGTATGGCACTTTATAAATATTATATTGATTTATTGACATGTGGAATCAATGGTGGAAATACCATTTTTTTTGCTGCACAAAATCTTAGCCTATTCATGTGATTGGCCAGTCTCCAAATCTCTGTAATTGAGTTCCCTAAGAGCTTTGCATAACTTTAAGGTTCACGTAACCCAAGACAGACACGTTTTTTTTTGCAAGGGGTGATCCTATTGCACTGACTCGACACGTTAAATAAGACCAAGGCGCTGTTTCAATTCTACAAAGAGAAATAGTTTTGCAGAAAACATTATTCTTCACGTGTGTGCAAATTGAGCATAACCAAAACTCAAATGTAGCCTAGCCCATTCCAAACAAACAGGTGCGCATTTTCACAGAAATAACGACGTAATTGCACTAGAACGCCAACATATTTCAAGGTGCATTGAAATTACACGCCTGCAATGTTCCGCAAGAAAATGTTTAAAACGACTGTATTCGTTGCCCTTGCTTACTGTCCAAAGTATCTCTTAATGCTATTTGGCCGTAGTAGCAGCAACCACAAAGAAAGCAACAGTCGGAGGAGAAGGTGTGGAGGGGGGCGAATTAAACACGCGCGGCAAAACGAGCACTTAACGCGAAACACACCGCATCGCGGGGCTATTTGAGCTGCATCAGCAAAAAGGGCAAGCGGTTCGTGCGGCTTGTGTTATTTTCCCAACGTAGGCTCGACAGAAAAACCAGAAGAGGAGAATTAACAATAAAAAAACGCCCTTCTCAAAGCACAAGATTATTTATGGGGAGTTTTTTTGTTCTCTTCACAGAAAAGATAATGCTGAGAGTGGTGATAAATAAGGGGCCATCAAGACGACGATGAATATCAAAAAAAAATTGGTTTGCACAAATCAACCCCATGAATGCGTCCCTTGAATAATGATGCTTGCGAGCGGTGGCACACATCTCTTACTTCAGGGTGCAGGGGTTGGTGGATCGTGCGGATTTGTGAAATGCCCCCAATCCTCTGGACTGAGCGGTGGCAAGGGGGGATGTCAGCAAAGCAAATGACTGCAACAAACTGATCTGTTATCTCAATTACATTGGGCATTTTTCGCAAGGAATTGGCCAGACATCCTTCGGTGATGCTTCGATCATCTGTGGAGCTTTCCTTGACGAGTAAATTACATTGTTATTTCTGTTGATGATTTTCAAAATGACTGTCATTTACCAAAGCTGATATTGATTGACCACCAATCCCTATGAAATTATTTGCTGCGGTTCAGCACAGTCAGGATTACGGAGTCCCAGGCGACGCTTAGGCGACAACATTTTTTTAAGCGAAGTTACGTTACGTAGATTATTTCGAGGAGTGTTGGCCCAGTGGTTAATGCAGGTCGCGATGAAACCCGGTGCGTCTGAGTTCAAATCTCACCCAGGGCTAACATCAGTGAGGAGCGATATCACAACCGGTCTTGAGCACCCTCCTCCCTTTTACCAACCCACAATGGCGATCTTGGTGAAGTATGGTCAAATGCCATAGTTCTATTGCACCCCCCTGCCTTCCCCTGTCATGTAATGGGGCACAAGTAATTGACTGTAAACCCCCACGTGAAAAATCCAGCTGGGTGACAAAGGGATTGGTGGACAGTGGTGAAGGAGCCGATTTACTTGATTTTAATTGTAAAAATGTAAGGATTCTGATTATGAATACAGACATTTCACTCTTTAAAATAGCGAGTACATTACAAATTTAATGTATCACGTGACGTTAAAATAACTAAGCACGAATGCGAAGAGTTTCATTTTACATGATAGCTGTTGTAAATTATGAATTAATGCAATATTAATATCTTGCAAATTGACACAACTGTGAGTGGATTTTAATGAATCCACCTCAGTAATCCGCCAATGGCCTCCTCTCCTCCACTGCTAACGTGAGCGCACGGCGAGACTGACGCTTCAACCCCCTCTCGCGTCCAGCAAACTGCTCCCGGACTCACCCTCGCAAATCTTCTGCTTCAGCACCTCCTTGATCTTGAAGATGGAGTCGTAGTCTTGCACCGAGAAGACGTAGGTGGAGGGCGGGTGATTGGCGATGTTCCTCAGCTCTTGCTCCTCGGCTGCCGAACCCACGCCGACGGCAAAGAGAGTGATCTTGCTCGCCCGGGCCTCCTGCGCGGGCACCGTGACGTTGTCCTGCGACTTGCCGTCCGTCACGACGATCGCCGTCTTGGCTACGTCGGACCCGCGCCGCGCCGACGAGGCGAACACCTCGTCCATGGCGAACTTGATGGCCTTGCCCGTGTGCGTGTTGCCGCCCAGGTAGCCTATGGAGCGGATCTCCGAGACGACACGATCGGCGGAGGCGCGGTCGCTGAAGGACACCTCCAGCTTTGGCGAGTCGCTGTACTGCACGACGGAGACCTGCGTGTACCTGGGCCCCACCTCGAAGCTGTTGGTGATGTTGACGAGCCAGTCCTTGACCGTGTGGAAGCTGGACACCCCCACGCTCCACGAGCCGTCCAGTATGAAGACGAGGTCGTGAGGAACCGTGCTGCAGCCTGGGGAATAAACAAGGAAAACTCGATTTTGCAAAATCAAATGCGGTCAAAGTTGCGCGTCTTCCAACAATGCGCCAGATGCCCATGAACGGTGCAGGCATTGGCCATCGCATGGATTGAAGTGTGATTTCAAAAGCAATAACCATCTAAGTATACGCTTCAATTACTCTTCATGTACGAACGTCCCTTTACTGATTTTCCAAGTTTGCACCGTGTAATTATGCCATAAGTATAGTCATATGCCATCAATTCTATGCAATTATATATACAGTTTTTATATATATATAACTGGTGATACCAACTTTTATGCTTAGTTCATGTTGAATTAGTTGGTGTACCGTTGGCCTACATATTCATACACGAGTAGATTTGGGTTGAAATGATAAAATGACAGATAAACTCGGTAGCCGACCTTGCGAGGCACAGCTTTACACACAAAACGCCAGCACACCGCCAACATAGCAGACTCGAGATGGACCTAACAACCTTTGGCCATGCGAATTGCAAACTAACTGAAGCAAATTGGAAAATTGGCCACAAGTCAAAGGTGTCAAAAAAAATGAAATGCACGCAAGCATACTTGCCACAACATTTCCGTGCAAACAAATGGTAACCTGATGCTTTAAAAAAAATAAGCATTTGCTAATCAAAGGTTTGGTGTGGGGGTGTGTGGGGGTGTGTGGGGGTGCAAGTTACATTCAGTTTGGTGAGCAGTGGCACAGTGGTTAGGGCACTGCTATATGAACCCAGAAATTTAAATTCGTTTCCCAACCACAGCAAACATCACCAGTGGCGAGTGACAACTGAACTGATTCTGGGCCTCGTCTAGGTCAACTCAGTCTGAAATGATTGTAAAATACCTGCACTGGTTCGGGACATGCCACCCCCTTGAGTGTCGTATCATCCTTAATAGGCCCTCACGAAGAGCGCTTGCCCCGACAGTCTAAAATAACATAAACAGTCTACAGAGGCTACAGAGGCTACATTAGGAATCTGTGTCTTTTGTGGGTACATCAGCGTGACGAGTAAAGAGAAGGTCAATGAAGAGAGGATGGACTGACCTGCCTAATTCCTAAGTTACGTGTGCATTCATGGTAATAGCCAGCCTTTGTGGTCGTGCTGTATAGTTGTGGGGGCTCACGGCTAACACCCAGTGATGATTATCTAACCCGTTCATTGGCCTCCCCTCGGTCGACTCAGCCTAAAATTAGTACCTAGTGCGATGTGTAAACATCAACACTGGGGAGACAAAGACGAACGGGCGTGGTGCTGGCCACCCACCACCTCGTGTGCCGTGCCGGCCTTCAATAGGTGCTCGCTAACAGCACTTGCAACCAACAACCTGTTCAGGCTACACGGGGGGTCTTTGTCTTTGCTGTATAGTTCTAAGGTGCGTTTTTGGGTTGTATCGTATGTTGCGCGGCATGATGTCTGACGTTTCGCTCCATCTGATTGGAGATGCCGGACAAAACGCGGTATAACTCGAACAGAGAGAAACAAACCGGGGCAAGTAATTTACTATTTGGTATTTGTTGTCATTCTTTTTTTTTTAATCTTTGTCTCCATATAACACTCCGCCTCCTATAACCCCTTTGTTACTAAAACTGCTTGAAAGCTAATGTATAAAAAAAAATTACATGAAAAAATTACAATAAGTTTTAACCTTTCTGGCAATAAAACAGGTGTTAAAATGTTCAAACAGCAAATCGAAACCTTTTGCAAGGAATCAAGTTCGCATTAACCACACGCTACTTGTGGTGAACGTGCAAACAAACATGCTCTGATAATAATATTTGCATTGTCTTTGAAGCTGATTGGCCTACACCAGAGACAGCCTTGTCGATGGCCTCGTCTCACTCGTGTCAGACCAGAGAACGCCCAAAGACGGACAGTACAAAGACAATGTCACTATCAGGATATTTGTAGCTCGAGGTGAGCAGCTACAAAATGGGACGTTTTTTGCCAGTAGCAAAGTATGATACTCTTAAGATGTTGGAACATCTTAGCACCTGTTTTATTGCCAGAAAGGGTAAAACCTATTCTTGTTTTTTTCATACTTTGATACTGGCAAAAAAGGTCCTATTTTGTAAAAAAAAATCAAGTTGACATCACTACATGCATACAAATTGGCAGGTTATTAAACTTGCTGCTGATTAAACATGTCATCTGTATTGCAGGGCACTTTTTACTCTGTTATAATTGTTTCCATATGCGGCTTAAAAATTAAGGAAATAACTTCAAAGACGCCAATCTTTAAAACGCTGTGAATGAATTAACTAGAGTATGCAAGATCAACGTGAACACTTTCATTTTTTTCATTGCATCAGTAACTAGTATTATTATCATTATTGAGTACGAAACTAAGAAAAATCCATAAAATTAAAATGAAGATGTCAACATTTGTTATTTTAACTGTGAGGACTAGAAGGACCTCGCAGCTTCTCAAGCTTCAGAGACCTGCCGGCCGGAGTTGTTATTACTGACAAATTGTCATCGTGGTGTCAGCAGGATTGAAAGAGCAATGGTCGCTCTCTCGTGATTGGCAATGATCTCTCTAAGATGGTCTGTAGTGTGGATATTTTGTCAACACACTTGCAGCGTTACAAATACTTTCTGACAATCATTTTAAGGTTCACGGTGCTATCTTTGTAAAAAAAGAAAAACTTGACGAAATACATCTCATGCAGCCTGAGAAACATGCAGAAAGGGCTGACTCGGCTGTTGAGTGAGCCAGTTTTTAAATCGGAAGCTTGTGAGAGTTCAATTCCACGTTGGGGTTGCCTCAGCCGATCATCCCTCCAGAGGTTGGTAAAATAGTTACCACTTTGTGGGTAGTCAACAGTGGTTTTCCTATAGATAGACTCGTTGCACCCCACCATAGGAGCGCAAATTGTCCTCTTTCAACGGCTGACTCACGGAAGAAAGAGCACGGCGTCCCGCAATGCGTCTTTGAGCAAAAAAATAATTGACTTCTTTTTATGTTAACGCGTGGCACAAAAAGTGAAAATACACGTCAAATGTTCAACTCACTCTTTAAAAAAAAATAAGTGCTAAAAAACGAGTAGGGACAGCCCGAGCCAGTGAATAGCTGGTTATCACGTGGAAATTGGCCCATTTGGCCTGCAGAGGTAAGTGACCCATCATTAGCCACCCATCACGTGTCATTTGACCCAAAACAGGCACAATGACATTATAGTGCAGTTCTGGCCATTTGTTATTGCAGTTTACAAAGGGCAAACAAACGACTCATTTGTGGACGAGTCAGTGTATCATTTTAGGCACTTTTGCAATGTAATTTTTCACAGGGGCAATTGGATATCCTGTACCCCTGGTTTTCCATTGCAGAGAGTCGTGGAAACGGTTTTGTTTACACAGAGTACCATGTGTTTTATAGCAGTTTAGGAAGGCCATGCCAATTATATAGCGACTGAATCTCATTTTACACTGATGACGAGAACATTTGAAAGAAAACTATATAGAAAATTAATTAAGCCGTTTTAGCCATCTATTGCCTGGCACTCATAATCGAGTGCTCATGTCTATTCCAATGACTCAAAATAATAACAATTATTTTTAATGGCAATTAATGATGCAATTTCAGATATTGAGGGTGCGATGCTAACCCAGAGAGTGCAATCTTCAGACATGTCAGCTCCCCCTCCATATAGACGCGTTTCCTCTTGTGATTGTTGAAATGGGTTCAATAAAAAAAATCACATGTGGAAACAAATACTTTAGATATTGAATCGGAAATTAAAGAAATCACGATTATCATAAGTATAATCAATGGGCTTGATTAAAGTTAAAATAAATAGTTCACAATTACTCTGTGGTACTGTAACGCATTGAAGATAACGAGCAGTTATACTGATAAAACCTAATTATGAATCTTAAAAAAAATGCAGGATCATGAGAAGGGCTTCATCCAGCAAGGGATAAACATGGCTGAAATCATTATAAATATAATGAGCACATTTATTTTGCCAGCTCCAGATTTCAGAGACAATGTCACAAGTCCCGAGGCCTGTGGCGATGCTCGAGTGTGCAGGCGCCGGTGGATTTCGATCCCAGTCCCAAAGGCCACGCGAAACAACGACGATTGTCAAGCATTTATTGAACGCTTTGTGAGATGGGGTGGGATCAAATATCATCCGGCAGAGCGTTCCAGGCCGATGGAGAGGCGGCTCCAGACGCACTGCCAGCCATGAGGGTTCTGGTCGGCGGGAGTTACGAGCAGGGATTTGGTGGCTGATCGCAGACGTGCGATTAGGTACATTTATATGTATGTATGTTTGTTGAACTTCTTTCACACCATATGTAGCCAACCGTGCTAATCGGAGGTGTGGGGAAATCGCAGATTTCTACAACTACGGAAAAAAAAACAAGCACGCATGAACGAGAACCGACTTGCATGGATTTTTGCTTTTATTTAGTCTCGCTCGACGAAACAGCACCAAGAGGAATAAAAAATGCACTCTATTCGTGTGAGCCTCAGATTAGCAACAACTCATTAGCTTGAACTTGACTCTAAACAAAGTTTCAAAGTATATTTTAACAACTGTGTTTTTCATTGTTTAAAGGACACATTAGCACTTTACCCAGCTCACATTGTTTTGGCAAAAGATGTTTCATTGGGAAATAAACTATCCCAATTATAAAAGATGTGAATAATGTGACATGCGCTAAGAACTTATTTGTAGTCGTGGATAAAATTACTGACACTTACGTAAAAGGAAAAAATACCTTGTGGCAGAGGGATTCTATTATTAAGTAGTATTCCCAGTTGGCCTTTCTGTTGACAAATTAACTAGTGGTCGCTTTTTTTCATGCGCATGAAAAGCTAAATAATGATTAATCCATGCAAGGTCGCTTCAAACAAATTTATGTTCAAAACTGCACGGACCCTTACTGAAGCAGTGCATAGATTATTGGCAACTTTGTCTCAAAGTCAAAGTTGACAGTTCTTTTTCCCATTCAGGGAATTGTACGTGAATATTTTATGGCTTACGCAGTGGTTTAGTCTCATCAGTAACCAATGCCAGCCAGAGCTCATTTAAAATACCACAATTAAGTGTCCTATTGACAAAATTATAATAAAAACATTGAGCTTATATGCACAAGTGCCGATAGCTAATGAACATCAGCTGGCCTACATCAAACACACAACAGGTGGTTAAGGCTATATAATTGAGAGAGTACGTGTGGCTGTTCAATTAAGTTTCTGAATAAGCTCCCAGCATGTGGATAAAATCGACTGCCATAGTTCCAAACAACATGCAGTAAAACAGAAAAAAACGCACATTAGAGAGCTTTACAGCACAAGCATAGACACCTATTTAAATGTGGGACTTCATTTCTCAATTAATATTCTCTGGGACGCTGAACGGATGGTTTGGGCGTAGGGATTATTGGCATAAGGCACTACCACTAGGGTACAATGTACAAGTATCCATAATAATCCTACATTATTGTAATCGATATTACTATAATCCTATAACCAGGTTTATAAGTATCATGAGAACACAATCATGCAAAATGAACGTGGTGTGCTAAAATAATTCCCGGAACAGCGTCGTAGTAAGCGTGTAGCTGCTCCCACAGTGGCCCTGCTTATTTGCAAATAAAGCTCCGTTTACCTGCACGCTGCTCCTCCGAGGTGGACTCATTCGACAGAGCAGCACCAAACGTCAGAAAGAGCAGGAGGCACGTGCGAGCCCACTCCATGTCGCCCGAACTTCAAACGGCTGCGCACATCCCATTCATTCGAATGCACACGAAGCGAAGGATGTGAGTGGACCCGGGGGAGACGAGCAGTCATCAACGTTATCATCAGAACCTCATTCATCCGCTGCTCGATGAGGGCCACTTGCGTGCCGGAGCGAGGTGGTTCGTTGCATCACAAGGGATGGCTGTGGCTTGGGGAGATTAAGTTATTTACAAAGTTCTAAATAAATATTAATGGCAAGTAGAGACGTTAAACAGAATTCATTGTCTTTTTGCACGTACCCAATCTCAAGCAATGCATACATGACCTTAACTCTACTTTAAAAAATGTATTAGCATGAGGGAAATGCAGGTAGTCCAGGAGAATGTTGAAAATACAGGCTCCACGCTTTAACATTTGTCAAGGCACTACATTTAGTCACTGACGTTTGCAGTGGTCAGGAGCTGAGTGTAATTACCAAACGGAAGGCAGAGAGGCAAATACCTGAAACTCAGCTCTGACCTCCCTTGGAGAAGTGTTTGGTTAATGCGATAGGTAAACACATTCAAATTTCCCCCCTTATATAAACCAACGGCTTAATGTTGGAAAATATGACGGTAACAGCAGCATTCATTTCTTAATCTAGATAGACAATTTAAAGACGACTGTTCGTTGTGTAAACTTGTGGCTGTTATTGTATGCTATACATTGTGTTTTTTTTCAAATGCATCATGTTATGAAACAAATAATCTATTTTTAAATCACACGGGACACTGTGCCCATGTGTCATAGGGTGGCTACAGAAGATATTTTTTAGAAGACTTCTCATAAAAAAAACATTCAAGTGGCCCTTTCATCCTTTACACAGTCGTGCTAATCGGTGACTGAACTGAGACCATCATCAACTCGCCGTATTTGGAAACCCGGGTTTAAGCGCAGGTGGCCGAAACCAAGATTGGAACCGATTATCTGAGCTCGTAGACACCCACCCAGATGAACACGTGAATTAGAGGTCAAACACAAGTTATGAAAAAAAGCGTGTTTAACTCATCAAGGAAAGTGGGTTTTATCAGTAATCATTGTTTGTTAGAGACGATAGCAGATGGGTGAGGCTGGTGACAGAATGAGAGGCAGACGAGGAAACACACCCAAGAAGATGCCCGCCGCAGAGATGTTGCACTGAGATCAGGAACATGCAAATGAACAAGAAGCATTGTCGCATCACAAGAGCATGGTGAATGGCAACGTTGTGGGGAGGGCTTCATCCCAATGTGGACAGAACCGTAGCTGGTTTTGATGACGATGACAAAACAGTCAAATATGCACATCAATTCAATGCATCACAGTCAGGAGAACACAAAGGTGACACAGTTTGTACAATCTGAAACAAATTCGTTTAACACGTAGGCTTTCGCGACCAATATCATTCATAAGAGGTTTTTTTGGGTTAGCTCGCATAAATATATAAATGTGTCGTTAAACCCACCGCCACCCAACACAGCCAACTAGTAAGGGTTGTCACGTAAACAACTGTGGCTTGGCTCTCCAACACACCGGTTAGTGCTGTACTAGCGACGAATTGGCCACGTTCTGTTTACGTGACAAACCTTACTAGTGGGCTGTGTCGGGTGGCGGTGGGCTTAACGATACATTTATATATTTATGCGAACTAGCCCAATAAAACCTCTATTATGGATGAAACAAGTTGACTTCCGAGGATAATTTCAGCTCTTTACAAATTGCGGTTTGCTTGAGTTAGTCTAGACACGACAAAAACATTCTTACATTGAGAGGGTTTTTTTTGTAAAATCAGCCCCCCGTGACACGTGTCAACGTTACATTGTGAATGTCAAACAACTCTTCCTTCTGACTTGTCAGCCTCTAAGTATACATGGATAAGACTAGCATTTTACTTTGGTGAATCTCTCCACCCCCACCTCACCCCTCATCTCACTGTACCTCTGGACTGACATGTAAATAACATGCGCTTTTGCCTCTTTTGTTAAGCCAGCAAAGACCAATACAAATAATTCGTACAAAACTGGATTCTACTTGTCGTGGTTTACACCTATGCACACATAAAACGCCAGTGTAGTTTAGGTTAATTCTAACCAAACAATGACCAAAAGGAGCGTGTATCGTCTACACAAGCAAGGGGCAATCATTGCACAGCAAGCCAAGGCACACATCTGGAAATGAACAACCACGCAATGGTCCAATCACAGTCACATTTTCAACCAAAAGCCACTGAAGCTATTTCCATAAAAAAGGGCAGAGGCAAAGGTGCAGCCCTGCAATTGCTGGCAAGAGTGGCCTCCACTAGAGGGTACTTCAGAGAGACCCACTACATAAGATACTTTGGCCTGCCATACTCACGATATAAGATACTTTATTCAATAAGACACCTACTGTATTTAATAATATTATGGTATTATTGTAATAATATTCTAATTTATTTATTAAAGGATATAGTCGTATTTAATCATGTTAATTCACTAATATTACTTTAATAATATAATGATAGAATATTTAACAATATAAGATATCTACCATATTAAAGATGAAAGATACTTCATCTTATATTTAATATATAAGATACTTTAGTCTCCCTAGTCTGCACTGGCCTGGCAGCGGGAGTAGCCACACATTTACTCTACAACACAGAACGAGCAACATTCATTGCGTGTTCAGCTCATTGTAGCATCGCTTTCGAGAAGCTCTCTGGGCAAACTTTTCTCTTGCAGAGTCAACGTGATTAGTGCACGCGTATTTCAGGACTAATTAGCGAATAGGGCACACACTGTGACGCCGGATTGTGGACATCACATTTGAATTGGACGTAAAACTCGATGTTCCTTTCCATATCGCCACTGGGGTTATAAAGCCCACACAAAGAACTTCGTCATCTCAAATGCGCGCGTAGGAGGCAAGACGAGCGAAACTTATTTATGCCTGCGCTCAAAGAAAAAGAAGCGGTATTAAAATTGCTGATTAACAAGCAAAGTCATCCCTGAAAAAAATGTAAACAAGGGATTTATTTTTATTTTTATAAACCTCTTATAAATATGTTTACGTGAATTATACACTGCGGGGACACATTTTCAAGGAGACTGCAAACTTTAGGTGCACAATCAACTATGCAATTAGTGTCCATTGTTTGGCACAAGTTGCAAAAGTGGAATTGGCAACTCGATCCATTCTCTGGCTCAGCAGCAGTGTGACCTCTAAACGAAACAAGTGGCAGGCGATATGTATATCAGATGATCTGAGGCTGATTTTAAAATCTATTTCCATCACAATTTGAGTGATGGATGCATTACCCATTGCAGTTTTTTTTAAGATGATGGATTCACTGGAACATTTGTAATATACCGTTCAAATCTGCGCACAGGCAATAAGCATACCGTTACATTTGTTTAGCATTTTTCCACTTCCTCACAGAAACTGTTATTTAAAGTAAAAACATTTATTTCTAAACATCCATACGGCATGCACAATTATCCAACAATTGGGCATAGGTGGTGTTCACATAAGAGCAAGTAAGACCACTTATTTGGAAAGGTTCAGGGCAACTCGCCAATGGTGTTGAGAACAAAAAAGAGATTTGACCTGCTTACAATGTTTTACTGCTTCAGATATCATCATTTCAGACACACGAAGACTCGTGTGCAGCTTCCATTGTGCCTGCGTGTGTCTTTGTGTGTTAAGAGAAGGCCACCCAAGATAAAGGGAAATCAGCAACGGCTTCTGTTAAGCTTTTAGGCTTGGTATGTGAGATTCTTATCGATGTGAACATGTTAAAACGAGTTGTGACGACCGGCGCTTCATTCATTTGTTCGAGAAATAAATCCAATGGGGGAAAACAATCGAGGAATGTGACAGCGGCTGACCTTTACACGTGAACTGTCGTGTTCACAGTGAATACACTTCAAGTGCATGTGTGTGGAAACACACACAGTGTACGGGGGAATTAATTGAACTTTTGAGTATATTAGGTACCCACTCGTGTAATGGTGAGCACACTGGACTTGAAATCCAGAGGTCACGGAGTCACTCTTGTGGCGCTGCAGCTGAAACAATGACACTGATTCCCAAATCCCTCCACTGATATCCACCAAGCAGTATGAATGTTACACTGACAGTTAGCTACATGACGGGTTGCGTATGGTGGGTAAAAGTGTGGGCACTCCGAACTCGACTGAAACATTTGCCCAATGTGGAAGAGTAGGCCAAAATATTCTCTACAGAGACTCTCTCTAGCTTCCTCTAGTGCATGCCCTTCTGCCAGTAGTGGCGTGAGCAATCACATACAGACTGCAGAGCTACAACTATTTTATGGACATTGGTATGTCACGAAAAACAATGCAAATATAAATCAAATACATTTCACTTAACCCACCAAGTACAAATTAGTCATAATCCAGCTTAATTCAGGCATAACTCACAGCTTCCATTTGGAAACAAGTAGAACAGTGTATAGGCAATGCATCGTGAATGTAGGCTGTATATCACAAGATAGAGTGTATTCTACAGTATTGTTGAGAACATTCGAAATGCAAATAAGAGAATGCACTTTAAAACAAAATGCTCAAACAAGCTCCAACACCAGCATTAAACAAACCCCAAGATGCTGTAATAATCACACAACTACGATAACGAGCTGCAGCAGGCTCGGTGATCGCATTACGCAGCTGTCAAACACCAATCAATAAACAAAAACAACTTGAAATTCAGACTGCAAACCGCTGTACCCAATAATTTATACGAACAAAACAATAGCGTGTGCTCACCGGAATAGCACGCGTTTGAGTTTTGAACATTCGTGATAGAGAACGGGAAACAAGCCGTGCACGTTTCTCACCAAACCAAGTTTCCCTGCCCGCGAATTAACCAAATTGCTCGCCGCATTTACCTTTTTCGTTCCGACGAATGCACTGCTCTCCCGAGAAGTCTTGTTCATTCGTTTTCTTCAAAGTTTGGAGTGAACTTGGCGCAGCGCATGCAACATCCAGAGCCGAAATGTCTCCCAACACCCCCCTCCTCCTCCTCCCACAGGCCCACCACTCATAGCCGAAGGTGTGTTCCTGCTTAAATATACACAGGGTAGTGACGCGGTTGCCTCTGGGTGTCATTTGCTGAATGCATTACCTTTAACAATAACACAAACCCCATGGGAGCGCTTAAAGCTCCACCACGGCTCTCTTTTCTTGTTTTACACGTGCTAAAAGGAATAGCAGCAGGTTCAATTGTTTGTGAAGTTGCTGGGGTCGCCGTCATGTGCATGACATTAATAGACGATGAAGAGGGGAGGGCGATGGGAGACGTGGGTGGAAGGGGACTAACACGAACATCGACTTATCCGCAACAGAATTGTCACGCGAAGTTCGTTCATGTATCTCTACCTGCACGCGCTGCGTTGCTAAATTCGTAAGACGGTAATTATCCATAGTAGAGGTCTATGGGTGAGATCGCGTAAATATAAATGCGTCGTTAAACCCGCCGCTGCCCACGCAGCCAATTAGTAAGGGGGTTGTCACGTAAAGAAAACATGCCAATAATGTGTTACGAGTTCAGCACACCGGTGTGTGTTGGAGCGTAAGCCCACAACATTTACAATTCGAGTGCGACGTTCCGCCGGCAATTAAAACAAGCATCATCAGGCAGACAGCCAGAGTTGTGGAGAAATCCTCCTGCTGCGATAATTATGTATGCCTCGCTTAGTCAATCCACTGCGAGATGTGTCTCCTGATGCCATTGTCAGTCTTTCGGGCTTGTGTGACCATACGTCTCGTGCCGGATTATCGGAGTAGCAAAAGTAGCTACAAATCCTATGGGAACCGCACTTTCAAGGGCCCCGCGCTAAATGCTTACAAGCTATCAATTCCGATTGAGTGATTCTGCACTTGCTCTATTACTATAGTACTATACTGCCTTCAACTTCTATGAACGACTGGGTTTTTCAGGTTATCGATTTGTCGTATTATCTGGCTGTATAGCAAATGAAAAAACACAATTACTTCACCATGTAAGTAAAAAAGAATTGTGTTTTAATATTTATGTTTTTTTTTTATTAATTTAGGACCTCTTTATAACATATGCTACAGGCCCCGCACTAGCTTAATCCGGCACTGCATACGTCACCACACCAATCGGTGCCGTTTGATGAAAACGAGGGAGTCCAATAACGATTTAGATATTACTTGCTCATGTTAGCCATGGCGAGGAATCAAACTCAGATCAGTACTGTGAGTGTGTGGTGCGTTACCACTGCGGGCCACTTCATTACATTGCATGTGTAAGGTAATGTAAAACACTAGCTTGTGTCAGTCACAGCTATATGCAAAAACAAAACACTTGAATTGAAAAAAATTAACCCGTAAAAACAAAGTTTTTCACTATAAATCCTTTATATGCGTGGCATCGGTTTTATTTTATTATTCATTTCTGTTTTTCTTGAGTAAGAGTTTCATTTTTATCACATTGGCATTTTAAATAAAATATGAATTTTTTTTTCCTAAAAAGTGGAAAATTTTGGAGAAAAAAATTTCACGAAAATAAATTGTCACGCACAACGAGTCTGTGTGCAAAATGTCAGCTCGATTGGATCACGGGAAGTGGGTTAAAAAACGACCGAAAGATTTGCACGGTCGTAAGCGCGCAAGAAAGCGAACTTAATATAAAGGATTTAAAAAATGCATTATGGATATAGGGCACTGTTGTGTTGTGGGGATATCGTAAAATAATGCCGAATCGTACAGAAACTTTGGTTGAGGCTATAACAACACATGAGCTGCCAACCATATTATGTACTTTTATATTTTTAAGCACTTATCTGAGGAATTTAATTCAGTGTATGAATTTACTCAATTCTCAAGTTCAGTCTTAATAGAATATACCTATTAAACAGTTTAATTTAGCGTATGTATGAATTATAACCATGGGAGTAACTCATTAGGTCATACGGTATGATACACATTTAATTCATAATTTTAAATATGAAAATGTAATTTAATTTTAATATTGCCGACCACCCTACCCATTGCCTCATTTTAGTACTGTAATGTGCGTCCACCGAAGCCTCACTATCCAATGTCAATTGAAATGATAATAATGACGGGTTGCTTTGGATTTTCAGTGGAAATGTTTTTTTTTAGTGCAAGTGACTTTAATAAAAGGGGAGGACATTTTTAATTCGAGCGAGCCTACCCTTTTATATACTATATGCGGTATAGACTGCAGCACTTTGTATATGTAAATCCATACATTACAACGATATTTCACTTTGATATTCAGAATTGGCATTTATTCAACATTCAACCCGATTAATAATGCCACAAATCATTTGTGACCACGACTCCACAGGTTAATAATTCATGTAAAAAGCTATCTGAAGACTCCTTCCATTGCAATAATCTAACGCACAGCACAAAGTCACGTAGAAGGGAAATAAAATAATACAAATAAAACATAATAAAATACAATTCTCACTTGTATTTTATTATGGTTTATTTGTATTATTTTATTATATCCCTTCTACGTGACTTTACCGAAAGAACCAAGAAGATGAATCCCTGCAGTCACGGAAGCTTTAAATCGAAAATTTGCACAGCACAATTATAATATTTCATTAAGCGCAATTCCAGTTGATTTTGTTTTTTAAATTTGAAGCTCAAAAAGTTGGAAACCTCTAAGCGTTGTACTTTAAAGATGTCCCTGTGTACAATGCAGTAATTCAAAGCAGGGTTGGCGTTTGATGAGAAAATTAGCGGTAAATTGTATTTTGTAAAAGGCTTGCAAGTTGTCAAAATGCCAGCTCATGAGACCCCTGGTGGCAGTGCTGTAGCAAAGTACACCCGTCGGCGTTACAAACATTCCTATAATCATTTCATATTTTTCCTGAGAACGCTCACCAGTTTGGAATTAATGGCCATCAGCTTAATGAGAAATTAACTCATCTCAAATATTGGCATACCATTCCTAGTCTGGGTGAATTGTGTAATTCTATGTAGACTGTAAATCAATTTTAAATGACCTGTTGAATTCTATTTATAAAAATTTCAGGAATGCATCATTTTGCAGAAACAAATTATGAGACAATTATTAAACCAATGCATTAAGTCCGTGACTAAAATCACCTTGAATGCAACAAATCTTAAGCAAGCAGTTTGAACCCGGATAGTCGCTTGAGGGGCGACACACTCAACTGCGCAATACAAAAAACCTCACATTCGTGCACGGCTTGCTAACGCATCACTACAAATGTCTTTGACTAAGCAATGCAGTAAGAGCGTGTTATAGGCTGTGGCGCTACGTGTTGGGCAGCAGAGGAGTGCCACAAAAGCCACTGATGTGATTGGATGCTATTTGCTCCGCTGCCTGCGTTCACCGACCAGCGTAGTGAAGTATGGCCCATGTAGCGTGGCGAGATCTTCATCCAGCAACGGGTTCACAAAAGGCTTTGCGCGTGTACATCATGTGTAAGAATATCTTGGTGAGCAAAAGACTTTTCCAATTATCTTATTTTCATGCATATGAGAAGAGGCTGGGTAAGCACCGGCAGATTGGGTGAACATGCGAGTTGGGAGGCATTGCCCATGGAAGGAAATGTATTCTCGACATCAATTTGTCAACCTAAGCAGCCGGGGAAAGTAATGTTATTACATCGGGCAGCCATTATATCATGGCTAGATCAACATTTATTGCGAACCGTTTGATTTACCTGTGTTCATCACAGATGGGTTGGTGGGGATGCCCTCATTGAAAGCACTTTGGGCCGAGCCCAGGGTGAAAGCGGAGTACAGGCTCTGCTGTGATGTATGAACACACCACAACTAGGGTCGACACCTCTAGGAGGTGCAAAATCATAGCACACGCTGTGAGCAAAAAAAAACATCTCAATGTAGGGAGAACTAGACGCAAATGCAGTCTTGTATGGTGTATCATCTGGCAGCTGACAAAAAGGGGCATTTAAAAGGTCCCAGTAGCACTTAGAATTGCCAGGACCGCTATCTCAACGATGACAATCCTGGAAAAACCAGGCCAGGTGGCAACCACCCAAAATCGCTGTCCTTACATGCACCAAGGCAAAGGACCTCACAATCTTCGCCGAGCGTACGTTTATTACAAAACAAATAATTAAGTTTAATCACCGAATCTGAAAAGTTAATTAGCTTTTTTTCGCCCTCAATTGCTGGCAACACAAACATTAGGCAGGTTAGTTTCAAAGCAATGTTTTGCTGGTTTATGGTAATATGCACGAAGGAAAAAATAAATGATAACATCTTCAGCAATTAGGTTATAATAACGGCTGTACAGATGAAAATAATTTCTGAAATGAGGAAAACAAATGAAATCTCTTGGATCACAGCAAATGAAATAAATGTATGGATGTGTAAGCAGTGTACCATGTGGTTTAGGTACAGCATGGGAAAGTTCTGCAAGTACTTAATGGCTGTAAGGTCGTATACAGCGATGTACTGTATATACGTGACCATGCATCAGATTGTGTAAACTAAGAACATTCATCTCATGAATTGCCCGCTTATCTTGTTATATGGTCAGTTTTTTATAATCAATCCTACAATTGTTTATTGTCAATTAAATTACCATTTGAATAAATCCAAGTTCCATTTTCAAAGCTGAACCGTATCTGATTAGACTTAAAATGCATCCATTTCAATGGAAGCAACATTAGATTATTTTAAAAAAAAAACACAATAACTTTAACTGGATAAGCAAACTGAATAGCTACATATTTCGAATACTGCATATGTACTACATAAAAGGGTGTCCATAAAACAAATCACTCATTCTTAATACTGAAATGCATGGTTCAAATGAGCAAGATATTATTTAGACATGTACATTTTTCTTCACCGAAAAGCAAGGGTGATCGTCATGGTCGAGGCATTTGCTGAATAAATGTTGGTCAACACATTGGACTTTCAAATCTTGAGCTCAGATTTTGCCAAATCTGAAAATGACCCACAAATTAGGAGGTAATCATCCCCACCCCTCAGACCAATGCGCGATTTTAAGCCAGGGGTCCCCTCCTCCAATTGTATGAGATAGCGATGTAAAGCGCAGAGATGCCCTGGCGTGTAAGACGTTCATATGAAAAACAGAACAAACCATTATCAATGCCGTGATGGATACGGGGGGGAGGGGGGTTTAGAAACGTGCATTTCCTGCAATGAAATCTTGAACATACCAAGTGACTTTGTGGAACATTTGAAGCAGTCCTAGGCCTCCTCTAGGTCGACTCAGCCTCAAGAGAGTACCTGGTGCAGTGTGTAAACACTGCAACTGGGGAGACGAAGGTGGCCAGGCAGGGTGCTGGCCACCCATCCCTCGACTGCAAGCGCCAGCATTCATTTAGTGCTCGCTCACAGCACTTGTCACCGAATCTGTGACGGCGACACGGGGGCATCTTTTTTGCCGTCATCTCTCTCCGTCGTCCAGCCACGTGGAAGATCTCCTGCGGGCTTCCATCGCCCTCCTCGACTACGCCGCCAGCCAGCGGCGTGGCCAAGTGTGGACACTGGAAACGCGCCGAGTGATCGGCCGTGTGCGTGTGTAGCCAGTCAAGACGCTAACATCAAAGAGTTGCACTCGGAGTGAGAAGATAATGTTGGCCTGTGTTGTGCCCGTAATAAAGATGTACCCTCTACACGACGTTTCGCGGAAATCGCTCATTACATTTGTAGTTTTACCTAGCTTAAACTACTGTATGGTCTAATTTTTTACATTAAATAAACTATACAAAGTGTATATCAAGTTAACTTGGAAAAAAAATGTATGGTGTGAAATACGTGGGCACGAGGAAAACTCCCATCTCATTGTTGCCGAACCAGCAGAAGAGAAACACGAGTGTTTTTTATAGCGTTAAACATCTGTGGTCAAGTTTAAATCAGTTACCTTAAAGTGAAAAAGTGCTTTACAACCATATTTTAAGGTAAATTTATTTTCACATTGCCAAACAAGGAGATTGCAAACGTCAATACAAACAGAACCATTAAAAAATCCAACATTTGAAAACGCAAGTTCTGAAAAATTGATTTGGACTTGACAGGTAAAATGTACGAGTTTAGCTCAGTTAAAGTAATATATATATACACTTAGTTGAACCTCACATGTAAGCATGGTAGAGCTACATGAAGTACAATTTAGCGTTTAATGCCATGCAATATAATGGGAGAAGCCTTGAAGCAATCAATAGAAGGGTGAAGGAGGACTCAGAATTACAGCACGTGGCACACCCCACAAAAACAGGTCTAGGTGGAAGGTCAATGTGCATGTCGCTTTACGAAAATGTTACTTATTATTTGCAATTGTATTTTCTATCCACGTTATATAGTTTGACACTTTAGTGTAGACACCGGGGTAATTGGGATACGCACAACCATAGCCCCAGGAAACTATTCCATTCAATGTGCCATTGCAGATCAAAGGCCCGCCAGAATCTCCCTGAAAAAAAACAATGCGAAACGTGAACGTACAAATATACAATTCAGTTGAAACGTACAGGATGCTCCGACACGTGTCCAACGCAATACAACATCACACATCAAACTTGCTGGGGACTGCAGTATAGGCAGATGTGAAAATGTTTCATGTGAACATCTAGGAGAAAACAGATTACCAGATAAAACAAAGCACAAACTGCCCTTGAAACATTAGATCTAGAAATTGAATGTACATGCACATTAATAATCCATTGCTCCGCATGAGAAGATCAGACACTTGAACGTCTAATCAAATCGACAGGCTTCACCGTAGACAGATACTGCACTGGGTGGGGTTAGTTCATTGGTTCAGGACAGATTTGCAAGTCAGATGTGACACTTTATACAATCATACAAAGGGTGGTGGTGGGAGGGCGCTCGGGTTCAGTGGTTTAGCTCGCTGCGGCACCTTGACCGGGATGACCTGGCCACGGCTAACATCAGTGGCAAGTGATATCTGAAGCGGGTTTGGAGCCTCTATTGCCACAAACTCTCAGTATCCAGTATGGTGAAAGATTGTCAAACTAGGATGAGCATGACAAGGAGGCTTTCATTCAAAAAAGTACAGAAGATTGATAAACGGCTGTAAAATCAGGTTATTTTTCCGAGTATTACTTCAATGCGATAGAAACAATTTTCTTTATCGAGGAACGCCTCCGAGAGCCTCGAGACTTTCAGGAGTGTTCTGAATTGGGTTATTTTATCCATTCCATTCTTCATTGTTTCGCATGTGGGAGAAACCTGGAGCACTTCAATGCTTTTTGGGTTTAGTTTGCCGTCCGCACCTCCGATAAGCACGGTTGGCGATATAAGGTGCAAAAGAAGTTCATACATAAATGAAACCTGCATAAGAGAGCTCTGCACAGATGGGTACATGAAACCATTTATTTTATGGTCATCTCCCGGGTACCTGGAAACCCATCTAAACGTTTACTACAAAGCAATGGCTTGGACTTGAGAATAAATACATACTTTATTTTAAGTACTCTTTGGTTCTTTCAGTAAAGTCACGTAGGTATAAAATAAAATAAATAACGACGTTTCGGGCACAACACAAACGTCCGTCATCAGGTGGGAAAGCATGGTCTGCTGCTGAGGCAGACTGTTTTAATAGGTTTGAAATGGGTGTAGCCCAAGGGTCATAAAGAAGTGGCCGGGGCTGGTGATGTTAATGTGAGAGATTAGCATGTAACTGTAAAATAGGAGGAGAGTGGCCTCTTGGACGAGGGCACGGAAGTGGCTATATGGCGTCAAATCAAGATTTATATTATGTATTTGTTTTCCTACACTTTATACTCCTATCGTTTTTGTATTGTGTTGTTGTAACTTTGACCCGTCCCTACTGGACATCTGTGAAAAGGAGCTTCATGGCTCAAATTTCTCCAGGATAAATATTCGGACCAGTCACAGCCAACAAAGTTCAAAGGGCACATTTGTGCCAATATGCATGCACGTACAAAGTGTAACATTTCGCGTTGAATTAATGTAACATTTATAACCTCTGGAGAGTCCACTCTTGATGACATGCCTGGCAAGCTAGGCGAGACCAATTAGCTGTATTAAAACTGAAGGGGACGTGGAACAGAAGATGCAACAAATGAGAACGCAAAGAGCTTACCTGGCAGGCATCTCTCCCTCCTGCCGCATAGATGGCACAGAACATGTTGTCCGTGAGGGTGCCGCTGTAAGCATCGTTGCAGTAGCTGCGCGACGTCGTGTCCAGGTAGACCGCTCTCAGCGCATCGGGCATCACGCCATTGCCCACCGTGCCCCAGCCCGATGCTAGGCACGAGGTCTGGTCCTCCAAGCGAGCGCCTGCTCGGGGCAGCCGCATAGGCTGTACGGCGGCATTCAGCACGGCCGCTCTCGGCAGCTGCAGACACGAGCGGTGGAAAACGGGGAAAATAAATCGATCGTGGGGGGTGGGGGGGGAGCAACAAAAGCATTGGCGGTTGGCAGTGTCGCTATGATATTATTAAATGTACGATGATAGTTTGCACAATGGCCAATTATCACGACATGAGCACCCTTGCAACAGTGGCGTTATATATTGCATTTTCAGTTTAATCTTCTTTGCCATGCTTCCAGTAAAAAGATGATTAAAAAGTTCAACTGCAGTTCACTCAAAAGCCTCCTGCGAGTCTTCTGATCATTGCAAATTTGCAGTCTACTCGCAAGTTTTTTTCCCCGATGGCACACCACGGGAAGGGCAGCAAGAGTTAAGGATTTAATTCACATAAAAAATAAAAAAGGGTAATTGATCAATAAAATGGTACGACACAAAGAATGGGAAAAAGAACAGAAAAACCAGGAACAAAAGGTCAGAAGAGACGATTGGTAAGAAGAGGCAACACAAAAAGGCCTCGATGCTGCACGCAGCAGCTTGTGTTTTCACAAGGGGTGGGGAAAAGGCATTCCGAGTGGGGTGGTCATGCAAGTCACGTGGTTTACAGGAGGCTTAAGCCGATTAAGATACAGATAATGTTTATCATGCACAAGTCAGAGTTCCAAACATTGAGATCACAACCACAGAGCTAGTACTTACTGCAGAAACCACTTTTTTAATACAACATTAAATTTGATCATAGCTATTGCTTTAGAAATATTACTATTTTGTTATTTTCCAAACATTTGGGTCAATAATTTAAATGCAAAAAAATATATTAACAATAATCATCGTAATTATATTTTATAAAAACGGTCGATACGAATACCGTGGCGCTCGCAGTGCGATTGCCACAACACGGTAACCTTTAAAAGAGAGCAGTGCGACGCGTTGCGGGTTAATTTGCATCGCCAATTCAAATGCTTGAACACCGAGCATGCATGAGGCAGATGCGTTCAGTTAGTGTCGTTCCAGAACTTACAGTACACCATTTAAGATTCAGGTTTAGCCGAGTAACGTGACAATTGAACCACTGCTCGTGTGACTCGCATCAGTCCATTAGCAGTTTGGAGAGTGGGAGCTTTTGTATGCCAAAACAGTGAAATCATTCCCATCGCTATGTAAATGTTTTTTTTTACCCAATTATAAAGATTTCTGTACCAGACAAATGAAAGAGGGGGCGATTAAAGGGATAGATGAAAGGTGGGGGGGGGGGGACCGAGGGAAAATTAACGTCGGTAATTGAATCAGCAGATTTGCCTTCAGAAGCATGATGTCGTTGTCGACAGTGGTAGGATCATAGCCAGCATGCCGGATGGCCCTCTCCACCATGAACGTCTGCTCCTTGCCCTCCACATTACCGAGGGAGTGTTCCCCCAAGACGACTATGATGTTCACGTTCCTGTGGATGGCAGATACTTGCAAGCATGCACGCGACATCATTCCATCGGACCTCTGGAGAAGATTCCAGGCATGATGGCGAAATTGTGGAGACTGACTTTTTGAAGCTATTAACATAGATTTGTTATCACTCTTTGGTTCTTTCGGTAAAGTCACGAAGGTAGAAATAAAATAATATTTTTTTTTTACCTATGTGACTTTACCGAAAGAACCAAAGAGTATGGATTCCTGCAGTCACGAAAGCTTCAAATCAAGATTTGTTATGTTAGCGTATTTAGTTATTTTTACATTGAAAACGATTTAAGTGTTAAAGAAATTGAAGCACTCTGTATATATGAACTTGAAGGCCTGGAATTGCGTACTCAAGCCCCTGTGGGTGGATGGAACCTCTACTAGGGAGCTCCAGAGCCAACCTGGAGGCTGATGTGATCGACTTTCTCACGTTGGCGAGGTGATCTCAGTGCACCTATTAATGCTGCTGCTCGACAGAGCAGTGCTGTTTCAGCTGCCCTGCCAGCAGATTAAACTGGCGACCTCCGGTTTGCGAGACCAATGTGCTAACCATCACCCCATGGCAGCATTCTGACACGCAAGTAGAGGCTACTATAAAACAAAATTGACACATTGTAATCGAATGTCAATGCATTAAACGAGGAAATCTTGTCTAACATGTCAGAAGCACCAATGTATAGGCCTTTAAAACAATACTGTACATACCAGTTTTTTTATACAAATGCCGTATGTGCATTTAAATTAAAACTATTTGTCCGCAGTGAAATGCTGCGACGTAATGTGGTAATTAAGCATTAGCACAGCAATGTTATCACTCCAATCCCCGCGCGAATGGGAGACATACGGTGACGAAGCTCGTGCAGACATCGTACCCGAGCTACAACTGCATTGTTCGTCAACAGAGCATCAAAGACGCTAGAATCGCTTAAGGGGAAACACATCATTGAACCGTGCAATAGTTTGACCAAAAAAACCATACCACTGGCACAGTTTTGCGTTGTGCGCTCGTCGTTTTTCAGTAAAGGCGTTTTAAACATACGAGAGCTCGATGCAGCCCGTGTGTTCAATTAATTCTGGGATGCGAGTCACATCTGCAGTCAATCGCGTCCCTTTAGACTACAACAGCAATTAATTTGCCATCCATACAATTCATAGTTCGAGTCTACAGCACATTCCTTATGCATTAAAAAACATGTCTTTATACAGCGTGTACAATATACAAGAGATAATCCCAATTATAGTAGTCACGGGTGCAAGTGTCCAGCCTTCGGCTATAATCGCCAGGTGTAAAGATGTCAACGGGAATGAATACAAGTTGGTAAAACGACTCTTCCAGTACTCTCTCTGCCTGTTCAGTAATGTCATGCCAACGGTGCATCATGTCAGCAAAGCACTTTGCGTAATATTACAAAGAAGTCCATAGAAGATGATCACATATTTGCTTCATGGCATATCCCTTCGAGTAACCTCTTATCCACATGCCAATAGGAGATGTTTGTTGTATGGCAATCAAACCAAAGACGTTTAATTCTCAGGGGTGGAGTTTGATCAATTAAAGTAAGAAAAAACTAAAATGTAACTGTGCAGCCATCGGTGACTAGGCTCAGAATTAACTCGCCACTTGAGAACTCGGCTTAAACACCACGGGGAGCTTCTGTCTGGATTCTCAACCAAAGATGTCAGCAGGGATGCTGGCTCAGCCACGACTTTGCCACTCGAATTCGTGTTGTGGGAACGCGACTCGTTACAGAGACGGAGATCCCCCCGGAAAGCTTTCACGCACGAATGCTTTGAGAGAGAGCACCGACGAAGGCCCAGACGGCGCACTCGAGGGTGTTGTGACCAACAAGACTGTGGCCCAGGCGCCTTCGTCTCTGCAGCGCGGATTCTATTACCCCCCCCACCCCCATACTGCACGAGGTGCTCATTTTAGATTTAAGGCCAAAACGACCTGAAGGGGTTAGGTTAAGGGGGAGAATAGCATTGGCTGGTTGCCAACCGCTAAAAACAAAGATAGCCTTAATAGACGTTTCGGACAAGTGCTGTTTGCAAGCACCTATGAAGGCCACCACAGTACACAAGGGTGTGGGGGAGGGCAGCTCCACCTTTGTATGTGCATGTGTGTGTGTATGTATGGGGAGCGTGTGTGTGTGTAAGGGGGGCGGTAGTGTAGCGGTTAGCGCGCTGCGCTATGAACCTGGCGACCCGGGTTCGATTCCCGCTCACGGCTAACACCAGTGACGATTATCTGAACCGGTCCTGGGCCTCCCCTAGGGCGACTCGACCTCCTTAAATGAGTACCTGGTGTGATGTGTAAACATCACCGCTAGGGAGACAAAGGCAGTCAGGCGTTGTGCTGGCCACCCACCCCCTCGTGTATCGTTCCGGTACTTGCCCCAACAGTCTGTTAAGGCTATACGGGGAATCTTTATCTTTGTATGTTGAACTTCTTCCGCACCGCACGTGGACTTGGGAGGCACGTGCACTATATTTGTTAGAAAATTGGTACCATCCTGCAGTGGAGAGAAAGGGAGACATAAATTTCAATTCCTTACGTAATCTCACAGTGGGCCGCCGTGAGGACCCACTTGGCATTGATGAGGGTGCCACCACAGTAGTGAACACCATTCTGCTGCAAGGAGGCTTGGTATGGCAGGGAATTGCGTACCACCTCGAAGCCTCCCACTATTCTGCTCCCTACCACCCCGGTCTCCTCCTCGCCTGTGACACGGCGAACGGGTGAAAAGCCACAAACCAATTACTTCAAAATCACGATGCCCATCATTCATAATTGCATTGCATTTGCATACTAATGTTAAAAGAGGTATTGGTAATTATGGCAGTATACTTCACCAAATTACAAAGTAACATGCAAGGGATTTTCTCGGTAATTACTTTGTGTTTATTAGGCCTCTAGTAATGACACAGTATTACTATATTTAAATAGCAGTGGGGAAAATGACAGCAAGGTAATCGAGTATTTTTTAGTGCATAATTAATCCCACGCACAATATTTCAGAATAAGAGTATAATATATAATATAATATAAATGCAGAAAACAACATTTACAAGTCACAATCTCAGTGTTTTCAAATCGGGTTCATGTTAGAAGCTTTACTTTATGCATGCATAAATATTTTTTACGATTCAATCGTCACACATAGACGTTCAAACCATCATCATTATTTTGCACGAGGTTCGTGTTAAAACACCAATCCAGTACTCTACATATTTGCACATGCTTAAGACATGCACAGAGCTAGTAGTATTCACACTTCTGTTAAATATAACAATTATATTATCTGAAGATTAACATATTTGATTGAACATTAGTGGATAAACCAGTCCTGCGTTATAAAATGGCATGGGGTTTTTTTTTTTGGGGGGGGGGGGGCGAAGAAAATATCCCAAAGCTCAAAATTAAAAGTATCCTCAGCACTGCCGACTTCATGTTGTTAGCCGGGTCTCCGTGTCGTGTAAAAACACGGCACGTGCCAAATTAGTACAGCACTGCAAATGCATTGGATAGTTCGTTCCAGAATTGGCTTACAATTTTCTGTAGCGGTTTTAAATGTCCACTTACTACAACTTAAAAAATTGAATAGTATCAATTACACTAAACTTTTAAAAAATGCTAAATTTGGCTTTGTAAATAAGGAAGATTAAAAAAAGGCTGGGCCACTCCACCCCTAAATGGAGTGCATGCTGTATGTGACAATATGCAGCTATTGGGGAGAACTGCACGCACCACAATGAAACCAAACACCAATTTGCACTTTTGCAGCATCAATCAGGGCAGAACTTTTTATCCTTGAAGTTAAACAACATTTTATTGATGTAAAGCATTTTTTTTTTTATCTAGCTCAGTTGAAAATACAAATCAGTACAACTGAAATTACATTTACATACAGACGTAATTGTAAATTTGCATGAACAGTAGTTGCACTAAAGCCCATAGGAACATTATTACGGTTTGCAAAATTAGAAGTGAAAGAGTTTTGCTTTGTAAACCACAACGCACTTGTTGTGTGAAAAGTCAAGTGCCAAAATATATTCAAATTAAAGTTTAAATCTGCACAAGATACCAGTCACTAATGTTTTTCAATAGCGTATTCATCTACTATTTCCTGTCCTTAAAACCTTCACCATCCTTCTGATTCCTCACATCACCCCTCCTTTCCCCCCCATCACCCTACACACCCTACCCCTTGCCACCCCTTCTGCCCAACACTCAAATCGCATCCCTTCCCCCCCATCAGCCATTACTAATGTACCATTTTAACTCTTGTAAAGCGCCTTGACAAAAAGCGCTATAGAAAATTCTAGATGAGATAAGATGACCGGCAATTCCAATCTCAACACAATAGCAGTTTAAAATAAACAATTACCTTCAGCGTGACCCAAGGCAAAACTGCACAGGAAGACGACAACAGCAGCAACCAAAGCGTCCATTTTGTTTTTTTTGTCATCCATCCCATCTTGAGTGACCGGCTTTTGTAGAATTACCATACCTCGTTAAATCTAATTGTGAGTTCGTTGTTACCATGGTAGCTAAACAGTCTGAGTTCATAAATGTGTACTAATCGTGATAATTTAATTCAGGTGGAGACAACTCTGCAATTGTGATTGCAATCTCATGATTATCTTTAAAATCAGTCATTTGTGCAATTTGTGATTTGTATAATGAAAAATACAAATAATTACAGTATTCTAAAAAGAATAAATGTTTTTTTAGAAATACACAAATAACCTATCTTTAGAAATTATCCACAGTCAAAGTGCTAATACCAACACCTGCAATGTTTTATGAATGTTGACAGCTGATAAAGCCGTAATGAATAATTGGCAGGAAGCCGGTGAAAAGGGACATTCATGCAACGACTTTGCCATTTGGAAAGGGGGAAACGCTTGTCTATAAAACAATAATAATGTGGTTATTTTATTTACATAAACAGCATGTAATGATTTAAGCCTTGACATATAAAGTATCTTAAACAAGTTGAAATTAAGTGATTGAAACCGAGATTTGCTTAATTAGAAATGTACCTATTTTTTTAAATATATGTATTAAGTTAATATTATGGAATACAACATATTGTAGCTGCAGTATGTGGACTAAATAGCAAATATATGCAACTGCATATGCATAGACAATGCAGAGTCATTACAGAACAATATGCAATGATGGATTTTCAGATAAACACTTAGGTCATAGTTTACTACACACAGTTTAGTATATCCACTAGGAAATCCATGTAAATGAAATAATGGATAAATATGCATATTTACCTCTGCTTTGATGTTATGAAATTTAAGTTCTAGTCGAGTATAATGATGATAATTGGAATTTGCAGAAAGTAAAAATATTTAGACATTATCCAATATATGAAAACCATCTGCGTGCACGTTGCTTACCATCTCGGCATGCATGCTGTCTGCTATTAATACACTCAGTGTGTTTGAAGACCGTGAATTTGGAGAGTTTTTTTCATGTGTTGTTATTAAAGCTTGTGTTTGATAATCTATGATTGTTTAAAATACTTATAGATTTCTTTAATTCGCACTTACGAAAAATGGAAAAACGAATAAGTATGGTACTTTGAAAAATGTTTATTTTTGTTTGTTTAAATATTTTTAAAAAATACATGCAATTAATGTCTTCAAATATTTTCAAACTGTTTAAAATTAATACCCAGCTAACATATACTTCACGTTTTCTGGTGAAAATGTAAACACGTATTTATATCGAATGAAATTTACCTAACCGAGCCTTGGAAAACCCCTTTGAGAATTACAAATTGTCCAGTCTAAAAGGGCAACATATGTCCACAGAGCACCGGGTGTAATATTGTCCGTGTGCATTAGAGGCTGCAAACCTCAACAAATGGATTTTTCTAAAGGAAGACCTTTTGTATTAGTTAACACCTTTAATGTCAGCAAACTGAAAGCAGCCCATTTATTGCCAGATGTCATTGGAATGCGTGTGTGGCATTTGTAAATAATTCCTCTCTTTCGCTGCGGACATTTAAATGAACGGAGAAACAAGAGCACACGTGCTTTGGCCGTGCTTACGCGACGCAGCAGGAAAAGGTTTGCATCTTGTTGGGGTGGTGGAAAGTGCTTGGAGATTAATGGCCTCATCGCAAGTCTGTCGGCCACAATCTATCACCAGTGACCTTGCACGTGCCTACTGCAGACAGCCTGGCAGAGAACAGAATGTACCTACTGATAGAGATGTGGGGAG
Organism: Lampetra fluviatilis; assembly: GCF_964198595.1. Classification (NCBI taxonomy): domain Eukaryota; kingdom Metazoa; phylum Chordata; class Hyperoartia; order Petromyzontiformes; family Petromyzontidae; genus Lampetra; species Lampetra fluviatilis. Next base: position 1,356,222 of record NC_136288.1, read on the forward strand.
GGAAAAAACCTAACATCTGCCTCGTTCTGTAATTGTATATTTGTGGTATTAACTTAGACAATGTTAGTTACGTGTTGTCGTATGCTTATGTCTGTTTTATGCACAGCAAATGAAACGATGCTTTACTTGACACACACTCGCACATGCAGTGTACGTGTATACAGCATTAAACTTACTGTGCAGTCTTGTATTGTACAGAAAATCTAAATGTGTCATCTGAACATGTAATAGCATATGATATTATAACGTAGTGTAGATATGATTGTGTTTTTTTTAAATAAAGTTTGAATATAATTATATATTTGATTAACCTTCAACAATGTAGTTTATAAATGAGTAGAAATTGTATCTGGAATTATGGGGGGGGGGTACGATTGTGGATTAAATACGAATATGTGTAATGGTTAATGGACGCCAATCAATTTAATTTAACAGTAAGACCTATCCCTCCACGCGAAAAAAAATCTAAATGTGTTTTTACACATCTCATTAGCCACACGATCTTCTTCTGTACGTTAAAGATCCCCTGACACCATTCGCTTGAGTAGGCCGTTGTGTGCTGCTGGAGTCTGGGTACAGATTTGAAACATTCTAAAACTACACCACAAAATACTCAATTGGGCACCACGGTGGAGAGCTGTTAACTACCTCGCATGGCATACAGGAGGTCGCGGGTTCGATCCCGATCCTGACGTCTGTGTATTTGGTGTTTGCATGTTCTCCCCGTGGTCAGGTCGCTTCTGAACAAGAGCTATGTATCTCTCATACGCGCTCCTCCTCGCTACACCTATATAAGCTCCTAGCTTGATAATGTCTCATTCTTCGCCTGAGGACGGCTGCTTGCGTTGTGGCCGAAACGTCGTGAGAATTGTTTTATTGTTTTATTTTTATTATTTTATTACTTCCCTTCTACGTGACTTTACCGAAAGAACCAAGAAGATGAATCCCTGCAGTCACGAAAGCTTTAAATCGAAATTTAACCGCCTCTACGGGGAGGGTTTCCACGTAACTTTGAGATCCTTCAACAAGCTCCGGGATAAGAAGGCTCAGCTAATCGAGTCTCTCACCTTTCTGAAGAGATGCCGCGACTCTAAGGTAATACCAAACGCATTTACACTAACATCTGCTGCTGTAACTTCTTCTAATGCGAAACGAATTCTGTCTAGAACTAGCTTAGCTCTTATCTCAGAGAAAATCAGACTTACGCGCACCGAACTAGATCAGTTAGACAAGACACTCTACAAATCACACTTATCTTTGAGTGCAACAATGTCCACATCGGATTGGGAACACGTGGAAAAAATGACTGCCTCTTCAGCTGCCGCTATGTCGACTAAATGTAAGGACAACTTGATTTCCAAATTCAACCGCCTCTCAAACAAGAAACCGGACCCACACATTGAAAAGCTAGATGTTAACAAAGTCGTAATTAATCGCAGTAACAGTCCTATTTCTGAAGGTTTGAAATCCGTTTTAGCTAAAGGACTAAACTTTGCAGTCACACCTAGACACATACCAGTTAATGATATAATTGCTCGAGTAGATGTAGCTCTCAAGGGCTTGAGTCACATCGCTGCAGACGTAGCAAGATCTGAAATCTCTGTAACCCTCAAAAACGCTAAGATGCCAGCTAGCAACATCAGCAAAGATGAGCGTTTTGAATTAGCTCAATTAAAAAAGAGGGATGACATTGTCATCCTCTCAGCCGACAAAGGCAATGCCACTGTGGACAAAATAGAATACAACAACAAAATTCAAGAACTACTCAACGATGGCAGCTATACAAAAATAAAAAGAGACCCCACCAACAGCCTCGTCTCCAAAACCAACAACATCATTTCTGCTTCAACCGCATTAATTGATCAGACCAAACAGTTCTCGTTGAAACCTTCTGCAGCCAGGCCACCAAGATTGTACGGCTTGCCAAAGATACATAGAGAAGATACACCTCTTCGTCCCATTGTCTCTACTATCAACTCCCCCACTTACAAACTGGCTCGTTTTTTGTCCGAAATCCTACGGCCTTTCACTGGAAAAACCACCTCTGCAGTACTAAACTCTACTGACCTGGTATCGACAATCAAGGGGATTGCCCTGTCCCCAGACGACCTGCTTGTCAGTTTTGATGTGGTTTCCTTGTTCACCAAGGTGCCTGTGCCTGACACCATCGCAATCATTGAAGACTTGGTTCATCAAGGACTAAATGCTGGGGTACCCCCCCTGGTGAGACACTGCTTAACCAATACATACTTCACCTGGAATGGAACCTTCTACAAGCAAATTGAGGGCACCCCAATGGGCTCCCCCCTATCTCCGGTTGTAGCCAATATCTTCATGGAGAAATTTGAGACGGACGCCATCCAGACTGCCACTCTACGCCCGACCTTATGGAAGAGGTACGTAGACGACACTTTTGTCATCTGGCCACATGGCCGGCCTGCTCTAGACCAATTTCTCGACCACATCAATTCCATACACCCAGCCATCAGATTCACCATGGAAGTCGAAAATGATGGCAAGCTACCCTTTTTGGATGTCCTAATCAAAAGGAGACCTGATGGTTCAATGAGCCACTCTGTCTACAGGAAAGCCACCCACACGGATGCTTATCTAAAACCGGATTCCCACCACCATCCATCCCAGAAGAATTCCCTCATCAAGACTCTATATGATAGAGCCCAATGCATCTCCGACCATGAACACATTTACAGTGAACTCAAACACGTACGCCAAGCTCTTAAGGCTAATGGTTACTCCGACTACACAATCCGCAAAGCCATCACTCCAACCATCAAGAAGGATCCTGTTGAGGAGCCTTTCAAGACCATCACCTTACCCTACATTGCTGGGGTCACAAAAAAGATCTCCAAAATCCTGATTAAACACAAGATCCAGGTCCGATTCAACACAGTACATAAAATCCGTGATCTGGTACCGTCTGTAAAAGATGTGATTCCAGACATACAGTACCCTGGCGTCTACAAACTAAGTTGCCTCTGTGGTAGCAGTTACATTGGGGAAACCAAACGACACGTCTCAGACCGCATTCGTGAACATAAAGCTGATCTAAAACACGGTAGGACAAACACCTCAGCCGTGGCAGACCACTGTTACAACTCAGTGGGCTCACATGACATTGACTTCTCCAAGACGGAGGTTCTCTGCAAGCCATCTGGCTATCATGAGAGATTCGTTCATGAGGCGATCCACATATACAAACACAGAGACAATTTTAACCGAGAAGATGGATTCAGGCTTAGCAATCATTGGAAGGACGTAATAAACCATTTCGATACACATTAGGGTGAGTTGAATAATACATAGTGTTATATTAAAATGTATAAAGTATAGTGTGGTTTACAGCAATACAGTATATAATTTAATGTTGGGTTTATCTATGGCAGTATATAGTACTGTATATGCTAAGAGAATAAAGTTTAGATGGAAGTATATTATATACTTCTTACGACGTAGAATTGTAATTTATTATTTGTTGTTAGTAACTCAGCTTATTGTAGAGTATAGTAAGTATCAGTTTATATTTTAGCTTTTTATGTAGTTTTGTTTTTACTTTGGTTTTCTACATGGTTGTTTGGTAAATGCAGCTACATATCATTAACATTCCTTTCCTTTATTAACGCTGTCCCTTGCGCCCCCCCGTGGTGCTGTTGATCCTGCATAATGCATGGGCATAATGGGACTTTGAAACCCCTCCGCCCACCTCCTACGCATTGCCCATTGGTATGCTAAATTCCTCTTCATATGCACATTCTTTTGTTAAGGCGCTCCTCCTCGCTACACCTATATAAGCTCCTAGCTTGATAATGTCTCATTCTTCGCCTGAGGACGGCTGCTTGCGTTGTGGCCGAAACGTCGTGAGAATTGTTTTATTATGTTTTATTTTTATTATTTTATTACTTCCCTTCTACGTGACTTTACCGAAAGAACCAAGAAGAAGAGCTATGTAGCTCAGTGGGAGATACCAAGTAAAATAAAAAAATATATATATGGTTTTAATTTTGCATAGCAATCATCGCCACCTACTGGTGGACACATTCCCCAGGTCACTCTTGCAAATTAGACGATCTAGCCTCTTGAGTTCTTACCTGGTTAAACAAAAATAAACTTAAAAAGCTGAAATCTGTTTGTTAAAATTACTAAAAGAGAGCATGCAGTTGAGAGGCCTCCGTGTCATCGTCACACCGCTACCCTATTTCGGTGTATTGCTTCATATCTAGCATCATTCAAAGTCATACCAGCGTTCTTCAGTGCCTCGTTTCCAACTGCTTCTGTCTAGCAAAACTCTTCCATTACCAATATTTATGGAAAAGTTATCTTATAGAGCAACATATAAGGAGGCTGCGATTTATTCAGAAACTGGCCAGTTTCAATGAAAATTTTGCGACATTTGAAATGGTCCAGATTATATGTAATCTCTGTTTTGTTGTGAAAATGTAAATACATACTTATATATCCGATGATCATAAACTTCGGCATTAAAAATTAAACATCCACAGCTGTCAACCCGACTTTAGAACACATATCGGTACTCACTCAGTCCAGATTTATTGTTACATTAGCTCAGGTTTGTGAGCACAGATTGATTAAAAGTTACTGCATTTAATTCCCATGCACTCGTGTGACCTGTTACAATACTCTATACACTATTTATTTTAAGACTGCTGAAACAAAGCCACATTACAAGCAACATCGATATCACGAAAGTACCTCCTCTTTTACATTTGTTTTAAACTTTGTAAAACATATTCTTAGTTCTTTCGGTAAAGTCACGTAGGTAAAAATGAAATTAAAATTAATAAAAATAAAACAATAAAATCACGACGTTTCGGAGGCAACAGGAGTCTCCGCCATCAGGTGGGACCGTCACAGCCAGATTTGCTGCATCAAGTGAGGCAAGGATTCAAGATGCAAGCCCTTAAACACAAGTTGAGGGGGGAGGAGAGGGGGGGGAGCTTATCAGAATGTGGTAGCCAATGAATGGAACGCATCGGCTGTGACGGTCCCACCTGATGACGGAGACTTGTTTTGCCTCCGAAACGTCGTGATTTTATTGTTTTATTTTTATTAATTTTAATTTCATTGTTTACCTTATGTGACTTTATGGAAACAACTAAGAGTATGAATTCTTGCAGTCACGAAAACTTCAAATCTAGAATTAGTAAAACATACTTTAACGAGCCAAAGGTTTATTTTCTAACAAAACCCACTGATTGAATTTTACAGCCGTAAATAACATTCTTTTTCATATTAACTCATTTCAAATAACGAATTTAATACACGAGTCAGTCAATACAAACATCAATAAATCAATTGCCCCACAAAGTAAGTGACCATGTCGTGCATTTCATGCAAAGGTCACATCGGATTTTAGTTAAAGTAAATATTTAATACTCTGCATCCCTCACGTAACAATAAATAAATATCACTTCATGAGTAAAATTTATTTTGGAAGCATTAATCGGTGCTATAAAAAGTCCTCCCTTTGTCAATCTACTGTTGGATGAAGTGCAACCTCGTGTCATGTTAGTTGTCGAAATTTTCGACCATACTTCACCACAATGATCAGTGCGAGTTTGGTGAAGGGGATGCCCACAATCAGTTGAGATATCACTCGCCGCTCATGTTAGCAGTGTGACTGGGGAAGTCGTCACTTTCATCGAGCACAGGCAATGATATTTGGAGCATTTTTTTTTATTTTAGTACAGAAAAATAAATGTTGTAAACTTTCATCGGAACAACATCAATATTCACACACAACGCTATATGCATACGTGTGAAGGTGGTTGCGGTATATGTGTAATAAAAGACTCCGTCAGGCACTGCTGGTCTCCGCTTGTCTTTTATTCAGGTTCTTCTCCGGACCCCACTGGTCTCCTCCACGGACCAGCGTCGTCTCGCGCGCGCCCCGCGCACGCTCCCTCTCGCGTGCCACGCACGCTCCTCCGTTAGCTCCTCTACTCCCGCACTCCGCACACCGCTGGCCGACGGCGTGCTGAGGTCCTTCGGCCACGTGGCCGATGGCGCGGATCTCTCTCTCCCCACCCAACGTGGCTCAGACTCTTAACTTCCCCGACTGCCCCGATCTCTTCCGGGCTCCCACTTATATCCATTCCCCCCACGTGACCCTGACTCCCCCTTCCGGATCGTCAGATCTGGCCTTCCCATACTACCCCGCTGGCTCCGCCCCCATTCACCTCGCCTCCCATTGGAGCCGAGGTGAACGGTGGCCCCTCCCACACGCCCCGCAGACCAGGCTCCGCCCCCCAACGCCCCGGGCCGTGTGATTGGACCAGAGCACAGCAACAACCCCATTTATGCTCGCATTACATGACCCCCCCCTGATGAAAAAGCCAGCCGTCCCGGCTGCAACAGGACAAAATAATGCGAGCGACAGCATCACAATCGGGAATCACCAGACACAACGGAGAGTATAACAACAACACAATTAACGAAAGGGAAGGGATTTGGAACGAGTGCGGGTTGCCGGCCCGTCCTTCACGAGAGGCGGCGCCCTCAAAGGTCGCAGTCCCGACTTGGTTTTAGGAGCGGCGGAACCGAAACCATCCGCCGCTGGTGGAGGCCTGTCCGTCCCAGCACCCCGTTCCCCAGAGAGGTCCGTAGTCAGGGCCCCCTGCAACTGCAACCGCGGCGGGGTTGGAGGGGCAGCGGGGCCAAGTGTTCCCGTCGCCGTGGTAGGCCCACCGGGTGCAGGAATCCATGTGTCCAGTAGGATCACAGCCGGCCCGTCTACAGGAGGCACGACAGGCGCGCGTTGCAGGTTGAACAGGCAAAGTCAGTGGCACGTCGGACGTGACAGACACCGGCAAGGCAACGTTAGGAGATGACGCATCCACTCGCGGGGCCACGTAGGGTTTCAATCGGGACGTGTTAACGTACCAACACCGTGATCCGACCCGAACGCGCACGGACTGCGGGCTAGGGACCTCAATAAGCACAACCGGCCCCTGCCAGGGTTTGTGCAACTTAGGGGAGGTCCCCACCGGTACCTGTGGGCAGTGGAGCCAGGCCATGTCCCCCACTCGCCAGGGGGACCTACGATGAGAGCGCCGGGCACAACGTTCATTCCGGGCCTGGGTCCTGGCCGTAGCCAATTGGGCCGCCTCCCACGCTTCCGCCACACGCCGAGCGGCGTCACGAATATACTCGGGGAGCGGCTTAACAAGACCCCTCGCCCGCGTGCCAAGTTGTACTTCCACCGGCGGCACATTCTCGCGGCTGTACATCAAAAAGAAGGGTGAGTACCCTGTCGACACATGTGGCGCCATCCGGTAAGCGGAGAGCACCCCAGGGATATGCAAATCCCAATCGGCCTGCTTCTCGCTAACCGTATGACAGAGCATGGCCGACAGGGTCCGGTTTAACCGTTCAACCATTCCATCAGTTTGTGGATGGTAGGGAGACGCCCGAACCTTCTTAGTCCCCAGTGCGTCACATACATCCTGCAATAGGCTGGAAGAAAATTTCTCCCTTGGTCTGTAAGCAACCTTTCCGGCGCCCCCTTGTCCATCACATATCCGAACAGAAATGCCTCCGTGATAGACACCGCCGACTGGTCGGGTAAAGGCCAGGCCATCGGCCAGTGGGAAAGATATTCAATTCTAGATTTGAAGCTTTCGTGACTGCAAGTATTCATATTCTTAGGTTTATTCGGTAAAGTCACGTAGGTAAAGAAACGTCATGTCTCTGATCGTATCCGCGAGCACAAGTCAGATCTGAAACACGGCAGAACTGATTCTTCGGCCATTGCCGATCATTGCTACAACTCTGTGGGCTCTCATGAAATTGTCTTTTCCGAGACCAAGGTACTCTGCAAACCTCCTGGCTACCATCAAAGGTTTGTACACGAAGCCATACAAATATACAAACACAGACATAATTTCAACCGTGATGATGGGTACAAACTGAGTAATCATTGGAAAGATGTGATTAACCATGCAAAAAAGATTTAACTACACATATTTGGACCATCTTATTTGACAGACAACTATTCTTGAGTTACTGTACAGGTTACAGATAGACAGCCAGTTTTGTTTTACCATGTTTAGCTTCTTTTCTCACACACTGGTTTCCTGCTATAAGTTTTACCCACCAAACAACATAGCAGGAGGCTGTTTCTTCCTGACCTGCTTTTGTGCTTTCACCATCTACATGGCAGAGGCTCGGTTTCATTAGCAGCAGTTGCACTTTGAACAACTCTGGCACCCCCCCCCCCCTCTCAGGCTCAGTCCTTTGTTATGTAGACTAGCCGTAGTGTCAAGCCACACCTTACCATAATAAAGGCTCAGTCCTTTGTTATGTAGACTAGCCGTAGTCTCAAGCCGCACCTTACCATAATGAAGGCTCAGTCCTTTGTTATGTAGACTAGCCGTAGTCTCAAGCCGCACCTTACCATAATAATAAAAAGTGGGCCGTTCCTGGCGCATCCCCCCCTCAACCAGTATATATACGGATAGTATCCCTTGGAATCTCTCATTTACTTGATACAGCTATCGTGCTGTGACGGTTCCACCTGAAGACGGAAGCTTGTGTTGCCTCCGAAACGTCGTGATTTTTATTTTATTTTTATTTTACTTTTATTAATTTAAATTTTTTACCTACGTGACTTTACCGAAAAAAACCTAAGAATATAAAGATATTCAACACCGACCAACAAAAATTTGTTCCCCCGAGCATACGGGGGAAAGGGCCCCAGAATATCCAACGCCACCAACTCGTTAACCCGCGACACTTGTATCGACTGCACTGGGGGAACATACGGTTGCTTAGGCAGCTTCCACCGGGCACAGTCGGAGCACGCCCGAATATGCCCGACGACGTCAGTCATCATGCCGTGCCAAAAATAATCCCGCTGTAACGTCAACAAGGTTTTCTGCACCCCGAGATGTAACAACTTCTCAGCGTGCAGAATCCGAATCTCTTATCGCAACGACGACGCCAGCGATCGTGCAAGCCTTCCCTCCACATCAGCAAGCCGTCACAGAGAGCCGCTCCCGGCGTCCCATCGGACGACGGATATCCCCTCTCCTTTGCAGCCCGACTCCGTAAGGCCCCCAGCGAATCATCGAGCAATTGTTCTCGAATCCACACGGAACGCGGCAAATTCAAAACCCCGTCGGCCGGTTCCGGACACTTGGAAGCCCCGGGCATCTTCACAGCAGACATGACAGGATGCGGGGGCTGTGGAACCCGCGTGCACCTATTCGTGCCAGAGGCACAGGTGCAGGGGGATCCCTGCGGCAATCGGGAGAGCGCGTCCGCATTTGCGTGACGCGACTCCTTACGATATTGAATCTCAAACGAAAATTCCTGCAAAGTTTCCAACCATCGTGCCAATTGGCCAGACGGATGGTCAACTTTCAGGGAATATTGCAGAGTCGCGTGGTCCGTGCGCACAATAAATTTGCGGCCATACAAATACGGGCGGTATTGACGGACAAAATACACTATAGCCAACAGTTCCCGGCAGGTAACGCAGTAGCGGGTCTCCGCCGGAGATAAAACGCGGCTCCCGTAAGCCACCATGCGCTCGACACCACCCCTAAACTGCGATAGGACGGCCCCAATCCCCATGTCACTAGCGTCGGTATCCAGAATAAAAGGCAGAGTGAAATCAGGGTAGTCCAGCGTTGGCGCTGACGCCAAGCAATCGCGTAGGCCATGAAACGCTGCCTCCTCCGCCGGCCCCCAGCTGAACCTCCGGTTCTTTGCCGTAAGGAGGTGCAACGGCCTAGCGATCGTAGCAAATTTTGGAACGAACCTGCGATAATAAGAAGCAAACCCAACAAAACGACGCACGTCACCCACCGTGGCCGGAATCGGCCAGTCCCGGACGCACGCCGTTTTCTCCGGGTCCGTGGCCACACCGTCAGAGCTGACAATGTTGCCCAAATAGCGCACGGATCATTGCAAAAGGTGATACTTCTTGGGCTTAAATTTCAAATTGGCGGAATGCACCCTAGAAAAAACAGCATCCAATCTCTGAAGATGCTCCTCAAACGTACGGCTGAACACAATATCATCATCCAAATATATCAAGCACGTGTCCCACTGCAGACCGGTCAACACGAGTTCCATCAACCTCTGGAACGTAGCAGGGGCGACGTTCAACCCCATGGCAAGACAATTAAACTGAAACAGGCCCTGCGGCATACGGAAAGCCGTCTTTTCCCTCGAGGACTCGTCCAGGGGGAGCTGCCAGAACCCCGAAAAGAGGTCAAAAGTGAAAAAAAAATTCGCCCCAGACAAGGCATCGAGGGAATCATCTATACGTGGCAGGGGGTAAGCGTCCGCAACCGACACCTTGTTTAACCTCCAAAAATCAACACAAAACCGCAAATTACCATCCTTTTTCTTCACCAGGACCACCAGAGCACCCCACGGGCTGTTGGACGGAGAGATAATGTTAGCGGCTAGCATATCATCCACTGCGCCGCGTACATGATCCCTCTCCGCCGGGCTCAACCGATGTAGATTCATCCGAATGGGAGCAGCATCCCCAGTATCAATATGGTGGGAGAGCAACGAGGTGCGTCCCAGATCGAAATCGTCTTTACTAAAGACATCAGAATATTTCTCCAACAGTGCGCGAAGCGCGGACCGTTGGTCCGTAGTCAAGGATGAATTTTCTTGGCACAACCTGGCGATCCATCGATCGTCCTGCGACGTCAAGGCCGAAACCCTCCCTACGAGGCCCCGGTGGGCCGGATCGTCATGGGCCGTTCCGGCCGGCACGACGACATTGTCCATGCCTCCATTCAACACTTGCAAAAACGGAGGCTGACCCGGCCGAATAATCGTACGTGCCGCGACCAGCGCCAGGCCAGCCGTAACCGCGTTGGACGGCGACAACAACACCCCTGCCGCCCCCTCGACCCCAGGCACGCAGTGGGATGAGCATCTGCGAGCCAGGTGGAATGTCGACCGAAACATCGGACAGCGCCTGCACCTGGTGGTCCGGGGCGGACTGGCCCCACGGCGACGGCAAAAAGAAAATATTCTGGCCCGCTGGTAACTCAATACAATTCTGATCTACCATTATCTGAATGGGCATCTTTGCCAGGAAATCAGCCCCCAATAAACACGGCACAGCGAGGGACCTGGAGATTAACACTGTCCCCGAAGCCGACACACCCCCAACCGAAATACGCGCCTCCACCTGACCAATGATGCCCATACTCCCTCCGTTTGCCGCAACACATGAATCATAAACCGGTCGTACCCACGATGGCAGAATGGACAGGAGATGGAATATCACGTCTGAGATGATAGTTGCGGACGCGCCCGAATTTACCAAAATCCGCACGTCGATCCCCTGTATCGAACCCGGCACGGTCGATGACCCAGTAGCGGCTGCGACCACCCTCCGTGCCAATTTTCGCCACTGTGTCAGCTAGCGACACGAATCCCTTAGAGTCCCCCCGTTAGAACAGGCCCCCGGAACGCATACCGACGGTGATGCATGAGATGACAGGCCTTGCCGGGTGTCTGATGCGTACCGACTTGCCTGACACGGTTGACTCTCTAGCGTTGAAGTCGCGTCCCTGGCCGGGGACTCCGGCTGAAGAGGCGGGCGAGGGCGACTCCGACAGTCCCGCGCGAAGTGTCCAAGACGCCCGCAGCGGTAACACGACGAGTCGGCTCGCCACCCGGCTCCCCCCCCGTCTCGGCGATCCCTCAGTGGTGGCCCAGAGCGCGACTCCGCTCCCCCTCGAGGAACCCACTGGCCCGCCGCCGCAGTGAGATCGCCAGGTCCCCTCTCGTCCGGCACGAAGACAGCCTTCGACGGAGTTCACCCGACGGCGCCGAACGGCGCAAGTTGAACTGCGCGTTGAGGCACTTGGCTGCCATCCGGGAGGTCAGCTGCTCATGGCCGCACACCGGCAGCGGAATGCCCAAGTCCTTGGACAGCTCCAACATCTTACCCAGTATCAAGGGCTCCAACAAGTCGGGCTCCGTCTCTGGATACGCGGCCATGGCCAGCTCAAGCACAGTGCCCCGGAAAGCCACAGGCGATTCCTCGGTTGCCCGTTGCCTCTGGATGAATCTGCGGTGTGCGTCGTCCGGAGGCTCGTACGCTTCCGCCATTTCGTCGAACGCCCCTTTCATCGTCGCCTTCTTCGCGGCTGCAATGGAGCGGAAGAATTTCAAAGACTTGTCATCCAGGAGCGTCGGCAGAACTTCCAAGGCCTTCGCATCCGTCCACTTGGCGGATCGGACGGCCGACTCAAAACGCCACGCAAATGCGCTCCAATCTCCTCCAACTGAAAATTCTTTAATCGTCGTCAGGCAATGGCTGCGAATCCCCGAGTTGTTGTCTTCCGATGCAGGCGTCCCATGCGGCGGCGACAAGATGGCGGCTCCCCGCCGTGGCGGCGACAAGATGGCGGCTTCCTGCCGTGGCGGCGACAATATGGCGGCTTCCCGCCGTTCGGCCGCGACCACACCCAAGATGGCGGCGTCCTGCCCCGTGTCGGAGAGGGCGGGAAGCCTCGCAGAGGCCCCAATGGCGGACGGCTTGGCCCCACCCGGAGGCTCCCCGCTTGAAGGCCCGCCACGTGGCTGGCCCGGCATCGTCGCTGGCGCGACCAGGGTAACTAAATCCAGCAGAACGGCCCGCAGCGAATCAAGCTGGTCTGCCACGTGTCGCCAGCCGTCCTCGGCACCTGTTGACGCAGACGGCCCGGCCGCCGCGACGACATCTTGTACTCTTGTCGTGTCGCTCGCCGCCACTTCGCCCACGCCCTCCATGGTCGGGACCGCCACTGCCAGAGGAAGGTCCTCTTCATCTTCTGAAGATGGTGCAGGTATATTCTTTTTCTTGAGATGTTTTGACATCTCGTTCCACTTCTGACACCAGTGTAATAAAATACTCCGTCAGGCACTGCTGGTCTCCGCTTGTCTTTTATTCAGGTTCTTCTCCACACCCCACTGGTCTCCTCCACGGACCAGCGTCGTCTCGCGCGCGCCTCGCGCACGCTCCCTCTCGCGTGCCACGCACGCTCCTCCGTTAGCTCTTCTACTCCCGCACTCCGCACACCGCTGGCTGACGGCGTGCTGAGGTCCTTCGGCCACGTGGCCGATGGCGCGGATCTCTCTCTCCCCACCCAACGTGGCTCAGAATATTAACTTCCCCGACTGCCCTGATCTCTTCCGGGCTCCCACTTATATCCGTTCCCCCCACGTGATTCTGACTCCCCCTTCCGGATCATCAGATCCGGCCTTCCCATACTACCCCGCTGGCTCCGCCCCCATTCACCTTGCCTTCCATTGGAGCCGAGGTGAACGGTAGCCCCTCCCACACGCCCCGCAGACCAGGCTCCGCCCCCCAATACCCCGGGCCGTGTGATTGGACCAGAGCCCAGCAACAACCCCATTTATGCTCGCATTACATATGTGATGTGGGGAGCGGTAGTGTAGCGGTTATCGCACTGCACTACAGAATTCACATCCCAGGTTCGATTCCTGCTCATGGCCAACAACAGTGACGACTACCTGAACCCGTTCTGGGCCTCCCTTAGGTCGACTCAGCCTCAAATGAGTACCTGGTGTGGTGTGTGAACATCACCACTGAGGAGACAAAGGCGGCCGGGCGTGGTGCTGGCCACCCACCCCCTCGTGTGCCGTGCCAGCCTTCATAGTTGCTTGCTCACAGCACTGTCCCCAAAAGTCTGTTAAAACTATACACGTAGGATCTTTGTCTTTGTATGCGTGATGTGTAACACTAAAGATATGTGACCAATGTATTATTGAATCGTCATGCGTGACAAAGATACAATGGGACTGTGGAAGTGTATGAGACTGATTGTGAATAACTGCCAGGGCTGAGATGTATTCTTCTAAATCATAATGCATGGACTGCTCGTCTCGAGAAATTACAATTAAATGTCAATTAGGCCCAAAGGCTGGTTATATTCCCCACTTGATTTGAGCAGAGCGCAGTGGCCATGCATTGTTAACAGCCAGTAGACGCCAGTCAGAGCTCACAGTGCAACATGTGGAGTCGCTACTTCACAATTATCATCAATCCACTGCTGGATAACACCTCCCCAAGTCATCGCCATCCTTCATGGTCCTAATTAGTATCTTACATTGCAATACTCAAGAAGTGAACTTAAATGTGTCTCTTGAAAGTTCCGAGACCTCAAATGCTTTATAAATAAAAATGCTGCAAAATCACAATTCCACATTCTATTTAACTTAACTTGTACGGGTATATTCTGAATTAATATATTCTAACTTTGATATGAATGATATCACATTGCTTTCATTAACGTTTCTCAAATGTGTGTCACCATAGAATCGCAAAGGTATTTTTACAATACAAAACACTCAACACAATCGTCAATAACACTGTGGCCTTGAAAAAAAACATAGATAATATATGACGTTTCAGGCAATGGTTCTTCTTCATTGCATACATGAAGAAGAGCCATTGCCTGAAACGTTACCACTTCTATATTTTGTGCATCAATGTGGCATCGGCGAAGAATTTGTTGAAGTTTTCTTCCAATAGACCCATCAAGTCATTTTCCTTCTGATCCTGTGACTGATTTAACCGGTTGCTAATTTGATGGCTTTAACACGAGGCTCCCAGCGATTCAATTCATTGTCAAATTCGGGGAACGAAATTCAAATATTGTTTGTCACGTTTTTTTATAATCTCGTTCGTATTTGTTTCTTGATTATTATTTTTATTCTGCGCATTAGCCTAAATTTAGCAAAATATCAACATTTTCATCAGCGGCCATGCTCAATCCACTGATAGAGGAAGGCCTCCCCAAGTCTTCACCATCCCTCATTATCCTTAAATAATGTAATACGGGTGTAAACGACCTCCCGGAAGTGACGTCATGGGGGGAGGAGTTACGTCACGTGGGGGAGAGGGTAGAGGTCTATAAGGGGGGTAACCAGAAGCAGTGGGGAGTGATCGGAGACTGGGAAAGTGTGAGGCCACGCAGGGCGAAGGGTGAGAGAGAGAGTGGCGAGATCGCCACACACCCGGGCCATGAGGATCGGCACCGTCGGCCAACGGTGACCGACCCCCGGGCAGCAGGAGCAGCGAGGAGGCTGCAGAGAGCAGCGGGTCTGCAAGGGAGGAGTTCGGCAGCAGGGGTCTGCGCGATGAGACAGCAGCGGGTCTGCTAGGAGGGAGTTGGGCTACGTGAGCGACAGCAGCCTGGGGCTGCAGAGCAGAGAGTATATAGGGGAGTGCCGTGAGGGAAAAGAGATCGAACCCAAATAAAGGACACAGGACAGAGAAAAGCGTCCGAGTCTTTTATTACAATAACAATAAACCTATCACAGCACACAAGCTGATATCGGTTCTCATGTGATTCGCATACACAATAAATAATTGATTACCAAATGCAATCGTTGATGCACCATTAATAATCATAAAACATTTTTTTATCGATTCATTAATCCCTTGTCACATACCAACTTTCAACCATATGTAGGTTTGCATTTATGCGCAACTGATAATGCTAAAAATGATTGCTCCTGCCAAACCACTCTATCTCCCTGTGAGACACACGAAGTCGCCAGATCGGCATTTTAAATTCCTTTCCCTTGCTTCTGATTTAAATGAGAAGTGATTTTAGCTCCCTAGAGAACAGTTTTAAACCCAACTTAGCATTACGTTTCGTAGGCCTATGTACGCCGTTACGTAGACGTCTTCACATTGCTCTACCTCTTAATGAAGACCACTTTTTGTCAATCTGAAGGTTGAGGCAATGACTGCAGATCAAACCAGATTGTAGTGGAGTAATGTGGCATTAACCTTATCTATAGTTACAGCACCACAGGTTTGCATAATCAGTTTTTATTACATGGTATGTTATTGTAAAATGAAGGAATTTAGACCAATTCCGGCTACCAAATTCTACGTACACCTTAGGTTCTTAATTTCAGAGAGGTGCCGGTGGCATTGCCTGCTGCTATCTCCTTTCCTAACAGGCATTAGACAAAGGCATGCTCTGATCCCCCTAGTCTCATGATATAGAAGCTGTGGCAATATAGAGAGGGTTTTTTTTGTTAGATCGCATAAAAATAAATGTGTTGTCTAACACGCCACCACCCAATAGTCAATTAGTAAGGTTTGTCACATAAACAAAACAGGTGTGTGTTTGGAGAGTAACCCCACAATATTTACAATTCAAGTACGGCGTTTCACTACATTTATATTCATGCGATCTAACCCAAAACAAAAAATGTATAACATTGGTCAAGAAAGTCTGCGTGTCAAGCTGTAGCAGTTTTCAGCATGTGTCCAGTGTCCTATGTTGTGTGTGTCCAGGTAATGCATTCAGAGGATTCAGTTTCAAGTGTTTCCACGAGATATGCTTTGGTGACGTGTCCATCACTTACTGACAAATGGCACCTTTTGTTGTCATGTGTGGTTTGTATGTATGTGAGTGTATGTGTATGTATGTTATGTGCAATGTAGACGAGATTAACTTTTTGAAGGTAAGGCCAGAACACAATATATTGGCAATTTCGCACATTGTTACTGATGGCGACATTGTAAAATGTTCACCATAAATCAGATGAAAAAAAACATTAGCCCTGCCACTTTATTGCACATTCATACCATCACACAGCTGGACCTACAGCCCATCGCCAAGTCCCCCGCTACCCCAAGCTTCCTATCCACTCCTCATATCAACCACTGACGACACGAGGCGCTGCCACCAGCCCCGAGGCCGGAATCGCTCTATCTGCTGTAATTACTGTAATCTCTAAACCCGACTTTCAATTCTCTCGCATACATTCCAAAAATGTCACCTTTTTAAAGCTCCCATCGCTTTTCACTCCCTCAAACCTGTACCGTCCACCGAAGCCAAACCCAATTTCAGGTTTGACTCGTCTGATCTCACCTCAACCTTAAGCCTCTCCTCCTCTCGAATTATCCGTACTGGTGATTTTGACATCCATGTCGTTGTGAGCACCTCCTTACGATCTTCTCCCTTTCCATCCCTATGCCACCAGGCTCAAACATCCACCCCGCCAGGCATCTGTCTCCGCTTCTCTGCTCCTCCATTCTCTCACAATATCCCTTTGCTTCGTGGATCCAAAAAACGCCTGACGTTGAGCACCACAACGCAATATCTGCTCGTATTGTGAAGGATCTGGCCCTTTGAAAATGTGCTGGACATCGTAACGCACTTTATGCGAGAGAATTTAAAATGTTTCACAATGTTAATATTACTGCTTTAGTTTATTGAGTCACTCAGCTACCTACCCTCTGAATTTCAAGAGAAACTGAATTGAATAACCACACAGGTAATCACAACGCAATTAGTAGCAGCATTTAAAACAATCTGCAGCAGTATTAATGTGTCATTTATATCCCATTGAATATCTCAAGAAAATACTTCGAGACATCGGCTCTTTGTCTGTGCAGGTGTCACACCAGCATATCTTATTTTAAAGTCTG
Organism: Lampetra fluviatilis; assembly: GCF_964198595.1. Classification (NCBI taxonomy): domain Eukaryota; kingdom Metazoa; phylum Chordata; class Hyperoartia; order Petromyzontiformes; family Petromyzontidae; genus Lampetra; species Lampetra fluviatilis. The sequence goes on from NC_136288.1 coordinate 1,373,698, forward strand.
GAAATACTTCGAATTAGATGTATTCCTGCAGTGGTTTTTACACTTGAATGGAAGAATGTACAAGTGATGCGTTATAATGCAAATTACAGTAACTAAAATATAAAACGATAACGGTGTAGCCCTGTGATTACTTGCTCTCACCACTTCTGGTCGAAAGGTGACCTAATTTTGCATATTGACCCGACCTCCCGGAAGAGGTGGAAGTACCCAGACTTTACCCCACTGCACGTGACCTGTCGATCAATCGTGGTGTAGCCATTTCTACTGCTAGGAAATACAGAGGCGAGGGGGAATTTATTAAACTTTCTCACTTTTGTATTTGCCCTGTCTGGAGATCATTGCATCACGGTATCAAATAATATTCTAAGTAAGCAATTTGCTATAAACCCAGAGATTTGAGTTCGATGACCGGCCATGGCTGACATTGGTGGCGACTGGTATCAGAACCATTCTTGGTCCCACTTTCTCACCAACCCACAATGAACAGTGCGGTGAAATATGGTCAAACAAGCCGAATGACCAACATTACATGGGAAGGCCTTCATCCAAAGTGGGTTAACAAAGCGCAGTAAATTATCGTGTAATCTTTTTGTTAGCACATAAATAAACAAAACCAATATAAGTAAGCGGTCAGAAAAAAGCATTACAGGCGTATGATTCCTGAATAAATCAGCTGTATGGAAGACATTTATGTTTTTATATAAATATTGCATTATGTTTCGCAGAATATACCATGTTAGAATTTATAATCGAGATGTAACAAAAACATTACGTGAAGAATACATTGGAGAAAAACATCCCCAAAATGTCTCGTTGCTTGTGTCTTAAAGTGCACGACAACAAATAGTTATTGACATTAAAAGGACCAAATTCCCATTGGTTACATGGCCTAGATGTCACGATTTTTTTTTGCATTTTTACAATAACCTAAGGCAGTGTTACAGTCAAGCAGGCTACGCTGCATACCCACTGGATGCCTTGGCTGCATGTCCCCTGTTATGATAGAAGACTCGTGTTTGTCCTTTTAAGGACAATAAATCACGAAAGGTTATTTTACTTTGCCGCTTGGTTAATTCACACACCTCGCGCCTGAGTTATGTGAGATATTTTGCATCACGGTTGGAATTATCTGACCATCCTGAAAGATGAGTAATGCTGTATATGCAAACTTTTTTATCGTAAACAGGTCAATAAAACTACGATATATAAATTAAGAATTATTGTACTTGCTGTGAATCATGTGGAATGCTCCATGATATAGGCCAAAAGAACACTCGCGTAAAATATCTTCGCATGCATTCTCGTAAGCTTTATTACCTCATTCGAATTTTCTTCTGCCCATGAATTTATACTGTATTTTTATATTTATTAGCAAATGCTTCCTTTGTGTGGCCTACGGATATTGTCAGTCCTGTAATGCATTATATTTGACTTCATGGTCATACACAAGTAGCGTTATAAATCAAAGACTAACAAATGCCTCTCCAAATTGGCAGTAAACATCGGATGGTATTAGCTTATCCTTTGTACATCGCGGGAATGAGGATGCGTTAATCAGCAGGCCGATCGTGTTCTTTAAAACGCCTGCATTCGATTAGGTCATCTCTTCTGCCCTCGTGTAACTGTTGGCATGTGGTTCAATGCGAGATTTACGGATGTAAACTTTCGAAAATGTAGCGCTGACCATCTCCCAATTATACACTTCTGTTTAATTCCCCCCCCCCCCTCACCAGCGAGATACTTATTTGGTCAGGCATCTTAGGGGCCGTCCATGAATGACGTCACGCACTTGGGGGGGGGCAGACATTTGTGACGATGTGTGACGAGGGGGGGGGGGTGAGAAATGTGACGTCATATCAAAATGCGCAACTTTAAATAAATATAAACAACACGTTCTACTTAATTAAATATACTTTTTAATACATGTTTTCTCCTACAACGTCAGAGTGCAGCGCCACATTAACTACGCACTACAATGACAATAGTTTAAAGCGATTTGAAGCATGTTTTATTTTAGGGGGGGGGCAGAGCCTTGTGACGTCATATTTGAGGGGGGGGGTCTGACTTTTTGTGACGCCGTGTGACGAAGGGGGGTGGGGGTCAAAAATCGTCCATAATCGCGTGACGTCATTTATGAACGGCCCCTTATGCAATCTCTGTGTCCCGGTTTCTTTCATCCCCAGGTTAACTCCAAACGAGCTTGGTATCAAACGCGAACTCTTGATCTCTAGTTGTGACGTTCGAATGATCAAATTGCTCGTACACAACCGGTGGTGTGAATAGGAAAGCGGTGTGATTCACCGCAAGTTGCCCAGCGCACACCCTGGCCACGCCTCGTCTTTTTATCATACCAATGTAAGAACCATCGGCCCCAACAGGCACAACCAAAGTGGCTTATTGGAAATCCAAAGAGTTGAGTGGGAGAAATATCCTCCAGCCGTTCTGCATGGCTGCCTTGTTTGTTTGTTGAGCCGCTGGTAGGTAGTGGCAGCGCTGCCTTCCGCACATTTGTTTGGCACTCGATTTATTTGCCAAAGGCTCCAATTTTTCCACGTCAGACCTTTACGGCTCAGGTAAATTGGACTTAGAACCCTTTATCGATTACCGTGATCTAAATTTGGTGTTAGTTATTGAAGGCCTTTAAAACTAAATGTGTGATTGCTCCTCGCAAAGCATTGTGTTGTGAAAGTTATATACATGTGTTGAAATGTATATTTTTTAAATTCATATTTTGATTTAAGAAACGCCACTGTGTAACTCGCCGCACAGCATTCGCTCGCTCTAGAAAAAGAGAGGGGGTTCGACTTCGAGGCACGAGGAACCGTAGACAAGTGGGAAAGGCAACCGTGTGATAAGTCGCCACCAAACTCCCCCATCAAAGCTCTGCGGTCCTCTATATGTTAAGATGTTATCAGCCAAATAATGTGTTTACATGTTGGAGGAAACCGAAGCACATGGCTAAAAACGACGCATGTGAGGGGACAGCACTTCGTCATGTTCAGATGGCAGAGGTGGAGTCCACATTTGCTGTACCGCCTTTTCGTGGAAAGCCAGGGGGGATGGCATCTCTTCGATGCCCACAGGAAAAGGAGTTTCACGAGCCTTTTGTGCGATGCACCAATGCTCGCTGCCTCCACAGTAGTTCTAGATTATGGAATCGGCAGTAATTTAACCTTGTGGTCTCCTAAAAAACAAGGTAGCCTGCTATTTTATGGAGTTTCAGAGGTGAAACATGATCATTCCCAATAATTTCACAGAATCACAAGAAGATATTTCTTGTATTACGAAGAATTCATATAATTATTATCAAAGTATCAAATACAGTGTTAATGAACAGATTAAATAAAACAGGAGGGACATTATTAATGTTTTCATTATTACTTAAATAGTCCATTGCAAAATAAAAATGTGCTACTAATTTATTTCATAATGAATGTGCATGTATCAATATGATTTATTATAGTTAATAATGCTCCATATATAACGTGTTTTGGAGTAGTACCACAGTGGTTAGCACACTGTGCTGTGAACACATTGACCTGGATTTGATTTATGTCCACAGCTAGCATCAGTGGTTACTGATTCCCAAGCATGCATTGATCATGGTGGTAAAATATGGTTAAACAACTCCCATAATACTATGTAATACGATTTCGTGTTACTGGGTAGTAAGTGTCATTTTCTACACACGTTTTCTCATTGAAAATAGGTAGATTTCTAAATATCACTGTCCTGGTCACAAAAGCAACGTTTCTGGGGAATAAAAGCCATTTTTGTGCATTTAAGGCATACGCAATTAGGAAATAACACTTACTACCCAGGAACAAAAAAAATTGTTACAAAATAATTTGTCAGTGGGGACCAAGGCCGTAATTATAATATATATTGGGGGGGACACATCCCCCCCCAATATATCCCCCCCCCAATATTAAAATATGCTCAAAATGTCCCCCCCAATATATTGCTATAAAAATATTTAAAAATAATAATTGCTATGCTATGCAAATAAAAGCAACAATTTGCTAAACCTTGGCCACAATATCTGGACTTGTCTTCATATAACAATGCATAGATTTCTCTTTATATGATTGTGGTTACGCCTCATGCGTCGACGGGGTACTCACCTTTTTTTTTAATGTACGGCCGTGAGAATGTGCCGCCGATGGACGTGCAGCTGGATACGGGGGCGAAGGGTCCTGTTAAGCCTCTCCCAGAGTGCATTCGGGACGCCATTCGTCGCGTGGCGGAGGCACGGGAGGGGGCCAGATTGGCTACGGCTAAGACCCAGGCCCGGAACGAACGTTGTGCACGGCGCTCGGATGGGGAATCCCCCTGGCGAGTGGGGGACATGGCCTGGCTGCACTGCCCGCAGGTGCGGGTGGGGACCTCCCCTAAGTTGCACAAACCATGGCAGGGGCCGGTTGTGCTTATCGAGGTGCCTAGTCCGCAGTTCGTGCGTGTTCGTTTCGGATCGCGGCGCTGGTACGTACATACGTCTCGATTGAAACCCTACGTGGCCCCACGGCCGGATGCGTCATCTCCTAACGTTGCCTTTCCGGTGTCTGTTGCGTCCGACGCGCCACTGACTTTGCCTGTTCACCCTGCAAGCGCGCCTGTCGTGCCTTCTACAGACGGACCGGCCGCGACACGGACGGAGACAGTGAGTTCTGCTCCGGGTGGGCCTACCACGGCGATGGGGACACTTGGCCCCGCCGCCCCTCCAACCCCGCCGCGGACGCATTTGCTGGAGACCCCGGCGACGGGTCTCCCAGGGGTACGGGACTCTGACATTGGCGGGACTCCAACAGCGGCGGGCGGTGCCGATCCCGCCGCTCCTAAAACCTTGTCGCGGTCACGGTCTATGCGGGGGCCGCCCCCCGTTCAGGACGGGCCGGCGACCCGCACGCCTTCCAAGTCCCTTTCCTTTTGTTAATTATTCTATTTATTGTTGTTGTGTTGTTGTTGTTATAATCTCCGTTGTCTTGTTATGCCTGTTGCTGGACTTCTGCTCGCATTATTTTGCTCTGTTGCAGCCGGCGACAGCTGGGTTTTTCTACATGGGGGGGGGGGGGTCATGTAATGCGAGCAAGGACAGGGTCACGTGAGTGTGGGCGGAGTCAGGGTCACGTGCAGAGGAGGAGGAGTCAGGGTCACGTGAGGGGCAAGATATAAGGGGAGAACCGGAAGGGGATCGGGAGTGGAGACAGAATAGAGAAGGGAGAGGCCACGCGGAGTGCTGGCGAGGAGTGGCGCGATTGGCACGAGGCAGGAGTCACGGCACCGTCAGCCAGCGGTGTTCGAGGAGCAGCGGGAGTGTCTGCAAAGTGTGCGGGAGCACACGGAGCAGCAGGATGGCTGCTGGGTGTGCGGAGTCACACGGAGCAGCAAGCGGGCTGCGGAGTGTGCGGAGCACACCAGCAGCGGGGTGGCTGCAGAGAGAGAGAGCGGGAGCGGAGGACTCAGAAGACGTGTGGAGGCACGAGGCGGAGAAGGTGCGGGTCGGAGCGGAGACATCGCGGGGTGCGAGCAAGAACCCAATAAAGGACACGGAGAACAACATCGGCTGAGAGTCCTTTATTACGCATACAATTGTAATGCGGGCGTAAGCGACCTTCCGGATGTGACGTCACGGGGGGTGGAGTCATGTGACGTGAGTGGAAGGTTCGGGTCCTTAAGCGGGTAAACCGGAAGGGGAAGTCAGTCGGGGTGTGAGCGGAAAAGAGTGAGGCCACGCGGGCGAGTGAGAAGAGGGGGGGCACCGACGGCCATCGGGAGCCAACCCCGAAGACAAGAGGAAGCTGCGGAGTGGTGTGCAGCTGCAGAGGAGACAGCCAGAAGGGCTGCGTGTTAGAGGCAGCGGTGTGGCTGCCAGGTGGAGCTGCGGAGAGAGAGAGAGAGAGACAGCACGAGGCTGTCAGAGCTGCGGAGGGAGAGAGGGAGACAGCACGAGGCTGTCAGAGCTGCGGAGAGAGAGAGGAGTTGCAGCGAGTACAGCCAAGGGGGGCTGAGTGAGAGAAACAGCAGCGGGGCTGCTGTTGTGGATCGGGCCGACATTGGAGTCAGCACCGTGGAGAAGCTACAGAGTAAAGACAGCCGTGTGGGTGTACAGCACGAACCGAATAAAGGACACTGAGCCAGACATCGTGGTCCAGTCGTTTATTACACTGGTGTCGGAAGTGCAACGGCATGTCGAAACAAGTGAGGAAGAAAGTTAATCCGGCGCCTGCATCGGCTTCTTCGTCCGACGACGACGAACTCCCTCCAACCACGGATCCTGTTGGGGTGGTGGAGGAGAGCCCGGCTGAGGCGACCACGGGAACGGGAGTGGAGGATGTTGGCGCGGTGGCGGGTCCGTCGACATCATCAGACGCGGATCAACGATGGCAAGCGATGGCGGTACAACTGGAGGCACTTAAGGACGTCCTGGCGCATCTGTGCCATCTCGTCGCGCCAGGGACGATGGAAGACGTAGTTGGTGCTCCGCGGGCCGCCACGTTGCCTGTCCTGCCGCCGCCATTGCCCACGCGGCAAGAGGCCGCCATTTTGCGCGCTCCGCGGCGCCAAACCGCCATATTGGCCACGCCGCGGGCCGACGCCATTTTGAATTTGCCACCACAACCACCACCATTGGAAGACGGCGGGAAGAGGAGTCGGAGTCGCCACCTTACAACGGTTAAAGAATTTTCCGTCGGTGGGGACTGGAGCGCGTTCGCCTGCCGCTTCTTGGCGGCGGTACGCACAGCAAGATGGACCGATGCGGAGGCTTTGGAGGTGTTGCCGACTCTCCTGGACGACGAATCTGTCCGATTCTTCCGTTCCATAACGACCGATAAGAAGGCAACTTTAAGTGGTGTTTTTCAAGAAATGGCCGATGCTTATGAGCCACCAGATGATGCGCATCGGCGATTCGCTCAACGACAACGAGCACCAGAGGAGTCGCCCGTGGCGTTCAGGGGTGCGGTGCTGGAGCTGGCCATGGCAGCTTATCCTGAGACGCCACAGGACCTGCTCGAGCCTCTCATATTAGGGAAAATGTTAGAGCTGTCTCGGGATCTAGGGATCCCCATGCCTGTGTGTGGGCATGAGAAGCTAACTTCCCGGACGGCTGCTAAGTGTCTCGATGCGCAATTCAACCTCCGTCGCTGGAAACAAGTGACGGCGTGGACGGGGGGGCCCGTCAAAGAAGGGGATGCGCTGGGGTGGAACCCTGCGCAGGCTGTCTATGTTCCGGATGACCGGGGCCCTCAACAGCTGACGGCCGCCTCCGCTCCATGGACGGGACGCGGCGGGCCGAGACCGCGCGCGGCGCTACCAGAACGGGGCCGTCAGGAGGCAAGGCCTGCGCTTCGGCGCAACGTGGCCGAATGTTTCCGCTGCGGGCGTAGGGGCCACTACGCCAGAGACTGCTGGGCCCGCTTCCCGGCTTCGCCGCAGCAGGAGGCCTCGGCACCGGACAAGTCGGCTAAAGATCCTCCGAAACAGACAGGCCGGCCGTGACATTGCGGGGGACGAGGGGCCCTGCTCGGAGGACGCCTGCCAGGTCTGCGGGACCTTCGAGCCCTGCAGCCCTTCCGACCCAGCTGCGGGCACGGTCACAGGACAAGCCCAAGACTAACTCTTTAGGGACACGGGACGTCGGTGGACTTCCAGCTGCGACAGGGGGATTACCCCCTGTCATTCCTCGACTTTCATCGCGTTCCCGTTCTGCGAGTGGGCCGCCGACCGTCCGGGACGGGCCGGCGACCCGCACACGTTCCAAATCGCTTACGTTTCGTTGATTGTTGCTGTGTTGTTATTTTTTTTTCTTACAGTTGTATTTATTGCATGCTTTTTGTACGTTCGTTGATGTTAATTGCGTTGTTGTTGTTGTTCTTGCTGTTAAATTTTATGCTTAGTGTCCTTTAGGGGGGGAAGCTCGGTTCGCCGCATTACGATTTGCTATTGGTCAGCCGAGGTCGGCTGGGATTTTTCTACGGGGGAGGGTGGTGTAATGCGGGCGTAAGCGACCTTCCGGATGTGACGTCACGGGGGGTGGAGTCATGTGACGTGGGTGGAAGGTTCGGGTCCTTAAGCGGGTAAACCGGAAGGGGAAGTCAGTCGGGGTGTGAGCGGAAAAGAGTGAGGCCACGCGGGCGAGTGAGAAGAGGGGGGGCACCGACGGCCATCGGGAGCCAACCCCGAAGACAAGAGGAAGCTGCGGAGTGGTGTGCAGCTGCAGAGGAGACAGCCAGAAGGGCTGCGTGTTAGAGGCAGCGGTGTGGCTGCCAGGTGGAGCTGCGGAGAGAGAGAGAGAGACAGCACGAGGCTGTCAGAGCTGCGGAGGGAGAGAGGGAGACAGCACGAGGCTGTCAGAGCTGCGGAGAGAGAGAGGAGTTGCAGCGAGTACAGCCAAGGGGGGCTGAGTGAGAGAAACAGCAGCGGGGCTGCTGTTGTGGATCGGGCCGACATTGGAGTCAGCACCGTGGAGAAGCTACAGAGTAAAGACAGCCGTGTGGGTGTACAGCACGAACCGAATAAAGGACACTGAGCCAGACATCGTGGTCCAGTCGTTTATTACACTGGTGTCGGAAGTGCAACGGCATGTCGAAACAAGTGAGGAAGAAAGTTAATCCGGCGCCTGCATCGGCTTCTTCGTCCGACGACGACGAACTCCCTCCAACCACGGATCCTGTTGGGGTGGTGGAGGAGAGCCCGGCTGAGGCGACCACGGGAACGGGAGTGGAGGATGTTGGCGCGGTGGCGGGTCCGTCGACATCATCAGACGCGGATCAACGATGGCAAGCGATGGCGGTACAACTGGAGGCACTTAAGGACGTCCTGGCGCATCTGTGCCATCTCGTCGCGCCAGGGACGATGGAGGACGCAGTTGGTGCTCCGCGGGCCGCCACGTTGCCTGTCCTGCCGCCGCCATTGCCCACGCGGCAAGAGGCCGCCATTTTGCGCGCTCCGCGGCGCCAAACCGCCATATTGGCCACACCGCGGGCCGACGCCATTTTGAATTTGCCACCACAACCACCACCATTGGAAGACGGCGGGAAGAGGAGTCGGAGTCGCCACCTTACAACGGTTAAAGAATTTTCCGTCGGTGGGGACTGGAGCGCGTTCGCCTGCCGCTTCTTGGCGGCGGTACGCACAGCAAGATGGACCGATGCGGAGGCTTTGGAGGTGTTGCCGACTCTCCTGGACGACGAATCTGTCCGATTCTTCCGTTCCATAACGACCGATAAGAAGGCAACTTTAAGTGGTGTTTTTCAAGAAATGGCCGATGCTTATGAGCCACCAGATGATGCGCATCGGCGATTCGCTCAACGACAACGAGCACCAGAGGAGTCGCCCGTGGCGTTCAGGGGTGCGGTGCTGGAGCTGGCCATGGCAGCTTATCCTGAGACGCCACAGGACCTGCTCGAGCCTCTCATATTAGGGAAAATGTTGGAGCTGTCTCGGGATCTAGGGATCCCCATGCCTGTGTGTGGGCATGAGAAGCTAACTTCCCGGACGGCTGCTAAGTGTCTCGATGCGCAATTCAACCTCCGTCGCTGGAAACAAGTGACGGCGTGGACGGGGGGGCCCGTCAAAGAAGGGGATGCGCTGGGGTGGAACCCTGCGCAGGCTGTCTATGTTCCGGATGACCGGGGCCCTCAACAGCTGACGGCCGCCTCCGCTCCATGGACGGGACGCGGCGGGCCGAGACCGCGCGCGGCGCTACCAGAACGGGGCCGTCAGGAGGCAAGGCCTGCGCTTCGGCGCAACGTGGCCGAATGTTTCCGCTGCGGGCGTAGGGGCCACTACGCCAGAGACTGCTGGGCCCGCTTCCCGGCTTCGCCGCAGCAGGAGGCCTCGGCACCGGACAAGTCGGCTAAAGATCCTCCGAAACAGACAGGCCGGCCGTGACATTGCAGGGGACGAGGGGCCCTGCTCGGAGGATGCCTGCCAGGTCTGCGGGACCTTCGAGCGCTGCAGCCCTTCCGACCCAGCTGCGGGCAAGGTCACAGGACAAGCCCAAGACTAACTCTTTAGGGACACGGGACGTCGGTGGACTTCCAGCTGCGACAGGGGGATTACCCCCTGTCATTCCTCGACTTTCATCGCGTTCCCGTTCTGCGAGTGGGCCGCCGACCGTCCGGGACGGGCCGGCGACCCGCACACGTTCCAAATCGCTTACGTTTCGTTGATTGTTGCTGTGTTGTTATTTTTTTTTCTTACAGTTGTATTTATTGCATGCTTTTTGTACGTTCGTTGATGTTAATTGCGGTGTTGTTGTTGTTCTTGCTGTTACATTTTATGCTTAGTGTCCTTTAGGGGGGGAAGCTCGGTTCGCCGCATTACGATTTGCTATTGGTCAGCCGAGGTCGGCTGGGATTTTTCTACGGGGGAGGGTGGTGTAATGCGGGCGTAAGCGACCTTCCGGATGTGACGTCACGGGGGGTGGAGTCATGTGACGTGGGTGGAAGGTTCGGGTCCTTAAGCGGGTAAACCGGAAGGGGAAGTCAGTCGGGGTGTGAGCGGAAAAGAGTGAGGCCACGCGGGCGAGTGAGAAGAGGGGGGGCACCGACGGCCATCGGGAGCCAACCCCGAAGACAAGAGGAAGCTGCGGAGTGGTGTGCAGCTGCAGAGGAGACAGCCAGAAGGGCTGCGTGTTAGAGGCAGCGGTGTGGCTGCCAGGTGGAGCTGCGGACAGAGAGAGAGAGACAGCACGAGGCTGTCATAGCTGCGGAGGGAGAGAGGGAGACAGCACGAGGCTGTCAGAGCTGCGGAGAGAGAGAGGAGTTGCAGCGAGTACAGCCAAGGGGGGCTGAGTGAGAGAAACAGCAGCGGGGCTGCTGTTGTGGATCGGGCCGACATTGGAGTCAGCACCGTGGAGAAGCTACAGAGTAAAGACAGCCGTGTGGGTGTACAGGACGAACCGAATAAAGGACACTGAGCCAGACATCGTGGTCCAGTCGTTTATTACACAATGAAACAAGAAAAGGTAAAAAAAACAGCAATACACTATTAGACATTTTTGTAAAAAATAAAATAAAAAGTACATCCCATGTGTTAGTGATTTTTTAAAATATTTTAGGCAGGAAATGAGTTTTCAAATTTAGATTTATTTATATTCTGGAGGGGGACCCCCAGACCCCCTGGAAGATTTGGTCTCCCCCAATGTTGACTCCATGGCTACGGCCTTGGTGGGGACTGATGAAAAGCTATATGGAAAAAAATCATTGACTAAAAATGCGTTGGTTGTTTTGTATAAAGTGCTATATTTCATAGGAAGTGCAGCAGGATAAACAAGCCACGTGTTTTTTTCCAACTGATCGTTGTATGAAAGTCAGTAGTTTATATTCAATTGTGCAAAATGCACATGTGCAGATGAAAGAAATCAATAATGACCAACCATTAATTTTTTAAAAATATTTTTCCATTAATTTGGAAATACCCCAGTTCAGGAGGCTGCATATAAATCAATTCCAATATTATTCGTGCTTTATGTACTCAAGAAGAAAGAGTGGGTTTTGTAAAGAACAGAGTTCCCTAGAGCTAATTGGAATAATGCATGACTCACAGAAAGATATTCACCATTCATTAATCTTCTTCCCCATATCTGGACATTAGCAATAGCGTGTGTCATTTTGGCTCGTTAAATTGATCATTTGGTACACTGATAATATCTGCTGATTGTTCTTGCACTTGTGTCACGGAGTTATTTATTAGACCAAACACCTTCTTGTAACCACGGTTTGAACATTGTATCACAATCGACATTATAAGCCGTGAACTGAATGCCTCTCCAAACCTGTTGTCATCTTTCACCATCTTGCGATGCAACAATCCATCGAGATAATGCACACACGCTTATTTAATCTCTCGGGCGACTTATGTCTCCCTTGGCTGCCACTCTGCTCTTCGTCTTGACCATGAGCCACGCCATTCTTGCTTGCGACTTGTCCTGCTCAATCCCACTCCTTACTTCCACAACTGGTCAATGCGATGTCGTAACGTGCGCATTCTTCTGTTTTAACATATGTACATGTCTTTGACTGAGCATAGTTCCAAGCATGTACCTCCCCGTTATTATTTGCACACCTTTGATCTTTCATTCCATTTTCTTTGTCAAAGTCCACGTTTCTCATGTACGTGTCATAGCAGGTATTATACGCCTATTCAAAACGTTCTTCTTGAGGCGCATCGCTCCGTTGATTTGCAACACTAAGTTACATTTTCCATGACCCCAACCTACGACTCTCGTAGTAATCTTCATTGTAAAACGTTGGTCCCAGCCTGCCCTTAATAAACACCCAAGGTGCACACACACTGATGTGGTGTGTCTCTCCGGCAGATATCTTGAATCGTTTCCCGAACACCCTGTCACATTTATGTTTTAAAAAAGCAACTCACCACATACATCGTTAGCACTGCCCTTGCAGCATATTTCACTCGAAATCCTTTCATTTTCAGGTGACCTTCAACAACAGCCACTACCAAAAGAGGTCACAGTCCGTGTTATTTTAAATGCACGCGTGGCTTCAAATGTAGGAGCAAAATCACACTGAGATAACATTACCAAAGGATACGATTTGAAAGTGCAAGTGTTGGACACCTCCTTCCAAACACAATATTGGCCCGCATATACCCGGTAGAAGTTACTCGATAACAGAAAGGCATTTCTGGGGGGATTGACATGCAATCTGAGCACATGCGATTGTGCATCGTAGTGTCCACTGTGATCCTATGTGATCTGTGACCTCACTCAGTGGGAAAATTGCTTTTGCGACCACTCAGGGTGAGCTGCTATTAATCCAGAATATCAAATTGGATAAACATTATCCAGGGTCATAGTGTATGGCTTCTTCTTCTTCACAAATATCACAGCCTATGGAAATGCTTATGTGGCTCACGTGAATTTACTATGAATTTGTGAAAATGCATTGGCAGTAGTGCAGAGGTACAAATATACAAACCACTGAGTGCAACGACACTGCATTTAAGAGGACGATTATAGGATAGTAGGACTATAGGATAGGAGGACTATAGGATAGGAGGACTAGGACAGGAGGACTATATGATAGGATGACTATAGGACAGGAGGACTATAGGAAAGGATGACTATAAGAAAGGATGACTATAGGATAGGACTAGGAAAGGATAACTATAGGATGGGTGACGTTTTGCGAAATGACCCTTTTCATAGGAGCGTTAAAAGGTTATTTGCTAAGAAGCAGAGCAAATTGCCTCCATCTTCAATTATACATTTATCTCATTAAGAGTGGTTATTAGTGAAGCATTGGGATTGAGTTTTTGATTTCACTATAAATAAGTTGTAAAAAAAATCTCAGCATCAGCAATTGTGTATCCACTGCTGGATGAAGGCCTCCCCCACACCATCGCCATCGTTTCTGGTGCCTGTGACACCACAATCCATCTCACTCCTGCATCGATCCCCATCATTCCCTCTCCGCAATGGTCATCTCCTCAGGGATGTCTCTCCTGGGGCTCCCACTGTTCCCGGGCTCATCCATTGCAGCTCAGTAAAATCTTTTAGAAAATCAAAATGGTATGAGAATGATGAATTGTAATTTAAATAGGGGGTGGAGGACTGCATCCACTCATTGATTTATATTTCTTCTTAATCTAATGATACAAATATCAAATTGTGTATGTAAGAATCTGTTTTTGTCATTGCGTTGTATGTAATGGGCTCACAAGACCCCTGCCACAATTAGAGGTGTTACCACTCACATAAACGTAAACACCAATCAATCCTCTGATCAGTTTTGCAACGTAAGGTGCAAAAGAAGTTCAACATAATACCTAATCACTCCTGCGTAGGCAATTTCACAATTGTGCCACATAGCTCTCCGATGTGTTTTTGGATTGTATTGTGCATGGCTTGGCATTGTGTACAACATTTGTGCTGGGAGCTCCTTCAGGAACTGCCATATTGAATGCAATATTTTTACCAATCATGACAATTCATCATTGCTGGGGTGGGGGGGTAGTGAATTATTCCACCCTCTGCAAATTAAGTTGGATCAATCACTTTTTTTGTAGGCATGTAACAATGAGGCGCCGCGGTAGCGAGATGTTAACTACCTCGCGCGGTATGGAGGAGGTTGTGGGTTCGATCTCTACCCAGGCGCCTGTATATTTGGAGTTTGAGTGTTTGCCCTGTGGTCACGTGGACTTTTTCCTGCGTCCTCCGGTTTTTTCCCTCCACATTTACAAACATACGTTTAGAGTATTTGGCTGATATACATTTCCTTCAGCTATCATTTGTGGCCAGGTCGCTTCTGAAAGAGAGCTATACAGATCAGTAGGCATAACCTGGTAAAATTTTGTTCAATAGTTTAACTTACCCTCCAGTAATTCTATAAATCAATAGAGAATTTGGTAAACCCTTTTTTGTAAATGTTAATGACTAAAAAGTAAAACAGCCAAAGATCCATAATTTCACCTGATAATTCTGTCCATGAACAATGTTTTGAGCAACCGGTAATATGTGACATGAGGTTATTTGCCCGATAGACTCCCCCTGAAACTCTGCCGTGCACGTCGCACTGTGCGAAGACAGCGGGGCCGGCCCAGGACACGCTGGCGGGGTGATGTCGCTCGGCTGGCCTGGGAACGCATGGGAATTCCCCAGGAAGAGCTAGACTTTATAAATAGTAGTGTATAGTGTCGTGTCGTAGTGTATATTGTAGTATAGAGTGTAGTAGTGTATAGTGTAGTGTATAGTGTAGTCCTGTATAGTAGTGTAGTGTATAGTGGAGTAGTGTATAGTGTAGTATATAGTGTAGTCGTGTATAGTAGTGTAGTGTATAGTGTAGTCGTGTATAGTAGTGTAGTGTATAGTGTAGTAGTGTATAGTGTAGTAGTGTATAGTGTAGTGTATATTGTCGTATAGAGTGTAGTAGTGTATAGTGTAGTGTATAGTGTAGTCGTGTATAGTGTGGTAGTGTATAGTGTAGTGTATATTGTAGTATATAGTGTAGTCGTGTATAGTAGTGTAGTGTAGTAGTGTATAGTGTAGTAGTGTATAGTGTAGTAGTGTATAGTGTAGTAGTGTATAGTGTAGTGTATAGTGTAGTAGTGTATAGTGTAATGTATATTGTAGTTAATAGTGTAGTAGTGTATAGTGTAGTGTATAGTGTAGTCGTGTATAGTAATGTAGTACTGGAGTCCGTTGCCAGGGAAAGGGAGGTCTGGACCGCCACTACTCAACACGCTGCAGCCGCGACCCTCACCAGGACAAGCGGATTGAGAAAGGAATGAGCGAACAAAGGTTATTTGCCCATGACAAGTTATTCGACATTTGAAATTATATTATTGTGAGATTTTTAAGTTATAAACTTGTTTATTTTACATAAGGTAATGTATTCTCAAAGGCGTTTTCAAAAGTCAGATCACAAGGAGAGAATTTGTGTTTGTTCTTTTATAAATTATCAGCATTTTCAAGTTTTATGCATAGCATATGAATATCAAATGTGGAATTATACCAGAGTTTTTTCGAGCATATACAGAACGAGCGATTTAAACGTATATCCTGCATTAAGCGGATAAAATTATAATGACACCTTTGGAGATTTCGTGGAAAGTCAGATAATGAAGCAATTTATTTGTGACCCACCCTAAACTTGCCAGCATGCGAGATGTCCCGGCAAGGCCGTAATTATAATATATATTGGGGGGGACACATCCTCCCCGATATTCAAATATGCTCAAAATGCCCCCCCAATATATTGCTATAAAAAAATTTGCTATGCTATGTAAATAAAAACAACAATTTGCTAAATCTTGGCCACAATATCTGGACTTGTCTTCATATAAATCAATGCATAGACTTCTGTTTATATGATTGTGGCTATGGGTTTACTTTATTAATCCCTAATCTCTGCCATTACATACAATGAAACAAAAAATGGTAAAAAAAAAGTTAAAACAGAGCAATGTAATACAATATACTATTAGACATTGTTATAAAAAAAAGTCCATTCCATGTGTATCTGAATTTTTTTATATTTTAGGCAGGAAATAAGTTTTAAAATTTACATATTTTCTGGGTTGGGACCCCCAGACCCCCTGGAAGATTTGGTCCCCCCTCAATGTTGACTCCATGGCTACGGCCTTGTGTCCCGTTATTTTCTTGCCATTATATCGCCAACATATTTTCTATTCGAGTTTATTCTTAGCTCATCTGTTGTATTCAATGCATCCGCAAAAACAAAGGTCCCCCATATTGCCTGAACAGACTGTTGGGGCAAGTGTCCTGCGAGCGAGCACCTATGAAGCCCGGCACCGGTACACGAGAGGGTGGGTGGGCAGCTCCACACCGACTGCCTTTGCCACCGCAGTGGCGATGTTTACACACCACATACTTATTTTAGGCTGAGTCTACCTAGGGGAGGCCCAGGACCAGTTGCAATAATCGCCACTGGTGTTGGCCGTGAGCGGGAATCGAACTCGGGTCGCCGGGTTCATAGTGCAATGAGCTAACCACGACACTACCACTCCCCCGACACACACAAACATCATTATGCACTGAAGCACAACTCGACACAACACTGTGGCATCTGCATAGCACCAATGTGGAAGGGGTTTTGAGATGTTGATGCTTGTACCATATAATTTTCTAGGAATACTAAACGTTCAGAAAAATATTGATGGGATTCACATCTAGATTATTATTATTAATGACATGAAAAATGCCACCTTGGAAATTTGCCAAAATTGTTGCTGATGGAGATATCGCGATGTTTTCTGGAAAAATAAAAATAAAATAAAAAACCCCACGTGAAATGTGACATTCAGCAACGCAAACATCGGCCCCGGTGTGTGCTGAACTCGAAAGCAGTTGCTGAGGCCACTGTGGCAACAACATTTCCATGGCTACCAAGCACAATTTCCACAATTGTTACACCGAATGTCGCAGCCATGGAGACATGCTGCACGTTGTGCTCCAATATCTACTCTTTGCGTGTCCAATGCCAGCTGAAGCGTTATCAGCATTTATCGACCAATTGTGCCATCAAGAAGAATACCCCATTAAAACAGCACGGTTTTATTTATTTATATAAAGTAGATGGATAAATGGGAGTCTTTGTGTTACAGCATTTGGGCCATTTATTACACGGCAGTGACAGCAAACACAGAAGTATTATCATTGTGGTTGGTACGACTGGCTGAACGGTATTACTGCAGCTGACACAAAGGAGAAAATGTCCATCTCAGCCCTTGAATACACCGCGCTGACCCAACAGCGCCGAAGCCATTTGGGTGTTTGTGTTTTCATGCCGAGGTCGTGGACCTAGAGGGAGTGTCGTAAAGCACACACAAATGTGAAGATAATGATTCAACCAGAGTCATGTACACATCACACTGCTTTGAACACTAATTTACTACACTATTGATATTTACCTTTTGAACCCAAAGTAGAGTAAAAATGTGTTTGAGCTTTTTGTTGATTCTTGTTGCTCACCGCTGTGTATTCCTTTTATCGTCAAGCCAGAAAATGCATGCACGCACGCATCACTCACTTCAGCAACTGCGTATATTCTCCACTCCATTTATTAACCACCTATCTAATTGTGTGTGTGTCTTTTAACGATCCATTGGAATTTGTTTCTAAAGCACATCATGGACTTGCAACATTATACACTTTTTCTTCTTCTTGATAATCCATATGAAAGAGCCGTCAAGGCCCAATGACTCATCGCCTATATTTTATGTAGGTGTGTGTGTGATTTTCTCATTTTATCTGGAGCATGTAACATTGATTCTTATGATGCTGAATCGTGCATCGAATTATTCCAGTAAGAATTGAGCCTTTTCTCTTGGTAATAATGTGCAGTCCTTTGTCAAATCCACTGCTGATGAAGGTCTCTCCATGCCAAGTCAGTCATGGTGGTTGTTTGACCATACTCTACCTCGCTGGTCAGTGCAGGTTGGTGAGAGGGGAGGCC
Organism: Lampetra fluviatilis; assembly: GCF_964198595.1. NCBI lineage: Eukaryota > Metazoa > Chordata > Hyperoartia > Petromyzontiformes > Petromyzontidae > Lampetra > Lampetra fluviatilis. The sequence continues at coordinate 1,391,640 of NC_136288.1, forward strand.
CAGTTCAGGTATCGGTCTCCACTATAGTTAGCCATGGCTGGGGATTGAGCTCATATTTTCTGGGTTTAAAGCATCATGTGCTAAACATTGTGCCACTACCGCCACCCCGTAATTTGCATATATTGCACATGATTAGTTCAAGTAACGCAAACACGCAGCCACGAGCGATTCTACCTGCAACGCGACGAATTGATTCTGGAATAAAATCGTGATCTTTGAAGTTGCAACAATCCGTCGAATTTGTGCGGGCGGGTTACACATTATCACCACGCCTGGCGGTAATGCGTCGGGTGCGTGAACCCCATCAGAGTTGCCTGTGCGCAGTGCGTCTTGGTTCTCGCCCTGACAACTTGTACAAGAATGGAGAGCTCTATGAACCCACATTCACCTCATTATGCTCAGTTGTTTTGCGAAAATTAACCACGTGTGGTGTCACACACCGCCCATTACTTAAAGGGTTCTCCCACGGGATCCGGGGTACGGCAGCGCTGCGCTATTACCACGCGTGCGTCCGCAGCGACGAAGCGGTGTTGTTCCACGCAAGTTTGCGTGCATTTTCGTAAAGAAATATGTAAATGCCCAGTATGAGTGACTAGAGCCATTAGCTATGGAATGTTAACCACAAAACATACTCTGGTGTTAATTCAATTCAATTCTCTCCCACACTGGCAAAAGTGAAAACAGTCGCAGGATGCTTTGTAATGTGAGCATGTTGAAGGGGTAAAAAATACATATATAAGGCGCTTTCTAAATAAAAAAATAAGATAACATAAAATATTTTCACATTTTATTCAATTCGCAAAATGAACTTTTAAGGAATACCCTCAGTTGTGAATAATGATTTGCATGAAAACACGACTAAAATTATGATCATAGTAAATATGACGTCCAAGATCCATGCACCAAGCAGAGCCTAAATGTGAGAAGGCCGCCAGCGATAAAACGTGTCACTAAAACAAAGCACCTTGCTGATTATCGCTCGAGAGTAAAGAAAAGCGATAATTGAAACTGATAGCAGTGTTTTACCAGGGTACCTGGCAATATATTTTCATTAGAACACTCCTCCTGGGCACTTTAAATGCTTTTGGGAGGTAAATGCGCAGTTTGGCACAGCTTTGTAATGGATCATTTGTATATTGGCACATTCAAGAGGAACCCAAATGTCAATATATATCAGATATCGATCTATAATTTGTTACCATGTTCTCGATGTTGCACTCTCATCGTTTTTTTGTATCGTTTTCTGTTGTAACTTGCTAACCCACCCATACTGGACATCTGTAAAAAAAAAAGGAGCGTCATGTCTCATCGGATTCCTCCAGTCTAATTAAAGATTCCGATTCTGATTCAATATGCCATATTTTAGAAGGTGGCAAAAGTGCAGTCCTGCAATTGCTTGCTCATGTCACTACTTTCAAAGGATATCCACTTGAGGGAGCACTAGAGACACCCTCTAAACAGTATTTGGCCTCTTCTTCCACGTTGATCAGACAGCTTATAAGCCGTGGAAGTACCCACCCTTCACTCCGCCACATGCAACCTGTCGTGCGAATAACTGTGGCGTGCCCATTTATACCACTGGGTGGACAGAAACGAGGTGCAATTAAGAACCTTGCCCCATTGTTTTAAGCAAGGCCGTAGCCATGGAGTCAACATTGGGAAGGAACAAATCTTCCATGGGGTCTGGGGGTCCCCCACAAAAAATATATAAATTTTAAAACTAATTTCTGCCATTTCCTGCCTAAAATATAAAAAAAATTCACTAACACATAGGATGGACGTTTTATTTGTTTTTTACAATAATGTCTAATAGTGTATTGTATTACATTGCTCTGTTTTTTTCTTTTTTAAACCTTTTCTTGTTTCATTGTATGTAATGGCAGAGATTAGGGATTCATAAAGTACAACCATAACCACAATCATATAAACAGAAATCAATTTTATAGCAATATATTTGGGGGGACATTTTGAGCATATTTGAATATTGGGGGGGATGTGTCCCCCCCAATATATATTATAATATATATTATAATATCATAATTACGGCCTTGGTTTTAACGACCGGGAGATCAAATCAAGCCGGCAACCTCTGAATTTCAAATCCAGCGTGGTCACCAAATGCATCGTATCTAACTTATGTATTTGAATACGCTTACCACCAAACACCATGGCCGTTGGCAACACGGTAAATATTCCATAACGTCAAACATTACTTCACATTTCTTAACCTTTAATGGTAATTGTCTGAAGAAGAGATATATGAGGAGGGTTGTTTTTTTATTTTGGTTATACATTTAGTCAGTCATGTTGTCGTTGACTGCTCTAAATGTGTGCGTGATAATCCACTTTGTTGAGCTATCATTTGTGGTCAGGTCGCTTCTGAAAAATGGCTATATAGCTCAGTGGGCCTTTCCTGGTAAAATTAAAATTATCTAGTTCAGTTTTAGGTGAAAATGCTGAGCTGAAACTGCCGAGATCCTGAGTTGGAATTCATGATTCAGCCGCCCATGATTAGTCTGGGTTTTCATGAGTGGTGAGTTGGTGGTCTCTGCCTCGGCATATTTGACATCTTTTCACAAAAAATAGAAAAACCGCTATGGAATTTACTAGACATCTTCCCAGTATCATTGCCCATATCGATATAGTTTCAGGGCAAGATTGGGAGAGAAAACATACTTTTGAGAAGTTTTGTTTTTTATATGTAGCAAAAAAAGTTGTGCAGTGCAATTAATCTATTTGTTGTGAGAGTACTAGCACATTGGCATTTGAATCCAAATGAAGTGTTTGCTCGCGTGGATAATTGAATCTGTGCTTGATGTCTTCCGTCCGGAACGCTGTGGTAGAAATATGCTGGCGATATTTTCAACTGCGTGTGTGTCCGTTTATTTCTGTTTGCGTGTTTTTTGTGCACACGTTTTTTGTTGTTTGTACCCTCAATTATGCAACTTGGTTGCATGCAACTGAATCTAATACACATATGTGGAGGTCCCTGCAGTACATCCGTATGCTGTGCGCTTTATGAGCAGGAGATTAAGGTGTACAATTTCAGATTGATTTGGTTGCACATCTGAACGTTCAGTTGTGGACCCGCGTTTCGGGAAGCCTCGTGATATCAGCATTGGAAGAGTGCTCTCAAATCTGTTTTTTTTTTCAGATAAAAAATATACTCCCGCAGAATCTCATCACAAAATGGGAAGGGTTGCGTGATAGACTCGCTTCCCAACTTGGTAGCTTCTTATATGTCGATGTGTTGCCACGTGTCATCATGATGAGTGCCGCCACCCTGTACGTCTTAAACCAAGAAATAGTTCAGCAAGCCCTTTGAATTGGGGATAAAAAGCATGCTGTGTGACTGCACTGCATGTGCAGCACTGGCTTAAGTGCTCTGTACTTGGATAGAACGATTCCATAAAGAGGAATAATTGAGCAATTGATGATAACATTTGACACATCTACAGTGCATGAGCATATCCGTGTGCTCTAGCAGTGTTGAAGGGATTGGACCCATATGTGAAAGAGTGCAAGCTCTTAGAATCTACTTAACAATTAGTCCACGATAAAGTCTTGGCAAGAGCTGTCGTGGAATTGAGGCCCAAGTATTGAAAGCCTCTCAGATCCCCCGCTCGGGAGGGTTTTTATGCAAAATTAAATTGACCCCCTGTGCGTGTACTTTTAAAGTGTTTTAATTACTCTGTCACAGTAGGAGTGTGCACGTTTGGACACCCTGAGCAGAAATAATTACCGCCGACTCAACACTAATATTTCCACAACATGAATAATATTTTATACAATTGATTTTAAATGTATAATGATGTTTTACCATTAGTCTAAAAGCCATACATGTTCTAAATTCTGCTTTACAAGCTATACATGTTCCCCGATTATGATAATTAGTTGCTTTAATTTCGTAGATTTCAAATCATGCAGCCTTTATTGACCATTGTCACAATTTCAGGAATGCAAGAGGTGAGTTTAAACTTTATGTTTTTGCATTTATGAAACAAAACGTATGCATGAATGGTAAAGGACTTAATTAAATAGTGCAAGGAGACATACTGGCTAATAATAGTACTGTAATTATATTTTTTAAAATTCAATTTAAGACTCATCGAACTCTAATAATATAATCTTGATTTTAAGCTTTCGTGACCGCAGAAATCCATTCGGTAAAGTCACGTAGGTATAAAATGAAAGTGTGGTAATGAAGCCCATGATCACAATAATTGTGTTAACACTTGGAAGTTAAGAAGAGCATTAACCGCCTCGCCTAATATGACCCAAAAAAAGGGTAAAAAATAGTTGTTCCACAGCGTGGTGCGACATTGTATATGCACATAACTCTATTACTGTATCCATAGGTGGCATATTAGATTATCTCCACAATAATTGGCTGAATAATGACAGGAGATTTAAAGTCATCTCACAGCGTGACCCTATGGGTCCTTATTTGCAATAATATTCTTGGATTTGGTTGATCTCCAAGATAATGAGGTCATGAGAATGAGATCATTTAAATATGCGAATTTTATGTTCTCGAGATTAAGAAAAACATTTTTATATATATATACAATAATGTTACATACAAAATATACTTCCATGTCAATATGACCTGGCTTGTGCATATCCCCTTTATATAAACAATTCAAAATTGTCATTTTAAAATATGCTACATTAAAAAAACATAGATCTGTATTGTTTAATTGATGAGTCTGACTTAAATTTAAATGCTTAATATACGTACGGCTGTAATGTAATTAATATGACAAGAAGTTTATATTGGACCAAGGATGGGTAACTCACCTCATTATTGATACATTGTTAGCCAAGGCAATTAAGCTGTACGCTTGTAGCACTGTGAGTGGTCCTCTATTACGACTCTGACAGCAGGAGCAGCCTGTGCATGCATCATCACAATGTGAGCCTTAATCACTCAATCTTCTTTTCTTTTATTCATACACTCGTTCTTCTGAACACGGGTATACTAAGCCAATATTTGAGTTCTGCGTGCAGTGACAGACACTCTTGCACTCGAATACAACTTTCGATCAGGCAGCTCCCACCTGACTCCAACATAAGCCAGTGAGGCTGGTTGTAATTACCGCCGAAACGTGACGCTACTCAAATTGTACATGTTTTACTCTCCAACACTCCGGCGTGCTGAACTAGTACCGAAAGTGCATGTTTTGTTTACGTGACAAACCTTACTAACTGACTGTGTCGGGTGGTGATGGTGGGTGTAACACATTTATATTTATGCGATTTAACCCAATGAAAACCTCTATTATGGATACTCTTTGGTTCTTTCGGTAAAGTCAAGTAGGTAGAAAAATTTAATATAATTTTTCGTTTTATTTTTCTCCCTACGTGACTTTACCGAAAGAACCAAAGAGTATGAATTCCTGCAGTCACGAAAGCTTCAAATCAAGATTACTCTATTATGGAGTCACCTCCTGATCACTCTTCTAACACTCCTGCCAGGGTTACCGTTTCTGAGCGAAGTTCTCCATGTTGAGGACTCAGCTCACCAAAAGGACTGTTTTGTCTCACCCATACTGCGCTCAGTCACCAAACCGCAGTTTGAAACGCATTTCTTTCTTCCCCGGGTGGTCTGCCCCCCCCCCACCTCATCAACCAGGACCTGTCGGGTCCATGGGCCTGGCGGATATTCGCGTGCGGTTGTTATTTTTTAACGCCCAGCGTTCTGCACCAAGCCTTTGTTCTTGCGTACAGCAAAAAAAACTTTAACAAATTATATTTTTTTAAACGCTTTTCTTTCTGTTCTTTTTTTTTCCTCACACTGTTTGATTTTGGTAACCACCACCCATCACATCTTTTGCCCAAATTCCTATTTCCTTTCCATATTCAAGAAACACTTTTTTCCATAGAGCTGTTTGCTGATGACCGCCCGGGGTTTTGCACCTTCGGGCCTGTGCTCAGCAACCCTGACTTGAAAAAAAATCAAAGCATAGTACACAACATCTCCCTGATACAGACCACCACAGGTTTAAATATAATAATAATATATTCTTTAAAACGAAATGCTCTGTATAATTTATTTCCTGCTGAAAAGGCGAATAATAGATTGGTTAATACTCCAGGTTTCTAATGGCACAGATTAAATTGCTTTGTAATCTTGTACGCTTGACGAGTTATCACTAAAAGCTTCCATACAAAGTGTAAGGGCTACAGGATTGAGGAAGTGACTGAAAGTGATTGGCTGCTGACACCTTTCAGCCTTCATCAGCATGAAAGTAATTACTGATATGAGCACTGCATCAGCGACAGCCTCTAATCATATTACAATGATTTATTGGGAAATACTTTAAAATGACAAGTATCATTCAGATTACCAATTAAAATGGACCTTTTAGACAACGTGCTATCCTTCAAAGAGACCGCAAAAGAGCAATCATAAGGTGTAATCTTTACAAAAGATAATGTTGGTTTTTATATATACGGTATATATGTATAACCCTCAACTCTTGGGAGCAATAGATATTTTGAATAACGGCATGAACCATTGTACATATTACACACGTTTGTATCGTGTACTCGAAGTGTGGCAAAACTAGTGCAGTCTTCACAGCCTCGAGGGTGATGTCAATGTGATTATGATCCTGAATCTCCAGTTGAAACTGTTTTATCAGTTATCAGCATGAATAGTGGGCATTCATAATCTTTGGGTCTTTCGGTAAAGTCACGTAGATAGGTAAAAAAATACAAAAACCTACGACGTTTCGATCGCAACACAAGCGGTCGTCATTAATTTCCTGATGACGACCGATGTGTTGTGATCGAAACGTAGTTTTTTGTTATTTTGTTGAACCTATCTACGTGACTTTACCGAAAGACCCAAAGAATATGAACTCCTGCAGTCACGAAAGCTTTAAGTCAAGATGAAGAGTATGAAGAGTGGGTGTTTATTTTAGTGACAGATCGCAGGTATATGCTGAGCCGTGAATGTTGACTATAACCTTGCGCGAGTTTAGATTCTGCCAATTATTCATGATATGAATTCTAGATTTGAAGCTTTCGTGACTGCAAGGATTCATATTCTTGGGTTTTTTCGGTAAAGTCACGTAGGTAAAAAATTAAAATTAATAAAAGTAAAATAAAATTAAAATGAAAATCACGACGTTTAGCAATCTTTGAAATACGTAATCGACCAGGCTATGCATTAATTGTGTGTTGACCGACTCTCTGTGTTGTATTACATAACATTTCGATATTTTGCTAGGTTATTTAATTTAGTGTGTTCTTTCTCCCTCTCTCCTAATATTCAAACTTGCTTTCTTTACTACGCGTTTTCCGCACTCATTGACATGTTAATTTGTTACGCGTTTTCCGCACTCATTGACATGTTAATTTTTTATCTAACCCCCTCCATCTCTCTGCCCCCGCCCCCTCTGCCTATTTAAGGCCACTCAACACAGACGATCTCCCTCTCTGTACCTGTGTTACTCTCTCTCTATGTATCTTGGTGATATCTGTCTGCTTATATGTCTGTCTATAGTTTTTCTGGTTAGAATTTTTTGTTGCTATTTCATTTATACCTGATAATGATTGCTTGTGTTGAAAACGAAACGTCGTGATTTTTATTTTTATTTTATTTTACTTTTATTAATTTAAATTTAATTTTTTTTACCTACGTGACTTTACCGAAAAAACCTAAGAATATTCATGATATGCTTTATTTTTTGTTGTTAAAGTGAGAGTCACCAAGATGCGGTATATATCGCACCTCCGATTAGCACGCTTGGCTACGTGCGGTACGAAAGAAGTTCAACAGATTGAGCAACTACTGTAGCAAATGGGCACGAAAAACTGTGCTGCAAAGCGCGCCAGAGTGCACATAATGCATACGCACAATATTTGTAAGAATATACTTTTGTAAAAAAAAAACATTGATTTTCACTTCCAAATTATGATCGGTTCCACCTTCATTATTTCCGCAGTCACATGAGACACAGGGTCATTAAATTTACGGGATAAATGTTTTATAGTATCATTATTATTTTCGCCACTTTTATTTACCGTAATTGTCATCATTGTCAGTGGAATATTTATGGAGGCATGGTTGTCTCTTTCAAAATTAAACATTCGGAAACCAAACTTTCATGAAAAGTTACAAAATCATATTTGTTTAACCCTTACTGGAAGTTAGTGTCAAGTTATCAGCAACCCCAAGGGTCTGCTGTATGCAATCTTTATTTCTGGATAACAAAACCTAAACACTCTCCCGCTAGCATCAGTGTAACCACTTTAGATCAATTTGCTTGATAGCAAAGTAGACGATTACATTCTTCGGCGGATTAAGGTAATGAAACTGAAAAACAAATAAATGCAATATGTTTACAGTCAATAGTCGACAGCTTACAGGATTTAGTTTGGGTCAACCACTCCATGCTGCATCCATCTAATTTTGGTGGCCACAAAAGACCATAAATACACGCGTCTTTAAAATAACACGGTTGGATAAACTGGATTTACCATTTCCCGTATATAACAGTGTTTTTAGGAATCCATAAAACAAAATGATTTTTTTTATCACATCCCAACGCTCATGGATTGAACAGTGTGCAATATAAATGAGTTTTGGAAGTCATTTTTCAGATATTGACATTTCCGATGTTTAGGCCCATTTTCCGATTGTATTTCGTCGTTTGACATGCAATTAATTGCTCATGCACTCACGTAATAATGTAATAATTAAAAAAATGAATCATTAAATGTGAATTCCATCAGTAAAACAATAATCTTTACGTAAACATTTATTCTGCATTTTGACTTCTTGTGTTGAGGTTATTGCAAACATGATGCCTTGTATAAAGGTGTCAGATTTTGTACCAGTTAAAAGGGTAAAAACCTATTACTAGTAAACATTTATTCATTCGTTGCTTGTGATTTTCAGTGATTTCAGTGGTGGATTTTTTAAAAGTTTATTTTATAATCGATTTTAGATACATATTTGCTACATATAAACGGCAATACGAATATTATTGAAGCTGTAAATCGGCTGAATGTGGTCTTCATGGAAATAATGAGTTTTTGTTTTGAAAATAGTTATACCGGCAAACTCCAGCCCGGTATTTCGAGGACACATTGCACTGTTTGGAATATTACCATCCTCTAGAAAGTTCCTGGCATTGAGTGCTCAGCAGGAGGCACACTCCCCCCTCCACTGTGATGTTAAACTGATAGCAAACAACCATGTTTGGGGAATGCCATACTGCATATGTGAACGTCAGATATTTCACTGGGGGGTCATGCTTTCCATCGTAGAGCCCAACTGCTGCAGTAAAGGTAATCATTAAGTTCTTCAAAAAAAGGATAGAAATTCCAACCAGCGTACAACGAAGACCTGCTATAGGTCAAGCAAATGAGACATCCTTAATGGTAGTTCTTTCTTGCGCGTATGAACGACTATAATGTGGCATCCATAAATAAAAAGCTACTCCAAAGGAAATATACTTATTCAGTTGGAATGCAGTAGTTTGTTTCTTCATACTCAAATTCTCGCAAGTAAATACTCTCGTGTAATTTTTGGTACAAAATAAATCTGGTGAAAAAATATAACCGCACCTCCAATTAGCAGGGTTGGCTATGTACAGTGCGAAAGAAGATCCACATTCACATACATAACTTCACCCAAAGCATGTGGGAAGAAAAAAACACAAAATAAACTGCTTCCTGTAGTCGTATATTTCATTTACATTTTGAAAAGATGTTATTCCCCTGTACACGAGCGATTTCTAAGGTTGGAACATCTGAGGTTAAAAAGAACTGAGACATTTCGTGGGAAGAGGAAGAAGAATATCTTTAATACCAGAAGAGGAAAGAACTACATGTAAATATATTGTCTTGAAGTGGTGCATTATTCCGCAACAGACAATACGGTAAGGCTTTTAATGAGAGCAGTCCTGGGCAAACCAGGACAGGTGGCAAGCTGAGAGGCTTAACCAAAGTGATTGCACTGAAACTTAATGAATAAAAATAATTCCATTTGTGTTTCATCTAAAAAAGAAAAGTACCCACTGTTTATGTAATTATAGATTTGTGAGTATATATAATATTAATAACACAAAGCCATAAATTACAGCAGTCGAGTTGTTTCATGATGTCTTGCTCGCCCTCAAATGCAGTGTTATACAGTACTCGAATTTACTATTTAATTAACATTTATTCTACTCGACTGCATTTCAAATATAAAGGTGCTGCCCTGCAATTGCTCGCTGACGCCACTGCTGGTTGTACGGGCCTCTAAACAGCCCCGATTTTGCTCCTATCGGAAGTATTTTAGGGTCTCTAGAGAGGGTGGTTTGGCCTACTCTTCCACGCAGCCAGATGTCTTGGAACAGGTGGCAGTACCAACATTGTAAACAGCTCACGTGACCTGACTATCAATACAAAATTACAAAAAATTGTTTTAACAAGGTGAGGCTCACTGATTCCAAGAACACAGGATGAGATGTTACTATCCTTTGTGCAAGCACTTCCAAGACGTGATCTGGCTACAAATGATAGTTCAACTAAGTGGCTTATCATATGGAAATGTATTGCAGCTAAATACTTCAAACGAATATTTCTAAATGTGGAGGTAAAAACCGGAGGACCTGGAGAAAAATCCATGCAACCACGGGGAGAACATGCAAACTCCAAATCTACAGGAGTCAGTGTCGGGATCGAGCCCACGACCTCCTGCATATCAAGCGACGTAGTTAACGTCTCGTCATTTACTGACTGCGGGAGCCATTCATTCCTCTCGGTGAACAGAGGTGCGGGCATTCCGCACGGCGCAGTTTAGAAGTCTACGATAATCGCTGCCTAGCAAATGCTATGTTGATGTTCTGTACTCGGGCTGCAGTATGTTGGCCATTACTCTCCTGCACCATCCCAGCCGAAACGAGACTAGAATGCAACGCCTGCTCTGTCGAATATTACCGAAAGTGCATTGCATATGCTGACGTGGTTAAATGGCATATCCTTTGCTGCCGATTTATTCCATCAGCAATCCTCATGATTGCGGACAAATAGATTGTACTCTTCAATTTGACATGAACTGATTCATATCTGCACATTCTCGGACAATCCTACGGGTAGTAGGATCCACACAGTAAGCCCCCCCCCCCCCACTAGCTTTCATTCCTCGTGTGTATTCACGCTGGTGTATGCACAAGGCGTATGTCAGTGGATGGTTACAGAACCGTGCAATGATACGTTGTTCGTATTGTTAGGCAGACATTGTTTACAATAAACTGGAACGCAAACATTACGCTGACAATATTCTTAGGTTTTTTCGGTAAAGTCACGTAGGTAAAAAATTAAAATTAACAAAAGTAAAATAAAAATAAAATAAAAAATCACGACGTTTCGGAGGCAACACAAGCTTCCGTCTTCAGGTGGAACCGTCACAGCACGATAGCTATATCAAGTGAGAGAAATTCCAAGAAACAGTATCTGTATATATACTGGTTGAGGGTGGGAGGAGCCAAGGTAGGCCCTGAATATTATTTTTGTGAGGTTCGGTGCGGCTGAAGCACGCTGTTAGGAATGAGCCTTTGTTGTGTAAACTAGGTGCGGATGATGTAAAGGTGCATGTAAAAGGGACTGAACCTTTTTGTTATGTAGAGATTATGCGGCTGAAATCGCTGCCAGGAATGCTCTAAATATGTGTAGTTAAATCTTTTTTGCATGGTTAATAACATCTTTCCAATGATTACTAAGTTTGTACCCATCATCACGGTGGAAATTATGTCTGTGTTTGTATATTTGGAGAGCCTCGTGTACAAACCTTTGATGGTAGCCAGGAGGCTTGCAGAGCACCTTAGTCTCGGAAAAGACAATTTCACGAGAGCCCACAGTGTTGTAGCAATGATCGGCAACGGTAGAAGAATCAGTTTTGTCGTGTTTCAGATCTGACTTGTGCTCGCGGACACGATCAGAGACATGACGTTTCGTTTCTCCAATGTAGCAATCACCACAGCTGCAACTCAGTTTGTAGACTCCAGGGTATTGTAAGTCAGGAATGACGTCTTTCACAGATGGAATTAGATCACAGATTTTATGTACTGTACTGAATCGGACTTGAATCTTATGTTTGTTTAGAATTTTGGAGATCTTTTTGGTCATGCCTGCTATGTATGATAACGTGATAGTTTTGATCGGAGTTTCATGTGGCTGTTTCTGTATGGTGGGAGAAACAGCTTGGCGGATGGTGCGGTCAGAGTATCCATTCATCCTGAGGGCCCGATGTACATGTCTTAATTCACTGGCCAGGTGATGTTGGTCAGAAATGCCATGAGTTCTGTGGTATAGCGTTTTGATGAGAGGATTCTTTTGAGATGGGTGGTGGTGGGAATCGGGTTTCAAGTAGGAATCTGTGTGGGTGGCTTTCCTGTAGACAGAATGTCCCAAGGATCCGTCAGGTCGCCTCTCAAACAGAATATCTAAGAATGGTAGTTTACCATCTTTCTCCACTTCCATAGTGAATCTGGAATTGATGTGGTCCAAGAAGTGGTTCAATGCTGGGAGGCCATGTGGCCAAATAATATTCAGGGCCTACCTTGGCTCCTCCCACCCTCAACCAGTATATATACAAATACTGTTTCTTGGAATTTCTCTCACTTGATACAGCTTTCGTGCTGTGACGGTTCCACCTGAAGACGGAAGCTTGTGTTGCCTCCGAAACGTCGTGATTTTTATATTATTTTTATTTTACTTTTATTAATTTTAATTTTTTACCTACGTGACTTTGCAGAAAAAACCTAAGAATATGAATCCTTGCAGTCACGAAAGCTTCAAATCTAGAATTACACTGACAAGCATATTTTTCTTTCTTTTTTCATTTTGTGTTTTGATGTAATGTCACGTAAGCTTTAGAATGCAATTTTTTGTTTCAACATCAACAGCGATGTGTTTGTTAAATATCAGATCCTACACTGATGCATAGTATTGGCATTTTAACTTAATATTTTGCAACATTACCTTTGCAACCTCTTCTCAAAAAAAGTTCCGCTGAATTTGCATCACATTTTCTCTTTGATTAATCACGCGAAAATCTAATTTACAATTTACTTCATTAATAATATACGAAACTCGTTTTTTGTTATTCATTAAAACTTATCGTGTTGTAACAACAGTGAATCTATTGCATAATATATATTTACCGTGAACACCGCAAGAAATATCACATGGTGTAATAAATAGAGGTCCTTGAGTTTTGGCCAACCCATGAACATTCGGCAGTGACTAGCATCGTTTTTTGCCATTACCAGCAGTAAAACTGCGGCATTTGGAGTCCATGGATGTGAGCCGAGGGAAAATATCACGAGTGACGCATCCACACAGCCATCTCCCACCAATCACACAAGCTACCAAGGCAATTTTCTAAATCTGGTTCTCCCAGTCGCTTGCGTTCTTGATTCAATGCATATCGTTACAGTACGAATTGACATTGAACAAACGTTCAAATGCTTTGTAGTGCAGTATTCCCATTTGCAGTTTCACCATTTGGAAGCTTTCAAATCAAATCTCCTAGATATTTTTTTTGTGGGGAAAAAAAATTGTTCCTTATATTCGTGTGTTTTACTGGCTATGAACGTTAATTGATGGTCGCCTCTCTCATACCTAACTCAAATGCTAATGTTACCAATCACACTCATGTCACTGCACCTTTTATCTTTTTTGCACGAATGGTCACTCATGATGAAATGCTTTTTACTCTGATTTACGAGGACGTTAATTTAGTCATTTAGTGCTGCAATTGGTCATGGTAATATTGGTGGTTGTATATATATATGCTTTATAATTACCAAGCTTTGTTTAATTAACAATAAAAGCGTAATTGCTTGCTCATGCCACTGCTGGCAGATGGATCTCCACGAGAGGGAGCCCTAGAGAGCCCTTGTAGAGAATTATTTACACCGTTTACGTTTAAATACACATTAATTAAAATATTAATGATATTAATATTTGTATACAACTGTAGTTAAAAATGGGCAAAATGTATGTTTGCTGTGCATGTGCTATCAACTTGGCGTGATGAGTATTATTTACATGTCGAATGATGAAAAGTTTCCAAACGTCTTACTCAAGACTGTGTAAGTTAACTTACTTTGTTCTGAATAATAAATGCACGTGTCGGTTACATTTGACCAATTGTGCATATTTGAAGGTTGTAAAATATGGCAGTCTAGTTTAAATAATGTATCCGTTAAACCAAGTATCATATCGTTTAAGTCAGGTGTCGTAAATCATCGTCAAGGTTATCCTGCTACTGTAATTGTCCATAGCATACTTTTTTAAATACAACACAAGTGGAACGATTACGCTGACATAAATGGAAAATAAATGTGGAAATATATTTCAAAGAAGGCCATTAATTTTCAACAAACATCCACATTAATTCGTTATAGAAGTGATAACCTATTATTGGTCAGTGCACTTAAAGTCCCTCGTGACGAAGCGCATTTCTCGAGGCTGAGATTATTGATCATGTCAATATCTAGTGGCTTTGCCGCAGTATAATTACTCTTACTGTGCTGTATCTCGAACAGTAATATGGTGTACGAGGCAAAGGTGCAGCCCTGGAATTGCTTGATCGCGCCGCTGCTAATTGTGGTGGACATATCAACACTTCTGGGTGGACAGAGCCAGGGGGTGAAACAAAAAAGAAACTCTCCCCATAGTTTAAGCTTCCTGCACCGGTAACTTGAATCACTGATATCTGAATTACAAGTTCGGTGTGATTATCGAGACGCCACAGCAGCATCCGTGATGTATTCATATGTACACACTAAAATATTAAAACGTTGAATATCCTGTAATTATACAATGTATTGAATACGTAAGCCCTATATGAAAGTATCACCATCGTTGTCAACAATGATCTATCCACTGATGTCGTCGCCATCCCTCATAATGTGCAACAGGGATGCAAGAATCATCCGGCTCCTCCATGAGCTGATCTCAAAACTCCTTCTCTGCAGTGGTATTCCTGGAAGATCCCCGCCAGGGCTACAGACCGGGTGGGCTACAGCACGTGCCCGATACTGGTCAGACGTATGACACTGCGGTGGCAGGACACGAGAAGAAGATTATGAGTCAATCCTCTGCTGGATAAGGGCCTACCCGAGCTTCCCCCATCTCTAGCGATATAATAATTATAATGATCAACCTCGCACCTGCACACAAGCTGATTTCATTCCTCCATCTCATCAGTGAACGTACTCTGTGACGCATTCCATGTCTTGGCTGCCAACCCATGGTCAGTCTCAACCATCGGCCATCATTACTCAAAGTGATCAGTCCTGACCATGCCAACTTACTTTTCTTAACAATTCTATTCTTGTGTAGTCAATATGTTCGGGAGCTAAGTACCGTTGGTCGGATTCTGCGAGCCATGGGAGGGCTTCAAGGAGAGAGTTTGTGTCGCTTTGCTATTCCTCCTCCATAGCAGGGGCACAGGCCACAATGATTTACTACATGGTCCATGGTTTGGGTAGTCAACATGATGTATGCATTTGCTTTTGTTCACAAATCCACGTGTTTGTCTTTCTGTCTTTGAGCATATTTCCAAGCCTGTATCTCTGCATTATTTGTGCACTTTTAAGCTTTTATTCCACAGGTTGTTTTCATTTTCCATGTTCAGTTATTCAATTGCCTCCTGTAATTCATTTCCATTGGTTGCTACCATAATTGCAGTATGTCATACAAAAATATTAGTTCATTAATACATTCAAAATTCATTTGTATGCCTTTATTTCACAAATTATATTATTGGAAAATATTTAGTAATATCATTGTGACTCATTTTGTTCAAAGCATGTCCTTAGCTGTCTCGCTTTAGATTTGTATGTTGTTACATTTTCATGCAATCTCAGTGGAGCTGTTTAAACCTTGTTAATAGTTTGCATCATTTCCACGATTAAACAATATAAATATAGGCATTGGCCTGTGAGAGCTATGGATCACTTCCATTGCCACTTAAGTAAATATAATTTCACAGATTACAAAAGCTACGCATGAAGGTATAGTCGTCTTTTCCAGAATTGAGTTGATAGTAAGTATGGGATCCATTGTAGAAACCCCTTTCCTAAATCCAGTTATCCAGGTTGCTCACGTGCTTGTTTGGCCTCTAAACTACCCAGTATTCGTATTCTTGGTTCTTTTGGTAATTTGCTTGTGTTGCAGTCAAAAGTCGAGATCATTTTTATTGTTTTATATTTGTATTATGTTATTATTTCCCTTCTACGTGACTTTACCGAAAGAACCAAGAATATGAATCCCTGCAGTCACGAAAGCTTTAAATCATAATTTACCCAGTATTCTGTTTCCAATAACATTCATGAACATTTTATATGCATTTGATAGGAATATAAAATGTCTGCAAATCTCCAATACACTTTTGTCTTCTTTTTTTAATAGAATCATAATTGTGGCATAATTCCACAATCGAGGTTTTTTGTTTGTGCAAAAATTAATCAAATGCGTCCACTCATGTTGTCCGAGATGTGGGAGCATCTATACTTTACCCAACCATACGCGACCTGCCGATTAATGAACTGTGGTGTACCCATGTATTTATTATGCTGGGTTGACAGAGTTTGGGAAGGTTTAACAATTTAACACGAAACTTATATTTCATCAGAATCAGAATATGTATGTATACTCGAGGAATCCGATGAGCTATGAAGCTCTTTTTGACAGATGTTCAGTCGGGGTGGATAAGAACATTACAACAACAATCAATACAAAAACATGATCGTCGTACGAAGTACAAGAAAGGTAAACAAAGCACTCAAAAATATACAAATACAGCTAGACTTTCCCCATCCTACCAGGCAAAGCCCACTGAGGTATTAACTTATTTTTCCGAAGTGACCTGGCCACAAATTACAGCTCAAGTGTCTTAACTTATAGCAGCTAAATAAAGATCCGTCTCACTCCAATTTACTCATGGGAATAGGCCTTGCATACGACCTAGCGCAAGTGCTAATCGTTCCTTCAACATCATTATTTTAAAAACACACACATTTCTGGGCATTTGGCTCTCATTTAATACCATAATCCCAGCACAATATGAGCCAGATAAATACAGCAGGCTTGCTCGGGTGTGCTAGCAAGGTTATTGCGTTGCGCGTGTGCCAAATAACCAACTCGGTAGCGTTCACCTCGGTCCGCGGGAAAACCGGGGCATTCTTTTTTATTTCGGTGGCTCAAAGCGATGTTGCGGGACTTTTGAAATTGACGTGGAAATTACAGGGAAGGGAAATAGATATTAGCCCGGCGTCAGCTATAGGAAAGTGCACTGCCCTCGGGGGTACGGATTAAAATGGTAATGAGGACAGAAGTGTGTAGAAAATAAAAGAGGCAAACAGAGAGGAATGAAATGCCACGTGATGAATGTTAGCGAGGCCTATGGGACGATATTCACCCCCCTAATACGCCTTGATTGAGCACGGGTTAAGGCGGCTCACTTGCAAGTGAGAAGACAGTTTCTGGATAAATATACCTTAACCGCTGAGGTCTCTACGCATATGCTTATTATTGCTGGTAATTTACTTGATGTAAAAACATTATTACATTAATTACAACGGAATAAAGTGAGCTTGAACGTATTTTGTGTATCTGTTGACAACGACTTCAGCGTGTGCAAGTGTAAAATTAAAATACAGTACTACAGGAACTCATATAATTACGAAGAAGGTAGGTCGATTTGTTTGTAAGTACAACATTACTCCTGTCGATTCCAAACATGTTGTACGGCATGGACACGAAACACGGGGAATGGCTTTAAAAGTTGTATAATCTCCGATAGATGGAGATGCCACTGGTTCTTCACGTTCTGCAGATGTAGATGTCACCACCGCCATCTGTTGCGCGGCGGGTGAACTCGCGATCCGAACAGGCAACTGGACATACGGACAGGTTTGTTCGTATCTCTGAAAGTTCGTAAGTCGAATGTTCATAAGTAAAGGAGTCCCTGTATTAGGATATTCATTCTTGTTTAAAAGGTAAAGGTGGTGCCCTGCAATTGCTTGCTCACACCACTGCTGGCAGACAGACGGGCTTCCACTTGACGGATCTCCGGAGGGCCTGACTAGTGGGTAGATGGCCTCCTCTTCCACGCCTGCTGGATATCTTAGCGGAGGTGTGAGACCGGTCGATAGACTGTGCTAACTATTGTGTCGAGTGTCAACAATGTGAGCGTGTTTGTTTTCATGGGAAGCGGGGCAGAGCAATGGATCTCTCGTGACGCCATGAACCCTGACCACCTCAGTTCACTTCTTGGCCATGTATATTATTGGTTCTTTCGGTAAAGTCACGTAGAAGGGAAATAATAAAATAATGAAAATAAAACATAATAAAAATTCTCACGACGTTTCGGCCACAACGCAAGCAGCCGTCGTGAGAATTGTTATTATGTTTTATTTTTATTATTTTATTATTTCCCTTCTATGTGACTTTACCGAAAGAACCAAGAAAATGAATCCCTGCAGTCACGAAAGCTTTAGATCGAAATTCTTGGCCATGCCTAATATCAGTGGGCAAGTGGTATCAGAACCCATCATGAGCCTCCCCTACATTGGCTCAGCATTAATGGTGCCCCGGTGGCGACATGTTAACTACCTCGCCTGTACAGGAGGTTTGAGTTCGATCCTGACGCCTGAATATTTGGAGTTTGCAAGTTCTCTCTCCCCGTGGTCGCGTTCATTTTTCTCCGGCGCCTCTAGTCTTTTTTTCCCTCCACATTTAGCAACATGCCTTTAGCGTATTTGGCAGCTGTAAATTTCCACATGATAAGCCACTTCGTTGAGCTACCATTTGTGACCAGGTCGCTTCTGCAAAAGAGCTATGTAGGTCATTGGGCATTACCTTAATAGGTGCCCATTAACAGCAATTGCCCCAACGATCTATATGCATTTTCAGATCTTTGTTTTTAATGAAACAAAGCTTTACGTTAATGTGGTATGATATCAAACATGCCCTAAAATTCACAATCCAGACAGTATTACAAAATATTATGTATTGTCACAGTACACGGTACTCCATGATAGAGGGCATTGTGATGTGATTCATACAGCCGCATCGCACGCTTTCAGATGCACTTCTCCGGCCGTCTGGAACGCTCTTCCGGTATTAGGAAGCCACTGCAGCTATGCACTTTAAAATCATCTATGTTGAAAAAAAACTAGTTTCTTTAGAACAGCTTTTTGTATTTAGTTTATTGTCCTTCCCCGCGCATCCAATTAGCGCAATTGGCTACGTACGGTGCAAAAGAAGTGCAACATACATACGTTTCATGATGGTTACCCAAAGTCCAAGAGCAAGCATGCTCAATTTCCCAAGCACGTAATACACGTTCTTGACCATATTTGACATTGACATATGATAAGATTCAGAGAACAAACTAAGAGGCACAGCAAATTAAAGACCTTGGGATAATTGGTGAGAACCACCCACGTCTGAAGCCACTTCTCACAAGTAACCGACGTTTGCAGCAGCTATTGCCCTGAAAAATGTCCCTGTCTTGAGATGCCGAGGGCTTGTTAAGCGAAAGGAGCCGTGCTATTTAACATTGCACTGCTGATGTACGTGGGTTGGTGATGTAGGGCTGGTAATCGCATTACGTCTTGAAAGTGGAAATACATAATTGTTTACAGGTCACAGCATAGCCCTGATTAACTAATTTCCGTACATTTGAAAACCAGCGCTCTTAAAATTAAAAGTGATATTTGATATATACACCCAAGGCATAATTTATTTAAGTGAGTGTGTGTTTCTGTGAAGGATATACAGGATTGCCCAAAAGTCAGCACATATAGGGTTATTATATTTATTTGAACAAAACACAAAGGTCGATTTCATTTATTTGAACAAATATTCAAACTGACTTCTATTAACATTAATGCATGTATGAATTATCTTTTGAAATTAATGTAATACTTTTTTTTAAGATTACAGGTGTCACGTTTCAACATTCATAAATTGTGTTTTGTCTCAATTCATTCACAGGATTCTTGGTCGAGTTTCGTAAATGACAGATTTGAGGTTACCCCACTGGACATTCAAGAGGGTGGAGCAGTAACCACCATATTGCGCTCTGCCCCCTGATACTGGTTTTGACTCCTGGCCATGGATAACATCAGTGGTGAGTTAACACTGAAGCTGCCACGGGCTCCCCCTTCACTAACCCACACTGAGCAGTGTGGTGGTCAAACAGACCCCGTGACTGACGTGGTGCGGAGTGAACCTTCACACAGAAGTAATCTGGGATTATATTATCACCGTTTATTCAGGAAAGCCTAACCAAGTCTCAATATGCTTCGGTTGTTTGGCCAATTCCATGCTACGAAGTGTTTATATGTGAGAGTAAGCCAGAGCACCCAGAGAAATCTCAAGCATAAAAGGGGTCGCCACTCAAACGGTTCACACTGAAAGGCTCAAGGACCAATTTGCTGCACTGAAATATCTTGGTCACCTCAAATCTACGTGATAAAATGCTGGATCACCGGCATGCCTCCCTACACGTTTGCTGTCGTGTGCTGCAAAGCAATGATCGTATCAGGAATGACATATGGGTTGCCTTTGAAAAAGAGACTGTTCGCTCAATGGGTCTCACAGAAATAAACCTTCTCATCTAATTAGCGCCGGACGATGGCCTTAAGCCGTCACTATTTCATGGTCTTTTGATGCAACAATTCATCTAGCACCAACACCGGCTGATTTCATGACTCCATTTCTGTCGTATGAATTATTTCAGGCAGTTTCCATCCTTTGGCCGCCACTCCATAGGTCGCCTCAACCACCA
Organism: Lampetra fluviatilis; assembly: GCF_964198595.1. Classification (NCBI taxonomy): domain Eukaryota; kingdom Metazoa; phylum Chordata; class Hyperoartia; order Petromyzontiformes; family Petromyzontidae; genus Lampetra; species Lampetra fluviatilis. The sequence goes on from NC_136288.1 coordinate 1,412,452, forward strand.
GCCCAAGCCCATTTACTTTATTGTTTTACAGATTATCTCAGTTGCATATACTCTTATCCATTCGGTTTTTTTTTCTCTCATGTATGCACCTCTCTACGCTTTATTGTGCACTTTTTTCTGCTTTTGTTACCTCGTCTCTGTTAATGTCAATGCAGGTAGTAGGCACCGATGTAACATCTGAATTCTAATGCTGCTTCACATTATTAAGTTCAGCTGAAATACAATTCTGACAACCTTGATTCTGACCATCTTTGTTTTAGCAATGGATAACAGCAGTGGTAACATTATTATAGATGTTCTAGATCTCCTCTAGGTCAACGCAGCCTTAATTGAGGACATGATATGGGTATTGCATGACCACAACCACTCTCCTCCCACTTGCACCGCTCCAGACTAGTCTACAAACCTGTCTTATGAGTCTACAAGAATCATTGGGATATATATTGCTTGTGTATGTTATTTTCATGAGTATGTTTAAACAATGCGATAGTCTCATTGGTGGCTTTGCCAATGTTCATGAAATTGACAATTTTTTCCCACACCTACCCACAGCCATTGCATCAGCCACCTAATAAAGCACACTTACAGTTAAAGGCTGCATGATTTACATTAGGCCATTGAGAGCTTGCATATGATCCCAATCTGCATACCATCCCAATTTCCCCCCCAACAATCTTAAATGTTTACAAATTATCCAAACACTTTCCGACACTTCTACTCAATGACAGCCATGCACACAGTATATATGTGCAATTGATCAGCCTTGTGGATGTCATTTCCACATTCAGTATACCTGGCTTAGGGTCATTTATCGGTCATTGCACCTGTATGCGGCCCTTTGTGATTGTGCATATGTTATACTGTTTCATGGCCTGTTGCAAGATGATGAAACAGGCAGCCATTCAATATGATACTGCTTCATTTAGAGGGCACTAATGCAGTGAACCAAAGAATTACCAATTACCAAGCACTTTTTACAGAGCCATGCTTGGCCCCTGGAGAAATGAAAAAAACATGAAACAGAATGTAAAAAAAATGCACTCCAACTGGTAACAGATGTTTGGAATGCCTGGATTACTGGTGTGGTGACTCATGCTGCATCGGCGATGTTATTATTACGTATACAGTGTTATTGGCAATATGTACGCCACGAGAAGTGAGCACTTCATATTAAGCTACAGTATGCGCACAGCATGTCCTCTGTGTCCTTTTGGTTTTTTGAAATTAGGAAACAAAAAATGCCTAAAGGCATTGCAGTTTCCCTGCACAGCAGTGTGGATACGAGGAGAGTGTGGATACGAGCAGAGTGTGCCCCTCCGATTGGGTCGTGATCAAAAATTGCACATTCCCGGTCAGACGCATCTGATCTGCCGGTTTGGGGGAGATCACAGCTGTAACTGGAATTGACCGGAATGAATTATGGATTGTTACACAGATTTATTTTTTCGTAAGATATATACCGCATATATTTTCCAAAACTTGATATTCCCTGCTCAATGGGTAAAGACTAGATATTGAATACATATTTAATAGCAAACAGTATTTAAAGAATAATTTTCATAAAGTATTATTCCTGGCAATTGCATATTATAATGCTATACAATTATTATATGAATAATTAACTTGACGGCTGAATCCTATACGTAGCAATTATCAGCAAATAAACCCTCATAAAATTGATATTTATCAACAAATCATGAAATGGCATGAAAACAAAAGGCATGAACAACAACAAACGTTATCACAGTATTGTTCTATTTTGCAGAGCATTGTTACTAGAAAAGCGTCTTGTGTTTAATGACTGTAATTATTTAACGATGCACTCCTCTCAAGAAAATTATTTTTTTACCATTTAGAATCATCGGTCAATTCTGGAATCAACTCTTTTGTCTCATTCTTGCCGTCCTATTTGTTCAATCATTTTGCGTCTCTCGCTCCTTCTTTTCGTTGGCCTCCATTGTAATAGTGACACAATTTGCATCGTTCAAATCCTCAATCTCGATTCTCATGAACGCATATTCCAATCAAATCAGTTCGACTTAATTAATCTATTGAAGCTCGATTGATAAATACATCCAAATAATGTACAAACCCGGCCTGGCTCCGATCGACTGACCAATCCTTATCGATTCCATTGACTCTTGAATCAGATCTGCTTTTGTACATAACCAAATGTTTTATAGGGTCCGGGCCACGTGATGATATTTAAGACAACCCTTGAACCAAGCCACCACTAGTGGACATTAAGGAATATACTGTGTGCTGTATATTATGTGTTATTTGGCACAATGTCTGACGTTTTGCTCCACATACATCTTACAATGCTATACGTGGACCAGATCTGAACGTTCATTCACACCCGAACAATGCACGGGACAACCCAAAAACACCTCAGAGAGCTGTACAGGACAATTGTGACACCCTACACAGGTCATTCTAAACAAAACCATATTAAGAACTAAATTTGTGTAGTTAAACAACTACTACTTGCATGGATAGCAAATGTAACTTCTAACATAGTAAAATTCGTATTTTTTATGTTGCCCTGTGTAGCCATATATATACACGTTTCTAAGTGTTTAACACAATTCTTTGTCGTGGACGAAGCTGGTAATGTCATTAAAACCCCTCCTAGGTTGATTATGCGACCAATTATATTTCAACAGCGCCGGTATATAAAAAAAAAACAGTCAACAAACTTGTCACAGACGTTTGTCAGACTGAAAGCTGTTTTGAAATTCCAATTTTATAGTGAATCATCCCGAAAGTGCCCAAGGGAAGATGTCCATCTGATACCCTTGGTTCATCCAAAGATTTTTTGAAAAATGACCTCTGGATATTTTACTGAGGTGTGATCAACATAATCCCACTTCATGTCAACAACCCCTTGAAAAAAGTCACGTCAGTCATGTGCAGGGCTGGCTGCCGTGGTTTAATAGTTAGCTCACTGGACATGAAATGCAGGGATCACCAGTTTGAGATCTCTGCTGTACAAAGCCCCCTATAGCTCCCTCTAGTAGAGGTCCTTCTACCGGCAGTGGCACGAGCAGGAAATTACAGCGCTGCACCTTTTCTTTCCTTTATTTAAATGTGCATTTAATTGTAAAATAAACAGAATCGTGTACCTTGCAGCCGGTTTCGTCATCATTGCACAACACAGTCCATGTAGATTTCGAAAGTATCCAAATATAATGAAATATGCTGGATATGTGGAATCTCAAAATTTATTTGTATAAATTCACAAAGGAAAATGATTTAAGTGTGTGATATCAAAAAGCAGGTTTGTGTTTATGTTCGCCGTGTAAACAAGCCAGGACAACTGATTAGGTATGTAATAAAGGACTCTTTCTCATATGTCGATCTCCGTTGTCCTTTATTGGGTTCGTAGAATCTCGTTCACACGGCGTCCTCGCTCAGGCCCGCGTCTCTCCCGACGATCACTCCACAGCCACTCTGTTGCTCCGATATGCAGTCTCCCTGCTGCTCCGTTATGCAGCCTCACTGCTGCTCCGCCTTGCAGCCACACCGCTGCTCCGCTCTCCAGCTTCACTGCTGCCCCGTATACAGCTAGCCTCCCACAGCCCGCTAGCTTTCTGCGTCTGACACCGATGGCTGACGGTGTCGACGTCTCCCACCGCGTGGCGACTGCGCCACTCTCTCCGTACTGCCCAGCGTGGCCTCCTCCTGTTTCACTCCGTCTCAACTCCCCGTTCCCCCTTTCGGTTCTCTCCCTAAATCCTCTCCCCCACGTGACCCTAACTCCTCCCTCTCCTCACGTGACCCAGACTCCGCCCCCCTCAATCCTTGCTCGCATTACAGGTAGAACAGTCGATATTATTTTTTTCTTGGTAATGTTATCAATTAGGGACATTAATCAGCAACTGTTGTATTGTATTGGAATAGCTGGAAAAACACAGTTGGGGTTCATGGAGCACTGCTAAAGGAACAGATGCCAGCATTGCCTTATTAAATCATTGCCATGCATCCAGGTCCTTCATTTACATAGCACGGCACTAATATGAAATGTAGTGTATGACACAGCATGAGTTGAAACAGAATGTAGTGTTAAGGAAACCAAATAAAGTAATAACGAAATATGATTATCAATCCTTTTAATTGTTTGATTTTTATTATTTATTATTTCCCTTCTACGTGACTTTACCGAAAGAAACAAGAATATGTATGACCATACTTCACCACGCTCAACACTGGGTTTGACCTATTTCGATATCACTCATTCACAACTGAGGTTAGTCGTAGCCAGGAAATCGAACTCAGGTTCGTCGGGGTCAGAGTGCACTCTGCAGGCATCTCTGCACCACCGTTCGACCCTGAAAAAAAAAACGGAACGGTCTATTCCAAAAAGCGATGCACTCAGTTTGTGGTTCTGAAGGCAGACATTGGCTTTAGATTTAGGTTTTTCAGGAAATTTACACCGCGCTGCCACTGTAACATTAAATTGATGGGTGCCCAGCTGATAAGCGTTGGTGGGCGCTTCACACCGACGACTTAGTCACTCTGGAGGTGCCACGCCTCGATGGGAACGGAATGGAGGGAAGCTTGGCAATCCGTGATGAAGCCAGGGGAAGACCATCGCTTAACATGTTTTGCTAAGTGCAGGCAGAGTTCCTTTTTATCTATGGTGAGGTTGTGATGTTCCCATCGGTGAGGTGAGACAACCTTCTAAAATTCCAATGTCACGATACACGCCAGCTCAAAAGAAGAAAAAAAAGATATAAAGGCGACGTTTCGGGCACAGTTCTTTCTCCATGGTGTCGTCAAGTATACGGTGTGGCCCAAAAGGCAGGACACATAGATGTTAGTTATTTATTTAACTGCTGGAATTAAAATATTTTATTGTTTATACCTTAATAAACAAAAATATTGTATCTATTATCATTATTAACGTAAAATGTTCTGCTTCTCTTTCAGATGAAATGTAAGAGTGGAAAGAAAATTGACAAAAGTCACAAAACATAATTGATGAACGTTCAAAGATGACACCTGTACAACCTGTAATCTTTAAAAAAAAACTCATAAATTAATTTCATACGAAAATTCCTGCACGCATTAATGTAAACGGAAGTTACTTTGAACATTTATTAAATTAAATTAAATAACCCTGTGCGTCATGAAATGTTGGGCCACTCTATAAACACATTCACTGCTGTATATGTTATTATTTTATGACTGTTATTGATGAATGTGCTGAGTTTGTTTTGTTGATTCCGCTTGTGCACTACTGCCAAAGCAACATCGCCAAATAATTTATTCAATTCAAATCTGTTCCTTTCTATATGCCAACTCGGGAATTATTATTATTTAACATTTTTTCGAGAAAAATTGTCATTGTTATTCAAAAACCCAGATTACGACTACTGGTAACGTCATGACAAGTGTCAACTCAACAAAGTGGCATATCATGTGGAACTTTAAAGCAGCCAAATACTCTAAACGCACGTTTTTAAATGTGGAGGGGAAAACTGGAGGACCCAGAGAACAATCTATGCGACCACAGGGAAAATGACATGCAAACTCCAATTATACAGCAGGCGTCACGGTCGGGATTGAACCTACAACTTCCTGTATAGCAGGCGAGGTAGTTAACATCTCGCCACCGGGAATAAATGGAAAAAGGGGGGGGGGGAGGGATAAGGTAATCAAACAGAACCAGAAATAAAATAATATAAACGAAATGTCCAAGTAGTAAATCTTGTTTTCTCCCAGCAGCACCGATTTCACGGTGCGTGTTCACAAAAGTGGTGCGTTTCGAGCATTGTATCGAAGGAAATCATAGGTACCCCGTCGTCTCCCGTGTATAAAGCACCTCCACTGAACAAATGTGCAACGTGCCCATGAAGAATGGCCACAAACAAGCGAAAGTTTAGAGATACCACTTTCAGCACGTCAAGCTCAAAGATAGCCAGCAGTTTCAACTTGGATGTTTCCAAAAGTGCAAATCTCAACTGTAATTAGTGTTTACACTCGGGCAAATGCATTGGTGTCAGCCTATTGTGTGCTATCAATGAATATTAATCTATGTGTGCTGTGTCTGTTGTGAATATCTTTTTTTAATAATACCACTTCAATGTTTATCTTACAAAATAGGTTCGCTGTAAGGATGGAAATAAGCAAAGTGTCCTGAACCGCAGCTGTTGTCTTTATATCTTGAACATTGAAATGTTCAAATCAAGTACGATTTTTGGCTGTAAGCACAATAAAACTTATAGATTTATAATGATGTTGTCACACAGGCAGTCTTATTTAATGCACTCTCTGTTCTTTAGGAAGTGGTAATTAATGCTGAAACTAGATTATGCTACTGAATTGAATGTGCACCGTTTATGCAAATTGTATGCCGAATACGAACGCTTCTAAATGTAAATGTATTTTGCTTAATAGCTGACTTAATCTGGCACATTGCTGTTAAATTCGTTGTGTTGCATTAATGGCATGGCATTTTAATCGACTGCGATGATGACGTATTGTTTAAACATTATTTAAATGTTATTTAATACAATTCATCACATTTTAGGCTCATTTTTTTATCTACTTTCTGCACACCTCCTGGGCCACTTATGGTGTTCTCCGCACGTGCAGCTGTTAATCTGCGTGGTCTTGTTTCCTCATTTTTGCTTAACCTCACAATTTCCCCTCGCCCCAAGGTCCCTCACCATTAAACCAAGCCTCCGAATTTCCACTTGCCTCCGGGAATGCACTTGCATATACACGGAGGACTGAAGCTCAAATATTCTTCAGGCTGGTATTGAGTTATTCGGTACAGTTGCCTTACTCGGTAGAGCTGTGACATGGAAATCTGAAAAATAAAATTGTATGTGCTTATGATGATGTAAGATGCCAGAATATTGCATTGTGCAATACGTGGCACAGTTGCTCATAGATAAAGATACTAGATACTGCGTAAGTGGCTGCTAACATAAGCTATAGTCAATGCATTGACTGTGCTTATGAACAAATAAATAAAAGATGTGGGTATGAGTTTGTGCAATGCATGTAAAAAGATATCGGCCCTGCATTAAACATTTACCTTCCAAATAAATGTTTAAAAGCAGAATTTGTTTAATTAGGAAAACTCTGGAGCAGTGTTAACCTTTATGATGTCATCAGCAGTATATAATTATAGTTTTTAATAAATATTATTATTATAATTATTATAGACCAGTACCCCCAGGTGTTATTGGCAAGAGCACTTCACTCAAGCTGTCGTTCCCTTTCAGCACAATAAAAGCTAATTTGTCTTAAGTCAGTATGTACCATTGTGGAATATCATGATCCTCTGAGGCAGAGCATAATACATTATTACAAATACAGTTGTTACTAAATTACATGTGTTGTCTTTCTCCCCACAGTTTTATCCTGATTGTGCTGTTGCTATAATGTCTTGAGACAAATGATTAATTTGCAACACAGAACAGCGCAATACCACATGTGAGAGAAAAGTGGACAGAAAGATATATATATTATTACAAAACTAGTTTGGATATCCCTTCCATTGACCTCTAATCGACACAAAGGGGTGCAACGTTTTCCCATCTACGCTGCTGCAGAGTGCTGTTTGTCATTTGAAAGTAAACATAATATATATTATATACAGGGTGCTTCAAAACAATGTGAACACTTCCGAGAAATTGCAACAACGCCACAAGAAATGTGCCTCCAGGCTCTGGAGACCACCTGGAGAAGATTCCAGGCACGCGTTGACAATGATGGCGAACAAGTGGAGACTCTTTGACTTTTTGAAGCTATTAATATCACATTTGTTATCATGTTATAGTGTAATATCCGTTCTTTTTCCATTAAAAACGATAGTCCCATGTAAGTGTTAGCATTGTTTTAAAGCACCCTGTATATTTGTATAAACCTTGTTCGCGATACGACCAGCGGCAGCTTCGGGGTCTCCGGCCCAAAGATCTGGAACACGCTGCCAGCTCAGTGTGAGCTAGTTCACACTCAAAAACAGCGTTGTTTAAGAGAGCTTACTTTAACTTGTGATCAATGCGCATTCGTGATGGACTGGGCTCATGAGAGTGCACAATAACAAATGCTCTTACTTACGATATATTTATTCTGAAAGCTACAATTTTCCCGACCTGGATACAAATCGAAATAAAATTCGATGGAGTGTTTCGGTGCAGGCATTCATTTGTTGAGACCATCCACTTGCCATCCGATGTAAGCACGGGCGGCGGCCTCCTGCATTCAAACCTGGGATTCTTGGCGATGTGAGCTGCGCATTCTCACCTCTGAGCAACCAGGCCACCGCCCTTTTGAGACACATTATCCGCAGAGGTATCCTACAGAGCACATATAATATGAAACACCTCGGTGCAATACACACGTGATAACCTCATTTCGGAAATGCTCTATATACGAATTTCACGACCAATTTAAATGGTCGTGAAATTCATCCACATGATATAGTGTTACATAAATAATGTCTGTAAGTGGGGTGAAAATGCTATTCTCTCAACAGTTAAAGCACTGTGTTTTTTAGAGTGTAATTAAAGGAGAGTGATCGTGAAGATGGTGTCGTGAAACATATGCAAGGTGTTTATTAGAGAGCTGATGCAGAAGTCTGTCTGGGTGGCTTTGAGGGATAATTTTCTGTGAAGGCGTTGAACCACTGCTTCTAAGATTTTAGATGAAAACTCTTCGGTTAGAATGTTAGATAGTTTAAAAATTAAAGCGGCTTCCATTGAAGAAAGTTTCCCCATGAAATGGAAAAAATAATGATCCGAATCAATCACTGATTAATGCGCATGCAAAGAAAACCTCTCAAAATTGCTGTTTGCATTCAAATGTAGTCATATTCAGCTCTTAATAGCACATACCTTTCTCCTTTCTACAGATGCAGAATAAATGTCAATTGTAGGTGCAATCAAGGGTTCTTTCTGGGCACTGGCTGTGTAGTTCAATGAACAAGGTTCTACTCTGAAATCTTTATGCTAGAAATCCAATCGCTCACATTGTCAACAAACGAATTGATCAAAGATAAATAATATCATGCTTGGGTAGTGGTTAGCAAACTGCACTATAAACTATATCATCTGCGTTTGATTCCTGGCAATATCATCTGAACTGGTTCAGCCCCTGCTCTCTCCTTCCACCTTGTATGTATGTATGTTGAACTTCTTTCGCACCGTACGTAGCCAACCGTGCTAATTGGAAGTGCGGGGGGAAGGACAACAAATTATGGTAAAACAACCCCAATCGTCAGTGAGGCATTGGGAGGCTTTGACCCAACAACATATTCACAAAGGGTTGTAAATTATGTAATTAAATAAGCAATGCTTATGCTGTGATGAATCGAATTAACCAACAAAAACAATTATAAAGTAGTACGGTATTATATAAAACGATGGTTATGCAACCTTTAAAATGGGAATTGGTAACATATCAGTTGTTACAAAAGTACTTTCTTGTTTTAATAGCCTCTCTTTGGGATTTGGCACAGCCAGAATGTGAAAATTAATTACCAGTTGTATACCCTAACTTGGCTTTCCCACAGAACGACATAGTTAGGCGGCCATTTGAAGCATGGCAGAGTGTCTACGCACGGCGTGCAATCAATACGCTCCTGCCAGAAAAAAAAACATTAGGTATTGTCTTCCATTGCAGAAACCATCATATGAATGCACTCGTTAAGGTAAATAAATGTTACTTGGTTGTGGGTTTGTATACATTTTAATTGGCGTTTTTCCCTAACAAAAAAAACTTTCTAGCTTTGAGGTGAAAACAGTGTGGTCTAAACAATCGGCCAAATTTCACAGCTGGCTGCTGAGTTAATTAGACAAACCCCTGCTTGAACAGTTGCTTTAAAAAAACACACACATGAGCATTACGAGAATAAATACAACGCTGACATGAAACATAGAAATCCACATAGATCACGTGAAAGAGTTGCAACAGTATGAAGGTTAGAAAATAAAAAAAACATGGAAGATGCTTTCTCCTTTACTTCGTGAATAAGTGCATGCACAGTGAAACGATAGTATAATAGAATGTTATCGTTTTCGTTCTTTTGTCCTGGAGCAGTGACGCTAACGTTCACGAATTGCACTGCGAACCCCGTGATCCGAGTTTGATTCCTGGCTGCGGCTATAACGTCAGCGGTGACATCCGGAATGGTCCCCGGCCTACCGGCTTGACGGAAGGCTCGGTGAGAACACGGTCACACCTCGCCGTGACCGACACGGTGCGGGTAAACCTCTATCCAACAGCGGTTTGATAAAAGGAGGTGTAAATCATGATTATTGCATATCTGCAGACATTCACACCAGCGATATTGCATCACTAATGTGTGCAATTACGAGTTATTTTTCTACTTTACATAACCGGTGAAGCATTTCATCTCATTATGTCCAATGATAATGTGTGTGTACTGAAAGTGTGCGCTGTCTTGTGTCGCATAAAATATACTTCTCTACACTTGCGCCACTTTTTTTCTCAACATGAGTCCTGTTTTCAATGCTCGAGAAAATTAATTCTGCTTGAACATTTTTTTTTATATTTCCTTGAAAAGTTTGCATCTGGCCTTGAGTAACCCGACCAGGCACGCTGACAGGCTTTTGCTACGCAGCTGATAATTATTAACACGTGATTACAAAAGCGAGTATCATACGGTCGCATTTGATCCTCAATGGCCAAACAGAACTTGCACGGATGAGCGCCGCCAACAAAGGACTCCGTCTGAATTAGTGTTTGCCAATTAGAGGTCTGAGTGTTTTCTAGAGAGTTCCCAGAGAGGCTGTGAACATATGTAGTGTACCTATGTAGTGTGTGTATCTCACGAGGCACACACTGAAATCTGGAGGCACCACGATTTATTAACACTTTAACAGGCTTACGGGTTAACCATGCGCGGGGTTATTCTAGACCCCTAAAGGGAGGTCTCTATATAACGGAGTCCCGACGACCGACGCTCCAAAGTCCCCTGAAGCAACCCCGCACGGTAAGCTCCTTCCGCCAGACAACCCGATCGCTCCGCCTCCGTCCCTCTTATCCTCTCGAGCGTGGCCTCGCTCCACCCCCGGCCACGCGCCTTCCTCAGTCTCTCACGATGGAACCGGAGCCAGCGTCACATGTCCTCCGGGCCCCTGTTTCCAGGCCCCCTTCTCCACTCCGTGTCGGCACGTCCTCTCTCTCTCCGACGGGACCCTACTCAGTAGGGCCTGCTTCCCCGCCATGTCTCCGTCGGCCCCCATCAAGAGGTACGTTCGCACTCAGTCACTAGTTGTGGTTGTAGTCGGCTTATACGCCGCAGAGAAGCAATTTATATCTCTACGTGACCCCCGCCCCCTTTATGAAACTCAGCCGTCCCGGCTGACTGACATGTATAACCCACACAACGTGTGAGCCTCCAACTTTTAACGCAACAGAACAACAATAAATAATCCCGAACGAGGATTAAAACAATATGTACACTATATACAGGACTAGGGGAAAGGAGAGTTGGAGGGAAAAGGAAAAGAGAAAAAAATAAGGTTGCAACTATTTACAATGGCCGACCCACCTCCCGGATAGCCCACAACTACATCCCGCATATGTGACGCTGCGCCCGAGCACGAGATGAGCCCGGATCAGTCATTGACCCATCTGGCACAAGCAGCGCCCATGGACCACGGGTGTAGGTGCACTTAGACGCCGGAGGATTGTCATTTAAATCGAGCAGTCTTTGCCCGAGTCCTTGATGCCTGGCCATCAGGCGAGGGGGGTGCGGGCCCCCTGGAAGTTCCGGGAACAGCTGGAAGACGACTCGATGAGCACGGCACCTCCCGAGGCGAAGAACCATCAAACAGTGGGGGGTCGGGCGATGGCGGCTCCGGACTCCCCTGTCCACCCCGGGCCGGCACTACCGGCGACGTTGGGGGCGTTAGGCACTTGGATCCTGTGCACGGAACCATAGAACTGTCCTGCAGAAGGACATCAGCCGACACGCGCCCCAGCTCGTTGGACTGACCAGACACTCGGCCCTCGGGAAGCAGAAATGAAAGACTAACAGCAGGTGGAAAAAACTTTTAGCCGTGATGGGCACACAAACCAGCGGTGGCGACCACACTGAACCCGCACGCACTGCGGACTCCTCACCTCCACCACACCACTTTGACCGGGCCCTGCCATGGTTTGTGTAATTTCGAGGAGGTACCCACCGGGACATGGGGGCAGTGGAGCCACGACTTATCCCCAGGCATCCATATGGTTGTGAACTGGTGGGGCTTGACGAGCCATTCGTTGGCCGCCTGCTGTAAGGCTGAGTTCCCCCGAGACGCCTCCCTAGCTTCTGCCAGACGCTGTAGAGTAAGACGTATGGGGTTCAATATCTTTTCACCATTTTGCAGCGGCTTGAGCTGTGCATCAACTGGTGGGTCACGCTCCCTTCCATACATTAAGAAGAATGGGGGAAACCTGGTAGAAGTGTACGGTGCGGAACTAGCTCGCCCGGAACATGCAAGTCCCAGTCTGACTGGGACGTTATAAACGTCGTCGGCCATGCCCGCCAGAAAAAGTGAATCTTTAGAGTAGCTAATGTCTTTCGGACACCGAGGTGCATTAACCACTCATGCTCTGCAAGTTTAACCTTTCCCCGCAGAACAAATGGCACCACAATGGCATATTGATGGAGTTCCTCGTCCCATCTCATCAGCACGCCCCCGTCAAGGATCACCGGCGATACTCCTCGTCTGTTTCCCCGACCCTCTGCCTTACCGACACGGCGCCGCAGTTTGAGCAGGGAAGCGTCCTCCATCTGGAGTCGCCCCCATTCGTCATGCGTGAGGCAGAGCGTTCTGTCACGCATCTGTACCGTGTCCTTAGGCAGAACGTCCGCAGATGCCGCCATAGCCTGAGTCAACTCCCCAGTAGGAGTTTTGCAGCGTCCCGCACCCGTGAGGCACGCGCATGTGTCTCGAGGTGGCAGTCTTGAAAGAGCGTCCGCGTTATTATGGCAAACACCCTTTTTGTATGACACTTTAAAGGTATATAGTCCTGAAGGACCTCTAGCCACCTTGAGAGCTGCCCGGATGGTTGTTCAACCCGCAGCGCTTACTGAAGAGCCGCGTGATCCGACCGCACCTCAAAAGCCCTGCCAAAACCAATTCCATAAGCCGTTGGAATGTGACTGGGCTGGAATGGAGTCCCATGGGAAGGCGATTAAACTCAAACAAGCCCTGGGGAGTTCAAAATGCCGTTTTAGGCTTGGAACTATCGTCTAAGGGTAACGGCCAAAAGCCGGAAAGCAAGTCAAAGGTAGGAAAGAACCGCGCCCCAGACAGGGCATCCAGGGAATCATCCATCCGCGGCAGTGGGTACACGTCGGCAACAGATACCTTGCTTAACTTTCGAAAATCTACACAAAACCTCAAGGTGCCATCCTGCTTTCTGACCAGGACAATTGGAGACCCCACGGACTGCTGGAAGAGGAAATAATATCCGTGGCTAGCATCTCCTCGACTGCATGGTGGACATGCTCCTTCTCAGTCGGAGTCAGTCTGTACGGGTTCTGATGAATGGGGGCCGCATTGCCCGTGTCGATGTGATGGTGTACCAACGACGTGCGGCCAATGTCGTATTTGGATTTGCTAAAGACGTCCAAGAATTCCTTAATGAGCACACGCAATGCGGATCTCTGCACCTCCAACAAGTCAGGGCTTTGGGCACAGAGTGCGTCCACCCACTCGTCATCGTAACTCTCACTCCACTCCGCAACTGCGACCATCTCGATGGGGTCCGTGCTCCCCACATCGCGATGCGTGAGCTAGGACCGTGCCCGCCTGTATGAAAGTGGGCCCAAGACCAGCGTCTAGAATTTGAATGAAAAGCTGCTGGTAATTTCTGATGATAGTTTGGGCCCCTACCAACTTAAGGCCATGGGTCACTTTGTTGGATGGTGTTAAAAGAACACCTCCCTTGGTGGAATCCCCATCGAGTTTCCTCCTGAGACGCAAGGGCACCAGCATTTGCACTCCAGGGGGAATTTTAACCGTTTCCCACATGAGTGCTGGGATTGCGGCGTTAACTTTACACAGTCGAGTGGAGGAGGACAAAAAGTCCATTCTACGGCCGGACGGAAATTCCAGGCACCCCTGGTCAATGAGGATTTTGAGGGGCATTTTCCATAGAAAATCCGTTCCGAGCATGCAAGGCACGGCCAACGATTTTGAAACCAATATCGGGCTGGTTTTTTAATATCGCCAATGGCCACGGTAGCCAACATTTGCCCCATAATGCCCAAAGAACCGCCATTTTGCGCAAAACACGGGACATCAGCCGGACGGAGGGTAGCCAATTTAGCAGGTAAGCAATCAAAAATCGCTTCAGATATGATGGTAGCGGATGCTCCCATGTTAATTAGCATCCGCACCTCTATTCCTTGCATGGTGCCAATGATGGTCGAGGATGCTGCGGCCGCGGCCACGATACATTGGCCCAACGCTGACCACTGCCCAGGTCGCCATGGCCATCCGTCGGCCGCCAAATCCCGAATTACCCGCCCCACACCCCGAGCAGACGGCCCCTCCTGCGAATCAAGGCTGACGCACGAACCGGATGAATGAGGTGAGTGCGAGGGCCGGGTGTGTGGTGCAGCACGATTCGCCTGGGGGCCCTGCAGAGCAGAAGAGAGTCGGCCAAAGGATGACGGTGTCCTGGATGTTCCCCCACAGTCAGTCCGGCACCCATTGGAGATGTGGCCTGGAAGGCTGCACTTGAAAAACATAACGGGGGATGATCTGGGGCTGGAGGAGGCCCCCGTCCGTCGATCATGGTCGTCCCTCCGCCCGATCCCGGTCTTCCTCCACCTGCCGTTGTTGAGCGACGCGAAGGCCTGAGAGGACTCGACCCCGTCGGAAGCTGCAGTAGGTTCCGCACACGCCACTAACTTCGAGCGGCGCTTGATGTTGAGGTGGGCCTGGAGACACCTCGCAACTCTCAGCGACGTCAAGTCATCATCGTCAGAGGCTGGCAGCACAATGTCGAGCTCTTGGGCCAACCCCAGCATGCGATCCAAGACCAATGCGTCAAGGCCATCCTTGTCCATTCTTGGATACGCCGCCTGGGCCAGCAAGATAAGCGCGCTGCGGAAGACAAGAGGCATCTCAACTTCCTCTCATCGCCGCACAGCAAACTTATGGCTCATGTTAGATGGTGGGTCAAAAATCCCCGCCATCTGTTGAAGAGCTTGTGCCAGTCACCCGATCCTCGGCTGGAATGGAGTAGAACGCTCTCAAGGCGGCGCCATCTAACACCGTTTGGAGCGCACGCTGCACTTCCCCCTCCTTCAATTTCACCAGTTCGCACGTAGCAGTGAAGCGGCAGCTGAAAGCCACCCAATCTCCGCCTGCCGCGACGAACTCCTTTACAAAGGGAAGGCGCCTCTTCAGAGCAGGCCCTTCAGTTTGCCTTTTTGGTTGGATGCCCGCGAAGGCGGGAACCCCATCCTCCGACTCGTTCAGCCGGCTCATCCAGGTCCATCACCATGGCGAGTACTGCCACAGCGGAAAGTAGGTTGGCCAAACGCTGGCCACACGCCCGCCTGTCTCTCCCCACTGCCGGCGACATGGTGAGGCCGCGTTCTTAGCACGGCTCCGCAGGCCCAAACCCCTCGCGGTCCATCTCCAGGCCCGCCTCTCCCAGGGCCGTCTGGGGGATCGCCCCCTCCTCATCTTCTTCCTCTGAAGCAGCCCTTGTAGGTTGTCTTCTTCTCGTGTACATTTTAATCCGACGCTATCCCTAGCTCTAGAGTATGTTCACTTCTGGCACTAGATGTAGTGTGTGTATCTCACGAGGCACACACAAGTCTGGAGGCACCACGATTTATTAGCACTTTAACAGGCTTATGGGTTAACCATGCTCGGGGTTATTCTAGACCCCTAAAGGGAGGTCTCTATATAACGGATTCCCGACGACCAACGCTCCAAGGCCCCCGAAGAAACCCCGCACGGTAAGCTCCATCCGCCAGACAACCCGATCGCTCCGCCTCTGTCCCTCTTATCCTCTCGAGCGTGGCCTCGCTCCGCCCCCAGCCACGCCCCTTCCTCGGTCTCTCACGATGGAACCGGAGCCAGCATCACATGTCCTCCGGGTCCCCGTTTCCGGGCCCCCTTCACCACTCCATGTCGGCATGTCCTCTCTCTCTCTCTCCGACGGGACCCTACTCAGTAGGGCCTGCTTCCCCGCCACGTCTCCGTCGGCCCCCATCGAGATGTACGTGTGCACTCATTCACCAGTTGTGGTTATCATCGGCTTATACGCCACAGAGATGCTATTTATGTCTCTACACCTATTCAAGAGAAAATCAGCTGCATCATTGTCCATTAATTTGCATTTGTGTAATGCGGCATATAGGGTTCACTATGGTCTTTTATAAATGGCCCGAGGAGATTCACAATATCACACGTGTTGATAGCCACCACTCTGCAGTAAGGAAACCTTTAAAATCTCCTTTTGACATCGTGACCCATCGTCTTTTACGATTGTTGTCTCGCTAACACAACCGGCTGTGGTTTCGTATCTCTGACCGTGAAATTCCGAGTTCTGAACAAGGATTCCAATTCACCGTCGTTCATTTTTTGTTCCCATGTCTGGGCCATTACCAGTGCAACACTAACAATGAGCACATCGCTTTGGTACAAGCAGTTGGACTGGGATGGCAATAACTGGTTTACGGCATTTCAAGCGTACCCTGCGGTGCAGTGTACCCTGTGCCCATCTGTCGCGCTGCAATGTAATGCTCGGAATAGAAATGTCTGGTATGTTTCGGCATCTCTGACTCAGGTCCTGTCCTACTACACCTGACAAATAACCTTCACATTTGCCAGCACATCATATAACATAACAAATATGTTTATCAAATTTCCTGCGCCAAAACAAAAATCGTTGCTTTGACATTGAGAAAAGCTAAAAGCCATCTCTGTCACCAATCAATAGCCATGTATAGGCACTTGAACGGGCTTATCATACATTCCTATTCATATGTATTTACATCAGCGCATATGGGGGTGAGGAGATGAGGCCTTTATTTAAATACGCACCGCTCACCGGTCAGTACCTTTGCTGGAGGTGTCATTCTAGAACAGTCGTTTGTAGATTCAGCTCATTCATCGATGGAGCCCCACGACACCATCAGCTCTAGGGTGCTTCGTCTCACGTTTCTGCTAGGCCACGTTGCATTCGACCTGCATTATGTTATTTTCAGTTCATTTAATTGGCGTGCTGTGCTTTTTTGGAAAAAAAATGCACGTTTTATTTTCTTCACCCGACCATAAACAGACGCGCCGCGCCCTGCCTCTTCTCCGCCTCGCGCACACACTCTGTCCACTTCACAAAGGTAGAGCACTCCTCATGCCTCGGGTCACTGGGCAGCTGTTTTTCCATTGACATAACGTGGAGACATATATTGAGAAACTAGAATAAGGGCATTAATGTGTTCTTTGTAGAGACACCATTTTAATCTGTGAAAGGTCATGAAGTATAGATTGTTGCAGTTGCTTGGTGTTCTTACAAATCAACCGTGGAGCCGAGACCAGACCCACGTAGGATATTTGTATTGATGTATTTCAAATTGAGTGCTTTGCATGTATGTATGTTGGTCTAGCACCGTACGTAGCCAACCGTGTTCATCGGAGGTGCGTGGGAATGGCAACAATCGCGGATACAACGTTTGATCAAAACCTTAGAATAGTTTAAACATCTCCACGTCTGTGCTAAAATAAAACGTGCATCCATGAAAATATTCCCTCCCGAAAGATTGCGCGTGTAGAGCCATCTGCCAATCCAATGCTGGGTGAGGCTATCCCCGCGCCGTGTGGCTCTACTTCACTACGCTGGACAGTGGGTTGCCGAGGTCACTCTTGCAAATGAGGGTTTCTTGAGTGGCTCGCCGAGTTTAGCTCATCGACTTCACTTGAAGGCAGGCAGCACGGACATGGATTCATCGAGATACAGAACAACGATCGCTGTTGCCACACGATCAGGCATATTCCAGGCGATTTGGTTATATATATTAAACAAAAAATTATCACTGAGTTGTATAGCTCTTTTTTTCAGAAGCGACCTGGCCACGAATGATAAGCTCAACAAAGTGGCTTATCACATGGGAAATGTATAGAAGCCAAGTACTCTAAACGCACGTTGATTCTAAATGTGGAGGGGTAAAAAAACGGAGGTCCCGGAGGAAAATCCACACGACCTGGGGAGAGAGAGAGAGAGAACGTGCAAACTCCGAATATACAAGCGTCAGGGTTGGGATCGAACCCACGACCTCCTGTACACCAGGAAAGGTATTTAACATCTTGCCACTATGGCGCCCTATATATATAGGCTTCGGTATGTTATACGCTTCTAGGCCTATAAACCTAAATACTGTATCGTCATATGTATAGTTAACAAGATGCACGATTATAGCCTGCGTTGAAAGACACGGTAAACTCGTCGTTAGACGGCAGCCTCTCTACACCGGCCATCGGCATGTGAACGCGACCGTGACTTCCTGCATACTGCTATGAGTGTGTACACGACAGGCGGTTGTGGGGGGGGGGGCTTCGCTTTATCCTTGGCCAGGTGACCTCGCCTCCACTTTTATTTGTGCATTACCTCTACAGCAATAACGGTACGCAGCTGAATATCTTCCTCTGTCTCTCCGTGTGTCTCTCTGTGTATGGCTCTTTGCACGTCCCCCCCCCCCTTAGTCCATTCGTTTGTGTCCGTGCTGTCTTTCTCTCCCGATATCTCCATGCGGCTGGTTCAGTGTCTTTGTATCTATTTGGGGAGCGGTGGTGCAGCGGTTAGCGCGAGCTGTGCGCTATGAACCCGGCGATCCCAGTTCGATTCCCGCTCAGGGTCAACACCAGCGAAGAGTATCTGAGCCGGTTCTGGGCCTCGTCTAGGTCGACTCGGCCTCAAATTTAGTACCTGCTGCGGTGTCTAAAATCATCGCCACTGGGAGAGACAAAGGTGGCCGTGTATGGTGCTGTCCAACCACCCCCTCTTGTACCGTGCTGGCTCGCATAGATACTCGCGAACAGCACTTGCCCCAACAATCTGTTAAGGCTATACGGGGTGGGGATCTCTGCCTTTGTTATATAAATGTGTAATATTGGAATAATTTTTTCAATAAATCGAGAGATTTTTGAAACTAGCAAAGCAAAGGTCAGGCTTGCAGCCCTGCAATTTCTACACCAAAATGCTAGGAGTGAGCTCTATAGAAACCCTCTAGCTTCTGCAGGGTACATGATGTAACTCTTCAAAAATGGCCAGCCATCTTGTAAGAGGTGGGAGTACCGGCACGTTAGTCTACCACGTGCGACCCACCTCGAGACGAACTGGTGTACCCATCGATGCTGCTGGATGGGCAAAGGTGGCAAGCTTTATGGAATCGTCCATCGTTTCAACCGCCGTGTCGGAAAAATTAAGTCTAATTGCAAGCCCAGTGTTGCTAACCCTTGAATCTGACCTGCGCGTAAACATTCATTGCAGCGGTTGTTCTCAAGCACGGTCCACGTTATGAAGAGTCTTGCTGACATGCAATCCGAGTAACTCACTTCACCCACCGTGTTGGAGCAGTGGGCAAGCTATTGCCTGCAACGAAACGACTTCAAATATTGCCAAGTGACGACAGCCCTAGAGGGGGGTTAATGTATTTCATACAATCACTTCACCTGTCAACGGTGTGATGGGGTGTCTGGTGCAAATGCTCATTGCAATAGTGATGTGTGTGTCTATTATGTGCAATATTATTTATCGCCTTGTAGTTTATAAACAACAGAAGTTGCTTTACAATGCATTGCGGTGCTATATAATTATGTCCAATCACCGTTTTGTCTTTGCATAAGCAATTATACAGTATTCCACAATAAAAATTAGAGTTAGTATGTTTGTTTAGATTATTAATTTTATATATATATTGCATGGAGTATGTGCATTTTATCTACTATAATTGGTTTTAATGCGTGTTTGTATTATAGCAGCACATTAACCAGATATATAACTTTTATAACGCAGTTTGTGTTTTGGGAAATAATTACAGGAAGTAATTATTCTGTGAGAAAAATACAACACTCATGTAATGTTTTATTTTGTCAATCAAATGTCAACCCATGGCCACGAAACACCATGCAGCATGGAGCGAAGACATAATATTCCAGCAAGGCCCAACTCACACTTTCCCTTTACGATTTGCATGCTTTTACAAATTAGCTGATTACTAAAAAGTTGAATGGAATCACAACAGC
The DNA here is from genome assembly GCF_964198595.1 of Lampetra fluviatilis. Taxonomy (NCBI): domain Eukaryota; kingdom Metazoa; phylum Chordata; class Hyperoartia; order Petromyzontiformes; family Petromyzontidae; genus Lampetra; species Lampetra fluviatilis. The sequence continues at coordinate 1,432,698 of NC_136288.1, forward strand.
TCTTTCGGACACGTGAAATTAATACAAAGGCAAAGAAATAGTGTACAGATAACATTTAACTTTCATTAGACATCATACGCTACGGTACTCACATTAGAAGTTCGGTACAACACTTGAATTGTTGGGATGCTGTCACATTGCAATGGTTCACACACTGCACGTACAACCCAGAGGGCATTGGTTCAATCTCCTGGCGTGGGAGTAAAAACAAATGGCAAAGTTTATAAACTCATCCACCATTGCCCACGCAGCAGTAGTGAATGGGTGCGCCACAGTTAGTCGATTGGAAATGTGGTGTCTGGTTGAGTAAAATGTGGGTACTCTGACATCTTCGAAGATGTCAGCGAAAAGGCTAAAAACCGTCGAGAGGGCTCATCAGTGCTCCCTCGAGTGCAAGCCCTTTGGCCGACAGTGGCATGAACAAGCCATTTCAGGACTGCACCTTTAACATACATCATGAGAAAAAAACATATGTTTATTAAACCTTTACATATTCAGTCCATGTATGCAAATATTAGCAGAAATGTGACCATTATCTCACTTGTGTGGGTTTCTTCATGGATATTGCCGCCAAGAGACAAAATAGCCATTAGAGAGGAATTAACTCGTCGTCGCAGAGAGCACACTCTGGGTTTGTGTTTAAAAAACAAAAAAGCAGAGAAAAACGAGGATTCTTAGTTTTGTGGTCTCACCTTAGTATCGCCTGGTTATAAATAGACGATGATGATAGCAAAAATGGTAGTCACAATCCCCCATTTCGTTTTAGGAAAATGTAACCTCTAACATTGAAATAACAGATTGTGCCTGAATAGTGGACCTGCATACAAAATATGGCACACAATCAGGGGGTATTGTGGTGTGTACAAACAGGGGAATTGTGGTGTGTACATGCACTCTCATCCCACTCGGTAGCACAACAGCAGCGTGCGTAGCCTGCGATCGACTCAGCCCTTCATCCCTCCAGGGTCAACAGAGGTTGTCCAATGGAAACACACAACCAGCGAACCTCCTCCTCCATAGCAATGGGGAAAATTCCATTGTTGGCACCAGAGCTGTACATAGACATGACCTGGTCTCATTCAAATGAGTGGGAAAGAAGTTTTACTTTGTACATAAATATAAAAATAAAAATGGTGTTCACGATTTCAAGCTTGTCATATAATGTGGTCATGTAAGATGCCGAGTTAGTTTGCTTAACGGCAGTTGCACTTTTTTATGTTTTGCTCCAAACTGGAGTGCCGTAAAAAGAATAAAGTCTTATTTCGTGCATGCATTATTCCCAAATAGTTGGGAAAGGACATGAATACGTGAAGAGGGAGACTTGCAGAGAGAGAGAAAGTCGCTACTTCCAATTAAATGCATTGGAAGAAACGTGAACCTTGGTACACGTTGGATTTAGTCACAAATGTGACACCGCTTTGTATCCTTGTACAGAATGTGTGATTATTCTCATTTCATTGTTTTCTTTTTAAAATACGGTTTAATATGTTGTTGTTTTTTCCCTTTGTGGTGCTCTTCAATTATGTTTAGATGCAATTTATATTCGGAAAGATGTCGACACTCACTCAGCATGCATATCCTATCGTGCATTAGTAAAATTTTACATTTAAGCTTCAAATCAAGATTTTAAGTGTTGTTTAATTCTACAGATTTTTGGATAACTAAACAGCGATATGTAACTCATGCATGCTATTTGTTTAAATGGTGGAGTAACACATGCATTTAAAGATTATTCATGTTAAAATACGGGGTTAAATTTTTAATGTAAGCACCAAATGAGATCATCGAGTGCAGTCGCTCGTAAGTAACCGTGGGATTATTTAATAGAAACAGGGGTTATACAGGAGCTGGTTCATCCTCCTTGCAGAATTACTTCAGGATAATGGATTATTTTGGAAATTGCATGTGGCATTCCCATTTGGAACTGTGGATAATTAGTATGAATGCAATATGAGGCGTGCAGTATTAAAGATAAAGAAAGTTAATCATGCATAACTGAAAAAAGAAGCATTAAGAAACTGTATTACTACTGAGATGTAACCATCGTAAATTAGGGCATGTCATATGGGGCTGTTCAAGCGCCTTTTGTGAAGAAGCAGGCGTAATGAGCAACATATCTGCGTAATGCTCTTATGCTTTGAAGCCGTGGGCCCGACGTGACACATCTCTTTTTATATGGCATCAGGCATATGCTAGCACATTGCCTTTGGTTATGTTGGAGTAATGACGATATATACATTACCTTAGAGCAGAGCACATGGCACGGACCACAGTTGCTAAGCAAACATGGAGCAAATATGTGAAATTGTGCACCGTGGATCAGATCATTACATCTGACGTTTAATGTAAAGCAGCGTACAGACCACATTGTTTTTGAAGGGGCACATGTTTACGCGTGTTCAATCTGTCGAGGTTATATTTGCATATGGGCGAAAGATTCAAGAATATGAATTCCTGCAGTCACGAAAGCTTTAGGTCAAGATTTAACCACCTCGATTGGGAGGGTTTCCACACAACTATTAGATCTTTTAACAAACTTCGAGACAAGAAGGCTCATCTGATCGAGTCGCTCACATTTCTGAAGAGATGCCGCGACACCAAGGTAACACCGATCATCTTGACACTGACTGCTGCTGCTGTCACTTCTCCCAATGCGTAACGGATCTTGTTCAGGGTTGGCCTAGCCCTGATCTCAGAGAGAATAAGATTGCTCCGATTTGAACTAGACAATTTAGACAAGACTCTCCTGAAATCACACTTAACATTTACGGAAAAAATGTCTACGTTTGATTGGGAACATGTACAGTAGATAACATGACAGCCTCTTCAGTCGCCTCAATGTCAGCTAAATGCAAAGATAACCTGGTTTCCAAGTTCAACCTCCTTTCCAAGAAGAAGCCAGACACATCAAAAAGTAACAGTGCAATTTCCGACAGCCTAAAATCGGTTCTAGCCAAAGGGTTGAATTTCGCAGTCACCCCTAAACGCATCCCAGTTGATGATATCATTGCCCAGGTCGACGTAGCCCTTAAGGATTTGGGACACATTACTGCAGATGTGGCAAGATCTTTCACAATACAATGGCCATCTCCGCAGCTTCGTCGTCGTGGAGGTAGCTCTCCTATCTTACATTTACATGCACATTTCTCACTTTAACATTACTAGCCCTGCCCAACTTGCTCATGACACTTGGGCTACACACATTTCAAACCTTTAAAACATCCTGCCTCAGCAGCTTTCCCGCTATTTTTTTTCTCCTGATGATGACTGCTTGCGTTGCGATCGAAACGTCGTAGTTTTTCATTATTTTTTTGTTATTTTCTTTGAACCTATCTACGTGACTTTACCGAAAGACCCAAGAATATATCATTTCTCTAGGTTAAACTTCCCATCAAACTTTATATCACAGCGGCACAGGAGAACTCCTCTTATCGGCAACCCTTTAAACCATGACTCTTGTTATCCATAGCAATTGTATTATTCGAGGCCATGTTATTCCTATTACACACATTTATTTTACTTGGATAAGTGGAATTACATCGGGAATTAATAGGATCCGCGATCTGTGTCACCCACACCACCGCGGATAAGAGGAGTTTGCCTTTATTGTACCAAACAATGGCTTTGGAGAGATGATTTTCACAAAACACAATGAATTATTCACGTAAATGTATGCTGTTTGGCTATTAATATGCTGCCTCAGGCACAAAAGATAATTATGCAAGGAGGTTTAACAGTTTTAAGGCAACTGGAGAATCACTGATATGCTGTTGTATTGCAGTAAGAGATGAACATCTTTTGACCCATTGCATCCGAACTGAAAGTAGCTTAAATTCTGGTTCAGAACATGGAGGGTAAAAAAAAAATACAAATCCCAATTTTTCAAGTAAATTGACAGTTTTAAAATAGAACTTGAGTTTGAGCATGGACCTCATGTCTTTTTGATAAACCAAAACACGGATGGCTTTCTGCAAGCCTCTTGAAAGACCTTCTGCCGTAATACATGTGAAACCAACTCGCCGAAGCAATATCGCGCTTCAGTAACTTGTATATTGACGAATGTATAAACAGAAAATGTAATGTTGCAAGTTTTTAGAAAATGGCGCATCAAGCTTACCGCTCTAGCTATTATTCATTCGATATATGTGTTCACGTGAAATATTAGTAAACAAATGCAGAATAAAATGTGCAGTTGCAAAAAGAATACACAGTGCAACATTTGGGAGGATTTAAGCATATCGGTAGGTAGTTGTTGTAGGGTGATAACACGTGTGCCTCAGAATAAAAAAGACATGGGTTCGATTCCCAAATGGAAAGTCTTTCTGTGTAGGGTTTGTATGCTCTCCGCGTGTTCTGCATGGGTTTCCCCTCTCATAACTAAACAAATATTTTTACTGGTAATGGCCAAACATCCCAAGAATGAAAATGCACCTGCAAATTACTCAATTGGATTACACATAGCAACATACCCTCCTCCCGTAAAAAGAAGACAACCACTGAAAAAGATCTGTGAGACTTATTGAGGCTTTCGTGGGCAAACATGAGTAATAAAACACAGACTTTGTGGCTTTTATTAACTCAAGTGACCTCATGTGGCTTAAAAATTATGTGGCAATGTCCTTGCTGCTTTAAAACATATGTAAGATATAATGTATTAATGTGTGTGTGTGTGTGTGTAAAAATATCAGATTACAGCAGTGACACAATGTGTTAGATCACTCTGCTATGAACCTGGCAACCTAAGTTCAATTCCTGGCCATGGCTAAAAACAGCCACAAGTGATTTCTAAACTGGTCACGGGACCTCCCCTACTCCAAATCTGCACTGACCAATGTCGTGAAGTTTGATCGAACAACCCACATATGGGACTGACACGGTCATGCAGGTTGTTTCAATCCAATGCTCAATCCACTGCTGGATAGAGGCCCTTGCCATTGCCATCCCACATGCACCTGCGTTGCCGCCGTTCATTTCTACGGTGGCCGCCCCTCGAGCCTGTGTTTTCTTTTGGCTACCAATCCGTCACTCACGCCCACCATCATCAGCATGATGATGCAGTATGAAGATGAGCCATCATCATCATCAGCCCGATGATGATAATGATGATGATGGCCCGTCATCATCCTACACCACCAATTAGCACGGTTGGCTATGCACGGTGCGAAAGAAGTTCAACATACACACATACAGTATCATAATCCCTTCTAGCGGTGTCCTGCCCAAGCCCACCTCCATTAACAGCAAATATGTTGTCTCCACTTAAAGCTTTCGTGACTGCAGGAATTCATATTCTTTGGAAACTTTCGGTAAAGCCACGTAGATAGAACAAATAATAAAAATAGTAATGAAAAATAATACAATTATTATTTTTTATTATAAAAAAAAATATTATTATTTCTATTATTTGTTCTATCTACGTGGCTTTACCAAAAGACCCAAAGAATATGGTGTCTGATGCCGTTATTATTATGTCTCTCGGTCTAATTCCCAATACGCATCTCTCCATGGTTCTTCACATACTTTTACGCTTTGTTCAAAAGAATATATATCAGTGTCCACATTTTCAATCCATGTGAGAGAGCAGGTAATAGGGTCTACTTGAACACTTTTATCAGGTAGCCCCGATGTCTGTGGACACGAATCAAACTCCCTTGGCTTTGTGTGAAAGTAAGACCCCCACACCCCCCTCGTTGGGTTCTTAGAGCAGTGTTGCCGCTACACGAGATAAAAGTAGAAAATGGAGCAGTGGGGTCATAACTATTCTGGAGCATTATTACAAATTCAGTTTTCCAAAAACCACTCCAACCTGCGATCATTTTCCTCGGCATCGGTGTCAGGTTAACCTTCCTGGATGACACACCAGAATGCATTTCATTCAGTCCTGTATTTAAAACCTGGAAAGTTCCACTAACCCATACGTTTCTTCTTCCATCTGCAATATTTGCCATTGCATTCCTTGAAACAGGTGACATAACAAATGAAACGTACGGCAACCAAAATAACAGGAAGAGCCATTTTTGTTCGAATTCAGTTTAAAAAAACCTCAATATTTCAAGAGTAGCAATGTCGTCCTTAAAGAGTCGCATGCGGCTCTGGAGCTGCAGGTTGCCGACCCCTGGTCTAGCCTATTAAAGTCCAAGCAGTGGGGTCATAACTATTCTGCAGTGTTATTACTAAATGATGCCAATGAGCCATCCCACCAGCTCTATTTACCTCCCTTTAGAACTCCAACTGCCCCTTTCCTCTCCGACCCCTTCACCTTTCCTTCTCTGCTTCCACTTTAGAAGCTGTCAGTGCTACACTGTGTACAGCTTTACTAAACAAATTGACTTCATATTGCACTGCCAGACCAGATGCATTATCATCCACACTTGTAGTCGTGTATCACCCAGATTTGTGGGCAGCTCTTTGGACCATAAGGTCCAAATAACTTGCACAGCCATCGCTGCTGATAATGTAACGGAGATAATGATGGCATGCTTGAACTTATTGACAGAATCATATTTATGGAAAATACATATAGGTATAAAATAAAATAAATCACGACGTTTCGGGCGCAACACAAGCGTCCATCATCAGGTGAGAAAGAAACGTCGTGATTTAATTTATTTTTTACCTACGTGACTTTACCGAAAGAACCAAAGAGTATGGATTCCTGCAGTCACGAAAGCTTCAAATCTACATTTCCCTTGTCTGACGTTTATATATAATATTTTGAACACATTTATACAACCCATTTTAGCTTTTAACAGAAATTCTGAAGTTTGAATTCTACAGTAAAAGGTATCTTTGCACGGTTTCAAAGTACGAAATTTGTCTATTTATTTGCCCAAATCATCAAGAAAGCATTGCATATCTATTTTTTGAATTCCCTGTTACTAATTCTAAAACAAATTTTCCAAGATTATTACATTTCCAAGCGTCATTAATTGATGGTGATGGTATTCTACGATTAATGAAATTTTTATTAAAATGTAGCTTCATCAATTCCATAGCCCTATGTTACACTTTAACTGCTGTAGTCATAATTAGCTCAGACAAGGGCACAGGATGGCATAGACTTGCAAAAAAAGTCATGGGGACATTAATGACTGTGGAACAACAGATGGGACTGCAGACTAAATATTACTCTCCAAATAGCTATCTTACTCATAATATTCCCACAGAGTATAATCATGGGAGTCTACATAGGGCTTCTTGTAAGTGAACCATTGTTTCAAGAAATTGTGGTCCCACAAGCCAACCAAGCCACCCCAATGGGCTTGCGAACATGATGAAACAACTACTGGGAAAAATGCCGATGGAAAATAATATTGGGTCCCCCAAACAATTGTTCCCCTGCGGGGAATTAATATTTCTTCCCACCAGTGAACAGTTTGTTCTGCTCCCTGATTTATTTGTACCCCCAGGTGACCATTAGGAGTTAGTGTCGAGGTTAGCAGGCTTGTCTTCACCGTACGTGTGAGTGCTATTTGCAGAACCAAACAGTGATACAATGGCCTCCTCACAGGACATTTGAGTTTGACTTGGGGCCCTGCAGGGCTATGGGCAACGTAAACAATTTTCATCATTGCGTGAAACTTCGGCGGAATGGCTCAGGTTCTGTGGTGGATAAACCACCTGGTACCTAGGCACAGCACAGGTGTGTCTCGGTTGTACAGTAGAAAATAGGTTGAAGTGTTCTTGAGAAACAGACTCAGAAGCTTGCCTGCTGCTACATGGACTGACCTTGGAACCAGTCGAGACGTCATGGGGGACGGGGAGGGGTGGGATCGACTGCGGGGGGCTGAGCCCGTAGAGTCTCATGAAGTGTGGCGACACAGATGCATGCCACGCTGTTGATCTTGGAATGACAATTGATTAATCCTGGGCCGCCTAACCCACTTGGCAATGGTCGCAAAAAATGCAGCAATAAACTGCATAACCCCCATTGCATTCATTGAAGCCACCGGTTAATGGATTAGCTTCTTCCTAGACATATAATCTCTCACTTGTAATAAAGTCTCGGCAGCCACACAGATTAACCGGGTTTCCTCCGAGCTCAGCAGACGTGCCCTTTAAATCATTAATGTTCCCTTTTATCCAGAGGCACATGACTGTCCTGTGTGACCCAGAAACCCTTGAAAGTGACAAGTGAATACATACATTGGGTGCTGCGTGACATTTAAAGATATTGCATTGTGTCCAGACAGTGTTTTATATTTGGAGAGGACAGGAAAACTGAAGCTGTGGCCAGCAATGTTATCGTTTTCCATGTTGTGGTCGCGCCATCTTGCTAAGAAGATGTTGTTTGGATAACGTTCAAGAATACCTGAACAAGAGCTCATATATTAGTCGCAAAACAAACACAGTATCACAATGTGAATGTGAAATGTGTATTTTTGTTATACCATTAATTCAGCGTAGATATGATGTAACCGAACTTGGCTAACATACAATTTGTGAGTGACTTTTTATAAAAAATATGAATGAGATGTATTTCAAAATTAAATGTGGACGTATATTTTGGTGGTTTTATCTATTGCCTATATATATTTTCTTTAAGTGCACGTTCTTTCCTTCTTGCTGTCGCAGTTATATGTTGCAAATAAGAACAAAGATAAGCTGCCTGCGAATACTTCAGTCAGCATGTAGACAAGTAGCACGCTGTTCATTGGGCACATATATGAATTGATGGACTTGAAAAGATGAAGCGGCATGTGGTTCAGGTCAAGCAAGGAACAGAATATTTCCAGTGGGCAAACAACACACTCATACATTTTACTTGCACCCACAATCATTCGGAATTATTATTCGGAAGAAATGTAAAATTTATACGGTATATTTTTCTTAATTATTCGCATAAATCCTTGCATATCATACTTTCATTATTTAAAACAACCTAAGGGTGCCTAATAAATTTAACTAGTGCGGATGGAAGCAATTATCATTCTAATATATTACCAAGACCATGCTGGAAATTACACATAATGCATCCCAAATTGTGCATCCCAAATATGATGGGAGAGCCTAGAGCAATCAAATAAATAAATAAACAGCCAGCAGTAAGGCAGGTCAGGTCATGTTCACCTCCAATCTGGCAGCTCGCAAGCTGTGGTTGATGGATTGATTGAGGATGATAGCTATGGCAGTATCAGCATCGGCAGATATATGACTGTATCCCTCTATCAGCCAACGCCAGGTTGCGTGACAGCTTACCAGGGCCAAGGTTCAGCACTAGCCACCGTTATTGTATGTCGCCCATGAAAAATAATGCACTGTCCTTTCATATAAATACGTGAACTAATCTGAGAGTCATAATTCATTGCGAACATAATTTTTGCTTGCATGTCTATTTTGATACAAAAGGGTTTAGTCTTTTTCATTCATAGGCAACCGATTTGTGAATGTGTTGTTCACACTTTAGCATGCAAGTAGCGTTAATGTGATAATATGTATGTGATCAATACTGAAACACCATATTTATGAGAATACTTTGTTAGATGTGTAATGGATATGGGAAGTGGAATGGTAGTGCGCACGTTCACGCACTACACTATGAACCCAGAGATCTGAGTTTGATTCCTGGCAGTGGCTAACATCAGTGATGGGTGACATCTGAACTATTCCTGGGCCCTCTCTTCACCAAACTGCGGTGCCTACCATGGTGGTCAAACAAACTCTCATGGCTGATACAGTACCGGGAGCCCTTCAAGCAGCCACAGTTGATAAAGGGCTGTACAGTATATTAGCATTATTTTTCACGATATTTATGATGTGTCTTGTGTGCAAATAATTAAGGAAGCATTACTAATTTCTAAAGTCCACTCACTGCAACCATAAATAAACATGTTGAATGTCTCGCTTGTTTGTTTTTAGGCTAACATGTTGAATACTCAATGCAATTGCTGTATGTTAGTCACACCTGAATCCAAATCTCAACAAACCCCAGTCTGGCAGATTGGCTCAGGGGAGCAGATGGTGTTGTTCATTTCCTGGTAAGCCACGTGTTTTTGTTACATGCTGCCATGAGTATTTTGAAATTCTGCCAGAAGCAGAGGCAATGACATTTCTAGCTTCATTACTTAATAAATGTACTTGTAAATTATATTTTAAAAATGTGGAAAATATGTGGCGCACACAATTGGACTTTTCCAGAAGAGGTAATAAAACCGATGTAAAAATTAAATGTTATGTTCTTATTTTCTGTCACGTCTGGGTGAGTTCTACAAGCGATTCTAGATTTGAAGCTTTCGTGACTGCAAGGATTCATATTCTTGGGTTTTTTCGGTAAAGTCACGTAGGTAAAAAAAAATAAATTAAAATTAATAAAAGTAAAATAAAAATAAAATAAAAAAATCACGACGTTTCGGAGGCAACACAAGCTTCCGTCTTCAGGTGGAACCGTCACAGCACGATTGCTGTATCAAGTAAGAAAAATTCCAAGAAAACCGTCCTTGTATATATACTGGTTGAGGGTGGGAGGAGCCAAGGCAGGCCCCTGGATATTATTATTATTGTGAAGTTGGTGCGTCTAAAGCCGCTGCTAGGAATGAGCCTTTGTTGTGTAGACTGGTTGAACTGGGAGGTTCCAAGAGTTGTTAAGGTGCGGCTGATGTAAAGGTGCGGCTGCTGTAAATGGGACTGAGCCTTTGTTATGTAGATGAAACAGCACTTTGCTACGTTGCAGGGATTAATTCTAGATTGGCAAATATGTGTGGTAAAACTTAAAGCAGGAAACCAGTGTGTGAAAAAAGAAGAAACTATACGGTAACTGAAGAATAGTGCCTGTCAAATAAGATGGTCCAAATATGCGTAGTTAAATCTTTTTTGCATCGTTAATAACATCTTTCCAATGATCATTAAGTTTGTACCCATCATCACGGTTGAAATTATGTCTGTGTTTGTATATTTGGATGGCTTCGTGTACAAACCTTTGATGGTAGCCAGGAGGTTTGCAGAGTACCTTGGTCTCGGAAAAGACAATTTCATGAGAGCCCACAGCATTGTAGCAATGATCGGCAACGATGGAAGAATCAGTTTTGCCGTGTTTCAGATCTGACTTGTGCTCGCGGACACGATCAGAGAAACGAAACGTCATATCTCTGATCGTGTCTGCGAGCACAAGTCAGATCTGAAACACGGCAAAACTGATTCTTCCGCCATTGCCGATCATTGCTACAACGCTGTGGGTTCTCATGACATTGTCTTTTCCGAGACCAAGGTACTCTGCAAACCTCCTGGCTACCATCAAAGGTTTGTACACGAAGCCATCCAAATATACAAACACAGACATAATTTCAACCGTGATGATGGGTACAAACTTAGTAATCATTGGAAAAATGTTATTAACCATGCAAAAAAGATTTAACTACACATATTTGAACCATCTTATTTGAAAGGCACTATTCTTCAGTTACCGTATAGTTTCTTCTTCTTTTTTCACACACTGGTTTCCTGCTTTAAGTTTTACCACACATATTTGGCAAATCTAAAATTAATCCCAGCAACGTAGCAAAGTGCTGTTTCATCTACACAACAAAGGCTCATTCCTAGCAGCGGTTTCAGCCGCACCACCTCTAGATAACAAAGGCTCAGTCCCATTTACAGCAGCCGCACCTTTACATCAGCCACACCTTAACAACTCTTGGAACCTCCCAGTTCAACCAGTCTACACAACAAAGGCTCATTCCTAGCAGCGGCTTTAGCCGCACCAACTTCACAATAATAATAATAATATCCAGGGGCCTGCCTTGGCTCCTCCCACCCTCAACCAGTATATATACAAGGACGGTTTTCTTGGAATTTCTCTTTACTTGATACAGCAATCGTGCTGTGACGGTTCCACCTGAAGACGGAAGCTTGTGTTGCCTCCGAAACGTCGTGATTTTTATTTATTTTTAATTTTACTTTTTTTAATTTTACATTTTTATCTACGTTACTCTACAAGCGATTTACATTTTAAACAAGCCCAATTATTCTAACCTTGATAACTACTCAAAGTTTGAGCAACATAGACTCAAAATTCAGTATCATCACCAGCCATGGTCAATCAATTCTTGAATTGAATGTCTCCCCTTGCCGTCACCACCCCACCTGGACCTGTGATGCCACTATTCGTCTCGCTCCCGTGCAATGAGCCAAATTCATCACTCTCTCCCCGCAGTGGCCGTTCTCTCAAGCGTTTTCATTTCTATTTTTGCACCCATTTAGCTGCAATTCCATCACCAGTCTCGTCCATTAGCCATCGCCATCGACTGGCCGTGCATCCTTGGACATGGCCACTTTCTCTTTAACAGTCAACATGACGTCTCTATGTGTGTCTCGCACATGCATTTGTTCTCTGATCCATACATTTCTCTGTCTCTCAGTATATTCTCCAGCATGCAACTCTCCATGCTTTTTTTCTATTTTCTTTATGAGTAGCAACGTTTGTGATCTATATTGAGCATAAACATGTGTTCCAATTTGTTTGTCCAGAGTGATATCTCCAGTTGACAGGCTTTGAATTTTCAAATGTATGTGTTGTATCTGGCAATGGTCAAGTTTAGAAGCCATCCTCATTGTACCCTGCGATACCCAGTACCTCCCTACTCGTTCACCTTCCCAAGGCTCATGGATCCAAGCAACTTGAGACTGGGGGGGGGGGCATGTTTCGCGTGGGGCAATTATGCCGGTTGTTTGACCGTACTTTGTGATTCTGGTGAGTACGGTTTGGCGAGGAGAGCACATGGCACATGCAGTCTCACCTCTCCCCGCGGGAGCCTTCGTGCAGCATCGCTGCATAAATAAAATATATATTTGAGGATTAACACAATAAAAAAACACGTATTTAGAGGTATAAAAATAAATACATATCATGATGAGCTGTTAAGACAATCAAATTCCTTAACTCGTTTGCCTTTAATATCGCAACTATTACAGATTCCGTTTATTTCCGCAGAGGTGTTTGAGAAAAATTAGATGCTGAGTGCGATTCATTTTTTCGGGGAGCGGGGGGCGAATCATAGCCACTGTCAGCATGGCACAATCACGGCGCAGCCTGAGTGCAGGAGGGAACCTTTTTATTCTCCGATGGGATCATACACACCACAAAAGCACACCACCTAATTTGGGGCCAGCCTCTCAAGTGATTCAATGGTTCTTTAAAATGTTCATTCCATTTCTAAACGAGATATATATTCATCGGTTTTTTTTATTCCCCGCAGTGTGTGTGCTCATTTACAACAAGACAAAACACGCCGAGATGGGGAGATGCTGCCGCGGTGCTAAGGGTGAGCACGCTGGGCTTCAGCAGCGACCAGTTCGATCTCCGGGTTTCAGTTGAATCAATGGTGCAGGTGCGTTCAATCCCCCCTCCCCTTGCCCCTGTTCACCCAGCAGGAATCAACGGGTTTCACCAGAGTTCATTTTTATCGGCAGGTTGCATGTGGTGGGGTAAAGAATGGATACTCCTACCTGATCTGATATAGATATGGTCAGCGTAGAACAGTTGGCGTAATGCTCTGTATATATAGCTGCCTCTAGTGGAGGACCTTCCACCAGCGGTGATGTGAGCAAGTAATTGCAGGGCTGCACTTTTACCCGTACTGAGATGGAGTAGATTCACCATGGAAACATCATGTGCGGGTCACTCATCTGTTTGTCCGCCATCCAGATTAAGTGCCACGTCCCAGAGGTATTGAGTACTCCGGCATAATTTGATTGGTCCATACCACACAGGTACTCTTTAATTTGCTTTCTCAGCCTGTTTCTTTTTTTATGTATTGCCATTCTTTGCCAAATGATAATGCAGCGTTGGTATTGAATAGGAAAAAATGGCACAGTGCATTCATTTTTGTATAAATTAAACAGATTGCGCGAAGGGAATAGCGACGTGATTTAAATGATCTGTGCAAAGGCTGGAATGGCGTCTCACATTGTCACCCTTGTCAAAAGCGTGTGGGCAGTCATTAGCCTTTGCGTTGACGACAACACAGAAGCATGTTGGACCAGCATTCCCAAGGTACTTTGTATGCTAATTACAGCTAGATACGGCGGAGACAAACCACTCTCAGTGTGTTATGATTTATAGGCGTATCGCATCAGGACATTGCCATGTGAACCATTGCACCAATTAATCAGGCCCGAGATGCTGTTTTATTCATAATGTTAAATACCTAAGAACAACTTGTGCCGTGTGTACTCTCTACCCGCTACTTTGCGGAGGACACGTCATTTACAGGAATAAGGTACGCAGGTTGACGTCACCTGCATCTGTGTTGAGTTTTAATAATAAACCAGTGCGAGTTCAAGTGGAACTAAAATTGTATTCAAAAACATCACTTATCACCCTGGCAATGACATTAAGATCAAGAGACTTAAATATTATTACTCTCCTCCAATGCGCATGTTAAGCCTACTGGTGAACGGTGGGTAAGTAAATGCCTACATGTAATATGTACGTTGAACTTCTTTCGCACCGTACGTAGCCAAGCGTAATCGGAGGTGCGGGAAAATGACAACAAACTTAATACAAGACAAACAGTTCTAAAGAAATACGTTTTCAATTGGGATTTGAAAGTGCATAGCTCCAGTGGCTTCCGAATAAAACGGATGGCCATGTGGGAGAGGCTGCGTCTATCTGATGAGTCTGTCTCAATGACTCTCGTCCGTGTCATTATGCGTTCTGGGGCTTACAGCAGCCTCTCGTCCCGTTGAGTGTTTAGCCAAACGTACCCTACGTCTTCGAGTTACCATCAGTTGCGCAATGTAAATGCTAAAGAGCTCGAGTACAGGTTGAACACCACATCTCTCCGTTCCCTTGTGTCACCGTATATCGTTTATTGTAAAATTCCAATCACAGTTCCTATGATCACTGTTACATTGCTTTTGTAGCTTTATCTTGGTGATTCGAAAACGTTTTGGTTTAGCCATATTTGTTTGTTGTAGTACAGAGTTAGACTGATAACTTTAATCTAAATTGTCTTATGGTTGTTATTATTTGACTTGCATCCCACTGGATTTTTGCACACAGCATTGATATGCGGTGCTTTTTCTGGAAGGCTTTACTGTTTTGTCCTGGATTTTTCTGTTTGCGCGTTGTCACTTTAAGATGTTTCTTGTTCATGTTTTTGTTTGTTGCGGTTGCACCCGAGTCAAGAGCCGATTGGCTTACAGGGCTATACCAAATAAATAAAACTGAACCGATTTAAATATTGACTAAACTGACATTTTCCTTCTCAACGTGATTTTCATATCTTCGTGGCTTTTATTTAATGAAAAAAATGCATCTCTGTATCCTGTTTGGATTTATTACTGCGTATATTATTTTATTAACATAATTTAATTACCGTATATGCCAACGCATATTGCATGGGGGTGGAGTGGTAGCGTATAGGGCAATGCCTGGCTAAAGTCAGTTTAAATTATGTCAACATAAAATCCTGGATTATATATGTGAATATGCACATTCGATATCAAACGACTATTTTTCCTGCTGAAAAAATGAGAGTTGGGCAATTGACGATGAATAGTTTGCACGTGGTAATAAATTACCTAAGAAGCTGCATGTTGAAGATTGCACTCATCTATTGGCCAGAATAATACAACCTTCTTAGCCAAAGAGTTTACTTATGTGTTCAACACTTGCAAGGGGAATTAATCTAACTTAAAATGGGGCGCGTTGAAAATGCATCTGAAACCCTTCATGGCAGAATGTGCCCTTGCTTCCTTCGGGAAATTCAATAATTTAAGCAATTTCCCCCCTCTCTGGGTGATTTAAATGATTCATTCACACTCTTTCCATCGCTCACTCCACACTCTCCGGGATGTGTGACCTACTTCAACTTGCACACGAGGACTGCATGTGGAATGGTTGAGCCTCGCAATGTTACGAGAGTCCTTTCAAGTTGTCCCCTACACGTACAGCCTGTTAGGTAACTCACCGCTGGCTGAGGGCTCCTCAACCCTGTGCGGGTCACGAGAGGATGTTTGACCATACTTCACCACACCGGTCAGTGGAGGTTCGTGAGCGTTGGGGGGAGTGAAGTACAATTCTTCCGCACTGCCCTCTACTGCCCACAACGCGTATTGCTTGTGTCTTTTGCACACAGTGATCATCCAGGCTCAGACCTGCTTAGCTTCGGAGGTCTGGCAGGATCGGACGCGTTCCAGGTGAATATGTTCATTAGCACAATTAATTAAACAATATTGCAGGATTATTTATTTAAAACACCTTTATATGTAGCTATACAATATCTTTATTTGGTATATGTTTTATTCATTGCTCTTTTTATATGCCACCTTTGTCCTCACGGTCATCAAAGCACCACATATACATTTGTAGGGGACTGTACATGGCAAGGGGTGATAGTGGGGTCAGTGGAGATGGGTGGAAACACGTGCAGGGAAGGTTCGAGAAGGGAAGTAGAAGAAGTCTGCTGGAAGAATCTACCGGGTGGAAAGTGCTGGAAAGTCACGGGGCATGGCCGGGCGGGTATATAAGGGGACTGAAGGACGACTGCAGGTGGACGACATCAGGGTTGACTTGCTGGAGATCGAAATCGTGGAAACCATCGGGCCAACTGTCCGAGATCTCCATGGAGGAAACCATCAAGAAAGGCTGTCCGAGATCTTCATGGTGGAAATCATCAAGAAAGACTGTCTGAGATCTATATGGTGGAAACCATCAAGACGGACTGTTCGAGATTCATCTAGTGGGAACCACCGGGGCTGCAGAGAGGCATGGCTTTGTGAACGTGCTATTCGTACTCTCGCCTTGTAAATAGGGTCCTGTAAAATATATCTAGAAAATGGAACCTGCGAAGGAGCTTCTTTACAAATTTAATAACACCAGTTTTGCCTTACATCACAGGCTCATAACAGTTGGCGATGGCTTTGGGAGACCTTTATCCAGCAGTGGATTAATCATGGCTGATGATGACGATGACGAATCTTGTCTCCCAGGAGCATAACCTTTCAACTAAAAGCTTGTGAGCTGAGCAAAGTCAGGGCAAGATGCATCTTGGGCCAGCCACTGACAAGGCTCACGCATTGTCTATTGAGTTATATTGAAAAATAAAGGAATCGTAGATGTGTGTTATACAGGATCAATAATTTGAATAATTTCTAAGGGCATGTTTTTTTGCATGATCCATAAAGTTCAGTGATGTGCTTCATATTAAAATTATTTCATAGCTTTTATTTGTGTTGAATTTATTTTTGGATTTCATCAATAAAGCACACACCGTTAAACTGATTGGAGTCAAACATTCTGATGTGGATGCTGCATGCTCCCTATTTGAAGTGTGTGACAACTGAAGCATTGTGAATGAGTAATCGTTGTTTATGAGGAATCGTAAACAATGATTTTTAATCCACTGCTATGTATGTATGTTGAACTTCTTTCGCAGCGTACGTAGCCAACCGTGCTAATCGGAGGTACGGGGAAAGGGAGAGGGCCACCCTATACCATGTCAGTCATGAGGGTTTGTTTCTAACATACTTCAATACATTGCTTTTTGCGGGTTGAAGAAGGCATCGCGCACATGTAACGTTCACTCGTCACTGACGTTAGCCGTGGCCGGGAATCAAAACACAGCCTGCCCGATTCATAACGCAGCACGCTAACCACTTCATCATCACACCAAGGGTTATCATTTGCGAGGATTTCTATATTTTTTGATTCACGGTACATATTTTTTTTTCGGTACAAGTCATTACTTGTTAGTTTTATATAAGACAATATTACGTCATCTCTTAAGCTCCTGCATAGTTTAGATTTTAACAGCTTTATTCATATGAGGCTGCGGCGACATGCATATGGATTGCATGCCCTTATCATTAAGTCTCATACAAATGCAATTAATATTGCATTCACTTCTCTGTATGTATAATTAAAATCCACTTGTGAGATCAACACTTCAGCTCCAGTATTTTTCCAGATCACAGGGCATTAAATAAAAAAGCAGAAACGTGTTTGCATACAGCAAATATAGAGGGAATGTCTAAATCTATTGCATTTTTGTATCCACATTTAATGGTGTCAAAAGGGTAAAACCGTGCGAATTCATTGGCGCATCTTCAGGGCATGTCACATGTTATGTTTGTTCCAATAAACATTGTCATCACAAAAAGACCACCAACAGACCTCCACCACCATTAAAAAGCATCAATAAAAATGTATAAACCACAAGAAACCCCATCATCACACTCGGGCAATAGTGCAGGCCAGAAAAACATACGTTCCAAACAGACCAGAAAACCATAAGTTTCAAACAACACACCGAAACGTGCAAAAAAGCACGGAGCCTTTGTGCATTATGAAAAAAAAAGATCAACAGTTTATGAAGAACTGCATTGTGGTTCTGAAGAACTGCATTTATAACAAACAAACAAATTTCAGCAAATGTCACCTACTGACAGGCATCAATGAGACAGGGATAGCCGCAAAACTGGTCCACAGTCTAACTCCAGATTTGAAGCTTTCGTGACTGCAAGGAATCATCTTCTTAGGTTTTTTCGGTAAAGTCACGTAGAAAGTAAAATAAAATAAAAACAAAAATCACGACGTTTCGGAGGCAACACAAGTCTCCGTCATCAGGTGGGACCGTCACAGCCAGATTAGCTGTATCAAGTGCTAATCTGGTTGTGACGGTCCCACCTGATGACGGAGACTTGTGTTGCCTCCGAAACGTCGTGATTTTTGTTTTTATTTTATTTTACTTTCTACGTGACTTTACCGAAAAAACCTAAGAAGAAGTCTAACTCCAGCCTGTCAGTCATTTACATTTGCTCAAATATGTTTTTATGGTGATCTATGGTAAGAGGACAACAATGCATTTCTTTGGGAGTTGTTATTTTGATTTTTTGCATAATGCACAACAGCTGAACGATTTGTACATGTTGAAAAGCAGTCGCTTTCAAGTAAAAATGTGCCACTTTCAAATGGGCCAATGCTAGCCTAAGGCAGTAAAATGAAGGAGCAATTGAGTCAGGTGTTTTTTTTTTATCCCGTTCTTTAAACACGCTATGCTTTTCTAAGCAAATTACAAGGTTTACAATCGCAGAGAAGGGGTGGTCATTGCCAGCGGCATTTCTCCATCTCGTGACATTCGGTTGGGTCTAACATCACCCATCACCAGCGTGCAGGCTATCAGAAATGCTGCTGTAATTCTTATTGCGTGTAATAATTGACTGTTTTGTAATCCACTTCAAATTAGCGAAGGACACACGAATATGTGTACGAGTATTAAAATATTTAGCTATAATTGTAATTACTACCAATTGATATATGTTTTTTCAGTTGGAAAAGTAAGTGCAGATTGGGCAAGCGACATTGCTAAACGGAATGATAGCCGATGGAAGCAGACCGGTGGCAGTACTGCAGCCAAATCAGATAAAGTGTCCAAGAATATAAGCGCCCTGGAGATGGAGCGATCGGATCAGTTCGTGTGCATGCAATGAGATGGGTGGCAGGAGCACTGGATCGCCTTGTCAGGGGTCCTTCATTTTGATTATTTTTCTATCTACGTGGCTTTACCGAAAGACCCAAAGAGGATGGCTGATGATGCTCACAAACAATCTTCACACTATTGAGGCATTAGCTGCTACTCACTGCACACTCAAACGCTCACCACTGCTTAGTCAACGTTCACCAAAAGACATGTATAGACCCATTTTCCCTTAGCTGAATGAAAATGAACACGAACCAGTGAGAATGCATTCATCATTTCTAAAGCAAACAATCTGCATACATCTTCAAGTTCGCAGCCCATATAACCCCATGCGACTCTGCCAAAAATACAAAGAGGGCATGAGTGAGGACATCCTCCACGGAGCTCAATGACAAAATACAAACCTCGACGTCAAATTGTCTGATGTCATTTTCAAACAGGCCCTCATCCTCCTTCAGGACAAACTGCACTCCATTGGTGCTAAATACCTCATGTCTATGGGACTACCAACGCCCTACACGGACAACCTGCATGCCCTTGCTCAAGAGATCCTACGTTAAATATGCTATTATGCTTGACAGCTTCGTATACTTATTTAGGCAAATTAACCAAAGCTCATGCATGCACAAATTGAAGCCTACACGAAAATATTGAAACACATTGAGACTACAAATGGAGTCTTTTTTCCCTTGATTCACCTGGCAGTACTGGGAAGACCTTTCTTTTCGAACTGCTACTCGCTAACGCTCGCCAGAGAGAGAAAATTGCTCTTGCTGTGGCATCATCGGGGATTGCTGTGTCAGTTGATGTGTGTGTGTCAGTCGATGTGTGTGTGTTTGAGTCCATATGTGTGTGCGTTTAAGTCCATGTGTGTGTGTAAGTCCATGTGTGTCTGTGTATTTTTTTGCCTGGGCAATGCCAGATGTGTGCGTGTCAGTCCATGTGTGTGTCAGTCGCTGTGTGTGTGTTAGTCGATGTGTGTGCATGGCTCCATGTGAGTGTAAGTCACTGTGTGTGTGTCTATGTGTGCCAGTCGATGTGTGTGTGACTCCATATGTGTGTGTGTTAGTCCATGTGTGTGTGTGTAAGTCAATGTGTGTGTGTGTGTGAGTCGATATTTGCGTGTGAAACTTCATGTGTGTGTATCTAAAGTCCATGTCTGTGTGTCCATATGTGTATGTAGGCCAATGTGTGTGTGAGTTTATGTATGTGCGTGAGTCCATGTGTGTGTGTATAAGTCGATGTGTGTCCGTGGGTCCGTGTGTGTGTAAGTCCATGTGTGTGTCTCTTAGTTGATATGTGTGTGTGTAAGTCCATATGTGTGCTTAGGTCGATGTGTGTGTGAGAGTCTACGTATGTGTGTGTGTCGGTCGATATCTGTGTGTGTCTCAGTCGCTTTGTGTGTATTAGTCGATGTGTGTGTGTGTTAGTCGATGTGTGTGGATGGCTCCATGTCAGTGTGTAAGTCACTGTGTGTGTGTGTGTGTCTGTGTGTCAGTCTGTCGCTCCGCACGAAGCTTCAGGCCTTCTCGGCCACGGTCATTCCCTCCCTTCTCTACGCTTGCGAAACGTGGACCCCCCTAGTGGAGCATCTTCGCCGTTGGAAACATTTAGGCTGGCCTGCCTACAATCCATCCTGGGTTTAACCAGGCTGGATTGTGTGAGGAGCTCACAAGTCCTTAAAAGATCTGGGCAAAGTCCCATCAGTGAGCTCCTCCGGCAGGCAAGGCTGCATTGGCTGGGTCATGTAGCCCGCATGCCCAGCCACCGCATGCCTAAACAGCTTTTGTTCGGCCGGATTGAGGGGGCTAAACGGGCGCAGCATGGGCTAGAGAAGAGATGGAGTGATGTGGTACAGGAGGACGTGGAGCTGAGTGGACTTGCCGATGACTGGTACCAGCGGTGTCAAGATCGGCCTCAATGGAGGAGGCTCGTGAAGGACGCTACTGGGCAGTTGGAGGCAGTCGCCCTCCAACAACAACGGAGGGCGGAGGAGCGACGCTCACAACAACGAGCGGAGCGCCGGGTGGCTAAAGCACAGCAAGTTGGTACAGTAGGGGGCACAGGTGGTGCATCAGCCAGTCATCTCGGTCATCTCGGTCAGTCGACCCGTGGCACATGGGTCTGCCCCGTGACCTCCTGCCAGCGGGCGTTCGACACGTGGCCTCAAGGTGCACATGGCCTGGCACAAGCGTCGTGGTGACGTCACCGCCACTTAGTGGCGAATGGCGGTTGTTGTTGTTGTGTGTCAGTCGATCTGTGTGTGTGTACATCGATGTGTATGTGTATGTGAGTCCATATGTGTGTGTAAGCCTATGTGTGTGTCTTCGTAAATATGTGCTTAGGTCGATGTGTGTGTGATAGTCTACGTATGTGTGTGTAAGTCGATGTCTTTGTGTGTGTGGGTCAATGTCTGTGTGTGTCGGTCGATGTGTGTGTCTGTCTTTTTCGCCCGGGCAACGCTGGGTACTTACCGCTAGTGGGCTTTAAATTCAAACATATCAGGTGCCACGGTATTCCAGGAATTTGTGGGTTCGATCCCAACCCAGACGCTTGTACATTTGGAGTTTACATGTTTTTCCCATGGTTGCATGGATTTGTCTCCAGGTCTTTCGGTTTTTCCCTCCATATTTAGAAACATGCATCTGGAATATTTGGCTGTTATTCATTTCCACATAAGCCACTTCGTTTGGGCTCTCATTTGTGTACCAGGTCACTACTGCAAACGCGCTATATTAGCTTCGTGGGCCTTAAATTGTAAAATGAAAAAAGTTTAGTTTCAGTATCATTGTTACGTGGTTTTAAAACAAATTAATTTCCGTTTTCATTTTGAGTGTTGTATTGCAAGCGTAGAGCTACAGTAATTGGTAAATTCAAGTCATGCCGTAACACGATACATCTGTGTCCAGAGACGAGTGCTGCATTTATAACAGCTCTTTGTCTTGAGACACGAGCGTAGTTGCAGAGATAAGGCTTTGGTCTCTGTAAAATGTACTAGCTTAATGCATTTTCTTTGGGTCTTTCAGTAAAGCCACGTAGATAGATCAAATAAAAAATTATAAAAAAGCTTTAAGTCAAGATTTAAATTATGCATGTGGAGTGTTTTTATTTCACGCAGACAACTTATTTTTCTCCTGTGTCACTTTTTATTGAACAGAACTCCTCGCGTTCAACACCCCGTGACTCCGTCGCAACTCTCCCGCTTGCTCTGCTCGCCCACTTCGCTCATTTCGCTCTCTACCAGCCTCTCCACTGCTAGCCTGTTACCGTACACTCTGCTGGCCTCTCCAATGCTAGCCTGTTATCTCACTCTCCTAGCCTCGCCACTGCTTGCCTGCTCTCTTTCCTAGCCTCTCTACTGCTAGCCTGCCTGCCTGCCACGCTTCGCTCGCTTCGCTCTCTCCACTGCTGGCCTACCACTACACACTCTGGTAGCTTCCCACTGTACACACTGCTAGCCTCTCCACGGCTAGCCTCTACACTGCTAGCCTTCCGCTATATGCTCTGCTAGCTTCTCTACTGCTAGCCTTCCACTATACGCTCTGCTAACTGCTCCACTGCTAGCTATACTCTCTGCTAGCTTCTTACACTCAGGATTCCGCTAGCTTGTCTACTGCAAGCCTGTTCTACCCTCGTCTCTCCAACTAGGCCTCGGCAAGGTAAGGTAAATTACCTTTCTTACCGGGTAAAAGGGTAAAGGTTTCGACATGCCAAGGGGTAAGGTAAAGGGCAGGGTAAAGGTAGCTCAGAAGAATTGCCCGGTAGGGTAAAGGTAGCACGAATAATTACCCGGTAAATACTGTGCCTTGTTTACCGCTAAAAGCTCAGTGGCGCAGTCCGTGGCCTCAATTTTAAATTGCGATAATTGATGTCGGACCAGATGGAGACGGTCCACGTTCTTGAGGTAGAGGTACTAGAGGACGAGGTCGAGGATGCCAGCAACGACATTTTTGGGGTTGCTGCGAACAGCAATCGAAAGAGGCAGCGGCATGCGTTCCCGTGGGAGCACACGCACGATTGGATGGAGGGTGATCCCAATGTACAGCGTGCACTGCCGCAAGTAGTTTATACACCCACACGAACGCGTCGGGGTGGAAAGCCCACCTCAAGAAGCACAACGTGCTCGCCCCAGGCAGCGAGGTCGGGACGTCGGCGTCGGCTGCCTGAAGGTTCCGTCTAACTGGGCCGGAGCGGCGCAGGATCTTATTGCCTGTTGTTCGTCTGAGGACGATGGCAATGACGAACTTGATCAGGTTGTTGATGAGATCGCCATCGACCAAGACGACTGGAACTAGGAGGTTATGGAGGACGGTGTCGTCGACAGCCTCAACACCCAATTAGAGAGTATTCTATATGAATAAAGCGCTCTACCTAGCAGTTATCGTTATAAACCTTTTTCATGTGTTGTACCCCAGTAATTTCCCTGTAATCGGGTAATTTGTATGGGGTAAGGGTAAAAGTTAGGGTAAATGTAGGCTCGTTGCTTTTTACCTTTTACCTTTTACCTTACCTGCTAAAGGGTAAAAGGTAGGGTAGAGCGATTGTATTGTGGTAAGGTAAAAGGTAAGGTAAAGGTAGTCTTGTTTTTTTTACCGTTTAATTTCTACCTTACCTTGCCGAGGGCTATCTCCAACCTCGCTCTTGACTCCAGTGGGGGTTAAGCCATCACCGCTGGACAGGGCGAGAGGGGCCTTGGACTTCTCTCGTCTTTCCTCCTTACTCCGACCAACTCAACTCCCTCTCTCTCACGCTCCCGTATTTATCCCCCTCCTCATTCTCTCCTCGTTAATGAAGCTGGCGACGTCCCCATGACTTCCGCCGCTATCGCCTCAAACTCCCGCCAACCTGGCGCCTGTTCCGTGCCGCCTGCATTTGCAGCCAGCCAATCACCGCTATGCATCCTAATTGGCCGCCTGCATTTGCAGCCAGCCAATCACCGCCATGCATCTTACTTGACCGTCTCCTTTCCGTTGCTCCCTCTCGCCGCACCTGTTTCGTCCCGATGCGACCTCACTGTCTGCAACTCGCACGTGCGTGCACACAGCTCGTAAATGCACGCGAGCGTTATTCCACTACACTTGCATAGAGGAAATTAATTTCATCATTTGTAAGCTGCATTTTTAACAGATGACATCCGCCTAGGTCACTGTGAGTAGTTCAAAGCTAAAATATTAATGCAGGCATGGTACTTGATAATCTGGGGTAATTAACATTTCAAATTGCCACTTAATATTGAAATGTGCAATTTCACATTGCTGGGTTTTGACTATTAACACAGAAACAGCATTTGTATCAGTAGTATGGGTTGTTTAAACTACTGTACCTTGTTTATAATGATAAAACTACACATGGCTAGTTGAACACGTACGTTTTCGTGACCAATATTATCCATAATAGAAGTTTTTTTGGGTTAGATTGCGTAAATATAAATGTGTCGTTAAACCCGCCACCACCCGACACTGCTAATTAGTAAGGTTCGTCACGTAAACAAAACATGCCAATTCGTTACGAGTTCAGCCCACCAGTGTGTTAGACAGTAAACCCACAACATTTACAATTCGAGTACGACGTTTTGCCGGTAATTACAACCAGCATCATCAAGGCTACATCCAGATTTGTGGAGAAATCCTCCTGTTTCGGTCACATGGTTGTATACATTACATACATCGTTCTGACCAAGACATTAGCGATCAAAGGTACATCATTTCCTTGTGCTTTATAGGACTTGAAACAATGATTTCCTGAGACTGTAAATTATTAAGCATCATTTGCAATATATTTATTTGTGCAATTGCAATGCAAATATAATCCACGTGAAATTTCAATGCACTGCAATTGTAACGCATCACTAACACCACAGTAATTTTGTAGGTCACGTGTGGAGGGTTAAGGTGTGGGTACTCTCACCTCTTCCAAAGATGTCTGGCCAGAGTGGAAGAGTAGGCCAAGTACCCCCTAGAAAGGCTCTCTGAAAGTCTCTCCAGTGGAGGCCCTTCTGTCATGTTGGTGAGCCAGGTCACTCCGTATTTCTACTCCAATCGAATTTTTATCATCATTCTTTTGTTACATTTACTGTGGGAGCTACCCTGAAGCTTAACAAAAAAAAATACCGAAGACCGGGCCTCATGTACTCGTTATTTCACATTCAACCTCTGCTGAAGACGTAAAGCTCTGTAATATGTCCCTGCATTAAACGTGAAAAATATTAACAAAAAATTGTTTGTTATTGTGGCAATTCCACAATCTTAACATTTTTGCTGAACATCTCATTATCACAATGTTTTAATCGTCTGGAATATGTTTGCATGATATCACTCCCCACATGCTTTACAGAAGAAGAAAATCAGTGGAAGCTTGATATAAGCACACCTTATATAAAAAGTTATGTTTTAAGCAACACATGCTTACCTTCCACTTGTGCGGGGGATGGGTATGTGTGCTTATATCCAGATTCTCCTGCAAAGACATTAGAAATGGAGTTGCATGTGGTTTATTCATGTTACATGTGTTACATCTTACGAAATATTTCACCCTTCAGTCACAGATGTGCCCTTGAAATAACTGCCACAGTTTAAATTACTCAGAAGTCTTATAATTAACCAGCAATCCATCGCTAAAGATAGACATGCGTATGATATTTTCCATCTGCTAAATCTATGGTCTTTTTGTAACCGGTTTAATTGTGGCAGCGCCTTCGGGATGACTGGCGTTGTGGAGTGGTCTGAGGATATCCCTACGGGATAGTATAGATTGGTTCTATGCTTGTGTGCTAAGGGCTAGCGCTAAAGCTGTGGAAATGCAATTGAGGCCAATGGGTGGCAATGAGGTTGGGGATTGGGAAGTGTCCTCTAGCTCTCATTGTAAAATCTTACCACTGCTCATTTTCAACGGCTTCAACGACGCATTTGTGTTGAGGATCATAGTCATCTGGCTAAACGCATTGCGGCAACAACAGCCACCCCCGATGAGTGTTGAAATATAAGCGGTATTTCAAGAGCAATATTTCAAGAGCAGTGAGGCATAACTATTTTACGCGTACAGTGTTAGTAAAAATAGAGTGAGCGTCCGACCTGGTAAACGCTTTTTGTTGTCGAAGTGAGGTTATTTGGGCTTACGATGCTGCTACTTTTTCTCTGCAGCCATTGCACCACCATCTGCTAAATGATCCGTAAAATTGCAAATTGATCGAGAAGAAACTCGCTATCGGGGAAGCTCTACGTTTAATTATGAGAAGCGCGGTTTCCCTGCAATGGCGTCATTTCTTTAACGCAACCATTATTGTTGCTGGTGGTATGAATGGCTGCATGTGTCTACATCATTCATCTTGACAATCAGCATTGTATTTATAATGCAGTACACATGTAACAGAAGCGGTGGGGCGATGTGTGGCCGTAGTGGTTCACGCAATGCGTTGTGAACTCCGGCGGGAGATAAGTTGACATCTAAGGTGGTGCAGCGCGCCTGGAATCCAGCGCTGGTGGTTCACAATACCCTGGCTCGCCAGGAGATGGCAGTGCAGCGAGTGGATACGTCTCCATCCGTTTCCATCTGTATGGCGATATGGTGTCGCCCGGTTGCGTGCTCGTGCGTTTTTTCCTAGTGCTCTAGTTTCCTACCACACGTATAAACCACTCGTCATTGATTGGCAGAAAGGCTCCGATTAATTGGCTTTCATAGATAAATAAGTACATTAGTATTACTATTTATAAGTAAATGCTGCTCATTGCTGGTTCAATTAGAATGTTCTCGAGCTGTAACCGTTGCAAACGTTGTCTCAGTGTGTTTTAGCAAATTGTAAAAGTGATAATACTTCAGAAATATACCCCTCTCACTAATCTTAGTGTGGCTACTATGTAATATTTGATATTTAGTGCATGTTTAGTGCCCAGTATACATGTAAATGCTGTTTGTATAATGGTAGGTCAAACGTATTAATGAACCTTCAGCAGTCTGCTGTAATCTTTCTAATTGCAAGGCCTACTTTTTTTATCTTTGCTGCTTTAACTTTGAGTAATTTCAAACCGTACGGTACGATACCTTTTAACGTTTGGAAACTCTATAGCAGATAAAATAAAGAAACCTGTTCATGTAAGGATATTGATTTCTCAGTCTTCTGCCAGAAAATTGAGCCCAGTGATCATTAGAAACATGATGTACCCTTTAACTTTCATAAATAATTAACGTGCGTTTGTCCAGGTGGTATTTGATCATACTGGTATTTCTGCTGAGACTGAGCTTAGGTTTCGAAAACACTGCCAGATTAGTTTAACATGTGGTAGGCTTTGGCGACCAATATCATCCATAATATAGGTATTTTTCGGTTAGATAGCGTAAATATAAATGTTTGGATAAATCCGCCACCACCCGACACAGCCAATTAATAAGGTTTGTCATGTAAACGAAACATTACAATTCGTTACTAGTGTCAGGGATCTGCAAGCCATCTTCACGCACTCGCACCACGCAGACATGAAATCTCCGCACTCAACATAGCACGCACCAATCAAACGCACAGGAATACACTCGACGGGGGTCAAGGGTCAAAGGGCACTGACGTCACACGGACCCAACGTGCGAGGCGAGGATGTGTATTGGGAACGAGGGCGGAGATCGAGGGTTTAAAAGGGGCTGCGAGACGCATGTTCGGGGTTGGTTTTAGGAACGAGTGTGGCTGTGGGTTGAAGAATAAACCAGTGCGTAAACTAGTCTCCGACTCTTCACTAGTAACGAATTGAAATGTTTTGGAAGAGCAGGCTAAAGTTCCCTCTGGATGGGGCTCTCTAGCGCTCCCTATAGCAGATGCCTTTCAGTCAGGACTGTAGTTACATGAGCAAGAGTTTTCAGTATGTAATGATATGAGACGCGTGTTGTATGTACACCTCTGCGGGTTTTTTTATGAGCAGTGTTGTCTTCTGTGAAATTAAGGTTGGGGCGCCCAGAATCTGACCTGTAACCACGTCACCCTGAATTCATCTGATCTCGTCAGTCTCAGAAGTTGAGCAGGGTTCATCCTAGCCAGTGCTTGGATGAGTGAATACCAGGGCTGTAGGTGTGGGGCATCTGAACAAACTAAACACAAAAAGCAGTTCTAAGGATATGAGTTTTAAATCTAGATGTTAAATTGCATAGCGTGCAATACAGTGACGGTCTTTGTTCGATAACTAGGCAAAAGCTGCTGCAAGGGTGACCGGAGTTTGTGTAATGGTTTATGCTCATTGACGAGATCAGCAGTAATCGAGCCTCGTCAATACTATGCTACATGCCACCGTATTGGCAATGTCACTCCTAAATAGTGACCGAATGTGTCGCAGAGCCCCGATATGAAAATTGCAGGACCTGGCTATATTTGGCAGATGGTGATCAAACGGCATGTTCTGGTCGAGTATGGTGCTTGGGCCCTTCAGATGAGTAGAGAACTGAGTCCTGGAATCTGCGACCGTCACACCTGATCCTCACACGAAGCATCCCACTGCAAGATCCTCTTAAAAACGTTACTTGAGGGAAGAAATTACATTCTTCTTACTGCATTACAGGATAACACATTGTAAGACATACACCGTTTCATTGAAAATGTAATTGGACCCCTTTCTATTCATAGCTCAATCAAGAGGGGGCCCTTTAAAACAATCCAATTGTAATTTAACATAACTAGCGCTATGTAAATGCAGCTTCGGCAATGTAGTGTTACCTTTGCACTGCATGAGAGAGAAACAATTCGTTCATTTTCATTATTAAGTCGCATACAAAGACAGAGCTTCATCCCATCTCGGGGAACTTGGTACCAAGCGTCAAATCAGAGGCACGGCTGTCATCCAATTATTTTGAGCGCTTTATTTACAGCACCGAGGGTAACGGCGCTCACTTGGGCCTCGGTGGACTTTCAGTGACGGATGGAAAAGGGGCAGCCTCCGTAGCATAGTAATCAATGGTGAACACCTCAAGGTTGTGTAATGTATTAACGACGAGGTTTTATTTTACATTGTCACACACATTATTGTTTTTCCTCCCGTGCTTTAATTTGTTCTCGTAACATCGCTATTGTATGTTTCCAGCCATTTTAAATCCACCAAGAGATGAAGGCCTTCCACAAGGCATGTCATATAATGGATTTATATTTTTTAGTTTTGACCATACTTCATCACGCTGGTCGGTGAAGTGGGAGAGGGCAGGATAGGTTCTGATGTTACTCGCCACTGACATCAGCCGTGACGAGGAATCAAACTCGGGTCACCGGGTTTATATTATACGAAACAATCTATCTTTTTTTACCAGGTTGTGGCCACTGAACTATATAGCTCCTTTTTAGAAGTGACCTGGCCACAAATAATAGCTCAACGAAGTTGCTATTGAAGTGGCAATTTATAGCAGCGAAAATTCTCTAAATGCATGTTTCTAAATGTGAAGGGAAAAACGGCGACCATGGAGAGTGAGAAAATGCTCAATCAAAATACAGTATACAGCAGACGTCAGGGTCGGGAACGAAGCCACGACCTTCCGCATAACAGACGAGGTAGTTCACATCTCGCCACCGTGGCGCCTGATATGGCGGTGCATTAACCGCCATACCACCGCTTCTCACTCTACTACAGTATACTATGCATCACTTTTCAAAGGGGATATGGGTTGTTGGCGGTGCTCTATTCTGACCTGATGCCACGTGTTGTGAGCTGCAGAGAGTTGGTGATTGACATAGCCACTGCGAAATACAACGGGGAGGAAAGAGATTGCCGGTGATGAAGCACAGACACAGAGACAGGCAGTCCCATCACTTATGACCCGGGTGAGAGCCCATTGAGACCAAAAGTATATTTTTCAAAGGAGGCTGAAATAAATAAATAACAGCATACAAAACAACAGCAAAAAGAAACACAAACCCAAAAAACTAAATTATTTACATGGCAACGAATACGTACTTACTGTACATTGCTCGTGACAGCAGTTTAAGATGTTTAATGCGCTATGCATTTATACTGATGTCATAGAAATGAAAAAAGATATCTTATTTCTTTACATGTATAATTTGCATCACATTTCTAAAATACCACTTTGTTTATGTAAAGAACGACAACAAAACTAACCGAATTAAAAATAAACCTACGTTTGTTATTGCTGTTTTGAGGCCATCCTGAATTAATGTACAAAGCCTCCAATTAAAAGGAGCAATATGCTTGCGTGTAATAAGAAACCAATATTCTTTTTTATGAGACTCTCATAAGTATTGTATAAAATCTTATATGAATTTCGCATTCCTAGGGGGGGGGTCTTGTATTTTTTTTATATATTTGTATATACAATAAATGTAAGTCATTTGGTACAGAGCCACATGGACCCAAGTCCACATCGTAACATTTTACAATAATTACTCTATTAAATGGTTGTCAGAATTGTGCCAAAGTCACTTAAAAGCGACGTTTGCCCAACACGCACGCAATCCCGCAGCCTTCAGGCCATTAGTGTCCCGCTGACGGCAGGCAGCTCATCGGCCACGGTCCCCTTCTTGCCCTTCGCCACCTCAAGGGGCGACCCGGGACTGGAGTCGGCTCCTGGAACATGAGTGGCAGCGACGTGCGAAGCGACCTCAGAGAGGAACGCCTACCGCGCGAGTCGGGCGAATCGCCCCTCGTGACAGCAAGAGATTATTGCGGCTTTGGGTAAAAATTGACGTTTGCAACTTTTTTGTGAAGTTAATTCTCGAGTGAAGCCAAGCTGCAGACGACCTTCCGTCTCAAATCAACATTTTCAGCAGAGAGTTAACGTTAGAACTGGCTCAGCGGTAGAGCGGGCAGGCTCGCATTCAGAAGGTTGCGAGTTCAAATCCTGCTGGGAGGTTCACCCAGCCCATCATTCCTCCGGGGTCGATACAATGAGTAACCATTAGTCCACAGTGGTTGTCCTCCGATAGACCCCACCTCAGCAATGTGGATTTCAACCACTGGCTCAGGGTAGAAAACAGCGGAAGAGCAAATTTAAGCAGCAAATCTATTTGACTAATGTTCTGAAAAACAGTTGTAAGCATTTGATGAAGTATTACAGTTATCGGAAATCCTGTGCGCATGTAATAAGATACTTGCTGTTATGACCGCATGTTGCATCTGAATGAAACATGTGCAGATGTCATCTATATGTCAGCTTCTAGAGGGTAAAGTGCTGATTAGGTTGTGATTTATTTAACAATGTATTTCTTAAATTACAAAACATGAGCCGATGTTTTTTTCCACTCGTTTATTTCCATTACATAATGTACACTGCACTTTGATCATGTAATTTGTCATTAATGAAACAAAAAAGAAGAACATGATAAATAGATATGTATTCTTTTGGCATAAATGTGTAATAAAGGACTCTGAGCCGATGTTGTTTTCCGTGTCCTTTATTGGGTTCTTGCTCGCACCCCGCGATGTCTCCGCTCCGACCCGCACCTTCTCCGCCTCGTGCCTCCGCACGTCGCCTGAGTCCTCCGCTCCCGCTCTCTCTCTCTGCAGCCACCTCGCTGCTCGTGTGCTCCGCACACTCAGCAGCCACTCTGCTGCTCCGTGTGCTCCCGCACACTCTGCAGACACCCCCGCTGCTCCACGAACACCGCTGGCCGACGGTGCCATGACTCCTGCCTCGTGACAATCGCGCCACTCCTCGCCAGCACTCCGCGTGGCCTCTCCCTTCTCTATTCTGTCTCTACTCCCGATCCCCTTCCGGTTCTCCCCTTATATCCTCCCTCTCACGTGACCCTGACTCCTCCTCCTCCGCACGTGACCTTGACTCCGCCCACACTCACGTGACCCTGTCCTTGCTCGCATGACATGACCCTCCCCTGTGTAGAAAACCCCAGCCGTCCCCGGCTGCAACAGAGAAAAATAATGCGAGCAAAAGTCCAGCAACAGACATAACAAGACAACGGAGATTATAACAACAACAACAACACAACAACAACAACAATAAATAGCACAATTAACGAAAAGAAAGGGACTTGGAACGCGTGCGGGTCGCCGGCCCGTCCTGAACAGGGGGCGGCCCCCACATAGACCGTAACCGCGACAGGATTTTAGGAGTGGCGGGATCGGAACCGCCCGCCGCTGTTGGAGTCCCGCCAATGTCAGAGTCCCGTACCCCCGGGAGACCCGTCGCCGGGGTCTCCAGCAAATGCGTCCGCGGCGGGGTTGGAGGGGCGGCGGGGCCAAGTGTCCCCATCGCCGTGGTAGGCCCACCCGGAGCAGAACTCACCGTCTCCGTCCATATTACGGCTGGTCCGTCTGTCGTGGGTGGTCCTTCCCTGTCGCGTCCGTGACCGAGGCCTCCTGCTGGGGCGGCTGTCGAACGCGAGCCCAGCATTCCCTGGCGAAGTGGCCTTTACGGCCGCAGCGGAAACATGCCAGATTGGCTCGCCGTGCAGCACCCCCTCTGTCTTGTCGCTCCCGCGCCGGCGGCCCTGGTCGCAACCCCGCTCCCCCCCAAGTCGGCCACTGGGTCGATGCCGCCGTCAGCTCCTCAGGACCCCTCTCGTCCCGAACGTAGACGGATTCCTTCGGGACCCCTCCTGTTGCACCGCCGTCGACTGTGGGGCTCCTTGTCCACGCCGTCACCTGTTTCTACCGGCGAAGATTGAATTGGGCATCCAGGCACTTGGCCGCCGTCCGGGACGTCAACTTATCGTGGCCGCACACGGGCATGGGGATGCCCAAATCCCGGGATAACTCCAACATTTTGCCCAGTATCAAGGGTTCCAACAAATCGGGCTCAGTCTCTGGATATGCGGCCATTGCTAACTCTATCACCGCGCCCCGGAATGCCACCGGCGATTCTTCAGGTGCCCGTTGCCGCTGCACGAACCTGCGGTGTGCATCGTCCGGGGGCTCGTACGCCTCCGCCATTTCCTCAAAGACCCCCTGTAGCGTCGTCTTCTTAGCGGCTTTGATGGAGCGAAAGAACCGGACGGACTCGTCGTCAAGAACCGTTGGCAAGACCTCCAAAGCCTCCGCATCAGTCCATTTAGCGGATCGTACCGCCGCTTGAAAACGGCAGACGAATGCACTCCAATCCCCACCAATGGAGAACTCTTTCACAGTCGTCAGACACTGGCTGCGGGTCCCCAAGCCGCCTTCATTCGCCGAAGATGTCCCATTCGGTAGCGACAAGATGGCGTCACGTTGCAACGTGTTCAAAATGGCGGCTCCCCGTCGTTCGTCTCCGACCACGCCCAAGATGGCGGCCCCGTGCAGCGTGGCGGAGAGGGCTGGAAGCGACGACAAGGCCCCACTCGGCTGCCCTCTGCTCGGGCTCCCCGGACTTGTCGTGGACGTCACCAGGGTGCAAAGCTGAGTTAAAACAGCCTTCAGCGACTCGAGTTGGGCCGCCACGTGTCGCCACCCTTCCTCGGCGCCCACCCCCGGAGACGGTCCCGCTGCGCCGGCGACATCCTGCACTCTCGGCGCGTCGCCCGTCCCTGTCTCGCCTCTGCCTTCCATTGTTGGTAGCGCCACCACCGGAGAAAGGTCGTCGTCTTCTTCAGAAGATGGCGCAGAAGATGGTGCAGGTATGGCCTTTCTTCTGAGCTGTTTCGACATGTCTCACTTCTGACCCCAGTGTAATAAAGGACTCTCAGCCGATGTTGTTCTTTGTGTCCTTTATTGGGTTCTTGCTCGCACCCCGCGATATCTCCGCTCCGACCCGCACCTTCTCCGCCTCGTGCCTCCGCACGTCGTCTGAGTCCTCCGCTCCCGCTCTCTCTGCAGCCACCCCGCTGCTGGTGTGCTCCACACACTCCGCAGCCCCCTTGCTGCTCCGTGTGACTCCGCACACCCAGCAGCCACCTTGCTGCTCCGTGTGCTCCCGCACACTCTGCAGACACCCCCGCTGCTCCACGAACACCGCTGGCCGACGGTGCCATGACTCCTGCCTCGTGGCAATCGCGCCACTCCTCGCCAGCACTCCGCGTGGCCTCTCCCTTCTCTATTCTGTCTCTACTCCCGATCCCCTTCCGGTTCTCCCCTTATATCCTCCCTCTCACGTGACCCTGACTCCTCCTCCTCCGCACGTGACCCTGACTCCGCCCACACTCACGTGACCCTGTCCTTGCTCGCATTACAAATGTAATGTCTACCATTTCATGGATGTTTGTGTGTACATGCATACTATGCTATGCATGCATGGCGGTAGTGTAGTGATTAGTCCACTGCGCTACAAACCCGGCCACCTGAGTTCAATTACCGCTCACGACCAATAATAGGGCCTCCCCTTGGGTCAACTCACCCTCACATGAGTAGTTCGTTCAATGTGTACATCAGCATTGGGGGAGACAAAGGCAGCCAGGCGTGGTGTTGGCAACTCACCCCCATGTGTGCCGTGCCGGCCTTAATAGGTATTACATCGTTACATGCACAGTAAATATGATATATACACAAAGGAGATATTAAAGTCTCTAAATATGACATGTTTAAACCTGTAATTGCACAATTATGAATGAAATTGCAATGATTGTCTCTGACGAGAAATGTGTTAGTGCAGAGAGCACTGTGCCTTTTCGGAACGCCGTTAACTTTAAAATGTTACATACCGAAATAGCAGTAATCTGGGTGTGCCTTAGTCATCGCTTGTGGCCTATCTTTAGGCATCTGTGGAGGCATGTAATCGAGAGCCATCGCGTGCCATTCAATATCCATCACGTGTGCGCAGCAGAATGGACATTGAATGACGCGCAATGATACGGTATCACGATGTAACATGACATGAGCTGACCATCTGATTGTTGGCAGTGTGTGCATTCAAATACAAACTGTGTTTATCGATATGTAAAGAAATTACACTATCGTGATTATATTAGTTGCCTTTATATGAATTTGTTTCATATGAACTCTGTGTGCAGTGAAACACAATCTGCATCAATTTGGGGACTGCTATTGGTAAATGCAACTATCTGCAGCTATGAGAATAACTACTGTATTAGTATTCACGCATAAATGTGAACGCAATTATCCTTTATGGTACAAACCTACACACATAATATGATGAATGTAGTCTTCCCATGAGACCACTTTTGGGTGACAATCTGCAGGTATTTGCTGCTAATGAGCTGAGGTGTTCACGACTTGTGGCTGGCTCCTCCTATTCACGGATACGTGTGGATAATTAGGACTGCATTGTCATCACTTCTGGGTGACTCCCATTAATCCCCTTAAAGATGCAGACACGGCAAAGAATACAACTGCTGATAGTATAGAGATGTTGTTGCTGTTTGACCGGGACTCACAGATAATAGGGCAACAAATAAGAGGATTCCCCCCTGTTTTTGTACGTGACATTTAGTAAGGACCGTCGGCGCTGTGTTGAGGACAGGGCCTTGAGTTCGGTTTCCCAGCCTGAGCTAATGTCAGTGATGAGTCCCCTCCCTCTGCCCCCATCCACCAAACCGCAATGATTAGTGCGGCAAAAAAATACATGGTCACACAACCCCACGATCAGCAGTGGATTGACAAAATCACTGTGTTTACAATTATCACTGTATGAGAATAGGTTTTCCCCTTTTATCTTGCAACAAAACAGGTGTAAAGTTGTTAAAACACCAAACTGAAACCTTTTACAAGGAATCATGTCTGCATTAACCACAATACTTGTGGTCAAAATGCAAACAAAAAACATATTCTGATAATATATGCATTGTCTTTGAAACTGATTGGTCCACACCAGAGACAGCTTTCTTTCGAGCCTCGTCTCAAACAGTGTTAGACCAGAGGACGCCAAAAGGCGTACAGCCCAAAGACAACGCACTATCAGAGTAATGAGAGCTCGGGGTGAGCAGCTACATCATGGGACCTCCTTTGCCAGTACCAAAATATGAGAATAGGTTTTTCCCCTTTTATCTGGCCACAATTATCATTGTAATTGGCATTAATGGATTATCTCTCCTAGCCACAATTTGAATTGAATGGTCACAATTTCGGGGTCCCAATTTCAGTAAAGAATCAATTATTTTTTGCGTCGTATTGTACCGTTAATATTATGTCTTGTTTGCTCCTTTAACCTAAATGGAGCATTTGCATGCGAGTTTATTTCTCAAATGCACGATTCGACCGTGAGCAAAAACATAACCGTCGTGTACTACAGCATATGGTACATTGATTGTCAACATTACATCTTCGTTTGACCTTGTCACGTGCACTGTACTGAAAGAACCACAAAAGAAGCACTGTCCTTACGTGGAATCTTATTCTCGGGTAATTTTCTGACATAGGGTAGTGCAATGCTCGCTGCAAGCCATCTGAATGCAATTTTCCGTGTCTAACTTGCGCAATGATTATAGCGCAAGTGGGGTAATATGTATGAGGGGGGAGGGGAAACCAACGAGGCAATGTTAAAGAAGTGAATTTCTCGTGAAAAATCACATCTCATTGGAAATTATTTGAAAAAGCCAACTGCTAACAACTGTCATAATTTTCAGGTTTCGATTGTATTTCGTTTCGTGAAAAACTACGCGATTTTTTATCACCGGGAAAGAGACGCTTCCAATTCTCAGAAATGTCAAGAATACCTGTCACCATGTGGTCCATTCAGACACTGAAATATATCCCAGAGCAGAGCCTTGGCAGTAGATATCCTGCTGACAGATGAGTTTGGAGGGTCATCTAAAGTGCAACAAAGTGACGACACTCCTGCAACATTCATATTTAGAATTCGTATTGATTTTTGTAACCTTCTTCGTCTTATTCGTTTTTTATTTAGGTCTTATCCGTACAAATCTTCTGGGCAATACATTCTCTGAGATCACTCACAGCCCAATGCTATCTTATATATATGGACAGCATACGTTGGAAATAATGTACGAATAAAGTCCATTATTTCATGTCTTGATGAACAAAAAACTTTAATCTGAGACAGAACATATCTAAACTTGAAACGATAATACCAATTACAATTATTTATCCGGGAAAAGCCTCACGTCAGGTAAGCCTCCAGGTTATTTTCCAGAATCGTATTGCATTGGGATGTTCCGTTCAACACCATAAATGAGCGTATGGCTTTATGTGGCAGGAAACTGGAGACATCCAGAGATAATTTAAACATATGAAGATTGGGTAACACTCAACACGGGCATCTCACGGTAATTCTGATGCCCCACGCATACAATGGCTCTCAATCAATGAATCAAATGTTTTAATGTATTTCAACATGAGCCCGTTACAGAGCACAAGCCGCGACGTGGGGAAGGGGGCACGGAAACTCCACGGACAGAAGTCACCAACTGCGCTCCTGGGTTTAGAGGAGGGGAGACGTTGGGCTCGCTGGTCCCTACCAGGTGGGGCTTGCGAGTTGGGTAAATGGACGTTCATATGAGGAGGGGAAGGCAAGGGAGGACGAAATTAAGTGAGGGGGTAAAGGGGACCGGGAGAAGGAGGGGGGAAGGAAAGGGGGGGCAATCCAAGATTTTTTTACGTGCACCATATTTAGAAAAAAATCTGACATCACATTTTTTACTAATGTTATTTTACCAGGTAGGGCCTACTGAGTTATATAGCTTCGTTTTCAGAAGCGACCTGGTCGCAAATTAAAGTCCAATGAAGTGACTTATCACGTTTTATAGCAGCGAGATACTCCAAACGCATGTTTCTAAATGTGGAGGGAAAATCAGAGGACCCGGAGAAAAATCTGCACGACCACGAGGAGAGAGACACGCAATTTCCAAATATACAGCAGGCACCAGGG
Source organism: Lampetra fluviatilis (assembly GCF_964198595.1). Taxonomy (NCBI): domain Eukaryota; kingdom Metazoa; phylum Chordata; class Hyperoartia; order Petromyzontiformes; family Petromyzontidae; genus Lampetra; species Lampetra fluviatilis. The sequence continues at coordinate 1,470,803 of NC_136288.1, forward strand.
TCGGGATCGAACTCACCGCCTCCTGTATACCGGGCGAGGTAGTTAACATCAATGGAAGCGTGGACGGAACAGAGAAAAAATAACGCCCTGGTGGGGGTCAACCATACAATTATTTTTTTGACTAATTTATTTTTATTTACCAGGTAAGGCCCACTGAGCTATTAAGATGTTTTTTTTCAGAAGCGACCTGGCAGAAAATTATAGCTCAACAGAGTGGCTCATCGTGTGAAAGTGTAACGCAGGCAAATGCTCTAAACTCGTGTTTTTAAATGTGGAGAGAATAAGTAATATTTAAAAATACTTTTTAAAAAACACGCTTTAATGAAATGTAGCGTACGAGTAATGGCAGAACTCCACGACTCCAGGAAGTGGCCCCGATGCTTGCCATAACGTAAGGGAACGTTGTGATTTACAGCCAACGTCAGTTGAACGTGGACAATTAGACCCAAGGCGAAACATAACATATAAAAAGATGGTTTCAATTGTTTTTTTTCTATGATAGAATATAGTGTTGTCATCAGTATGATATAAGTATACCAAGTTTGCAATCGATACCACATTGGGAAGTGGGTTAAAATCGAGTTACAAGATTTGAGGATACAACAACAGACAGAGTTAAATAAAAGCTTGTAATAATAAAAACCGGAGGACTCGGAGAAAAATCTACAGGCGGAACATGCAAGCTCCAAATATAGAGCAGGCGTCAGTCGGGATCGAACCCACAATCTCCTGCATACCAGGCGAGGCAGATAACATATCGCCACCATGGCGCCCAATTAAATAGACTGACCCCTGCTTCACCTGAGAGATATGGTGAAATTGAGCACATTTAAGGAGCTTCGAAAACCTGTTGGATTTTGTTTTAAAAATACATTTATGTGACATTTGTAGACTAGCCCACTGACCAAAGGAATCCAGACATTTTGCGCCTTCAAAGTGCTGGCCTTGGAGTAACCCTCTATAACTACAAACAAGGAACACCAATGTAATCTACAAAAGAGCTTACACAGATAAAGCCAACAGCCATTGTTGAGCTATTTGAGAGATAAGGGGAATTGCCACAATGCGGAACAACATCTTACAAAGCGTAAGGGAGAAGCCACTGAAATAAAAACCTGCATTCGGCAACGGCAGCTGAGAGGGGTACATGTGCTGCATGTGCCTGCACAGAGAGTTGCTGTGGCCAGATGAGGGCCTTTCTCCTGACAAGTCAACACCCTACGCAGTGGCAGCTGCTGCTGGTGCCAGGCCCCACTTGTGACAACATATACAACCTTAATCACTTGCTTGCTCATTACAGTGCTGTATACCCCCCCCCTTCCCCCAACGCCCCCCTCCCCCCCCCTTCATTGGCTTCAAAGCCCCACCAAGACACCGGCTGCCGCTAACTCGGAGTGGAGTTGTCCAAAAAAACACAGAGGTTCTTTCTTCACCAAAAAGCTCCACGTGTTCCACGTCTGCTGTCGAAGACAAAATGCTCTGAACAAAGCCCATGGACGGCTAAAATGTGTTGTAGAAACCTGTGTGCATATGTTAAGCCTTCTGTGCTGGCTTTTGAAAAGGCAGATGACGCATTTTTTTTGATTGAAGGAGTTTGACCTGCCTATCTCCACATGAATTATACACAATGCATTATAGTTGGGTTTTTTTTTTTTACCAAAATAGCCCTGGATGCATTTCAGCTTCTTCCAATTGTATGAATGTTTTGCAAATTTACTAAATTATCGATCACTTTGAGAGAAAGAAAGTGTTATAACGAGCTCAAGTTCAGATGTCTATTAAGAATTTATGCCAGAAATGTTTATAGCTGTTTGACCGTACCTGGCACAGCATGGGGAAGCCTTCATCCAGCAGTGTTTTGACAGAGGGCTGAATCATCGTTCATATTATGTTTAAAAGCAGCAACATAACAAATACGAGTGATACCGCAAAAATAACGCTTATTGCGTTTTCTCAATAACCTTTTTGTTAATCTAAATTTAAAAATGTACTCATGGAATCGCCGCAATCATTTATCTATTTTTTGTCAACATAATCTCCGTTGTTTTTCTATGCAATTTGCGCCAACGTGAAACCAGGGTTAGCATTCAGGAAGAGTTTGCATAGAGCATCCCTTGCAGCGGCGACATTTTCAAATTGTTGCCCATCGATGTGCCATCCTTCAAAGGTCCGAGCGGATGAAAGTTTTTTTTTGAGTGCCGGATCTGAGCTGTACACGGTTGACGGGGCAGCACATGAGTCGTGCGCTGGCCTATGCTGTACTCAGGCACGTGCACGCGCGTGTAATTTCAGTAGAGGCACACGTATTTACTTTGCGGATGTCACTCGTATGTTAAACCAAAAGGGTTGTCGTGTAAATGTTCGTTGTTCGTTTCTCAATCCGCTTGTCCTGGTGAGGGTCGTGGTGGCAGCGTGTTGAATATATTTTTAAGTGGGTTGCCAGTTTGGGCCCCCATTACCGCTGGGCTGAAGGCTACAGAAGCATTTGGCAATCCAATTATAAACACATGCCATCTGCCTCCACACCTGATATCGTCTCTTAAATAATGTCATTATTACATTTAAATACTAAATATGCACTAATGTATTTAATCAAATATACATATGTTTCACCGAATTTACAAATTAGTTTATTTTGCTGCAGAAAACTTGTTTACGTGTTCCCTTAAATGTAGGGTATTCATGCGGATTCTTTCGTGGTTTGTTTCTGTATAATTTAATTTCAATTTTAATTAAGTAGGACAATGAATATCTTGAATAGACTGATGCTGGCCATACATGTAAAATAAATAACATTACGATCTTAATTTAAACCCCGTCATTATTTGAATCGGTAAGATGGAGCCAATGAACGAATTGTCAACAATGATGAAGGCAAACTTGTTGTCTATTTTTGTAAACAGTGCGGGGTACATCTCAACTGAACCATACCATCGAAATGCGTTGTCTATTTTTTTACTGTGTACGCATAAAGGAAGTAGAACGTGACATATTCGTATGAAGAGAGGCTCTTTAAGCTCTACGGGGTCACAATAAGCTAAGGAGTATTGTTACATTTGCTTCATGGCCATGCCCTGGCTTATCACTCACGCTAGAGTGTGAGCAAATTGGCAGAGCAATTCTATTCATTGTGAAACTGGACATCATGTTCAAGTGCCTTATTAACATTTAAAGTCTCATTTGTACTTAACCCTGTTCAACAAAGTTGGGTAATAAATGTAGAACTATATTCTCTTTAGCCACTGAGATCGTGGTATTGTTTTGTATAGGAAAAATGCCAAATGTCTTGCAGAGGTAAATCAACAGACAGTGATGCCTATCTGCAGCGATTCAGAAGTCATCACTACCGACAAGTCGTTGGTGAGCGTGGCAATCTTAGAGCACCCGTTGTCATATCAGAGCAGGAAGCTGTCACTGGGTTTCAGGTTATACCTTTAAATTGTAGATTTTTTTCTGCACGAAAAGTGATGCATCGCTTACCACAAGGCCAGACAGGTGAACCAAAGCAGCCGTCTAAAATAAATATGCAATTTTTTAAAGATGGGCCACTGTGATGCTCAGTGCATTTCTGTGTTTTACCTGTCTGTCGTTGAAATTATCCACTTATTCTTCTTGTAAACCTAATGAACTTCGCGGTTTATACTGTACGTAATTAACTGTCACAACTTACATGAGGCCATGTGCATAATACCGCCATGCATATCAGCGGTGTATTACGTGAGCCATATTTATTTACCGCTGGTTCAGCAGTTCCACTGCTGGATTATATTTTTCCGCCTGAGGACGGCCGCTTGTGTTGCGATCGAAACGTCGTGATTTATTATTTTTTGTTTTATTTTATTTTTCTACCTACGTGACTTTACCGAAATAACCAAAGAGTATATTTATTTTATTAAGGACATACCACCACTTAAGTTTTCGCGGTCGTGGTGTATAGTTGTCCAATCTATTATCTAGTTGTACTGAATGTTTATTGGCTCGATTACAACATTTCACATCACGTGCTGAATTGCATTCAGTTCCTGAAGAATTTAACCAATGCAACACTTTGGATATTAATACATAACAATTTAGAGAATGTTGTATATTTTTCAATGTAATCTCCATCATTAATCTAAGCACTTGTGCCAACATGGAACCAGGGTCAGCATTCCATCCAGAAAATTTTTTTTCACAAGCAGGAACATGAAAAAAAACCTGCCAATGTAAACCATCCTTCACAGGGCCGAGCAGATAAAAATCTGAGGTCCCAGATCTGGGCTGTACAGGGGATGGGGTAGCATAATCCACTTAAAATATGCATTTGCATCTGATGTTCTCAGGATCATGTGTGAGATGCCATTGTCATGCTGAAGGAGAGCTTTTTCTAAATTAACATATTTTACATGGCATGTATGTATGTTGAACTTCTTTCGCACTGTACGTAGCTAACCAATGTTCTCGGCATTACATTTTCATTCATGAATATCTATAACATATATAATCAATAATACGTTATTGAGAAAATTGTGTTACTTTTAAGGGCATTTCTCATATAAAATGTCACAAGAATCTCAGGGAACATTGGTGATAACGGTGTTCAACCTCTTGACAATTAGTATTCAGTTTATGCTGGGTCAAAGTTTGCAAGGTGTTACCTAGACACGATGACAACATTCAAACCCAAGCCTGTGTTGGGGAAGCACACTTGCACAAGCGACGAGTATAACCCAAATGTGTCGCTATCCCCTAATCCCAGTTTCCCACACGGGGCCATCCGTGACGTAAGTTATGACCTTGAAATGTGAAAATGGCACAGTGAAGTTTAACATCGTGGTGCCATTCTGTCTTACTATTGCAATTATTAAAAAAAAATACTTTCTTACGGCCAAGTAGAAAGCAAAGGTCATTTCATAGACCTTTGGAGCAGAGCAATGCGTTATCGATGGGATCTCCTTAGCATATTTATAAGCGTGACACTTGAGCAATTCCCTCCGGCGCATACCCTCCCAATGTTCTCTGCACATAGCGGCGTTACACTGCAAGACGTGAACAATCTATGAGTGCCCAACACAAATTGAGGATGCAAAACGACCCATAAGTCGGTCCATAAATAGATTGACTGCACAGCAGATGTGAATTGTATGACCGATACAATGATGATGAAATATGTTAATTTGGCAATTGATCATTGTGTGCGTGTCTGCTATTGGACACTTTCATAATGCAGATGTTAGTAATGCTGGAATAACATTTCTCAGCCACTGGCCACAAATTTGTTAGTTTTATGGCAAGTGCAATGCATATTCAGTTGATGCCACATACCTCTAGAAAGTGTCAATTAACACGTTCACACCATTCTGCAAAATTACATTCCTGTCATTAGAGTGAATATCTTTGTGTTTAAAGGTTATGTGAAGGGGATTAGAAAAAAGATACATTTACAAAGATCACAAATCGTTGAGGTTATCTTAACATTAGTTTTTTAAAATAGTTAAGCTCCTCTCAGTATTTCTATGTCTGAAGGATTACTGTCTGTCCTGACATAAAGTCAGTTTGCATCAGCGTCTGGATTTCCTGCAAGGCAGGGGACTTGCACAGCTACTGCCATCACTTCTGGCCATTTCCCAATTGTATTGATTTAAACATTACTACAGTGGCGACAGGAAGAAACATCTCAGTAAGTATGTCTGGATGGCTGCTTGGATAAGTTGCAGGAGTATATTCAGTGACCCTGCGACCAGAGGACCAATTCATTTGTGTACTCAAAAACAAAGATTCTCCATATAGCCTTAACAGGCTGTTGGGGCAAGTGCTGTTAGCGAGCACCTATGAAGGCCAGAACGGCACACGAAGGGGTGGGTGGCCAGTACCACACCCGGCCGCCTTTGTCTCCCCAGTGGCGCCAGGTACTTATTTGAGGCTAAGTCGATATAGGAGAGGCCCAGAACCGGTTCAGATAATCGTCACTGATGTCGGCCATGAGCAGGAAACGAACTCGGGTCGCCAGGTTCGTAGCGCAGTGCGCTAACCGCTACACCACCGCTCCCCACTGGAGTGTGCTCACACATACACTCGTTATACTGTGTGTATGCAGTACAGTGCAAGTGTACGCAAATAGTAATTAATAGAAAAAAGATAAAGACGTAGCAATAAAATAACATTTCCGTCCAACGGCCATGAGCCACATGAAACATTTTTTTCATTAGCTGAAGAACATTCTCTATCTAAACAGGGAAGAGCATATGTAGCTAAACTTTTTAAATCGTGTTTGATAGAACATCCCAGTAATGCTCTTTATTGTCGTTTCAGTATTTGATTTAAACCAGCCTCGGAGTGAGACACATTCACTGTCTCGTCTGGTTAAGATACGCGCTTCTCGTTTAAATCTTAAGTTTTATATCATACTTATCGTAAGACTGAAAAACAGCAGAATTGCTCAGGAATTAAGTGACAAATAAAAATGACAAATTAGAAATTGATCATGTGGCAGATGCACTGCTGTGAACGTGTGGTCAACGACAGTCAGTCGATTGGCAGGCCGCGTGCGGTGGGGCAAAGTGTTGGATACTCCTTCCCCTTCCTCGATGTCTGAACACCTTGGAAGAGTAGGCCAAATAACCTCTAGAGGGGGGCTCCCCAGAGTTCCGTCTCTTGGAGGTCCCTTCCACAAGCAGTGGTGTGAGCAAATCATTGTGAGTCTGCAGCTTTATTTATTAGTTCAGTCAGAAATATTTTGGGGGAAATTGTGGAAAGTTCGATAAAACACGGACATCAGAAAACCACGAGGCTTGATGGATTCGTGACGGTGAGAGTGTATCGACAATATTTTGTTAGATGCTGATGATTCTGGTGATGTCAAGAACATGTAAATGCAGTTAATTTACATACATTTATTTATTTTCAATTGTCAAACTAAAAGGTTTTTTTAATCAACTTATTTATGAATTTGCGATTTCTTGCCTCAGCTGTCAGAACTAAATATTACAATATTTCAGAGGGAAAACTATTTTTTAAGCTATTGTCAAAGCCATTTAGGCCTATTATATTAATTTAAAGCTTTCGTGACTGCAGGGATTCATAGTCTTGGTTCTTTCGGTAAAGTCACGTAGAAGGGAAACAATAAAATTAAAAAAATATAAAACAAAAAAATTCTCACGACGTTTCGACTGCAACACAAGCAACCATCATCAGGTGTGAAAAACACAGCAAGAAAATGTGCTTTGTGATGATGGTTGCTTGTGTTGCAGTCGAAACGTCGTGAGAATTGTATTGTTTTATATTTGTATTATTTTATTGTTTCCCTTTTATGTGACTTTACCGAAATAACCATTTAGGCCTATTATATTAATTTTACATTATAAAGCTATCCAGTAGTGCATAACGTTACAACGTTGCCTAGAATGTATATGTTCTGATTTTAGCTGAAGGTAAACGCAGGTAACATTGTTTGAACTTTGCGTTTTCTATTTTACTGGGCATATTACAATGCTAAAACTTTCACAGGTGAATGACACGGACTTCAGTAATTCTTCATCTTTCAAAAGAATGGTCCAAAATGATTCATTCCAATTTTAATAGTCTCAGCAAGTGTTATCTTAAAAGTCATTGTGTCAAAGTTAATTCCCACTGTCACTTCTATAAAGAGCAAGCTTTTTAATAACCTGAACTCCTAGTCCATTACATTGTGAGGTCCCATAAATAATTATGAAAAGGGAATCTCACGAAACTTTTCATTTGTAGACATGCGGGTTGTTTACAGGCCACTACGTTGGTATATGTCCAAATTGATCTTGGTCTGATGAGACGTGAGGTATATATTGTAAGAGGCTGAGATTAAATGCTATAAGCAGACATTACTGAGAAGTATAATCATGAAGGAGGGTGGCATATGTGGGACATGCTAAAGAGGTCTCTGCTGGAGAGAAGGATGATGATGTACGGGGGGAAATGTAAGGGAAGAGGAGGAAACGGATCAGTCGGTGCGCCGACGTCAGCAGTTGGATGGAACTCTCCACGAGCGAGAGGCCGAAGGTCGCAAAACGTGGGAGGCGTCCATCGTGAGCGTCGATCCTCAGCGGCGAGGACGACACTAGACGGATAGTGCGTGTTGCAAAGCGATGTCGGGTCGTGTACTCATGAAAAAGAACGTTCAGAAAAGCCATTCGATGTGTTGTTAGTGTTTAATCAACACAAATCATGCTTAATTACGTCGCAATTGACATCTAAGTAACTTGAATGCGTATCAACACAATTTGCCATTATTTAATCTGACACATAATGAAAGGAAGTATTGATCATTGTTGTTTACATTGTTCTTGGTTAATATGAGGTCCATTTTTGTTGGCCCCAAATCACGTACATTTGTCTTTAACGTAATGATCTGAAAAAAATCACCATTATGACAAATTGCATTCCACTTACAGGTTATTACAATGATTGAGTCTTGTCACTTGCAATCAATACAAATAAAGTAAACGCAGCCTTGCCCTTATTTAACTTCATGGTATAACACTATCCCTTCACTTGAATCAAGTGAACATGTTTATTGCAAAATATATGAATACATTCCTAAATTAGTGAAGATACAAATGAACAGGTACCAACTTCCCGGGTTCAATGTTTGTATGAAAGTGCGTTAACGTTGTTCGAATTTAAATATTAGATCATGTTTAAATGCATTTGCTTGAAGTTTGGCTGCAGGGAAAATTTGCACAAGATGTTGAGTGTTTTCCCACCCCCTTGCTGTGGCAGGCTCAATTATGTTACCAAGGTGTATGCATTTTTAAATATACATTGAAAACTCATTTCTTTAGAACTGCTTCTTGTGTTTAGTGTGTTGTCCTTTCCCCGCACCTCCGCTTAGGATGGTTGGCTACATGCAGTGTGAAAGCAGTTCAACATCCATACACAATTTCTCCACCATGGAGGCATCTGGAGAGGTCGAGAATTTCTAGAGAAGGTGCCTTAGATGTCCTCGAAAGAAATTGTTCATTACCGAGGCCTCAATGTGGCAGATGTCGTCATTGTTGCAATGTCCTTAGGTGGACACCTCAGGGCAATTTAGAAAAAAAACATATTTTACTCAACAGGTTACCAACCGGTTTATGTCAAACGGATACCCATCACGTCCCCTGAAAGGGTCCTTCCCGATAGACATTGGGCCGTTCACCAGCGTTGGTCCATGCAAGTCTGACTCTGCTCATGAGACTTTGAACGTCTAAATTTGTCCAGAGTTTTGCTTTGTAATGAACCAATGCCGCTCACAAGATGCTTTCCTAAAAGTCCCAGAAGGCCATGTGGCCGATTGGTTGTGTTAAAAAAACTTTGTTTTATGAGGAGGGACTAATATAGCAAAGAGGTGTTATTTATCATGTCTTGTGTTAGGTGGACTCAAGTTCGGCGTCAGTTTGCTTCCAATTGTATACGCAGCAGGATCCTGGCCTGAGGAATGTACTCACTGCATTTTAATTAATTCCCTCTCATTATAAACAAGGCGAACCACACACAACGATGCAATGGACTTCACTGACGGTATTTACAAGTGCTATACATGACCGAATCCTGTCGGGTTGGGTAAAAATGATTCTCGAACGAAGGCACTATCCGCACAAAACCTCCCTGAATGTGATGAGTTAGTTTAGAAGCCGTTGTGCAAAAAACGAAGTTTGGAAATATTGCACAAACCTGTGGTGAAACGCCCGTGGTATGTACGCTGCCAGCCAGAGATGCTGCGGAACTCATTGGGGTCTGCAGTTTTTTTTACGTCAACGAACCTGATGGCTCGGTCTCAAGAAATGGTCTACGCCTTAATGAGGCCTGTCGGCTAAAAAAAAACCACACACATTGACACTGCCGTGTTTTCCCTTCCGGCGAGAATAGCTCGCGGTTTTATCGTTCGCTATATTATCGCACACGTTGCCAGCGAAGCGCATTCCTGTTGCAACCAACGTACAAGTCCACCACACGAGGCTGATTATGGCTAGACCGTCGTAGCAAATGGCGTTAGGGGCCGTCCATAAATGACGTCACGCGATTTTTTACGATTTTTGTCCCCCCCCCCCCCTTCGTCACACGGCGTCACAAAGAGTCAGACCTCCCCTCAAATATGACGTCACAAAGCTCTGCCCCCATCCCCCCAAAAAAAACATGCTTCAAATCGCTTTAAACTATTGTCATTGTAGTGTGTTTTTAATGTGGCACTGCACTCTGTTGTTGTAGGTGAAACATGTATTAAGAAGTCTATTTAATTAAGTAGAACGTCTTCTTGGTTCTTTCGGTAAAGTCACGTAGAAGGGAAATAATAAAATAATAAAAATGAAACATAATAAAAGAATTCTCACGACGTTTCGGCCACAACGCAAGCAGCCGTCCTCAGGTGAAGAACAGGTCTGTCGGGAAGACAGCGTCTGAATGGGCACCGCCATGCTTGGCAGCGTATATTTAAGCTGGGTTGGAGGGGGGAAGGGGCGCCTTGACAAAGGAATTTTCATATCAAAAGGAATTTAGCATATTTATGGAAAATGCAGATATGGGATTAGTCACTACTTGTGGAATGCGTAGGAGGTGGGGGGAGTTTCAAAGTCATATTATGCCCGTGCATTATGCAGTATGCAGGATTAGCAGCATCAAAGGGAGGGAGTAGGGTTAGCAGTAATAGAGGGAAGGAATTTTAATAGTAAGGAGCTGCAGCAGCTAAACCACCTCGTAAAAAACTAAAATATAAACTACATCAGTATCATCAATATACTAATTATACTCTCCAATAAGCTGAGCTACTAACAGTAAGTCATACATTACAATTATATGTCGCAAAAAATATAATATGCCTCCAGCTAAACTTTTTTCTCTTACATCACACAGGTCTACCCCGTACTATATACTGCCATAGACAAACCCAACATTAAATTATATACTGTATTACTATACACCACCCTATACCTTAGACAGTTTAGCTGGGTCGGGATCGAACCCTCGAGCTTGTGTATACTAGGCAAGGGAGTTATATGCTTCCAGCTAAACTTTTTTCTCTTACATCACATGGGTCTACCCCGTACTATATACTGCCATAGACAAACCCAACATTAAATTATATACTGCATTACTATACACCACCCTATACCTTAGACTATACATTGTAATATTACACTATGTATTATTCTACCCACCCTACTGTATACCACATTGCTGTATATTCACTATACAATTACGATACTATATATTACCTTATACATTATATTAAACATTACACTTTTATACTATTTATTATTATACAATCTGCTATACACTATACCATTGACCGTCGCGTGAAAGGTTCTAAGAGGAAGCAACGGAATATGTCAATGGGAGAGTGATGGTAGGAGACTTGCAGCGGAGCAAAGAATCCATTCCCTGCGGAAAATAAAAGATATATAGTCAATGCCAGTGAGTGGACTGTGGTCTGAAAGTCACAGTAAACGTGAACACAATCAGTTAAGATCCTAAATGGTTTATTACGTCCTTCCAATGATTGCTGAGCCAGAATCCATCTTCTCGGTTGAAATTGTCTCTGTGTTTGTGTATGTGGATCGCCTCATGAACGAATCTCTCATGGTAGCCAGATGGCTTGCAGAGAACCTCTGTCTTGGAGAAGTCAATGTCATGAGCCCAATGAATTGTAACAGTGATCTGCCACGGCTGAGGTGTTTGTCCTACCGTGTTTCAGGTCTGCTTTATGTTCACGGATACGGTCCGAGACATGTCGTTTGGTTTCTCTAATGTAACTGCTACCACAGAGGCAGCTTAGTTTGTAGACGCCAGGGTACGGTATGTCTGGAACCAGATCTTTTACAGACGGGACCAGATCACGGATTTTATGTACTGTGTTGAATCGGACCTGGATCTTGTGTTTAATCAGGATTTTGGAGATGCTGCATAATGCACGGGCATAATATGACTTTGAAACCCCCCCCCACCTCCTACGCATTCCACAAGTAGTGACTAATCCCATATCTGCATTTGCCATAAATATGCTAAATTCCTCTTGATATGCAAATTCCTTTGTCAAGGTGCCCCTTCCCCCCTCCAACCCAGCTTAAATATACGCTGCCAAGCCTGGTGGTGCCCATTCAGATGCTGTCTTCCCGACAGACCTGCTCTTCACCTGAGGACGGCTGCTTGCGTTGTGGCCGAAACGTCGTGAGAATTATTTTATTATGTTTTATTATTATTATTTTATTATCTCCCTTCTACGTGACTTTACCGAAAGAACCAAGAAGATGAATCCCTGCAGTCACGAAAGCTTTAAATCGAAATTTAAGTATAACGTGTTGTCTATATTTATTTAAAGTTGCTATTTTGATGTGACGTCACATTTCTCAACTCCCCCCCCCCCCTCGTCACACATTGTCACAAATGTCTGACCCCCCCCCCCCCTAAGTGCGTGACGTCATTTATGGACGGCCCCTTAAGGATTACCTGATATGGTGGTTACAGCGCATGGTGCGGGTGTTCGAGTCCTGAGCCATTCTTGGCACCTTCATTTTTCCCGACTGCTCTTTTTTTGACATGCAACACTGGTTACTGAATCACTTCGGACTGAATTATATTCCTGTGTATGGCATTACGCTCAGAGGCTAAATGCCAATGTCGAGGTCTGCTAGCCACGATGAGATGGCTTCAGGAAAGTGTCCATGTAGTCTTGCTGTTCCTTCACTGAAGGAGTTCAAATGACAGCGTTTGAACTGGATGACCATTTATTATTATTCGTGAAAGGGTATTTATCACCTGCTGATGTGTAAGCCGCTCATAAATTAAAATACATACGCGTGTAATATTATAATCATCCTTTTAGGTCTAATTTTGCTTTTATTTAAGAATATTTAAAGGATTAGGTCTGGGTTGTTTTAAGGAACGATAGGTTAATATCACAGCCTGCGTTAGTTTGTACTGTTTTTTTTATATTGAGCCTCGTGGCACCATACATAACTTTGGTGTTGGAGTCACCAACTTCTGCTCACCACACTGACATGACGGCATCCGAGTCTTCTTCGAAGCGTAAACATAAATTTACATCTGTGCCTTACGTTATGTTGAATCCCACCGAAGGATACGAGAAACACATGGTCATGCAAAGGTAATGTAGGAGGTAGAGTAAATTTTTTCACCAAAACTACTTTATTGAGATGGCAGAAGTGAAGACTTCCACTGCAGTGCAGTGTTCCCATTAAAGTGACCCTATTATGGGTCGGGCCACTTGCTCTGAGCCACACAAAAAATTGTGATCTGTCATTGGAAGGAGAATATCTCACAATGACAAAAAAGGGGAGAGCTACATGTAAATAAATTGCCTTGAGTGGTATTTTAATACGCGACTGACCAAAAAAAATCCAGCACTTCGAATGTCTTACTAATTTCCTAGGACAGCTCCTCGTAAAAAGGGTAATCCTGGAAAAAAAACCAGGACAGGTGGCACCTCTAATTATGGAAGCCTTGGAAAGGAACACTTTCTAAATCATGGACTTAATGAACTGCACTGACTTTTTTAACAACAACAGCAACTAAGGTGGAGAAATCCATTGACCTTCGCATTCCAGCGCTGGAGGAGGCGATGAATCAGCTGGAAGCCAAGGCCAAGGGCCCCGCACATCAAGTTATTCTGCCTACAGGAGGGCACAGAGGGCATCTTGCCAACGGCTGCACTAGACTACATGAGGCAACATCTATTACCTATGCTGTTCCCTACGGACAAGAGGCAGCCAAGGAAAATGAATCGGCGATAACTTGGGATTATAGAGTGGGTCGACCTCCAGATAACAGCATGGATCCCAGCTGTCCGTGGGGTCCTAGACCCATCCTGGCCACTTTGATATCAAAGTCCGGCACTTTGTAAGCACTCGCCATGGCCAGGAACTTCAAGAGGCATTGGTCTCATCCGAGAAGGCACAGACTATATTTGACTCTTGACGAAATTCCAATGGATGCTTAAGCCTCTTGGCACCAGGCGTTGGGTTCCCAAGCGGGTCCAGACGCTTAAGCCTTTTGGCACCAGGCGTTGGGTTCTCAGGCGCTTAATCCCCTTGGCGCCGCCAAAGGGGGGGGCTGTGTGTGCTCTGTGGGAGATCTGGGGGCGCACACGGCCCCACCCCTCGTTGGGGACTAGTTATAAAAGTGGAGCTCCCTGGACGATCAGGGCCAGTCGTAGCTCAAGACCCAAGACCCAAGACCAGCCATCTGAAGACCCTGTGATGATGTGAGAGCCAGTGGTGGGACTCTGGAACTCCCGACTCGACGACCTTGTGAGGGCGAGTTCCAGAGCGTAGCCAGAGTAGAGTATCTAGGCTGTGTACCTAGGCTGTGTACCTAGGCTGTAACATAGTATCAGGACTGTTGGAGTGTTGTATTGTAATAAAGGAGTTACCTCTACAAGTGTCTCCGGAACCCGTTACATTTGGCGTCAGAAGTGGATATGGAGACAAGAAGTAAGCCACGTACCTTCAGTCCTGACGGCGATGTCGAGAAACAAGCAGCGATGGGGCGGCCAACGCCGGCCGACAGCGACGCTGCACCGCCGGCTGAACAACTGTCTGCTCCGCCGACCGTCCCCTCTCCAGCGTCGGGAGCAGCGATGGAGGAGGCGCTGCTTCGCCTCACTGAGCTGCTCCACGCCACCGTCTCCATCCTGGACGACATGCGTCGCTCACAGGCGGAGGCAGGAGGGAGAGAGGCGGCGCAGCGGCCGCGCCATTCCGCCGGCTCCAACAGAAAGATGGCAGCCGTTCCCGCCGCAAATACATCCGGGTGTCGTCACTTCTGCCGGGGGAGCAATGACCGCTGGGAGCGACGTCACTTCCGGGCCCAGCGTGGGCCAACCCGACGACGCCGTGTCATCAGCGCTGCGTCCCTCACCGCCGGGTGACAGCTGTTTGCAACCTAGCAACGCCGCATCATCAGCGCTGCGGCCTTCACTGCCGGACGACAGCTGGCTTCAACCTAGCATACCGCGTCATCAGCGCTGCGACCGGACAGTGAGGGCGCCATTCTTACTGTAACCAGCGCCGGGGCCGGCACATCAACTGACACGCTGGTCGCCGCCTTTGCTGCTCTGGCCAAAGGTTGGAGGTTGGGAGACCAGGCCCCTGACATTTCGTACATTTATGCGCTCCGGATTAATTATTTTTTTGTTGACATTCTCTTCGTTGTCGTCGGGGAGTCGTGACTGTTGTTGGGTAAACTGTGTGGAGCTTCGCTCGTGAGTGTTGTCAATGTGTGTGCGAAACTTTGCTTGTGATTGTTAACAATGTATGGTTTGTATTGAGCTTTGTTCGTGATTGTTAATGTATAGCTTGTGTTGTCATTGTTAACGATGCATAGACTGTATGGGGCATTTATCTTGAGATGATGAAATGCTGCCAAGGATTTGGAATTGTCAGGCTGGCTCTCAAATATCTTGGGGTGCAGATCCTGACCAGGATGGGCCAGCGGGTGTTGCGTGTCTAACACGAGAGTTGTGGTCCCGTCATGCTATGGCTGACGGCTTGACCTGACAGCCCGGAGATAGAGACACTCCGTGGCATGTCTAGCCTAGTGAGCTGTGTGCTCACATGGCTCAGAGAGTGTGGTCCCGTCATGCTATGGCTGACGGCTTGACCTGACAGCCCGGAGATAGAGACACTCCGTGGCATGTCTAGCCTAGTGGGCTGTGTGCTCACATGGCTCGGAGAGTGTGGTCCCATCATGCTATGGCTGACGGCTTGACCTGACAGCCCGGAGATTGAAACACTCCGTGGCATGTCTAGCCTAGTGGGCTGTGCGCTCACATGGCTCAGAGAGTGTGGTCCCGTCATGGAATCGCTGACGGCTTGACCTGACGTCCCGGAGGTTGAGACCCTCCTTGGTGCGTCTGGAGCAATAGGCTCGCCCTGACGGCCCGGAGATTGAAACACTCTGAGGCGCGTTGAAACAGTGGGCTGGAGATTCGTGGTGTTCAGGTGTAGTTGTCCCATTACGTTGGGACTGTATCCCTCAGTTGTTAGGGTGCATGTTGTGCAGGGAGTGAACGATGGGTCGTCTCAGCTTGGTCGGTACAGCTATATGCTGCGATGCGAGTCTTGGAGAGAGATTGGGTCTCAGCTCGGTCGGTACAGCTATATGCTGCGATGCGAGTCTTGGAGAGAGACTGGGTCGTCTCAGCTCGGTCGGTACAGCTATATGCTGCGATGCGAGTCTTGGAGAGAGACTGGGTTGAAGCCCCCCGATATGGCCGATGTGCACGGTTTTAGGATGGAGACGCCACGTTGGAAAGGCGGGGGGTGCTAACGGTTGATATGTAATGTCGGTAGTGGTCCTCATTGAGGGCTGCTGGGATGCAAGCACGGGATGCCTTTTGGAGATGCGGTTCGCGCGTGCGGCCACCATTTCTGGGCAGGAGCAGGCAGATTTATTTTGTTTGTGTCATGTAAATTTTATATATATATTTTAAAATGTAGATACTGGAGCAGCCCTGAAGTGCGACTTCTTTGCCCAGTACATGGGTCGGCCCTGAAGTACGACTTCTCGACCTGGGACATAGACAGACGTCCGGATAAGTGTGTGTAGAGGGGTGATAGACATGTTGGTCTTCGCCTTCTCACCACCTGAAGGATGGGAGGGTGGCAGGGTGGTGTGGATCCCTGCCATCCATGCGGTGATTGTGTGATTTCGGTTCGATTACCGGTGTTGGTTGTGCATCCAACGCGTCGGAATCTGTATATTTGTTGTTAATTCCCCGTTTTCTATGCGGATCCCGAGGAGGGCTAGGTGTGCCGCGGGTCGTTTGTTCACGTGTCATTGCTTCACCTTTTTGTTGATTGATGCTTGTATATAGTGTAAAGTTGTACAGGTTGGTTATGGTATTTATGGTTGCTTTCTTGTTCTCTTTTCTTTTCCTGTTGAGGCTCGCGTATTTTTTTTTCTCTCGCTCCCTTTTGTTAATTTAAACTTTCTAATTATTGACAGCCGGGACGGCCAGAGGCTACATAGAGGAGGGTAATGTAGTGACATAAGAAGGGAGGGGCTGCTGGGGGCTCTGGGACCCTGGGTGGGCCAGACGCTTAAGCCTCTTGGCACCAGGCGTTGGGTTCCCAAGCGGGTCCAGACGCTTAAGCCTTTTGGCACCAGGCGTTGGGTTCTCAGGCGCTTAATCCCCTTGGCGCCGCCAAAGGGGGGGGCTGTGTATGCTCTGTGAGAGATCTGGGGGTGCACATGGCCCCACCCCTCGTTGGGGACTAGTTATACAAGTGGAGCTCCCTGGACGATCAGGGCCAGTCGTAGCTCAAGACCCAAGACCCAAGACCAGCCATCTGAGGACCCTGTGACGATGTGAGAGCCAGTGGTGGGACTCTGGAACTCCCGACTCGACGACCTTGTGAGGGCGAGTTCCAGAGCGTAGCCAGAGTAGAGTATCTAGGCTGTGTACCTAGGCTGTGTACCTAGGCTGTAACAGAGTATCAGGACTGTTGGAGTGTTGTATTGTAATAAAGGAGTTACCTCTACAAGTGTCTCCGGAACCCGTTACATCTGCACACGTGTGGCCTTACTGCCACTACGTAAGACCTTGGTACGATAACCAGGAAAACGCTGTAAACCGCTCTACCCAGCCAAGCTGTGGATCCTCGTTCAAGCGCAGCGCTTTGAGTTTACTTCTCCAGCTGTGACAATGGTCTCACCGGACACCCAATGCACCTTCTCTAGAAAATCTCGAACGCTCCAGATGCCTGCTCGGTGTAGAAATTGTGTATGTATGTATGTTGAATTTATTTTACACTGTACGTTGCCAACCGTGCTTATCAGAGGTGCGGGAGAAGGACAACAAATTAAACACAAAAAACAGTTCTGAAGAAATTAGTTTTCAATTTAGATTAAAAAATGCAAAGCTCCAGTGGCTTCCTGATATCAGAGCATTCCAGAGGGCTGCGAAAGCGCATCTAAAAGTGCGCGATGCAGTGACCATCTTTGTTCGATGGCTAGGATGACAGAAGTTTGCGTGATGGTTTATGCTCCTTGACGAGATCAGCAAGGTATTGTGGTTCATGTGTGGCAATAATTGTGCTTAGATCCTGTGGTACGGTTTGGATCCTCTAAGAGAATAACTCTTCCTCCTCTCCTCGTTTCTTTACTTCCATGGTGGGATGTGATAATGTTTAATGTGATGAATACCGAGCCCTATCAAATCTCATTTTAACAAGTTTGTATTTTTATGAAGTGTTTAGCATTTGTAAATATTAACATGTGGCTGTGGGCTAAGCTCCAGGATTGATCATTTGTTATAGTTAGCCTCGAGGACTTAGAATTGATATCGATACCCTCTTTAGTTAAAAGGGAAATATTATTGAACTTGTGTTTTAATAGCGTATTTTACGGACTTGTTTCAGCAGCCTATTTCTCACTCCCACCTGAAGACGGTTGCTTGTGTGGCGATCGAAACGTCGTGATCTATTATTTTTCTACCTACATTACTTTACCGAAAGAACCAAAGAGTACGTATTTTACGTGTTTTTTGTCACTGTTGGTCACGTGTTGTGGATAATCAATGTTTAGTTCAATGTTAATTGAATATAGAGGTTAAATATTAATGTATTCACTCTAATGAGGTGATTTGTTTAGATGTCGGTATTTATGCTATTAAGCATCTGTGTGTATGGGTGTGATATAACCTAATCTAAACTATAAACTATTTTTATTCTACCAGTTGAGGCCCACTGAGCTATTTAGCTCTTTTTCAGAAGCGATCACGCCACAAATGATAGCTCAACGAAGTGGCTATTCACGTGGAAATTCATAGCAGCCAAACACTCTAATTACATGTTTCTAAATGTGGAGGGGAATCCCAGAGCACCCAGAAAAAAAATCCATGCGACCACTGGGGAAACACGCAAACTCCAAATACACAGGCGTCAGGGATCGAACCCACGCCTCTTGTATAACCAGGCGAGGGAGTTAACATCTCGCAACCCACATGCTATACCCACGTCCAATATAAATTACCACTCCTAGTTTGATGGGGGGGGGGGGTTTGTACGACTGCATGGGGGTTTACTGTCAACACTTGGCTTTAAAGTATTCAGTGTTCATTCGGTGCCCTCGATTTGGGCAGTGTTTTTTTGTTTTTCATTCGTGATACACAGCACCTAGTGGGCTGTACTTCTGTAGATAACAGTTTTTTCCACTTTATATATGTTTTTTCCTTAAATCCATAGGTTAAATAAAACGTTGAATAGTTGAGACCTGCAGAGATACATAGGCACCACTTGTTTAAAAAGATGCGTAGACTATTGGAATTGTAGAGTTAATTCATTGATGGGTTCCAGTTCATCCGACAGTACTGCAGATGAGATTGTTTTTGTGAATGTTTCGCTACTTTTAGGGGTTTTTCTTTCCTTTTTTCTCTCGTTTTATTTATTTATTGCCCCCCCTCCGCGCCCCCACAATATGACTCAATCCTGCATGGGGAATGACAAAGAAGCTGTTTGTCTTGCTCTTTTGAAAATGTTTACTTTTTGATTCAATGCAATTAATACACATGCTGCGCTTGTAAAATGTCTTGCTCTGACACGATTTCAATCCTGCATGGGAAATGACACAGAAGCTGTTTGCTTTGCTCTTTTGAAAATGTTTCATTCTTGATTCAATGCAATTAATACACATGCTGCACTTGTAAAATGTCTTGCTTTGACACGATATCTAGGACATGGTAGGTTTTTTTTATTTATTTGACAAGCATTCATTCCATAACAAATAAGCTCATCGTGTAAATTACAGCGCTGCAGAAAACTGCTCGTCCTAACCAACAATCAGCGGCTAAATGGTTTAAAATAAATTCACACGTGTATGGATACAAGATCCAAAGTGCACGAGCTGCAGGCAGCCCTAAATCCTACGACAATATTGTCTACAGGAATGGAATCACGCAGTCGCATTTTAATCCTTGCCTTGAGCTTGTGGGAGGGAGGAGTGGTTTGGTGGATGATCCTGGTGACCTGAAATTCCCGGCCACGGCTCACATCAGTAGGGAGTGGTCGTAACTCATACTGGGTCCCTGCTTTCACCAACCAGGACTTACCAGCATGGTGAAGTATGGTCAAACGAGCCCTGTGAGCACTCGGACTCGGAAAAAATCCAGCAACGGATTGGCAAGATGATTTACCGTCATTATTTAAATGTAATTGCGCTCAAGTTTTACACTCATATGGTTTAGTTAATATTGTTTTTATTATCAACGTGAGAAACGATACATACCAACTTCCACATGTAAAGAAAATACATTTGTATATGGACCAAGAAACAAGGCAAACTTTAAACCAGTGGCCAATTTCCAATAACATTGTACGTTATTATAATGACTTGCTGGGGTGGGTAGAGGGGGTAAAGTATTTTTTCCCCACAGAAGTAGAACGAAACGGGTTGAACATGCTCTATCCAAATTTTCACATAAATATGCCAAGAGCGATTGGTGTCTACTTGCATTGTCAGGTACATTTTACTCGATGTATACTTACATCTGCACGGAGTTAATTTTGCACGATGGCTGGAGTTTGCCGATTGCCCCCTAACCCATGGTTCACTCCAATCTACCCTTTAAGGCCGTAGTCACGTAATTAAGGAGATCAAATGAGTAATTAACAGAACAAAGTATTCCTTTATCAGAGCTGGAAATCTTATTACATTAAGATAAGTAGGATAATCATGGTAGAGTGGCAGTAAAATGCTCGTACTGCATTGACAATCCACTTTAAAATCCAATTAGTGCTGCTTATTCGTCATATGACACATTAAAAAAGAGTAAGTATACTATACTAATGTTCAGGCCCATTGTCATCTACTGTTTAACAAAGACTTTCACATCACACTGCGTTGATTGTGGGAGTTGTTTGTCCGTACTCTGCCTAGCTAGACAGGGGAATGGCTCAAATATCACCGTTGTTAGTTGTAGACGAGGATGCAGATTAAGTGCATAGCTCAGTGTGATGACCGCTGCACCACCACCACTCCCCTTGTAATAAAACACATGTAGGTTTTCTTGTGTTCCTTTTCTCTATCTTGTTCTGATGGAATTTTAATGGGGTATGTGAAGAGACGTTTTGTCGAGATAGCTTCCACAAATGACAATTTTTGCCAGCCTTGTCTTATGAACATGCAGCGAGATATTCACAGCACAAGCAATGCAGTAAATCACATTAAAACCCGTATAGAGTCTCAGATAACTTTTTTGCATGCATTGATAGATTGCATTTTTTCCTTCCCATGTTTATGTTGCAGGAATGTGTGTGTGTTAGGCTTCATGGAGTTTTGGCCATCGTAAGGGTATAAACAATTATCATGAACACGAGGACTGTAAGCAGCTTGAGAGTGCTGAGGCTGAAAATCACCCGCCTGGAATGAATGTTCCAGTACACAGGTTAGCCAGGCGAGGAAGGGTGAGTCACAGCCTTTCTGGCTCTATGCGGAATACACCGCGAGAAATTAATTGAGAGCCTTTGTTGTGGTGCTGCCTGTTGCTAGGGCCCAGTGAAGGTGCCAACATTAGCAACGGTGCACAATATTGTATTGTGTTGCTCTCCGAAGTGTTTTCCACGTGTACCACGTGTGGTTAGGCATTATGTCCGACGTTTCGATCCACGTGCTGGGAGCTTCTTCAGGAATCGAATGGGAGCAGGTCACTTTCTCCTCTTGATGTTATGAAGTTGCCCGTAGAGTTGCCTCCCTTCGCCGGGTTTGAACCGGAGAGTCCAGGAATTGGCAGCCGTGTTCGGGCGGCATGAATCGATGCGTGCTTCTGTCTGCTGGTATTACGTTGAACATTATGAACAGTTAACTGCACAGTGTTGGTAGACCTAGGCTGCCTGAGACTTATGTTCAGCTTTGGTTTGGTGGAAAAGGTGGCTAGGTTCGAGGCTGCTGCTGCTGCGAGTATTTAATGTAGGCGAGGAGTCGATATTATTCGGACGTCGTGCACAGCAATACGCGGAGCAAGCCAACGCCACATCAGAGAGCTGTAACAGCAACAACCGCAAAACAAAACCTGTGCAGTGGTAATGATGCTACGTTACCATACACACCTTTCGTCTTGTTCACAGTATAGGGCAACCGTGTTTGTGTAAATATATCTTACTGCATTCTCTTAACTTTTTTGTTCCCACCCCCAACAATATCGCAGCTTTACAATGATTTTCATCTCATGAGAGGAAGACGTTTCTATTTAGAACTCTGACAGTCAGGAAGCGTATATCGCCTCGGATTAGAATATGGCCCCGGAAGATGAAATCATAGAACTACTGTACTTCTTAAGCTATTTCGGGATACTTAACTGGACCGCGCTGAGCATGGCATACGTTTTTACAAGCCCCGAAATGAGTCTTGCTTGTGTAGAGCCGTTGTATCCGTTGTAGACGGCCGGATTTAGACTTGCCGCGGATGGCAAACAAACACAATGGGCGTGGCTACATCGGTACGCGAAGACGGTGTTTACTGCGACGTCCGCGTTGTTATCCTGGGGGGCTATTGCGGAGCTGGGATCCCCCACAGCCCCACCCCTCAAGGGGGGATGGCTATTTAAGGTGGCGAGCCGGACGGCTCGGGGTCTAGAGTTAAGCTGTAACCAGTGAAGAAATAAGACTAGCTAGACAGGCCCTGGAACTCCCTGGGATCGCTGCCCTTTTAAGGGCCGACCAGACAAACCAGCGGCGTGGCCCTAAGAGCCCAGAACCAACGCTCTTCTAAGAGCCGGACTGGGTATTCCGGGTGCCGTAACCTAGCTGTAAGCTAGCTGTGAGTCAGGCTGTTGTGTTCCGTAGCATAGACGGGTGAAGGGGCCGATACCCCTTCAAGTACTGTAAGTTGCCTGTTACTCGCTGGTGTTAATAAACAAGCGTGTGCCTCCAACTACGTTGTCAAGTCTCCGGGAACCTTACTACACTTGCAAGGCAATCAAACGAGCACCTTGATTCTCGTAGCCGGAATGTTAAACATTTTACGTACTAGTTCCTGCGAAGGGCTTCTCAGCACTTCGCCCATCATCCCCCACTGATGCCCCCCCTGCCACATGCGGATACTGCTGGCTCTATTGTATGTAGAGTGTGTAGCCATATATGCCGACAAAATGTTTTTGGGGGGGGGGTGAAAACTAATTTGGGGGGGGTCGACAATTATTTGAACCCTGTTTGATCAACTGTTTACCCTCACACCTGGGGGTTGGGGGGGGGTCCACTTTCTATAACTTTTTGATTCAGACCTTCTGAAAGGTTCTTATAATTGAGTTGATGGACAAACGGAATGCAGGGCTTTTATAATAGATGCATATTGAACTTCGTTTGCACCTTACGTCGCCAACCGTGCTGATCGGAGGTGCGGAACACAAACCGACTTAAGTGACAGATCAATTTTAGTATTCATGTGTAGCCATTGATGACCAAATTTGAGACAACTTAAGAATCTGGTTTAATAGGCACTTATTTGCTCCCACTTTTGAACAAATGATTTCAGCAGTGCTGACTCAGTGCTTTGAGTTGCTCGTCGCCTTCCGAGCCATCTGGCTGTATCCCTTGCTGTATATATTTAAGATGAACTGTCTCGGCCTCGTTGCGTTGCACCACTATCCGAGTAGTTAACCTCGCATTCAATAAACCTTCAGACTCCGAATGTAGTTAATTAATAGGACGAGGTAAAACTGATGGAAAAACACAGCGCAATATACGGCATCTGTTTCTACTTGGAATATCAATATAATGAACACTGCAGCATCATAACATTGTCTTAGGTAACATGAAATTCAACAATAGGTCCTGGATGGACCAGGCACCTACATTAGCACTGAATAGCTATACAAGAGAATAAGCTACTGTGTTGAATAAGGTAACTTCGTGTAATCACCATACTGCAGCCTAAATGTACAGCACTGCAAATAACACTGAACTGTGGATGAGATACTTCTTCCTCCTTGCTCTCAAGATCACATTAAAGTTACATGGGTACAAGTCTGGCTCGACTTATCCAACTACAAGTAACATTCACAATAATGCAAGTGGCAGGCTTCGTTGTTAACTAGGCCTCATATTTATCATAACAATTTAACAGCCTTATAAAGGCATTTACAGCATTATAACGGCAATCCTAACATTACAACCGCATTCCCAGTATTATAAAAACATAAACGAAATTACAGACAATGCTTCTTAAAGTTCCACAATGAACAGATGCACCTGTCTTCACTGAGATGCTATTTGTGCCTCCATTTTGTACTCTGTGTAATGGCGGACACCCTGACACATGGCTTAGAGAATCTTAACTTCCTGGTCACGTGACCAAACTCAACACCATATCCTGTATACGTACACCCCCATACCTGCTGTGAGGCAGAACATGAACACACTTCACATATTTTAATCTCCAGCATTTAAAAAGGTGGTCTAACATGTTACGGAAATTGTGTTTTCATGCAACCGATTTTATTCAAAAACATCCGCTCTTTAAAAACATTCCGATATTTCGTTAAATTGCATTGTTACGAAAAATCATTAAATCCATACTCTTTGGTTCATTCGGTAAAGTCACGTAGATAGAAAATTAATAGATCACGACGGTTCGATCGCAACACAAGCGAGCGTCTTCTGCTCTCACCTGAAGACGGTCGTTTGTGTTATGATCGAAACGTCATGATCTCTTAATTTTCTATGTACGTGACTTTACCGAAAGAACCAAAGAGGATGGATTACTGCAGTCACGAAAGCTTCAAATCAAGATTAAATCATTAAATCGTCCGTAAACCTGATGCGCTGTTATCTAGCTTTAATAACTGTGTGTATAGTTGTACAAGAGATCATACGATTGAAGAACGATTTATAATATGTAAAATTAGACACAATAGCAATTTATATAAGGGTTTATTCATGATCAGCAGCCATGCTCTATCCACTGCTGTATGAATGCCTCCCCGAATTGTTGCCATCCCTTACATTCCTACGATGCCACAATCTGTCTAGCTCCTGACCGTGATTTGATTTTGTCGCTCCATCTCCGGGGTCACTGGCCAATCGGGAAAGGTTCCCTCCTTGGACTGCAATGCCACCACCAGTCTCGGTCACCAGCCCATCATTCCTTCTCGCCACGTGTCCCTGCGTGAACTGACTTACATTTCTTAACACTCACAATGACGTCTCAAGCATCAGGGTTCAGCACTGAGACATCAGAACCAGCAGAACAAACACCAGGACTACAAGGACTACCAATTTGACCTCCAAAACTATTAGAAAGCCACTGGAGCTATATACTTTTAAATCCAGATTACAAACTCATTTAGTGAGAACTGATTTTTGTGTTTTGTTTGTTATCCTTCACCCGTACCTCAGATGAGCAAGGTTAGTTACATACAGTGCGAAAGGTCAACATACAAACTACCACTGGGACTCATCAAATCACTGGAACTACCACGTGGAGTACCAGGACTACTATTTGGTCTATTAGAATACTATGGTTGGCACAGGTCCTGGTAGGAGATATGAAATTGGGTCCTCTGTATTTCATCAATGGCCCCTCTCACCTCATGTGTCCACATGACGATGCATTTCAAACACCGTGCTTCAGGACACAGCACGTTCTGCTTCTTTCCTCGCACTGTTCGATTTTCGAATTCGCTCCCACCATCTCTTTTTTCAAGTTTATATAGCCTTGATTCAATTCAAGGAATGTATGTATGTTGCTAATCAGAGGTGCGGGGGTGGGGGGTGGAAGGACAAAAAACTAAACATGCAAAAGCAATTCTCAATAAATTAGTTTTCAATCTAGCTTTAAAAGTGCACAGCTCCAGTGGAAGGACGAGCATTCCAGACGGCCACAGTAGCGCATCTCAAAGGGCGCAATGCCGTGACCGTCTTTAAAGTTAAATGTGTTCACTTTGGTAGCGTTGTGTCTTGCTGGTCGCTTGATAATGTGTTTCTCGTGCTTGGCAACTGGGTAAAGAAAATGTGAATGCACACGTGTGCATTTCCATCGATGTAGATCGAGGCAACGTGGTTGTCACGTGAGCAGTCCACATGAACACGTGGTCAAGTCCATGGTATCGGAATTACAGCATTGGACTGCGAACCGACGATGACGGCATTGAATAAGCACAAATGAGGCTTTGTCTTTTTTTTTACAAATCTCGCACAGCAGGTTCATGCATTGCATAACAGAACCCATCTCATTGCCTTTTCTAATATTTCCCAAAATTGCTGTTGTTTCAATGAAATTACCCATATAAACAGCATTTACGATGCAAGACATCTTCACAGTGGCGGCTCCTGCAAAATCTCTCAGGGGGGGCAAATGTCTGGATGATTTATAAGGATAAGGTCCACCCATGCAAAAGATAAATTAACAGCTTAAGCATGTAAAGGCAACTTCACTTCTTTAATATTAATAAAAAATAAAGTGACTCTTACAATACATCTTGTTTGTTTCTATACTCCCTATTAATACAATCCACTCAAGTTTATTTTATTAAAGATTCCACTAGGTGGCGACAAATAATATTGTTGGATGCAACGTGCTTACGTATGATGACGTAAGCACGTTAGTGCGAGCCCTCCTGGAAGCCATAGAGAATGCATTACAGCGCCCCCCGTTCGAAAAAAAACATCTTTGAATGTAAGTCTATGGGACCACTCTGGGCGATTCTCAGCCGGAGTGAAATCGCCCAAAAAAAGGCGGTACTCCACAGAACGGGACATGACGCTGATTGGACTATATCCAGAGGCACAGTGACGGCTAGCGCGACTCTGTGGTTGAATGACATTGGTGGTGCGTCGCCCAATCGCCCTAATGAAGAAACCGCCCCTGCATCTTAGTCAGATTCAAGTAACTATCGTGCCACTATCCACGTCATTCCACAACACAAAATGCATTATTACTCTCATCAACTATCGTTATCATCGTCAGTTTTGTTATACTGTTATTGCCAAGGTCATTGGCATCATTCTTGTTATCACGAGGAGATTCCCTGCAGCTTACAGACAACAATATACTGGGACTTGGATTCATTTATTTCTTTTTTTCATTTGGCGCCGTTCCATTCATTTCTAGGTCCCACAAGGTCACATCAGTGGCTTAACTGCTTGCCTGTGGGCGTATGTCCCCAGAGCCCTTCATATCAACAACGTATGAATTGTAATCCTGTAAGAAAAAAAGAAGTAAGCCGCTGAATGAAAAATGTGTACTCAAATGGATCCAACGTAATGAGCGTGGACAAAGTTTGCACATTTATATGCAATACCATTACCAGCAACCTTTAGACTTTTTATAGCACTGTTTCTTTTCAGCACATACACCTGCTTACACTCGGACAACACTGTTATAAAGTTAGCTTATGCTCATGCTATGCATGTGTAGTGGTGATACGCGCTGGTAGTAAGGATCGTGGGGTAGCGCGTGGTGATTGGCTGTGTGTTGGTGACGCGTGCTGACGGTGAGGGATCGTAGGTCAGCGCGGGGTCATGGGTTATGTGATGGTGATTGGCTGTGTGTTGGTGACGCGCGCTGACAGTGATGGATCGTGTGGCAGCGCGTGGGGATTGGTTATGTGCGCTGGCACAAGAAGGGATCGTGTGGCAGCGCGTGATGATTGGTCGGCTAGGGTGGGTGCTCGCATCGCGGTCCGCATAGGCTCCGTCTCCTTGGAGCGGAGGGCTATATAAGGCGGTGCGCGCGGGCGCTCGGGGAGAAGTTGGTGA
Source organism: Lampetra fluviatilis (assembly GCF_964198595.1). Lineage (NCBI taxonomy): Eukaryota > Metazoa > Chordata > Hyperoartia > Petromyzontiformes > Petromyzontidae > Lampetra > Lampetra fluviatilis. The sequence continues at coordinate 1,498,501 of NC_136288.1, forward strand.
CCAGTGAAGACGGAAGACGGAGGAGGAAGAGATAGGGCCCTGAGACACCTAGTCCCGCTGTCCTTGTAGGGACCGGGGCCCTGTGTGGCTCAGAGGCGGGACCTTGGGACCCGGGGGCCGGACGTCCGTGTGAGGACCGGGCCACGGGACCCAGTGGTCGTGATCCGTACCCAAGCTGGGGTGGGTCTAGAGGTTCCCCCGGATGCTACGGGGCTGGAATGCCCGTGTGTGTGTGTAGCCGGGTGGAACATGTAGCGTGAGCAGTAGTTACCACCCGTGTCAGGTGGAACGTGTAGCGTGAGCAGTAGTTACCACCCGTGTCAGGTGGAACGTGTAGCGTGAGCTGTAGTGACAACACGTGTTATTGTGACTACGCAAGTGTGAATAAAGTGTGCTACCCGTCAAGTGGTTTCCCGCCGTAGTTTACTATACTTCACATGTAAGCAATAGGTAAAGCATATGTTAAGCCATAGACGATATTGCACTGCATGCTGTATCATCACCAACCTTGGTCTATCCACTGCTGGACAAATGACTTCACCATCGAACATGGTCTTGAGATGCAATAATCCATCTAGCTTCCTGCACACAAGATGCTCTCATCGCTCCATCTCCTCATTGGTCGCAAACTTACTGTATATCGGTATACTAAAATATCATCATCAGCAATGTATACACAACCATATGAATGTATGTATAAGTATAGAGTATATAGGTGTAACAATACAATTGATCAATTCATTGAATCGCAATTAATCGATCTGCTTTTGCTTCGGCTGAACCATTCACAATGCCAATTCGTTACTCGTACAACACACCGGTGTGTTGGAGAGCCAAAAGTAACGAATTGGCACGTTCTGTTTACGTGACAAACCTTACTAATTGGCCGTGTCGGGTAGTGCTCGGTTCAACGACACATTTATATATTTACGCGATCTAACCCAAAAAACCTGTATTATAGTATATACATATCTTGCTCTTCCACCACACAATGTCTACCGCATTGTAAAGTTTACTAAACATTTCCCAATACGACTGAATTCGTCCTTTAACTCGGTGACTTGCAACATCATCATCTCCATAGCAAGCGAAGGGATTCTCCCTTAAGTGAGAGATTTTTAAAAAACCTGATGGATGGCCGTGCGGGTGCAGAATTTGCTGACATCCGTGCACCAAGCGAATGCCGTGTTCAGGACACAGAGAGGATGGGGAAATCCTTGGCGTCACTGCGCCTTGCATTAAAGGCTGTGTGGGAAGAGGGCGAGCCACTCTGTGTACGTTAAGGCCGGAATCAGATCCTTATGGCAGTGCCCCGGGGTACCAAATAATACAAAATGGTCGAGGCAATTAAATATTTTATTTCTGGGACGCTTTTTTTTCCAGGGGTGTACTTAACTCTGCGACTGGGGTACCAATCAATCCGAAATCAGTGCTACTCGGCGATGTCGAAATGCAGCGAGGACGATTGCGCTGAAACCCTGAACGCTCGTATGCACCATAGTGGTGCATCGTAGTGTACAGCTCGTCTAGATGAGTCGGTTGCCACGTCGCCGACCATCAACAGACTAAAAGTGACTGCATTCCGGACATTATGCGAGAGCCGGGGTACTATGGTACCCCGGGGTACTGCCATAAGGTTCATCTGTCCACCACCTGGGCAGTCTACACCACCAATGCTTGCCAAGTGATTCCAGGAAGGGTACAATAATGTTTTGCCTTTTCAGAAAACTGCACGAGAACACGTAAAAAAAAACCCATGGGGAGACAACACTCATACGAACATGTGGATACGTCAACTAATGAAACCTTCGTTGGTATTTTAATATATTTCAATTGCTAAGTTAAATAAATGCGAGTGCAGTAGTGGAGTGCTGTGCCGTATGGGCCAGGAATAATATATAGTCGCATGCATCAAAGAGTACGAGTGTGTGTGAGTTTGCCTGTGCAAACTAATATCAAAGTGAAATAGTTGATTAGAACATAAATCTTTATGCCAATTATGTATTCACTATATTTATGCATTGCATGATCCATGTACGTGCCTCTTTCTGCCAATGAATGATGAATTATTGTGTTCCACTTCATCTGAACCACTTCTATTTTTCGCACGCTTCATGCATTGGATATGTAGTGAGTCCAACTGAGTCGCAGACGTTGTCTTGGGAGCAACACTATTTATTCTAGTAACTCAACACAACACAACCTACACTTGGGTGTTGAATGCCCATCTAGCCACGCTATGGCAGAACTAGACACGGTTCGCTATCCTGGCCCGGACCACAAGCTGGGTCCCGGACCGTGTGGCTAGAGGCTTCTTTAACCCGACGTGGATCTTCTTCATCAGCAACACGAAGAACCCCGAGCCCCTCACGGGGCCCCGTTATATCTGCCTGGGTGGGGCTGGCTCCGCCCCTCGGCCGACCCACCTTCTAGATCTCTCGAGCTCTTTCCCGAAGGCTCCCGAGAGATATTTTGTACCACCTGACCGCCCAGCGGCCCACGTTCACCGGTGGCCCCCCTCCAATATCATCCGGTCACGTGTCAGCAGGTGAACCAACGTATCATGCCCCAACGTAACCCTGGCTGGCTGACACTCCCTCTCGCTCCCTCACCGGGAGCCCGCACCGCACACTGTACGTGGTGCGTCCGCGCTGACCAGCGCTCTCCCAAGCCCCTCTAGGGCTGGTACTATGCCCAGTAAGCGGGCGACACATAATGCCAACACATTATCCGCCGTGGCTTCGTAAGCCCGGCACGACACAGTGATATTCACAGTCACCTCAGATATGTTGCTCTTTGTAACTCTGCACCACAGTGCTACCTAATGCGAACATCACTCACTCACTGCGGTACTGCGTATATTTCGTCTGTGTTTTTTATTTGCATGCCAACGTTGTTTTTACGCTGGAACATGACACACTTTATGATAATTGTGTGACAGTTCTCACAAAGATTCCTTATGATTTGAATCGCGTAATTTTGTATGCCATTTATTATTAAATCTTGTATTAATTGTACTGAATGTTGTATATTTATCCTAATACGTTTCTTTACAACTCATTAAGGCCAACAATATGACATGATTCAATTTATTTGATTCGTAAAATGTCTATCTTTATGCTGTTTGTCACTTTTTCACATGCATGCTCAACAAGAGGGAATTGTGATATTTTTATATCATAACAATTAACTTTTTTCACACAAATCACTCAGACATGGAATAATATAAATGTCAAAACAGAGTTCTCTTGATGTGAAATCTTGATGAGATGGTACAACCTTTGTAAACCATCACATTGAAGGCAAGGGTTCGTGGATCACAAAAAATGTGTGAAGCTCCAAACCCCACTGACGTGCGAGGTGTCTGAGAGACAGCAGTAAAGCAAATGTGTCCGTGTACCCAACTGTGTACCACCTATGCATGGTATCCAAATGCAAAACCCTCCTGAAAATTAGTATTGAGACTCAGTGAGGCCTTTCTGGATAAAAATAGGCATTTACACTACGGGGGAGGTGGGGGTGGAATAAAATATCGATTCATCTATTAATGTTGATGTATAAGCTCACGATGCACCCATGAAATTACTTTGCAATTATAATAAATGTGATTATTATTTTTTCGTATACGTTGTATCTAATGGGTTCTCGATACACCTAAAACCATGAGTGACTGCTACAATTACAACATTTTATATATTCTAAAAAAATCTACTCTTGAATGAAATTGTGAATCTACATTGCATCAATTCATGTAATCACCAGAGAGTAAATTATTGTAATTCACATTTTCATGACTTTATTATGGACATGCTTTGTAAAATTCAAATTACAGGGGGTAATAAACTGTATAATATACGAGAAACCAATGACGGGCCTTGCCTGCTTTCTACTCACACTTTTCTGAAATTGCAATAAACTTTGAATGATTGAAAATATATTGGCACATTTGGATTCAGCACCCTTGTAGGCCTATTTTAAAACAGTTCACAAAACTGTAACCTTTGGCAGTTGGATGTTTCTAAGTTTGGACCCAATCATATGTATGCCAATTGTCAGTTTTCTAACTATTTAAGTCTTAGTTTCCGAGAGGCCGTAATTTTTAGGAAACTTTTACAATTTTTTGTTTCTGATACCACGTTTGTATTTGGGACCTCGCAAAACATCTACTTGGAAACAATCATAGGCAGAAGTTGAAATAATAAAACGTAAAAAAAATCCCCCAATTTTTGAAGGCCCAAAAATCAAACACTTTGTTGTGTTTTTCTCGCTAACATGTCAGGCTCACCAATATTTGTGCCAAACTTCAAATTTCTAACCCTTCTAGAACATCTATTCTAAACGTTGTTAGAACTTGTATTGGTCACTCACTCACTGACGACTCATTATATATGTTACATATAAACTTAACACATCAGTTAATAACGCTGCCTTAAAACAAAAATAATCGGTGATATTTAAGGCAATGACCCTTCATCTGCTAAGATGTGTGAAGTCTACAAAGCATATTTCGGAATGCCTGGGCACCTCATTTCACCTGCGAGCAATGCAAAAAATACTCTGGAAGGTAAGATGGATAATTGTTGCTCGGAATTTTATGGTATAAAATTTGTTTAAAAAAAATTAATTGTAAAAGTTCTTAATTTTAAAATGTATTACAATTTTTTATGTTATTGAAAAAATATATCATATATGAAAAATATTGCGAGAATCACTTATACATTAGTCATGGGTAAAATAAATGTATTTTTACACGCTTTGATTTAACTCACTCTGTCTGTTGTTGTATCCTCAAATCTTGAAACTCAATTTTTACCCACTTCCCAATGTGGTATCGACTGCAAACTTGGTATACTTATGTCATACTGATGACAATACTATATTCTATCATAAAAAATATTTTTTTTTTTAAACATTATTTTTTATATGTTATGTTTCGGCTTGGGTCTAATTGTCCACGCTCAACTGACGTTGGCTGTAAATCACCACTGTCCCTTACATTATGGCAAGCTTCGTGGCAACTTCCTGGAGTCGTGGAGTTCTGCCATTACTCATACGGTACATTTCATTAAAGAGTGTTTTAAAAAAAGTTTTTTTTCATATTACTTATTGTAGGATGGTACAGAGGGGAAAAGAGAGCCATGAAGTTCACTATCCCAAGAATTTGGCGGGAACCCACTGACCACTCAGGCAACTGCTACTTCTGCATGGTGGACCCATCCAAACGTTGGATGGCAAAAATGCACCTGATATCACGTATCTGGACCTTCCTTCATCCATCACCGCGGTGCCACACTGCCATGAGCTCCCCATACCCACTCCTCCAGAGAGAGAGCAGCCGTGTTTAGAAGAGAGCAGCAAGTCAGAGAGCGAGGAAAATGTTGTAGATCCAGATGACAATTTCAGAGGTGGAGCTGAGGAGAGAAACCCATACTACCCCAACCAAAAATACCTCAATGACTTTATCAGAGATCTTGGTCTTACCAAGTCCAATGCTGAGCTTGTGACATCTAGGCTCAAGCAGTGGAACGTGTTGGATGAAAGTGTGCAAGCCGCAGATCAGAGGAAGCGTCACCAACCTTTTTGCAGCTTTTTAACCCGTCAAGATGGGCTCTGCTTCTGCCACAATGTGACCAGTCTGTTCGAGGCAATCGGAATCGCCTGTAACCAGAATGAGTGGCTCCTCTTCATTGACAGCTCATCTAGGAACCTCAAAGCCGTGCTGCTCCATAATGGTAACAAGTACCCGTCTCTTCCCCTGGCACACTCGGTGCACCTCAAAGAGGATTACAACAGCATCAAGACCTTGCTGGATGCCTTGAAGTATGATGAGTACGGCTGGGAGGTCATCGGAGACTTCAAAATGGTGGCATTCCTGATGGGTCTTTAAGGCGGCTTTACCAAGTTTCCCTGCTATCTTTGCCTTTGGAACAGCAGGGACACCAAGGCGCACTACCACAGGCGGGACTGGCCACAGCGGACTGAGTTCTCTGTGGGGAGGAACAACGTCAAGTGGGAGCCACTGGTGGCCTTATGAAACAATTTGTCAGAGCTGTAGATAAGGAGTCGGCAGCCTTCAAGTCCCTTCAAGACGTCTTCCCTAAGCTGTCTTAGGAAAAGGTCAAAGCCGGTGTCTTCATCAGACCACAGATAAAGAAGATCCTGGAGTGCAATGAATTCCCCAAGAAGCTCACTCGTAAGGAGAAAGCGGCTTGGAACAGCTTTGTCGCTGTGGTTTGTTGCTTCCTGGGCAATCACAAGGTCGAAAACTATGTGGAGCTGGTTAAGACTGTTGAAGAACTATGGCACATTGGGCTGTAGGATGTCCCTCAAAGTCCATATCCTTGATGCTCATTTTATAAATTCAAGGAGAACATGGGAGTGTACTCGAAGGAGCAAGGCCTGTGCTTCCACCAGGATATACTGGACTTTGAACGCCATTACAAAGGAAAGTATAACGAGAACATGACGGGAGACTTCATTGGGGGCTGATTCGTGAAAGTGATTTACAGTATAATCGTAAATCTCGAAAAACTACTCACTTCTAAATCTTTTGTAGTAATTTTTGTATTACTTTAGTATAAATACATGTATATTTTGATTCATATGTTGTTGTTTTCTGACTTTATGTCAACGAAAAGACACACATTCGCCCGTTTTCTCATTGAAAATATGTACATTTCAAAATATCACTGTCCTGGTCACAAAAGCAAAGTTTGTGGGGAATAATAGCCATTTTCTATACTTTTTAGGCATAAGCAATTACGAAATAACACTTACTACCCAGGAACAAAAATTGTGTTACATAGTGTAATTATTCAAGTCAGCTGTATCATCCTTTCGAATTGAACAGTGATGAAGGCATCATTGCATGAATAAGATATTTCATTTTGTGTAAACATTTAGTAAATATTTCAACTTATGTTTTTCAACAACACGCCCACTTGTTGAATGGTGTTCACAGTTATACTCTCTCCAGTTCGTTTTCCTTTTTCATACTGTGAAGGGCAGCGTTCACTTTCAAGTATGACATCTGGAACTTCTTTTCATCTGAAAAATGGTTTGATACTTAGGATACAACCTGTTTCTATAGAGAAAAAAAGGAAAAAAAACACATTCCTGCGGAGGGAGCTGGTAGGAACGTTGGGTTGCTCGGTCAATGGCCAGGGTCAACGGCGGCGTGGTGTACTCCGCAAATATGCCCGACTGTGAGGGCAGGCAGAAGCCGGCGTGAGTAGGTTAAACGTTGAGTTTTATAAGGAAACCACGGGGTTACCAGCCCCTCCCCACCTAGCCCCACCCCTCCCACCCCCCACTCAGCCCCACCCTCCCCACCCAGCCCCTCCCCACCCTCCCCTCCCCACCCAGCCCCTCCCCACCCTCCCCTCCCCACCCAGCCCCTCCCTCCCCACCCAGCCCCTCCCTGCACGATGGACACAATAATCCCCTGTGGGCTGGTGTAACCAGGAGGTTCCTACCAGTATAAGATCCTATCTCTCACGCCATCATATGCTATTTGGCCATTTTTCCCCAGAAAGGGTTACGATTTGTGAATGATCAATCAGCAACCTCCCTTTTGATGCGTTCATGCTCCCGAATGCTTGCAATGATGTCTTCAATTTTAACATTTTTTTATGTTGCCTCCTCTGATTTAGTTTCTCATTCGTTCCCAAAAGGTTTTACGTAATTTTGTGATTGATTCTTTAATTTGGAATTGTCATCTTTATATATATTCCCTTAGACTGAGATTTCAATGATAAAATAGCAAATTACATTTTACAACGGGAGTCAGACAAGGAGCGAAAGTTTCCCTAACGTAATTTACAAAAACTGTTTTCAAAATATTGGATTGGACAAATGTATTTATCTTTTTTTTTATCACAAAGTCATTATTACAATCAATGGAAATGAACTTCAGAAAATGTAATCAACAAGACTGCAAAGTTGAGCTCAAAATAAATATCAGCAAAATAAAAGTCACGAATAATGAGCTTGCTAAACAACTGGAAATGTCTTGCTAAACAACTGGATATACCTCTATTTAAGGAACGAACCAGGATGATTTCTCCGCAAATCTGGCTGTCCGCCAGATGATGTTAGTTGTAATTACTGGAGAAACGTCATACTCATATTGTAAATGTTGTGGATTTGCTCTCCAACACACCGGTGTGCTGTACTAGTAGCGAGTTGGCATGTTCTGTTGACGTGACAACCCTTACTAATTGGCTGTGTCGGGTGGTGGCGGGTTTTAACGACATTTATATTTACGCGATCTAACCCAATACAAACTATACAGTATTCTGGAAACATTTGTTTGAGAAACACAAGCAGAAAACACATCAGAGTATGTCAATTTAGAGCATATATTGAAGGTACACTGGGTTGAAAATTATGAATATAGCAATTTTTGTAAAAGTGAACTTAATAATGAAAAACTACATAACAATTTACCTAAAGAAGAAAGTTTTACATTTCACCATTAGCTCATAGACAATGCAATAATGCAAACTATAGGGTTGGCTCTGTCCAATATGTATATTACTCACCAACAATGAAAGTGCTCATTTCGCTCGAATAACAAGAGGAGCTGATATTCTGTGTTAAGCTGCTGAAATTCGTCGCATATTATGAAGTTAATAAGCGAAACAGGTTGCATAAAACACACCGTCTGCCAAATTCGTTAGGTAAAATGTTTTGAGAAATAGCATAACATTTATCACACTGTGGCGGACTGTCCTGCGTTTTGATGTTATTGTGGTTATTATTATTATTTGGAGCCCCTTGTCAATCCCCCTGCTGAATGAAGGGCACCCCGTGCCATGTCAGACATGGCGCTTGCCTGACTTGCTTGACCGTACTTCAAAATGCTGCACAACGCAACACGGCACCGCTACTCCCACAATAAACACGGATGCAAAATAAACCAGGCATCAATGAGCAATCTTAATTTTGGAGCTTTCGTGACTGCAGGAATTATTCTTTGTTTTTTTCGGTAAAGTCACGTATAAAGATCAAATAATAAATTAAATAATAGCATACGACGTTTCGATTGCAACACAAACAATCATCATCAGGTATAATGAAATAGCGACATAGAATCTAACCAGAAAACTATAGACAGACATATAAGCAGACAGATATCACCAAGATACATAGAGAGAGCAACCCAGGTACAGAGAGGGGTGATCGTCTCTGTGGGGTGGCCTTAAATAGACAGAGGGGGGCGGAGGCAGAGAGAAGGAGGGGGTAGGGAAACAATTTACATGTCAATGAGTACGAAGGGACGCGTAGTAAAGTAAGCAGGCTTAGAGGGAGACAGAACACACTAAATTAAATAACCTAGCAAAGTATCGAAATGTTATGTAAAACGACACAGAGAGTCTACGGGGAAGTTCCAAGTTTACCTTTTTCTCTCTCTCTCTGGGTTTTTGTTCTCTCTCTCTGCCTGTATATTTAGTGTATTTTTTTCTTTCTACACTCGTTTTTTAAATCCTTTATTAAATCCTTTATATTAAGTTCGCTTGCTTGCGTGCTTGCTTACTTGCTTGCGTGCTTGCTTACAACCGTGCAAATCTTTCGGTCGTTTTTTAACCCACTTCCCGTGATCCAATCGAGCTGACATTTTCCACACAGACTCGTTGTGCTAGACAATTAATGTTCGTGAAAAAAAATTCCCAAAATTTTACACTTTTTAGGCAAAAAAAATGTATTTTACATATATTCAAATAGAACTCATTCCTGGCTTTGGCTGAACGTCACAGTGTAAGAGCCCAGAGCGTAACCCCTCCACAGGCCGTGGCGGAGTAGCGCAGTTGGTAGCGCCCTCGCTTCCCATGCCAAAGGTCGCGGGATCGATCCCCGCGTCCTCCACAGGCGAATATATTTTTAAATCCTTTATATTAAGTTCGCTTGCTTGCTTAGGACCGTGCAAATCTTTCGCTCGTTTTTTAACCCACTTCCCGTGATCCAATCGAGCTGACATTTTCCACACAGACTCGTTGTGTGTGACAATTAATTTTCGTGAAAAAAAATTCCACAATTTTACAATGTTTAGGGAAAACAAATTAAATATTTAATTACCAATTGCTTAATGGTGGCAGACAATCATCTGACCCATAGGTGGCAGCCATCTCAAGCCAGAGGATGAGAGGATTCTAGCCGCCACGCATATAAAGGATTTATAGTGAAAAACTTTGTTTTTACGGGTTTACTTGTTATCGTTCTTAGGTTCTGCTCTGTCTGTGTGTCTCCGTTCCTCTTGTTTTTATGTTTTGTCTTTCTTTGGAATTTTCACACTTAAATTCTAACTTAGCAATCTTTGAAATACGTAATCGACCAGGCTATGCGTTAATTGTGTGTTGACCGACTCTCTGTGTCGTTTTACATAACATTTCGATACTTTGCTAGGTTATTTCATTTAGTGTGTTCTGTCTCCCTCTAAGCCTGCTTACTTTACTACGCGTCCCTTCGTACTCATTGACATGTAAATTTTTTCCCTACCCCCTCCCTCTCTCTGCCTCCGCCCCCCTCTGTCTATTTAAGGCCACCCCACAGAGATCAATGAGCAAACAATTGTTGACTTGGTTATTATTTTATGGTGTGTAAATGTTGACTTAATTCTGTGGTAAAGTGAATGTTTTCTTAGTGACGTTGGCAAATTACATTCCCCATTCTAGTACCAGCTGCTAAATGTGCCTGGGTCTAAAGGAAGTAAGGAACTTATTGTATTGTATTATTTGCGAGTGATTGCTTGACGGAATGTTTTACTCTTAAAAAGCTTCCACTGCCATTGAAATTACAAGTGGCAATGAATCATGCAATGTCTGGATTGACATGTCCTTGCCATTTGACACTTCCAATTTGTTTTAAATGTAGGCGAGAGTGCGGAAGCACGAGGTCACCTTTAGACAGACATGGAAACTTTGAATTCCCTATGCTACGGGGAAGTTATTGCATTGCCAAGATCATGTTGGCGGAAAATGCGGACTATGAGACTCGCGCAACATCCATAAAAGAAAAAGAAAAGCCACGAAGATGTGCAGTTCAACTGCAATGGAACACAATGGCAAAACATAACTGTTAACTGAATTTAAATTCAATGTCTGGTCTCTGTCGCTCTGTTTGTAGCCGACCAATTGTGGCTCGTATCTGTAGCGCTCACAAGGCTAATGAGACCCAAACCATCCCAAGCAAACAAACAAATTTTGATTTACTGCATGTAAAGAGAAAACATTACCCACAATATACTCTAATTGCCATATATTATGGGTGTAATTATAGGTGTGTCCCATGTGAAATAACTATTCTACCTGTCAAGACAAATGGTGCATGTAGCCCCTACCGTCGTGTTTGCACATGTGTGTTAGTTAAATCTCTATAGCGCTGACATGGAAAACTGTATCTTAAAAGTGGCATTCAGATGTCCTGGTGGACGTAAAAATAGCGCTGTGATAATGTTCTGTGTACAATGCACACGGAAATGGAGATGCTGTCCTGCTTACAAGTCAAATAATAATATGTTTGACCCTTTCTGGCAATTAAATAGGTTCTTAAAATGTTCAAACACCAAGTAGATACCTTTTGCAAGGAAGGCTGTCTCTGGTGCAGGTCAACCAGTGTCAAAGACAACGCATATATTATCAGAGCACGTTTGTTTGCATGTTCATCACAAGTACGTGCAGCTAATGCAGATTTGATTCCTTGCAAAAGGTTGTTTGAACATCTGTTTTATTGCCAGAAATGGTAAAACCTTTTCTTATCTTTCATACTTTGATACTGGCGAAAATGTCTACGTGGTGATTTGCAAAATATCAGAGGCGGCAATGGTGGGATTTCGAGCTCACACGTTGACAAATGTAGCACGTGATTTTGTGATGCTGCCTTGTTGGCGCACAAGGACAAGTAACATTCGCCAAAAACACTGCCTAGGACAATCTGCTTGTGTGTTTGGTCTCCAGCGGCTTTGTTTAGTGTATGTGTACAAATTATTGCTCGGATTGTAATGAAGAGATACACTGTGTATCACATTTGTACCATCTCAGGACACCCATGAAATAAAACCTAACGGTTTACTGGTCCCCTTCCTGCTGAAATAAATTCTAAAATCGAAAACAAGTTTGACTTGCAACCAATGATAACAGTGACGCCTTAACGATTGGCTTTTGGATATTATTTTGTATTGCCTGTGATTATGGAATAAAAAAAGTCAACGAATAATCATTTAAATATAATGACCACATTTTTGCTCGCATGATTTGACTTGCAGCCAGTGATGATAGTAACTCTAATTCTAGATTTGAAGCTTTCGTGACTGCAAGGCATCATATTCTTAGGTTTTTTCGGTAAAGTCACGTAGGTAAAACATCAAAATTAATGAAAATAAAATAAAATAAAAACAAAAATCACGACGTTTCGGAGGCAACACAAGTCTCCGTCATCAGGTGGGACCGTCACAGCCGAATTAGCTGCATCAAGTGAGGCAACGATTCAAGAAGTAATCCCTTATAAGTAAGTTGAAGGGGGGAGGAGAGGGGGGGGGAGCTCATCCGAATGTGGTAGCCAATGAATGGAACGTATCGGGAGGGAGGGGGGCGGGGCTCAAAGACAGCACGGAGTGCTAAGCACAACGCATCGGGAGGGGGAGGGGGGGGGGAGCGGGGCCAAAACAATGGACGACGACCTGGACGCGGCTGCTGCTACACACGCCAACACAATGGACAGAGAGGGGGGAGGGGAGGTCTGATACACATGATAGACAAAAGAACGAAAATGCCCATGTTTATACCAATGCTGGCTGAACAATGAAAAGAGCACTGCCAAAAAATAACTGGGGATGTTAACACTCGGTGAAGTAAAGTAAAATAGTGCCTGTCAGATAAGATGGTCCAAAAAAGTGTAATTAAGTCTTTTTTGCGTGGTTGATAACATCTTTCCAATGATTACTAAGTTTGTACCCATCATCACGGTTGAAATTATGTCTGTGTTTGTATATTTGTATGGCTTCGTGTACAAACCTTTGATGGTAGCCGGGAGGTTTGCAGAGAACCTTGGTCTCGGAAAAGACAATTTCATGAGAGCCCACCGAGTTGTAGCAATGATCGGCAACGGCAGAAGAATCAGTTCTGCCGTGTTTCAGATCTGACTTGTGCTCGCGGACACGATCAGAAACATGACGTTTCGTTTCTCCAATGTAGCAATCACCACAAATGCAACTCAATTTGTAGACTCCAGGATACTGTAAGTCAGGAACAACATCCTTCACAGATGGAATCAGATCACGGATTTTATGCACTGTACTGAATCGGACTTGGATCTTATGTTTGTTTAGAATTTTGGAGATCTTTTTGGTCACGCCTGCTATGTATGGTAACGTGATGGTTTTGGTCTGAGTTTCAAGTGGCTGTTTCTGTGTGGTGGGAGAGACAGCTTGGCGGATAGTACGGTCAGAGTATCCGTTCATCCTGAGGGCCCTGAGGGCCCGATGTAGATATCTGACCGGTGAATTAAGACATGTACATCGGGCCCTCAGGATGAACAGATACTCTGACCGTACTATCCGCCAAGCTGTCTCTCCCACCACACAGAAACAGCCACTTGAAACTCCGACCAAAACCATCACGTTACCATACATAGCAGGCGTGACCAAAAAGATCTCCAAAATTCTAAACAAACATAAGATCCAAGTCCGATTCAGTACAGTGCATAAAATCCGTGATCTGATTCCATCTGTGAAGGATGTTGTTCCTGACTTACAGTATCCTGGAGTCTACAAATTGAGTTGCATTTGTGGTGATTGCTACATTGGAGAAACGAAACGTCATGTTTCTGATCGTGTCCGCGAGCACAAGTCAGATCTGAAACACGGCAGAACTGATTCTTCTGCCGTTGCCGATCATTGCTACAACTCGGTGGGCTCTCATGAAATTGTCTTTTCCGAGACCAAGGTTCTCTGCAAACCTCCCGGCTACCATCAAAGGTTTGTACACGAAGCCATACAAATATACAAACACAGACATAATTTCAACCGTGATGATGGGTACAAACTTAGTAATCATTGGAAAGATGTTATCAACCACGCAAAAAAGACTTAATTACACTTTTTTGGACCATCTTATCTGACAGGCACTATTTTACTTTACTTCACTGAGTGTTAACATCCCCAGTTTATTTTTGGCAGTGCTCTTTTCATTGTTCAGCCAGCATTGGTATAAACATGGGCATTTTCGTTATTTTGTCTATCATGTGTATCAGACCTCCCCTCCCCCCTCTCTGTCCATTGTGTTGGCGTGTGTAGCAGCAGCCGCATCCAGGTCGTCGTCCATTGTTTTGGCCCCGCTCCCCCCCCCTCCCCCTCCCGATGCGTTGTGCTTAGCACTCCGTGCTGTCTTTGAGCCCCGCCCCCCTCCCTCCCGATACGTTCCATTCATTGGCTACCACATTCTGATGAGCTCCCCCCCCCCTCTCCTCCCCCCTTCAACTTACTTATAAGGGATTACTTCTTGAATCGTTGCCTCACTTGATGCAGCTAATTCGGCTGTGACTGTCCCACCTGATGACGGAGACTTGTGTTGCCTCCGAAACGTCGTGATTTTTGTTTTTATTTTATTTTATTTTCATTAATTTTGATGTTTTACCTACGTGACTTTACCGAAAAAACCTAAGGATAGTAACTCTGTTATGTTTTGCTTTTGGAAATAGTGTAATTTTGTATCCACCGTGCTTCTGGACTTTTTATATGTTTATATATATGAATAATAATTTAAATTTGTATTTAATTGTACTGGTGTGTTTATTGCTCATGTGTTGACAGATCTGACTTGCAGCCAGTAATTATAGTGACACCTTTATATTTTGCTGTAGATATAATGTTATATTGACTGTGCTAATTGAGTTTGTCTGATAAATTAATAAATATTCGCCAAATATATCTGATCTGGTCTGCATCTGATAAGTGCGTTGTACAAAATGATTATGCCCACAAGCATAGGGTAACATTTCAGGGCATAGGCTGTATATATTGATGCAGGATGTGTTTATGCATGTGTAGTGTCAGTGATTCGGAGACAAGGTTTGTAGGAGGCACCTTCTTTATCATCAATGTTCACGGTCTCGTCCACACACTCTTCACAGTCGCTTAGCCTAGCCTGTACACAACACTAACCATCAATCACTGACGGCGCCGACTGAGATAGCCAACAACTATCCTGCAACGCAATATCTAGCGAAGACGACAGTGACGACGGCGACGAGACGACAGCAACAACGAGACGAGTCCACTCCTAGAACCGGCAGCCTCGAGCTCCCACTCTCGGCTCCTTTTATGCTTCCAGCGCGGCCTGGCTCCGCCCTGACCGTGCCTCCCTTCTCAAACCCGCTAGCAGGTTCCAGGGGCCTCCAGATGGGGTCCTCCGTGACCCTTGCCCTAGTTTCTCTGCTCTGCCAACACACACCGTGCTCACGCTCACCGGCGTGTGTCCCATCTGTCCACTACAGTTGCTGCTGCTGTCCACCAGCCAGCGCTATTACACTACACATACATCGACAGTGCTTTATAGTGCTTTATAATGTTTGTTTTAAAAAGTGTCGTACATGCGTATTGCATCTCATAATCACTGAGGATCCACCAACAAGCTGAAAAGCAGCTCTGTGGCGAGCTGGCGCCAAGAATTGCCCAAGCTCTGCAGTTCTTTACATAATAAGACGCTTTCAGACAATTAATGATTGTGTATACACTCGTGTGTTAGTATATACTTGGGTTTCTTAAACTCCAGTGTGTATTAACTTTTCACATTTACCAACATTCTTTAATTCAAATACAAATTAACCTCCTTTAAGATTGCACACATCTGATTATCGTTGAAAACTAAGCGTGTAGTATTGCATCGATTAATCATATAAAACGCATTGAATCAAGCGTGTGAAAATGCGTTGCCACACATTTCATGAAAAGTACATTCAAATATTTACAATTTGTGTTAACTCCGTTATCAATAACCTGGTGGATGAATGCTTCCTCATTGCCTTTCGGACATGGGATTTGTTAGTCTGGTCAGTGCAGGTTGGTGACATGGGTGACCTAGCATTGATTCAGATATCACTTGCCACTGCAGTCAATAGTGTCCAGAAATTGAACTCAGGTTTCCAGTTTCACAGCGTAGTGCTCGAACCACTCCAACGCTCCACCCCGCTGTTATGTTTAGACTAATTGTGTAAAGGAGATAGAACACGCACACAATAAAATATGGAAAACACTGTGAAAACGAGACAGAAACAAACACCTTCATAATAATATCTTGAATCGAATTGTTACACTGATTGGGACGATTTAATCTATCTCTGCAGGGGCAAATTATTACGAAAATAGTAAATTACAAAGACCTGCGCCATGGTGAGTCATAGAGACTGCAGTTTGACAAACCCTGAGAGACACTAAAGAGGAAACCATGTATTACGTAACATACTATGTAAATATATATATGTACGTACAGTGAGGGAAAAAAGCATTTGATCCCCTGCTGATTTTGTACGTTTGCCCACTGACGAAGAAATGATCAGTCTATAATTTTAATGGTAGGTTTATTTGAACAGTTAGAGACAGAATGACAATAACAAAATCCATAAAACACATGTCAAAAATGTTATAAATTGATTTGCATTTTAATGAGGGATATAGGTTTTTGACCCCCTCTCAATAAGAAAGATTTCTGGCTCCTAGGTGTCTTTTATACAGATAACGAGCTGAGATTAGGAGCACACTCTTAAAGGGAGTGCTCCTAATCTCAGCTTGTTACCTGTATAAAAGACACCTGTTCACAGAAGCAATCAATCAAAAAGGATTCCAAACTCTCCACCATGGCCAAGACCAAAGAGCTCTCCAAGGATGTCAGGGCCAAGATTGTAGACCTACACAAGGCTGGATTGGGCTACAAGACCATCGCCAAGCAGCTTGGTGAGAAGGTGACAACAGTTGGTGCGATTATTCGCAAATGGAAGAAACACAAAAGAACTGTCAATCTCCCTCAGCCTGGGGCTCCATGCAAGATCTCACCTCATGGAGTTGCAATGATCATGAGAACGGTGAGGAATCAGCCCAGAACTACACGGGAGGATCTTGTCAATGATCTCAAGGCAGCTGGGACCATAGTCACCAAGAAAACAGTTGGTAACACACTACGCCGTGAAGGACTGAAATCCTGCAGCGCCCGCAAGGTCCCCCTGCTCAAGAAAGCACATATACATGCCCGTCTGAAGTTTGCCAATGAACATCTGAATGACAACTGGGTGAAAGTGTTGTGGTCAGATGAGACCAAAATGGAGCTCTTTGGCATCAACTCAACTCGCCGTGTTTGGAGGAGGAGGAATGCTGCCTATGACCTCAAGAACACCATCCCCACCGTCAAACATGGAGGTGGAAACATTATGCTTTGGGGGTATTTTTCTGCTAAGGGGACAGGACAACTTCACCGCATCAAAGGGACGATGGACGGGGCCATGTACCGTAAAATCTTGGGTGAGAACCTCCTTCCCTCAGCCAGGGCATTGAAAATGGGTCGTGGATGGGTATTCCAGCATGACAATGACCCAAAACACACGGCCAAGGCAACAAAGGAGTGGCTCAAGAAGAAGCACATTAAGGTCCTGGAGTGGCCTAGCCAGTCTCCAGACCTTAATCCCATAGAAAATATGTGGAGGGAGCTAAAGGTTCGAGTTGCCAAACGTCAGCCTCGAAACCTTAATGACTTGGAGAAGATCTGCAAAGAGTGGGACAAAATCCCTCCTGAGATGTGTGCAAACCTGGTGGCCAACTACAAGAAACGTCTGACCTCTGTGATTGCCAACAAGGGTTTTGCCACCAAGTACTAAGTCATGTTTTGCAGAGGGGTCAAATACTTATTTCCCTCATTAAAATGCAAATCAATTTATAACATTTTTGACATGCGTTTTTCTGGATTTTTTTTTATTCTGTCTCTCACTGTTCAACTAAACCTACCATTAAAATTATAGACTGATAATTTCTTTGTCAGTGGGCAAACGTACAAAATCAGCAGGGGATCAAATACTTTTTTCCCTCACTGTATGTTGAATTTCTTTTGCACAGTATGTAGCCAACCATGCTAATCGGAGGTGTGAGAAAAGGACAACAAACTAAAGACAAGAAGCAGTTCTAAAGAAGTTCGTTTTCAACATAATGTAGACTTTAAAAGTTCATAACTCCAGTAGCTTCCAGATGGCCGCAGAAGCGCATCTGAAAGCGCGCGATGTGGTGACCGTCTTTGTTCGATGGCCAGCCAAAAGCCGCTTCTGCGAGCCTGACCGGAGTTCGGGTGATGGTGGTTTATGCTCCTTGACGAGATCAGCAGGGTGTTGTGCAGGGGCGGTTTCTTCATTAGGGCGATTGGGCGACGCACCACCAATGTCATTCAACCACAGAGTCACGCTAGCCGTCACTGTCAGCCTCTGGATATAGTCCAATCAGCGTCATGTCACGTTCTGTGGAGTACCGCCTCTTTTTGGGCGATTTCACTACGGCTGAGAATCGCCCCGAGTGGCCCCATAGACTTACATTCAAAGATGTTTTTTTTCGAACGGGGGCGCTGCAATGCATTCTCTATGGCTTCCGGGAGGGCATGCACTAACGTGCTTACGTCATCATACGTGCTAACGTCATCATACGTAAGCACGTTTCATCCAACAATATAATTTATCGCCACCTAGTGAAATCTTTAATAAAATAAACTTGAGTGGTTTGTTTTAATAGTGAGTATATAAACAAACAAGATGTATTGTAAGAGTCACTTTATTTTTCATTAATATTAAAGAAGTGAAGTTGCCTTTACATGCTTAAGCTGTTAATTTATTAATTGCATGGGTGGACCTTATCCTTATCAATCATCCAGACATTTGCCCCCCTGAGAGATTTTGCAGGAGCCGCCACTGGTGTTGTGGTTCATTTGTGCCAAGCACTTTATGTGTAATGAGTGCTACCTTATAATGTGTTCGTTCAGCAACCGTTACAGACATATTGACTGCTAAAGAAAAGTGAGTTGGCTTGGGCAGTGCACGTCCTATAAAGGATGAAGGCTGCTGGTCAGGACGAGCGATGGAGTGGCTCTTTACAAAGAGAACACGCCGAAGAGTCGGGACCTCCAAGGAATTGAAGCGGGCTGCAGTTGTTTATTTGCAATTATCATGAAAGGCATGAAATTATTTGCGCTTGTGAAAATGTCTGAATAAATGAGAGTGTGTATGTGTGTTTGTGAACCAGTCCTGGGCCTCCCCTAGGTCGACACAGCCTCAAATTAGTACCTGGTGTGGTGTGTGAGCATCGCCACTGGGGAGACAAAGGCGGCCGGGCGTGGTGCTGGCCACTCACCAACTCGTGTGCCGTCGTGGCCTTCATAGGTGGTCTCTACCAGCACTTGCCCCAACAGTCTGTTTATGCGATACAGGGGATCTTTGTGTTTGCTGCATTGTGAGACCGTCAGAGATGGTGATGGCTTTAGGAGGCCTTCAACCAGCAGTGGATTGATCACGGTTGATGGTGATGATGAAATTATGATGAATTGTAGAAGAGGCAATTAACCCTAAACAATGTACACGTTTGATAAAACTTCATGTACATGCTGGAGCGAGTCTGATGAGAATAATACACTGCTTGGCCACAATTTAAGACATTTTTAAATCGTGCGGTGAAAGTACTGTAATTTTTCGGTTCATGAAAGTGTCCGCATTCTTTCTGAAACTTACTTTACAAAAAAGTCACTTGACATGTGCTTGTTACAGAACAAAGAAAGCATGCACTTAGCGTTTTTTTATTCTTTATTTACTGTCACCAGATTCACTTCCCCGAGGCTGCTAATGCCAGAGCTAAAATGGACAAAGATTGCAGCTTTTCACTATTTTTTGCTGTTGCTGCTGTGCTGAAAGTGAAACTCCACCTTCGTCGATGCATTTTGGCAGGAATGGGGGGGGGGTGAACACTTGTGTAGAGTTGACCACGGAGGCACACACTTGACTTGGAGGCAACACGTGTATTACACAGCCCAACGGGGCTACACTACATAAACGACACTACTTTAACCGGATAACTACATAACCGGGTCAGTCAGTAACGGCCTGACTGACCCACGATGCCGAGTGGAGACCGAAGATTGGAGAGACGTGGCGCCGAGGGTTGATTCCAGAGAACAGCCAAGAACGCTCTCGGGACTACACCTTTTATGCTCCCGAGCGTGGCCTTGCTCCGCCTCCGGCCACGCCCCCTTCGAGACCTTACCCGAAGGATCTCGAGCGAGCATCACGTGTCCCTCAAGCCCCCCTCGGGCCCATTTCCCTACCCTCTTCCGGCCACGTGCCCTCTCGGGTTCACCCAGACTACCATGTCCTGACTTGACCTCTCTCAGGCCGCCACCAGGACTATGCCCCCTCGGGCCCGTTCGCATGCCGCACTCACTCTGGCCCCAGGGAGAGGTTCCAGACGCACAGTAGCACTTTTGTGACAGTCTCTGGCGCTAACACCATAGTGACACCCTTAACGTCACTACACTTGTACATAACATCAGGGAGGAGCTCGGGAAGAAAGGAAAGGGCTCTCTTCCCCCCCACCCCCAACTCATGCAGCCGCAAAGCTCAAGGGGCCTCTGAGAAATGCATGGCCGTCAAAGGGAAGCCCCCAGTCCTTTTGAAAGCAATGGGAGATCTGCAGATTGAGCCACGTGTCAATGTCAGGGCCAGACGAGTTCAAATGTAGCTATCTGATGGGAGGTTGTAGATCCGATTCTGTTTACAATTAACCCAGCATTACCTCAAAGATGAGGCAGAAAATAATAGTTTACAGGACTCAAGAACAGTTTTCAAATGATCACTTTTCCGAATACGTTTTTTTTCTGATTACGTTTATCTCTTACCTGTGCTTCCAATTAGAATGCTCAATTATGTACGGTGCTAAATAAGTTAATACATCCATCTGAATCAGAAAAGCTGCCGTAATGTGATGGTTAGCAACTTGGACTCACAATGCTGGCAACTCCCCGGCACGGCAGTTAAAACAATGGGACCCTTCCTCCCTCCCCACATCTACCTCTGTCGGTAGGTCACTGTGGTATGATAAAATGTGGTACTCCCCCTCGTTTGGTCAGTGTGGAAAGCCTAGGACGAAGTAGCCTCGAGTGGAGCTATTCAGAGCTCCCTCTGATCGAGGCCCTTCCAACGGCGGGGGGTGTAAGCAAGAACTTTGAAGTGCTGCATATTTGCCTTCTGTTTGAAACGCTCTGACACATTTTTACACTTTACTTTGGTAGTCGTGCTTTTGTGAGGTTGTAAAGCGGCTGTGATGTTAACACAACGTTCTGCATTCCAATGTTGTGTAGCAGTATCCCCCACTGCCACTTTCTTATACTAATGGACATTGCTTCAGTCTCCAGCAGACCCGAGTCTGACATGTGTATGTTGTGTCTTGATAAATTAAATGTGTTTCCGCAATGGAGTTTTTAATTTAACAGTATGATACATATTGTTGAATACAACTTTTATTTTTGTATTGGTTATGACGAGGCGTTGTGTTATATCTGTAAATACTAAATAGCTTTTTAAACTAAAAACGAAACTATTTGTCTTTTACCAAGTAAGGCCCACTAAGCTAGACAGCTCTTTTTCAGAAGTGACCTGGCCACAAATGATAGCTCGACGAGGTGGCTTGTCCCGTGGGAATTTATAGCAGCAGCCAAATACAGTACTCAAAAAGGGACACAACTACACTCCTACCCATATTTCATTACAGTATGAACATATCCACAATCGAGACAGCCTTTAAATAATAAACTCTACCGAATCGCAAATTTAAAAAAAAGTTGAATAATCAGGTGATCAGATGGCTCATGGATCAGAACAATGGGCCGGTATTGCTGAGATGCAGGGTTCAGATATGGGTTGCATCCATCTGTGATTAAACGGGGTTCTTAAGTACAACGAGTTGATCGTCTCAGCCCGATCCACAGACCGAAGCTATGGGGGCACTGTGGAGCGCCATGCACTACCAAATATCCCTTTGCTCCCTTACCGAAGTTCACTCTCCTTAGTGGTGAATCACTGCTATGATGCCCCCCCACACAACACCTCTACTCTGCCCCTCCCCGCCACCACCACCCCACTCCCCATCCGAGATGAGCTGGAGCCAGACCTGCTGGTCACTAATGACTGCAAACAACAAAAAGCAAATCCTTGGTAAATTTCGTGATTCACCTACTAAAGATACATCCCAGCTCTACAAAAGAACACATCGTCCAACTGACATTTCTCTCTGCGTCAGGGTGCATAGAAACGCGCACACACCGCCACCACCCCCCTTAAAGTGTGTGGATGCATTTTATTCGGAGGGATATCAATAGTGTTGGGCATTGTATATGCCCACGGCTTATGCGCTGCGTTCCAAGAATTCACATATTATATATCGTTAAATTGCATGACTCCAGGAGATCGGTTGGAATAAAATTTGGAGGTGGAGGGGTGAAATATATACAAACGTGATACAGTAGTTGAAAAACTTCCGTCGCATTACATATTTATCTGTGCATTGCCTCTAAATGTTTTAAAATAGCGAGGTTAGGTTGCACATTGCAAATTATTTGGTTGTGCGCAAGGAAAAAGCCGACGGGGTCTCGGCCATTAGGGACACCTGAATCCAACTGCCAATGGCGGTTCTTATTAACTGTTGCCTGACCAACTGCCCTAAAACCACTGTTCACGTTCACCTGCCCATGTGCCCACCAACTGCTTGTGCAGGATGAACCCCGTGTCAATGAGAAGTGGGCTTGCTTGCCGTGCAAATTTATATCCTCGAAATTAAAATTGTTTTCGAATATATTTTGTCCCGACGTTCGTGTGTTTTTTTTCTTCTTCTCCGTTTCATTCAAATTATGAAGTCATTTTTATCATTTAACTCATGCATTGGCATACTGCAATCTGTGTGATTTTGTCTCTTCGTGTGCTCCGAAGACTCTCTCTTGATGTTGCAGTAAAACTTAATTATTATTATTATTTTTACATTATGTTTAAAAAATTTTTAGAACAACCTGCGGTTTCGTCAACATGATATCTCTACAGTGTTACTATAATATTTGCAGACAAAATTTACGTATTGATTTATTCATGCCAGGAATGTGATACACTCAACAGCGAAGCTAATTAATCGTTTAAAAGTATTATAAATACTATTAAATAGACACGATCGCATATAATCAATAACAAAATACGATATAATTAAGTCCAGCATGCATGCCTGGTCTGGTACATTCACTAAAACATGTCTTAAAAAATATCACTGAGATGGTCAATAATAGTAACGGAATGGCAGTCAAGGAATGGAATGCGCCCCAGATAACGTCCACTGAGGAGATGGAGCGACGCACCCTTTTTGTGTGCAAGTGCTAGGATGATTATTACATCATGAGGAGTGGTGGTGGCTTGGCGAGAACTTCATCCAACAGTTGATTGGCCATGGCTGATGATTACGATGATGATGATGATGATTTCACTGTGGAGGATGTTGGAATCTTCGCTCGGCTTCTGTGAGTGTCCACCTCGAGAAATGTGCTGTGCACTGCAGGGTTAAAGAATCCTATCCCAAGGCCGCTGTCTGTATGCATTTAATCACCCCCAGTCAGCATGGGGAATCCTATGTCATTTTTCACAAAGGCACCATCCATTTTCTATTATCTCTGGCCAGACTTGGGGCATTTTGGAGGCTTTTGGTTTCGCAGCCGGACTGTGTTTGGGATTTCCTTTTGGGAAGGAATGGGTGGTTATTTTCCTGTACGATTTTTTTTATACAGTGCATGTACTATGTTATCCTCTTCTAGAGTGGAAGAGTAGGCCAACTATCCTTGAGCGGGGCTCTCGAGAGCTCCCTCTAACGCAGGGCTCTACAACCTCCTACACTTATCCTCATCGCTTTGAATATGTAAATATGTACAAATAGTCAAATATAAAATGTAAACATATGCCAAACATTGGCATGTTTTGCTAATAGGAAAAATAAGTGGTTCCGGTGATTGAACACATTTACGCTTATGTTGGCAATCATGGTTATAATTGAAGTGGGCTGCAGTTGTTTATTTGTAATTGTCATGAAAGGCATAATGATTCGTGCTTGTGAAAACGTGTGAATACATGAGGGTGTGTATGTGTGTTTGTGAATCAGTCCTGGGCCTCTGCTAGGTTAAATCTGTTTTAAATGAGTACCTGGTGAAGTGTGTACACATCAGCACGAGGGAGACAAAGGTGGCCGTGCGTGCTGCTGGTCACCCATACACTATGTGCCCTGCCAGCCTTCATAACAGCACTTACCCCAACAGTCTGTTAAAGTCTACATGTGAGAACTTTGTCTTTGTCGTCATACAATAGATATTTTGTACAGCATATTTTAAAAGTGTGATTAATAAGGACATGGCATACTGAACGTTGATGGATACATTTATTGCCGAGCATTTTCACTTTGAATTATACCGAACTTGAGTGTGGTTATAACTATCCATAACTCTTGACTTGCCACTTATGTACATTGCGCTTTTAAAATCACGTTCTTAGCAATTTAATTTAACGTGAAGAAATTAAAGCTTGATTGCAAAGTTTAAAAAGTAATTGAGAGCACATTACCTCTTGAGCAGTATTTACCCATATAGTAACCTCACTGCCACGTGGGTAGCATGGTTAATTAAGTAGCTAAATGCACTGCTATATGTTTGGAATGTTGGTTTTTATTAAATTGGCGAGCAAGTGTCCAGTCGCAAGTTAGGCTCTTGGTTTGTCCAATTCGCTCTTGAATGAATTCCAAGAAAAACATCTATCGGTACTAATTGCACAGCATCCAGACGAAAGTGGAGATGGGCCAACACACTCCGAGCAGCTACTGCTTACACGCGTAATCCAATTAGACCCTCGGTGTTCAAATCCCTCAGGATCCCACTTGGAATTAAAACAAGTCAACTATCAATCCAGAAGGTCCTATTGTATTAGTATTGAAATCATTTCTGTAGGATATCGTATGAGACAAATGATTGTATTTCGGGATTGTTGCGGTCGCAGTCTCTGTGTGGCTGTCGTATACGCACCGTAATTTTGAGTTTCATTTTGGAGAAATTTTAAGCGGCTGTACATATCTCCATTTAAGTGACCTTTAAGCTCCAGGAAAGTTCATAGGAAATCACAGAAAATCCCAAACAATCACGATTTATCGTGTGAATTATATATGTAGTCAAAATTACTTGACACTGAGATGGCTGAGTGGCTCAGGCGTCAGAACAATGAGCGAGATCTGCTGAACTCTTGGGTTAAATTCCTGAGTGTCAACCACCCGTGGATACACCACGTTCTCAAGTGTCACGAGTTGATGGTCTCAACAAAACATATTTTTGTTGCTAAATACCAGCTCTAAGAGTTTTAATATATTTGTTTGATTTCCATTTGATTAACAACAAAAACAACAACATTAGAAGCATGTCTGGGCCATCTCCTGCTTTGGGGCATTCTAGAACATGGAGCGATGCACTGGATCAGCAACAGTTACGCATGGATATTTGGTCTCTCGGTGCCGATTGTGTAACTGTAATAAAATTATGAAAACAGACAATATAAAATATTATCCAAAAGTAAATTATTTCGCTGTAACTATTATTACTGGTTACAAGGCATACATGTTTCTGGTAAGATTTATTTTAATGAAAAGTTGCCAATGCCCTCACTGTCCACAATGGGACAAACTAATACAATTACAGGGTTCAGTCCATTTGTCAAAATATCAATGTGGCCCAGAGTGTGCAACTTCTAGAATTATGAACGAGACTCTCGGATGTTTTAAGGTCGCACATTGTCCGATGTTTCGCTCCATGTGTTGGGAGCTTCTTCAGGAACTGACTTGCCAGCTCACGTTCTCCCTCGATTGTGATGAGCTTCCATTAGCCGTTAACGAGATGTTAACTACCTCGCCTGGTATACAGGAGGTTGTGGTTTCAATCCCAACCTGGAGGCCTGTATATTTGGAGTTTGTGGTGTCTCTCTCCCTATGTTGGCGTGGATTTTTCTCCCTCCACATTTAGAAACATGCATATTAGAGTATTTGGCTGCTGTAAATTTGTGCTGTCATTTGTGACCAGGTCGCTTCCGAAAAAGAGCTATATAGCTCAGTGAGCCTTACCTGGTAAAATAAAAATATATAGTTTAGTTGAAAAACATGAAACATCACCAGCAGCCAGCAAATGTGAAAATCTATGCAATCATGTTAATGAGTATCAGCCGCCATGCCTTCGTTTCGCAACTGAAAATTGCAGTGCATGACGCTACACCAGTGACAGAATGGCAACAACACACAAATCATCTTAGCAAGGTGCCCTGTGGCAGTATGAAGTTGTTGGTTAAAACTCGTGTACGTACTTAGTTCATCACCCTCTAAATAGTCGCACCCATATGTGAGCCAGGTGTCGTCCAATGCCTCGTGGAATCCACTGTTTTACTTAGACTCTACATGCTACAAAAGAGTGAAAGAATAGCCGACACAAAGTTTCTTAACACAGCTCGATTAGTGAAAAATTGAGGCAGGTATTGGTTTTATATCTAGCATTAACAGTCAACTATCAATGAACAGCATAACAGAGCATGTACAACAGTAATGAATTAATAATAGTTCTCAGAACTGCCAGCTCTATCATATATTTCATGGATTTATATCTCACGAGGAGATGACCGTAATTTTGTTTGTACTGTTTAAAAACTGTCACATTGTGAAGCCTATCTCTACTGATTAATCAGATCTCAGGGTGCGACGTAATGGGCACTGGCAGTTTGTAGTCGTACACATAGTGTGAAGTTGTAGTCGTAGACAGAGTGTGAAGAGTGCAAGAGATGTATGTGCGGTGGTTACTCC
The DNA here is from genome assembly GCF_964198595.1 of Lampetra fluviatilis. Classification (NCBI taxonomy): domain Eukaryota; kingdom Metazoa; phylum Chordata; class Hyperoartia; order Petromyzontiformes; family Petromyzontidae; genus Lampetra; species Lampetra fluviatilis. The sequence continues at coordinate 1,525,412 of NC_136288.1, forward strand.
ACCTCCGATTAGCTCGGATGCCTACGTACGGTGCGAAAGAAGGTCAACATATAGACATACGTGTGTGATCATATACGTGGATTAAAGTAAAGCAATGGTAGTTTAATACAAAGGCAAATGAAGCATTGATTTACACAAGGAACATTACTGAAGTACAATATTAGTATAAGGTGATTAATTTTTCCAGCAATTGAAAAGAATAAACACACATCTCGAATAACGCTTATCATGTGTGTATTAACCACGTGTATGCGAGTGCTTACATAAACAGTGCAATATATATGTATGAAGGATGTTGGTCATGAGGGTTTTGATCATACTTCACCATGCTGGTCAGCACAGGTTGGTGAAGGTGGGCCGGAGGACAGGACCGATTTTAACATCACACGCCACTGACGCTAACCATGGCCGGTTAGCATCAAACTCGGGTCACCAAGTTCATTGCAGGGCACACAGGCCACTACGTCATTGCTTCCACCCCAGTGCTTCATTAAAGTATAGTAACCGCAAGAACCAGGGCATTTTCCTCGTCTCAACCATGGCCTGCGCTTTCCTAATGTGAGCTGGCTAAGTATTCGGTCATCTCACACTTGTGTCGCATCCTACCGAGTTTTGTCATCTTTTTTCCTCCTCTTTCTGCCTTCGACTGCCCCGTCTATCCTTCACACCTCGCTCAATACCAAAGACATCGCCACATTGCCTCACCGCCCTTTGCCATCTCTTCATTCGGGGCCGTTTACAATCCATCCTCGCTCAGTCTAGCGATCCCTCAATGTCAATTCGATTCGAATCTCCAGAGCAGCACAATCCATCGTAATTGGAATTAATCGTGCTTAAATGGAGCAGATGCTATCACATTCAGCTGCTGGCCTGGCTGGGTTTTAGGCACTCACAATATATCCAGAGATATTAGAGGCAGCAGCTACGCTATAAGGAGCATAAACCGTCACGTGAACTCCGGTCATCCTCGCAGCGAATTTTGGCTAACCATCGAACAAAGACGGACACCGCATCGCGCGCTTTCAGATGCACTTCTGCAGCCGTCTGGAACGGAACGCTCTTCCTTCCGATATTAGGAAGCAACTGGAGCTATGCAATTTTAAATCTAAATTGAAAACTCACTTCTTTAGAAATGCTTTTCATGACTAGTTTGTTGTCCTTCCCCCGCACCTTCGATTTGCACGGTTGGCTACGTACGGCGAAAAAGAAGTTCAACATACATACATGAACCAGGCGACCGTAGTCTCCTTCCCAGCCACAACTCACATCAGTGGTGAGTGATATGAGAACTAGTCCGGCTCCCCACTCCCGATGCATCAACCTACATTGACCAGCCTGGTGAAGTATTTTTAAAAAATATATACAATCCCATGACTGACATGGCGTGAGGAGGCCTTCATCCACTCATGGATTGAGAAAGTCTTGGAATATATTCATAATTTATGAAAACATATGCAGATATTACAAATACAGTGATACCTCGGTTCACAAACTTAATTCGTGAACTGACTCTGGTCGTGAACCGAATTGGTCGTGAACCGAGGCACATTTTCCCATAGGGTTCAATGTAAATCCGGTTAATCCGTTCTGACCCTTTTTTTTGGTTTTTGAAGCACAAAAATATGAAACAAATGACAATACACATTACTGTAGTACTGTACAGTATAGTAATGTATAAAGAGAGAACACTAACCTTGCTTGAGATGACTTCTGGCATGGAGGAAGGCAGGTGGGAGGCGGGTGGGAGACAGTAAGCACTCAAACGGGTGAACTGTACAATACAATAAGTACAGTATTGTACAGTACAGTAGTACAGTACAGTACTGTATGTGCTAAAAAGAACACCAAAAATCAAAAAGTCACTGAAAGTGTCTTCACAGTACTCACAGTACAGTACTTCTTTCTGTGTCTCTGCTTCTCTCCACGATCTTCCTATAGGAAGTCACGACCATGTGACAGCCTGGAATTAGCATAAAAATGGGCGCGGCTCCTGTTCGTGAACCGAAGCGGAGTTCGTGAACCGGAGCATATTTTTATGAAATTTTCTGTTCGTGAACCGAGTTGTTCGTGAACCGAAGCGTTCGTGAACCGAGGTATCACTGTATCTGGTAAAATGCCTTTGCTTTGGAGCACCTGTATTCTAGTGGAGCCCTCCTTCTCACTCTCACATGACACCCACATACTTGTTAACCCCTTATCAGTGCCTACCTTATTACAGACCAATTCAGACCTTATTGGTCACCCCGTGCCCTTATAAATCTCAACGTTCATCCTACAAAGGAAAAACACAAAAAAATAGAAAAAAATTGTGTTGCCCGCATTTAAACGTCTGTACGCCATATGGACCTGAAAACTAAATTTCTCTGTACACGAATACGGATAAACCGTATGGGTGGACAGGTATGCACCCATGTAGCAGTGGCGTAATTATTTTCATGTTTCAAGCGCTGGATATCTGTTTTGACTTCAACCGGGATCCGAAAACCTACGAACAACAGAGGAATCTGCTCCCCTCAAGCTAAACCTGTTATAACAGTGCACTTGCTTACTTACAAAATACAATGATCTCGAGTAAACACACGGCAAATATTACAAAACTTATGATTGTTTACTTTCATGTGCAACTTCGGGTGAACTTATTTTCACGTTGCTTTGATGAATAAAGCCAAAGGTCGCAGCTCGGTCTTGGGCACATCAGCATGGCTCTTCCGCAACCTACAAAACTCACTCAACTCGTCTTTCTCCACCCTGTGCGACCCCGATGATCACAATCCCACCAACCACCAAACAAGGGGAAATTTCTCGAGCAAAGATGATGAGAGTGGGAGGCAAAGATAATGAAAGTGGAGAGGAGGGAAAGATGGATATCCCAGTTTTTTTACTGCAAAACTCCCACTATAAAAGTGAGGAAAGTCAAGTGGCTGGATAGCTCAGAGGTCATAGCGATGAGCTGATACTACTGAGATCATCGGTTCAAAGCCCACGCAGATTCCGGTACCCTTTAATTGGCAAAAAATATCAGTGTAACCGTCACGTGATTAACAATACTCTCTGTAGCTGGGCAGGTGTGAAATGTCCACTCCCTTGTGTTGGATAAAAGGTCACTGGTAGGCGTTGTCAGAAGTTATTTGCTTTTATGATATGCACTTACACGGACCGTTCTATAAAACGGAGGGACGTACTGCTCTGCGAGAGTGCCTTGTTTCGTGGCTAAAACAATCAGAATAAATCATGAAAAAGCTGAAAAACTCAAGAATAAAGTTGCAGCCATGACTCTCACTGTATCTAGAAACGATCAAAAACGGGGAATGTGGGGTATCAGCTAATGCAAGAGTATCTTTACCACACCACATTTTAAATGTTTAATTCCCTTCGATGCCAAAATTTGGTCCATCTGCTACCCAAAACATGGATTCCCCCATGGAGCAAATTGTAATAACGTAGACACACATTTTAAAGCCCCATGTTTCATCGGCAATTTATAATATTAATTGCTTGATTTCAAGACAGATTGATGTTTCCAATGGACACTGGACACGCGGAATTGCATCGTGATTTGTGGCGTCTTTAAAGTGCACAGATGCACTGTGCACTCTCGGTTTCGGCAACAGACTTCTCTTCACAATCCATTGCCCTTAAGCAGTGCAGTAATAGTTCACCATCTGCTGTGGATTCCATGGCATCCAGTTGAAGCTCTGGGATCGACTGGTCGTTGGAGACAGGAAGCTGCTAGATTCATGACGACATATCTGTAAACACGTGAATTAATTGACTGTGGAGGACATTGGAACGAATTGAAATGTATGGAAAAGATTAGAGTCATCGCACTCATTTGGTCGAGTTGAATAGCAATTGTACTCAATTAAATACGACAAACTATAAATGCAATCATTCACAGACCATTGTCAGTCCACTGCTGAGTGAGGGCTTCATCGCGCTGTGTCGATCATGGAGACCCTTGACCATATGTCACACTGGTCGGTACATATACAGTAAAACATATATTTATAAATGTAATCATCATCAGTCATGGTCAATCCTTTGTAGGATGAAGGTCTCACCAAGCTTCCACTATCTATCTCCAAATGCTAATATTCCCCGCTACCTTCACCTTGTCAAGAGAGATAAATCCGTGTTATTAATGTTTTCCTTGGTTAATGAAATTAACTGTTTGGAGGAACAGCAATTGTGAAACACAGTAGATTATGTTCGCTACTAAAAAAATGTTTCGAAGATAGAAGAGATTGAGATGATGACGTAGATAGTCGGATGAGAGTAGGTTGGAGTATTTTTGAGACATTCAATTTGTTAGAGAACAGTGACCTGCCAGGAAGTAAGTTTTCAATCAGTGCATATTGCCTGCTGTAACACATGGCTCTGAAACGTGGACCTTGACACGCGATAATGGAGAAAAGAACAGAAAAGTGCACAAAGAAGCACAGGAAGGTGTATGCTTAGAAGCACGCCGAGACGCAGAAAGTGGGACTAACAGATCGGGCTGACGAATGAGACTGGTGATGGAATTGGAACCGAAGGAGAGAACGTGCCTCGGAGGATGACAATTGTGGAGATGGAGCGATGACATCAGCTCACCTACGGGAGATGGAGTATGGCATTGCAGGACCACGAGGGATGGTGATTTCATGGAGAGACCTTTATCCAGCAGTGAATAGACCATGGCTGATATGATGATTTTTTTTTACTGCATGTGGTAAATCTATTGAGTTGATAGTTTAGTTCCAAACAGCCAGAAGCTCGGGAGCATTGACGTGCACAAAATGTGCATGAGTCAGAATATTTCCTAAGGTTGTAGTTATGGAATCGCTTCACATGACATCAAGCAACTTTGCCATGAGTAAATCGTTATTCCCGGGGCAATAGAACATTTTATAATGCTTTCTGAACAAACTGAATCGGTTTTAGTTAAACGTGTCATCCTTTAGCTCCGGAATGCTCTTGATCTGCATTCAGCTGGTAAAAAATTTATTACAAAGGTATTATCCCTACTACACGTTTGCATGCAAATTCAGAACATTCTGGTATATTCTTTTAAATAAAAGCATTTTTTTGTAGGAGTAGTAGTTTTGAACGTTGTGCACCTGGGGAAATCGTCTGAAACGCACTCAACAATACACATTCCCAGTAGAAACAACACATAGTTAGCTACGTTCATGTGCAGGTTGCTCAGGCGGCAGGAGTGTGTCTAAATACCAGAATGGGCAGGGCCTGCGTGCCTAATGGGCCCCGTTGCTTCCGAAGTGTGCATCGGACGTGCACGGTCTACGCAAACTGAAGGCAACATCCCGACTACTGTGACGTCAACAGAAAGCTCATCTTTAAACAACAGAGCTGTCAGGAGGGCTTGGGACATTCCTCTCGCTACTTTAACATTATCTTATATTTAAATAGCTTTTAAGTTTGTTTTACTCTTGGAGCCTTTGGCATTTAAACTGCATCGTAGGAAGCCCTAAATGTGGTTTGTAGTGATTTAGGTAAGCGTTCAATGGATGTCTCCATCTCAGGATTATTATTATGAATAATATTGGTCGCGAAAGCCTACGTGTTAAACCAATCCATCTCAGGACCATGCACCATCGAAGTGACTGGGAGGGGTATGGGGCTTCATCTTGCAGTGGACTGATCATGGCTGAAAACGATGACGGGAGCAAACCTTGCAACGTTTAACAGGTTGCTTTCGCGACCAATATCATACATAATACAGGTTTTTTTGTGGTTAAATCGCGTAAATATAAATGCGTCGTTAAACCTGCCACCACCCGACACGGCCAATTAGGCTTGTCACGTAAACAAAACGTGTCAATTCGTTACTAGTACAGCACGCCGGTGTGTTGCAGAGTAAACCCACAATGTGTACTAGCAACGAATTGGTATGTTTTGTTTACGTAACAAACCTTACTAATTGGCTGTCGGGTGGTGGTGGGTTTAACGACACATTTGTATTGACACAATCGAACCCAAACAAAACCTGTATTATGGAAAACCTTGCAACGCTATTCACTCCCGGCCATCCTCTGACAGGTGTAGCACAATCCGGCACAAACTCCAAAGACAACGGTCATTTTTACATTACGGGCTTTCATTTAAAATGCACAACGGCAGCTGTTCGAAGCAAAATCGCATTAACATTGCAGTGCCGGTGCAGCGGAGCGCTCAATCAAACAAGGGCATCTCATTGGGACCCACGGTGAGTATACCCCTGCAGTGTCAGAAAAAGAACACACACACACGTGCCGAAATCCACTTGCAAACAATGTCTATTGAACAAGTGCAGTACACTTGATTTATAAATGAGCTTCAGTGGGCAGCATGGATGGCATTGGCCCTGGTGTAAAGATTGAAATAGGACACCCCTCCCCTCCTTTTCGCATATATGTTGAACTTCTTTCGCACCGTACGTAGCCAACGGTTTTTATCGGAGGTACGGGGGAAGCACAGTGCATGGCCCCCCAGGTGCGATTTGAATCCCGAGTGCCCAAGAGCAGTTACACCGCCTGCACACTCGATAGCTACGCCGCCGATGGACTTGCCAAAGATGCTTGTGCGTTTGTATGAACGGGCACAATGTCGTAATGAAGCGTACGCATGCGTTTCATTTGTGTTACGCTGTTAAACATTCCATCGTGTTGTGTGTATGCGGTCAACAAAAAGTGACCACGTGGTCGTCTTTATGGCGACAATTTCAAATGTCAGCATCTGTGAAGCATTTCATTTGGTAACTGTTATGGGTTCCTCGTCTGACCTTGTGTGATACTGTGCCGGTGAGAATTTATGTGCATAAAATTACATCCTCTGTATGTACCGTTTACATCTCCCACGTCCCATTTTTTTAAATGTGAGAATATTCTCCGTAATGACGATAATTTGTGTGCAGCAGCAGTGGTGTATGAACCGATGAACCCGGTTATGTGAGTTGAATTCCCGGCCATGGCTAACATCAGCGGCGAGTCATATCTGGATCAACCCGCACTGACCAGCGTGGTGAAGTTTCGACAACCCCCCACCCCCTCCCACCGCATGAATGGAAACAGCATGGCCAGGCCTTCAGCAAGAAATACGCTGACGAGGGGCCGTAATTGAATATTTGATTCTTACAAGAGGCATGTGTTACTGTGGTTGTTATGTACTTCACTATCAAAGTATTCTTAATTGCTTACCGCTCGTATTTATACCTGTGCTTAGCAAGTGTGTTCACACCAAAAAAAAGACGAATCCTTAAACGGAACAGTTTATCTTTCCAGTTCGAAGTGGATGCATCCATATCGCGCCAAAGTACAGTGATACCTCAGTTCACGAACGCTTATGTTCACGAACAACTCGGTTCACGAACAGAAAAGTTAATAAAAATATGCTCCGGTTCACGAACTCCGCTTTGGTTCACGAACAGGAGCCGCGGCCATTTTAATGCTATTTCCAGGCTGTCACGTGGTCGTGACTTCATGTAGGAAGATCGTGGAGAGAAGAAGAGACACAGAAAGAAGTACTGTGAGTACTGTGAAGACACTTTCAGTGACTTTTTGCTTTTTGGTGTGCTTTTTAGCACATACAGTACTGTACTGTACCACTGTACTGTACAATACTGTACTTACTGTATTGTACAGTTCACCCGTTTGAGTGCTTACTGAAGTCATATCAAGCAAGGTTAGTGTTCTCTCTTTATACATTACTATACTGTACAGTACTAATGTGTATTGTAATTTGTTTCATATTTTTGTGCTTCAAAAACCAAAAAAAAAGATCAGAACGGATTAACCGGATTTACATTGAACCCTATGGGAAAATGTGCCTCGGTTCACGACCAATTTGGTTCGCGACCAGAGTCAGTTCACGAATTAAGTTCGTGAACCGAGGTATCACTGTATCCCAATATTGAAGTTTCTGTACAGGGTGATCCAGATGTCTTTGTGATCCCTAACTAATTGACCCCTAACATATTTTTTCCCTTTGCGTATTCATTTCTGTTTTCACGCCCATTGGTATAAAAAAATATGACGTTTTAGAAAATTAAATGGGGGGGGGGTCACAAGGACATTCGGACCACCCTGTACCTGTGACTACAATGTGGTGGAAGAGATGAGGTGGTTTCAACATCAGCGCTCGCACCATGGATACGCTTGTTCGTGATAAACGTGCGCCACTATAATTACCTACTTTTGCTAATTTGGCACATGGTGCTGCGCGTACCCTGGCAATTCAGATGCACTTGCTGACCCAAAACTGTTCTAATCGCTGGAGAATGCACTCGGCCGTTGTTTTAATTGCCCGCACCTGGAGAAGCTCCCCCTGCTACATGTTCAGCGTGCTCGGGCGTCTGCGTGGTTAATGCACGACTGGTGAATCGATATTGTATAAGTTGTGTGTCCGTGCCATGCTGGCCTCTGTACAGTGTTGATTAGATGAATAAAATGAGTGCTTAAAATATGTCAACAATGTTTTTTTTATTTTAGTCAAAAATATTACTATTATTGGACAAATATGATCAACCCACCAATTACATAAGCGTGACTTACTATGACGAGATGGAATTCGGCTGCACAAAGGTGGAGACAAGGATAACTTAACAATTCTATTTGGGACAGCAGTGAACTGAAGAACAAAAGAATGTTGTGTCCGTGGTGTGCATGTAACTAGTTAGTGGGGAGCGGTGGTGTAGTGGTTAACACGCTCTTTTACGAATCCGGCGACCCGAATTTGAATCGGGCTCACGATCAAGACCAGCGAAAATTATCTGAGCCGGATCCTGGGCCTCCCCTAGGTCGACTCAGACTCAAATGAGTACCTGATGCAATGTTTAAACGCCAGCACTGGGGAGACAAAGGCGGTCGGGCGTGGTGCTCGCCATCTACCCCCTCGTGTGCCGTGCCGGCTTTCATGGGTGCTCACTAATGGCACTTGCCCCAACAGTCTGTTCAGTCTATACGGGGGGATGTTTTGTCTTTGTAACTAGTTCGATGTCCCGCTGAAGTAAAACCATAAATACAGTGCAGCCGTTTTGTCAGTCCACTGCTGCATAAAGGCCTCTTCCATGCCACGTCGGTCATGGGTTGGTCAGTGAGGGTTGGTGGAGAATTTGGAGAGGGCCAGGAGTGATTCAGCAACCGGTTCGGATAACAATCGCCACTGAGGCCAGCCACGGCTGAGAATTGAACTCAGGCCGATCGAGTTGATGGCGTGCTTTGTGCAGAATCTTTGCACCGCCGCGTGCACAATGCTCACGCTTTGGTAATGACCCTTAATTGCTGTGTATATGTGAGACCTAAATGCACAGGCCCTTTCTCATTACATTTTAGACACGCTTCATGAAGCCTGAATAGTCCCAGTGGCCTCTGATATATATCATTCAACTTGGTGTAACCATTTCCCCAGTCACTGGCACGCTCAATGCACAAAATCATTATTCGAGCATTTTGCGTTACCGAAACATAACAAATATAAGTATAAAACATATTTGTTTTTCGAACATGCTCAAAGCAATATTTTCTAATATAATAAATAAAAATAGTAATTGTTCGTTTAAAATATATATGGAAAAAAATGTGCTTTGTAAAAGGTAAATGAGATTAAATGTCATCGTGCAACGGCCGAATGAAAAGAGAGAGATTAAGCAAATAATTTAGTTACGTCTCTGTAAATTTCCTTGGCGGCTGTAATGGAAGGGAGGTGTGTGAGAGTTACCGTCTGTGACTTTCTTTGAGAGAATCAGGTAATAAAGATGCCTAATGCCGTATTCCCTCACATCCTTGCACACAGCTGCGATGCTGCCACCATACTTAAACAGATCACTGCACGGCATGCACTGGCACACTAAGTATACCGACTATCGTTGTTACTGCACAGTCGATGTTCAATCCCGCTGGAACATTTGGAATTCGCGATCGTGTTGAAGACTAATTGCTCCGAGCAGCTTCTTGCTTCAGTCCTTTTCTGACGAAGCAGAAATTCCTTCAACCCACGGGCATCACAACACACGCAACACACACACTCACACACCATTCAGTTCTCCACCCAACACCAAAATGCTCCCCTGCTCCCTCTTTAATAACCTCTCCACACTCTATCACGTGCAGCAGATCCTTTGTGATGTGGTTAAAGAGTCAAGGGGAGGCGAGAGAGAGAGTCAACATTCGGGCTTTCATTTCCAGGCACCGTAGCATGGTCTTTTAGGCACAATTCACACTCATTAACGATGCACGCGCATTGGTGCGGATGACACAAAATGCCTGAGTGCGCTGACCCAGTCACATTGCAATGCAATTCACAGCCACGCATTGCTTACTCTGTATTCCCTCTTGCATTGCAGCGTGAGCCTGGTGTGGCGATTAAGGGCAGACGACGACGTAAGAGAAGCTGATGGGAGACGGGCAATATTAAACTTTGGCGTGGATTCTAAAGAGAAGGCAAATTAAGTTGAGGCAAGTCAGCGAAGGAGGTGGTGAGACAAAATCTAAAACACTTCGGAAGCAACGACTGGACAGGAGCCACGAACAAAGGATGGAATGGAAGAAAATGTGGGAGGCCTTTGCAAGCCGTGGGATGTTATTGGCCGGCAACAGCAATGGCAACAACAAAAACTTCAATCTTGATCATTGAAGCTTTCGTGACTGCAGGAATCCATACTCTTTGGTTCTTTCGGTGAAGTCACGTAGATAGAAAATTAATAGATCACGACGTTTCGATCGCACCACAAGCAACCGTCATCAGCTCTTTCTCCTGCGTCAGCAGTTCTCCTGCTGTGTTTGTCTCACCTGATGACGGTTTCTTGTGTTGCGATCGAAACGTTGTGATCTATTAATTTTCTATCTACTTGACTTTACCGAAAGAACCAAAGAGAATAGAAACTCAGTTAAACTTGGAATAGGTCATCTACAGCAAAGCCAGACTCTTAATTATTTTCAAACAAGTTGCAGTGAATGTTTTTTTTTATTGTTGACATTCGCGCAACCATAAAAAAGATTGATGTTTTTATTTTATTAAAAGCGGGGGCTGTTAATTTTTGATGTTGGTTTATCTTATTATTTATTATTATTATTATCATCCACATCAGACATGATCTATAGAACTGCTGGATGAAGGCCCCCTGTTGGCGTTCTTGACGGTCTCGCAATGGCAATAATCCATCTAGCTCCAGCGCACGACAATTCATCGCTCCGCTCCGTGTCCAAGGTGGACGCCCCATCCGATGTGTTTCCCTCCTTAGGCTGCCGCTCCGACGTTTGCCTCGACCACCGACCATCGTCAATTCTAGCAACATATTCTGCCCAAGCCCCGCTTACTTTTCTAAGCGATCGATATAAGGTCTCCTCCGACTTGTATATGTTCTCTGATCCATGTTTTCTTCTCTTTGCGTCTCTCAGTCTATTTCCGAGTGCACATCTCCCCATGCTTCTTTGCACAATCTTCAGCTTTCCTTTCATTTTCTTTATCAATTTGTCATGAGCCTGACCCATATGTCATAGCATGTATGCAGAAAACATATTATTATTATGTTTAATATCTGCAGCATATATCCTGCGTGCATGTTGAACTCAATAAACTCATCTTTACGGTCCTGTATCTTCTGTTTGAATCATACAATGTGCACATAGCTCTGGCCAAACCACTTTGACATATTAAAATTTATCGTGGCATTTCTTCGTGATTTCATTATTCAAGCCTCGGAAATGCTAACCAGAATATCACTCTGGAATCAGAATATCACTCACGATGGCTTGAATAATTTAAATACCTTTTTTTGCATGTGCTTAGAATGCATGGTCTAGCCGTCGCAGCGTTTACTAAAATGTGGTGTTATTAGTAATTCTTAACTCGTACATCGCTGTTGGGGAGAGTTTGGAAATGTATCTTGGAGCTTTTATAAATATTCAGCAGACATGTGATGAATACTGAAGTGAAAGAGCCATTTGAGTCCATTGTTTACTTTGTATTATAAGAAGATTGCCATATCTGTGTGTGAAATTGACTTTGAATTTCAGTTCGAGACTGCATAATACATTGGCAGAAAATGTACTATGTTAAACCCACAGGAATGGAAAGAAGAACCAGTTTAGGCATTTATTCCAAAGTAAATTCCACATATGGTTTTTTATCACTTCAACCTGCATAATAATATAAACATTGCCACCAAATAAAATGTAAATCAGAAGAAAATAATCAATGATAAATAAAAGCTAATGTATCAACTTTTCTTGATTCTACACCGTAGCTTTAATTACATTGAAATAATTGATAGCAGACATTTTTACTTCCTGTGCAGTGATAATGAATATTGCCTGCTCGTGATGTCCCATTTGGATATATCATGTACAGCGGAGCGGCCCACTTAAGTGTGAAAGTATCAGGAACATTTTAACTTGGTAGCCACATTTTTTTCAATAATAAAACCTCCACAGGGTAGCAATTGGCATGCATGTAACAAGCAATTTATTTGTTGAATGAAAGTGATTGTTGCACCCATGATACAAGTTCAGTATTTGCGTGAGGAGTCTGAAGTTTGATTTCATGTATGTTACTTATATAGGCCGAGGCCAACCCAGGAGGACTTGAATTGATGACGCAATTGCTTGGACAGCGCTCAATGTGGGGCAACTCAAGGAACTTGCCGAAGACGGAGCCCTGTGGTGAAGACGATAGACCATCTCGCAGCCAGCACTCGCACTTAGGTAGCCGAGAAACGGAGTGGTATGTGACATGTAATTGGTTGATGTAAACCCTGCAGCCACTAGAGGTGCTACATTGACCACAAATATTAAAACATAAACATTCGAAGCGACAGATAAAGTACACCCATTGTTAGTAAAGCCATGAGTTTCGATTTAAAGCTTTCGTGACTGCAGGGATTCATATTCTTGGTTCTTTCGGTAAAGTCACGTACAAGGGAAATAATAAAATAATAAAATTAAAATAAAACAATACAATTCTCACGACGTTTCGATTGCACACAAGCAATCATCATCAGGTGTGAAACCCACAGCAAGAAAATTTGAGAAAAGTGGCGTTTTTTTCTTAACGTTAGCACCACGGACAGGCGGTTGTGTGTTTATATCCAAAGTGTGCTTGTATTAGAAGTTGGCCTTTTCTTTCCCCTCACCAGTGGAATATAAGCATGTGTTGCATGCGACAGAACTATGCTTATACAAGGTGTGCTTATATCAAACTTCTACTGAAAATGATTCAGGAATTGGATTCTCAAACCACGGTATTTTTGAATCTCATAGAATTCCCCGATGGAAAATGTAATGATCAAAAGTTATGGATGCATTATGGTAGAATGCATATGATAAAATTATAAGCGAATTTTAGCTAGAGGTAATGTTCGCCAGTAACACTGTGACTAATGGGTTCTCTCTGGCGACAAAATACACAGCCACTGAAGCAACCGATGAAAACCATCATTTTGGGATTTATTTATTTTTGGTATAAATTTTTTGCGCATACATAATTTTGGCAAGTGTCGCGTGGGTCGCCAAGCAAGATTTCCAGAGTTATTCCATTGTAACCATATGTTGCTCACACCTTAATTGGTAAATTTGAAATACTGTGCGCTGCAGTCCTGTGTGCAGGGTATCGCCATGGCGATGGGCTGCTTCTGTTTGCTGCTTTCATAATTGAATGCTGCGCACGACTAAACGAAGCGATGTTCAATGTCGACGTGTCCAAGTTATCCAACTTCACGGTTAATTGAGGCCGCTGCAAGCATATGAGGATGAGGCGAAGATGAAGTGTCACTGATGCTGCTAATTTCAAATTAGTTGCCAGCGAAGTGTGTGCAGATGGAATTCTTGATTAGAATCTCAAACGATTCTCAGATGAAGATATTAAATGTAATTTTATTTTTTACATTCCCCACAACCGAACAACCAACAATTGTGTAGGGTATTCCCCATCTAAGTGGGTACATTACGAGGCCACGTTGTAATGCCTAGATTGGAGATCGGTGGTATTTGGAAATGTACGCCTACACATCCTGGCAACATACGTTTCTATTTTTTATGAGAATGAATTTATTAACCATAAAAACTGTAACCCAACTACGATGAAAACATTTAGCACAGATGCAGTTTCAGAAATCACAAATCTGCCTAGTTTATAGCATTTATAGCGATTTTTCTTTTACGCGTTGGCTGTTACGTGCTCTGGTTTTCGTAATTAAACAGTAAGTGTTTCATTATCTCGGCAAATACCAAACACAGCGCCGTTGCTTAATCATTTATTCTTGTGTTCCTGTTTCACACCTTATCGAACCTACGTTTGCCTTTGTCCTTGAAAGGGGGGGGAGATCAGGATGAGCCAGTATTTCTTTTGATATGCCATTATGTCAGATCAGATCGTGCCCACGTAGCCCACTTATGAACTGCATATTCAGCCCTTTCAAAATATAATCTCAAGCCTTGTATTTTTGATCCGCTGTATTGTGCCCTTTACATGGAAGAAAGAGCTCCCATCAGTACGTCATGTGTTTTCATACTGATTTGTCATTACAATTTTTTATGAAAGGTAGTTCGGCTAAAAACCCGCGTCCTATAAGGAGTGATATTCTAATCAGAAAGCTCTCTTCATAATCATCTCATCTTTTTCTGCAACAGAGAGGAAACTAAAATATCGAAATTCATGTGCCATTAAAAACGCACTGTACCTGTGTTTCTGGAGGGTGTTTGTGGCAAAACGTATTTTTCTATATTTTATTTCAGACACAGTAAATTTGATCGAGAACGATATTTAAAAAATCCCATAGCTGTCTCAAGACAGAAATGACCTGTGGGATATACCTTTTTCATCCTTATTTGTTTTTAATAACCACAAAATGTGTCAAGTTGTTTGCATTTTTTCCATTTGAGTAGAAAAGACATGCGTGTATATTACCGGCATCATCATCATCATATTCAGTCATTGCCTATTCACTGTTGCAATCCCTGATAGTCCAGCACTGATACCATACATCTGACTCCTGCATATGAACTCATGGCATCTTATCCATCTCCACTGTAGCCGTACTCTTGGACACATTCTCTTCCGTTGGTTGCGATTCTCTTGACGTGACTTGTACTGGTAGGAACCTCCTGGTTACACCAGCCCACAGGGGATATATTCTGTCCGTCCGTCCATCGTGCATCCAAAAATGGGAGGGGTGGGGCTGGGTGGAGAGGGGAGTGTGGGGAGGGGCTGGGTGGGGAGTGTGGGGAGGAACTGGGTGGGGAGGGTGGGGAGGGGCTGGGTGGGGAAGGTGGGGAGGGGCTGGGTGGGGAGGGTGGGGCTGGGTGGAGGGTGGGAGAGATGGGGCTGGGTGGGGAGGGAGGGGCTGGTCACCCTGTGGTGCCCTTATAAAACTTAACGTTTAACCTACTCACGCCGGCTTGTGCCCTCCCTCACAGTCGGCCATATTTGCGGAATACACCACGCCGCCGTTGACCCTGGCCATTGACCGAGCAACCCAACGTTCCTACCAGCTCCCTCCACAGGAATGTGTTTAATTGTGGGTACTAGAAACAATAGTTTGAAGGTGTTATACATAGAGCAGACAGTATTTTTTAAACATATTTTATGTACGTTGTTTTATATTTAAGTGATATTTGATGCTTTTTTTTCAAGTGGAATGTTTCTTTAAATAACATTTAAAAAAATAATTTTGGATCTTTCGCAGAGCAGCGCAACTCTCCGCATTGGAGAATGGCTTACTGAAGCAAATACCGCAGAACAACTTCTTAAGAGCCCTTAAAGTGACGATCAACCCTTCTCACTACTTGCAAACTCTCAATATGAGAGTGAGATTTGTCGCACCATGCTCGGAGCGAAATTGTAACATTGCCATAAATGTAATAATGAGGTTTATTTGTGTGTGTGTCTGCAGTCATTGGTGGACCAGCCTGAGGCCCATCAGCTCACTATAATCAAGGGCCCGGTTAAATCACTGGCAGCTGCCTGGGTTTGAACCCCACTCCTCGGCGTTGCCAGCTCAGCACTCTGACCTCTGAACCAACTAGAAATTTTACTGTTTGAAAATAAAATTGTAAAAACCCACTCATTTTTCAAACAGAATAACTGAGCAAAATAGGTCATTTAATCAAGTCGTTCATGAGTGTTGCAAGTAGTTGGTGAACTCTCGACAATGACACTTCCTGACATATATATATGTCTGATCTGTGCACCCATTCCCTATGAAAAGAATATTTGTAGCGCAACTCAATTTACCTCTGGAATAAGTTGTTACCCTTCATTTTGAAACTTTTATTCTGGGTTTGAGGTCAAGGTTCTGACTGTAAGTGCCTTTTTAAACTCTCTCCAGTGTGCTTTATTTATTATTACTACTATTATTTCAAGTGTGTCCCATTTATGTCCGATGGGTGGAAGTAGTGGGTTTGATGTAACAACAAAGGCAGAAATATTTGGAGCAGAAATATCTGACCCAATGGGCTGTATGATGTCCCTCAAAGTCCATATCCTTGATGCTTATCTTGATAAATTCAAGGAGAACATGGGAGCGTAATCGGAGCAAGGCGAGCGTTTCCACCAGGATATGCTTTACTTTGAACGCTGCTACCAAGGATAGTATTACGAGAACATGATGGGAGACTACATTTGGGGGCTGATTAGTGAAAGTGATTTACAGTATAATCGTAAATCTCGAAAAACTACTCACTTCTAAATCTTTTGTAGTAATTTTTGTATTACTTTAGTATAAATACATGTATATTTTTATTAATGTTGTTTTTTCTGACTTTATGTGAACGAAAAGACATAAGTTCGCCCGTTTTCTCATTGAAAATAGGTCAATTTCAAAATATCACTGTCCTGGTCACAAAAGCAATGTTTGTGGGGAATGATAACCATTTTCTGTACTTTTGAGGCATAAGCAATTAGGAAATAACACTTAGTACCCAGGAACAAAATAAACTTTGTTACAATGTTATTATTAGACTCACCCGTTGAAACATATTTTATGACTCATTGTGTTGTAGTTCGTTTAATTTAGTTTGCTCGAGGATTTCTTTCGATGATCATTCATATTAATCTGTACGCTTGTAAATTCTAAATTTCATTTAATGTGCACTAATGTTGTGCCATTACCGACCACGTGTAGCATGGCAGAGGGAGATGTGTTTGGATGTGCGTGGATGTGCCGAGTGCCTAAAAATAATCAGCCACAACCTGGCGAAGGGACTTTCGTAAAAACCCAAAAGCAGATTATTTTGACTCGGTTGAATGAAGCCCAGTAACAATCCCCGTGTAAATTTTGAAAACATTGTGTGAACCACAAACACTGTGCCCTCTGAGTTGCTCTTTCCTGAGACTACATCCATCTTCAACATTAAATATGCAGACTCTCGGATGTTTGTTTTAATTAAACCTTTTTTACTATTTAACCAGGTAAGGCCCACTGAGCTATATAGCTATTTTATAAGAAGCGGCCTGGCCACAAATTATAGCACAACGAAGTGGCTTATCACGTGGAAATATATAGCAGCCACATACGCTAAACGCATGTTTCTAAATGTGGAGGGAAAAACCGGAGTACCCTGAGAAAAATCCACACGACCACGGAGAGAGAGAGAGAGAAACTCCAAATAAACAGGCATCAGGATCTAAATCGAACCCACAACCTCCTTTATACCAGGCGAAGGAGTTAACATTTCACCACCGCATATACATTCTTTATGAATATATAGCCATCTTCAACATAGAGCATTCAGATTCTGGGATGCATTCTTTATTAATATGTAGCCCAGCAAGTATACATTTTGTTGTCGTCTTCTTATAAGGCTATAAGTCACATACATTTATATGACGGCGGCTTCCGTTTTATGCCCCAATTTATATTTGACGTGCCTTTGAACTTCGGTAGGGTGATGATGTCTCACCGAAAAATAGTGACATTGCGCACGAAGATGTGTTTATATATATGTAATAACAGCCATAGAGGGTTCACGTGGGGATTGGCTTGCCGGTCCTGCTTGTAGCCAATAAGGGTTGAGATAGGGAGCATGGCCCAGGCGTGATCACGGCATGTCATCAGGAGTGATTGGCCTAGCCATTCGGGGCCCCAGCTAATGGGGAGCCGGATGAGAGGCGTGGTCCCGGGATTGACAGGGAACCATCGAGAATGGTCGAAGCTGTCCATGAACGATTGGCTGGGGGGACCACGTGACGAAGGGATTAAGAGAGAGTGAGAGGGAACGATCGAGAGCAGACTGGAAACCGACAAGAGCAGGGTCACGCGCGGACGGGGGCTCTGGTTGTCACGTGCGCGGTGGGGACTTAGTGCGAAGTCTGTCCTCTCTCCGTTGTCTGCCAGCAACGGAGAGTGAGTGAGTAAAGTGTATTGTG
The DNA here is from genome assembly GCF_964198595.1 of Lampetra fluviatilis. NCBI lineage: Eukaryota > Metazoa > Chordata > Hyperoartia > Petromyzontiformes > Petromyzontidae > Lampetra > Lampetra fluviatilis. The sequence goes on from NC_136288.1 coordinate 1,543,748, forward strand.
GAGTGGAAATAAAAAGGACTGATTCCGAAGCCGTCTCAAGAAGGATTATTACATATATATAAAACCCGTAGCTTCAACTGATGGTGGAAACATTGACGTTGTTCCTGCCTGTTAAACGTATTCTCCATTGTGTCAAATATTATTTTTAATTTGAATGTGAAATAATGTCACCACTTTGGATACTGAACCACATTCACTGATGACAACACTAAATAGAACTGAGCAAACGCTCAAACAGCCAAATTAAAGAAATAAAAGTGGACACCGACATTTTGCACATTCACGAAAGTAATACATCTTCTTGGTTCTTTCGGTAAAGTCACGTAGAAGGGAAGTAATACAATAATAAAAATAAAACATAATAAAATAAAATAATTCTCACGACGTTTCGGCTACAACGCAAGCCAGGGTACTGTATGTCTGATTCCAGACATACAGTACCCTGGCGTCTACAAACTAAGTTGCCTCTGTGGTAGCAGTTACATTGGGGAAACCAAACGACATGTCTTGGACCGCATCCGTGAACATAAAGCAGACCTGAAACACGGTAGGACAAACACCTCAGCCGTGGCAGATCACTGTTACAACTCAGTGGGCTCACATGACATTAACTTCTCCAAGACAGAGGTTCTCTGCAAGCCATCTGGCTATCATGAGAGATTCGTTCATGAGGCGATCCACATATACAAACACAGAGACAATTTCAACCGAGAAGATGGATTCTGGCTTAGCAATCATTGGAAGGACGTAATAAACCATTTCGGATCTTAACTGATTGTGTTCACGTTTACTGTGACTTTCAGACCGCGTTCCACTCACTGGCATTGTATTCTCCGCAGGGAATGGGTTCTTTGCTCCGCTGCAAGTTTCCCCCCACGACTCACCCATTGACACGACGGTCAATGGTACAGTGTATAATAACAAATAGTATAACATTTATATGCTTAACACAATGTACAAAGTAATATATAGTATCGTAATTGTATAGTAAACATATAGCAGTGTGATACACATTAGGGTGGGTAGAATAATACATAGTGTTATATTAAAATGTATAAGGTATAGGGTGGTTTATAGCAATACAGTATATAATTTAATGTTGGGTTTATCTATGGCAGTATATAGTACGGTATATGCTCGTGTGATGTAAGAGAATAAAGTTTAGATGGAACCATATTATATAATGTTTACGACGTAGAATTGTAATGTATTACTTGCTGTTAGTAACTCAGCTTATTGTAGAGTATAGTAAGTATACTGATGGTGCTATGCAGTTTATACTTTAGTTTGTTATGTAGTTTATACTTTAGTTTTCTACGTGGTTGTTTAGTAACTGCAGCTACATATCATTAACATTCCTTTCCTTTGTTAATGCTACTCCCTGCACCCCCCCTTGGTGCTGCTGATCCTGCATAATGCATGGGCATAATATGACTTTGAAACCCCCCCGCCCACCTCCTACGCATTTCCCATGAATATGCTAAATTCCTCTTCATATGCACATTCTTTTTGTTAAGGCGCTCTTCTTCCACCTCCAACCCAGCTTATATATAAGCTCCTAACTTGGCAGTGTCTCATTCTTCACCTGAAGACGGCTGCTTGCGTTGTAGCCGAAACGTCGTGAGAATTATTTTATTTTATTATGTTTTATTTTTATTATTTTATTACTTCCCTTCTACGTGACTTTACCGAAAGAACCAAGAAGATGAATCCCTGCAGTCACGAAAGCTTTAAATCGAAAGTAATACGGTTATAATTGTGATGCGATTTGAAGTCCATCGTTAAAATGAGATTACATTTTATGGCGTGCACGCATTTGTTGATGAATAAACACATTCACATTTGCGAGGAAAACTTTTTTTTTTTAATTCTCAGCATTTTGTCAATCCACTGCTGGATGAAGGCCTCCTCATACATTGTCAGCGGGGGGGTGTTGAACCATACTTCACCTCGTTGGTAAGAGTGGGTTGGTGATGGAGTGGAGTCTCAGAACTGGTAAAGATATCGCCCTCGATGTTGACAATAGCTATGGCTGGGAATCTAACTCAGGCTGTGGATTCATCATGCTCCTTATTATGAATCGCATTGAGCTACTTCAATGATGAAAGGCGCTTTATAAACTAGAGGTTATTGTTATATTATAAGTATAATGCAGTGCGCCAACGACTGCGCTACTGTGCGACCCCTCCACAAATGTGAAACATAAAACTACATATATATTTTGTCATAGTCTTAATTAGATTTTATAGATCAATCTTCGAACGAAGTGCATTCTCTTTGTTTATTTTTTGGTATTGAGAGTAAACATGAAGATGTTGTCACGTCAAGGGCAGATGTGTGTCGACTGTGCCATTTACTACCGGGAAGGCAGTGTTTGCCTTAAACAGCAAATCAAAGCCAATCTTGGCATTGTCAAAGCAAGTATGGCAAGCGAAGGTCATCAGATATTAAACATGTTACACAAGCTTTGCACGATATTCACTTTTGTCACCTCACTTCAAGCTTTCAGCAGAATTGAATGGAAATTCTTATAAATGACTTTGTCCATATTTTTAACAGCGAAGTGGTTTTAGGCTTCTTTAAACATTTTATACCAAAACTCAACCGTATATGTTTATAAATATACATTCGTTCGCTTGGTAGAATGAACAGATTTTAAAAAACGAGCTCTTTCACGTGAATTCATTGCTTTCACAATGGGATATTTAACTGTCACCGTTAAGAGAGGACTGCAAAATTATTTTTAAAGAAAATCAAGAAAGCCGCCTGCATGGCTAAAAATAAATAATTTCATACATTTGAAATCGAAAGATGCCAGGTGCATTTAGACAAAAGTGAATCACATTTATTCGTTCATTCTATGAAATTACATGAAGAGGAACACGCGGATATGAGAGCACGTGCTGTTTAAAAAACTCAAGTGGGCTTGGGCAAGGAGACGTCACTCGAATGGAATGGTGACCGATGGTCGAGAATAATGACGGAGTTGCCGGCCACGTAATAAGAATGAGTCCGAGAGGAACGTCCACTGGGGAGATGGAGTGATGATATTAGCTCGCGTGCAAGTGCTGGATAGCTCATTAAATTGCATATATGTTGTATGTATGTTAAATTTCTTTTGCACTGTACTTAGATAACCGTGCTAATCGGAGGCGCGTGGCGGAAGGACAACAAACTAAACACAAAAAGCAGTTCTAAAGAAGTACTTTTCAACCTAGATTTCAAAGTGTATAGCTAGAGCGGCTTCCAAATATCGGAAGGAAGAGCATTCCAGACGGCCGCAGAAATGCATCTGAAAGCCTCCGTCTTAGTCCGATGGCTAGCCAAAAGCCACCGCGAGGATGACCGGAGTTCGTGTCATGGTTTATGCTCATTGACGAAATTATAGGATCATAAGAGATGTTAAACTGCTCGGAGGATCCTTCATCCAGCAGTGGGTTGACCATGGTTGACGATGGCTCATTTCACATGTTCAGGTCATGACATTAATTCTGTCATGGTCTAAATGCTCTAACCATCATATTCTCCGAACGTCAAACAAGTGTATCCCAAACAATGTTTTGTCTATGTGTGTGCTCTGTGGCACATGTGGTTAAAAACCAGACCTCATGATTTTGAAAAAAAAGAAACTGTCGTCACTCTGTGGCTAATGTGAAGAAGATTTTCTCACAACCTTGTTTTACGTTGTGGTTTAAGACTTCCACACAATTTCCATTTACATAATCTTTAATAGTTACCACATGATTTGTCTTTCGGAGCTGCCAATAACACTTTAATATTTGGTCAGAATTATATTGTTAACTTGCTGTATTTGGATATCAAATATAAGACATCAAAGTATCTATGTAGGCCAACGTAGAATTCATATTTAAGTAACCATGAAATGTAACTGAATAGTTTAACATTAATGATGAGATAGTATTTTTACAAATTCCACAGTATTTTCTGCAGTTTATTTGAAAATATCGTTGAAGAAAGTTTAACACGTATGCTTTCGCGACCAGTATTATTCATAATATAGATGTTTGAGTTAGATCGCGTTATTTATAAATGTGTCACAACCCTCCACCACCCGACACGGCCAATCAGTGAAAAGAGAAGGTGTATATCAGATCAATTGCTTATGCGGTGTTATATTGGATAGACGGGACGTAACATTAGCATAAGATTTCGATTTAAAGCTTTCGTGACTGCAGGGATTCATCTTCTTGGTTCTTTCGGTAAAGTCACGTAGAAGGGAAGTAATAAAATAATAAATAATAAAAATAAAACATAATATGTTTTATTTTTATTAAGATTAGCATAAGACTAAAAGAACACCAAAGGAACATTACATTATAACCAAATACAGCTGTCAGCAGTGGCAGAGAATACTTGACAACAAGGACATTGAATTGATTTTGATAACGTTGAAGTGTTATGCAGAACTAATTATTACTGGCCAAGATTAGTTAGAGAATCAATTTAAATTGAGAAGAATTCAATTAATTTCAATCGCTGTGATAGCTATATACTCAGCGCAGCCTGGAAGCGTATTATTAAGTAACTAGCGGTTAGTACCCGGCGTTGCCCGGGCGAAAAAGGCAGACACACATATAGTTACACACGCAAATGGACTGACACACACACGTAGAGTTACACACACAAATGGACTCACACATACATACATTGACTGAACAACAACAACCACCATGGGCCACTAAGTGGTGGTGATGTCACGACAACGCTTGTGCCAGGCCATGTCCACCTTGAGGCCACGTGAAGTGTCGAACGCCCGCTGGCAGGAGGTGACGGGGCAAACCCAGATGGCACAGGTCGACTGAGTGAGTCGACTGGCTGATGCACCACCTGTGGCCCCTACTGTGCCAACTTGCTGTGCTTTAGCCACCCGGCGCTCTGCTCGTTGTTGTGAGCGTCGCTCCTCTGCCCTCCGTTGTTGTTGGAGGGCGACTGCCTCCAACTGCCCAGTAGCATCCTTCAGGAGCCTCCTCCACAGAGGCCGATCTTGACACGGCTGTTACCAGTCATCCGCAAGTGGACTCAGCTTCAAGTCCTCCTGTACCACATTGCTCCATGTCTTCTCCAGCCCGTGCCACGCCCGTTTAGCCCCCTCGATGCGGCCAAACAAAAGCTGTTTAGGCATGCGGTGGGTGACCATGCAGGCTACATGACTCAGGCAACGCAGCCTTGCCTGCCGGAGGAGGTCACCGATGGGATTTTGTCCACATCTTTCAAGGATTTGTGAGCTCACACAATGCAGCCTGGTTAAAGGCAGGATGGATCGTAGGCAGGCCATCCTAAATGTTCTAACCGGCGAAGATGTTCCATTAGGGGGGTCCAAGTTTCGCAAGCGTAGAGAAGGGAGGGAATGACCGTGACCGAGAAGACCTGAAGCTTCCAGGGGAGTGATAGACCAGGTAGATTCCACACAGCGTTACGCAGCCAATGAAAAGATAATGCGGCTCGACTGATTTGGAGTGAGGCCTCTGCTGTTAAACCGGAGCCGGTCATTAGCACACTGGCAAGGTATGGGAAACTCTGCACTGTCTCCACAACTGCCCCATCACCAATTGGGAGTTGTGGGGGTGGAGTGTCCGATGGTACAAAATAGGCAGGCAGGTGCTTAGTTTTGGTGGGGCCGATGGTAAGGTCCCACCTCTTAGTGGCAAGCTCCAGGTTCAGCAGCAGCACCTCGGACTCCTCCTCCGAGTGAGCAGCAATTAGCAGATCATCGGCATACATAACGTGGTTGAGCAATAAGGAGCCATCCCTTGACCGCAGCCTCCCATTGTATCTGTACGAGATGGGAATTCTTCCGGTACAGGCATTGAAGGATTCACGAACTACGTCGTCGAAATATATGTAAAATAATGTGGGAACCAGAGGACATCTCTGTTGCACCCCAAGGTGTACAGGGAATGGGGCGTTGTCTGTTCGAAAAAGACACTCGCATGGAGTTAAAGACATGCATGGCTCTACACGCACACACATATGGACTCAAAGACACACACATGGACTCACACACACACACATCGACGGGCACAGCAATCCCCGATGATGGCACAGCTATCAGTATCGCAGTACTACGTATGAGTAAATAGCGTGACGTGAGCGATGGAAACAATAGAAATGCATTTAAGAAATAAGCAGAAATCAGACTGGCAGTAGACCGTGGCAACGGCATAAAAGCGCAGCAAAAAAAGAGGAAATTGAGCAACCGAAAAATGCAAAAAGAGTTTTGTGCACACAAACATAATTATTGTAACATCTGTCAACTTGTTTCATAATGGTAAACAATTAACTTGAGTTGTTATTTTAACACGTAGGCTTTCGCGACCAATATTATTCATAATCAACGTTTTTGGGTTTTAGATCGCGTTATTTATAAATGTGTCGTAACCCTCCACCACTCGACACGGCCAATCAGTAAAAAAGTGTTACGTTGACAAAAGACAAATAGTTCACTGCTTTAGCCCACCGGTGTGTTGAAGCGTGAAACCACAACATTTACAATTTGAGTACGACGTTTCGCTGGTAATTGCATCCAGCATCATCGGGCAATTCGCCAGAATGGTGAGGCTCTGCTCTGTCTCCCGTTCTTATATAGAGCAGCAGCAGGGTGACGTCATCATTAACTAATTAACTCATCAGGTGCAACGATTTGAGGGGGGGGGGTTATTGTAATTATATACTAGATTAGTAATCAGGCAGTTGTTACGATGCGAGTTGTAGATGAGTAATCAGTTGGAATGTGTTTTATTGTGATTATGCTACATTAGTAATCAGTTAGTGTTTGTTTCCCTATAAGGAATTGTAATGTATCTTATTTAATAATACGCTTCCAGGCCGCACTAAGCCTGTAGCTGTCTGAGCGATTAAAGTTATTTATGTTTCTCTCAATTTCAATGGATTCTCTAATTAGTCTTTGCCAGTAGTAACTAGTTTTACACAACACTTCAACGTGGTCAAAATCAATTGAGTGTCCCTGTTGGCAAGCATGTTCTGCCAGATTAATTGTTTATGTGGCAGATGCTATATTAGACAGACAGGGCGTAACATTAGTGTAAGACTAAAATAACACCAGAGAAATATTAAACTATCGCAAACACAACTGTCGGCAGTGGCAGAACATGCTTGCCAACAGGGACACTCAATTGATTTTGACAACGTTGAAGTGTTGTGTAAAACTAGTTCCTACTGGCAAAGACTAATTAGAGAATCCAGGTGGACGCCAATATATCTATATATCTATCGGGGGAGTGTCGGCCTCGGGAATTGTGTTAATCTCGAGGTCCCTTGCGGTTCCGTGTTTGTTGGGAACTGATTTTCTGGCTAAAATGCCCTTTCTAATAAGAGTTAATCAAAATTGTATCGAATTACCGGGGGGTCGAAAAATTACATTTCTGCCGTCGCCCTGGGGGTGACCTGCTCCGGTCTGCCAGGTGCAGGCGCTGTCCGAGGTATCTGTTGACATTCCACCTGGCTCACAAATGCTTATCCTCTTGCGATATCGGAAACCTGTGCCTGGTCGGGAGGGAGCAACTGGGGTTTTGTTATCGCCGTCCGCTACCATAACGGGCGGATCGGCGCTCGTCGGGGCGCAAACTATTATCCGGCCGGACCAGCAGCCATTTTTGCAGGTGCTTAATGGGAGTACGGAAAATGTGTGCGTGCCGGCTGGAACGGTTGTGGCACATGCCACTACGGCGTTTACGGCCCAGGACCATCTGGCCCGCCGGGATATGGTTGCCGGTGTTTCGGGCCCTGCGGCCCCAGATGATCGCTGGATCGCCGAATTGTGCGGGGAAAATTCTTCCCTTTCCGGGGAACAGCGTTCCGCGCTTCGCGTGCTATTGTTGAGTTATTCCGATGTGTTTAGCTCCGACGATCTGGACTTGGGACGCACCTCCCTGTTTTCCCATCCTATTGACACAGGGGACGCTGCTCCCATTCGGTTGAACTCGCATCAGATGAGCCCGGCGGAGCGAGATCATGTTCGAGGAGCAGTGGATGACGTGTTGGCTGCGGACATAATATCTCCATATAACAGCCCATGGGGCGCGCCTGTAGTCTTGGTTAAAAAGAAAGAAGGGAAATTGCGATTCCCCCTGCCGCGTATGGACGATTCCCTCGATGCCTGGTCGGGGGCAAAGTTCTTTTCGACGCTGGATCTCTCTTCGGGATTCTGGCAGCTTCCCCTCGATGAGTCCTCGCGGGAAAAGACTGCTTTCCGTATGCCGCAGGGGTTATTTCAATTTAATTGTCTTCCGATGGGCTTGAATGCTGCCCCCGCCACATTTCAGAGGTTGATGGAACTGGTATTAACGGGGTTGCAGTGGGAGACATGTCTGATATATTTAGACGATATTATCGTCTTCAGCCGCACATTTGACGAACATTTACTGAGGTTGGAGGCGGTGTTCGCCAGGATGCGCTCCGCCAATCTGAAATTTAAACCTAAGAAATGTGACCTACTGCAACGGTCCGTGCGCTATTTGGGACATATAGTCAGTGCGGACGGGGTTGCCATGGATCCGGAGAAGACGGCGTGCGTCCGTGACTGGCCAACCCCGGCCACGGTGGGGGATGTGCGTCGTTTTTTGGGGTTTGCCTCATATTATCGTAGGTTTGTTCCCAATTTCGCAACGATCGCGAGGCCTCTGCACCTCCTTACGGGTAAAGGACGGAAATTTGATTGGGGACCGCCGGAGGAGGCGGCGTTTAAAGGCCTGCGCGATCGGTTGGCTACGGCGCCCATGTTGGACTATCCCGATTTTGATCACCCCTTCATTCTGGATACGGACGCGAGTGACACGGGCATTGGGGCCGTGCTGTCACAGTCCAAAGGCGGTGTGGAACGTGTGGTGGCGTACGGTAGCCGGGTTCTGTCCCCCGCCGAAACCCGCTACTGCGTCACTCGCCGGGAACTTTTGGCTATTGTCTATTTTCTCCGCCAATTTCGACCGTATCTCTACGGCCGTTCGTTTATTGTGCGCACGGATCATGCGGCTTTGCAATATGCCCTGAAGGTGGACCAACCATCTGGCCAGCTGGCACGATGGTTGGACACGCTGCAGGAGTTTTCCTTCCAAATTCAACATCGGAAGGAGGTGCGTCACGTGAATGCGGACGCGCTCTCTAGGTTGCCGCAGCGATCCCCTTGCGCGTGCGCATCGGGGACGCATAGGTGTACGCCGATCCAGCAGCCCCCTCGGCCTGTTGCGTTGGCGGTCGAGGTGCCTGAGGCTCCAGTGTGGCCGGGACCGGCCGATGGGATTTTGAACCTTCCACGGGCTGTATGGATTCGTGAACAAATGCTGGACGACTCATTGGGGATCCTGCGGAGTCGGGCTGCGAAGGGGGGGGGGGGGGACCGGGTTCCGGAGGGACGCCGGGAACCGCTCTCCACGACGGACTGCTGATGTGGAGGGAGGGGTTACAGGAACGCTGGCGTCTTGTTGTACCGGCGTCTTTGCGGTACGAATTGATTAGGACTCTGCATTGCGACACGCTGTTACACCTGGGGGTGCAGAAGACCCTATTGACGTTGCAGCGAGATTACTTTTGGCACGGCATGACGACGGATGTCGTCGGGCACGTTCGCGCGTGTCCCGAATGTGCCCGGCAGAAGCCGCCTAAACACCCATATGTGCCGCCAATACAGTCTATTCAAGTGTCTCGGGTTAACGAGTTGGTGGCGTTGGATATTTTGGGACCCTTCCCGCCATCCGCTAAGGGTAATAAATACTTGCTAGTTGGGGTGGAGTACCTCTCCCGCTGGCCGATGGCCTGGCCCTTGCCCGACCAGTCGGCGGCGTCCATTACGGACGCCTTTCTATTCGGATACGTTATGGACAAGGGGGTGCCGAAATTTTTCTTCAAAGTTGTTGGGGGAGGTGTGCGCAGCTCTGGGAACTAAAAAGATCCGAACATCTCCCTATCACCCGCAGACGGATGGCATGGTTGAACGGCTGAATCGGACTCTGTCCGCCATGCTGTGTCACACGGTTAATGAAAAACAAGCGGATTGGGATTTGCATATCCCTGGGGTACTCTCGGCATACCGGATGACGCCTCATGCGTCTACAGGATATTCTCCGTTTTTTCTTATGTACGGTCGCGAAAACGTGCCGCCGATGGATGTGCAGTTGGGAACAGGAGTGAGGGGACCTACTAAGCCTCTCCCTGATTATATTCAGGACACCGTTCGCCGCGTCACTGAGGCGCGGGAGGGGGCCCGCATGGCTACGGCCAAAGCCCAGGCCCGGAACGAACGGTGCGCTCGACGCTCGAAGGGGAAGTGCCCCTGGAAGGTGGGGGACATGGCCTGGCTGCATTGCCCGCAGGTGCGGCCAGGGACCTCCCCTAAATTACATAAACCATGGCAAGGGCCTGTTAGGCTCATCGAGGTTCCCAACCCGCAGTCCGCACGCGTTCGGTTCGGATCTCGGCGCTGGTACGTCCATACGTCTCGCTTAAAACCATACGTGGCCCCTCGAACGGATGCGTCATCTCCTGATGTTGCCTTGCCGGTGTCTGTTGCTGCCGACGCACCCGTGCCTGTGCCTGTTGACCCTGCAAGAGCGCCTGTCATGCCTTTTACAGACAAACCGGCCGTGACACCGCAGGAGACAGGGGACTCTGCTCTGGGTGGGCCTACCACGGCTGCGGGGACACCGGGCCCCGCCGCCCTTCCGACCCCACCACAGACACGATTGCGGGACACCCCGGACTCTGGTCCTTCGGGGAAACGGGACCGTGGCATTGGCGGGCCTCCAATAGCGACAGGCAGTTTTCATCCTGTCGCTCCTAAAACCCCGTCACGTTCTCGGTCTGCAGGGGGGCCGCCACTCGTCCGGGACGGGCCGGCGACCCGCACGCGGTCGAAGTCCCTTACTTTTCGTTGATTAATGTTGTTCTTGTTCTTATTGTTATATTCGTTGTATGCTCCGTTGTCCGTTCATATCTGATGGTTGGTGGTCGCTCGCATTACTTGTTTGTTTCAGCCGAGGACGGCTGGAATTTTCTCCACGGGGGAGGGTGGTGTAATGCGGGCGTAAACGGCCTCGCGGATATGACGTAACGGGGGGAGGAGTTGGGTCACGTGGGGAGAAGGGAAAGCTCTTAAGGGCGGGAACCGGAAGAGACGGGAGGAGAGTGTAAGAATAAAGACGGGAGGAGGCCACGCAGGGCAGGGGGTGGAAAGTGGCGTGATCACCACAGGACGGGACTCGGCACCGTTGGCCAGCGGTGTCCGGGCACGGGAGAGACGGAGAGCAGCGGTGGGGCTGCAGAGAGAGCAGCCGAGAGACTGCAGAACGGGCGGAGAGGCTGAGAGGAAAGCCAGCAGCGGAGCTGCATCAGGAGCCAGGAGAAAAGGCAACGTGAGCGACGGCAGTAGAAGGGCTGCCGAGCGGGAGGTGGAGAAGGCTCTGAGCGAGGGCCGTGCGGGGCGAAGTTGTACGAACCCAAATAAAGGACAACGGAGACAGACACAGTGAAAGAGTCCTTTATTACAACTGTGACACATTTTTTATTGACTGGCCGTGGTGGAGGGTTGGGACATGTATAAATAACGCGATCTAACTCAAAATACTTTATTATGATCGTTGACGAAGACTTCAATTAATAACTGAAAGTAAAGTAAGAAATGTGAACAAATGGTAGTTGGCCCACTTGTCCCAAAGTTTGTAATGAGATACTGGCAGCGATGAACATGAAAATTAGACCATGGTGAACATGTTGTTTTGCCAGAATTAGTAAAGGGAGCTGTGATGGAACTCCAGCTGTTTTTATACATGAATTAGAACATTTGTCTTGCCATGCATACGGCATTTGCTTCAAAACATTTGAAAATATATTTCCCTGAACTGAGAGTGCTAATATTCAAGGCAATTTGCCCCATTCCTGCGCGGAGAAATGTTTTAATAGCTTGCGGTTAGGTATTCACAAATATTTCTATAAAAAACAGAATTGTCATTAAAAAGTTTGGAATCTCGACATCAAGAAATGCATAGCAAACATGTCACAATGTAAAGTTACAGATCAAAGGAAAATTAGTTTTGTGTTTGTCTGGGTATTTTTGTAAATACAAAAATTAAAATTAAAATGTAAAAAAATTAAACCATCAATCTTAGGAGACTGGAAGATTCAGAAACTGGGGTTTGTGTTCGAGGCTCCGCGTGTTCGTAGTGCCACGAAGTAACTTAGCATCTCCTGGTGTTATGAATGTGAAAACAACAAGAAAACAAAACCTCATTGTGTGCTGTAACAGCAATGTATTCTTGGCAATACGTAAAAAAATCTGTCTCGGTTTCATATCTTCACATAAAAAAATACATATAAAACTCTTCCATGAAACTTAAGATTTTTACACGAAATAAATCTAGCTAGAGGATCAACAAGCAAACATATGAATGTAACTGCCGGCAAGTCCATTTTAGATTTACCAAAATTACATTTCAGTCACTTGATTGTAAATTGTAACCTTTGGCGCAGAGTCAAAGGGCTGGCGAGGGTGCCACGACACATTTTGTAGAATAATCAAATCTAAGCACTGAGCGAGCATTCACTGTCGCGTCACGCACACTGCAGTACAAGGCACGTTGACCGATGTGCCAGCAAAAGGCTTTCATCTTCTGTATATTTGTGATGTCCCTGCCAGTTTCACTGCTGGAGGCGTTTCCAAAAGTTGGAAGCTTAATATGTAAACTTCTAGTCTACAAGGTTGAACTTTGGGCTTCAGGCTTAATGATACACACTCCTCTTGGAAACCACAAGGTTCATAGTGTTCCCAAGCCTGAAGCGAGTAATAATTCAAGCATAATCCGTACGTCAGCCCAATATGTGTGTCCGTGTGTTTTCTGTCTCCATAGCGGAATAAGCACTACACATGCACTCGACTCTTTCACGCAGGAGGAATTTACAGATTTCACTATGGAACACAATTTTTTTTACTGGGTAGTAAGTGTTATTTTGTAATTGCATATGCCTAAAAAGTATAGAAAATGGCCATTATTCCCCACAAACTTTGCTTTTGTGACCAGGACAGTAATATTTTTAAATGTACTTATTTTCAATGAGAAAATGGGCAAATTTGTGTCTTTTCGTTCACATGAAGTCAGAAAAAACCAACATAATAATAAAAATGTACATGTATTTATACTAAATATAATACAAAAATTACGACAAAGGATTCAAAAGTGAGTAGTTTTTTTAGATTTACAATTATACTGTAAATCCCTTTCACGAATCAGACCCCAAATGTAGTATCCCATCATGTTCTCGTTATACTGTCCTTGGTAGTGGCGTTCAAATTCCAGTATATCCTGGTGGAAGCACTCGCCTTGCTCCTCCGATTACGCTCCCATGTTCTTCTTGAATGTATCAAGATGAGCATCAAGGATATGGACTTTGAGGGACATCCTACAGACCATTGTGCCGCAGTTCTTCACCAGAGTCTCAACCAGCTCCACATAGTTGTCGACCTTGTGATTGCCCAGGAAGCCACGAACCACTGCGACAAAGCTGTTCCAAGCCGCTTCTCCTTACTAGTGAGCTTCTTGGGGAATTAATTGCACTCCAGGATCTTCTTTATCTGTGGTCCAACGAAGACACCGGCTTTGACCTTTGCCTCAGACAGCTTAGGGAAGAAGTCTTGAAGGTACTTGAAGGCTGCCAACTCCTTATCTACAGCTCTGACAAATTGTTTCATAAGGCCCAATTTGATATACAGTAAGCACCTTCAGGGGGTCCACCAGTGGCTCCCACTTGACGTTGTTCCTCCCCAGAGAGAACTCGGTTGGCTGTGTTCAGTCCCGCCTGTGGCAGTGCGCCTTGATGTCCCTGCTGTCCCAAAGGCAAAGATAGCAGGGAAACTTGGTAAAACCGCCTTGGAGACCCGTCAGGAATGCCACCATTTTGATGTCTCCGATGACCTCCCAGCTATACTCATACTTCAAGGCGTCCAGCAAGGTCTTGATGCTGTTGTAATCCTCTTTGAGGTGCACCGAGTGTGCCAGGGGAAGAGACGGGTACTTTTACCATTATGGAGCAGCATGGCTTTGAGGCTCCTAGATGAGCTGTCAATGACGAGGAGCCACTCATTCTGGTCACAGACGATTCCGATTGCTTCGAACAGACTGGTCATATTGTGGCAGAAGCAGAGCCCATCTTGACGGGTTAAGAAGCTGCAAAAAGGTTGGTGACGCTTCCTCTGATCTGCGGCTTGCACACTTTCATCCAACAAGTTCCACTGCTTGAGCCTAGATGTCACAAGGTCAGCATTGGACTTGGTAAGACCAAGATCTCTGATAAAGTCATTGAGGTATTTTTGGTTGGGGTAGTATGGGTTTCTCTCCTCAACTCCACCTCTGACATTGTCATCTGGATCTACAACATTTTCCTCGCTCTCTGACTTGCTGCTCTCTTCTAAACACGGCTGCTCTCTCTCCGGAGGAGTGGGTATGGGGAGCTCATGGCAGTGTGGCACCGAGGTGATGGATGAAGGAAGGTCCAGATACGTGATAGCAGGTGCATTTTTGCCATTCCAACGTTTGGAAGGGTCCACCATGCAGAAGTAGCAGTTGCCTGAGTGGTCAGTGGGTTCCCGCCAAATTCTTGGGATAGTGAACTTCATGGCTCTCTTTTCCCCTCTGTACCATCCTACAAAAATACATTTATTTCACCAATGGCTAATGTGTAAGAGATTCTCGCAACATTTTTCATGTATGATATATTTTTTCAATAACATTGAAAATTGTAAAACATTTTAAATTAAAAACTTTAACAATTTTTTAAATGTTAACGAATTTTATAACATCAAATTCCGAGCAACAATTGTCAATCTTACCTTCAAGTTTTTTTGCATTGCTCGCAGGTGAAATGAGGTGTCCAGGGTTTGTCTTAATCCCCGACAGGCATGCCGAAATATGCCTTGCAGGCCTCACACATCTTAGCAGATGCTTCCACAGAGTACTTTTTCGCTTGTCTTGATAAATTGGCTGCAGACATAGCAAAATGTCTGCCGGATGCTTGCAGTCTCTTGATGCCATCTCAGAAAAATGCAGATATGTATCCCTTTGGCAACTGGAACTAAACTGAACTGGTGGGCTTAAAGCCCCTGTATTTATACTATTTATATTACTGGAAAGTTCTAGAATGTTATAGAAGTTACTCCAAGTTTACTCAGCAATTAATCTATCTGGAATGTTCTGGAAAATAGGTACATTTCAAAATATCACTATCCTGGTCACAAAAGAAAAGTTTGTGGGGAATAAAATCCATTTTCTGTACTTTTGAGGCATAAGCAATTCGGAAATAACACTTAATGCTCAGGAACAAAAAATAATTTTTTACAGTGTTTTCATCCGCGAGACTAGGAATTCCGTACCGGAATTAAGCCATCCACTGTGTAAGTGGTGTTTTGTAAATGTGCAGTGTTTTTACATACATATTTAAAATTTTTCACTTTAAAAAAATATACTTCTGCCCACGGCGTTGTAGGTTCGATCCCGAAACTGACGACCCATGTTCTCCCCGTGGTCGCGTGGATTTTTCTCTGGGTCCTCCGGTTATTCCCTCCACATTTAGAAAACAAGTGTTTCTAGTATTTGGTTGCTATCAATTTCCACGTGATAAGCCACTTCGTTGAACTATCATTTGTGGCCAGGTCGCTTCTGAAAAAGACCCCAGTGGGCCTTAGCTTGTAAAATAAAATATGTTTTAGTTTAATGCGTGAGAAATATGAGAACGTTTTGTTAGCAATTGTTGAGATGACATTGTGCACAATTACCTACTCTTACCAGTGTCATGGGAGGGATTATTTTCATAGACAAGGGAACAAGCAGGAGAGATGCATGGTCTTTTTTAAAAATACCAAACTCTATTAAAAAAAAATCCAACTCTATTTTACCGGTGGCCAAAATGTAGATTAAAACCGGCATATGTTTGACTCAATGGCAAATACGCATCTGTGTTTGGGCTTTCGTCAAATACTTTTTATCTGAAATGGCAGTCAAGTCGTTTTGGCAATGACATGCTCAACAAGTCACACTTGCCTATTGTTGGGTTTGTATCGATACCTCTTGTTTTATAGCTAAACGTATTGGTGTTGTGTTAGAGTACGTAATGGTGTATTGCGTACTTGGAGCTATACCTGTTGGTTTACAGCCACTGGAAATTAGCTTGCTGTTGTTTGAACACGTATGCTATTCAATGACAATTGCGACAGGCGGGTGAAATCAGTGTGAGCCTGGGCCTACTTAATACCGTAGCCTATGTAATTTCTCGCATATCAGTGTCCCAGGAACCTGGTGAATGTGATCAATCGGTGAAGTGCAATTTATGACGATGCATGTAATTTATATACATGATTGGTAAAACAAACTTTTTTTTTTAAACTGCAATACCACGTAATCTATCCACATCAGAATGGACGTGGGAAATTCATGACAGCAGAGAGAGGCTTTTTGTTCATGAAGCACTCTCTCACTCCACCCACAAACATTGCCTTTTTCGCACTTGCATGTCCATCAGGTTCCGGAACAGAAAGTGCACGAGGTTGAGCATTGGTGGGCTCTGCCCTCTATCCCCCAAGGGGCCCGCCTGTTTCACAACTCCTTGGATGAGGCACTGCCAAGTGCGTGAGGTTGCGTGTGTGAGTGCATTTGGAGCGGCAGTTGGAGCGGTTTAGAGAGCTACGAACCGGGCGACCCGAGCTCGATGTCCCGCTCACGGCCACCAACACCAGTGATGATTAGCTGAACCGGTCCTGGGCCTCCCCTATAGGTCGACTCAGCCTCAAATGAGCACCAGGTGCGGTGTGTAAACATCGCCACGAGGGATACAAATTGCGGCCGGGCGTGGTGTTGGCCACCCGCCCCCTCGTGCTCGCTAACAGTACTTTTCCCAAGTGTGTTAAGGCTATATGGGGGATCTTTGTATTTGTACATTTGCAGCAGGAATAGCTTTTTGTGCTCATAAAATATCTCGCCTTTTCTGAGCAGGTAATTAGGCCCAAAAGTGCTAAAATATATGTTTATTTTCCCACGTGGCAATGCAATGTGCTGGACATTCTTTGGTTTTAAAGTTCTTCGCAAACAGCTTATGAAACTGTTCTTAGGACTTCGATTTTATTAATCTTTGCAGAGTAATATGGTGCAATGGCTCCTGGGGCAGTTTGTTGTGGAATCAACATCCGATTCCCACAGCAGTATTGGTCATTCCTGAAGGGAATTACCATATATATGGGCATATTTGTATATATTATATTCCATATGTGTATATATGTACATATTTACGTGTGTAAGCAATGCTGGGATGGAGTGATGGGCAATGGTTTGTGCACTGCAACTATGAACCTGGCAATCTGAGTTTGATTTCCAGTCATTGCTAACATGAGTGGTGAGTGATCTGTGAACCTATTCACCAATCCCACACCACTGTCCAGCATGGCGAAGTATGTTCTAACAATCGTCATTACCCACGTCTTCCTTAGTAGATAATCAACCCAGAGCTCTTCCTCAACAAAGGTTGTGTCCTCCTTGGGAGTAAGATGAAGTAATAATTGTGGAAACCGCTTCCTGTGGACCATTAGAGATTCCGAGTCTGTGTCACTTTTTAAATCACTGTCTTAAAACTCACCTATATGTACTGCAGGCTTTCCCTGGAACTTATGTCTGATTGGACTACTCTGAAATTATTCATCTATTTTACCATGGTTCTTCATTTTATAGGAATTTTGAGAGTCATCATTGATAGTGTAGAGGTGTTACGTACCGGGGTGTAGCAAGCCATTACGTTGCGGTGTCTACATCACGGTCCGTGCGTGGGGTGTCTACATCAACGTCCGCGTACAGCCCCGCCCCTCGGGGGGCAGTTGGGTATATAAGGCGGTGCGCAAGAGAGCTCGAGGCAGTCGTTGGAGCAGAAGAGCCAGTGAAGACTGAAGACCAGCTAGCTGGGACTACCCTGACTCGCTGCTCTTATAGAGCCGAGCAGGGCAAGCCAGGGGCGACCTCAGCAGCGAGGTCTGTGTCCTTGTGAGGGCCAGGCTCGTGTGGCTGAGGGTCGGACCTGAGCCGAAGCTGGGCCAGGTGAGTTAGCCTCTATAGGATGGTCTGGGTTAGAGGAGTGTAGGAGCTAACGGGGAAACGTTAGCCGAGGGACACTGCCTCGGATAGACCGGGTGAATGGGCCGTTACCCCTTCCAGTGTTAGGGTGCGCTACGTACTGTATAGTACCCATTTGTTAATAAATACGTGTTGCCTCCGTCAAACGTCTCCTGCGCTACTTACGCCGTTACAATAGTATCAACTTTCTATTTCGCTTAGATTTTATTTGTGAGTGTAGTTTATTTTTATATACAGCGCTTTGAGATACTTCAATATGAAATGCATTTTATAAAATGAAGGTTATTATTAAGATATAAATAACGAGGAAAACGTTAAATCAATCCATTAATAAAGAGTAGATCATATTTAAATACACGTGGGCATGCATTTAGATGTATACATTTGTTTAGTTTCTTGCTCTCGTTAATTATTTAGTGGAATAGATTACCGATAACAAAAAACACTTTGAGTTAACACTTTACCATCAGAAGTAATTACAGTATCATTAGCTAACAGCATTTGCAGTCTCGCAAAGTGGTTAATAGAGTTTGCGCTACTCGCCACAATTAAGCAGGAAATACATTTGCTCTGCCATTCTCTATGAAATTGAACTGGACTATATTCTTCTAAAACATATATAAATGCATTGAACCCTTTAAATCTAGAAGTCCTGTTAATTATTGAAGCGTTCCCCGGGATGTAGAGATGCATGCTATTTCAAATGTTGAAAGCTAATTCTGTTATTGGGTTTCTGCAAAAGCCGTTCAGCAACATGTTCGTGCGCTTGTTACATTGAGCCTCAACGCATCCTAAAGGCAGCACGGTTTTCAAGTCCAGACCTGGCAACTCACGTCAACCATTAAGACACTTGTGGTTGCAATGTTACGGAAACACAATGCTCAGAAAACTCATTATCCACAAAGTGCTTTCCACAAACGAACCACAATACTGTACCTTGCTGATCTCGTCAAAGGAGCATAAAACTACATCTCAAACTCCTGTCATCCTCGCAGCAGCGGCTTTTTGAGGCCGTCTGGAACGCTCTTCCTTCCGATATTAGGAAGCCACGAGAGCTATGCACTTTTAAATCGAGGTTGAAAACGAATTTCTTTCGAACTGCTTTTTGTGTTTAGCTTATTGTCCTTCCCCTCACCTCCGATTAGCACAGTTGGCTACGTACGGTGCGAAAGAAGTTCAGCATGCATACATGCTGACCTACAATATCCAAACATTCCAGTCCGCCTCCCTGTGTGTGCACATGTACTGCCCTTTTGTCAATCTGCTGCTGGATGAGTGCCTCGCCACACTGTTGGTTCAAATGTCACCTGCCACTGCTGTTAGCCTTGACTGAGAATGTAATTCCACGTCACTGGGGTCAGAGTGCAGTCCACTGTACTATCATCGCTCTATTCCCTCGATTTGAATAAGCCCACTTATTTCTCTGACTACTCGATGGAAGCACAGTGTGTGACGCTCAGAGCAAATTTGAGCACGGTTTTTTACATTTTGTAATGATACAAATGTACAGTTGATATCCCTTTCACTAAAAATAACAAACTGTGGGCTTTGCAATTAATGTCTTACCCAGAATCGATCTCTCTGCTTTGAAAAATGTAAATGTATTGACTGCATGGATTGGTATCGACACGTGCTGTATTCAGCATGCACATAGCATATGGTATTGTTGTTTTTACGGTAGAAAGTGGTGAGTGTAATTCCGAATGCGTTTCACCCCATCACATTACTGTCAATGATACTGCTGGTGTACTGTAGGAGGAGAACGAATGGGATGTGGAAGAGGGTAGACTTTTCTCGAAACCAAACGGGAACGACGTCGGGATGTTACGCATATACGAGACTAGCTTTACTACCCGGCTTCACCCGAGACTTGGATTCTGGTCTTGGATTTAATACACGGCCTACGCGGAGGGTGGGGGGATGCGTGACGTCAGCAGGCACACTGCGTGACGCTGCCGCATGCGGGTGACATCACAGATGGACGTCACCGCTTACTTCCCGTTCAAAATATATCCATTATTGCGCCCCCCCCCCCCCCCCAAAATTTTTTTTAAAAAAAGTTTATTTTTATACGTTTTGCATTGTGTACAGTCTGGAAGCTACTCACATGCCAAATTTCAAGTTTGTTGCATGTTGGGAAGTATGCTAAACATTTTGAACAGACACACATTCACAAATTTCCCTTTTATATACTGTATATAGATGAGCGCGTTGTTTTCAGTCACTGTTACAGGCTGCTTATTAAAGCCATGTGAATTGCGAAGCACACACTACCAATTTCAAGCTTTACTGCATGCTGCAATAACTCACAACCACCTGAGAGTGAGCCGACCATAGCGATGGCATGGAGATGGGCAGAGGGGGGGGCTAAACTGAGCCAAGCAGAAGGGTGGTCAGTGCCTAATTCCTTTGAGTGCCATGGTGAGTGTTGGCTGCGTGGTTTGAATTGCTAGCCCCAGGGACCAGGACTTATCCGCAGAGTTATGAGGGGGGGGTTTTTTCTCCTGCAATTGATGACTTAATTACATATTTCCTCATCTTAAATCCACAGAAAAATTCCTACTGTCTACAGAAGAATACATAAAGAAATAACCTCCGGGGGGAAACTCGAATTGTAAAGACTCTATCTGGGACGAGGAAGAATGGCGGTGTGGTGGTTCTGGCACCATCCTATGAGACCAGCCTTCTAAATTTGATTCCCAGTAAAAGGCTAAGATACATCTTCTTCTTCTAGTACGTTTAACTTTTTTAAACAGGTAAAGCCCACTGAACTATGTAGCTCTTTTTCATAAGTCTCCTGGCCACAAATGATAGCTCGACGAAGTGGATTATCGTGTGGACATTTATAGCAGCAGCCAAATACTCTCAATTCATGTTTCTACATGTGGAGGGAAACACTGGAGGACCTGAATAAAAGTATATTCGACCACAGGGAGAACATGCAAACTCCAAATTCAGGCATCGTAAGGGTCGGGATCGAACCTACGACTTCTGTATGCCAGGCGACGTAGTTAACATCTAATCACCATGGTGCCCTTGATTTTTAAGCCATTGGTGCGTGACAGTTTATTTCAATGATATCCCCCTTGAAGCGGTCTTTCCACTTCTATCTGTGCGTGATTGTGTATTCCAACTAAGATAAATTCCATCCCATCTCAGTGTTTGATGTTTGACATCCAGTCATATCGTGATGATTAACGTCAGTATATAAAGTTGACCTTCACCTTGCTGCACAGACCAGCCATGAGTGAACTATGCTCAAAACCCCCCATGGCCATGAGGGCATGCGGAGGCCTTCATCCAACAGTGGATTGACAATGGCTGACTTCGGTGATGATGACCATGCAGTATTCTCTGGAATTAAGTCCAGAATAGAACGTGGGGTTCTCATAATTCGGGGAATATCACTGTGGATTTAATATAATAGATATATTATCGTTAAGTTCCTTGTTTGCTTTGGCAGATTCATTCACCTTTCTCCTCTGGGTTGGCCAGCTGAGGGCCCTCCTGAAAGAACACAGGACAGTATTGACATCGGCATACATGCTGGGCCGACGACCACATCACCGGAATGGGTCTGATCCCATCAGATCTCCGAAGCGAAGCAGAGTTGAGTCTCGCTAGTGCTTGGATGGACAACCAGCGTGCAAATAAACAGGCGTTATCAAACTAAACTAAGTAACTTTTTTAACCAAGGCCCACTGACCTATATTGCTCTTTTTCTGATGCGACTTGGCCCCAAATGAGAGCTCAACGAAGTGACTTATCGTGTGGAACTTTATAGCAGCTAAACGCTCGAAACACATGATTCCAAATGTGGAGGGGAAACCCCGGATGATCCGGAGAAAAATCCACAAGACCATGGGGAGAACATGTAAACTCCAAAAATACAGGCGTCTGGGTCGGGATCGAACTCACGACCTTCTCGCCAAAGTGGCGCTTTTGTAGGGCTACACTGTGGGTGTCAAAAGGCAGTGTAGCCAAATGCCATCGCTGTACTAAAGGTCTATGCTCCCCACCTGCAGCCACACAGAACCAGTGGAATGAAATTTAGTTTAACATTGTCCACAACCCCGCAAGGAGGATTGACAAAAAAAACACATCCGTACATTGTGCATGTCTGTCACTTTAACACGGCCTTAGATCATTTGCTTAAGCTTCCTTGGCTGAACGTTTCTAGTGCTTAGCTTCCCCACCTTTGATTTGGATTGAACCAGTGGAGTGCTCTTAATCCCCGTATGCCCTATCTGGAGACACAAATTACTCGGAGCCACCTCGGTGTCACCCCCAAGGAAAAGAGGCCGATCCCAGCATGACCACCAAATGCGTTTTGCTGAAATTCACACAAAGTGATGAAGTTTAAAAAAATCTCCCTTCTTCCATTAACCGTTGTATTAAAAAAAATGTAAAAACAAAAACATGCGCACTTGTGCATTGGTCATATCCGACGGGAGGACTGCTTCTATTATCGACGAAACAGCCGTTACGGAGATTTCGTCCATTATGCTGATAGCAAGATATTTTACGACGTCTCCTTTTGCGTGCAAGTCGGAGCAACGCACCGCTCACTCAATCAATATGACAATCTCCTTGAGAGCGTGGGGTATCTCTTTCAACATTCTGTGGGCGTCGCAGCTGCGTCAGAGAGCACTGGCCCCCCACATTAGCATATTGTCGTCATGGTGCCGGGCAGTGGTCCTCACGGGAAGGTAGTCCGCCCGGCGGGCAGTGTATCTGCACCGTTGTGGATGGCCCTGATGTTAGGGCACATCAGACCCCGGGATGCTAGGGGGTACCGTAACGGGGTTGGGCCCTGCACTACCAAAGTGTCCCTTTGCCCCCCCCCCCACACCCCAGCCAAGGTAATGAATTTTCCGTAGTGGTACCCCCCCCCCACACACAATAACTCTACTGCCCCCCCCCCATCCGAGAGGAGATGCAGCCGGGCCTGGGCTACAAATTAAACAAAGATGTAATATCAACACCATACAGGGCAACACGTGAATTACAATCGGATGTGTTACCTCATAACTTGATGATTTTGAATGCTTTGTTTAGCAAAATAGGTCTAAAACAATCCCCTAATCAATATCAGATGTGTTGTTGAAATGTATTTAATTTGCGTGGGTACTACATTTATTTTACATTTATATTTCGATTAAAGAAAAAAAAGTCAAACATCCTGATGTGCACGTTATTGGGCATTGCGTTTATCACGTGACGTCTCTTGGCAACCTACACCGATTTGACATTTTCATTCTGGAAATATTGCCGGAGCCTTCAAGTCTCGCTTGAGACATTTGGAACATTCTCTCAGTATTTTCGCATGTCGGACGTAACGCCAGAGAGCGCTGAGGGGATAACACACGGACTCACCACGTCGTTGTTGCAGAAACCGACTTGGCTATGCTGCCTACTTACAGCTCATTGTCCTGCAGACGGATATTTTACATCACCCCCAACTCCACTTCCACGTCAATGGATTGCAAGCGTGTGCCTGCATACGTTACCGGCGTTTTATTTCACTGTGCCGTTTGCAAAACTTAGCAGAACTGCATTCTGCTTTCCGCGTGGTATTCCGAATGAGCGGATTCCCATCTTTGACAGTAATGTAGCATTACTACGGCACTTTTATATTTTTTAGAGATTTTTTTTCACGTATTTTAGAGTATGTTGACAGCCATGTGCTTCTTTTATAGCTGCACAGTTGGGGCGCTATTGTGTGTGCCTTACTGACAGCACGTTTGTATTTACAGAGATTGTTAACCGAAACCACGCATATTAACGTACTTCTATATATATGTGCTCCTGTCACGTTAAACACATTATCACACGTAATGCTTTTACCTAACTCTTCTGCTGGCAAAATATAAGCCGCAACCATTGCTGCAGACATGCAATTTATATTATTATTTTATTACTATTATATTATTCAGGAAAGCGTTGCAGATTCTCAACTCCTTTTGAGGAGGGTCCTGCCAAGTTTTCGCAGTAGGGAGCAATGATTGTTTTCTATGTTCCAATTTGTGGCGTAATTTCTCAAATTTCTACCACGATGCCTGCACACAATGACCTACTCTTGCGAATGACATCGCGGGATTTTCAACGTCCGTCGTGAACCGGACGCCGCGTAGTATTTGCATGGTTAGTATGCACCACTGTATTATATGCACACTGCAGTATTAACCAGGGTGGCCGCCGGAAATCGGACCGTCAATCTCTGCAACGAGCGGTGAACGCGCTACCTACCGCCAGGGCATGTCACCACCACAATTACAAAAGCAGAAATAAATGAAATAGAAACACATTAAACTGCTTGGATCAAATAATTTGCAGTCAACATAAGAGGCTACTGTGCGCGTGAGCATATCCTGCATTCGTGTGTGGCTGGGAGGAATTGTGTTTTATGTGCGAACCCCTTACATCATGATCCCACTGCATCGAACCACAATCTCATTTCTCCTGATAAAGTGCTGCAGGTAAACAAATGATCAATATCAATATGCCCGCCAAAGGGAACGTTCATCCTGATGTCCTGTCTGCTTCATTGTGAACATGCAGTGTCCCCTGGTGATACTCACATCCATGTGTCATCATGTGTCCAAGTCGCAATTGAATTTCCTGGAGAGAAAAAAATATATAGCAGCAGTTTTACGAGGTGACCGACCGCTTAGGAGGGGCATTGTTTTGTAAATTCTGAATGCCTTTAGCAGCCACTTTTGTATTTGTACAAAATGATGCGCGGTTACATTTGAAACAAATATCTGCTGTATTCATTGGCCCTCCGGTCTGCTGATATGCAAAGGTCGCTGAAGACAGACGACGGGTAAAACGAGAGATGATTACCGCGTGGAGTCGCATCCACAGTGCCCTGTGGAGAGTACAGTGTTCGGTTTGTTGCACACTCTCGCTGCTGTTGATGTCAGCCCGGTTGTTTATGGTGTGAACGAGCTTTGCAAAATTACGCACAGTGTTTCCATATCCACACGAGACCCCTCCTCTCCATTTACGACACGTTGCTAATTGGATGGTTTATAACCTTGAGTCAAATGTTGCATGGCAGGATTATTACATCATGCATCTGCACTATACTGTATTTGCAATTATACGTGCTAAATTAAATTCAACGTGTATCCTATTTATGCAATATGTCCACCAAGGTGAAGCACACGTCATAATGTGCGATTATGCAACGTCGTTATGTCGAGTGAGAGGGTGGCGGTGTGGCAGCGTTGTGGTTAGCGAACTGGAACGCGAAGCCGGCCACCCCATGAGTTCGATTCCCGGTCACGGCCGACAACATCAGCGGTGAGCGATATCTGAGCCGGTCCTGTGCCCTCAAGCCGCAGCATAGCGATGCCTACGACCCCAGCGCAACTGACGGCCGCTGCTTACAATCACAATAAACACAGTGTCCTCACACACCGCTCACACCGTGAAAACGAGTGGCAGCGTAACGTGCAACGGGGAAACTGCTGCCGATTTACATCTCGGGGCACGCCGGGGGGAAACAATCCAGTCGCTTTCACGCTGCTCACGTGATCTGCCATTTTCGGTGACTCTTCAAACACCCTCTGCCGTGCAAAACAAGCAGGGGCTGTAGCTGCTGGGGCTGTAGCTGCTGGGGGGGCTGTAGCTGCTGGGGCTGCTGCTGGGGCTGCTGCTGGGGCTGCTGTTGCTGCTGTTGCTGCTAAGGCTGCTGCGAGGCAGATTCACTCAGCGCGCGGACACCGCAGAGGCTGAGACTGTTGCGCATCAAAGTCGCTGGTTCGTGCGCTCCCCCAAAAAAACGAAGTTGCGACCGCGGTGGCGAGGATTGTGAAGGATAAGAAGCTGCACGCACACACAGCAAGCAGCGTGTGCCGCAACTACCACCAGGCTCGCGGCAGGCAGCACCCAAGCCGATCCTGCGCTCCTGGGTCTCCCCCACCCCCCTTCATCCCTCCCTCCTCCCCGGCCTCGCCGGCTCTCTTCTCCGCAATCCCCCCCCTCCCGGACCCCCCTTTCCACCAACCCCCTCCTCACACGAGCCTCTACCCCCCCCCCATACCATTGATCCTCAGTCCACTGCAGCGGCATCAGCGTCAGCAAGCGTTCGTCCACGCTGCAATGGAACAATAACGTCTATTCGCTGTAAGCCCTCTGTGGCCGCTGCTGCCGCGTGAATTTAAAGGGTAATTCATAAGTGGGTGGTTTAGTCCACACTTTTTGTGAAGAAATAAAAAAGATAGACATTTAGACACGCGTATCGGGTGCGCGCGTGTGTAGGAACCGTGTTTTCCACTCTTTTTGACTCTGGCTTGCAGCGAGATAAAGCGACGCAGTTTGTGTTGGGGAACTCTGCCATGAAACAGCAACTGAAAGACGCTCAACTCGCCTTTAGAACTTCCCTGCATCGGGGCAACTAGCATCCAGCTGTGGGTAAGGTGCAAGTGTTGTGTTTTTTTACGCGTGTGTTTGTGTGTTATTTTTGCCCAGTAGTGTCAATGTATGTGTTTATAGTGTATTGCTAGAGTGATTGGTTTTATTATTAAAATCAAAATATGTATTTATACCGGAGTAATCCGATGAGCTATGCGGCTCTTTTTCACAGATGTCAAGTAGGGGCGGGTAAGAAGGTTACAACATCAACAAACAATACAAAACACGATCGTAGTGCAGAGTACAACAGTGTACCTTGCCAGAGTGAGGTGTGGTTTTGTTGCAATTAAAGTTCATGGTTTATTGTAAACCTCTTAACGCACACGTGGAGATGAACCGTGGTCTGGCTTGATCTTTGCTTTGGCATTACCCTCGACAGCTTCAATCTCTCGATAATTAAACACATTGGTCGCACGCGTTTCAGTCTCTGGCTGGTGGAAAACGTGTTTGTGTGTGCGCGAAAATCGACCAAATCCTTCAACTTACATTACCCTGTGGGATGAAGTATGGTCAAACACCCCCCCCCCCCATACGAAATTAAGTGGGGAGAGGGCAAGGTCTTCATCCAGCAATAGATTGAAAAGAAAATTGCTGGAAATATATAATCTTCATTATGAAATGGATCTCGAGAGTTAACTTCTCTGTTTTTTGCTCTTTCCTTAAACGCGTGTTTTCATGGGAATCCAAACCTGTCAACCCCTTATCAGTGCCTACCTTATTACAGAACAATTCAGACATTGATCACCGCGTGCCCCTTATACATCTCAACGTTCATCCTACAAAGTCCCATCACAAGGGAGAAACACAAACAAATAGACAAAACAATGTTTGCCCGTATTGAAACGGCTGTACGCCGTATGGACCTGGAAACTCAATTTCCCTGTACAAGAATACTGGGTAAACCGTATGGGTTGACAGGTATGAAAATGTCGTATTGCATGAGTGGAACCTCAAAATACTTCACAACATCTACGTATGTGTCTGTTATTTATATTTTCATACAGTCACTGATTAAGAAAATTTATGTTGTACTGGCACGTTTTCTCTTGGTATATATTGAATGATTTTTTTGAAGGACAGAAACAACTGATGCACAGAATTCAAAATAAGTACAGTATGTAAAGTAGTGTTCAAAAGTGTGTTTATAAAGCCAAAACACACGTCTGCGTGTGTAAACCCAAAGGACTTATCACATATATATCCCTGGCGAACCTTTGAAACATACTTTTATGTGCAAATGAAAGCAATTATGAGGTGAATACAGGGACTCTTATTGACATTCGTTGATGTAAGGGACTGTTGTTTAGTCTTTTACATTGCATATTTGTGTGCACTCCTAGAAAGATGGGTACATTTCGTTTCAGATTAAAGTACCTAACGATGCAACTTGGGTACTGTGATTATTTTTGAGAAGATAGCGAAATCTATTTGGACAGGCGTATCCCATTGAAACCCACCACTATCGCCATCACCATTTGGTCTTGAAGTGATGTACAGTATTTAATCACTGTTTCCATCGCAGTACTTATTAAATGATAATTCCTCCGCAATATCGGCTCCGTGAACGATTTGCCCAACGTCGCATAAAACCTGCAGGATCAGCTTAGTGAAATCAATCATATAACTGCAGCGAAGGCAATACTCTGTATAACCTGTAGTTTAAAAAAAATGATGCTTTTTTAATTGATGAACGCTTTTCCAATTACGGGCTATACATTGCACATAAATCGGGCTCTTAATGTCATATAACTGCCACCCGAACTGTAGATCGTGAAGACAGTGATAAAGGAGAGAAAACACGTCTGGTGTACCTGGGGGAAACCATAGTAAGCCATGAATGTGCAATTAAACTGAGGGTGTTGTGAGGGGAAATAAACGGAATGTGCTAATGACTTGAACATGGCACTGCCTACATTGAAGCTGACGCATACATACTGCACCCTCTCGTCAACATCAGGGGAGAGGGTGGCATAGCGGTGGGGCATCGGTTAGCACCCAGCTCCATGAACCTGGCCAACGAGTTCGATTCCAAGCCCCGGCTACCATCGGTGGCGAGTGACATCTAAACCAGTCTTGGACCAACGTCTTTCACCAACCAACCCGCATTGACCGGTGTGGTGAAGTATGGTCAAAACAACCCCCATAACCCACATGGCATGGGGAGAATTTCTTCCAGCAAGTTGGTTGGGGAAAAAATATCTGTACATTATTATCATTTACTTTACGATACAATTACAATGTTGGTTCGGAAACGTAATTTACAGTGGAGTAACAATTATTTTACACGTATTTGAAGATTGTTTTACATAAGTAGTAAAATTAATTATATGTATTAGCATGCAATTGGTTTGTCAGATATGAATTGTCAGACATGAATGATAATTTTTGAGTCAACGTTCAGTGGTGTATCAACAAGAGAGAATTGTTTCTATTAGCTTACATAACATTGTCAATCCACTGCTGGATGTGCCAGTTGTGGAAGTTAATGAACCATATTTCACCACACTGATCAGCGCCGTTTGGTGAAGGGGGCACCCAGGGACTGGTTCCGATATTACCCTCGACTGATGGTTAGCCATGGCTGGGAATCGATCTAAGGTCACTGGGTTCATAGTACAGTGCGCCACTGTTATCACTTACCCTAAATTTAATCATTATAATAATCGTCATCACATTTTACATGATAACAATTATCAAGTATCAATGATCATAACCTTTTCAAGCAAGTGTTTCGTATTTACACTCAAGATATGCTAGACATTAAAAAAAATTAAGCAAAAAAACGTGTAGCTGATAAATTAAGTTGATTCAAACATTGACCAGAAGCCATTTTCAACGTACGACTCTTTAATCTTTCAGTGAAATAATGCACCAACTGGAAATGTTCGATTACATTTAGCAAGTGTTTCTTTTTCTGGTTGATTAAATATGTCCTTTAGAAAACCACATTTTAATTATCAAGCTAAATATACATTTACAATTGACTTCTAATTTGGCAAGGATTTGCAGCACTTTTAAAGATAGTATGTTTTAATGTTTTTGTATACTCATGTGTTTAATCTCTAGGTAAAAGTTAGGTCGCAGGCTCGTTAGTTGTTCGCTGCTATCAGCTTACAATGTTGCAAGGGAGCTATGTAATTGGGTGCTGTTGTTAATGGGTAATTGCTTGGAATCTGAACATATTTTTCTTTTCTTTTTAGAAATGTCACAAGTTCTTGCTCTAATTTACAAACAACGGTTTTGGGTAATGAAAGGGTTTAAAACAGGATAATTATCATAATACCAGGAAACAATCTGTCTCCAGGCTGTTAGAAGTAACACTTCGATAAGTTACAAGTACAGCGCATATCTGTGGCACGAGTCAATGGTTGGCATCCATCCCGTTACTTAGAGAGATTGCTTACTATGCAAAACACTTCCTAGCACTCAGCAATATAGGATGAGCTCTGGTTAAGGCTGCCACCCGGCTTTGGAGCTGAGTTATTGCCTTGTTTAATAAGCCTGGAACGGCTGGCAAAGGAAGCAAGTTGACTGTGTTCAGCCCTGGCAAAAAACACATCAGCATTGTTTCACTGAGTACCCATGCCAGGTATGGCCATTACTATAAATTGGCGTAGTGGCATTACACCCGGCGTAATTCACATCAGTGACTTAATTTATTAGCGTCAGTCATTTCTGTTGCCAGAGTTCCAAACGCTGAGATATATCTGTCTGCCTCTCGCCTTAGCATTCTACATTTGAAATACAAAAAAAGATGCCCGTGGAAGGTATTCAGGTTACATGTTCAACTGCTACTCAAATTGGCGTGCCAGCAACGAGGATTATGCGTGACAATTTTAGAGCTTTCCACAACTCAGTGGAACATTTAATCATAACCATGTTTTGCGGGGGATTCAAATGTGACATGTTTATCGCATTCCTTGTTTTTTTTTATGGCAGTTTAATACTTTTATTCAGAGAAAGATTAAAAAGTGCCTGTTTCATTATTTAATTGGAAACCTTATGTATGTATGTATGTCTTGTTAGGATTTCATATAGAGACCAAAGTATTTTCACACAGCATTGCAACGGAGACAGTCTCAACTGTGCTTACGACAGCAACAATCCTGCATTCAGGAGAATCCCGTCTGTCCATGGTCAACAGACGTGGCCACTGTCTATGAAACACTGTCATCTTTGTGCGGCATTTGGCTGCATAAATCTGCATTCCTCCTCTCCAAAAGTAAAAACAGCGTGGGCCTCTCAATAAGCTCTTGTCATCGAAATCGCGTTAGATCCTTGGGTGATTAAGGAAAATCGAAAAAGGAAGTTGTAATTTTCATTCAAACAAAAAAAACATGGCTCCTTTAAACGTTTCTCAAATGTTCTGGAGCAGCGATGTTCAATGCCTGGCTTTAATGCCCAAGAGACCAGAGCCATGCACATCTTCCATTCAACATCCACATCTTCCATTCGACATCCGTGCGCGGTGGCGAGTGAAGAAATCCATGAAGCCAAGCTGCTCTCCAGGGAAGTACGACCTCGACATGGACGCGGTTGGGGTTTGCACGACGGACAATGCTCCGGCCTTCTGAGATCACGACTGAAAGGGAAAAGTGAAGGCCGAGGGGCTAAAATGAGCCTATTTAGCAATCAGCGCACAATTATTTTCAGATTGCGCAAGAATACGGTCGAGACCGTAGCGTTAAGAAATCACCAATCGGTTCCTTTCGTTGCTACAAAAATACGATGTCACGTGCAAGCCATACAAATGCCCTTTAATAGGCGTGAAGTTGTGGGGAGCAATTGGGGGCTTCTTTGGCAGCCTGAGTGAGGCTTCGTCACCACGCATTATAGCGGTGTCCAAGCTGGGCCTGAGTGATGCAAAATTATAGTGCTTGCCACCTCCTCCACCCTTTCATCGGCATATCAACAATATATAATGCGCACCACGTTGTAACACAGCATTGCTCTCAGTGAGTCTACGTGTGTGTGTGGGTATGTGTGCGTATGTGTGCGAATGTGTGCGGATGTGAGCGGTTGTGCAGTGTTAGCCGGTTGCGCTGCTAACCTGGCGACCCAAGTTTGATTCCCGCTCACGGCCAACACCAGTGACGATTTTCTGAACCAGTCCTGGGCCTCCCCTGGGTCGACTCAGCCTCAAATGAGTACCTGGTGCGGTGAGTTAACATCACCACAGGGGAGACAAAGGCGGCCAGGCATGGTGCTGGCCACCCACCCCCTTGTGTGCTGTGCCGGCTTTCACAGTGCTCGCGAATATCACTTGCCCCAATAGTCGAGTTAAGGTTATACGGGGTATCTTTGTGCACTTTGTTACAAATTCGGAAACCTTAGATCGATTCCCGCTCATGGATAACATCGGTGATAAATATCTGAACTGGTATTTCGCCTCCACTCGGTCGACCAACAACAGTGGTGAATATCTGAACTGGTTATGGGCATCCTCTAGGTCGACTTAGCCCTCAAATGAGTACCTGGTGTTTCAAGTTTCATTAAATTGGTATAGCCCTGTGACCCATGGGGCTCTTGAGTTGGGTGCAACCACAACAAACAAAATATGAACAGAGAACATCTTAAAGGGACGACGCGCAACAGAAACATCCTGGATAAACCAGCAAATCTTCCAGAATAAAACACCGTATTACAACGCTATGTGCAAAAATCCCAGTGTGATGCAAGTCAAACAATAACAACCATACGACAATTTAAATTAAAGTTATCAGGCCAACTCCGCACTTCTGCAAGAAACATGGCTTAACCATGTGTTTTCGAAATTACCAAAATAAAGCTATAAAAACAATGTAACAACAGTAATCATAGGAACTGTGATTCAAATGTAACATGGTGTGATGTGTAAACATCAGCAATGGGGGAGACAAACGTGGCTGGACGTGCTCTGTGCCAGATAGAGTCGATGATGGTCGCTCAAGGCAATTGCCCCAACAGTCTTTGTGTGGGTGCTTGAGAGTGTGTTTTTGTTGCTTTGAAGGATCCATCTCGGGACCAAGTGGCCAGGTTGCATATCTGCCTATGGGAGTCTTTTTGCATGATAAGTTCAGTGACAACCTTCTTGTATGTGCGTATGTTGAACTTCTTTCACGTCGTACGTAGCTAACCGTGCTCATCGGAGGTGTGGGGGAAGGACAACAAACTAAACACAAAAAGCAGTTTTTAAGAAGTGAGTTTTCTTGGTGTGTTGTGCTCAGATATTGGGTCAAATCATTGGGAATATAAATATTAGGTTGGATAGGATATTGGTTGGCATGGCCACCACAGTTTTAATGGAGACCACTGTTCAATTCCTACAGCTGCGTACTAATTCCTGTGGGGAATTGGACCCTGGAAATTGAATGCCAAAGATCACGTTACATCATTCACAAGAGACAACCATTGTGTCCTGCTGTCACAGCTGAAATTTCAGATTTAAGATTTATGGTATTCCAAACTAAACAAAATAATTTGCTAGAAATCATTGTTGGAGACGAACCAAAAGAAAGTATTATAAACAGGTTTCCCTCACTCTATGCGGTAGATGCATTCCAAAAAATGTGTGCACAAAGCGATATTGCATAAAACGAACGCATATTTACATGTACATTTACATGTACACGTTCCAAAACGTCTGCTGCCTCCCCACCCAGATGCACCTTTACCACTCGCTTGTGCCAAGTTTACGCGGCAAATGCAAACAATAAACACCGAACACAGTAAAATGAAACACAATTCAAATGCTCATATGAGTACGCAGAGAGAAATCGGGAAATATGCGCGCCACAGCAATGAGAGCAAGAAACGTGTGTGCGCACAGCACGCGAGAGGACGCGAGACTGATTTGGTGGCTGCGTGGATTGGTCACCCAATCCACAGTGCACCGCACGAGGCAACCGCTGCCTGGCGAGTAGCGCGCACACAGTCCACGCAAACAAGGCCGCCCCCACGGCTGACCCGCACAGCCGCGTATGAGTGAATTAAAATTCTTTGGTTCTTTCGGTAAAGTCACGTAGGTATAAAATATAAATGTTACAAATATTTTATCTTCCCTGCAGTCACGAAAACTTCAAATCTAGATTGAGTGAATTCAAACCGTACATAAGCGAATTTTGGGTCGAAATAGGTTCGCCACGCATACACACATAATCGCAGAAACTGAACCCGCATGAAGTAAGGGAAACATATCTGGGGCTAATTATTTAAAGTGGGCCAGAGTCAAAAAGTCATGAAGAGGCGAGCAGACACAGGATCGAGTGCTTGTGGAAAATTACGTCTTATAATGGAAAGCAACTTAACATTGCTCTCGGAGAATAAGGTTTTTCAATCATTGCATTCGTTTTACATGCCATGACACATGAACCAGAGACATTGGTACTCCAGCAAAAAAGGAATCTGGAAACAAAAGTTGAAAACTCCACAAAGAAGCATGGAGGGATGCATCCTGAGAATGATACTGATATGGCATAAAGAAGAGCGCGCGTGTGACGAGAATGTCATCGTATCTCACGATCAATACACGTAAGTGGGCTTGGGCAGGACACATTGCTAGATGGGATGATATCAGAGGGACGAGACTGATGATATCGTATCCAGCACCTCCGATTGCCATGGTTGGCTATGTACGGTGCAAAACATACGGTAGAATGTGAAGACGGGACGATGAGATCAAACTTGCGCATATGCACAAGATAGAATGTGGCATCGCACAACTGTAAGGAATGGTAATGATGACGACTTCATCTAGCAGTGGGTAGAACATGGCTGCTGATTGTATTCAAAAATGAAAAATTCATCAATGTGCCCTCAATGTCATCCAATTTATATGAGCAAAAAGTCACTGGTTTCTGTATTGTTAAGTAAATAACAAAATGTAATATTAACATGTTGCTGCTTGGTAAGAGAGTTCAATGATCTTAAAAGCATTCTTTTGTATCCGTGCTGGGTTCATTTTAATTCTCAAAACATTGCAGCGTATGCAGCCAAAATGCATTACCATCCGTCAGATTCATAATACTATGTGTGGCTGAAAATATTTCAGGTAAAAAGGTCGGGGTTTGGGTAACACTCTCCCGAGGTTAGCGAGTGTTGTCTGTTATTTACGTAATTCCAGTGCTCGCTAAGCTGCATTGGCTTCCGGTTGCCGAATGAATACATTATAAGCTTGCACTCATTGCACACAAAGTGCTTGCCACAGATGAAGCAGAACCCCTCGCTGATCTCAAGTGGCATAAACCATTACGCAAATTCCGGTCGTCCTCGCAGCAGCGGCGGCTTTTGTCGAACCATGGAACAAAGACGGTCACTGCATTGCATGCTTTCAGGTGCGCTTCTGCTGCCGTCTGGAACGCTCTTCGTTTCGAAATTAAGAAACAACTGGAGCTCTGCACTTTTAAATCTGCATTGAAAACACATTTATTTAAAACTGTTTTTTGTGTTTAGTTTGGTGTCCTTCCCCGGCACCTTTGATTAGCACGGTAGACTACGTACAGTGCGAAAGAAGTTCCATGGGTAGCAGACTGGACTTGCGATCCGGAGGTTGCCGGTTCTATTATAACTTCTGGCGCTGCAGTGGAAGCCATAGGGCAGGTTTATTTAATCCCTCCACCTCCGTCAACTCAACGTATAAAATAGATGTACAGTACCACAGTTAATCAATGGGTTGATGTGTGGGTACTCTGGTCGCTTACCAAGACGTTTGGCCAGCATGGAAGAGTAGGCCAAAGTTACACTCTAAAGGGGCTGTCTGGAGCTCCCTCTAGTGGAGGCACTACCGCCAGCAGTACAACGGCTGCACCTTATTTACTAGCGCTCAGCTGGTGCTCATATTTTATGCATGGAGATGAATGTTGCAATGCATGTCGAGATGTGGTAGGTATGATTATTATATAACATGCATGGATGATATGAAATGCTCGATACGATTGTTATGACATTTTATATTCATATAATTAATCTTATTTTGGAATACGTTCGGCTTCGGAGATTTTAGTATTCTGCCCAAAGAATACTTGACATGCCAACTGTGTAAAGAATTGTCAGAAACTTTCAGCGGTGAATATGTATTTGCACGCCCATCCATACAGAGAAAGAAAATAAATACCCCGATATTTATTTGATTTCGAGGGACATCCGTTGGCAGAGAACAACGCAAAGGTACTTTAATTAACTTTAAAACAATTAAGCAGCAATGTAATGCGTTGAGCAAAGGGCAGAAAGGCTACATTCTGCATTGCATACAATACGCTGAAGATAAAGTAAGGAAAAGTTCAGTTGCATAGAAAATACACAATGTTTTATCATTCAGAAAAAAATATTAGCACATATATTGAATGCACTGCATCCTAGCACTGAATTATTTTTAGACAAAACAGTCATAAGATATGAAATGCAACAAAAGATTAAAAAGCAAAATAGGTTATTTTTTAATGTCTTTAGTCTTATCTTCTGAAGCACGAATGGCTTTGAGGATATTCGTGCTGCTGATTTTGTGGCTATACGCGTGGATTCTTTGGAGAATGCAGATATGCATGAACATTACAGATGCAATACTTAAAGGTCACTATTGCCCATCATTGTTGGTAGTGCTACTAGAGAGCAGCAAACACATTCATGCAATGTTGCATTACCAATATTAATCTTTATACGTACTGTATTATCAACGTTTTACAAAGTACACGATTTAATACAGCTTTGGTTGGCAATATAACTGGAGCTTAGCAGCAACTCGATTTATAAAAATTCCCATGCTTTATGACTTTAGTTTATGAATTTAATACAAATATAAAAAAACGAATATTTTTATGCGGGGAATTGCTGTGTAATTTACATAGTCTTTAATTAAAAATGTGACGACTCTATAATGCACGTTTCAATTGTAAATACATTTTATATGACTACATTTAATCAATGCATATGAAATATTGTAGTTTTATAACTGTAGAATTTTTATGCTGGAAACGTTGAATTCATTTTCTCTAATTTGTAAATTGAGTTGTCAGATATTAAGAGATGCATTGAGATACAGAGGGAGGGACATGCATCTTAAATATATACTCAAACTGTTAAGTAAGATAAATGGCCTTTGCCCTCCCCATATTTTAGAATCAACATGCGTTTAGAGTATTTGGCTGCTATACATTTCCACGTGATAAGCCACTTCGTTGAGCTATCATTTGTAACCAGGTCTCTTCACAAAGAGAGCTTCATAGCTTTGTGGGCCTCGCCTGTAAAATAAAATAAAAACATTTGTAGTAGTTCGTAATTAAACAACGTAAGGTAAGTGGGCTTAAGTAGGATACACTTGCTAGCAGGTGGGTCTTGGGTAGGACAATCACTCGAATGGATGATGGCCGATGGTCAAGAATAATAACGGAGTGGCAGCGAAGGAATGGAACGTGTTTGAGATGACGCCACTCGAGTAGATGGAGTGATGAAATCATCTGGTGTGTAGGTGTCGAGTGGATTATCACATTTCAGGATCGCGAGAGATGGCACCGACTTGGAGAGCCTTTCATTCAGCAGTGGATTGATCATGGCTGATGATGATAAACACATACAAACTGATAATGTGTGCAGCCAATGAAATGTAAGTGCATAGTAGACTATCTATTCACGGTATGTTCGTGTATGACAGTAGGTGATTGGCTTGTGGAGAAAGAATTAGCTTACTTTCATCTAACAAAGTAAATAAGCAGATAATATACCTTCACATATCTGCCCATCCACATGAAAACAAGTTAATGCGTATTGTTTGTACAGGTAGTCCTCTACTTACGATGGAGATGCGTTACGACGACCCCATCGTAAGTCGGACCATCGTAACTCGGGGACTCTCTGTACATGTCACGAGCCATACGGTTTTCTGTTAGTGCACAATTTCAGCAGCAATTGGTTCAAACATAAGAAAAACTCTTGGACCGGTTTCAACACAGCATCTTATCAGCAGTCAGGCTTTCTGAAATTGCGCACTTACAGAAGGGCCATGTGGCTGATGGAATGTGTAGTTAAAAAAAACAAGTGTTTTATTACGTGCAGCGACATATATGTGTAGGTGAATTGTCCACTTATTTATTGCGTTATTTTTTATCGTCCACAAAAATGACGCGAATTATAACTTTTAGTTCCATGGTGGGGTTCATGCGAGTTTCTCTGATGAGAGACTGAGCGTGTTTCACTGAGCTGAAAAGAGAAAAGCAGAAGCGAGTCATTTACATATCATCATGAAGATGAAAGAATAAATAATTCATTATTGGGATAATACATGTATGTGCAGACTCATGAGCACTGCATTCTTGTTTAATGGCTAACAATCCCTCAGGCGAATGGAATAGTTATCGTGTACAATATTATCTCATGTTGCACTGTATTGTATTATAGCAATCAGCGCGTGCGAAGATGGCTCGGTGGTTTATTACATTGCAGGATTGGGAGGCTTGGGAAGGCCTTCATCCAACAGCGGAGTGACCACTGATAATGATAAAAATATAAAAAATATATTTTAAAAATAAATTATATATAAATGCAACTAAAGATGGAAGTTTAATGCATGAAGATGTAAATGTTAACTTAAAATATCTTGTTTTGTTGTTATTTTTTACGTCTATATATTGAATTGTTTTGACTCACGGCTCCTGTTCGACACGATGTAGGCAGCAGGCTGATTTTGTTTCCACATGCTTCAATGGGACGCAAACGATCCTTGACTCATTGGTCCTATAAAAGTCCGGCGTTACCCTTTTAAAAAAATCACACAGGAGTGTGCGGTGCACAGACGGTCACAGGCGATTTTACAGCTGCGCAGGGCACGCAACATTCCCCTCGCAAAGCCGAAGCTCAGAGATGATGCGATCAGCTCCAGTGGAGGGAAACAAAGATGGTCCCTGCCACTGTCAGTTCGCAGCACGGAGTTGTAATGTTGGGGAAAAACCTTGCATGGCCAGAACATTTTGTGGGGCAACGTGGAGTGCATTTATACTGCGCTAAATGAACGGCTGGTTTCTCTTTTTTTCGTGTGATCGTGGAGGATACGTTTTATTTTATATGTGTGCCCTATCTAAAGGTCATCATCATCATCAGCAGCCATGGTCAATCCACTGCTAGGCCTCACTAAGCCACTGTCATCTCTCGCAATCCTGTGTTGTGATTCTAAAAGGCCAAATCATTCAGATATGCAAAGCACCACAGCGTGCAGCCTGCACATAACCAGCTTATATACTCCGTGTGTACAGTATATGTTGTTATGCACCTGCACGTGTGGAGTAGTGGCACTTTAGTTCCCTTACCGAGTTACAGCAGTACAATGTCAGTGGGCCGGCGTTCATTTTTGGGTCCTTCAGACTCGCCGTCAACGAACGGGAGCTCCGCTACGACAAAGGTGAACTGAACTTTCACGCGGGGAAATAAACAAGTCGCCACGGGCCACACCTGACGACAGCGGTTGGGAATGAAAAGCACCGCAAAGTGCAGCATACTTTTGGCAGCCATCGGTGGCAGAATTTCGTGGCATAGGTCTGACCGTTGCAAACAGTGGATACATCAGAGCATTCGTCTTGCGTGTTATTGTTTACAACTCTAGCTTCAGTTTCATACAGAAATTTTTCAATTTGGACAAACCAATAGATAGGTTGACCCTGAGAGGTATTGTTTAGATATCCCAGCTTCAAAGGACTGAGGACATTCGTTCACGGCCTTTCCCTGACACGTGCTCATCCAAATGGCCTCCCTTAGGGAAGCTGACTCGGAGTGTTTAAATTGCATGACCACTGCTTCGGCATCACAATAATATTGCTATTTTGTTTCCATCAATTGTTGAAATCCTGTTTGCAGCATTGTTGATGTTTGCTTTAGAAATGTAAACACGAAAAATTGTCTTCACCAATTGTCTTGGAACAAAGTACACGTGACTGGATCAGTGAATTGTGCGTGTCTCCAGTCACGCTCGCAGTGGATTTTGGCTAACCATTGAACAAAGATGGTCACTGCATTAGACGCTTTCAGATGCGCTTCTGTGGCATTCTGGAACACTATTCCTTCCGATATTATGAAGCCATTGGAGCTATGCACTTTTCAATCTACATTGAAAACTAATTTAATTTAAAATGTTTAAGTGTTTAGTTTTGTGTCCTTCACCCGCACCTCCGATTAGCATGGTTGACTACGTACGATGCCAAATAACTTCAATATACATACATGCAACACGTCTAACGTAACACGACTGTCCCTGCCCATTGGCTTTCTGCATGATTGTTTTGCTTTGACAGCAGGGCTAACACTTTAATCTGCGATCTCACAAACATTGGCTGGACCTGCTTGACAATGTCAGCATTGTGATTGATCTTGACGTGGTGCCACCGCGGGTCTTCATTGATGTCTGGTGTGCACAGGGGCCAATGGTGGACACTCATTTTCGAAGACACTGCAATCTGTCAAGGGATTTTGTAGGGTCCCCTGAAGCAGCTTTTTTGTCAGGTAATGTGAGCTTATGATTTAAAAAATTACATTTTGGGTTAAAGTAGACACTGCATGCTATGCTCGTGGAACTGATTACGTTCCTCTTTTTTCTTTCTTGGTGTTTTTTCTCAATTTTATTCCATTAATTGGTTGAAAGTATCTTTATATATAGAGCACTTCAGAACTTTGGCAATTGTTGGTGACAGCTCACTGCCTGGCTGCCTGCCAGCTTGTCTGTTTCCTTTGCGATTGTAAGCTGTAATTTGCATGAAAGACACTAAATACAATTAAAATATGATTATTCGAATTATTAGTTGCACTATCGGTGTTATGTGATGAGATGAAATGTCCATTCGGGAATGACTTCATGTCCGTGCGTCACCCTGTGTCTTCGAGAATGGCCCACAGAAAGACATTTCTTATAACTTATGAGATCCATCCTAGTGACAATTATTTGTCTCACAGTAACTGCACCCTCCCACAAGCCCTACACTCGATATGAATACATCCAATAGTGTTTCTTCTCCAAAAATGGAGTAATGTAATAATACAAATTTATTGTCATGTTCTTTTGTGTACAGTCACTTTTTGAAAACTAATTTCTCCAGAACTGCTTTTGTGTTTTAGTTGTCCTTCCCCCGCACCTTCGATTAGCACGGTTGGCTATGTACGGGGCAAAAGAAGTTCAACATACGTACATCCATTGGTGATTGAGCTGAGACCATAAACTCACTGGCACTTGAGAACCCAGTTTTACAGCAGGTGTTTGCATATATTCGTGCTCAATGCCTTGACTCTTGAGCCACTGAGAATCACCCTCGTCAGAAACGTTGAGTGAACAGTCAACCGTGCTTGTCAGATAGATCAGCTGTAAACCCCTAGGTTATCCAGGCCCTTCTCCACCACAAGTTATTCTGCGATTGATGTCAACAAATCTGTTCGATGTGTAAGGGATGCCGAGAGGCAAATGTTATGAGGAAATAAATAAATATACTACCACCGAGTCGTAACGGCTCCTCGTGAGTTCAAACAGTGCGATCGACTCTCATTGACGAGGAGCTGTCACGGGGGGAGCCGACGTAGGGGAAGACAATCGCATTTGATGGTGAAGAGCCATTCAAATCGGATTGGTCATCAGGGAAAACTAAATGTAGATGAGGGGTCGGTTGGGAGACCGTTATAGGATTGGTGGAGAGTCATGGAAAGTTTCAGATAGGATGGAGAAGAGAATAAAAGGGGGTAGAAGGAGGGGGGGGGCACCTGTACGGAGTGATTCCCTGACGTGCGACACGCTGTGCAGAAGACGAAACAAAGACAAAGTGTTCGGCTCACCCTGGGCTGGAGCTTCTTTACTAATGCACTGATGGGTGCATTCAAGCATTGCTGGATGAATTGACTTGCTCTGGTCTCTGCCACTTTATACACGGACATTACATTGCATGCTTGACCAGGGACTGAGCCATGCATCTTAGGGCTACTCAAATGGTCAGTGAGTTAGACAAAAAAAAGTATGGCAAATTACAGGCTCGGTAATAGAAAAGTTTATAATTGCCTCCAGGGATAAAGCTTCAGCTGCCTTATTAAGGGGTTTTTAACCACTAAGCACCTTCTCCATCTCAGTTTTAAAGGGAATTAGAACCTGGTAAATTGGACACTGTGACCAACTAGCCCAGAATGTGACGCATCTCGTCAGCTCTCAGAAGCTAAGCAGGATAAACCTGGATAGTGCTTGAGTGGGTGACCGCTATGCATAACAGGTGATGTAGGCTGTGGGGCTGACCAGGTGATTAGTGCTTAGTGCTTTAAATTCCATTGTTGGACTGTACTACTGCGTTCCCACATCTGTGCTCCCCATCGTCACCCAACCGCCGCCGACGAGCACGGTAGAATAACCCCCACGACCCCGAACGCCATCCAGCAGTGGATCGGCACGAGGCTGTACGTGCAAAATGCGCATGTGCAAATTAACACTCAGTGAACGAAACAACCATGCAGGCAATAATGTCTGGCAGCTCATGCGTCGCCTTCTGTGATGGTTCCATTGTGTTTGCATAGACAAATGCGAAGGCATAAATATCCCCCGCATGTAGGCATCCACGTGTTGTTGGGGGAAATACTGAGCACTATTAAGGCGAACGTGATGCACAAAGGGGTGGTGTGGCCAGAACAATGCCCGGCCGCTTTTGTCTCCCCAGTTGTGATGTCCTTGCATAGACAATAAACTGTAACACACATACAGAGCATTGTTGTAAAGCTATCTTGATTTATATTTATTGCTAGCGGGAAGTACCCGGCGATGCCCAGGCAAAAAATACACACACACACACATTGACTTACATACACAAAAACATTGACCCACACACACATCGACTCACACAACAACCGCCATTCACCACTAAGTGGCGGTGACGTCACCACGACGCTTGTGCCAGGCTATATGCACCTTGAGGCCACGTTAAGTGTCGAACGCCCACTGGCAGGAGGTCACGGGGCAGACCCAGGTGCCACGGGTCGACTGACTGAGATGACCGAGATGACTGGCTGATGCACCACCTGTGCCCCCTACTGTGCCAACTTGCTGTGCTTTAGCCACCCGGCGCTCCGCTTGTTGTTGTGAGCGTCGCTCTTCCGCCCTCTGTTGTTGTTGGAGGGCGACTGCCTCCAACTGCCGAGTAGCGTCCTTCACAAGCCTCCTTCACAGAGGCCGATCTTGACACCGCTGGTACCAGTCATTGGCAAGTCCACTCAGCTCCACATCCTCCTGTACCATCCACATCACTCCATCTCTTCTCTAGCCCGTGCCGCGCCCGTTTAGCCTCCGCGATCCGGCCGAACAAAAGCTGTTTGGGCATGCGGTGATTGGGCATGCGGGCTACATGGCCCAGCCAACGCAGCCTTGCCTGCCGGAGTAGCTTACACACACACACACATATCGACTAACACACACACATGGACTTACACATCGAATGACACACACACATCGACTTAAACACACACCGCACACACACACATGGACGTACACAAACACAGCGACCATCACACACACATTGACTCGCACACACATTGACCCACACACACACTGACTCGCACAGACACAACGCACACATACATATGGACTCACACTCTAACTTTTATGAAGACTAAATAAGTTTGTAAATAATAGTTTTTTATGTGACTTTAGCGAAAGAAGCAAGGGAGAGGGGAAATGCACGCATGTATAATAAGTAAGTAATTAGGAGCGACTGCGAGGGTGTTCCGCCATTTTGAGACGTAGATCAGCTCTGAGCGGCCGCTCCAGGCTGGAGACTTGCTGGGCACTGAAGATTAGCATGCGTCGTCAGTTTCTGCGTTAAGTGCGAACTGACCATGCCTCGCCTCCAAAATCAATAGTGCCGGCCCTGCAGTAAGAGCAGGCGCAGGTTTTTCAAGTCGTGAACATGATATCACATCAGAGACATCGCTGTGCCCTTTACAAATGCCTTTGTTGCATTGTCGCTGAAGGTTAATGGAATCGATAGGAAGGCGCAAATTATATCAAAAGAAATTTCAAGTGCGGAATGGCATATTTTTGTTCTGCCATTAATTCACCCATTTTCGAGATAACCTTTAATTAAATGCAAGAGCAAGTGTTTAAAAAGTCTGAAAAAAAAGTCGAGCACTGTTTATAACGCTATTCTCTTGTCTAATTGTTGTAGTTGGTAGATTAATCTGACATCCATTGCTCTAATGGTAGGATTGATTGGATCATTTTTAAATCTAGGCACATGTTTTTTGGCAACTTGGTTGCTCAGAGCGCATAAGTCGTTCAGAACTCAGAATGCAAACGTGGCTTCAAGGGTAGGTGGTGCTTCTCATCAAGTCTTCGTCGTCAATCATTATCAGTCATGATCGGTCCACTGCTGGATGAAGGCCTCCACAAGGTGACACCACCTTTTTTATGACCCTGCAATGTGACATCACAATCCACCATCTGCCCACACACAAGCTGCTTTCATCGCTCCATCTCGTCGGTGGACGTCCTCTCAGGTTGAGTTCTATTCCTTGGCTGACGTTTCTCCTCGCGAAGTGTCCTGTCAAAGCCCAATTTGGTTTTTCATATCAAGTGGTATGTACAAATGAAGAACCTGTATTATGCTACTGTAAAGGTATTATCACTATTATATACTATTATTCTCACCTAGATACAGACTTATCACCACCACCATCCAAGATGGCGACAGCGCCGCAGCAGTTGGTTGCAGTCCCGTGTCGCTCCCACTGTTTATCTCCTGTTACCACACCTCGTACCTTACCCACGTCCTTCTTCACTATCCCCTGCTCTTCTTACTTTCACTCCATCTTTCTTATTATCTATTTTGTTTTATTATT
This sequence comes from Lampetra fluviatilis, assembly GCF_964198595.1. NCBI lineage: Eukaryota > Metazoa > Chordata > Hyperoartia > Petromyzontiformes > Petromyzontidae > Lampetra > Lampetra fluviatilis. Next base: position 1,588,108 of record NC_136288.1, read on the forward strand.
TGCCTCATTATTACTTTGGCGGCGCCCGAGTTTTGGGCGGTGGCAGATCCCTGCCTCCAACCCTGCCTGCCTCTGCGCGTACTGCCCACACCCCGCGGCGCTGCAACAGCTGACAAACGCCAGCTGCAGTGTCACACAGCCCGGCTTACCTGCCGCCTCGCAGGTAAGCCAGGCTGTGAACGAGGCCTGCTGCTCCCACGCACGAGGCTGGAGGACGCTGGCTGCGCTGTTCATGCAGTGCGGCTTAACAGCCGCCCTGGGTCCGTTTCCTGCCAGCGACGTCCTCACAAGGGACCTCTTCCGCCACTATCAGTGAGTGGGAGCTTTGGCGTGCATCGCCAGCAAGTGGGAGCACGACGTGTTCCATTCACTGTTCAACACCACCAGCGAGTGGGAACGTGACGCAGACTGTCCACTGCTCAACACGAGAGAGTGGGTTTGCCTGCTGCCCAGCACCATCAGTGAATGGGAGCTCTGAGGTTTGTCCACCCTGCCGCATCACCTGTGAGTTGGAGCACAGCTACTCCACTGGACCTCGTGTTCTTCTGGCCGCTCCCATTGTACGCGCCGCGTGCGTGGTCGTGTCCGCCCGCATATGTGCTCAACGAGTATTTACGTAGGCGTGTACGCACCCGCCACGTGTGGGGAAGCGCGTGCTGACGGCGTGGATGTTGGACACCACTACCTGGACTTGCTGCTCCGGGCAGCACAGCCGTTGATCGGAGTCCACCCGAATCCTAGCCCCCCTCCCATCACCACCACCGGTACAGCATGGGCTGATATAATAGGGCTTCGTCATGCACCATCTCTTCGTCGCCTGCACCTGGAATCTGCGCTCCTGAGGACGCTCTCTGGCCTCGGGCTTCTATGAGGTTAATGTCAGAGACTGCATTGGCACCGTGGTTGCAGAGGCGGTAGGGGCCGATGTTCACAGGTCAACCTTCAACCAGCTATTTTCTCTGATCTCTCGATGCCGTGCCTCTTCGGATCTTCACATCCACCTTTACACATCCGCCTACTTAACTCACACTCCATTACCAACAAATCAGCCCTGATTCACGATATCATCTCGGACCACCACATTGACCTTTTGCTTATTACCGAGACCTGGTGCAGGCCAGACTCCCCGCCAGCCATCTCTTTGGAAGTCGCGCCCACGGGATACAAGGTTCTTCACAAACCTCGCGCGACTAACCAGCGGGGTGGTGGCTTAGCGGTCGTCTACAATCCACACTTGAAAATTAATGAGCTCTATCTACCGATGGCTCCCGCCACCATTGAGGTCCAGTCCGTGTCCCTCACTACTAACACCGAGTGCTTTTCCATCTATCGCCCTCCAGATGGCAGCATCACTACCTTCTTAAAAGAGCTTTCCGAATTTCTTTACCTCATTCCTAACCTATCTCACAGGCTCGTGCTTACTGGAGACTTTAATTGCCCCGGCAATACTCCAGCCTTCATTGATAGCCACCTTGAGTCAACCTTGGCCTGCCATAACCTGGTCATCACTAACTCAGGCCCCACCAGAGCTTCCTCAACAAATGTTGAGAGTTTGCTCGACCTGGTTCTGGAACCTGAACAGGATCGACACATCACTGCACTGGGAGTTTTCCAAACTGGTTACTCCGACCACCACCTCATACTATTTTCCCTTCAAATTCCCAAGCCAATCACCATCAAAATCACCCGCCACGGCTGTAATTTCAAGGGTATTAAGTTTTCCACTCTACAGCACCTCTTCGCAAACTCGCCTTCAATGTGATCCCCATCATCCGATCCAACTGTCTGCGCTCTTCAGCTAGAAGCTGACCTGAGGGTGGCACTGGACAGCTGGCTCCATTAAAACCACGAACCACTAGGCAGCCTTCCCACGACACTCGCTGGCTCTCAAGAGACGCTATCCTTGCTAAGCGAATCAGGAGGCGCCTTGAAAGGATCGCATCCCGTAGTGGTCTTCCTGCTGATCGAGTTGCCTACAGAGCTGCCTGCAGGAAAACTGACAAACTTATCCTTGCCTTACATTCCTCCTACATTGAAGAATGCATCAAAACAGCTTCCGGAAAACCACGCATCCTTTGTAAAACCCTCAAGGATCTTCTACATCCTGGTAGCACCATGGTCCCTCACCTTTGCGATCCCCTGGCCTCACTGAAACTTTCCACCTCTTTTAAAACTTACTTCACCAAAAAGCTGATCACCATCGCAAACTCCTGCATGTCTTCTCTCACATTGCACCATTGTACCCCACTCCAGTTTTCTGAAATTGTAAGCACTCACCCAGACACCTTTCTAACAACGTTCAAGCCAATTTCTTCAAAAGACGTTTTCTCTTTTATGCAATCACTTCACATGAAGTCATCTCCAATCAACATACTCCCAGGTTCCTTGTTCAAGCAATGTGCTCCAGAACTCGCCATCATGATCAGGAACATCGCAAATGCCTCATTCTGTATGGGGTGTTTTCCGTCTAACCTCAAATCTGGCCTGGTTTCCCCCCTGCTAAAGAAACCAAGTCTCGACCCTGATGACCCGTCTAGTTATCGTCCCATCACTAATCTCTCGAACCTCTCTAAACTCCTCGAAAGACTCGCCCTCACCCAGCTAAAACCCAACATCACCTCCTCCCCAAACTACTGCTCCTTCCAGTCAGCTTAACGTCAAAACTACTCCACAGAAACAGCACTCACCAGAGTGCTCAATGACATTTTAATGATTATTGACTCCGGCTCCATCGTTGCACTTGTAAGTCTGGACATTGCATCAGCCTTTGACACCGTCAACCACTCGCTCCTTACTTCCCTCCTGAAATCCGACTTCGATATATGTGGCTCAGCACTCAAGTGGACACTGTCGTACCTTTCTGATAGGCAATCCTCAGTCAGGGTGGGCTCGTCCACATCTCCTGAAACAAAAGCGTTACGTGGCGTCCCCCAGGGCTCCGTCCTCGGTCCCCTACTGTTCACGGCCTACACTTCCCCGATCGGCCGCCTCATCGCAAGCTTCGGTGTTAAGCACCACTCATATGCGGACGACACTATTCCGTTCACCGCCATCAATTCTACCAATGCGTCTGGATTTGAGAGGCTCTCGGAATGCACCACTGCCTTGCAACAGTGGTTCTCTGCACACAACCTTGCCCTTAATCCGTCAAAGTCAGTGTCCATCATGTTAGGTACCAGGCAACGTTTCAACTTATCCACGCTCCCAACACACATACACATCTTTGGTCACAGCATCAGGTTCACCGATCACTTTAACTACCTCGGTGTCATCCTATATTCAACTTTATCCTTTGATCGTCAAACCAATCATATCATCAGTTCATGTAATTTTCACCTGAAGGCTCTCAGACACTTACGTCCTCTCATCTCCACTGAAATTGCCAACACGTTGGCATGTTGCATAGTTGGGTCTCACCTCGACTATTGCAACTCCGTCCTAGTCCGGTCCTCCTATGGCAACTTAAAAAAAACTTCAAAGACTACAAAACAACCTGGCACGCATCATCATTGGCCGTACTCATCCCCGTCTCGACTCATTTGCCTGTCTCCATGCCCTCCACTGGCTACCCATTGGCAGTAGGGTCACATACAAGATCGCCTGCCTCTGCCACCATGCCTTCACATCTGCCTGCACCACGTACCTCTCTTCATTATTGACGACTTGCAGCACAGCACCTGGCAGATGCCTTCACAGTGCGACTCACGATACCAAGATCCAGGATGGTCACGTCTATGCGCTGCTTCTCGGTGGCTGCCCCAACAGTCTGGAACGCCATCCCTCTGCACATTCGCAGCATCACCTCAATCGTCTCCTTCAAGAGACACTTAAAAACTCGCCTCTACAACCACGATTTCGAGTGACACTGAACCTGGCTCCGTGCCTCTGAGTTGCGGTCGTTACGTCCGCAAATTTGCGCGTGTTATAAATTGCATTATTATCTTTACATTACAGTCGCTCGTTCTAGTATATTTTATGTTCTTATTTATTCACACCAACATTGTGCCGTTTACATTAGAAGAGAGGCAGCTGAGCAATACACTTTTTCTTGAAAATTATCAAATACAAATATTTTATCAAAAAAATGTCACTGCAATCACCTTTAAAAACAGACACACAGATGGAATGATGTATACATGTGCGGAATACTTATTGCACACGCAGGGACTCACAGTTCTTATGACCCTTGGACCTGGAACTCACCTCCATGTACTCGTGACTCTGTTAGAGTCCCGAGAGTCAATTACTTGGGTCTCCTTGATCCCACCCAGAACTTCTTCACTCATCCCCCGTGAGCCCCTATTAGACCCTCGTGTGGGAGCAGCTACCCATGATCCTCTATTATCCCCCGTGTGGCCCGCTAAGCTCACCGCCACCAGTCCATCTTGAGGGGCATGAAGCCGGAGATGGAAATAAAGTTGTTGCTTTTGTTGTTGTCAGCCTGAAACTTCCCGCTGCTGGGAAGCGGCCTCCCCCAATCTCTTCCATTTCCTCCTTTCCTTCGTTGCTCTTGTGCAGTCGTGTCCCTCTAAACGTTTTGATTTTGTCTCGTTGCCATCTCTCGTATCCCGTCTGTCGTTGTCATGACATGTCCTGCCCATTTCCACTTGATCTCGTTTTGCTTTAACAATGGCATTGGAGACCCATTTTGTTTTCCCCTGTGCCTTCATTCCTTAACCCATCTCTTTGACTTACTCCTAAAATAATTCCTCAAATTCTTTGTTCCATTGATCAAGAGTGAAAGTGCTATCATTAAATAAAGAAATAACCTTGAAACTAAAACACATTTTTTTTACTTTACCAGGTAAGGCCCACTGCCTTGATAGCAATCAGTGGGATACTTTCCGAGTGATCTGTGCCTCATACTTACATGGTCCGTGACTCGTTTACCAGAAATAGTCTAATGTGTCGCTCTTTAAAGCGCAGTGTGAGCCATGCTGCATGAATGCCTGCAAGCGTACCCGACTTTTCATCAACACTCATCGAGTCTGAGTCTGGGTGCCTCTCGATGGCATTTAAACAAGCCCAGAAAATAATCATCGATGCCAGTAGCAGGAATTAAAAACCCCACCTGGGACTAAATCTAAAGTTAGGAAGAAGATAAATAATAACATATGGTGCTTTGGCCAAGAGAGGTGGTCGTTGTGCACTTTGCTGAATGCCACTGGGTTTAAATTAAGACAGCACCACCACTCTCTTTTGGAACTTGGGATGCCGAAGCCGTACGTTGTTTAATTTTGAACTTGCCAGCGCTTGTACATTTAAGTCCATTGATCGGGGGAGATGTTTGGCATCAGCTGCTCACTAGAGACACCACCACCACTTTTTTTGAAATGTGTGCCCTGCAAGAGGTTTGGGAAACTTCAACCGTGAACCTTAGGGTCAATGTGAATGCAGCGAGAACAATATTACCACGTTTTAAGGTGTTTCTTTTTTCACTTGGCAGTAAAACAGGAGCGGGGAGGAAAACATGCTTGCATTGAACATTTTGAGCAGACAAGCCATTTGAAAAAGGAATGTTATAAAAATGCCTAAATTATTTACAGTGCAATGATATTAGTCTTCATTGTTGAAGGTCGTGCTAAATAATAAATACATTTCCAAACAATCCTTAATTTTTTTTTCCCTATGCAGTTCAGCACGGGTTACAACTATTATTTTACGACGCTTCATTTGATTTTTGCATCCACATTAAAACTATTACAGTAGATTATTAATTTTAAACCCATGTAATTAGCAAGAAATTTACGATTTTTTATTTAAAACTGGGAAAAACCAGAGATAATCTATCTGAGTAAATGTCCAATTGCCCACAATTATTTGTAAAATATTTTGTAATGCCTAGCACTGTACTCAATTATGCCCTGAGGCAATCTTAATGACGACTTAATTTTTATGATGAGTTAAATAAATGGGAAGTTTGTAAGGTCGGGCGGAGGGGCGGCATTAAAAATTGTATTTGTAATAGTAAGCAAGCACATTTGATATTGCGCACTCTTATGAGTCCAGTCCACCACTGATGCGCATTGATCACGCGTTGAAGTAGGCTCTCTGACACAACACTCTTTTGAGTTCTTTTGCAGAACTGGCTCAGACTCAGATATGGATCCCCAACATGAGCTGAAATCCCAAATAAGACCGCTGCACTGTGAGTACGTCGAGAAAATACACACAGGCTCTGTGCGACATTGTCCCATGAACCAGAAAGAGTTCCGATTGTCTTCTCCTGCACTGGAGCATATATAATGCACTTCCCACATTGAGGGATTCCATGAAGGTGCCGGTTGCTTATTTACTCGGAGGCCTTGCATCCTTTCATGAGACATTAACAGATTATTTGCAATAATAACGTGGCTGACTGGTACACGTGTTTAATTGATATTGCAAGACAGAACAGTTTTTTGTATTAACATGCACAGTAAATATTGTCGTGTGAAAATAGGAAAACATTAATTTATTGTGTTTTTTTCATTACCTTTGACAAACAATAATTTTTGTTGCATTTATATAACGGTAACTACTTACATTGTTGTCATCAACATTCTTCTGCAAAATGTGATGGCCGACAAGATTGAGCCACCAAACACTGAAACAAATGCCTGTTATCATATTCCAATGTAGGCGCTGTACTCTTTCAGACGATCATTTAAACTATTTTACATAGCCAGGCGCTATTTTTAGCAACTAAATAAAGTGGCAAGAGCGTTGGAAATGTACATTCAGTGTTTTGCAGATTAAACATTCTTTCAAGTCTGATTTAATTGAATATAAACAAAGAGTACAGTATGGTATAATCTAAGAAACCCAAACCAATCAGGGAGAGCAGCGATGTGCTCATCTAAACATTTACCCTGAATGTTCATGGTGGGGTTGGATGGATAAAATGTGACCTAAAAACCGACCTTTAGACAGATAATCCAAGAAAGAAAACACATTTAATTAGCAATGTATTCAATTACAGGTTTGAGATTTAATATATATACCTCCACTTTACACGTAACATGCATTCATTCATTGATTCATGTCGATTCCATCACGAACTGTACACGAATCGAATTGTTCGTCTTAAAATCAACAACAATGCCCAAGCGTGCAATATGCTTATACTCTTGTAACAATGATATAACACAACTTTGCAAATAAGATGGGGGGATACAAAAAAGAGGATGAATGAGATGACGAAAAGAAATCAGTTTTCAAATCTAACCATACCAACGACTTGAGAATGCATTACATTTTTAGAAGGGGGCTGGGGGAAGGTGAATGGGAGAGGGGGCTTCCTCGCCTACAAACATCTGGCAGTTCACCAGCATTGGATAAAGCAAGCCTCATTGCTCATGAGACACTGAATGTCGAAACCGGTCCCGAGTTTGCATGCATTGTACCAATGTTGCTGAAATGATTCACTCCCAAATGGCCGCATGACCGATGGGATGTCGACAATATATCTTTATTTCTTTATGTGGAGAGACATATACAGCAGATGCGAAGGAGGCATATCTTGTGCTTATTTATTGTATATAGATATCAGCTCCGCGTGCCAAATGCAAATTGGTTGTTTTGGAATATAAAGTACTTTGCTTGGAATTCACTATCAGCTGACAGGATGCCCTGTTGTTTCCCAGTACTAATGCCAACCGTACCCCACCCTTAGTATTCATCTCAACATTTGGACATCACGGCTGGTGGCTAACCCATTTCTGCTCCTCAAGTGCCAAGCGCTTTTTAGCATCCTGATGCTGCGAGCCAGACCGCATGGCCAGAAAATAGCAAACCCCATTTCATGTCTAACTCTGCATCCCACGAGTGCAATAGCTGTTTTATTGTAAGCGTAAAAAAAAGCCCTTGGGGTTTTCATGCCACCAGAACTTTTGTGTAACAACCAGGGGCAGCCGTAATAGTGTGGGGTGACTAAGAATAGTAATTATAAAAAAACTGCGGCAGGCTGGATAACAAGAAACCTGCCACCAGCAGAGAAAGAGAGAGAGCTGCGTGTGTGTCCTGAGTCTGCCTGCAAAAGCACATTCACGTATTTTGTGTGTATGTGTCTAAACTCTGCCTCTCCATTGTGTTGATTGAAGGTTGTGATAGCCACAGCACAAACCTCTCATTAGAAGCATTACCTTGTTAAGAATCGCAGTGGAGGACTATGAATAGGCCACACTTAACTATGCTGCCTCCGAAAGGAGCCTAGTTTTGCAGGCACCACTTACTTCATCACTGTCCGTGACCTTTTGGTGTTTAGCTTGTTTTATGAACATGATAAATGGTGAGGCTTATTTTTGATGCAACACGTGTTTTGTTTGCAAAACAGGGCTGCATACTGGGTTCAGATATTGAACGAAATGGACTTTCACTGCTAAATCAAATGATTGTATCAATTTAACAAGAGATTATTGTTTTTTTCTTTTCCATTACCAAATAACCTTTATCAGGCTATGCCAATGATTGACAGTACGCAATTCAATGCATATTAAGTATATTGCCCGTGTCCTGGGCAATACACTTTTGAAATATCCAAACCATGTCTGGAAATTTCAAAAGTGAGCCCAAGTATTTTTCCATTAGACGTTGATGTATTGTTTGCATGAGACGTGGCCAGGCTTATCCCGATTGCCCCGACCTCATTGCCATAGTTTATTGTGCGCGAGCGTTGAGTGGGTGGATCGTGTTTTTCATGAGCCATATAAACCCAAGCATTTTACTTCTTGGACATATATCCGCGCAATGGCGAGAGGCATAGCCATCCCTCCCTGCTTCCAATTGCCAATGTTTGCATTTAAACACCCTCTAATGATAGCGATGAGGAAGGGGCTGGGTGGCTTTGTTGACCCAAGTGTGGGCTTGTGACATAGTATTTCATTTACCTTTTTCTTGGTGTGGTGGCGGGGGGGGGGGTCATACCTAATATGGGACACCACCATTTTGCAGTGATTGACACACTGGACTTGCAAACCAGAGGTCGACGGTTCGACCTCACGGCATGGCAATTGATGTAATTGACAGGTTTCTTAAATCTCCCCATCTTTGTCCATCCAGTATTAAACCAGAAATACGACACAAACTAACACACTCAAGATTACTTGACCGATACAGTTTACAAAATCACTAACATATGCAAATACAGGTACAGATACTGTATATCAATGCTGTCTGCATTACTGCTGTCGTGCCCAAAACATTTACATTCATGATTATCATTTGTGATTCATTCTGTGAGATGGAGTGGATGATTTGTGCCAGTATATGGCGGTATGCAAGATCTGACCGTGTCCATCAAGTGGTAGCTAAGCTGCATTGGTTTCCGGTTGCTGAACGAATATATTCTACAGTGGCACTCATTACACACAGAGTTCTTGCCACAAATGAACCACAATACCTCGCTGATCTCGTCAAGGAGCATAAACCATCATCATCACGCGAACTCCGGTCACCCTAGCCATCGGACAAAGACGGTCACTGCATCGCGCTTTCAGATGCGCTTCTGCGGCCGTCTGGAACGCTCTTCCATCCGATATTAGAAGCCGCTCGAGCGATACACTTCTAAATCTAGATTTTAAACTCATTTCTTTAGAGCTGCTTTTTGTGTTTAGTTTGTTGTCCTTCCCCCGCACCTCTAATTAGCACGGTTGGCTATGTATGGTGCAAAAGAAGTTCAACATACATACATACTTGCGTGTGACGGCACTAACCACAACAATTAATTTTCCCATGCCGCGATGTTTCCTCATAGGGGAACTGGCAGTGGATGTGGGCTGCAGGACAAATATATTTTCAAGCCGGGAACTTTTACATTTCCATTTCAACCACTGGCAAGGCGTGTGGAGGATTAATTTACCACGCAATTCGATAAATTGTTACAATTCAGTCATGATTCAATGCAATGGATCCATTATTTGTCAAGTTCATGCTGTCCCATTTGTGCTGTCTGCATTCGATATGTTCTGTCTTGTTTACTGCATGCAGTTTGTTCCATTAGCCTAAATCAGGGGTCGGCAACCAAAATAACAAGAAGAGCCATTTCTTTCCAATTCGGTACAAAATTCAGTATTTCAAGAGCCGCAATGCATCTATGTACATACGTACATATCGTCAAGAAGCAGCCCGTAAAGAGCCGCATGCGGCTCCGGAGCCGTAGGTTGCCGACCCCTGGCCTAAATCTATAATTTTGTATACAATTTGCATAAATATTACTTGATTATTGCACAATGCATAATGAGTGCATCATTTTTGACTGATAAATCTGTGAATTGCTCCACACTTACAATCTGTCAAACTGACACATTGAATGAGTTGGTAGATAAAAACAGACATGGAAACTTTCCATGTATGTACTGCAAAGGTATTTGATGGTATCTTGTATTTGTACTCAAAACGGATCTCAGGTTTGCCGTGGTTTTTGCACATGTGCAAAAACAACTATTTTTCACTGAATGGCAAAATGTTGGCGAATGTTTTGTCAACAAAATGATAAAAAAAAATTGCAATGCATGCACGCAGCCTACGCATGTGTCATGTGCTCTTCTCTGCCTCGGATCAAATCAGCTAAAATGTGTTCGATCTCATCAGATCTCAGAAGATGTGTAGGGTTGAGAGCCTGGATAATACGTGGATGGGCAACCACCATGCATAAACAGGTGTTATAGGCTTCGACGGGGACTACTTTGTGGGCAGCAGAAGGCAGTGCAGCAAATCCGCTCTGTAATTAATTCTACGCTCCAACGGCTCGGCTTCCTGCCTGCAGCAACCGACACTGATGGGCGCGATGAAGTCCAGTGGAATAAACCCCTCCTAAACTGCGTGACACGGGGAGGCCCTCATCCAGGAGTGGATTGACGGAAAACGTCTTACGTGTGTATTGACTAACTCGGAGACACTAAGATTTGGAGGCACTTCTTTATTAACAAGCACCATCGGGGTTAACACTTTACAATAGGCCGTCTGTGATCGGCGACGTTACTCAGTCGGGAGAGTTGGTCGTCGGCTGCCTGACTGGTGACGCCCCGAGATGGTGAAGACGGAGATGACGACAAGGATGTTGAAAACGATGAGAAGTATGGTGAAGAATGACGAGAATAAGTGTGAAGACTTCAGCAGCACGACGGGGATCCCACTCCATACGACAGCCCCGAGGTCCCCTACAGGGGCCCCTTTTATACTGTCAGCATGGCCTGGCTCCACCCCCGGCCACGCCCCCTTTCTGGAACCTACCAACGGTTCTTGGTGTGCCCCTTCTGTGACCTTTCCCCTAGACCCCCCTCTGGAGTATCACGTGGCCTGTTGACGTCAGGGCTGCCGTAACCCACGGATCTCCTTCCCTGCCAGCAGCCAGCGCTATGCTGCTACATTACTATTCCATGCCACTGCACATGAAAGCGTGCAATATATTCCTCCCGTTGAAAGACGTACCAAATGTAAATGACCAATGGGATGTCAGCCATAACAGGCGCGAAGGGTGCAGGCTGGGGTCAGGCTCACCCTCGGCGATGTGACCTTGCGTTTGGGGACGCGGAGATGGGGGGCGAAGCCAACGAGCTGATGTCAGTGGCATCCGCCACGTCCGCAGGCATCCAAGGCAACAGAAGGCAGCAATGCCTCATGGGGACCTGCACAGTTACGGGGCAAAGTTGATGGAGGTGATTTTTTTATTTTTCCAAGATCTCCCGGACATCAATTATTAATAAGTTAGGCAAGCTCACGCTCACTGCCGTGTCTCAGAAGAACTCTGCAGTTGGCCTCGTGGCATTTTTAAAAGATCGCTGAATTCGTGAATGCCACTATGACACCGACAAACAGCGTTAGTCATCGACGTGAATGGGTGTTTTTTTTATATGAAAAAGGTATTCACTCATTTTTTTGCCGAGACAATAGACAGGGATTTAGTTTGTTTACTGGTGGCGTAGAGATGGTTTGAAATGGATTATGAGCACATTTCGAGCCTCTCATCAGTTGTCACATATGGCACATAACTAGCCTGCCATGAAGGAGTAGCACGGTAAGTGCACACTGCATATAATTGTGACAAGGTGTGCCTCCTAAGCAACGACGTTTGCTTTGAACTGTGCACCAGTTTCACTGGAAAAAAAATCTGATCACGTGAAGATATTTTAGCCATTTTCATTTGGATACTCCCTGGAATGTTTTGATGTGACTGTCATGCTGCCTTTTGGGATCGCGGGATGCACACTTGATATTTAAAGTTTATGGGATGCTGCCGGTGGTGTAATGGTTAGCACACTGGACTTGATCTCCCAATGAAGCAGTTGAAACAAAGGGGCAATGAATATTTATTTACTTATATAAATCCCCCTGTCTTTGTTCACCCAGAAGCGTACATGGGCACACCAGTTGTTTCATTTGCCGGTCGTCTGTGGTGAGGTAAAGTATGGGTACTATTGCCTCTTCACAAACACTTGTCTGATGTGGAAGAGTAGACCAAATACCCTCTAGCGGACGCCCTTCCAGAAGCAGTGGAGCAAGGAAGTAATTGCAGGGTTGCAATCCTCCCCCTCGACCCCCCCCCCCTGAACAGCCCCTCATTACTGCATTCAATCGTCACTACTTATGATCACCATCGCATACGTGAGTCTATGCGATTTTCTAACAGAGGGCAACGTGAGCGTGATGTGTGTTCCCCACCCTGGTAGCGGCCACTCAGCGCGTTATCAAAGCGAAGAAAAGGTAAAGGTGCAGCCCCTGCAATCGTTTGCTCGCACCGCTGCTGGCATGGCCCACTTCTGTCTGTAACCTCCACTGTGAGGCAGACAGCACGTACCGTATGGTTAATACAGGTGGGCAGGTGTGATTGCTGGCTCTGTAACCCGCTCACGTGCCATGCAAGGCTGCAGATGGGGGGACTCACCACTAACAGGTCCTTGCCCCCATAATCTGCAATGCTGAATGGGAAACGTTCATGAATGCGCTTGAGGAAATGTAGAATGCGGAGCCGATTGTTTTCCCGAGGATAGGGTGAGTAGAGGAATATGGTGTGATCATAGTGGGAGTTTGAGCAGCCTCAAGAATTTTGAGGTGAAGCAAAAAGAAAAGAAAGTGCGGGCTTTAGCTCTCGCGTGAGGCTAACAGAAGGGAAGGGTCATTTGCTATGACCCTTACGGCCTGGCTTTATAAAATATTCATAAAACCATTGCTATATGTTGAGTTGTGTACACGTTGGGTAAATATAAAATGATACATGCTCTCTCTCTCTCTGTCTTTGCTTCGGTGTAAGTTTCTGACACGGCGTTTTTGAGGTGTGAGGGTCACACCCTCACTTCCGAGTCTAAGGCCTCGTCCAAAGCCTAAATTCACTCCAATCACGTGGTGCGGCGGATCAGGTCCACAATCCAATTTTGAACTCATCTGATCCGATACTGATCATTTAAGATCTGATTTAACTGTATAACATGTACATGATAACGACAATACTTTAAAAAATTCGTAAGTATGTTTTAAGTACATACAAAAAGTAATTTGTTTATCCAGAAAAGTCTAATCTTTTACAGGAAAATTCAGAAATGTAGTTGTTTGGCCAATGCCTTTTTAAATAATGCATGGCTTGCTTCTCACAGAGAAAACCCATGAGAAGATACTACTCATAGGTCTACACAGATGGGTGAACCAAGCCACCCATATGGTGACGTATCCTGACCACTTCGGAGCCCAGCAGGTTTGTGAATTTCAGGTTTGTGAGTTTCACAAACCTCGATGTGACCCACCAACCATTGCCTCCAAAGCGCTAGATTCAGGTGTGGACCACAACTTTGTAATACAGCATGATAATTAATTCCTGAATGTGTTACTACCACAGCATCTATGTATCTATCCCAATGCTAAATTATAGAAATTATAAGTTTATGAAATTGTGAGTCAGGTGGCCGCTATACATTTTTTATGGTAAATACACACATTTGACAAAAATCGAGTAATGGATTGAATTGTAGTTCATATAGACTAATTTATGATGCTTCCTGATGAAGTTGAAGGTGTTAATTCTTTCGCCATGACCATCTGCCTATAATATCCATTTGTAACGAGGGGGCACTATAACTCTCACAAAGATGATCTAATATGAATCAGACTTTTGTGTAAAGTTGAGTTGCTATTTGGGACTTACCTTCTGGAAAACCGGACAAATTGACCTCCATTAACTCACCACAGCCTATGGCTCGTCGCAAGATCAACTGTCATTATTATGAATCACATAGTTCTGAAGACAAACACAAGTTGGAAAGTGTTATAGTATCCATGCATATGGGTTGTTCTTCTTCCTTATATAATTTATAGATCCTAATCAGATTTTTCTTTTTTAATAAAAGCAACCAATCAGCCGGACAGGACATGACCCGATAATCATTGGGTCGCATTCGGATCCAATCACAATCGGTCTAGTTCGCCGAAGATGTGTTCCTGCAAAAATCAAATCAATTAATTTCCGAACTGAACAGAAGGTAACCACCCCCAACTAAACATAGTGGGTGGCTGAGATTCGTTTCTTGGAAACGTATCATCCCCGAGCACTCCGTTGTCTCAGGAAGCAAATTAAACTATTAATCTAAACTGTTTTTATTTATTTCTATTATTTTTACCATGTAAGGTTCACTGAGCCACATGGCTCTTTGTCAGAAGCAACGTGGCCATCACAAACGATAGCCCATCGAAATGACTCGCCATCATCATCACGTGGAAACTTATAGCAGCCACATTCTCTGCTCCTGCTGCCCAGCATTGCTTGTGAACCGTGAAAAACTTCACTGTTTCTCATTGCAATAGTAATCCTTCATTTGGCACTGCAGCCAATTTACCTGCTCCGGATGCATTTAATAAGTCATACTCTCCTGGAAAGAGCTTCCTTGTAGTCATGGTGTCTGCGCACTTTCATGTGCACTGTACAGCTTCCTATTAAACCGTGATACGCAATGAGAATGAAGGAACAAGTGATTTCTTGCTCAAATGAGCATCGTAGCATTGGTGTTAATCTCCTGTTTACAGCTCTGAGCCGGTGGTGGAAACTCCACATTCCTCTGGTGGTGGCGAATCTATCCATTGAACAACCACTGTTGACTTGCCCACAATATGGTACTCATCTTATTGACCGTTGAGGGATGATGGGCTGAGTCAACTCCTAAACGAGCCGTTCGCTATAACACTGAGCCACCTGTCTGGTTCAAATAAATGAACCAATGGTTGCAATGCCTCAATCAGAATTTGCATTTGTCCTGAAAGCATTAATACTCAGTATGCTGGCTCATGCCCTTAGCCCATGGACTCGAATGCAGATTTGGTAGATCGCACATAAATGAAGTATTAACAGTTATGAGATTCCCACCTCGAGGACAAAAGGTTCACTGAATAAGGTAGTCCAGCAAGTAGGTTCCCAGCCTATATGTGTAACGACTGAGTCTTCTCTCCTTGTGTGCATGGGTCTCTGTTTGTACTGAAGATTTCTCCTATGCACGAAAATGTAATAAAAATGAATTCATAAAAATCTTGAGAAATAGTGAGGCCATCCAGGGTGAATCAAATATCACCATGGACGGATGAGGATAAATATTCCAAGTCCTTTATGATTAAGAGAAATACAGTATACAATAACACCCTTCCTTTTAAAACGTGTTTACATAATACATAGTGCATATCATTACACACATGACACTTTGCGTGGATTAAGTTCAATTTTCGTTTTCATTAAAGAAACAGTTTTGCTGGGCTGGTGATTTCCTTGGCTTTCAGTCGGTCCTGCTGCTAAATTATTAAATTTGGCATCTTGAGCAGGTGGGATCCATAGGCTGAGCTTGTGGAGGTGGAGAGGGCAGAAGTAATATCATCAGTCAACCCCCATTTTCGGAAAAACAAATATATCCTAAATTGAACCACACAGGACTGAGTTCTGCCTGCTTCCAGGCCCTTGTGACCCCACTTTACAGGGGAATTGTCTATGCATAATTACCTAAAATAATATAAAACAATGTTTATGTGGTTTGCATATATGTATATATGTTGAACATTTTTTGCACCGTACGTAGCCAACCGTGCTAATCGGAGGTACAGGGGAAGGACAACAAACTAAACAAAAAGCAGTTCTAAAGAAATGAGTTTCCCATTTAGAAACCTACAATTTTCTATGTAGGTTTCCATTGAAATAAAAGTTGGCTGATGCTTACGTCCTGTTTACCGGCCAGCTATGGAAATTCCACATTCCTATCAGAGATGCAAGTCTGTCCATAAAACAATCATGTAAATCATACACACAGTATTGGGAATGTTGAACAATCAAATCCTTTTGCGTGTAATTTACGTATCAAATACATTGCAATGGAAACGTAAATATGGTTACTGCAATAAAAAAAATGCTTGCAGTCATTTCCGAATGCATTTACATTTTCTCTGTAATATTTTCCATTACGTCGTTTGTTAATTATCACCGTCGCACTTACGTGTTTCTGTACTAATTTGCTTTTTTGTTTAATATACGCATTGGCGATAGCAATCATTTTAGACAATTGGCACGCACTGGAAAAGCACGTCAGTTCGCTCCACCCGTGTATGGATAAATTGCGTACATATACAACGCATCAATTTCCTGGGACTGAGCTGGGACAGTGTCAGAGCGACAATTTTCGAGAGTGTCTTTTGGCCTCTATAAAGAACTGTGCGTACAGAATATACCCTCCACTGTTGTGATACATACACACTGCTGCATTGTTTTATATTGCAAGCTGCAGCGGCTGTGGTCACATGATCTCCTTTCTGTTTTTTTGTTTAAAGTGGCGTTATCACATCATAATAGAGTGTGGCTGCTTGCTGCTGCTGCTGCTGCTACAGTATTCAGGAATATGGATTAAGCAAAGGATGCACAATACTCGTGTGACGTTAATAAAGTAGGAATGGATAATGATTTATAATGTATCCCTAATTACATTCAACAATAGAGTTCCCCTTCACCTCTGGCAGACAAAAGGACTGTGCATTCCGGCTGGGTTTACTCGTACACATATATATATTCCACTTGCTAGCGTTAATGTCCACAGTTAAGTGCTGCTATCAGGACAGGCATTTGAACTGATGTGTGCCAATTTTGTAATAAGAGAGAAAACAGAGCAAATGCTTGCATAAAATAGATCAATTACGTAAAGTACGTCTACACTGTCGTCTACAGCAAGAGTGGGACAAAGCATTTGCTATGTTAAAAATAACAGGGTTATATTCTCGCTCTGTTTTATCCCAAGTAAAATCATACCGTTTCATGTTTGCGAGGTTCGTTACTGCGTTTAAACAAGGGGTTTGAATTGTGTGTAATGATAAAACAGGAATATGAGCAGTTAGTTATACAGTACCATCATCTCTTTTAATACATGTGATTGCCGACCATAATAATTAATTATTGAACTTGGCACACATCAGATTTTTACATTTTGTTTGAACATCTTTTACTTTTAATGCGATCCAAAACAAAGTATGGTAATTTGTAAATATTTTGAATTTTGTTTGCGAAAAAGTAAACACTGAAATAAGCTCATTAAGGCCTAAATACTGTGAGGAAATGTGCTGTATCAATGTGCTGTATCCATGGGCTGAACCCGCCGTTAATGCCGACTCCGGAGAAACATTCCAGACCAAAATCTGCGCCCTAATCTGCCGTAACTTCAAAGTGAAATTCCGTTTCCATCCACCTCGGCCACATCTTTAGCACGCGGTGGCCAATGGGGCCATTGACTTGCTCCGAGCATTGCACAGATCAGTAGCTGCTGAGCTATATTATACGAGAGAGGCGGGGAGGTGGATTGTACTTTGAAGTCGTCGCACAGCTTTGTGCCTCAATTTGTGAGACATCTGGAGAGACATCACAGCAAAATGGGGGC
Organism: Lampetra fluviatilis; assembly: GCF_964198595.1. Lineage (NCBI taxonomy): Eukaryota > Metazoa > Chordata > Hyperoartia > Petromyzontiformes > Petromyzontidae > Lampetra > Lampetra fluviatilis. The sequence goes on from NC_136288.1 coordinate 1,605,966, forward strand.
CACGTGACCCTAAGCCCTCATGAATAGCCCGGAGTGCAGTCTGCCAAAGGCCAAAGCAAAGGAGCTCCTAAAAAGTTGTTTGGATCCCCTGATATATTTCTTTTGTTGGGCTGTATCCCTCACAAGAACAAACCGGTGAGGAGTTTTCAGATGTGGAAACTTTATCGTGTGATCAATTTTATTTGTGTGGACGTGCGAGTTGTCTGAAATGTATAATATGTGTGAGTGTGCTCTGTGTGTGTGTACATACATACCATATTTATGAAAAATACGTTTTACCCTTGCTGACAATAAAGCAGGTGTTTCGATGTTCAAACACAACAAACCTTTTGCAAGGAATCAAGTCTGCATCAGCCACACGTGCTTGTGGTGAACATGCAAACAAACTTGCTTTGATAATATACGCGCATTATCCTTGAAGCTGATTGGCCAACACCAGTTTCAAACATCTTAACACCTGTTTTATTTCCAGAAAGGGTCAAAACCTATTGTTCTTTTTATTAACTCCCTCTGTCTGTTGCTGTCGTTGTTGTCGTTGTATCTTCAAATCTTGTAACTCAATTTTTACCCACTTCCCAATGTGGTATCGACAGCAAACTTGGTATAATTATGTCATACTAATGACAATACTATATTATATCATAAAAAACATATATTTTAAAACATTATTTTTTATATGTTATGTTTCGGCTTGGCTCTAATTGTCCACGATAAACTGACGTTGGCTCTAAATGGCCACGGTCCCTTACGTTATGGCAAGCCTCGGGGCCACTTGCATGGAGTCGTCGAGTTCTTCCATTACGAGTACGGTACATTTCATTAAAGCATGTTTTTTTTTACGTTTTTTAAAATATTACTTATTTCATACTTTGGTTCTGCAAAAATGGCCCCATGATATGAATGCATCACGTGTACAAGAAGAGTTATTCAATGCTGAATGAAAGTGACTTAACGAGCACCTTCGCTAAAATAGTTTGCAATATGTACGCGAAGATAGCCGGGGCTACGCTGACGGCACCGCCTCTTCCCTTCAAGCTCGCCGTGAAGTAACCACACAGACGCGGTGGCACGCTCAGCCGGAGGGACCCCCCCCCCACCGCTCGCCGTGCCCCCTGTGGGCCGTAACTGTGTGGGATCGCGTGTTTGTGCGCGACACATACCTGCTGGCATACACGAACAAAACGACAGATTCTCTGAACATGGAAAGCGACGAGACTTATCTTGGTGCGTGTAAGTATCTGGCAAATTACCAAATATATATACTTTAGTACTATGTTAATGAAGCAGCCATGTGAGTGGTGCATTTTTATAGAAAATGCACGATAGCTTTACTTATCAATAAAAATGTAAAAAACATTTAAATGTACAGCTTCTGCATCTTTTTCTTCGAAGACAAACGTCCCATTATCGCGCTAGGTTAGCCGCTTGGATTTCTCTCCCTCTCTGTCTGAGTACCGTACTTCTATTCCACTATGAAAATAATTTCAACGACCCAGAGGCACGAAGAACCACAGACAAGTGGATAAGGCAGCCGGACGCTGAGCCGGCACCTTCGATTGCCCAAGCTCTGCAGTCCTATATGTATCATGGTGTTATCTGTCAATTTAATACGTCTTTACTCGAGAAAACCCCACGTGAACAAGGGGGCAATACTCTAAGTAATTGTTCTTCATTGCAAGGCCTACGGAGTACTGGCGGCCCCTGGTGGCCTTTAGTGTGGCCCCTGTTATTATACAAATGCGAAAACACCCCATCAAAGTGCTGTCAAATCCAATGGTTTAAAATGTGTAGCGGCCCACACCCTGATGTCTTATCAGCGAAAGTGCCCCCCTCTGACAGTCAAAAACAACACTGCTCTAAGCCAACACTCGTCGTCTCTCTTATCTCGATTCACCGCCTCCTTCCCTCTTATCCTCGGTCTGCCTCTATTCCTTTTGCCCTGCGCCAGCATCTTGAATTCCCTTCTCATTGCATCTTCTTTCTCAACTCCTGAATACGACAACAAACGTGCACAATGATTGAAATAATTTGCCCTCCCACTTCCTGCAGAAAAAGTAGGTCTATGATATGGATAATTAATTATTAATTATCCAAAATTAATTATTATCCATAACATCGTTGCATTACCATTTTGAAATGTTTAAACGAGGCAATGAAAAAAAAGAACACGTGTTTGATATGCATCTGGAGTTGTTGTATTCATACAGTTGTTAACATTCTGTGACAGGTCCACACATCAATCGCTGACCTCTGCAATAGGCAAGAGCAAACCCCACTTAGTGAAATAATTCTCAACGAGCGGCTGGGTGAGCCGAATCCTCGGCAGGGCAGTTTGAAGAATCCCCAAGGTCACGTAAGTCGAGAAAGCGGAAGGGAAGAGAGAAAGGTTGTGATCGCAGCGTACATTTTGAGAGGGAAAAATGTTGTTACGGTAAACTTGATGGAGCAAGGTTTGCATTGGGTTAGCCTGAATAGATTTTTTTTGGGTAATTGATTCCAGGGTGTAATTTGATTAAGACAGATTGTTATGTCGGTTTCTCACGACTATCCTACAATATTTAATGAACCAGTAGCGATGGGTGATGCACAATATTTGATATTGTTCACAATTCTTTGACCTACAGAAAAATACACTTACTATTTAACATGGAAACAACATTTTACAAGCAAAAAAACAATCAGGGCTAAGATAATCATGTCGAATGGTAATCACATTGCTACACCAAGAATCACAATGTGCGAGTCAACATTTTCCAGTCTTTTGGTGGAGCGCACATATTGGATTTGTGCCGCCTTGCCAATTCGTGGCAATGGCTACCAAGACAGCGATGCATTTTATTTAGATTATTAAACTGCTGTAATATATTTTAGTTGATGAATTTTCTCAAACTGGTATATTTTTTTTCTCCCGATTTCTAGCATGGTAAAACAACAGCACTCCGCTGTTGTGCAGTTGCCGTTCTAAGCCACGTGGATCGTTTCATTCTTAAGCAACACACGTTTCCTGATACCATATCAGCAGCGGTGCGCAAACTCAAATTACAACAAAACGCAACGCATTCATCAACAACGCTGCACGGCCTTAGCAGGGGGAGAAAACACATATGCGGAAGGTGACGTTTTGGGGCAATGGACCTTCCTCATCGCTCGTTTCCTCGACCAAAGAGTCACCTCCCCCACCTCCCCTCAACAAACATTCTGGGTAATCTTCTTGGTTCTTTCGGTAAAGTCACGTAGAAGGGAAGTAATAAAATAATAAAAATAAAACATAACAAAATAAAATAATTCTCACGACGTTTCGGCTACAACGCAAGCAGCCGTCTTCAGGTGAAGAATGAGACACTACCAAGCTAGGAGCTTATATATAAGCTGGGTTGGAGGTGGAAGAGCGCCTTAACAAAAAGAATGTGCATATGAAGAGGAATTTAGCATATTCATGGGAAATGCGTAGGAGGTGGGCGGGGGGGTTTCAAAGTCATATTATGCCCATGCATTATGCAGGATCAGCAGCACCAAGGGGGGGTGCAGGGAGTAGCATTAACAAAGGAAAGGAATGTTAATGATATGTAGCTGCAGTTACTAAACAACCACGTAGAAAACTAAAGTATAAACTACATAACAAACTAAAGTATAAACTGCATAGCACCATCAGTATACTTACTATACTCTACAATAAGCTGAGTTACTAACAGCAAGTAATACATTACAATTCTACGTCGTAAACATATAATATGGTTCCATCTAAACTTTATTCTCTTACATCACACGAGCATATACCGTACTATATACTGCCATAGATAAACCCAACATTAAATTATATACTGTATTGCTATAAACCACCTTATACATTTTAATATAACACTATGTATTATTCTACCCACCCTAATGTGTATCAAAATGGTTTATTACGTCCTTCCAATGATTGCTAAGCCAGAATCCATCTTCTCGGTTAAAATTGTCTCTGTGTTTGTATATGTGGATCGCCTCATGAACGAATCTCTCATGATAGCCAGATGGCTTGCAGAGAACCTCTGTCTTGGAGAAGTCAATGTCATGTGAGCCCACTGAGTTGTAACAGTGATCTGCCACGGCTGAGGTGTTTGTCCTACCGTGTTTCAGGTCAGCTTTATGTTCACGGATGCGGTCCGAGACATGTCGTTTGGTTTCCCCAATGTAACTGCTACCACAGAGGCAACTTAGTTTGTAGACGCCAGGGTACTGTATGTCTGGAACCACATCTTTTACAGACGGTACCAGATCACGGATTTTATGTACTGTGTTGAATCGGACCTGGATCTTGTGTTTAATCAGGATTTTGGAGATCTGTTTGTGACCCCAGCAATGTAGGGTAAGGTGATGGTCTTGAAAGGCTCCTCAACAGGATCCTTCTTGATGGTTGGAGTGATGGCTTTGCGGATTGTGTAGTCGGAGTAACCATTAGCCTTAAGAGCTTGGCGTACGTGTTTGAGTTCACTGGAAATGTGTTCATGGTCGGAGATGCATTGGGCTCTATGATATAGAGTCTTGATGAGGGAATTCTTCTGGGATGGATGGTGGTGGGAATCCGGTTTTAGGTAAGCATCCGTATGGGTGGCTTTCCTGTAGACAGAGTGGCTCATTGAACCATCAGGTCTCCTTTTGATTAGGACATCCAAAAAGGGTAGCTTGCCATCTTTTTCGACTTCCATGGTGAATCTGATGGCTGGGTGTATGGAATTGATGTGGTCGAGAAATTGGTCTAGAGCAGGCCGGCCATGTGGCCAGATGACAAAAGTGTCGTCTACGTACCTCTTCCATAAGGTCGGGCATAGAGTGGCAGTCTGGATGGCGTCCGTCTCAAATTTCTCCATGAAGATGTTGGCTACAACCGGAGATAGGGGGGAGCCCATTGGGGTGCCCTCAGTTTGCTTGTAGAAAGTTTCATTCCAGGTGAAGTATGTATTGGTTAAGCAGTGTCTCACCAGGGGGGGTACCCCAGCATTCAGTCCTTGATGAACCAAGTCTTCAATGATTGCGATGGTGTCAGGTACAGGAACCTTGGTGAATAAGGAAACCACATCAAATCTGACAAGCAGGTCGTCTGAGGACAGGGCAATCCCCTTGATTGTCGATACCAGGTCAGTAGAGTTTAGTACCGCAGAGGTGGTTTTTCCAGTGAAAGGCCGTAGGATTTCAGACAAAAAACGAGCCAATTTATAGGTGGGGGAGTTGATAGTAGAGACAATGGGACGAAGAGATGTATCTTCTTTATGTATCTTTGGCAAATTGTGTAATAATCGTTTAATTTTGTATAGAGGGTTGACACAAGAGTTAAAAAAATGTTGTGTAGCAGGACATTGATCCCAATCATTTCTAAGGACATGGCCCAAAACGTTGAAATGCCCTTTCCGGTGCCCTTCCGATATACATCACCATAGTGCTGCACTGTGTTTGTGGCGTGGAGTTGTGACGCAGCGATTCGAGCACTGTGGATGAACACGGCAACCTTAGTTCAATTTCCCAGCCATGGCCAACAGCCGCGGCGAGTGATATCTGAACCGGTCCTGGGCTTCGATTTCCACAACCCACACATTGACCTGCAATAGTGATGTATGGTTGAACAACTTCAATGTATTAACAAGACCGTGTGTACGTTTTATTATGTATTCATATCGCGTATAGAGTAGGTCCATAACGAGCTACACTATTCTATTTGCTTGGTATATTACCACAACATTGAGGTACTAAACGGACTAAGTGATACAACTGAGATGAAATCTGCGATGAATTGTCATTGGTTTCTATGCGAGCGAAATGGATGCGTTTGTAAATCCTTCCGCGTGATTGGCTTTGCAGTCGCCCGTCCCCCACAGATCCCCAAATGCTTGCGATGTAAATATCAGGGGAAGAGACCGTGGCAAAGTAATTACGACGTAACAAAAACGGACATTTGACCGTTGGCACCTGTCCTGTGATGTACGGAGCTGCATGTGATCGATGTCGCCCTATTAACAGGGTCAGATGTGCAGTTATCACACTGCCACTGGTACACGCAGCTCCCTCGTGGTGTCCTAGTCATGGTGCTGGGTTTTAAATAATCCCCTCGACTTCAGTGGTGTTTGCTGTTGTTCACCACTATCGATACTGTTGTCTTATCACTGTTATAGATATGTAACGTTGAAAATAACTTACCGTTTGAAAACACATATATATATCTATATCGTGTCCTCAACACCAACAGCTTACATTTTAAATGCTTGCAACTTAAGAGAAATTCTAGGCTCTGATGCAAGTGAATTTTCCAAGCAGTGACATTTATTTTCCTAAGTAACGTAGAGTCCAGAATTTAAACGTGGCAGTGTTCACAAGCAGCCCGCGTAAGCTCATGCGCGCATCAATCACATGACTCAACCTTTAATGAGACATCTTCAAACTTTCTCCAATGCAGCAGAGTTCTCAAAGTTTCAAATTTGCTTTTTCATCTCACCTTGTCTGTTTTAATATCGCCTACATTTACGTTTTGTTAAACGGGGGTTTGAATTGCAAATTTCTTAGGTAATATAAGGAGCTAAAAGTTAATGTAGGTTAATTATCTGTGATATAATGTAGGTTAATTATCTGTGATATAAAAAAACAAATGCTTGCATATTCACGAATCTATCCCAGATAAATCATAAACTTTCATAATTAAACGTGTGCAATTGCATTCACTTTTGCATGCTCCACAGTTATCAAGTACTGAAATTACATTCTTGCAGTCGTTCTTAAATCTTCACTTTCTTTCCTTAGACACAAAACATTTTCTTACGAGACGTACTGCTTAAACCTATTCACAGAATGTACGTGACAGCGGTGAAATACTGCAATCATTTCAAATTCCATGCCATGCCGCACTTCTAAGGAATATTCTTGCCCTCATCCTGGCTTCAACAGGTTCATTTAAACACGCGCAGCCCAATCATCGCCAGGAAGGTTGACTAACGAGAAGAACTACGGACCACCCATCTGGAAACAATGGTGCAGCAGTACGCTTATGGCGCATTATGGAATGGAACGCCTGAGCAATAAGCTCAAGGGAAAGGAGGTGGAATTCGAGGCCAGATGGGCCCCCTTCATGCAACACCTGTAACACGTTGCCCAGGAGGGAGGGTCGGGAGACAGCGACCGAGGATGAGGGGCACAACCATTGCAAATTAGATGGGAGCCGGCATCGGAGGGGTGGTCAGGAAAGAAACGCTCGTTTAGGTCGCCTCTTGTGTTTGTATTTCCTTTGTGTCAGGCGTTGTTTGGATTATATCCCTCCTCCCCCTTGTCATCCCTTCTCCCTTACTTGAAAAAAAAGTTACCCTCCCCCTTTCGGTGGGACCCCCCCCCCAAGCCACCCACGTATGGTTTGGGATAGCAAGCCCGTTCCCCATCTTTCTACACCCCCTGATTTTCATAACCTGTTTGGTTGACGTTGACGGCGTATACGAACGTCACAACGCGATGTATCGGGCCCGCACATTGCCTCCATTAACAAAATAAACAAAAACAGGCGCAGCCGTGAAATTCCCTGCTCGCGCCACTGCCGGTGGAAGAGCCTCCACTCCAACGAGCTCTGGGTCTTGAGAGAGCCCCCTCCCCTGGAGAAGTTGGCCTACTTTCCATGTCTTGGAAGACGTGGGAGCACCCACACTTTATACGACCGCACGCGACCTGCTGCTCAACGAACTCTGGTGAACCCATTTGTACCGCGGGGTGGACAAAGGCACGGGTGGGGGGAGAGTTTAACAAACTCGCCTCATTGTTTCAGCTGCCACACGTGGAGGTCGAATCGCTAACCTCTGGATTGCAAGTCAATTGTCATAACCATTACACCACGGCCGCACAATTTAAACAAACACCACTTATTCAATACAGCAAGGGGAATTTGTAGAATGTTTAGCGTGAGGAAGACTTCACAAAATAAAAATGGCTATAACTAAATTGTAAAACAAAGTTTGTCATTGTAATGTCCTCTTGAGCAAGCTAAATGTTACATGTTGTCTCTATTCAGCATTACAATTTTTTTGTAAATAGCTGCTTAAATAACGAAGCAATAATAAACATCGCTCATCACCATTCCACATTCCTAAAACAGGAGCCAGTTTATGTATAAAACAAGCACTCATTCAGCACATTGAATAGATAGGCCTTTGTCAGTCCCATGCTGGACGAGGTAATCCACACACCATGCCAGTAAATAGAGTTGTCTGACCAGAATTCATCATGCTGCTCAGCACGGGTTGGTGAAGGGGTGGGGGGGCTGCCCAGGAGTGTTGGGGGAGACATCACTTACCACTGATCTTAGGAGCCAGGAAAAGATCTCAGGTCATTGAGTTTATAGTGCGACACGCTCACCACGGCACAATTGGGTCACCCCGATTCAACAGCAACATCATAAATTATTATTAATGTTCAATCCACTGCTTAATTGAGGCCTCCCGAAGCCGCTGCCACTTCTCACCATCCTGGGTTGTGACAATCCATTTGGAAGCTGCTCATGAATCGGAATATGTATTTATACTGGAGAAATCTGATGAGCTATGAAGCCCTTTTTCACAGACATCAAGTAAACTGATAAAAATTACTCCATCTCCGCCCGGACGCATTCAATTCCTATCCAATACATGAGCGTGAATTTAAAGCCATGCAGTAAAATGCTTTTCTTTTGTATGTAAGGGATAATCTCCTTGTGACAGTTTGTAGGAATGATGTTTCCATGAAATTCAGCCTTTTGACCTGGAATGCAATTACAGGAGAGATGTGGTTTTCGGGTCACGATTGGTTTAAACGGATCAACGGCTATTCTGTGGACAGCTATACAGACAGAAGCATGGTTAAATATGGGACCTTTTATAGGTTAGCTATAAGGTCTTCCAAGGCCTCCCCAGAAATTGCTGTCAATGTTGTTTAAATTGTTCAACGGTTAGAGTGTGTTGGCACTAAGGTCAGCCGCCAGATAGACAGATGCGCAGACGAATAACAGGATGGTTAACTTCGCAGGTGGTAAGTCCTTTAAGATGTTTACATGAGCATCACGTAGCTTCCGGTTCGAGAGTTCAGTCTACCAAATCAAGTCCTTTATTTTGGGCCAGTTACTTCTAAATGTGCCTGACATCAACAGATCTTGAAAGCCAAGCATAAATTAGCCCGGTCAACACTTGGTAAGGTGACCACCAGGGCTTGTCCAGTCTTTACGGTGTGGAACACTGAGGTGGCCAGGAGATGGAAAACAAAATAATTATGAGTCCCTTCTTGGTAAATGTGGTATTGGGAATTTGTATTATGAATTTGATCTAAGAGCCATTTGTCTCATTGTAAAAACTGTTGTTATACCATAATGTAAAAGTGATAATAGTAAAAGTAAATATTACAAATAAGCTATTTCATAATCTATATATAAAAGGGAAATTTGATCAAAATGTTTAGCGTACTTCCCGACATGCAACAAACTTGAAATTTGACATGTGGGTAGCTTCCAGACTGTACACAATGCAAGTCTAAAAATTGACTTTTGCACGGAAAGTGAGCGGTGATCTGTGATGGCACCCGCATGCGGCAGCGTTACGCAGTGTGCCTGCTGACGTCACGCATCCCCCCCCCCACCCTTCACGTAGGCCGTGTATTAATCCAAGACAAGAATCCAAGTCCCGGGCGAAGCCGGGTAGTAAAGCTAGTATATACAGTGAGGGGAAAACGACGGAAAGTGCAGCGTTCATGACAGATAAAGTTGTGCACTTATATTATACAGTGAGGGGAAAAAGTATTTGATCCCCTGCTGATTTTGTATAATTTTAATGGTAGGTTTATTTGAACAGTGAAAGACAGAATAACAACAACAAAATCCAGAAAAACGCATGTCAAAAATGTTATAAATTGATTTGCATTTTAATGAGGGAAATAAGTATTTGATCCCTCTGCAAAACATGACTTAATACTTGGTGGCAAAACCTTTTTGGCAATCACAGAGGTCAGAAGTTTCTTGTAGTTGGCCACCAGGTTTGCACACATCTCAGGAGGGATTTTGTCCCACTCCTTTTTGCAGATCTTCTCCAAGTCATTAAGGTTTCGAGGCTGACGTTTGGCAACTCGAACTTTCAGCTCCCTCCACAGATTTTCTATAGGATTAAGGTCTAGAGACTGGCTAGGCCACTCCAGGACCTTAATGTGCTTCTTCTTGAGCCACTCCTTTGTTGCCTTGGCCGTGTGTTTTGGGTCATTCTCATGCTGGAAAACCTATCCACGACCCATTTTCAATGCCCTGGCTGAGGGAAGGAGGTCCTCACCCAAGATTTGATGGTACATGGCCCCGTCCATCGTCCCTTTGATGCGGTGAAGTTGTCCTGTCCCCTTAGCAGAAAAACACCCCCAAAGCATAATGTTTCCACCTCCAAGTTTGACGGTGGGGATGGTGTTCTTGGGGTCATAGGCAGCATTCCTCCTCCTCCAAACACGGCGAGTTGAGTTGATGCCAAAGAGCTCCATTTTGGTCTCATCTGACCACAACACTTTCACCCAGTTGTCCTCTGAATCATTCAGATGTTCATTGGCAAGCTTCAGACGGGCATGTATGTGCTTTCTTGAGCAGGGGGGCCTTGCGGGCGCTGCAGGATTTCAGTCCTTCACGGCGTAGTGTGTTACCAACTGTTTTCTTGGTGACTATGGTCCCAGCTGCCTTGAGATCATTGACAAGATCCTTCCGTGTAGTTCTGGGCTGATTCCTCACCGTTCTCATGATCATTGCAACTCCACGAGGTGATATCTTGCATGGAGCCCCAGGCCGAGGGAGATTTACAGTTCTTTTGTGTTCTTCCATTTGCGAATAATCGCACCAACTGTTATCACCTTCTCACCAAGCTGCTTGGCGATGGTCTTGTAGCCCATTCCAGCCTTGTGTAGGTCTACAATCTTGTCCCTGATATCCTTGGAGAGCTCTTTGGTCTTGGCCATGGTGGAGAGTTTGGAATCTGATTGATTGATTGCTTCTGTTAACAGGTGTCTTTTATACAGGTAACAAGCTGAGATTAGCAGCACTCCCTTTAAGAGTGAGCTCCTATTCTCAACTCGTTACCTGTATAAAAGACACCTGGGAGCCAGAAATCTTTCTGATTGAGAGGGGGTCAAATACTTATTTCCCTCATTATAAATGCAAATCAATTTCTAACATTTTTGACATGCGTTTTTCTGGATTTTGTTGTTATTATGTCTCTCACTGTTCAAATAAACCTACCATTAAAATTATAGACTGATCATTTCTTTGTCAGTGGGCAAACGTACTAAATTAGCAGGGGATAAAATACTTTTTCCCTCACTGTATAATATAAGTGCACAACTTTATCTGTCATGAACGCTGCACTTTCCGTCGTTTTCATGCAGGGGGCCCTGCAAACCTACGTGCCCCCTGCATGAACAATGGAGGCGCAGGGACAGACGTTCGATTACGTTGGGATCGATCTGCAGACGGCAGTCTTCTCGGACGGCCAGCTCTATGTCACCTTATCTCGATCCCGCAATCCCAAACAGGTGAAAGTTCGCATCGAACCGAACCCCCAGCAAGGCCGTCTACTTAACGACGAGAGAAAATTAACACGAAATGTCGTTTTCAATTAAGTCTTCCAGATGTAAAATGATATACGCTTTTAATCACGAAATAAAACATAATACGATGTTTAATTTTAAAACTTCAAAACGGAGCATCGGGTGCTTGCGTGAATGCGTCGTTCGAACAACACCTAGTTTCATAATAATAATGGAATCCTTCAGTTAATTGTAGCACTATTCCATACAGCTGTACGCTTTCCTTTTAGCCAAGAAAAAGACTTCTGACAATTTTGCACAGTTTGCACAAAATGCAAATAAACCACTACGCTCCGAGGCGTGGTCGGTTTATAGTCCATCGGGGAAACTGTTGCATTCCAATTTCAAGTGCATGAGCGTTAAAGGAAACATTTTCTTTCAATTTCAGCCACATTGCAGTGGATTTCATTGCTTGGAACACTAAATCTGACTGAAAACTCTTTGCACTTTCAGAAATAGGCTCTTAACGACATGGTGAATGATGGAGTGAAACAAAGTTATAGGTCTCTGGTAGTGCACCAAACAATCCTACGGTTCAACTTCGTGTCATTTCATATTCTCATTTCATTGCTAAAAAATACTTAAATTGACAAATACATTGCCAAACCCAAAATGAAAATGTTTCCGTTCGACTCACATTCAACGAGTTTTATACACATATATGCGGGAGATTTTAGAATAATAATTACGATCGAATGTGTTTCATTGTGTAGCCAGAATAATATACACAACCTTGAGTGGGTTGTTGTCATATAAATGTAAGAAGAGTGTGGCAGAGTTTTGCTTTAATTACCATTTTATCTGTAATAATATTCTTGGGGAAAACCACAATTGGAGTATTATTTTAATTTTAGATTTGAAGTTTTTGTGACTGCAAGGATTCATACTCTTTGGTTTTTTCGGTAAAGTCACGTAGGTAAAAAATTTAATGAAAAAACAACTAAATTAAATCACGACGTTTCGGAGGCAACACAAGCTTCCGTCTTCAGGTGGAACCGTCACAGCAACATTACTACATCAAGTGATTATTTTAATCTAAATGTTTCATACACAAAGTGTTTTTTTATATGTCAAATTGCATCTGTAATTAAACATTTGCATTAAGTGCATTTATACCCATGGGACACTCCTGCTGTAGTGCAATGGTCAGCAGACTGGACTTTGCAATCCAGAGGTCGCCAAGTTGGAGGTCTCGGCATGACGGCTGGTTTCTTCAAGCATCCTGACTCTCTCCAACCCAGCAGCAATACATTTGTACACACGCCACAGTTGGTCAATTGGCTCTGTCACGCGTGGTGGAGCAGAGTGTGGGTACCCCCCGCCTCTTGCAAGACATCCAGCCTGCAGGAGAGGAGCGTTTGGTCAGAATGCCCTCCGCAAGGATCTCTGGAGAATACCCTCGCGTGGAGGAGGCCTTCCACCGGCAGTGGCATGAGCGAGATATCGCAGGGCTGTGCCTTTATCTTACTTAATTTGTACAGCATTTGAAAAGCATTCATCTAGTGTGTCTAGACTATGTCAAATTATGTTAGAATTTTGTTTGCAATAGAATGAAAAAATATAAATTATTGGAAACAAAAGTGTTCACCTTCTCACACATGTAAACTTGTACACATTTTTTTATCTGCTGCAAATGAAAAGGTTAGACGTTCTAATGACATTTTGCAATGGCATTCAAATGTTGATTAGTAACACTTTTAATAATGTGATGCATATTCTACTCTGCTAAAGGTGCCACACAGCGAGATAATGAGTGATCACCAAAATGTATGTTAATCCCCGCAAACTAAAATTGTTTGCCTTTTCCTAATTCAACAATGTACATTTCATTTTGGCCAGCATACCTTGAACGTGTACCTTGGTTGGCATTTGAAATGGCCCACGAAATTAAAATCGAGGTTCAATGTCACTGTTCACTTGTGTAATTCATAATAATGATGATAATTTTAAATAGCGTTGAATTTTATCTCATTTCCTGCAACCACGCAAGGACGTGTAAGCAATATGACATTCTGATATGTGTGTGCGGGGAGTGGTAGTGCAGCAGTGAAGCTGGAAACCTAAGTTCGATTCCCGCTCACAACTAATAACAGTGGAAAATATCTGAACCGGCTAAGGACCTCCCCTATGTTGACTCAATCATAAATGAGTATCTGGTGCCATGTGTAAACATCAGCACTGGAAAGACAAAGTCGGCAGAGCATGGTGTTGGTCATCCACCCCTCGTGAGCCTTGTCAGCCTTCATAGGTGCTCGCTAGCAGCACTCGTCCCAACAGCCTGTTCTATGCGGGAGTATCTTTCTCTCGTGTTAATTAACCATCATGTAGGACAATTTCTGTTGCATATAATGATATATCACTCGTGTGGCATATGTGTCAAGGGATCCTGACCATGCTTTAAGCATTCTCCATATACAGTAGCAATTGCAAGTGGCCACTTCAGGACAGCTGGTCAATCTTGAAGGAACCGTATGTAACTCTTACGATTTCCACCTGAACAATGCATGCAGACATCCTTGTTATTCCCTCGGGGTTAAAATATACACACTGTGCACATCCTTGAGGGAGTGTCTGTGAGGGGTAAAAGTGCACACGTTAGTGTCCAGTTGATAGCAATGGCAGTCGTCTGGTTGGTAGTTCCGGTAGTTTCAGAGACTTGAGCAGTCCCGGTGATCCTAAGAAGGGCTGAGTTATTTCACAACTCACATCGTGAGCTCTGGGCCGTGGCAGCGGGTGGAAGCACTCGATAAGTGGGGAAACCAGGTGCCACTGCACGGTTTGCTATGTATGATGCAAAATAAATTTAACATACAGGGACTCCTCCACTTCCGAACGAGTTAGGTTCTAGAGGTTTTGTTCGTAAGTCAATTGATTCGTAAGTCCAACTTTACTACTGTCGATTCCAGACATGTTGTACGGCATGTACATACATACAAACATACTGACACAATAAAGCAACAATAGTTAAACCCCACTCTTGGCAGGTGGATCGAGCGGTGAAAAAAACAGCATGTGGATTAACAAACTCAAGTGACTAGATGAGAAGGTGAATCGCGTTCAAGATTGCGAAGGTTGTTTACATTAGAGCAATTGAGCAGCAGATGATGGAGCAAAACAAGAACATCACACAGGCCAAGGCTCTAGCGACAAGGCGACACGCTGGAGGAAGCAATTCAATGACATCCTCGATTGGCCAGGACCCAACAGCGCAGACAGAACGGGCTTGCACAGCAGGTTCAATGAGCTCAACCGAACCCCAAGAATCGCCACCTTGCCAATCACTCCGGACTAGGTCCGGTCCACCTCCGCACAACTCAGTGGACCCAGACGAGATCGCGGAGGTGCTGCTCAATGGAGGCGGTGCTGACTGCACTGAGCTGCCACTTTATCGCTTCATTGCCACAAGGGAAGCAGCCTGACGACTGAAAACGTGGTGTAAACGTAAAACCAGCCAAGCAAGACGATCCTTGTTACTGCAACAGCTTGAGTGGCATAGTGCTTCTCTCTGTGTTGTGTTGCTGTTTGGCATTAAAAAAACAGTGAAATAGGTTGGATTCCGAATCTATTGGTCATATAAGGATCGATGCATTCTGCTGGAAAAAAAAAACTTTTGAGTTCCAAAGGTTTCACACGTATCACCTGTCAAGTTTGCCAAGGCGTTTGACAGCGTACACTCAATAACACTTTCGAACGTCAATGACTTTACGTGCCAGAAGTTATCAAGTTGCTAAGGGACGATTACAGCGACGGTCAGTGTTGTGTATGGGCCAGAGGCCAACACGTGGATTTTTTCAGCATTACTAGTGTGCATCAACGATGCATCATGCTGCCCCACCCGTTTGGACTTGTCATAGACTAGGGTCATGCATGAAGTGAATGTGACCAGCCTTGGCATAAGCTCGGGACTTACACGTCATGAAGGATACCTCAAGTTTGCATACGACTGGCGCTCATCACCGAGAACACGAGTCAAATGCGGACTATACAGTAACAGATCGCTTCCATCAACTTGGGAATAGCACAGACCCATCAGTCAGCAGGAAGAATGCAAAGTAGACGCAATCAGAGAACTTGGGGCGGACAGTTACTTCCCACGGTAAATGGTGATATAGCGGGACAGGCTTGTACGCCTCAGATCAAACTTGCAGCGCGAAGTTAGCGCAGCGTGTGAAATAATAACACACATTGGCAAGCCCGGCATCAGCCTTCACCGTGCCAGGTGAAAATCCGGTACGATGCGTGCCTGGCGCCTGACGACGAGGAATGATTTTCGCAACGGCAATGTCACGTCCGAGCTTGCATCCGGCTCTGAAGCGCAGATTCTAAAGGAAACATGAACTAGACGCCTCTGACTCCCAACTGCCCGAGTAGAACTCTCAAACGTCACTGTCATCGTACGAGGCAGGAAGTGTCGGGACATCAGGACAAAGTGTGGACTTTACAGTGGTCGGGATGTGTAGACCGTATGGGCGGAGAACGTCTTCCGTAAGCCGTGCATGGGAATGGAGACCATTGGGTATGGGGCGATGCAGAGGGCAAATAATGAAATGGCAACAAATGATCACGGAGTCTTAGATAGGAGAAGACAGGTGTGGTATGGGAGTTGCGGAAGAGAATGGCACATGGCCTTTCATCTACACGATTTGCTCGCTCATTGGCTAAACGGTGCCACACTGGCGAGATGTTAACTCCATCACCTGGTATACAGGAGGTCGTGGGTTCTGCTCTGGCATTGGCTCAGGGGTGCCATGGTGGCGAGATGTTAACTCCCTCGCCTGGTATGCAGGAGGTCGTGGGTTCTATCCCGACCGTGATGCCTGCTACATATTTGGAGTTTGCATGGTTTCCCCGTGGTCATGTGGATTTTCTCCAGGTCCTCCGGTTTATCCCTCCACATTTAGAATCAAGATGCATTTAGTATTTGGCTGCTACAAATTTCCACGTGATAATTCACTTCATTGAGCTATCATTTGCAGCCAAGTCGCTTCTGAAAAAGATCTCTGTAGCTCATTGAGCTTTACCTGGTAGCATAATAATAGTAAATAGTAAAAGGCAATACAATAACAAGAAGCTGGTCATGTTGGCACTGATGGTCCCAGTGGTAGTCCTGGTGGTCCTGATGGCCTAAGAGGTACTCACGGTCGTCTCAGTGACATTCTTTGTGGTCCACTTGTAGTCCAATTGATCCTTGTGTTCCCAGCCCGTCGATATCGACCAGACCTGCGTTTGAAAAGTATTGCATATGCAACGTGCATACCTTTCCATAGAAATTACGCGAGGCTGGCCATGCCCCATAGGCCCTCACTTCTTGCTTGAATGTCACGCTGAGCTCAACACAGACTCCCCATGATTCTTATGAGTTTGCCCCATTGGGAATTTAATTGCATTCTACGACCTGAATCATGGTTCCCAGCTAGGATATTTGAAATATGCTCAGATATATTTCCCAAAGAGATACTAAAAAAAAATATTCTGCCCTACAGACATGCTAAATTTGAATGACAATTTTGGGAAATAATGATATTCAGCAGTCGTCTCCTTCGTTTATATGCCATTTGATAAGCAATGGATGACTTATTCACTGTATATTGAGTTTAGGAAGCCATTCGATGGCACCTGGGGTCACCAAGTGGATTCCATTTGCACCTCCTGCAAAAGTGTGCATTGGGCAATGATAGTTGATGTGAGTGATGGGGTGCCACTGTGGTGAAATGTTAACTGCCTTGCCAAGTATACAGGAGGTTGTGGATTTTATTCCAACACTGACGCCTGTATATTTGGAGTTTGCATGTTCTCCCCATGATCGCGTGGATTTTTTTCCAGGTCCTCCGGTTATTCCCTTCACATTTTTAAACATGAGTATTTGGCTGCAAAAAATCCACGTGATTAGCCACTTCATTGAGCTATCATTTGTGGTCAAGTCACTTCTGAAACAGAGCTATATAGCTCAGTGGGCCTTATCTTGTAATATTATTTAAAATATAGTTTAGTTTAGAGGTTGCATTTCACCGACATAGAGACCCATAGACTCACAGAGATACGTGCTTTTTATTTATTTAAATAAAATGTGATTTGAGCAATGGATGGCACTTCAACCGCAGTCATAATTTGGCAACTCAACTTATGGAGGAAGTGGCCACACCTCTCATGGGTAGTTATCGCATACAATAGGAAAGTGTAGTCCAGTATTCAGAGGCCCGATTGGAACCCATTGAGCCGAATGGAGTTCCAGGGATCCCAGCTGTTCAGCAGTATCAAATAATTATAAATCAATAAATAATACTTGTGACAGTCCGAAAGTAGGTATGCATCATAGCTTGTTCTCAAAATTAGCTAAATGTATCCCATGCACATATGGTTATTGATACATTTTCAGAGCTCTTCCTAATAATTGTCTCATGGATATTCTCAGCCCCACCTTAGGAATGTGGAATATTCATCACCGACTCGGCGCTGTAAACTGGAGATAAACACCAACTCAATGCTCATTTGAGCCGGAAATTACTTTGACTTTTTACTTGGTGATCCTAATTAAAGAGGGAAAATATATTGTCACAACAAAAAAGTGCAATGTATTAATATCCCAATTATGAAATCACATGATTAAACATCCCATTTGTCATTTGACGCATAATCTTGCAAAAGATTGTACCTGCTGCTGCTAAATATATTTCCAAGTAGCTGTTAGAACCAAAACAAACTGCACCTAGTGTCTTCCTGCTAAAGACCAGAAAATCTATTATCTTCACAAAAAAATAGCAAGGAACTGTGCAAATTTAATGAAGAATTTTACATTGAATCAGGCTCCAGGAACATAATGATACGGTAAGGTTTAAAACCAAGGTGCTGTGACTGGCAGCCCTATGGAATGATTTCACAGGGCATTGTGTCCGACATCCCTGTGGTCCTGGGTTCAAATACAGCCCCTGGTTGGACAGTTAAAACCAGTTCTGCTCTGACAGTTTTTGGATCAACAGAAGCTGATGAGTTTCATGGTCTGCTGCAGTCAATATCGGCCCACACATTCTACTAAATGTTTGATATTGGCATGAGATTGTCAATGCTTACAAAGTGACTTGACAATAGACAGAAGTCTTGCTGCGCTGCAGCAAAGACACACAGACGAGGCAACAGAGCCATAATCTGACCTGTGTTGTTCTGCTTTGACCCGCCAATATCGATTAGCTTATTGACAGCTGCTTTAGTTGAGCCCGCATATCCGTGGGACACAGGGGCATGAAAGTGTAAATTGTGGAAGCCGTTCCACTTGATTTAGGAAACCCTAACAACGGTCATGACAATTATTGTGGTGATGGGTTGCTTCTCCCCAATTATATTGCAATTGTGCTTTCGGCGGCACGTCTCGAGACGAAAACATTTCAGCGCTCCGGAAGATTGCAGCACCGCCACCACCCTGGAGCGGAGAACCGCCCTGGGAGGTGACATCTCAGAACTGCTTCTGAAGTCACTTCAATAGGGCTCTTTGTCCACATTAGGGGCATGTTTTATATGTCAAGCAAAGAGGCTGTCCTGCATGATAATCAAGATAGTTTCTTTTTCGTTCTTTTTTAATATTCTCAGTGCTGAAATAAGCCAATATAAGTGGACATACTGTATATATATTATATGATGGGGGAGGGAGGGGATTGTTTATAGCGATTGGTGTTCAAGCTGAGAAATGATGCTTCTGACGATGATTGCAGTATTAGGGGAACTAACATGGAGACTCAATTAAAAAAATGCACAGATTTATATATGCCCTTGCTACCCTTTAGATTGACGGCGTCACTAGACAGGATGATGACCAATGGTTGAGAATTATGACGGAGTGGCAGCCAAGGGGAAGGAGCGTACATGAGAGGGCTTCAACCGAGAAGATAACGCTAGAACGACAGCTGGAGTGCAGCTGTTGTTTAGATGTGAATTGCCTCGCCTGGTATACAGGAGGCCGTGGGTTTGATCCTCACCCTAATGCCTGTATACCCCGTGGTCGCGTGGATTTTTCTCCGGGTCCTCCTGTTTTCCCTCCACATTTAGAAACATGCATAACGAGCGTTTGGCTGCTATACATTTCCACGTGATGATAAGCCACTTCGTTGAGCTAATATTTGTGGCCAGGTCGTTTCTGAAACAGAGCTATATGGCTAAGTGTGCCTTACCTGGTAAAAGTAAAAACAAAGTTTTGTTTTTAAATAGTAATTATTGCCATTGCGGGACCATGGGGGCTGGCGATGGCTTCGAGAGAGATTCATCCAGCAGTGGAGTGATTGTGGCCAACGATGTATGTTTAACTTCTTTCGCACCGTACGTAACCAACCGTGCTAATTGGAGGTGCGGGAATGATGATGATGGGGACCATCAGGCTGCACGATCACTCCAAATTACTTTAACAGAATTACATGACAGGCCTTTTAAAAGTTCACTACTTCAACAATATAATCACGCAAAGTGCCTACGAAGGTTTCACTTTCACCTATTAAACCTGATTGAGCTCACAAAAAATGTACAAGTTACATCATGACTGCACGCTTTTAAGATAAAATTAAATAAGGGGAGTCAACTGGTACTGTTGGGCCCTGGGTTTGATTCTGGCTTTCAGCCACCAAGTTATCCAGTGTCGTGAGTTTATGGGCTCAGCACGAACACCAATGATGGCACAAAACAAATAATATGCAATTGGTTTTGCACTTTAGTTGGTGAAATTTAATGTTCTGAGAATTAAAGAAATATTGAACTGGCTGCCATGCGACAAATAATCTCATAGCAACAGATTGCATGAAAGTGTAAACATAACAAGGCCACTTGAAGGTTTCTTTTGGCGGAAGTCCTGTGAAAAAACATCTTCCCGCAGCTATTCTCTGCAATACTCCGCAATATTTATGAATGGGTGCTTTTCATCCGATTAGCAGGGTTGGCTACGTACGGTGCGAATGAAGTTCAACATACAGTGCCTGGCGACAAGGTTTCATAGCAGAATTGGAATTAATTGGGGGTGGAAGACCAAAACATTTTTTTTTTACAAATGACACGGTAATATAAGTTCGTGGACAATTTCCGCTGATTTATCTGATACGACAGTTTTACCGCTTGAGCAATTAGCCTGAAGCAATACGGCCATGGAACTACTTTACGTTTATTGTTTTTTTCACTTTTCGTTAAACCGGGTTCGATGAGAACTACCTCAACTGATAGCGACAGGAAAAGCTGCCTGGTGCTTTATCGCATTCGTTTCACTGTTGTCAGACTGGGGATAATATCTCAGTGACCCTGGAGCAATTTTTGATCGTTGTTTTTGCAGATTTGCTAAGATATCGAGGACACAAGGAAGCTCCAAACGTCAATGCGGAAAGGACAGCATATCTCTCACAGTGACCGCAAAGCAAATAGTCAATCAACAGCTTGATGCTTGCAAGCTATTTTGATTACATAGCCGTTGTTTGTTGATTTCCACTCGCAGCTCACAATGTTGCAACTTCTGCCGAATGTTTTTGTCTACCGTGTCCTTTAGTTGTTTGGGGGAATAGTGTTCATGTTGGTCTTTTTGTTGTGCAATGATGCACAGCTTTGCCATTTGCAAATGGCAAACTTTTGAATAATTGCCGTGCTCAGACATTCTAAAAATATTGTTGATGTCGGTCACATTTTAGGGGTAGTGTTTTGGTGGCAAGGATCAGTGGATCGCAAGGCTTTGTGAAACTCACAATCCCACCGGATTGTGTGGTGGCCAAGAGATGACAGTACAGCAAATGGTTCATGAAACACATTTATCTAGACCTTTGCGAGTTATCTCAAGTGCAACAAATATTTTTTCATGATGGAATTGGGCAAATATCCTATTTCAGAACCATTCCTCTAACAATGGCCTTGAGACTCAGGCTGTTTTGAATATTTTTTTATAAACCCTTGGAAATCATTGAATTATACTTGGAGCATCCATTTGAAACAAAACGACAGCGTATACATGTGTAAATAATATATTATTTAAATCGTTATATTGCTTCTTGCAAAAACAGTTTCGGACCACAAACAACAAGAAGAAATAGCAATGTATAGGCAGCAGTGAAAACTAATTAGTAAACTTGGCCACTAAATGTATGAAAAGGCCAAGTGTCTGTGTTCTGTTGAAGCATCATCTAACATGCCTTCCCTGGCCCTGAGAATTAGCAACCGAGAAGACATCAGTCTTCAGACTAATGCTGCCTCGACTCACTTTTGTTCATATTGAATTGCGGTGACTGAGCATCTGTTGTCAACTTTGTTCGTAGCATTGGATTTATTACTCAGTTCTTGCTTGCAAATGCATTACCAAAACCAAGGATTGACATCCAGAGCTATGATAAATACAACAGAATCCTCCGCTACGAATATTTATTTATTTTGTGAAATGTATTTTTTTTTTACATGTTCGATGCTATTGTGAAAAGATTGCATTTAGAAGGGGATCAAATTCAACATAATACAACGTTTGATCCTAAACAATTGCGACAAAACATTGTTAAGCCACGTTTAAATTTGTCATTTATATAGTACCATAATTATCACATGGATACTTTCAATTAATAATTAAGATATATAGTTAACGTAATTAAAACTGAAGATTGATTATTTTGAGTAGGTTTCTAATGATTTTTCCCAATTTTGCAATTTGATTGTCACGTATTCTTGGTTCTTTTGGTGAAGTCACGTAGATAGAAAATAAAATTAAAATAAAAGATAACAAAATTAAATTAAATTAAAACATTTAATAATTACTTTAAATCATAAAAGCAAAAAGCCCACGACGTTTCCATCGCAAAACAAGCGGTCTTCATCAAGTCAAAGTTTGATTATCACAATTTGTGGCCAGGATTTGTTTCAAACCTTTTTTGCTGAGATTGTGGTGTATGGTGCATCTCTCTTGGCGGCATGGGTGACGTGGATTCATGGGATACAAATCACAAGGGGTGGCACGGCGGTGAGTGCACGCCACCATGAACTAAACCTCCTGAGTTTGATTCACGGTCACAGCTGACATCAGTGATGAGTGACATATGAACTGATCCCTGGCACCCTCTTTAACAACCCTAAACCGACCATTGTGGTGAAATATGGTCAAAGTACCAACATAGTGTGAATAGGCTTTCATCCAGCAGTGGCTGTAAATTTATACAAACCAGAAATAATGATCACGCGTACGGATCTGTATCATGAGCATGATATATTTTAATCGACGTATCATTACACTCCTCATACTAACACGCACCACCTAGCGCAAGGTCCACGAGACACGCCCGAGCACGGCACTCATTTGGGAACTGCATTACACACAACATATCGATTGCGAGAGTCTCCGCGGGCATGAACTTCCCTCCTACCCCTCTCTTCTTCATGCCCTGATACTCTCAGTCTCATTGTGTGCCGCTGAGATATCAGCTCAGAGAGACTCTGAGTGTAGAGTCTCCGCGGCTTTGTCCCCGGCCCTTCCTCCGCAAATGAAGCTGGGCCAACCCCCCCCCCCGCTGTCCCCGCTCAGATCTTCTAATGCCTGGATAGGACTCTGATTATAGTGAGTGAAAGTGGTGGATCATAAAAATATAAGAAGGCCTGTTTACATGCGGCTCAACGTGAGACTGGTGGATAGTCCACGTGGTCAAGTGGGGCTGGCAAGGATAAAACGCCATAAATTGTGCATGCGCCACTTGTGACTACCTTTCATAACCGGGCGATAAATACATTCATCACACATGCCCAGTGCCTCTAAGAATATTTCCCTTAATGTATTAAATTATAATTACTTTGGGTCTTTTTAAACTTTTTTTTTCTCTCCCATTTGACTCATGGTGCATAAACACTTTAATTAGTTCAAATAGCTTTGGTGGCTCTGTTTGCATCATTCTAATTCAATTTGCGTAATATTTTAAGTCACTAAAGTGTAGAGCTCTTGCATTCAAAATATTATTGAAATGAATTTGCATGGGCTGCAATTTTCATTCAGTTGTGAAAACACTGCCAACATAATGGTGTATTTTGATACTTTGGTAAACAAATGCATATGCACTTCTGTATTTCATATTCCAAAAAAATCATGAAATGTAAATGTTTTCTTCCAAAAACGCTTCACCCATGAGCGTAGTTTATATCACTTCCGTGTACTTAGGCAGCGAGTGCGCGTGTGAACCAACTTGTCGCCTACCGATGGCGTGGTTTATAGCCCATAACGGGTATTCCTTCCCCTTATTTTATTGCTGTACTTACGCGGGTATATCCGTACCACCACGTTGTCAAAGTGGAAGGAAAAAAAACGACCGTTCGAAAGCCTCACTGAGAAACTTCTGGAGTCTTGTTTATTTTAGTCTCCGCCGTAGAAGCAAAGAGTCTCCCACAGGGTCGGGAAGAAACGCTTTAAAGGCATTTCAAGGTGGCCACTGTTCACTTAGAGCGGCGTCAGCCAGCAGGTAAATTAGCGTTGGCAATTAATCACTCGGGCCACACAGTGGGGAGCGCTCCCAATCAGCGGCAAGAGATGCGTGAAGTTCACGCCGTGCTCACGGTACACCCGTGGCCCTTTGTACGAACACAGACATCCCCCAGGGCCGCCGCACCTCGCCAGCGCTCAAGGGTGAGAACATTGGGACTCGACCGCTCGGGTTAAAATTACCCGTAGCACCCGTGGATCTGAACGTCCATGGGCGTGCACGCCTAGAAAACTGACAGCAGGAATCTCAGCAGCCGAGTCTGCTGAGCAAGGGAGGTCGGTCGGTCGGCACTTCTGCGTAGGTTTTCGCGGTTGAACTGCCGTATTGTTCAGGGTTGTGCTGCCCATTGTTTGGCATGGTGTCCGGCGTTTCGCTCCACGTGCTGGGAGCTTCTTTGGGAACGTAATTAAGTGGCTGGAAGCTTATATCAGAGGCAGTAACATGGAGGGCACTCAATTTATTTCAGTTTCTAAATAATTGTATCTATAAATGCAGTTTTGAAAAAGCTCCCCAGCTGTATCTGAAGCAAACGTCAGGCATCATGCCCAGCAACACACCGTACAACCCAAAAACACAACTGAGAATTGACATGCCAGTGCGTGTGGAATTTTAGGGTGTCATGGGGGCAGGAGGTTGTGGGTTCGATCCCGACCCTGACGCCTGTAAATTTGGAGTTTACATGTTCTCCCCGTGGTCGCGTGGATATTTTCCAGGTCCTCCAGTTTTTCCCTCCACATTTAAAATACACATACATTTAGAGAATTTGGCTGCTATAAATTTCCACGCAATAAGCCACTTCGTTGGGCTATCATTTCTGACAGCCAGGTGGCTTCTGAAAAAGAGCTATGTTGCTCAGTGTAGGTCTTACTTGGTAAAATAAAAAAAAAGTTTGAGTTTGCTGAAAATTACAGTGTGGTAGTGTTACTGCACTCTGACGTTCTTGTGGGCATAGACCCCAACATCGACTGGTGGTGGCCAAGTGATGGAAGTCCACCATCGATTTCGAACCTGTCTGTGTAAAGATTTGAGTGTCAGCCCCATAAGTGTGGGCTTTCTCCGTGTACTCCACATTCGTTCTGCACAACGCCAATCACTCATTCACGAAATTTGAAAAAAAAACATCACAACGCAGAGACCCATGAGTCTTGAGACTCATTCAGGCTCCCCTGGGTAAATAAAAGGTGTGTTATATGTACACAACATAATAATATTTATCAGCAGCAACCATGATCATTCTATTCTTGGAATTAGGCTTCTCCCAAGCCATCATTATCTCTCACAATCCCGCGATGTAATAATCCGCCGAGCACACGAATACGTGCACATTTAAGGACCTCCATCTCCGAGGTCAGGGGTCGGCGGCAAACCTGCGGCTCCGGTGCCCGCGTGCGGCTCTTTAAAGAAACTGCTTCGTGGCGTCATTTGCTGAGGGCCGCCGCCGCCTCGTATTCATGTTGCATTGCGGCTCATGAAATATTGAGTGGTGGTTTTGTTTTTTAAAGAATTCGAAGGGGGAAGAAAACGGCTCTTCTTGTTATTTCGATTGTTGATCCCCCCAGCCCCCCCGTCCCAGGTGTACGTTCTTCTCAAATGCGCTCACACCCCTTGGCTGCCACTCCGTTTTTACTCCTGACAAATCCACCGTCATATGAACCTTATGGCAGGACCCCGGGGTCCCGAATAAACGGAAGTCAAAATCGTAATTACATTTTTTTCTGGCGACTCCGTCCCACCACGCACATAAATGGCGCGACCCACCTGGCGCAGATCATTCTGTTGTCATGTCGTCTAAGCGACATGACAACAATGTGTCTCGGCCTCGCTGTGCGCTGCGTTGGACCACTATCGGAGTAGTTAACCTCGCATTCAATAAACCTTCAGACTCAGAACGTATTTAATGAATAGAACGAGGTAAAACTGATGGAAAAACACAGCACAAAATACGGCATCTGTTTCTACTTGGAATATCAATATAATGAACACTGCAGCATCATAGCATTGTCTTAGGTAACATGAAACTCAACAATAGGTCCTGGATGGACCAGGCACCTACATTAGCACTGAATAGCTATACAAGAGAATAAGCTACTGTGTTGAATAAGGTAACTTCGTGTAATCACCATACTGCAGCCTAAATGTACAACGCTGCACATAACACTGAACTGTGGATGAGATACTTCTTCATCCTTGCTCTCAAGATCGCATTAAAGTTACATGTGTACAAGTCTGGCTCGACTTATCTAACTACAAGTAACATTCACAATAATGCAAGTGGCAGGCTTCGTTATTAACTAGGCCTAATATTTATCGTAACAATTTAACGGCATTATAAAGGCATTTACAGCATTATAACGGCAATCCTAATGTATTGACAACGTTGGATGTCACTGCATGTCACTGTGTGAAGCTGGCTGGGAGAGGCACGGTACGGGGTTCAAAAGGGGCCATGGCACTCTCGTTGAACCCGGAGGGCACGTGACCAGAGGTACCGACCCGGGTACCCCCCAAAGGGGGAGCTGGGGTGATCACGTGCCCAGGTAAGATTCTTCTCGGGGTTTCGAGAAGGTGGGCTAGGGGCGGGGCGAGCCCTGCCACACAGGTTATAAGCGGGAGCCCTGGGCGGCATGGGCTGCTGTTGTCTGGATGAAGAAACCTACGTCATCGCCTGGAAGAGGAGCTCCGACTACAGCTGGGGTCCGGTCCGCGATAGCCCACCCCGTGTATTGAAAGTAGCTAGCCCGGGGGGTCTACCCCCTTAGGTTACCTGGTCAAGGGGCAGTACCCCTTTGTGTTATAGGGTTATCTGTATTAAATGTGTTGCCTCCAAGAGAAGCCTCAGTCTCCAACTGTATCGACTACAACTGGTGTCAGGAGTGGCCAAACAGTTATTTAGTTAACTAGTTATATAATATGGAGGCTAGACGAAAATTACGTACCAGGTCTCCGAATGAAGAGGACGACGACTCAACAGCCCAGGGGTTGGCGGCCCCGGAAGAGGGAGGAAAGGCGCCACCGGTCGAGCAGCATGCCGTCTGGCAGTTCGACGGCTCACCACCGCCGGGGAGGGCGCTTCGGGTGGCACACTTCCTCCTCGCCGAGCTTCTCTACACAGCGGCGTCCATCCTGGACAAAATACACTGCAGAGAACCCGCAGCGGAGGAGGAAGGGATGGAGCTGCGCGTGACTGCAGTTCCTGCCGCCGCTTTCGGAGTTCCCGCCGAAAATTCTAAAACTCCCAACAAAAGTGTGGGGGTTCCTGCCGAAAATCTCTGCCAACCGGAGGCCCCCACAGTTCCCGCCCAAGATTCCCGCCAAACAGGAACCTCCGCGGCGCATCCAGAGCAGGTGGCCACCATCTTGTCGACAGAGCGCGGCGGAGTTCCCACCAAGAGCGAAGCTGCGCTGCGATCGATGCTGCGTGTCCCGTCTCTTCAGCAGCGCCTGCCCATTTTTAAGGAGTTTTCAGCTGCCTGAGATGACTGCCTTCCAGCGGTACTTCCTCTCCAACAGCGAGATGGTGGGGTGGACGGAGGTGGAGGCGCTGCGAGCACGTCCCGCTGCCCTGGATGATGACACCCTGGCAGCCTTGGTCACTATCCCACCGGCCGACAGATCTACGCTGTAGCAGGCACTGCAACAGATGGCGGTGATCTACGGGCCGCCGTCCAACACGCGCCATCGCTTCGCTGCACAGAGGCTGGGGGAAGCCGAGACGCCCCTTGCCTTCCGCAGTACGCTGCTGGCGTTGCCGAAGGCTGCCTTCCCCCAGATGGACCAAGAGGGAATCGACGCTTTGGTCCTTGAGAAGATGCTGGCGTTGGCGCGGGACCTTCGTGTCGTCGTCCACACCATCGACGATGACGACCTGTGATCCCTCCAGGCTGCTAAGTGCATCCAGGCGCACTTGCTCCTACAACTGGAGACGGGGCTGGTGGCGTGTGCTGGGCTTGGTGAGGCTCGCAGTACACCGGAGGAGTCGGAACCTGCCCAGGCCTTTGCATCGACCCAGGGCAGAGGATGGAGAAGGAACGGCCGGCCGCGTCGGGACGGCTCTCAACAAAGGCGAAGGACGTCACCACGCCTGGAGTGGGGCCTCATCACCTGCTATAACTGCGGCCTGCAAGGCCACGTGTCGTCGGGTTGCCGGGCGCCACGACGACGCTTCTCTGGATTTCAGCTGTCATCCACCCACCCATCCTCTTCTCCGCGGCAACCTGAGGCGAGTCGTGGCACCACAAACACTCAACCCCTGAATTCACCTCATGCATCTAGTTGTGCCGGTTCACGTGTTCATCGTGTGTTGGTGAAGGGGGGTATGGAACGCGTTCGGGCCGACTGGCCGCTCAGACCAGGTCAGTGGTCGGAGCTGGCCCATAGGGTTGTTGCCGCAACTGCGGGTTCATTTGTCATTGGTTCCATAGAGAGGGTCAATTTTAGGATGCTCGTCGATACTGGTGCATCGGCGACCATCATCTCAGAGCTTATTACAACATTTTGCCCGACAAATGCCATTCCCTATGCCCCTTTAAAGTGCTGTGCTTTGCCGCTCACGGGGGTTTATTGGGCATCATTGGCCAAATTAAAGCTCAAATATGCATTGGCGATGTTGAATTGACGGGCCCCATTCTCGTCTCTTCTTCGCCTTGCCGTTCCACGATTGCTCGGGACCGATTTCTTGGGTAAAATGCCTGTAAACATTCTAATTGACCAGGGGTGCGTCGAATTGCCATCTGGCTGTCGTATAGCATTCCTACCCTCTCCCACTTGGTTGTGCACGACCAACGCCACCGTGCAAGCGCTAGCATCTAGAACGGTACGGATTCTCCCTGGCATGCAAATGGCACGCAAATGCTGGTTCCCCTTCGCTGATCTGGCGGCGACTGTGGGAGAGATCCTCTTGGGACCTTTCAATATGGCTGTTCAGGGATTGGAGTTAGTTGGAGCACAAATCCTAGTGTCCAACGACAGGGAACCCTTGATCTAAGTCCTCAATACCGGGTTGCAGACTTCCGATGTTCCGCAGGGCACAGTGCTTGCCCATGCGACACCCGCACTTCGCGGGGATTGTGTTGTGGGAAGTCTTGGGGCTGAGCCACACCCGCCGCCGCGTATAGGTTCGGATGAGCAGTGGATACGTTCTCTTTGTTCGGAAGGTGCAGACTTGTCCGAGTCCCAAAGGGGTAAGTTGAGGACACTCTTACGGAAATTCGCTGACGTTTTTAGTACGAGTAAATTCGACATTAGCCGTACTACACTTTTAAGCCATCACATCGACACGAGCGACGCCGCTCCCATCTGGCAGAACCCTTACCGGCTGAGCCCTGCAGAGGAGCATGTCCGGCTGGCAGTTGATGAAATGCTAGCCGCGGACATCATTTCGCCATCCACCAGCCCGTGGAGGACCCCTATCGTTCTCGTGAAAAAACATAGTGGTAGCTTGCGCTTCTGTGTTGATTTCCGCAAGCTCACCAAGATATTGGTGGCGGATGCTTACCCTCTCCCTCGGATGGACAACTCCCTGGACGCCCTAGCGGGCGCTCATTACTTTTATACCCTTGATCTTCTGTCCGGATTTTGGTAATTGCTGCTAGATGAGGCAACTAGGCCCAAAACGGCCTTCCGTACGCCACAGGGCCTTTTCGAATTTAATCGGCCTCCGATGGGACTCCACTCCGCGCCGGCTACGTTCCAACGTTTGATGGAGCTTGTGCTAGCTGGTCTTCAGTCGGACTGATGTTTGATATATCTTGATGATGTTATCGTCTTCAGCTGTACGTTCGAGGAACATATCGATCGGTTGCGGGCTGTTTGTATCAAAATGCGGGTGGCAAATCTCAAATACAAGCCCCAAAAGTGTCACCTCCTGCAGAAATCCAAGCGGTATCTCGAGTATATTGTCAGAATGTCAGGCATTGCTACTGATCCCGAAAATACAGCGTGCGTTCGGACTTGGCCGACCCCCACGTCGGTGGGGGAGGTGCGAAGTTTTGTCGGTTTTGCATCTTACTATCGCTGCTTTGTAGCCGGGTTCGCTACCATCGCAAAACCCCTCCAGGCTCTGACGACCATGGGTCAGAAATTTCATTGGGGGGAGGAGGAGGCCGCATTTGTCGCACTTCGTGAGGCTTTGGTCAACGCCCCTCCCCTCTGCTACCCCGACTTTGCTGCGCCGTTCATCCTTGATATGGACGCTAGCAACACTGGCATCAGCGCGGTTCTGTCCCAGGTCGTCAATGGGGTGGAGTGCGTTGTTACGTACGGCAACAGGGTGCTGTCTCCGGCTGAACAACGCGACTGTGTCATGCACCGAGAGCTCCTGGCAATCGTTTTTTTTGTCCAACAATACCGCCCGTATTTGTATGGCAGACACTTTACAGTGCGCTCTGACCACGCTACACTGCAGTATGCGTTGCCGGTTGAACAGCCATCCGGCCAACTTTCACGTTGACTCAAGGTCTTCCAGGACTATTCTTTTATTGTGTCCTATTGCAAGGGTACCCAGCACTCGAACGCTGATGCCTTGTCATGGTTACCACCGAGCGACAAGTGTGCATGCTTTTTGGACTCAGGGCGCTGTAAACCGCCGACCGACGACTAGCCTCCGCCCCTTGCAGCGTCGGCTGAGGTGCCTTCCCCCGAGGTGGCAGATGGTCCCGTGGCACGTGACGCCGTCCTTGGCCTTGACCTCGCTGAGTGGGGGCGCCTTCAGATGGAGGACGCCTGCCTGGTCACATTGCGCCGCCGCGTTGTGCACTCGGATAGGGATAAAGGCTGTAGGGACTTGGCCTCAGTCGTCCTGAGTGATGGCCTGCTGATGCGCTGGGATGGCAGCGTGTGCCGTTACAATGTCGTTGTGCCTACCGCCCTACGAGGTAGTGTTGTATGGGCTGTTCACGAACGACTTTTGCACTTGGGCGTGCACAAAACCCTTGCTACGCTCCAGCCGAGCATGGCAAAGGATGTGACTGATTTGCTTAAGGGATGTGTGCAGTGTGCGTGGCGGAAACACCCGGCCAGGCCCTGTTGTCCGCCCTTGCAATCGATTCGGGTCTCCCACATTAATGAATTAGTCACTCTGGACATCCTTGGTCACTTTCCCGCTACCCCTTGGGGTAATACATACTTGCTGGTGGGTGTTGAATATTTCTCGCGCTGGCCTATAGCCTGGCCACTCCCCAAACAGTCGGCGGCTGCCATCACTGACGCTTATCTTGATGGCTATGTCATGGACAAGGGTACTCCTGAACATCTATTGACCGATCAGGGAAAGAACTTCTCGTCCAAATTACTGCGGGAGGTGTGCAACCTATTGGGCACAAAGAAAATTCGTACATCACCATACCACGCCTGAATGGATGGAATGGTGGAGCACCTGCACAAGACGCTGACTTCTATGCTGAGCCATTAAGTCAGTGAGTCCCAGCTTGATTGGGACTTGCGGGTCCCTGGAGTTCTGGCCGCATACAGTATGGCTCCTCATGCATCCACCGGCTATTTGCCATTCTTTTTAATGTACGGCAGGGACCATGACTCCCCAATTGATGTCCAACTGCGTGTCGCGCCGCACAAAGCCAAATACAAATTTTCAGATTCTATGCGCTTCAACATTCAGAAGCTGTCGGAAGTGCATGAGGCTTCTAGGGTGAATTCTAATTCACGCCAATTGGCTAATGAGCGACTACGGGGTGTCCGTGCTTCCGGCCACGTGTGGATTGCAGGGGCAGAGCCTGGCTCCACTGCCCCCAGGTACCGCGGAGCACGTCGCCAAAATTGGTTAAACCCTGGAGAAGACCTGTCGATGTCGTTCGACCACAGTGCGTTCAAATTCAGTGGGGCCGGCGGTGCTGGTTCGTTCACCCATCGCGCCTCAAGCCCTTCGTTGCTCTGCGCGATTTCATCCCATCTCCACAATGCAGGGGCCGAGTGAGTGACGTGTCCAACGAGCTGAGGTGGGTCCTCAGCGGAGTCGTGTGCTCCCATCCTCAGATGCCGCGTGACTGATGCCCCTCCAGTCATCACCTTCTACGGCTCCTCCGGCTCCGGATGTCGGGAACTCATCTGCCCACCCGGATTCTCCCCGTGAAGAGCCGGCTTCGCCAGGACACTTGCTGGTTCCCCCCGGGTCCTCCGGGGTGAGTGGGCCCACCTCCCCCGGGGGCCCGGCCAAGAGGACTCGATCTAAGACGTTTTGCTTATCATGACCCCAATTCACCCACACTACCACACCGTCAATTGATTGTCGCACTCGGCAGGCCGTCTTGGTCATTGGCTGAACCTGGCCTTTATTGTGCTGATGGGTGTTGATATACAGTGGGGGTAGAAGAGGTTGTTGGTGTGAGGGGTTGTACTGCATTGGTTTTTATCTATCTCGTGTGGTTTTCAGTACTCCCACCCTTTTCCCTGGTTGTTTCTGTACATTTGTAGATAGTGTATATATTGTATAGGTGGGCTTGGGTATTTCATTGTTGGGGTTGCTATTGAGGCACATGTAGTTTTGTTGAATTGTTATTGAGGGCTAATTGATTTCTATGGGGGAGTTGGCAGCTGGGACGGCTGTGTGCTACGAAGGGGGGGTGATGTAGTGACATCGTTGGATGTCACTGCATGTCACTGTGTGAAGCCGGCTGGAAGAGGCACGCTACGGGGTTCAAAAGGGGCCATGCCACTCTAGTTGAACCCAGAGGGCACATGACTGGAGGAACCGACCCGGGGACCCCCCAAAAGGGGGGCAGGGGTGATCACGTGCCCAGGTAAGATCCTTCTCGGGGTTTCGAGAAGGTGGGCGTGGCTAAGGGCGGGGCGAGCCCCGCCACACAGGTTATAAGCGGGAGCCCTGGGCGGCACGGTTTGTTGTCTGGATGAAGAAACCTACGTCGTCGCCTGGAAGAGGAGCTCCGACTACATGACCCGGACCCGAGCTGGGGTCCGGTCCACAATAGCCCACCCCGTGTATTGAGAGTAGCTAGCCCGGGGGGTCTACCCCCTGAGGTTACCTGGTGAAGGGGCAGTACCCCTTTGTGTTATAGGGTTATCTGTAATAAACGTGTTGCCTCCAAGAGAAGCCTCAGTCTCCATCTGTACCCACTACACTAACATTATAACAGCATTCCCAGTATTATAAGAACATAAACGAACTTACAGACAATGCTTCTTAAAGTCACACAATGAACAGATGCACCTGTCTTCACTGATACGCTATTTGTGCCTATATTTTGTACTCTGTAATGGCTGACACCCTGCCTCATGGCTTAGAGAATGTTAAATAGTAACTTCCTGGTCATGTGACCAAACTCAACGCCATATCTGGAAATTCCTGTGTACGCACACCCCCATGGCTGCCGTGAGGCAGAACACAATGTCTGCAGCCAGGATCAATCGATGACAATCCTATTACCTGCAGATATTTAACAGATGAGATGCGATGCACCATTAATTCCTCCTGTTTGATAATACTTCTCTTGTCCGTATGCATCTGCGCACATAGTTTTTTTTCAGTTAAGCCATAGTTCCCACATACCGCTCCTATCAATGCAGATAAGAGGGGTGGCGACCCACTACTCTGTAGAGTAACATTGGTATAAACGCTTGTTACAATATGAACAGCGCATTTAAAACGCATACTATTTTATTTACTGTTTACAAAGTGTGTTCACAAATCCACACTGAGAAACACGATGATTGACAGAGGGGTGTAAATTATTTTTTCGATAGTGTATTTATATAGAGGTACTGCAAACCCATTGGTGAAAAAGAGCAAAGTTGTTGTTTACATTAGAATATAATGTTTATGCGAGAGCTGGGGGCTTATGGGACCCCGGGGTCCCGCCATAAGGTTAATATCCCCTTTAATCCACGTGCTCTGCCCAACACAAATCTAAAGCGCTGTCGAAAATTGCAAAATGCATTGGCTACCCCCTTTTCGAATTGTCTAGAATTCATTTAAAAAAATACATTTCTGTGCAGAGGCTGACTTGGAACGCGTTTTCAAAGGGAAAACGGCGCAGGCCATCTAGAAGCATCGCAGCCAGCTTCCAAAGGCAGTTCGGTAAGAACTGACACGTGTGGGGGGTGAGGCCTCAAAGGTGATACTAAAAAAAAGTGATAGCCCTCATTTGCAAGCAGCAGTGCAGGCTCAGCAAGCAGACAACACTGACAGTCCCAGATTGCAAGGGCTGCAGCAGCCACTGCCAGTCCGGCGCTCGTGCCCATTTGATGTCACATTTATAACACGAGAGCTACAACATCCCATACTCCTGCGATTGATCGAAATGCTTGGTTTGGACCGTACCTCTGCAGAGTCATTAGCACCCACTCTCCAGGCGGTGAAATTTGACTCGCCGCTTGCTCAACTCGCCCAGCGATTCGTCTCCAATTAAACGAAAAAAGTTCGCAATTCCTAACCTGTGTAAATGAATGCCCCACGAGGCTGCTGTGAATGTGAAGCCTGCTACCCACACCATACTTTGCCCATCATTGTAAGGCCATTGCTCCCCCACTGTTCCAGTCCTTTCACTAATGCACTCATGCCGACGAGGCCAGGCTGAAGCCAATTCTGCCGGCCAAGCTACGTACGCTATGCAGTGCTGCACACAGGGTACATAATCCGATATGACACATGCAGGAATGGAACGCGCAAAGCCCATTTCTTATTAAGCCAACTCAAGACAGCATCTAATGACGGCTCATTTGTTATTTCATGGCTATTCATGCAAATTATCTGCAGAATTCCCATGGTATTAACGCCGACAAGTATGCATTTCATGAAGCACCATACCAATAATTGTGTAAAGGAGATCAGCCCGGGTGAGACTTGAACTTCATTTTGATTACGTCTTCTGCAGAGCACGTCACACATCAGAGAATCACCCCCCCCCTTCTATCCCTACCTTTTATTCCCTTCCCCATCCTTTCTGGAACTTTCCATGACTCTCCACCAATCCCCCTTCATGTCTCCTATAACGGTCTCCCAACCAACCCCTCATTTCCATTTAGCTTTCCCCGATGACCAATCCAATTTGAATGGCTTCCACATTCAAGACCCTACGCCCCGCCCCCTCCCCCGTGACAGCTCCTCGCCATTGAGAGTCGAGCGCACTATTTAAACTCACGGGGAGCCGTTCGACCCGGTGAGTGTGTATCTATATACATGTGTGTATTAATATTTATTTCCTAATAGGGTGCACCTCTCGGCATCCATTACAATTGTATTCACGATGTGCCAACTGCCGTAGCATGGGTGGCATTGTCGCATTGTCGGCATGGCTTCTCGTACAAAAAATGAAATGGTGGGGAGGGGCGGGTGCCTGGCCCTATCTCTGTCCAATGTCTTCCCTCCATTCTTTGTAGCCCGGTGCCTGGGTCCCTCCAGCTCAAAGGCCCCAGTGCAGTTCCACCGCCTGCAGACTCGATAGCTACGCAACTGATGACCCTGCCGGTGCCAAAAAAGCAACTTATAAATGTTTTTTTTTAAAACGACAGCAGCATCAACATTGACAGTGGATGGCGTGCACCCTGGTGCAAGGAATTAAATGCGGCTCCCTGTCCCGATATCCCCCGGCCCACAATTTGTAGCCAGGTGCCCTGGGCCCTCTCCAGCCCTGGTGCAGTCCCACTGCCAGTGACGCTCGTTAACTATGCTACTGCGATGTCCTCTCTGTGGCTGTCATTACTTTCATTGTTTAGGCTATTGTTGTATATTAAAACTATATATGTTATTTACTTTTATTTTACCAGGTAAGGCCCAATGAACTATATGGCTCTTTTTTCAGAAGCAACTTGGCAAAATCATAGCCCAATGAAGTGGCTTATCACGTGGAAATTTATAGCATGTGTTCTAAATGTGGAGGATAAAACTAGAGAAAAATCCACGCGACCATATGGAGAACACGCAAACTCCAAATATACAGCAGGCGTCAGGGTCAACATCGAACCCATGACCTCCTGTATACCAGGCGAGGTAGTTAACATTTCACCACTATGGCGCCCCTGTCTGCGGTTTCCTGCATTATTAACATGTAGATTCCCCTTGCAAAATGTGCACTCTATGTTAGTGCTATTGCCAGGTTCTAAATAAAGGATTTGTATGATCGATCACCGCTTCATTATTCATTCAATTCTTCATCC
Organism: Lampetra fluviatilis; assembly: GCF_964198595.1. Lineage (NCBI taxonomy): Eukaryota > Metazoa > Chordata > Hyperoartia > Petromyzontiformes > Petromyzontidae > Lampetra > Lampetra fluviatilis. The sequence goes on from NC_136288.1 coordinate 1,642,124, forward strand.
TTTGACTTATTTTAAAGAGTAAGCATTGAATGCACCATAGGCTTTATCTGCATTCCCCACAGAGCCCTGCAAAAGCCACGCGTTTGGCAATTAGCTTTGTTAAACAGCAGTGGGGGTTATTCTGTACTTCAAGGAGTAATTTTGCTCCAAACTCCCCCTCAATAAAGAATCCCCCAGAGAATATTTAGAAAACCTGTGAACACATTCTCAAGGTCATCTAGTTGGGGGCCACATCCCTAATTGTATTATTCAGTCCCAATAACAGATGGAATATATCTCAGCTAGGATCAGTCTAAACACTGCTACTTCTCAAGTACCCTTGGTGAGAAGTCGTGTGTGGTGGTGGTTGTTGCGTGTCAATACTGGATTGTGGAAGTTCCACCCAGTGGTGTAGCGTGGTTGCAAATGGCCCTGGTGCAGAGATTTAAATGTGTGACCCCCCCTGTCCAATTTTCCCCATCTTCTTAGTCCAGCCCGTGGGCCCAGGCGTGGTTGCACATTAAATAGCGCACCACGGTGGCGAGATGTTAACTACCTCGCCTGGTATGCAGGAGGTTGTGGGTTCAATCCCGACCCTGACACCTGCTGCTGTATATTTGGCGTTTGCATGTCCGTCCCCCCGTGGTTGCGTGGATTTTTCTCCGGGTCCACGGGTTTTCCCCTCCACATTTAAAAACGTGCTTTTAGAGTATTTGGCTGCTATAAATTTCCACGTGATAAGTAACTTCATTGGGCTATCATTTGTGGCCAGGTCGCTTCTGAAATAGAGCGATATGGCTCAGTGGGCCTTACTTTGGTCAATTAAAAATAATTTAGTTTTATAGTTTAAAGTATACAGGTCCCTTGGGAAAGTGAGCCCTGTGGCCTGGTTAGTACTGGCGTGGCATGGCAAGGCTGCTATGGCAATCGGGGCCAGGCCTTACCCAGTTCGTAAACCAAGCCGGCTCACTTGCCAGTCGGGTTGCCACCTCCACGGTATAAGAAAAAAACACGTGGGATATATCATGGAAAGAGGAGTATCTGTCAATTCCAGATGAGTGGAGAACGACATGTAAATGCATCGTCTTGAGCGCTATATTATTACACAGCTGACAAAAGCTGGGACGTTAATGTCCTGCGAGAACATATTTCCCATGACAGCAGCTGTCTCACAAAGAGGATGATTCTGGGAAAACCAGGACAGGTGGCAACCCTGTTTCCCAGTGGTAATGAGAATCTGTAATTTGCTTAACAGATGATGAACAGGATGTGACAACATGCTGTTTGTATCTAAGGACATACTGGGTCAGTACATATAACAATTGGGTGGAAATACCCAATAGGGTATGGGGGAGAGTGGTGCTCAGGCTCACAGCCTCACACTTTCCTGCCCCACAATGCAATTGGCTGTGGATTCTGCAAAAAAGCGAGAAATGTTTTAAAAGGAATCGGCTTTTGCAGTTTCCACCTTAATCCTATGAGGACTTTTTTTTGCGTGTGTGGGGTTATTTTTAATGACTGCATTGCAGGAAAGCCCCGAAATTGGCACTGCCAAAGGGTCCTGCATTGTATTTTGTCTCTCCCGCTTCACAAAATACGTTTCCAGGCTGCCATCGTTGGCTTCATTTCAAATCGACGTTACTCGTCAGCAATACCATACTCCCACGATAGAGCAAACATTGCATTACAGCTTCTGCTTCTTGCTGCTTTTTGCTATTAATCGGTCCTATAAACAGGTGTTGGTAGTCACATTGTGCTGGGTGAGGTTGGAGCCTGCCATCTGCTGGCCTTTGGCTTCAAAAAAAAAAACCTCATCTCTACATCCCATGCATTGATGCCTCTTTTGGGTTAAGAGTGCAGGAGTAGAGCCCAAGCAAATCTGCTTTAAAAAAAATATTCCTTGACACAATCATACTGATTCAGGAGCCTGCATCTGTGTCCTGAATAGCAACCTACGTGGAGTGGTGCAGCATTGGTATGCGGACGTCGTCAAGATGCTAAACGCTATGTGGGCTTTTAAATGCGTGTCAGCGCGTGGTCTCACAATAGCTGTAAATATTTACTTGCCGCCACGTTCGTGTCCCATCAATTAGTGCTGTTCGCCTGTGCAGTCTATTAACAGCCGTGACAGCATTAGCACGTTGTGGTAGATGCCATTGCCTGTCAACAAGAGACATTATGCTCTCGGTCCACTCATTTAATAAGCCACACTCTTCCAAACTTTGCATTTACGTGAACAACCTTAAATGCTTCTATTCTCTGTCGTGTGAATCCCAAGAGCAAAGCATAAACGAAACGGGCGGATGTCTGAAGCCCCGTCAGATTTGTGTTGACACTTCCCCGCTGAAGTAAAAAGCTCGCCAGATGTTCATTAAAGCTCTGCGACGGCTTGCTAATTGTGAGCAGCGCAGCACGTCGACGAGCGCAGCACCGACTTTCTAACTCCGCGTCCGTTTCCTGTCGCCCCTGCCGCTGCCGACGTGCGCGCAAAAAACCCAGGCGGCTCCTCGCGCGCACGGCACGCAGCGAACCCCGCGGGCGAGATGAAGGGCCTGTCGGGCGGGCGATCGCACCACAGCCTCGTCGCCGACGGCTTCGAGCGCCAGCACGACGCCGTGCCCCCGCGCCAGCACTCGTACCCACGGCTCAGCCCGCCGGACCCGCCGTACGAGCGCGCGGGGCCGCCCCCCGCGTTGACGCGGCAGGCCTACTCGCTGGCGCACCACGCCGAGCGTCACCCGGCGGGCGAGGCGCCCTACCACCGCTACAGCCTCCGCGGCGCCCCCGCGCAGGCCGAGTGCGCCGAGGCGGCACCCGGCGGCGGCACGTTTCCGCGCTCGCACTATGGCACGCAATTCGACGGCGTCGACGACTTCCCGCCCGCGCTGGCCGTTGCCACCTACCAGCACCCGCACCAGCACGCGGCGGTGGCGAGCGGGCGGGTGGCGCGCCTGCCTCCAGGGCTGCTGGACCAGCTGGAGCGGCAGCTGCCTCCGGGCCGCGACGGCTTCTGCACGCTCCAGTACCAGCGCGCCAACAGCGAGAGCCCCGGGCGCATCCGCCACCTCGTGCACTCGGTACAGCGGCTCTTCGCAAAGTCGCACTCCATGGAGGCGTCCGCCGCCGCAGGCAAGAGCCTGAGCAAGAGCGACAGCCGCAGCACGGCCGGATTGATGGACGACCAGCAATATCACCACCACCAACTTCTGCAGCAGCAACAGCACTTCCAACTGCAGCAGCAACAACAGCAGCAGCAGCTGCAGCTGCAACTTCAGCAGCAGCTGTACCACCAGGCGACGCTGTCTTCCTCGTCGCTGAAGCAGAGCCGGCGCAGCAAGAGCAGGGAGCGCAAGGAGTCGCGCCTGAAGGGCAGCCTCTCGGGCTGGTGGAGCTCGGACGACAACCTCGACGCGGACAGCGTGTGCAACGCGCCGAGCGTGTCGGGCCGCCGCTGCCGCGAGCGGCCCTCCTTCCACGAGTTCCCGTTGCGGCCCTCCAAGAGCATCGGCGACGTGAAGTGCGCCGCGTGCTCCGGCGGCACCGAGCCCGACGGCGGGCGGACGCTCCGGCGCGGCGCCTGGTCCACGATGACGGTGAGCCAGGCGCGCGACGCCTACCGCGACCCGCTCGCGGCATCCCAGCGGACGCTGCACCGCGCCGACACGCGGCCGGCCTCCTTCGACCGCATGTACCAGTTCCTGCAGGTGAAGGCGGCGTCGCGCGGGCCCTGCGTGCCGCCGCGTAGGTTCGTCGCGGTTGTGCCGTTGCCGCCGTCTCTCTGTCGCTGCTGCTCCGTCGTTCTCGCCCCGCTGAGTTTTTGTTGTCGTTCGGCGTGGCGGCCGGACGTTCCGCGCCACGTGCCGGGAGCTTCGTCCAGTTCCCAGCATGCAGAGCGAAACATCGGACTTCGCGCGAACGCAACAATGCGCATGGTACGATCCTATAACATGCCCGAGAGCCCTAAGTGCTTCGTGTCTTTGGGAGCGTGACGTTAGCAAAAAATGTCCCCCGTGGCTCAAGTCAGTCCCCACTGGATTAATGGCAATCGTCGTTTTGTCGGTCTTGTCTTCCGTCGTTATTAATTTTTGTTCACTGAAGATGTTTCCACGGGACTCCGCGTGAACCCACTTGTAATGGAACATCGTGTGCTCCTTGGGGTCACGTGAACAAATTAAAAATCCGTGGATTTATTTCGCAAAGCGTATTTGGATACACTTTAGATGAAATTTTGATGAAATTATTAAACCTGACATCACCAGATTGGGGGGAGTGGGGTTAGCCGTACTTTACTGGTGTACTGTACTGGTGTCACTAATTAACTGCCAGATGCCTCCAAGAAGATTGGCGAAAAGTTCCCAAAGAGGATGTCCTCTACTGTGAACGAACGGAACGCGTATCTTTCCAAAAAAATGGGTCTCTTCTGAAATGAAACGTGCGTTGTTCCCTTCAAGACACACCGAAGGCTCCACAACGGAGTGTAAAGGTTGTTGATGGTTCTTTGTGCAGCAGCAGCAGATGGCACGCTTATTTCAATCGTGGTCATTGCAATTGGGGCAAATGTCCCCCCCCCCCCACCGCCCGTCACTTGGTAATAGCTGACAATTTCCTGAAAGTCGTCGGCAGATGGCAGTGTTATTGCGGTGGCTTACGTGAGATCCGAGGCTGTCTCCAAGGGTACCAATGACAAGGCCAGCAAGCAGGCAATTTCTGCTTGGCAACTCTAATTACACAGCACCTTTGCACACAGCGCCTAGGTGATTAGGAATTGCCCATTGTGGTCCTCCCCCTTCAGTTTGCGTACAACTACACTCCTGTATTAAAATGTACACTTGAAAAAATATAAATGTTTTACACATCCCGTCAATCATACACACAGCCTTCTGAGAGGGCATTATTTCATCAGCACTGGTTCAATGCAAGCAAAATCCTCTGGACCGGTTTTGACATACGGCGTCTCATCAGCAGTATCAGGCTTGCTTGAACCCAATGCAGGTGAAACTGCCAGACGTGTCTGATTAAGGACCCCTGTCGAGTTAGACCCAATATGATGTAATACGTGATGATTATTACGTAATGCAGTATATTGGTGCATTGCAGATGCCCTACATCATTCACCCTTGGATCACACAATGCAGGTCACCACTGGTAACAGAAAAGTAATTTTAGGATTAAAATTTAGACTTCTGCATTTTTGGGGGGATTTGCAGTTTAATAGAAATTTGAAACAAAATCCACCTGCTCCGCAGTGATCAGTAAACTTTACTGACCCAACGTAGTTAAATGTTTGCTATAAGGGCTTTCATTTTTTACCCCCATAAGAGACAACTCTTGTGAACGTCTCAGAAAAAAATCCGTCGTGCACTAACAAGACTTGAATCCATCAAGAAGAGTTAAAGAAAGACTTTAACTCTAAAGAAAGACTTTAACTCTAAAGAAAGACTTTAACACTTCCTGATACCAATTGCCAACCCAGTTCCTTGTGTTTCACTTGTGAGAACCCGACAGCGTAAGCCACGGTTGAGCGGATCATAAATGAAAGCAGGTGATGCGTGGCTTTTTTTTTGTCCGACAGGTAAACTGCGAGATTCGACGGATAAGTCCGTTAGTTCTGCGTATTTACGGACAGGTCTCGTTCGCTTCACCCTTGGTTCACGTGCCCGCATCCTATGTACTCGACTGGCCGCATAATGGATCGTGAAGCATATGGCCAAGGATGAATACGACTCTTGTCAACAATGAACATGCTCACTTGAAGTGTAGGTTTTTTACCTAGCCAACACAATGATCCATATTTACTTCCTGGGTTAAGCTACATGGTCGCTCTATGTCAAACGTCACATTAAAAGCACCCGGGCCCAAATGCCGAAGATATACAGTATTCCCTCGTTAGTCACTTAAACGTTTCTAACTAATATATCTTCACAAAAGATGTAAAACATTTCAAAACGGCCTTAAAATGTTAGGTACTCCGGTAACGTTTCACACTCATGTTTCTCACTGAGTCATGGTGGTGAGATGTTAACTACCTCGCATGGTATACAGAAGGTCGTGGGTCGCTTCTGAAAAAAGAGCTATACAGTTCAGTGGACATTACCTGGTAAAATAAAAAAGTGTTTTTAGTTTCAAGTCTTTATTTACGGAAGGGTACTGTCAAGTTTTCGCAGTAGGGGGCACTATGTTGATATTTTTTAATTGAAAAATTTGCGGGTACATTTTCAGCATAGAGATACTTGGCCATTACTAGTTCGTTACATTGTACGATTTTTTTTATCTATGGGAGGAATCCAGAGAACCCTGTTGAAACTCGTGCAAAACAGGGTGAGATCATACACACTCCATGTAGAAATTTGCCCGAGTTAGGAATCGATTAGCATGGTTAGCGACGTACGGTGCAAAAGAACTTCCACGTACATACAGACAATGGTTGCTGCCTAAGCTTGTGTGTCATTATTGTTTGCACTTTTGTATTCCATCGTAAATATCTTGCCAAACATTTCTTCCGAAAGTTTTCCAGCTGCAATTCTTAATTAGTTTTTTTAGTTATTCCACATTTCTTGACTTCGAGTGGTAAATTTGTATTTTAATTACCTCTTTGACACTATTAATATCTTCTCGCGCCTTGGGTATCCTGTCAGGGCACATAGCAGCACAAACACTCGTCAAGCACGAGGCTCACTCAAAGGGTTGGTGACGACCAAAATGGGCAGTGTTGAGCCGACATCATCTTAAATCTACAAATGATCAGTGAGAAAATAAAGAATGAAAAGTATTGAACTGCTTGCAATTCTGTCGCTGTCGCAACTGTTGCAATGTAGTACACTACGCTGTATATTTCCATGGCTACATGACAGAGCACGATGCTTACTTATCATTTTTTTAAAGTGTCCTTAAAACATGCCATAATAATTCAGGCTCATTATATCCGATATATTTTGCATCACATCCCAACCAATAATCTCCACACATTTTAGACTATAATTGACATTTATATTTGCAGGGTGATTCGTGTAGAGATGCCCCACTACGGCTATGAGGTTCTGTTCTTAGAAATTGTAACCATGGAAGCAGTGATACGAAAGTGATAATGAGGCAAATTGCTCCAAGTGACTGAGTGAACGTACGTTGGACTTCTTTCGCACCGTATGTAGCCCACCATGCGAATCGGAGGTGCGCAGGAGAAGGGCAACACACAAAAAAGAAACGAGCTTTACACCTTTTGTCCCACTGCTAAACAAGGTCGCGCTACGGGGGCTGTCTCCCGCCACGCACAGGTGCCCAAGGCCGAGTGGGGCTACCCGCTCGTGGGCAGGACCGAGATCCCCTGCCGCAGGATGCGAAGCGGCAGCTACATGAAGGCCATCGGCGATGAGGAGGGCTCCGACTCGGACGCGAGTCCCAGGCAGTCGCCGCACCGCCACTTTCAGGCGAGCTACCGCCGCCCGTCAAGCGATCGCCCGCCCGTCGGCCAGAGCCAGAGGTATCGGCAACTCTCGCCTGAGAGACTGAGAGAGAGCGAGCGTACCACGTCTGGGTCGTTTGAGAGAGCGGAAGATGTCGTACGTTTCGCCCGTGTTGCTTTTTTCCCACCATATTGCGCCTCCGATTAGCAGAGTTGACTACGTACGGAGAGTTGGCTACGTACGGTGTGAAAGTCGTACGTGTGTACGACCGGGCCACGCCGAGTGCCGTGCTGAGCCAGCTCCACGCATCACGGGAGCCGAGCCGAGCCGCTAATGTCTCACGTCAAATAATCTAGCCAAAACCAGTTGGTGACACTGTGTTTGAGTTGTTGGCTGACTGACATCACACGTGACGAGCGCGTCATTCACCTCAGCCCCCTCGGCCTGCTTGCTCCCCCCCCCCACCACCCCCACTTCTGAAAAAAAACGATAAAGTTCAGTGGGCCTTACCTGGTAAAATAAAATAAAAATTGTTTAGTTTTAGATAGTTTTACATTTTGCAATTGGGCACGATTAGCAATAAAATTATTCTTAGAGGGGCTCTCCAGAGCTCCCTCTAGTGGAGGCCCTTTGGTCAGCGGGAGTGTGAGCAAGCAATTGCAGGACTGCACCTTTAGCAATAAAAATACATCCCATCAGTGAGAAAGTCGCGTGTCCGCATACATGACCGGCGAGCGACCAGTGCGAAGAGGCACTGGTATCCACGCGTAGAAATCTGCGGTCACTGTCTGCATTTCCCCAAGTGGGGCCACGCAATCAGACCATAATCCGCTCCAAACGTGGCACGGTTCAGGACCCATTCCCTGATCCAGACAGTTCTGTGCTTGAAGCCTCCTCTATTATTTGTTCATTAATCGCGCACGGTCAGCAAAGAACCGTCGCGCCAAACGTGTGACCTCTTGCGATGGCGTTCGCATTTAAACTGCTTCTTGTTGCCATGCACCAGCGTAGCGAGCGATTTGTTTGATCCACGTATCACGGGGGGGGGGGGTGGACTATCGGGGGGGATGGTGACCACAGGAATGGCGCCATTCCCTCTGAAGGTCTCAAGTCCACTTCGAACGTCGACCACTGACTGAAGTGCGCAATTTCCTGGAGTTTGCGCATCAAGACGGACGACGTGTTCAAAAAGTGACAGCCGCATCACTCGAACTAAGCGCTCAATCGCCAGGAGACCGGCCGTAGATACAACCGTGACATTGCTGAAGAAGTCGAACCATTCGGATGCCGTCTTATAAACCATAGCTGACACAGCACACATTATGGGACCCTCCTGACGGGTCCTCCATTTTCAGCCTCCTCTCGCTAATTATCCTGACTCACACCAATCCTTGCCGTAGTTTTGCACTCAATTGCATTAAACGCTGCTGCACAGCATTGCACTTTGGACGATTGCTTGGGATCAATGGGATACACCACAGCGCAATCCGATTGCACCCAAATCGATCCCACGGAAATCGCATCGCGTATCTAGGCTTCCAGGAGTATATTAACCCATCCTGGGCCCGCTCTTGGTCCAACTTGGTGGGTCGCACACGTTGCGGCATGGATAGCGTGCAGGGAACATTTTAAATGTACGCGGGGCCACGTCGGCGCCAAGTTGCGGTGACAATCACACCACTGCACAGCATCAAGTAAATGCCTCACGAATACATAGCACACTGATACATCCACATGAATAGAATGCCTTACTACCGCCATATTGACTTGAGGTGTGGACGTGTGACCTCTCTGTATTATCGCCTGAGTAACCAGGGGCGCGGTGGTGGCGAGATGTTAACTCCCTTGCCTGGTATGCAGGAGGTCGTGGGTTCGATCCCGACCCTGATGCATATATATTTGGAGTTTACATGTTCTCCCTGTTGTCGTGTGGATTTTTCTCCGGGTCCTCCGGTTTTTCCCTCCACATTTATAATCAATAAGCATTCAGAGTATTTGGTTGCTATAAGGTTTCACATGATAAGCCACTTTGTTGAGCTATCCTTTGTGAGCAGATCGCTTTTGCAAAGAGCTATATAGCTCGGTGGGCCTTACCTGGTAAAATAAAAATAGCTTCATAGCAAATAGACATTCGTAGTTTTTGTTTGTGGTTATGGCGCTGGGGTTGAGAGCATGGGGACCAGGTTGAGAACTACCGCTGTCGATCGAGCTGAGCGTCGTTTTTCCTTGCCGCCGTCTCTCAACAGCTACCTGCGTGCGGTGAGCGAGGCCTCGCTGAACCGGAGTCTTGACAGCCTGGATCCCTCCAGCCTCCTCTCTTCACCCAAGCTGGCCCCACGCAGCAGAGGTTACGAAAGAAGCAGGCTGAGTCAGCCGTCGTACCACAGCCAAGTGAGCGCAGGCACCCAACGCCGTCGTTGTCATTGTATTATTGTTATCATTACTAACCTGTCGTTCTCATTGGGACATTCGCAGAGATGAGCTGTTTAATGCCACAGGTTAATTACAACTGGGGGCTCGCCGTTTATCACGCCCAGCAAGGTGCACGCCAATTGACGACAATGTTTTGGGGAATCATATAAAGCTTTTACGAGGCTTACAGTCTGGGGTTTTACAAGCAAGACTGCCTGAGCAAATCACATGTAATGTCGACTGTTTATCGTCTATGCTCATGTCAATTACCATAGAGTCCATTTGCAGGGTTCAGGTTATTTTATAATGCACATAGAGAAGCATTAAGAAAGGTGTTTAAGTATCTCAAAGAGCCACCCATTTGGCGTGATGGTTGGTTCATCGATTTTAAAGGTGGTCTTCTCTTAATGAGGCCATTGATTAGTAAACGTTTGAAATAATAATGAAAGCAGTTCAATACAAAGCATCGCAAGACGTAGGCTGATAAGGATCTTATTTAATGAATAGCAGCAGTTTATCAGGGACACACCAAACTGCAATTGCAGTGAGGTGCAAACCATCAGGCTGATGACTGCCCCAATGCGACATGAGTATTCCCGCGGAACAAGTGGAATTACACTCATCTAGCACGGATGCCATGTAACGCCATGCAAAAGAGGAAGAATATCAGCGGTGATGTTATAAACGTAACTCCAATCTTAGTTGTTGTCACGTACCACACTCCACCAAGAAACCTGCCCAGCATGGAAGAGGAAACCTTCCGTGTGTTTAGTTTGTTTCCCCCCCGCCCGCTCGCACCTCCGATTAGCGCGGTTGGCTACGTACGGTGCGAAAGAAGTTCAACGTGCATACGTACAAAATACCCTCTCTAGTGGAGGCCCTTTCATCAACACTGACGTGAACAAGTAATCGCGACCTTCACGTTTTACACTAGGCAACAGAAGACCTTTAGATTAACACGTCGGCTTTCACAACTAATATTATCCATCGAGGTTTTTTTGATTAGATTACTTGAATATAAATCTGTCGTTAAACCCGCCACCATCCAACAGAATTGGTAAGGTTACAATTTAAGTACGTTTCGCTGGCAATTGCAACCAGCCTCATCAGGCGACAGCCAGAGTTATGCAGAAATCTTCCTTACCAATTAGTTATATTCACGCAATCTATTTTTAAAACACTCTATTACAGACCTTTAAATGTTTTGGGGAGTGACCATTTAAGTACAGAAGTGTCACACAACAGCAGCAGCAGCTGTGACGCAAGAGCAGCCGCTCGCAAGGACGTGGTGTCACGCGCTCGCTTCGGGACTGAGAAAAGTTAATAAATACAGTCATACCTTTGCCTAACGCTGTTTTATCAGAACGCGTGTTTCGGCTATACGCGATTTACTCAACATGTGTTTTCTGGAACCTGGGGTTGACGTTTTGGCTATACACTGGTTACTTGAGGTCTGTTCTCTGGAACAAGGGGGGTGAAGTTTCGGCTGGACGTGGTTTGACGCTGCCAAGATTCTCATCTCCGCGGCAACAAGTCGTGCGCCATATGCCTGTACGGTTACAGTAGACGCAGCGCATGGATATCTCATCACTATTTACCCTCCCCAACACTCTCACGTGGTCTCGCTCCATGCGTCACCAGCCCCATCTAACCCCCCCCACCATTCATCGTTACTGAAATAGACGTTTTTAGTTTCACTTGAATATATTTTTTTAGTGCGTGTGATACCAACCGGGGGAAAAATAAAAGTTAAACAAAGAGGGAGCGGTGATCATTTCGGACCCAGGAACCCAACCCGATTTTTCACATAAGCTCTAATATTTGTCGAACATGGTTTTGTCCAAACATGGCATTTTCCAGGAACGTAACCCCCATCTCTGGCACGTGTCGTGATGGGTACTGCAAGATTCGACCATGTCCGTCCAGTGCTCGGCAAACTGCGTTGGCTTCCAGTTGCCGAGCAAATAGAGTGAGGGGAAAAAGTATTTGATCCCCTGCTGATTTTGTACGTTTGCCCACTGACAAAGAAATGATCAGTCTATAATTTTTATGGTAGGTTTATTTGAACAGTGAGAGACAGAATAACAACAACAAAATCCAGAAAAACGCATGTCAAAAATGTTATAAATTGATTTGCATTTTAATGAGGGAAATAAGTATTTGACCCCCTCTCAATCAAAAAGATTTCTGGCTCCAGGTGTCTTTTATACAGGTAACGAGCTGAGATTAGAAGCACACTCTTAAAGGGAGTGCTCCTAATCTCAGCTTGTTACCTGTATAAAAGACACCTGTTCACAGAAGCAATCAATCAATCAGATTCCTAACTCTCCACCATGGCCAAGACCAAAGAGCTCTCCAAGGATGTCAGGGGCAAAATTGTAGACTCACACAAGGCTGGAATGGGCTACAAGACCATCGCCAAGCAGCTTGGTGAGAAGGTGACAACAGTTGGTGCGATTATTCGCAAATGGAAGAAACACAAAAGAACTGTCGATCTCCCTCGGCCTGGGGCTCCATGCAAGATCTCACCTCGTGGATTTGCAATGATCATGAGAACGGTGAGGAATCGGCCCAGAACTACACGGGAGGATCTTGTCAATGATCTCAAGGCAGCTGGGACCATAGTCACCAAGAAAACAGTTGGTAACACATTACGCCGTGAAGGACTGAAATCCTGAAGCGCCCGCAAGGTCCCCCTGCTCAAAAAAGCACATATACATGCCCGTCTGAAGTTTGCCAATGAACATCTGAATGATTCAGAGGACAACTGGGTGAAAGTGTTGTGGTCAGATGAGACCAAAATGGAGCTCTTTGGTATCAACTCAACTCGCCGTGTTTGGAGGATGAGGAATGCTGCCTATGACCCCAAGAACACCATCCCCACCGTCAAACATGGAGGTGGAAACATTATGCTTTGGGGGTGTTTTTCTGCTAAGGGAACAGGACAACTTCACCGCATCAAATGGACGATGGACCGGGCCATGTACCGTCAAATTTTGGGTGAGAACCTCCTTCCCTCAGCCAGGGCATTGAAAATGGGTCGTGGATGTGTATTCCAGAATGACAATGACCCAAAACACACGGCCTAGGCAACAAAGGAGTGGCTCAAGAAGAAGCACATTAAGGTCCTGGAGTGGCCTAGCCAGTCTCCAGACCTTAATCCCATAGAAAACTGTGGAGGGAGCTGAAGGTTCAAGTTGCCAAACGTCAGCCTCGAAACCTTAATGACTTGGAGAAGATCTGCAAAGAGGAGTGGGACAAAATCCCTCCTGAGATGTGTGCAAACCTGGTGGCCAACTACAAGAAACGTCTGACCTCTGTGATTGCCAACAAGGGGTTTGCCACAAAGTACTAAGTCATGTTTTGCAGAGGGGTCAAATACTTATTTCCCTCATTAAAATGCAAATCAATTTATAACATTTTTGACATGCGTTTTTCTGGATTTTGTTGTTGTTATTCTGTCCCTCACTGTTCAAATAAACCTACCATTAAAATTATAGACTGATCATTTCTTTGTCAGTGGGCAAAACTACAAAATCAGCAGGGGATCAAATACTTTTTTCCCTCACTGTACATCATGAGGTCGCACTCATAACACGCAAAGTGCTTGCCACAAATGAATCCCAACACCTCGCTGATCTCGTCAAGGGACATAAACCATCATACTAACTCCGGCTATCCTCACAGCGAATAGCTCTCAAATAAAGAAGGTTACCGCATTGCGCGCTTTCAGATGCGCTTCTGGAAATCTCTTCCTCTTCCAATATTAGGAAGCTACTGGAGCTATGCACTTTTAAACCGAGATTGAAATCTCATTTCTTTCAAACTGCTTTTTGTGTTTAGCTTGTTGCCCTTCCCCCGCACGTTCGATTAGTGTGGTAGGCTACGTACAGTTCGAAAGAAGTTCAACAGACAAACATACATACTTTGGGCGAGGTATTACCGAGTTTGAGGGTCACGCGCAAATATAACTTATGGTGCAATGTCACGACGCTGGCATCTGACACGCCGCATAGCAACCAGGTCCGACGGCACCTCTCCGTCTCGTTCTTGCACGCGCTGCTGGTAGAAAACTGCTCCGTCGCGCGCGTCACAACGAGTGCTCACGTCACGGAGCCCCCTGCCATTTCCATGTCCATGTGCAGCAACTCAGCGTTTTTCCCACTTCATTGTTTGGCGTTTCATTTGGGATTTCAAAAGTTACGAGCTACAACGCTTCGCGCACGGGAGAACATCCTGTTGTCTGACAAGCAGGCAATACATTGAATGTACATGGGCTGATGAAAAGTCTGGCTTTCTGGGCTTGTGCATGTTCACACTGAAATGGCATTACAGCCTTTCATGTTCCTTTTATACGTGATTTTTTTTTTACTTTAATTCCCACATGGCACTGGGTAATTTAATCTTCTGAACGCGTGTAACTGCGAGCGGGAGTCTAATTATATGGCACGTATATAACTCACAGCTCAAGAATGGCATTTGCAGGGACTCTAGCAAGGTTGTTAAAATGTGTTGCTTGCTCATCTTAACAGCATATCAACTGCAAATTACATCCGGAGTTTGAGGCTATTTAAAGCACCAGCAGTGTCTGCTCACCATGCACAGGCGTTGCAATTATAAAACAAAATTAGTCTGTGTTGATTCATCCAGGAAGATGGCTTTTTTCTTCAAGCTTACTCATCTTTTTTATTTGCATCTTCAGTCCCATGCGATAAGAATCTAGCTGCTATGGTGCAGTCAAAGCGCAGTTCCAAGACACAAAATATATTCGCCTCCTCTAAAAATTATTCGTCCAAATATTTGGGGCTTACAATCAAAATCTGTAATTAAAAACAACAACAAAACTGAGTTGTTGCGATTGCCAGATGTCTCTGGGATCAAAGCACTGAGCCAGCAACTGCTGGGAGCCTGTGTTTGAATCCAGCTTTAAGCCACCTGTGATTTCATTGGGTTCTCATATTTAGTGAATTGGGGGTCTCAACCCAATCGCCAAATAACTACACAAAACACAACATTTAATTGCACTTAATTTTGCTCAATTTCAGCTCTGAACGTGGAACACATTGGTTCGACTACCATGTCACAAACACATTCCCCTCTGTAGCAGGTAATGTGGCAAAGTGCATTTCCCTCTTGTGTATGGATATGAAGTCATTTTAAAGGATTCCTAAATAGTTATTTCAAAATGTGCTTCCGTGAGTCACTCTAACATGGCATTGCACTTCTCAGAGGATGGATACTTCATCTCATACATGACACTCATAGCGAAATCTATTTTAAAAGCACGGCGTTCAGTGTGTCCGTTTGTCCATCAACTTTCAGAAGGCTCGAATCAAAAAGTTATACAAAGTGGGGGTCAAATTTTGATCCAGCAGCTTTGCAACAATTGCCAACCTCCCCCAAAAAAATGTTCACTCCGCCCCCCCCCATCATTTATTTTGTAGGCATATATACATACACACCCTACATACAATAGTCAGTAGTATCTGCACACATTAGGGGGGGGGGGTTAATGTAAACACTTTATTTTTATCGCTCATTAAGAGTTCGTAAGCGTGGACATTTTCGTGGTCATGACTAGTTTTAAAGCCAGATGGGATGGAGCAGGTGGAC
Organism: Lampetra fluviatilis; assembly: GCF_964198595.1. Taxonomy (NCBI): domain Eukaryota; kingdom Metazoa; phylum Chordata; class Hyperoartia; order Petromyzontiformes; family Petromyzontidae; genus Lampetra; species Lampetra fluviatilis. The sequence continues at coordinate 1,657,528 of NC_136288.1, forward strand.
ACGATTTAAACAGATGCAACAAATGGAGCCAAAATTAAGCAAGAAATACTTCTGCATCACGATTGAGATTTTCGGTATGCAGGACACTGGCTTATTGTGGGGGAACACATTGCCCACCCAGGCCCGCCTGTCACTGTTGGTTTGGCCATTACTGACAATCCACTTAATCCAATTACGACTGGTTCCATGAATAATGCCTCTGATATTTCTAACACTAGAATTTCCGCGGCCTACGGCCACATTCAGTATGTGACCTGGGGGCCTTTTCCCGTGTTGCCTCCAAGCTGTGAAATTCACTTCCATCGAATATTGGATATGTTGAGTCCCTCGGTTTATTTAAATCCCGCCTTAAGAAATGTTTTTACTTAAAGGCCCTTTCGTCTGATTAATTTGGCTATGTGTTTTGGGAGTGTGGGGAGGTATTTGTACCTGTGGTTAAATCATGAGCCTTGCGTGCTTATATTAGATTTTATAATTGTGTCAGTTCATAATCAACGATTTTTGGGTTTAGATCGCGTTATTTATAAATGTGTCGTAACCCTCCACCACCCGACACGGCCAATCAGTAAAAAAAGTGTCACGTTGACAAAAGACAAATAGTTCACTGCTTTAGCCCACCGGTGTGTTGAAGCGTGGAACCACAACATTTACAATTTGAGTACGACGTTTCGCTGGTAATTGCATCCAGCATCATCGGGCAATTCGCCAGAATTGTAAATGTTGTGGTTCCACGCTTCAACACACCGGTGGGCTAAAGCAGTGAACTATTTGTCTTTTGTCAACGTGACACCTTTTTTTACTGATTGGCCGTGTCGGGTGGTGGAGGGTTACGACACATTTATAAATAACGCGATCTAAACCCAAAAATCGTTGATTATGAACAATATTGGTCGCGAAAGCCTACGTGTTAAACTGAATTGTGTCAGTTATTTACTTGCTTGCTTTTAGCCCTCTGGGTGAAACGCGCTTTATAAGTGTAAATGATTATTATTATAGCTCCCGCGGAGGGCTTCCCCGCGCTTCGCTCCACTGATGTCTTCTTATTCCATAACTTGTATCGCCTCATATAAATGTTTACACGTATGCATTTCTTCGAGGCGTACATGAATCGAATGTCCATAATCGGCAAGTGCATCCAGATGTTCACATGGTAGTTCTCGCCCAATGCGGCAATGCGAGAGCACACACCAGCCTGAGAAGCTCAGAGGCCATTTCACCATTTGCGCGGACGATGCTAGGTACGACACCCTTACACATTTTCATATGTCCAGCCCTTTTTAAAGATAGCTTGTGTGGGCAACATTTTAAACATGATGCTTGTGAACAGAATGCCATTTGAAATGGAACAATTATTTAAATGACGCCCGTTACTTATACTGTGAAGGGAAGCTGGTCCTGGTTCCATGTTGGGGCAAGTGCATAGAAGTTGGTGGAAGCTATGTTGCAAAATGACAAGTGTCAATTGCATTCCCATTTATGAAAGCTTAAGATTTTTGTATCATTGCAACAATATGTTATTGATAAATATAAATAGCAGGAATTAATTGCATGGCATTGTGTCACTCAAACCTGATAATTGCCCAGTTTAGCAATTCACCATGAAAGTCTTCAAATTTTTATTTCAATAGTATTCCCACGACACCTCTGCCAATTACAACGTGATACTCAAAATTGTAAGTCATTATCTCAAATCCCCATTGCTTTCTAGTCGACTCAAGTCAGTTGACTACAAATGCAGCACCATCTCACAATTCTACACAACACAAGCTGAAATAAATGCACGGAACTTTCTTTTTCTGCAAATCTTGAAAGCTCTTTCCGATGCAGCATCTGACGTTTAATTACGTGCGTGATCATTGCACAGGAACACTTGACTTGAACAAGTGCTCTGTAAGCAGATAACTATTTGAAACCTCGATTGAAAATTCATTTCTTTCGAACTGCTTTTTTGTGTTTAGTTTGTTGTCCTTCCCCTGCACCTCCTTGGCTATGTACGGCACAAAAGAAAGTCGGCAACAACATACATTCACCCCTCCAGAGATTTGATGCATTGTCAGGATAGTGATTACATTTTTGATGTTAAATCGATTCTTTGTTTGTCACATTTTTTACCATCTAGTTAGAATTGTTTGTCCTTTTTTATGCGAATTTGTCCAATTTTGTTTGCACCCTTTGCCTAAATGTAAATGTTGCATGCTATTTAGATGTAATGTGAACCAGGTAGGATGGGAGTGCAGTGATTTAGCGCAATTAACTATGAACCGGAGTTTGATTGCCCGCCACAGCTGACGCAAGTGGTGAGTCCGATCTGAACTGGTCCTGGAAAACCCCCCACCCTCAATTATTTTACTGACCAGCACGAACCAGCGAGTTCAAGCGTAGCCAAACAGCCCAAGTGACCAGCACAGATTATTCTTATCACAATAATTAGTACCATGAATCATCTATAATCAATTTTCACATGCATAATTCAATGCATGTCTTGTGAGAATGAATTTTTTTTTTTAATCAATACATTGGTGCACTGTTACGTGCACTACTGCTCTGCTCTGTTGAAGGTGGGCAATTACAATATTTTCAAGCTCAGCTCCAGGTCAGCCACATGTTAGCTGAGGTGCAAGAAACCATGAATTTCTTGGTGTGCATCAGGCTGCTGTCATCTTCTTGTGAGCTATGCACAGCTGATTTTAAAAGGAAAACCTGCGTTCCTTCTTGCGGGATGTCACTTGCATAACGGTTGCTTAACTTTGCCATGCATCGACGGGCAACTGCAAAGGGGAGCGCTTGCATATCAGTGTCAATAAGTGAATGGAAAGGCCCGCGACAGTGTATTTCCCATGTGTCTGCTAACTGCACACTATGAATTTCACTGGAAAAAACTCTGCCTCAGAGGTGCTCCTGCTGCCATTTGTACACCCCCCCTCCATCCCCAGACAATGTCAGAGATGTTGAATTTCAGGAGGGTCCTACCAAGTTTTCACAGTAGGGGGCGATGTTGCTGTGCCTAACCCTAATTGAGTAATTTTCAGGTAGTTTTTCATCATTGGAATATTTGGCCAATTCCAATTATATTGTATGGGGGGGGGGGGGGTTATCTATGGGGGGAAAAAACCAGAGGAGCTGGAGGAAACCCATGCAGAGCAAGGGGAGAACATACAAATTCCACACAGGCACCCGAGTTGGGAATTGAACTCGGGGCTTTCTTGCTGTAAAGCACAAGTGTGAGTACTGCGCCTCCCTGCGCCACCCTGCGCCACCCTGCGCCACCCTGCGCCACCCTGCGCCACCCTGCGCCACCCTGCGCCACCCTGCGCCACCCTGCGCCACCCTGCGCCACCCTGCCATAGGAATAATTTCAAACACATTCCTGCGGAGGGAGCTGGTAGGAATGTTGGGTTGCTCGGTCAATGGCCAGGGTCAACGGCGGCGTGGTGTATTCCGCAAATATGCTCGACTGTGAGGGTGGGCACAAGCTGGCGTGAGTAGGTTAAACTTTGAGTTTTATATGAGCACCACGGGGTGACCAGCCCCTCCCCACCCAGCCCCACCCCTCCCACCCCCCACCCAGCCCCTCCCCACCCTCCCCTCCCCACCCAGCCCCACCCAGCCCCTTCTTGCACGACGGACACAATAATCCCCTGTGGGCTGGTGTAACCAGGAGGTTCCTACCAGTATTAATTTATCTTTAGCTTCTTGTTTCATGTGGACACGTATCGCCCTTTCCTCATTCCATTGCTGGATGCGAGCCTGTCCACACCATGCAGGTTATCGGTGTTATTTGACCATACTTCACCATGCCGGTTCAGTGTGGCATGTACAAAGGTGGGAAACATCGACAAAGGAGCATAGGCGTACAGTATAACAATGGATTTTAGTTTCACTGCCCTCCGCTGTCCGCCGTATATCCCAGACAGCCCTACGGCAAGGTAAATCAGGGCTCGGAACCTGCTTAGCTTCCAAGATGAGGTGAGATGGGACAACATTTATTTGTAATTTTTTGTTCATTCGCCTGCTTTCACGAGGCCAACTTTGACGATCGGTATGAAGAGCGGTGGAGCCCGAAATTGATTTCCCCCACGTAAATCAATCGTTGTTCAACTTTGAATGAGACACGCGCGCGCGAGACCACCTCCACCACCACCAGGTACGGGCAGCTGCCCTCATCCGGAACGGTCATCCCATCTCTGGCACGTTGCACAATGGCCGCGTCCAGGATACTGCGTGACTATAGAGGGCGGGCGGTGTACGTCCAGTGACAGCAGGCATCATACCTCAAACCCACCGCCGATGTGGGGGACTTTACTCTGAATGCCTGCAGTGTTTTGCTATTTTAGACAATTTTGCCCTCGGGATGACATTCTCTCCGCTGCAGACCCCATTTTGTGCCCCAACCTCTATTTTACTGTAAAACCTCTGAACTCAACCACGTGCCCATTTCCGTCTCCCCAACCTCGTTCATTTCCCAAACCGGTCACAATAGTTTTGTTTCTTCCTGCCATCCAACAACAAAAATACAACACTAAGAGAGGAGCAAGCGTTGCCTGTTTGGTACGACATTATTTATCTATCCGGGAAATCCTAGTTTTCATGCGGATCAAGCTTTGGGATGTTTAGACAATTCCTTATTGCATAGAGGCAACCCACATATGTGAATGTTCTTCATTCAAAGGCCATGAAAATAGACTACCAGAAATGGGCTTGTATTTGTCTCCTAAAAGCAGCACCTGTTTTCGCTCCAAGTGAGAGTCTTGTGAGAAGGCATCTTGAGACGTGACTGCATTCAGACGTTATATTTGAGCCGGTGGCTATCACAAGCATGTGTGCAGAGTGTGTGCAAGAATGGCCGATGCCGTCTTGACTCTTGACATGCCAAGCATGCAAGGATTCTTGTTATTCTTTAACTGTTAAAGACATCTTCCTGCATATACATCATCCTGCATTGCACATACACATTGTATTGTATAGTGATACTGTACTCTCTCTTGGTATGGATGGATGTTAAACTTGTTTTGGACCGTACATAGCCAACTGTGCTAATCGGAAGTGTGGGAGTATGTGATCAATCACATCAAGGCATCTGAAGCTCAGGAGTTACCCTCAGCTCACTGTGCATGTGATCTAAGCGGAAAGGTGTGACGTTCAAAACGCTGGTCATGCTTGTCACAGGCGAACTCACAGGAATCAAACGCAACAACCACGTAAGATGATGAAAGATTACCGACTCCCGATGCAAGAGAGGTCATCGTCCTTGGGGACGGACTGCATGATGATGACGTCAAGGCAAAAACATTGTCAGTACAAATGAATGTTAATTTCCTTTACCTAAAAAAGTCTTACTGATTCTTAAACCTTTCTTTTATTTATTTCAGGAGGACCCCGTATTAGGATGTCGGTCAATTCCACGAGTATATTACGAGTGGCAGCAAATTCCCTACGTGCTAAAATGTGCGTGTTTTGGACAGATGGGAGGAAACTAAGTGCCTGAATAAAACTCATGCATTTGAATGGATAACGCTAAAAGTTCCACACAGATGGATTCAATTCAGACCCTAGCCACCTTGCAGCCCCTTCCGCCTACAGCACCTCCTCGTTATGTATTCATTGTTCGTCTCCCATCCGAGTACTAACCTCACTCAACCCTGCTTGGCTTCGGAGATCTGACGAGATCTCCGCGCATTGCAATCGAATACGATGGATTTGCTCGTGTGGTCATTTTCATGAGAAGTTTGTTTAAGGCTATTCACATTCATAGTTAAATATGTGGCAGTATCTACATAAAGACAAATGAACAAAGGGATCAACATCCATTAAAAAAAATACAATCCAATACTATGATATGCATAAAGATAAAAACCAATCCATAAAAAAAACTCACATCTGTTATCGTATTGATGAGAAATGAATGTTAGTACATGGGCTGTGTGGACTGAGCTGCCCAACACGACTTTGAACTTTGTTCATGAGCAGGAAGTAGCCTAGCAAGCGTGCTGTGCCGGAGAGGTTGGCCATGACTTGTTCTTATTTGTTTTTTAACGAAGTCTCATAGTCATTCTGGATAGCCTCGCACACACCGCCGAGGTATGTATCTACAAGATAATTGCTGTCACCTTTTTTGTTGGAATATAAATATCTGCCTTTTGTGTGGAGTGGTGGAAGAGCGATTCACAAAATGAACGCAGTGACCTGGTTCTGATGCCTGGCCACAGTTAACGCCCGCGGCGAGTGATATCTGAAAAGGCTGTGGGTCCCCTCCTGTTTCAAAAAGCCTCACTGACCAGCATGGCGAAGTACGGTCAAACAACCCCATGACGTACACAGTATGGGGAGTCCTTGATCCAACAGTGGATTGACAAAGGGCTGTAAATGACTGCTATTGAGTTCTTCCTATCTTCCTTTAACATATGTTAAAGGGAGATTAGCGCGGTTGGCTACGTATGGTGCGAAAGAAGTTCAACATGCATAAACCATCATGCGAACTCCAGTCATCCTCGCAGCGTGCTTTTGGCAGGCAATCGAACAAAGACGGTCACTGCATCGCGTGCGTTCAGATGCTCTTCTGCGGCCGTCTGGAACGCTCTCCCTTCCAATATCAGAATTGACAAATAATGTCTTTACAACTGCTTTTTGTGTTTAGTTTGTTGTCCTTTCCCCCTGCACCCACGATTAGCGCGGTTACATACGGCGCGAAAGAAGCCCAACGCACCGTTACGTACATTATCTCACCCCCCCCCCCGCTCCCTGTTGCCCGGCAGGACATGAACGGGCAGTACGGCTCTCTGCGCGACTCCGCGTACGAGTCGCAGGCGGTGGAGGCGCTGGACCTGCCGGGCTGCTTCCGCACGCGCAGCCACAGCTACCTGCGCGCGATCCAGGCGGGCTTCGTGCAGGAGGGCGACTGCCTGCTGCTCTCGCGTCCCTCCGCCTCCTCCTGCACGCCCCCCGTGCCGGCACCGCGCAGCGGCGTACCGCGGCCCAGCACGCGTGAGTGTCCGCGGTGGGAGGGGCAGGAGGGGGGGGCTTTCGTGTCGAGCGGTGGAGAGGGGGGGGAGCCAAAACGGACGTGGTTTTTTAAATGGCCCGAACGTGGAGGCTGTAAATGGGTGACATGGAGATGCCATGTGGCTGGCTGGCTTATAAGCGCTTGCGGATTTTGGTGAGGTCACAGGAGCTACATTTCAGCTGGAGCAGGACCCAGTGACTTGTTGTTGTAACGTTCTGAGCCACCCCGACTGGACATCAGTGACAAAGTGCTGTATAGCTCATCGGATTCCTCCAGTATAAATAAATATACTGATTTTGGTTTGCATGGCCCCTGGTGCAAGAAATGAAATGGACCCTCCCTTATCACAGCCCAATTTATGTCCTCTTCATAGCCTGGTGATTGGATACCTTTTGGCCTGTGGGCCCCCATACAGTTACATTGCCTACTCACTCAATAGCTACACCACTGAAGAAATCCCAGACATGGGTTCTGTGGGCGTCCCTGCGTGACCTTGAATCATCATCCAGAAGAAAAATTAAATTGCTGGGTCTCAAGGGCCCTTTGATGACACGGGATATCCTTTATTGAGTATGACCGAAAAGCCGAGAGAAAAGCCACACAACATATACGTGTTTTTTGTTCGTTGGATATATTTCAAACCTCCGCTTGATTATACAGAGTCTGTTTTCTGTGAGGTTCCTCAATTAAAAACTATGGAGTAGTCAAAGAATAACAAAACCCCCGAAATAACAAAGAGCACTTATAGATGCATATGCTACGTCTCTCTGGCTATTCGACACCCTTGAAATGTACGTGGAAGAGTAGGCCAATATCATAAATAGCTCACTCGAGGCTATCTAGAACTCCCCATAGCAGAGGTCCTTCTGCCAACAGTGGCACGGGTAATTTGAAGGGCTGCACTTTTATCCCATTGTAATGATTTTTTTTTAAATCAGGCTCAGGTGCTCACTCCTTTGTAGTGCCCTGGTGATGTCAAAGCCTTGAAGCATTCTTTAAATGTATGGGAATGACATCATAGTGACTCATTACAGCGATGTTTACGCCTCACCGTGACGTAAGTATATATGTTTCAATTAAATAAGCTTCAGTCTCAAGCTGTACTAAACCATGCCTGTTTACATGTTAGTAGAGTTGTTTGAGTAATTTTAATTGTTGCACGGATTATCCCATTTAGCCAATTGCCCGGCTGTTTCACAAGGTGCGATTCGTGTTACTTGAGCACAGAAATGAAAAAAACGAAGACAAAAACATTAACATCGTAAAGAACGAGTACCGGGACCTTAAGGAATATCGCACAACTAACGGGGTATTTAACGATCATACACGAAAACACGCGTAAATAAAAAAACTGTGCAAATATAAAATGAGAGCAAGAGGCGGCAGAAAAAATTCGGTACATGTGTAGTGACATCAGGGATGTCACTACATGGTGCCGGCCTGGGAGGGTCGTGCCGTTCGATGTTCTTACATCGTGAACAGCACCGCGTGGGTGGCTGTGTGTGACACAGCCCTAGAGTGGACAGCACCGTGTGGGTGGCTGTGTGTGACACAGCCCTAGCGGGGACAGCACCGTGTGTGTGGCTGTGTGTGACACAGCCCTAGCGTGGACAGCACCGTGTGGGCGGCTGTGTGTGACACAGCCCTAGCGGGGACAGCGCCGTGTGGGCGGCTGTGTGTGACACAGCCCTAGCGGGGACAGCACCGTGTGTGTGGCTGTGTGTGACACAGCCCTAGCGTGGACAGCACCGTGTGGGTGGCTGTGTGTGACACAGCCCTAGCGAGGACAGCGCCGTGTGGGCGGCTGTGTGTGACACAGCCCTAGCAGGGACAGCACCGTGTGTGTGGCTGTGTGTGACACAGCCCTAGCGGGGACAGCACCGTGTGGGTGGCTGTGTGTGACACAGCCCTAGCGGGGACAGCACCGTGTGTGTGGCTGTGTGTGACACAGCCCTAGCGTGAACAGCACAGTGTGGGCAGCTGTGTGTGACACAGCCCTAGCGTGGACAGCACCGTGTGGGTCGCTGTGTGTGACACAGCCCTAGCGTGGACAGCACAGTGTGGGCGGCTGTGTGTGACACAGCCCTAGCGTGGACAGCGCCGTGTGTGTGGCTGTGTGACACAGCCCTAGCGTGAACAGCACCGTGTGGGAGGCTGTGTGTGACACAGCCCTAGCGTGGACAGCACCGTGTGGGAGGCTGTGTGTGACACAGCCCTAGTGGACACAGCACCGTGTGTGTGGCTGTGTGTGACACAGCCCTAGCGGGGACAGCACCGTGTGTGTGGCTGTGTGACACAGCCCTAGCGTGGACAGCACCGTGTGGGTGGCTGTGTGTGACACAGCCCTAGCGTGGACAGCGCCGTGTGGGTGGCTGTGTGTGACACAGCCCTAGCGTGGACAGCGCCGTGTGTGTGGCTGTGTGACACAGCCCTAGCGTGAACAGCACCGTGTGGGAGGCTGTGTGTGACACAGCCCTAGCGTGGACAGCACCGTGTGGGAGGCTGTGTGTGACACAGCCCTAGTGGACACAGCACCGTGTGTGTGGCTGTGTGTGACACAGCCCTAGCGGGGACAGCACCGTGTGTGTGGCTGTGTGACACAGCCCTAGCGTGGACAGCACCGTGTGGGTGGCTGTGTGTGACACAGCCCTAGCGTGGACAGCGCCGTGTGGGTGGCTGTGTGTGACACAGCCCTAGCGTGGACAGCACCGTGTGGGTGGCTGTGTGTGACACAGCCCTAGCGTGGACAGCACCGTGTGGGTGGCTGTGTGTGACACAGCCCTAGCGTGGACAGCACCGTGTGGGTGGCTGTGTGTGACACAGCCCTAGCGTGGACAGCACCGTGTGTGTGGCTGTGTGACACAGCCCTAGCGTGGACAGCACCGTGTGGGTGGCTGTGTGTGACACAGCCCTAGCGTGGACAGCGCCGTGTGGGTGGCTGTGTGTGACACAGCCCTAGTGGGGACAGCACCGTGTGGGAGGCTGTGTGTGACACAGCCCTAGTGGACACAGCACCGTGTGTGTGGCTGTGTGTGACGCAGCCCTAGCGTGGACAGCACCGTGTGTGTGGCTGTGTGACACAGCCCTAGCGTGGACAGCACCGTGTGGGTGGCTGTGTGTGACACAGCCCTAGCGTGGACAGCACCGTGTGTGTGGCTGTGTGACACAGCCCTAGCATGGACAGCGCCGTGTGGGCGGCTGTGTGTGACACAGCCCTAGTGGACACAGCACCGCGTGGGTGGCTGTGTGTGACACAGCCCTAGCGGGGACAGCACCGTGTGGGTGGCTGTGTGTGATACAGCCCTAGTGGGGACAGCACCGTGTGGGTGGCTGTGTGTGACACAGCCCTAGCGTGGACAGCACCGTGTGGGTGGCTGTGTGTGACACAGCCCTAGCGTGGACAGCACCGTGTGTGTGGCTGTGTGTGACACAGCACTAGTGGACACAGCACCGTGTGAGTGGCTGTGTGTAACACCAGCCCTAGCGGGGCTTGGTGAGCACTGGGATAGTGCGGGCACCACGCACAGCATGTGGTGGGGGCTCCCACGAGGCAGAGTGGGTGAGCGTCAACCCAGGGGCAGGGTTGCCCCGGGCCATGGCACTGTGGTTGACCCCGTGGACACGTGATCCGGAATGTCCATACAGGGGGCCCCAGGTGGGGGGGCTAGTCGGTGATCACGTGTCCGGGGAGAGCTCTCGAGAAGGATCGAGAGGGAACGAGAAGGCGGGCGGAGCCCAGGGCAGAGCGGCCCCGACCGTAGGGGGATGTAAGGCGGGTCCCTGAGAGGGACCGGGGTCGCTTCATTCTACAAGCTGGAAGCTCAACATCTAGAAGCGGGAAGCTCTACGTCTCAAGCTGAAGCTGTTCGTCCTACGAGGCAACCACGTGGTCGGACACCCGAGTGACGGTCCGACCCTTCGTAGCAGTAACTCCTGTGTATAGAGTAGTTAGCTGGGTGGTCACCACCCTAAGCTGCATCTGGTAAAGGGGCAGTTACCCCTTTGTGTTATGGTGTTAAAATAAATGTGTTGCCTCTAAAAGGAACAACGTCTGCAACTCAGATGGACTCACTACACGTGTGTAGTGGAGTAATGCACGCGGGGTTTTGCAGTGTGCATGCACGTGTGAGCTGCGGACAGTGAAGCCACGTCAGGGCAAACAGGTGCTGGTGAGAGAGTAATCCAGAGAGAGACGACCAATTAAGATGCATAGCGGTGATTGGCTGGCTGCAAATGTAGACACGGTGTAGGCGCCTCGGAGTCTACAGATTGAGGCCATAGCGGCAGAAGCCACGCGCGAGAGGCGACGGGAGGACGTCAGCTTAATTAGGGCGTTTAATGAGGAGCAGGATAAATACGGCAACGTGTGAGGCAGGGAGTTGAGTTGGTTGGAGTGAAGAGAAGAGTGAACCCAAGAGAAGTTCGGGGCCGCGCTCTCCACACCTCGCCCTCTCCAGCGGTGATGGTTGATCCCCCACTGAAAGCAAGGGCGAGGTTGGAGAAGCGAGGGTAGAAAGGCTAGCAGTACAGAGGCTAGCGGAATCCTAAGTGTGCGTACGTGAAGGCTAGCAGTAGAGAAGCTAGCAGAGTATATACTGAGATGCTAGTAGCGGAGAAGCTCGCAGAGTGGAAAATAATAGGCTAGCAGTGGAGAGGCTAGCAGAGTGAGAGAGCGGAGCAAGCGGAGAGAGCGGAGCAAGCGGAGAGACGGAGAGAGCGGAGCAAGCGGAGAGAACGAAGTGAGTGCAGCGTGGCAGAGCAGGCTAGCAGTGGAGAGGCTATCAGTGAGACAGAGCAGGCTAGCAGCGGAGAGGCAAGCAGAGTGAGAGAGAACAGGCGAGCAGTGAAGGGGCTAGGAGAGTGAGAGAGAGCAGGCTAGCAGTGGAGAGGCTGGGAGGGAGAGAGCAGGCTAGCAGTGGAGAGGCTAGCAGAGTGTACGGTAACAGGCTAGCAGTGGAAAGGCTGGGAGGGAGAGAGCGGAGTGCGCGAAGCGAGCGTAGCGAAGCGGGCGAGCAGCGCAAGCGGGAGAGTTGCGACGGAGTCACGGGGTGTCGAACGCGAGGAGTTCTGTTCGAATAAAAGTGACACAGGAGAAAAAAATTAGTTGCCCGTGTGAAATAACAGCACTACACATGTGCAAGCAAACTCTGTGACATAAACACACGCGACTCGAAAAATACAGGGCAATAGTCTCCCTATAGCAGAATGTATAATTGTACTATGGTCGGTGTATTTATCACCAGGTGTTTTACCAGATGACGGTTGAAATCACCAGCGAAACGACATACTCGATGGTAAACGTTGTGGGTTTGCTGAAGTAGAAACTAATTGGCACGCTCTGTTTACATAACAAAGCTTACTGATTGGCTGTGTCAGGTGGAGGTGGGTGTACGACACCGTTACTTTTACGCGAAATACCCCAACAAACGTTATCAGATAGAATATTTGTCACGAAAGCCTACGTGTTCAACATGAGAGATGTTCGTTTTTGGGTCGTGTCTTCCTCTAAGTACAGCCTTTTTACCCTGGAGGGACCCATTTGCCTCCCAAATGTGTGGAGGTCTGAGAAGCACTCAGGTTTATTTGTTGCCATTGGAGCATAGCTTGAGGATTATTGCTCTGGACAATACCGAGCATCTGTCGAACCAAGTTGTCGCTTTACGGAGTGCTTTTGAGCTGAATGCATTTTGTATGGCTTTTTTTATTATCTTCGTGGTAATGTGACCACCACAGGAGCCTCTTGTGGCAAGTCTTTTATTTTTATGAGCTCACATTACAGCATTTCATTACTTTATATTCTGTGAACATTTATTTCACTAATTGGCACGTAAAAAATAATTATGCCTACATTGCATATATATATTTGCATATGTAACTTATTCATGCAATTTTCCATTTAGTATTTAATCCAAATGTAAATGTATAACATCTAATAAACATCGCTGGCTGTGAGTTCAAGACAGGCTAAGTAGTTGAAGTTATAATCGAGTCAATATTTCTAACGATAAAATACAAATAAAAAATTTTAGACTTTGAGCCCCTCACATTTGGGAAGGAAAACTGTTCAACTTTTAAATATTTTTGAATCTGCGCTGATGAGGGTTTGCATTTTGAGATTATCAATGGTGATTGATCCACACATGACATCAGACTTAAAATCCAAAAATCTAAAACCGTCGTTTTGGTTTGCAATATCTTGGAGGCAACATTTATTTTTGCCTCCTAACCTTTTCATTTTTGAAACTAGCATTCGGAAGGTTTTGTACCTGAAAAATGTAAAGCATACTGAATGTGAGTATGACATTAGTTGTTTGATAACAAGTTTTTTCAGGAACATTTTGGAAAAATATGCAACTGAAGCTGATAAAAGATGGATATATATTATTAAACTAATAAAAACGCATGTAGTACTTGTGTCAGATAACAGCACGCAGTATTCTGATATTAATATTTTTCTTATATATATTTGTATTTATTAAGTGGAGCAAAATTATTAAGCACAACAGACCAGAAAGAGGTTTCAGAGCACTGTACAGTGTAACGAAAATATATTTTCATAAAAGTCACAAAAACACATATGTAAGAAATAATAAAGGATAATATATCAATGGCAAGGTTATTAATCATAAAAGTACAGGGTGTGTTGCAAGTGTGGTTAGTGAAACCTAAGTTCTATTTCAAACCACAGCTAACATCAGTGGCATGGCTTATCTCGTGGAAATTTCTAGCAGCCAAATACCCTAAATGCACGTTTCTAAATGCTAAGGAAAAACCGGAGGACCCGGAGAAAAATCCACGTGGCCACAGGGAGAACATGCAAACTCCAAATACACAGCAGGCGTCAGGGTCATTATCGATCCCACAACCTGCCATGTACACGGCGAGGTAGTTAACATCTCCTAGCCACCGTGGCGCCCCAAGTTGTGATAGCGTAGGGTCACCGGTACCTGAAATTAAATGCCGTGCCGTATAAAAACTGGTCCAAATGCCTCTAAAGATAAATTCAATCGTTATTCAACTCAGAAAATGTTGAAATGGCTGCAGCCGCAGACTGTGGTTGCTAAGTAGCCAGGAAAGAACACACTCTTAATTATGGTGTATCATATTCATTCTGAAAAATGCAATGTATTAATGTATTTGTCTTTTTTTTCGTAGTGAGTCAATTGACATGTATGGTACAGTTCCTATATATATGAATGTGTAAAACGGTATATTTTTTACTTTCATTCGTGACTGTTTTTTGTGCAGTAAATACTTTGTACGTAAATAGGAAAACATCACTTTGGTTCCTATCATTGTACATGCGTGCACAACTTAATCATATCGTTTGTGTAACTCAATTGATTATTATGGACATCATCAAGTGAGGAATGGTGGCCGATGGTCAAGAATAACAACGGCAACCCAAGGAAGGGAACACGTCCACGAGTACATCAAATGGGAAATGGGGAGATGGAGTGCTGAAATTAGCTCGTGTGTAGGCGCTAGGTGGATCATTACATCGCAGAATCGTGAGAGATGGTGACAGCCTCGAGAGGCGTTCATCCAGCAGTGGAGTAATACTGACTCATGATGATGATGTATCCGTTTGGATTTTGAGGCTTCAGGCATGACCGTCAAATCCCGTGTCGGACCTATTTCTGCTTGGGCAGCAGGCTTGTCTGCTGGATTATAATAAGAATGCACCACCTAGTCGGGGACTAAATAAAAACATCGCAGCATGTTGCTGCCCAAGAGCAGTGGATAATGCACTACATGGTGCAATGCACTCTCCACGTGCGATGGTAGACTTCTCTTCCTTTGGGAACAATACATAATACAGCTCACAGACAATGTGGCTCCTGTGACGAGGGATTCAGCATTCTCTGCAAATAAATATCTCATAAAGGCCCAATTCCTCACAGTGTATGATTCAATTTGCACTGGAGCGAATAATCTTTCATTGAACATTTTGTTTCAAAATTGTTTTCCCAAAGAATAATACAGTGAAGATTATATATAGACAGAACATCCCGATGTACACTTGGAATTAGGGCTGAACAATTAATCGATTTCAAATCGAAATCGCAATTTGAAACAATGCGATTAGCAAATCGCCAAGGCTGCTATTTTTTGCGATTTGAAAAGTCCTATTACTTTCTTATTGGAATTGTTAAATTTTTTATTATTATAACTTTATTTATTTAACTTAACAATTGTTATATGTTTGATTGTTCTATTTCAATTAAAGCATTTTAATAAATACATGTTGGAAGCAAATCATATCTTTTAAGTTCTCATCCTGGCATTAGAATATATAGAGCAGTTGATATTTTGATGATACCAGGTGGTAATGCTCCATCACATGTTTTAAATCTATTACAGAGTGAATATTGAATTGAAGCTTGACTTGAAAAAACTTAATCGCAAATCAAATCGCAATATCAGTGAGAAAAATCGCAATTAGATATTTTCCCCAAATCGTCCAGCCCTACTTGGAATGTAACTTCCAGTACCAGCCACAGACTTTTGTACTTGGACATGAAGTCTTTTGTGATGGTCCCAGCAGGGATGAGATGAAAAGGCATGCGATGAAAGGGGTTTGCTGCTGCCAGTTGCGCTGATTGATTCGCAGTTTATCACATTTTGATTGGCTGCTATAGTTCATTTGTACTCTGTGGATCATGGTCATCAAAGCAGGGGTCGCCTTTGAATACGAGGTTCATTATAACGACCCCCTGAGACGTGGCTGTGGTTCCCTGGGCATTTTGAATCAATATCTTCAGAAATCTGTTGTATGTTGTTGAACTTCTTTCACGCCGTACGTAGCCAACAGTGGTAATCGTAGCTGTGGCCGAAGGAAAACAAACTTAGCACAAAAAGCAGTTCTAAATAAATGAGTTTTCAATATAAATTTAAAAGTGCATTGCTCCAGCGGCTTCCTGATATCGGAAGAGCATTCCAGACGGCCACAGAAGCACATCTGAAGGCGCGTGATACAGTGACCGTCTTTGTTCAATGGTTATCTGAAAGCCGCTGCAAGGATGACCAGAGTTCACATGATGGTTTATGCTCCGTGACGAGATCAGCAAGGAGTTGTGGTTCATTTGTGGCAAGAACTTTGTGTACAATGTTGCGAGCTGTCACTCTACATGTAGCGATACTGCCGTGGTGCGTGGTGTAATGGTTCACACACTCGACTTGCAATCCAGAGGTCACCGGTTCAGTTCCAGAGCAAATTTGCTTAAATCTCCAGACCTCTATCCGCCCAGCAGTATGCGGTGGGGTAAAGTATGGGTGCTCCTACGTCTTTCAAAATGTATTGCCAGCATGGAAGAGTAGGCCAAATACCCTCCAGAGGGCTCCCTAGAGCTCCCTCTATTGGAGGTTCCGCCAGTAGCGGTGTGAGGAAGTAATTCCAGGGCTGTAATTTTACCTTCAGTCTGTATACGTGCCTCCATTGATGTTCATGCATTGGTTTTTGAAACAAGTTTTTCAGAATACATCTTCTAATGTTGCTGTGAATAACTTTGGTAAAGGCGTGTCACCTTGTCTAACGCCCCATCTAAGATATGTTTTGCTGCTTTCTTCATGAGATCTTACTGTAGTTATATTTTTGTAAAAAATTATAATTACACCTTGGTTTGTGAGGGCTTGGATGACCACGTAAATTTCCACTTCGTTAAATGCCTCTTCATAGGCCAAAGACACTGGGCACAATGGTATTTGACGATCTTATTAGTTTCACTTCTTCAGTTTGCTACTCAATGAACCTGTGTCATTTGGAATATCTTTTGGAATCTAGTTTTATATTTTTACAGCACGAATAAGTAAAAGAGCAAATGCACCATTATTGTAAATAGTGTAAAAATATACCAAGCTTGTTGGAGAACCTGCTTTTGTACTCAGACTCCTGTTACCTCAGCCGACCGCACCTAGGGTAGGAAGTTGAGAAAGTCTGGTACAGATTAATTTTCTGGATCGTAATGGGGAGTCTACAGAGAGCTGGGCTCAATGCAACACGCATTACTCAGGGTAAGGTCATGCCCATGGCCAAATTTATGAAGAATGACTCTACTTTCATTATTCAGCCTCGATATAGGGTTGCCACCTTTTCCCCGGACCAAACCCAGGCATTTGTCCGTCAGCCTAGGTGAGGGGTCGGCAACCAAAATAACAAGAAATAGACATTTTTTTCGAATTCGGTAAAAAAAAACTTCAATAATTCAAGAGCCACAACGCACAAGAATAACGTCACGAAGCGGCTCCTTAAAGAGCCGCGATGTTGCTCCAGAGATGCAGGTTGCCTACCCCCTGGCTGATGTCTATCCCATTCCAAATCAATTCGTGCCACCCAAACACAGATGCCAATTCGCAGACTGTCTGGGTCAAACCTAGACATGTGGTAATCCTACTCTGAAACCGTAGGAATCTGTTGGATTCCCTCTGCCAATCCTTCATGTAAGACTTAGACCAAGGTCAAGAGGTCATCACTGCCGATGCAGTTGATGACACAAAATCTCGCAATCACTTTTTTCCTCGTGAAAAAAAGCAAGATACAATAATACTTGCTTAGCACTGTATAAAGATTATAAACTGCTGCATGCACCTTCCCCCTTCTCTCCCTCACTGCTTGTCCTGCCTACTCCCCCATTCCCCCTCCGGTATACAGAAGGTCGTGGGTTTGATTTCGACCCTAACGATGCCTGTATATTTGGAGTTTGCACGTTCTTTCTCCCCGTGGTCGCATGGATTTATTCTCCAGGTCCTTCATATTTAGAATCAGCATGCGTTTAGAGTATTTTTCTGCACAATCATTCATTTGTTGCCAGATCGCTTCTGAAAAAGGGGCTTTACCCAGTAAAATAAAAATAAATAGTTTAGTTATCCGCCTTTCACTCACCGCTACGGCTGCCACCGCTGCTGTCACAGTATCCCAACATCTCGATATTTATCGGTCTTCCGCAGGGCCACCACCCTCTGTGTTTCCACTTCAATGCCCATCTTAGTAACCTGCTACCCACCATCCCAAGCACGTCGGACCCATCGCGACCGTCTCATCCTGATTGCATTCGCAACACTCTCCTGACAAATTCTGTTGCCAAACGCCCAAATAGCTTGCCCCATCCTTCCATGAAATTCTGGGAATTCTCCGCACCCACTTGTATTGCCGCAAAATTGTCTTATACTTATTATTATTTCGTTTGGCATTTCAAGAAAGCAACAGGCTGATATTAAAATTTTATTTTGTGAGACATTCCACAGCATCCGGGAGTAGCTGAGTGGAAGTGTGCTTGTTTGTTCCATCAGAGTATGCATTTATTCGGCAGCCATCGGTGATATGCCTGATGGTTTACACCTCACCGTATTCACCGCATCGCAAGAGGCTGAATAAATACAAGAGCATATAAACTGGTATTTTTGGAGTCACAGAGCTTGGCGCAGAGGTGGCATGTGCGTCATTGTGCTCCCCAAGTGTAATGCATTGCCCAGCAACGCAGCAGATAATTATCTCAGCGTGTGCTATTTAATGGTAACAATGATCACACAATCAGACTTCGTTGTCTTAGCGACGGCAGTTCCACATGTTCACGGTGGGGTCGATTATTTGCCATGAAACTTAACCTTCCCTGCTAATAAGCTGGAAGGGAAATATTATTGGACATATAACCTGACGATCATGAGCTCCATGACCTCAAGTGATAATCGTTTTCTAAATTTGGCCAAAGCTATTAACGAAGTTAAATTTTTTGTAAAAGTGCTTTGAGGGTGGCTTAGGGAATCGGCACAATTGCAAGGAACAAAAATGTCTGAAAATATGTTATATAATTGTGTACTTTGGTTCGTTGAACTCACTTTAGTAACACTTTTTTTTAAATGTCTGAAATCATCTCTATATCCATTAATGTTCATTTATTTGCGTGCAAATTTTACAAGCCCTCATTCAAAAAATCTCAGGACTCACGTGAGGGTTGTTAAGTATTTTTGAACCTGTTAAAAAAAGTGTAAAATCCTGACTCCGTACCCAATGTCTTCTTCATTGTGATTGTAAGAGTGTAACATTTCCGGGAAGTGTCCTAGGTTCGTCTGCGTTACCACTGTGTTTGACAGTCTCGGAAACAAGCAATGATGATAAAGTACGGTCCATACTTCATCATCATAGTGCGTCCAAGTGGTCATGACTTATTTATTCAATTGCGCACTCAATTGATTACAGCACTTCCGGAACACTCTGTGGTTCCGTAGAATATTTAAGAGCGTGGTAGTTTGGGATTATGAGGCTGTGCTTCTTCAAAGGCCACAGTGGGGGCATCTTTTCGTTGGTGTATTTATTTATTTAATGGCATTGTTGTTATTACTTAAACATATCGGTGCAGGGTGGATCCATTAGGTAGCATACAGACCATTTACAAGAAGTCCACTCTCTCGTTCAGAGATATCACTTATTCAGGCGCCTGTGCCTTTTCTTTTCGTAAGCTTGCGCACGATGGCATGCTTTTGCGAAGACTATCACAGGAAAGTAAAAATGATCAAATAGGCAAACCAAATGTTCATGTTGTTCTAAATGGAATTTTTTTTTAAAGGCCATTCCAAAATGCGTACGTTGCACGAGTGTCCTCAACAGTGTCTCCAAAGCAAAATGCGTGTCTCATTGCAATGGTTAGGCTTATAGGCCCTTAATATGTGGATGGAGAGCCCATGTACATGTGCCTAGTTGGAGAAATTTACATTTTAGGGTGTTTGAATATAGTTTGGTGGCTTCTTTGTTTAGCCCCTGACAATTAGGTTGGTTTTAAAACATTAAAATGCGATGTTGGCTGGCCCTCGCATTTTAAATCATGATTGGCTAGCTGGTTGACTGGCTCACAACAAGGAACGCTGAACTCAATAATTGTGGCTTTCATTATATGACAGAGTTTGTACCATTATTCAACGGTCATCCTGACCCAACTACCCAAGCATAGGCGCCCTTTATTGAACTGTATTGAACTTTCTGTCCAATTCAATGGACGTGCTTTTTGTTTAATGTGTGCTTTGCATTTGTACAGCATTGTGGATTTAAGTCATTTATGTATATTGCTGCAGTGTTTAAAATCGAACTTTTGAATGTCGTGCAAAATGGGTAGGTGCAGGGATTTGGTGAGTGTGTGAATCACGTGTGGCTCACCTAATTGATGTGCTCTATGTAGAAAACAAGCATCTAATCAATTAACATGCACTGGCCTAACCCGGTATGCTGACTGCTGTACCGGACGCTCATTCCATTCCACACTCCTTGTGTTTGAGACTGACGCTGCATTCGGAATGACACTGTTTATAAAGTGACAGTACAATGCTTTGAATATGTTTGAACACATAGATCAACATTGATATTCCTACATTTATAAAATATGTACAGTACTATACGACTACATTCATCCTACAATGCGTACTGTAGAACTGTGTACCAGTGCAATTCATCCTTTGAATAACATTTATTTCCATACAACTCAATAGCAACACATTTCTAATAATACTACTACACTTCCGTAGAGCTAAGGAACTTAAGTATGTTCCATTTATTCATTATTGTCTACTGTAGAAATTGAAATAAGTATTACAATCTGAACACTCATCTATATGAAAATCTCTTTTCTTAACATCCATCTGTATGGAACAGATATACTGCTGATGGAACTGCCTCTTCACTCTTATAAGCATGTCAGCGATGGGTAAATTCTCAGGTGAAAATGCATGGCAGGCAAGTAGGCATTTGGTTTGCAGGCAAATGAATTGTTCCAAATGGAAAATAAACTGTCGTGTAATGAGTTTGTGAACAATATGTATTGAGAGTTGAACAAGCCCCCATCGTATAGATGAAGTGCTTTTACAATAGTATCTAGAAAGCCAGTCTTCCTCTTTCCTATGGCTAATATCTGGAAAGCCAATAATGTTTGCTTAACAAGCATCACACAGCCGATGAGACCCAGGAGGTCAAAACCGGTCCAGAGTCTGCTTGCTTAAACAAATGCTGCTGGATAAATATTGGTCTGGAAAACCAATAGACTGATAAACTCAAACATGTTTTTTTTCTTTATATGTGAGGATAAAGAACAGAGTTCTACTTATATAGTATATGCTCTATTGATATAATAGTTAACTAATAGTAGACACAAACTGTTCTTCATGGTATCATACTCAAGCAATGTTTAATTGCTTAAAAATACAACTGAACTATTACACAAAACAATAAAAAAATGGAGGAATGAAGTTAATTTTGCTCTGTGGTAGAGTGTGTAAGTGACAGCATCTGTAAGGTATTTTCAACAAGCAATAACATGTTGTGCATTTTATTTCTTGTGCCTTGGGTAAAATTACACGCAAAAAGTCAAAGTGATTTCTCGCTCACATGAGCATCGAGGCGGTGCTCATCTCCTGTTTGCAGCCCTGAGCCAGTGGTGGAAACTCCACATACCTCTGGTGGGTGTTGTCGAGTCTCTCCATAGTACAAGCACTATTTCCTTCCCCACACAGTTGGTACTCGATATGTTGACCCCAGAAGGATGATGGGCCTCGCCTGGTATACAAAAGGTTGTGGGTTCGATCCCGACCCTCTACATTATGCATGTTTGTTCCATGGTCGCGTAGATTATTCTCTGGGTTCTCTGGTTTTTCCCCCTACATTTTGAAACATGCATTTAGAGTATTTGGTTGCTATAAATTTCCACATGATAAGCCACTTCATTGGCTATCATTGGTGACCAGGTCGCTTCGGAAAAAGAGCTATATATTCTTTGAGTCTTTCGGTAAAGCCACGTACAGTGTAGATATAAAAAAATAACAAAAATAAAAATCACGACGTTTCAATCGCAACACAAGCAATCGTCTTCATGTGAATCAGAGGGAAATCTGCTGAGGCAAGCTGTTTATAAAGGTTTAGAGATGGGCGGGGCAGCTAATGTTAATGTGAAAGCGAGTAGGAGAGAGTGAGTAGGAGAGAGAAACTTGCTTGTAAATGTAAATGTAAGCTAGGCGGAGCCAAGCTCGGCTAGGGCCCGGACGACGCAGTGGCAAGCCGCCATTTACTAACACACCTAAAGTTGGCTGTGTTAGTGATGTAACTCAGATAGTCCAAAATAACTGATAACATAGGTAGGTAGGATAGGAACATAACAGCCAGTTATGACCTAAACTGGTTAATAACGTCCTTCCAATGATTGCTCAGTTTGTACCCATCTTCTCAGTTGGAATTGTGTCTGTTTATATTTCTGGATGGCTTCATGAACGAATCTTTGCTGAAAGCCAGTGGGTTTGCAGAATAAATGTCATGTGTGCCCACCGCGTTAAAATAATGATCAGCCACGGCTGAGGTGTTGGTCCTACCGTGTTTCAGATCCGCCTTGTGTTCGCGAACACGGTCGCAGACATTTCGCTTAGTTTCTCCAATGTAACTACTGCCGCAGACACAGCTTAGTTTGTAGACGCCGGGGTATTGCATGTCAGGGATCACATCCTTCACAGATGGGATCAAATCACGAATTTTATGTACCGTGTTGAACCGTACCTGGATTTTGTGTTTGCTCATGATTTTGGAAATATTTTTGGTGACCCCTGCTATGTATGGCATGGTGATGGTTTTGATTGGGTCCTCATATTGTTCTTTCCCAACGGTTGGGGTGATAGCTTTACGGATTGTGTAGTCTGAATATCCATTCTTCTTGAGGGCTTGGTGTACGTGCTCCAGTTCACTGGCTAGGTGGTGACAGTCGGAAATACGAGCTCTATGGTGTAGAGTTTTGATGAGGGAATTCTTCTGGGATGGATGGTGGTGGGAGTCAGGTTTTAGGTAGACATCCATGTGGGTGGCTTTCCTGTAGACAGTGTCCTATTGAGCCATCAGGTCTCTTTTCGATTAAAACATCCAAGAATGGTAACTTGCCATCCTTTTCCACCTCTATGGTGAATTTGATGGCTGGGTGTATGGAATTGATGTGGTTGAAAAATTGGTCCAGAGCTGGTAGGCCATGTGACCAGATGATGAACGTGTCATCTGCGTACCTCTTCCACAAGGACGGACGTAGAGTGGATGCCTGGATGGCATCTGTCTCAAATTTATCAATGAAAACATTGGCTAAAACTGGAGATAAGGGAGAGCCCATTGGGGTACCTTCAACTTGTTTGTAGAATGTTCCATTCCAGGTGAAGTAAGTGTTGGTGAGGCAGTGTCTAACCAGGGCCGGTACATCAGCATTCAGTCCTTGTTGGACCAAATATTCAATGATTGTAATGGTGTCAGGCACAGGAACTTTGGTAAACAAATATACCATATCTGACAAGGAAATCACCTGGAGATAGTGAGATGTCTTTAATTGAAGATATCAAGTGAGCTGAGTTAAGTACAGCTGACGTGGTCTTACCAGTTAATGGTTGCAAGGTCTCAAACAGAAATCAGGCCAGTTTGTAGGTGGGTGAGCCAATAGTGGAGACGATAGGACAGAGTGGTGTACCTTCTTCATGGATTTTTAGTAAGCCATAAAATCTGGGTGGTCTAGCAGCAGAAGGTTTTAAGGAAAGCCGCTTGGTTGGTTCGATTAAAGACGTCGAATCAGTGATGATGTTGTTGGTTTTAGTAACCAGGCGGTTGGTAGTATCTCTATTAATTTTGGTATAGCTGCCATCATTAAGTAGGTCCTGAATTTTGTTATTGTATGTGGTTTTGTCCATGATGACAGTGGCATTGCCCTTGTTGGCTGAGAGGATGACTATATCATCTCTCTTTTTTATTTGAGAGAGTTCAAGGCGCTCATCCTTGCTGATGTTGCTTATAGGTGTCTTAGCGTTTTTGTGTCCAAACCCTTAAGGGCTACGTCGACCTGGGCAATTATATCATCAACTGGGATGTGTTTAGGGGTGACTGCGAAATGCTAGGCTGGCCCTGAACAAGCTCTCTCTTACTCGCTCCTACATTAACATTAGCTGCCCTGCCCATCTGTAAACCTTTATAAAAAGCCTGCCTCAGCATATTCCCCTCTTTTTCACCTGAAGACGATTGCTTGTGTTGCAATCGAAACGTCGTGATTTTTATTTTTGTTCTTTTTTCTATCTACGTGGCTTTACCGAAAGACCCAAAGAATATGAATCCCTGCAGTCACGAAAGCTTTAAGTCAAGAGCTATATAGCTCAGTGGGCCTTACCTCATAAAATCACTAAAAATAGTAAACAGTACAAGCACTATGTCCTTCCCCAGAGTGGTACTCGTTTTATTGACAAAGGAGGAATGATAGGCTGAGTTAACTCCTAACAAGGGTTTGAACTTACATCCGCCGGCTTGCGAGTCGCCCGCTCTACCATAGAGCCATCTGGCCAGTTACACGAAGACAGGGAGATTGAAATGCGTGCGAATGGAATTGGCAGTGCTGCTGGCATCAAGGCTATGGATGGCTGAAACACCCCATCGCTAATTGCCTTGCATCAATACAGTACGTCAGAGTGCTTTCTGTGTGGCTGTAGCTCATGGCTTGCATGTTTCTTCTCATCGTTGTCCTCAAAAAACCTATGCAAATGTAATTGGTTTGAACATTTTTTTTCCCAATTACTTGTAGTTTTGGTTGCAAACAGTGTCTCATTGTAGGTGCAATGGCAGTGGACATTATACATATTGCAATAATGGACTAATACACAAAAACCCATGATGCAATATTGGCTGACTTTACAATAAAAATGTATTCTTTTTACTGAACACAAAACACCACGTTGTGCCCTTAATTATTCTTTTGGACGTTTTCATTAATTGGAAAAAAAAGCTATTTTCTTGCGTATAAAGCGATAAGGTGAAAAGTGTGCATTGTAAAACTTGGCATCCACTGAACTTTCTGGGTTTTTTTGTTGAAGTTCATTTTGTCCTTGTAAAAACCAGCCATTTCCTGCTTGGTTGCCTTTCAACCGCCGTGTCCCCTGCTGTTGGCTGTCACCGTGTATCTCATCAGCAGAGGCCCGGGGAAGCGACCACAATTCAGAATGCCACCAACTCTGCCCATCTCGTAAAGCCGATATTTTTTGAGCAGAGCTTAAAGGGCAGGCAGATTAAAGGACATGATTTAGTGTCAGTTGTGTGCAGACAGAGGCTCGGCAGCCACCTGCTGCGATGCTGTTTGCTGTTGACCTACATCAAGGGGTGGCTCTCCACCTCCATTAATAAACTCGCTAAGATCCCCGTATTAGCCAGCGGTGGCTATGTGTATCCTCGCTGCCTCCATCTGCAATTAACTCACAACGAGAAGCAATACGTGTCTATGTGAAATACTGTACCACAAATTGCCCTAAGAATTCAGTTTACGTGCAGGTGCATGGTGAATGACTGCATTTCAGCATCATGAGTGGTGGCAGCTTAGGGTGGCCTTCATCCAGCAGCAAATTAACCATGGCTGATGATGTAACATCCAAGTATTGTAGCTTGGATGTGACCTCTAAAACAGGCCTCTGTCATCAAGAAACATATGGCATACACTACACCTACCATTTAAAGAGGGGTCATAGGTCTGGTTATACATAGGGTGCAGTTTTCGTTTAAAAAACACACTTGGTGGAGGGGGTTTTGTTCCATTTTAAGAAAAGGAGATATGGCGATTGCGTACGTACATTAGCACACTACGATTTACAATGTGGCAGCCAAGTGCAATAGGGGACACATAAAATTACCTATAAAATGAATTGTCCATGAATTCAGAAGCAGGCTAGTGCCTTGCGTGCTGAAGTGACTGCACACTTTCCCACGCTCTTCAATACAATGGTTCTGTAATGAAGAATCGTGAGTTGTTACAAGGCATCAAGTTAGAAAAAAGTTAGTAGCACTGCTTATTTTTCACATTTTCTGTTGAATATTGTGTTTAGATCAATAATTATATTTCCACAGGATGTTTTTTTCAGAGATTGTAAGCTTTATAATTGTATTTATAACATTTAATTCAGTTTAATCTCGCAATGTATTTGAATGTTTCTTGTATAGCTTGGATATGGCTTTAATACATGTCACAGTTGTTTCTTCAGATAATTCTACATTGTGGTCACCTCACAGTTTACTTCTATTTTGTTTAAGTTTTGGTTTATTGACCATAAAAAGTACCGCTGTCAAGCACTGTCTTGTATATGTGCTCACAGTTGTAATGGATTTACTTTAATGCATTACTCCAAATGCATTAAAACATTTTCTCAGTTTGTTAAACGGGTACCGTATTCTATGGATTACTAGACACTCGAGAAAGACACACCCCAAACTTTGTGCCTGCTCACCCATACAGATGTGGTCACACATACACCGACTGGATAATAAGGAACAAACCTTACCTTTGGTTTAAAATACAGGAACAAAAAAAGTGCATCTAATAATCTCGGGATATGTTTTATTCTGAAGATCCACACGCACATTGTACAAATTAAAAGACTTAAAAGCACCAGTGGATTTTATTTTTTAAATGTCATTAACAGAAGTGGCTGAAACCACTTGTGCCAATTACCAAGGTTTTTTTAAAAGCTCCCTGCGTGACCACACAGAAGTTGCATTATTTAGCTTGAAACCTGGCTCTATTCGTGGAGGTGGGCAGTGGCCTGGGTATTGGTCCACGTGAGGCAAAGGCACCGTCTGTTATGCAATCTTTTGAATCATAGCAGAATGAATGCAATCGGAGAAATGCGGTGATTGACAAGTAACATGTGTTCATCTACTCATGCCTAGGGTTATTTATATTCATCATTTTCAATTCTTATATTCCTAATTCATGTGTAAGATTATTATCCATTAATTCAGCAGTGGATTAAAAAGGATCTGTAAAATATAATTAGGATTGTTTGTATTATGTATGTTTATTGTTTTATACTGCATCTTATTTTATTGGTTGTGGATGGTATATCGTTTTGTGAAATGCTTTGCGATGTTCCTTCACAAAAAGGAATGTGTGTGGCACGTTGACATAATAGTACAGCAGTATATATTATGGTATATTCAGGTTTTTGTTTTTGTAAAGATATGGATTCTATACATTAGCGTCACTATCAATTTTACGATCATAATAGCAAAAAAATATCGATATGTAGTGACGTAGAATAATGAAGGCAGGGGATGAAACTCAATTTCAGCATATAAGCAGCTTAGATCACATGAGGGCAGGTCATTTGATACTGGAATAATGACACACACCACTATACCAGTGTTTTGGAAGAAACGATGGTTTAAATAGATCTGCGTAACTTTCAAACTTACTGGACTGTGATGTGGCCAGTAGATCGCAGTCCAGCAAAGTTTGTTTGTGAAACCATCTGTGTGGACATTTGGAGCAAGAACGCCTCGTGTGTGTGGATTTTATATTCCACATGCAAAACATTATTCAGAAAGGAATTGCCTGAACATCCCCATAGAGGACCCTTTTGAAAGTTGACACCCTTTCATACTTTCCTGGATAAATTAGATGGTAAAAGTAAAGCTGCAGCCGTGTAAGTGCTTGCCTATGCCACCACGAAGGGAATGGCCTACATCAGAGAAACTCTAGAAAACCCCTCTCAGAGGGTATGTTGGCCTCCTCTTAACGCCTGGTCAGATAAACTAAACTAGTTTTTTTTTACCAGGTAAGGCCCACGGAGCTCGTTATTTTTTTTCAGAAACGACCTGGCCATAATTAATAGTTCAACGAAGTGGCTCATTATGTGGAAATTTATAGCAGCCAAAGACTCGAAAAACACATCTTGATTCTAAGTGTGGAGGGAAAACCCGTAGGACCTGGAGAAAAATCCACGCTACCAGGGTCGGGGTCGAACCCACGATCTCCTGCTTACCCGACGAGGTAGTTAACGTCTCACCTGTGACATGATGGGTAGACAAAGGCCATGGAGGAGGAGGGGGGGGGAGGTCCGAATCTTGCACCATTGTTTAAACTGCAGTGCCAAGGGAATGTTCTGGTGACCAGTGTTGCTTACCATTGCACCACAGCAATATCCTGGATAAATAACAATTGTTCATGTATTGCACTTTTGGTAAAAATCAAAGTACAACATTAAAAGTGCATTTTGCAGAATAAAAAAATGAAATTCATCAGCCCGTGGTGAACTTCATTATTTAGACTTAATTGACATTGAAAAAAAATGTAAGACATTTAGGGCTGCCATTTAATTTTTCTTCATTCCAGCTTAGTGCGAATTCAACATGAATTGAATGCCCACGTATGCGATTTTTTTGCAGGGTGTTTAAAATGCTATTGAATCGACTTAAACAATAGTTGTTAAGTCATTTATTGCACGGCGGTTCAATGGATACGGGGTGGTTAAGCTTCTCGCTTGCCAGCTGCGAATTCTTCCTCATACCATATCGGAATCGCATAACGTGAGCGTAACAATGGGTGGGTGTCATTTTCAAGACACGAAAAATAAAGGCGAGGGAATATCAGACGAATAACTCCTTCCAGTGTACAAACCATGACGGTGCGGTGGTGGTGGTAGTGGTGGTTGCTGCCACTCCATGAGTGAGAGCAGGGAGGGCCTCCACTGGCCCAGACACGCGGACCCATTGACGTCACGCGCCACGTCCGGCCGCACCCGCCTTTATATGAAACCTCTCGCCTGGCCCATTACCACCGCCCGGGGGGCTGGATTTTAGGGTATTCTGCGAAAACCCCATCTTTCTCTAGACCTCACATCTTTATCAATAAAAACTGGATTAATTAACTAAAGCTAGCAATTTGTACATTAAACGCGATGGCGATGTCTGTTTTTTTGGAGGCGCGGGGAGGGGGAAATATTAATTTTATAATTCAACCACCCCTATTTTAGTTTTGGCTTTGGTGGGGTGCCACTTGGTCGCGTCCAAACGCGAGTGAGCGTGCGCGCGCCGCGCTCTATCCGGTCACGTGGCCCCCGCCCCTCCCCTCTCCCCCCACCCCACCCCCAACGCCCGGCGTCTTGAGCACGAGGAACGCAGCGCGGGCATTTAACAGCGGGCGGGCGAACGCGGACGAGCGTTTAAATGTTCTCTGTGGCTCTCGTCTGTTCATCAAAGTAAGATAACCCCACGACTCATCGTTGATCCATTGGCGTGTGTGAATTGGTACAATTGCGGCCGCACTTTAAGCGGTGTAATGTTAAAGCTCTCCGTGGTAGGACTGCATGTGTAATGTATTATTGTGCTAGGCGAAGTCCACCGGTGTGGTAGAAGAGGCGGATTGGCGTCTTGGCTAATTAACTCGTCTGGTTAGTTGGTTCGTTGTAGGAGAGAGGCGACCTTGATGATAGGGAGTTAGCAATGCCGGCGAGTCGACCCTAACCCAACTTAAACCGAACGTGGCGGCGGGACTTGAACCGGGAAGCCAGAGCTTGGGGGGGTACCGGCGTTTCATCCTCTTCGCAGTTCCTCCTCGACTTCGACTCCGTCGTCTTCGTCTTCCGGCTGCTGCAGTCGTCGTTGCTTCTTGGTGTTCGCGAGTGGACCGATGGCCGCGGCGGCGAAGGAAGGTAAAGAAGCAGCGGGCGGCTTCCCCCGCTCCACGACTGCCGAACAATAGCGGAGGAGGCGGAGGCGTCTCGAACGATCCGAGACGGCGTGGCCGTGGCTAGAAGCGCTGCCCTGCAATAGCGCGCTCTCGCCACTGTTGGCAGAAGGCGTTAACCCATGCCTCCCCCCCACCACTAGAGGGATTTCTGTCCTCGTGTTTTGGCCTACTCTTCCACGCTGATCTCGGAAGTATGTCTGAACGCTTGAGCCGTAAGCGAGTTCTGCCCATCAATTGACCGTGGCGTGTGAGCCCGGGGGGGTGGGGAGCGACCTCGACATCTTTAGATTTAAAGCTTTCGTGACTGCAGGGATTCATATGCTTGGTTCTTTCGGTAAAGTCACGTAGAAGGGAAATAATAAAATAATATTGTTAAATATTGTTAATATAATTGTTATTGTTTTTATATTATTTTATTATTTCCCTTCTACTTGACTTTACCGAAAGAACCAAGAATATGACCTCGACATCGCTTACAACTGCCGCGTCGGGAGATCGAACCGGCGACCTTTGCGTGTAGCACGTGTACCGTTACACCACAGTACGAACTACGATGATGGTGATGTAAGAGTCAAGCCTGCGATGTCGGTGATCCAGGGGCTGTGCTTGTTGTATCTCGCATAACATCACTTATTAGTCCGTTTAGCCTATTAGAAGGGTTCCACCCCCTGGACCTCGTCAGCAGTTGACTTGCTCGCCATGTTTCTGGATTCATGTGCTGTGGTTGGTTTCCTTCGTTACGGGGGAGAAGGTGGAAGGGAATTCCTGAGGCGCAAGTCGAAGGAGCCGGTGTGGGAGGAGAGAGGGGGATGTGGGTGGTGGTGGTGCCAGCAGCTGGGGGACAATGTGAGTCTCGCCGTGACTCCTTGCTGCTGCTGCCCAGTGTGGCAGGGCCTGGACCTACATTATTGGTGTGGTGTGTGTTGGGGGGTGTGTGTGTGTAAGTATCGTTTTTTTTGTCTGTGTGTGTGCGCACGCTTGCGAGGGATTTGCCTCTCAACAAATGGGGTTTATGTAATAAAATATCCAGGTACCACGCCGTGAGCCCCGTGGTGAGCAAGCGCTATTCCGTTTTCCCATCCGTCAACTTTGAAGCACTTTATTTAGCGATTTTGCGCGTTATTTATTTATTTATTACGCCGCTCGACTGGCCGGGGGTTGCCCCTGGCAACGCACACGCGTCATCGGTGGAGGGGGGATTTCTCTTTCGCTTCATTATGCAAATAAAATAGACGGTAAATTCTTCAAAGTTTCATTCCCCCACCCCAATGTGTGCACTTACTACTATAGGCTCGCTAGATACTAATATTATAGCGCTTGCATAGCATTATTTCAGCGTAGGTGGGGGGATGGTGGGGGGTGGGTAGCGGCCCAGCCCCCAGCCTGCCTAGGTGCCACCTCGGCCGGCGAGGCAATCTAGGCGAGGCCGGGGGCTCTGCAACGGGACTAGGCCTCACCACGGCAATGTTAAGTGCAATTTTCTTGCTTTCGCTAAACTCGCTTTGAGTCCATCTGTGCGTGTGATTTGATGTGTGTGTGTGTGTGCGAGTCGATGTGTGTAAGTTGATGTGTGTGGGTCCATGTGTGAAGTCGATGTGTGTGTGTCAGTGCATGTGTGTGTGTTAATCCCTATGTGTGTGTGTAACTCCATGTGTGTCTATCTAAAGTACATGTCTGTGTGTGTAAGTCGATGTGTTTTGTGTGTGGGTCAATATCTGTAAGTGTGTAAGTCGATGTGTGTCTGTCTTCGCCCGGGCAATGCCGGGTACTTCCCGCTAGTTAAATGTGTGCTTGCTAAGCAGCACTTGCCCCAACGGTCTGTTAAGGTTATACGGGGGGTCTTTGTTACGTGTGGCACTGTGTGTGTGTGTGCTGGTATGTCTAGGTCGACTCGACCTCGAAGTACCTGGTGCGGTGTGTAAAAACATCGTCACTGGAGAGACAAAGGCGGTCTGGCATGGGGCTGGCCACCCACCCCGTCGTGTGCCGTTCCGACCTTCATAGGTGCTCGCTAACAGCACTCGCCCCATCAGTATGTTAAGGCTATAGGAGGATATTTGTCTGTCAGAGGGTGTGCATTTGTGTGTATTTTTACGTGTCTTTTGTCAGTGTGTGTGTCAATGGGTGGGTGTTTGCACTGTGTACTATATCCGTGTTTGTAAACACGTGCGTTTGTGTATGTATAGTATGCGTGTGTGTCTTTTGTGCAACTTTGACAAACACGGGGTGTTTATTTGCATGTGGGTCTGTATATTCTGTACATTGTGTGGGAGAGAGTTTGCGTACAACACGTGTGCATGCATTTACCTTCGGCATGTAATAAGTGGCCCTGTTGCGCATACGATTCCTTGCCACAGGCATCATCCGTGGCACGTGGTATCTGAACTATCTCGGGCCTCGCCGAGGTCGACTCAGCCTTAAATAAGTGTCTGGTTGCTGTGGGTGATTTAACGTCATCACCGGAGATACAAGATGGGAAGGAATGGTTGCTGAACGAGAAACCAGCACTTGCCCACCAACTGTTTATAAAGCTATACGGGAGCTCTTTGTGTGTGTGTGGGATTGTTGCTGGGTTTGCTGTGTAGTGAGCAACGTGTGGTACGGAGAGATTATTTTAATGGCACAGCTTGTGAGCAATGTGCTTATTAACAATGTGTGTAGTGCACGGGCAATGTACTCCAAGAACAATGGAATTAACAGTCGTGTTTGCGAGAACAAAGCATTGCAGGGAGGAGAGCTATGCTGCATATGTTACGTGTGGCCAACTTAGAAACTAGTTGTTGGAAGTTAATTATAATTACAGCATTGTTAGCTGAAAAGAAAATGACATTGCCATTGCAATTAATGAGGAATGGCACCAATGCACGTACGAGCACGGTACAGTACGTAATAACTATGTATTAGCTTGTTCAGATCAGTGCGAGCTATATTAAGAGCTGTGAATGTACAATGAGCATGGCATGTGTGACCGTGCATATGAGAGCAGTACTGTACGTGTGTGTACACAAGTTTCTACTTTACCACTCTGTGGTCACCAACATTTTGGCGTTAACAATAAATAGCACGGTGCGTTTGATGGCGAAGAGTGCGTTGAGCGCGGAGTTGCTTAGTGTGGTGTGTTCATTACGATGCCATGCGCCGGAACTCCAGCCAGCATTCCCACACGTTTCGAATATCCCTTGTTCAGTGGCGATTATGTGAACCGGTCATGGGCATCCCCTGGATCGAGTCGGCCTCAAATGAGTACCTGGTGCGGTGTGTAAAGTAAAAAAAACATCACTGGGGAGACAAAGGCAGTCGGGCGTGGTGCTGGCCACCCCCATCCCCTCTTGTACCGTGCCGGCAGTCTGTTAAGGTTATACGGGGGATCTTTGTCTTTGTTTCCGTCATTGATTCAGATGTTGTATTCTAATTGTGTTTTTTTATCGTCTTACTACATCACGCTCATGTTGGCTGCTGCTATATCTATGGCGAGCCCGTGCTATATATATACCCTTTATTGTCCATGCGGTTGCACCAATAAAACAGTGGGGGGAAATAGCTAATCGTGCAGCAACAAAAAAAACACAAGCTGGCACTGTAGACAAATTAAATTGTAGCCACGCGTGATGACATTGCCACCTCTGGCCGGTGAGACGTGGGCAAATCTGAGGCCAGTTTTTTTCATTCCCGCCCCATCACCACCAAACCTTCCTCCGCCCCATTTGCGATGGCTATGCCTCTTCTGCCTTTGTGTGGCGTGTGTGTTTTTGAAGGGTGGCTGCTGCGTGGCTAAGGAGTGTGAGCCTGTCAAATCGTCGTCATGGGGACCGCACTGGGGCTTTAACAGTTACGTCATTTGGCAGCGGCATCACATTGAAAGCCTCATTAGCCTAAAACCATAAAATGTCAACCCCCCTCCAAATACAGGGCGTCGACAAAAAATTCACTCCCGGATAGACACCGACAAAGATACCCCGTATAGCCTTCACAGACTGTTGGGGCAAGTGCTGTTAGCGAGCACCTATGGAGGCCGGCACGGCACACAAAGGGGCGGGTGGCCAACACCTCGCCCTGCTGCCTTTGTTTCCCGAGTGGCAGTGCTTTTACACCGCACGAGGTACTATATATTTTTTTAGGCAGTCGATCTAGGGGAGGCCAAGGTACCAATTCTGATAATCGTCACTGGTGATGGCCGTGAGCGGGAATCAAACTCCCATCACCGGGTTCGTAGCGCAGCGCGCTAACTGCTACGCTACCGCTGCTCCCGGATTGAATGCACTGTGTGTCCCACGCTCTCCAAGCCATTTTGACAATTTCTCAGGTCTGGGTGCCGTTTGCTAGTGGGACGCGAAAGGTGTTTTGACTCGATTCGCCAGAACTCGCTAGCCACCGGTTGTGGTTTCAAAGGCGATATCTTCCGCCTCGAAATTGGCCGCTGATTGGCTGTGTTGCAAAAAAATGTTATACCAAAATGTTTATTTTTTATCGCAATGGATCACCGTGATTCACCGTGGTTTTCTATTTTCCATTGTGAAGGAGGTAATACATCTCGGTGCGGACTCACTTGGATTAAGGCAATTGATTAAGACCATACAGTCCACCAATACGTCACTGTGCTGTGGAGGTACACACCCGTATGTATAACATCAAACATTCGCTGGCTGCATTGGCATATGGATTACCCGTTTGAGAATATGACACTGTAATATTTGTACCGCTGTGTTTGTCGGTACATTTGTGTTACCATTTGGCTTTTTATTTCAGCGGCGAGGGCTAAAGTCTAAATATAAAACAGCATTACTGTGCGCTTTCGTGGTGGACCCCAGCTGGTAAGGTCTCTGACCCTTCACCATTTATAGACAAGGTTTTTATTTTATTTTAGTATTTTAACGCACTCGTATTTATAAACTGCTCTGCGATTGTGCACGCTTGTGGCGTGAACAGTACAGTGCATTGTCTTCAGTGCCAATAGGCCGGCGTGGGCAATTATTCCACGTGCAAAAATGTTAAAGAGACCATGGGGCCATTTGTGTTGGACTTTGCCTATGGCTCGACAATTTGTGAACAACTTTCAGATTCAAAATGAAAAATAATTATACACTGGGTCTGGATAATGATGCATGTGGAGTGTATGCCCTGCATTGTTAACAATGGGTCAATGGCAGCCACTGTTCACTTTTAATTGTGCTTTTCACCAAGGGTTGGGGTACCCGTTTGTGCACTTCATGCATAATGTAAGCCTAGTGCTTACTGTACGTATGCAGTGGAACGACCGTAGTAAATTACAGTTTACTCTTCCTTGGAGACGTGGGTGTTCTCCGGCTATATGCTGATTAAAAGACCAAACATTACAAATGCATCGAGGGGGATAAAACGTTCTTTTCTTGGCAGCATCGTACAGGAACAAAATAAAAAAGCCATTGCCTTTGTTTTTAACTCAAAAAAATTAAACGAACGGTTGAATAGGCTAATGTTTTAGACCAAGAAGGGACAATAATGATGGTGGACACTGGAATCCTGAAGCAAAGGATTTGGGACCATGAGCACCACAATTCTGAGTGAATTGACAGACGAGTCTGAATGTATTTACAGACTTCGGCACAATGTCATTCTTGCACAAAATAGTCAAAAATTGTAAGAATACACAAACGCATACAAAATATAATATTCCATCTCGTCACAAAAGAACAGCGTGTGCTTTTACATGTATTCAACAGAACAATTGCTTAATTTCTGGACCAGGGAACATTTTAATTGTCTTGCAGAAAATAATTTTACGGATGTTTGAGAATATATAATAACCCACTATTTAGACTTCTAGTGTTCCATGGCATAATGTTTTAGTGAGATGTGGAACAAGGTTGTGCTGGTTATATAAAGGCAAGCCATTAGTAACCACAAAGCTTCTTATTACTTGGCAGTAGTGTATTGCTAGGTAGTCTTGTTGCTCCTGTGCAGGTGTTTGAATGTTCTTGCTACTTGAATATAACGTCAAAGAAGCAGTGTTTTGAATACACGAGGTGTAATTTGATCCAAAATATCCATTGCATCTGCACTCAAGAGTTATGGCAACAGTGTTCTGCTTGCCTTTATCGATTTGTATGACCATCTTTATCTTCTCTAATAGTAACAGTGCAAAACTATAAATAGAGCCATATTTCAGATTAAATGTACCGTGCTGTAATTTAGATTTGCGATGCTTTCGCTTTAATTGCAGCAGTGCATTTGGCAATTTGCAATCGAAGACTAAATGCTTTTCCTGGCCAGTGTATTCACGTATTATCTGGCAGCAGATCATTCTACAGGAAATCTGGCAATGGCCTGATTAAAGGTTTAATACAGTAAATGGCGACGTGTATTCTATTAAACACGTGCTTACACAATGTCGTATTTACTCACTGTTGCCATGAATTAAAATGCAGTTTCCTCCCAGTGACATCTTGAGTTATTGTATTTGGCAAGCGCCTTCAGTCTGCCTTTGTCATGTTGTACCCACCGCTTAAGTATGTAATTTGGTTAGATTGGCTATGTAACTTTTTCTCTGTTTGATCTACACTCGAGGTGACTTCAAGAACAAATACTTTTAAACTGACGATGCCATTTGATAGTGGTGTAATGATTTATTGAATCAATGATTAATGCAGATTCTTCTCGTCTGCAAATATGTTTTTCTATTTGCATGCCATGGGTATTCACAATCCCTCCAGCCACTCGAGGCTGCTACATTTAGCACGATGAAGAGAAAGAAATTCTTCTTGAATTGGATCTCGACCCAAAATCGTGACGATTCATTGGATCAATAAGGAGGGGGGGTGGACTGTTACACTTGTCGAGTCTGTCCTGTAGTGGGCATTCACTCAACTCTCAGCACGGTACCATGCTTCAAAAAGTTACAGATAACTTAGTGTTGGTGTAATATTAGAGGACTATGATTGTAAGTCATGGCAACAAACAACTCCTAACTTCGAGGGAAAACCATGATGACATTAGGCAATTCCTTTTCGTAAGAATACATTCTCATCCTATTGTCTGCAAAAATAATCCCTCATCCATCAAATTATCAATGTATGAACCTAGATAATGGAATACATTCATCCAATGACTCCTTGGATGAATTTTCCCCACGACTCCATTTTGCGTGAAAAGTGTGAATTTGATTCATTTAGCAATGCAGTCGACCAATTGTGTCTAACTCATGTCCACGAAATATGGGGATAAATTATAAAAATTCATCTCCAGAGAGTGGGAGATTTTACAGATGGATCTGGTGCTGCAAATCATATGAGTCTGTGATAATCAGGTCACGTTTAAGATTTATTTCAATTTAGTAGTACTGTAAAGTCATTTTGTGTGTGGCATCCAAGTGTAGTTCAGTGCTGTGTTTGCTAACAAAGGCATTTGTAGGACATTGCATGTTTCATCGTTCCCTTTATTGTATTATCCTG
The DNA here is from genome assembly GCF_964198595.1 of Lampetra fluviatilis. NCBI lineage: Eukaryota > Metazoa > Chordata > Hyperoartia > Petromyzontiformes > Petromyzontidae > Lampetra > Lampetra fluviatilis. The sequence goes on from NC_136288.1 coordinate 1,694,445, forward strand.
TAGACCTGACTTGGTGAACATCCATCATCAATCTCCAGCAAAATTCTATTCCGGTTTTTTTCCCTGTAACTGTTTTGAAAGTGAATAAAGCCCAGGAAAATGTGGTGACTTGACGCAGTTGAATAATTTTGCTTCAACATGAGATCTGTGCTGAAAACTGTTACCTTCTACCAGCGCAGCTTGTTCAAAAGTGGCCACGCTGCATTTCAAATAATGATTCTAGTCGCTATGGAAATGTATCTTGCTGTCGAAACTGTTGTGGCGTGATGGCCGGGTTTTGATTGTTAACCTGATGGTGCAGACTTTTACAACTTAAGATTTTATTTCGGAGCCAGGCATTTCAACATGTGTCATGGCTGACCAGAGTACAACTTTTATTTGTAACAGAAGAAGGCCTGCGAGTCTCTTACACGTGGCTTACATTATTGTACATATCTTCAGAACGCATATTGCTTCGTTGGATGAAAAGTTTTGTGGAATATTGTAGTGCAAAAAAATGCGACAATGAATCTTGTTGAATGTGTCTCTGTTTTGGCTTAACCGGGATGTTGGAACTTGCAGACAATTTTTACATTCAAAAAGCAATCAAAATTTTATGTCATCCATAATCTGCTCGCCTGGTGTGAACTACCCTAATAATGTGGCGTTGAGACTTGTTTATGCTAATGCGATGTTCGCATTGTCTTTGTGTTTATGAAGTGGTAAAGACCGCCCGCCCTCTCTGTTGTGAACAATAAATGTGAAGAAGTTCATTGTGGGAGACGTAATGAGCCTCCCTTTGTGTCCACGTCGCTTTGGATTTTTACAAATGCATTTCGCCACGTGGCGCTGCATTTAATTGCCCGGGTCATGCAAAAGTAGCTACATGCAGCTGTGTGACGTGCTTGGCATACGCACTGTGACTTTATTTTGAAGAGTCAACACAGTTTGGTACGTGCTCATTCATAAGCAGTCATTGCAATGGGGTTGCTTGGAAAATATATACGAAAAGTGGTATTTATTCAATGTCGTATTCCCGTGATATTTGCACTTTCTGTGCCGTTGTTATTCGTGTGCTTTGTAAATAGCAGATGCCTTTATTCCAGTGAATCGGCCATGACTTATAAAACAAACAACTTGGGAGGCTACTTACCCAGAGGCAACATCTATTTTTATTCTCATCAAAACGTTGATGACACGGTGTAGAGACAACCGTGCAGGCTTTTTTGGTGACTGTTCTACTTTTTATGTATTGGTATTTTTATATCTCCAGTACAATACAATATCATATAAATTGATTAAAGAGAAATGCAATATGGGAAAGCAAAGTTAGTGCCAGTTAACATTGAAATGGGATAAAAAAGACAAAATAATGCATCCAATATTCATCATTGTGATGAAATACCGAGCGCTCGCCCATCGCACTGGGTATCATGCAAGCTGACGACAGGCTGGCTAAAGATAGCTTTGCCAGTGTTGAGGCTTTGCTGGGGGGGGGGCTTTCTGAATTGGGTCCCCCCTTTTTCAAACTGTGCACTCTTTATCCGATTGGGTTATCATCGTGCAGGTTTGTGGTGGTCAGATGTTGCAGCGTCTTTTTTTTATTGTTGTGGGAGGACACAGCCGTTTAACCACCGAGCATGACCGGAATAATGCTTTTGTGGAAATCCAATGTCCCATTGGCTACCAGCGTGTGTGGCCCGCTGTGTCCTTGTTACCGTCTTCTTGGCAGCCACGTTAATTTCCACTGAAACCTTTTCAACAACTGCAATAGTTTGCATGTACAACCAAGTGTCAAGTGATCTGGTGATACATTCTCGGCAAAGCTGAGATAAAATACATATTTGCCAGAAAATATTGTACGCTACTTAACAATGATCGAGTGGCTTGTGAAATGGCATGTTCACGAATGCTTGATGCCGCAAAACTGTTATGCTTTTTGTTGCAAACGTTAGATTACATTTCATTATTACCTGGCATTGGAAATGCGTTTGGGAACTGCCGATCGCAGTGCTGATTCAGTCTTGTGTCTTGTCATGGCTGGAACAATTTAATACTTAAAGGTTATATTGTTGATTTTATAGCTAATTAAGTAATATGAATGCCGCTTTTTATTAGTTACAATAACTTGCATTCCTTTGCCAAGGCACTACTGGATGAAGGACAACTCAACCGTTGTCGGTCATGCATATGTTTTCTGACCATACTTCACTCTGCTGGTTCGTGCAACTTGTGAAGGGAAGGGTGCCCATGACAAGTTCAGATGTCGTTTGACAATTTTAGCCATGGCCAGGAATGGAACTCGCGTTCACGGGTTCATAAAGCAGTGCGCAAACTACTTAACCACCACTCCACTCCCAATATCAGGATAGCAAAGTGGAATTTAATATAAGTAAGGCAAGCGTTTATAACGTACAATGCTCATCTGCTCTTCACGGATACTTCGAAAGTAAATATTTTACGTTCCTTAACAAAACATGGCTGCCAAAGCTTTTATAAGATCATTCACATTGTGCCACCATTACCATAATGCCTACAAAGGCTTTTTATTTATTATATATACGACTTAATTGGATTAACAAAGCTTTACTGCCAAGCTTTTATATGGTCATCGCTATTGTTCCATCACTAAAAAATAACTTTTTTATATATGGCTGCCTGTGGGAATGATCAGATAACTGTGTCCTTTACATAATAGGACACTTGTTTTGGGCCTGCATCAAAACAGCCAGCAGTCGCATAAACTTGTGAAGCATTCACTCCTCCACACACAATGTAAACACGAGGTTTTTTTTATTATTTGTGAAGCAAGGGAAGCGTGGAAGCTTAAAAAGATTGAGTGCATTCTTTGACTTGGAGGCTATTCAAGGACAGTGTGGAATTGGGTGCTGTTAACCAACAGACACCTGAGTAAACTGCCCCTTGGAGCTTCTTAGGACAGCTTCTAACGAGTAGGATCCGTTCTGACTGTAGCCCACGCGCAGAATGCTGTTGCCCGAGCCTCTTGTCAACTGGTAACGATCATAACCTCGCCTTTTACCGCTTTAGGGTTGTTATCGGCGCATGTGAAGCCAAGATGTGTTGTAGATTTTCTGTAAAATTGATGGAGGCGATGAAAAAGGCGTGTCACTGAATTGCGCTTTGTGCATTTTAAGCCATGAAACAATGATAGGTTCTCTCCTGTTTCATTGAGGCTACCCAACTATAATCCGTGAACTGCAGTAAATGTGAATTTGGTACTTTGCAAAATGGTTTCGGTTCGTGGAGGCACTGCCGTTTGTTTGGAGCCTTGAGTGAAGCTCTTGCTACTTTTTTGGAATTTGACGATCTTAAGAGATTTGCGTCTGTGGTTTTGTGTTTTATTTCCTTTTTCATGCATGGGTGGTAAGGGAGTGTTAGCTGAAGGGTTTTTTTTGCTGTTGCTGTGCCAAGTCTATTTGAAAGTGGCAATGAGGCCGCGTTAAATACAATTTATTTCTGGTCTGTCTGTTTTTGTAATACTATAATAAACATCACACTAATCTATAAGCAAACTCTGGACCAGTTTTGACAAAGTGTCTCATTATCTTATCTGCTGAAGAGACACTTGAGTTTGTGTGTACTGAATTAATCTTACTGTGGGTCAGATTGTTTATATTACCTATTGCGTGGAGGGACCGATATGAAGGGGACTTGTCTTTATTTTGTTACGTATATTCACAACAACGCTAATTATTCTTTTGTGCAGCGGTAGAATGTCCAGCTTGCAATTGGAAGGGTCGTAAGTTCAAATCACTGTTGAGGGGCTGAGATGATCCTTCATTTGATCATTTTTTTAGAAAATCACCAGTGTTTGTACGGAAAGACTTACCCCCAACCATAGACTTGTATACAATGCCATACAGCAGTGGAGAGATCATGGCTCGTAATTATTCGATGATGTTGTGGTGATACCTTACATTGGCAAAACTGTACAGAACAAAAGGCGAGGAGGAGGAGTGCGCACGCGGCAGTTTTCAGGGACCCGAGTTAATTCCCAGCCATGGCTAATATTAGTGGCAAGCAATGATGTCTGAACCATTTCTGGGCCCCTGTTCATCAACCCACATTATTTAACATGTCGGCTTTCGCGACCAATATCACCCGACACAGCCAACTAGTAAGGGTTGTCACGTAAACAGAACATGCCAATTCGTCACTAGTACAGCACTAACCGGTTGTGTGTTGGAGAGCCAAGCCACAACATTTGCAAACGGAGTACGACGTTTCGCCAGTAATTACAACTAGCATCATCAGGCGACAGCCAGATTTGTGGAGAAGTCTTACTCCACAAATATGGCTCTCCAACACACCGATGTGCTGTACTAGTGACGAATTGGCATGTTCTGTTTACGTGACAACCATTAATAGTTGACTGTCGGGTGGTGGCAGGTTTTAACGACACATATTTACGCGATCTAACCCAAAAACCTCTTAGGAACCCACATTATATTAACCAGTGTGGGTAAGTTATGGTTAAACAATTTCCTTGACGAACAGCATGGGGAGGACTTTATCCACCGGTGGATTTACAAAGGCGGTGATGCTTATTTTATTATTTATTCTTATAGAACAGGACTTAAATATGTTTTTACCTCTTTTATCATTTTGTTGTTGTACATGAAGCAGCCAGGATATGATTTTCAAGTATCAGTTCACTCATTCTCAGTCACTGAAACCTTTAATGATGAGACATGTTTTGTTGCAAGGAGAGCACACTGTATACTAAGGATACAAGATGCAGGGGAATTATTTGTGTGCCATGAATAAAGAGAGGGCTTAACTTCAGGCTCGGCATTAAGACCGTATTATTTCCAGTACCTTTCTGTCAAATGCGTAGCCAAATTAGTACATCGTACAAACACACGGTCGTCCTTAAATGAAGATATTGGAAAGTAATCTATTTATGGAACTTTAGGAAAAGCCACACGAGCACATTTTTGGAATCTTGTCTCGCACCCTCTCACGGTTGTCTATATATTTATTTAACATCCAGAATTAGTGGTGCCTCTAAAATATGTTAAGCATCGAATTTGCGGTGGGCTGCTAGCTGCTTGGAATTAGCTGAGGTTTGCAAGAATGGAATTTAGCAACCCATGTTTAGCTCTTTTTTTTTAATACCCCACTGCAAATCGCTTTTGAAGATGACTGCACGTGTCGGGGAAATATAATTTTTACACTCAATACTCAATTTCAGAAACGCGCAGGGGATGTCACATGGTGAAAATCCACCAGTACTGGGGAACGGGCGTGCCCTTTGTAGCTTTATTGGAATCCCATAAATCGGCCGCGTGTGTAACTTAAGACATTTTTTGATCTCTCTGCTTTGGCGCCTGCAATAGTATTGACGACTCGCATCGGTGAAGAACTGCGATTGATTTTAGTATTGTCTACAAAATGATGCATAATCTGTTTTCGTATGATCACATTTTTGGTGTTGTCAGTCTTCTGGTTGTCATGAGAATACTTCCAACTTTGTATCCATCTCTTGAAAATGTTTTTACCTTGGTATCTGTTGTGCATATCTTTTTTGTACGATAAACTTGTAACAAACCTACAATACCAACCAACTTTAGGTGTATATGTATGTTTTGGGGCTTAGCCACGCTTTCATGTAGTTCACTGGGATGCATTTCGAACGAGGATGTTTTATATTTCAGCAGTAATGTAATGAAAAGTAGTCTTTGTCAATCTATAATTATAACCAAAATTTTTTTTGAGAAACCATCTCATTTAGCAGTGGATTGAAAAGAGACTGTAATTTAGTATTACTACTTAAATGTGGTCTTGACCAATAAAACCTTGCTTTTTCCCCATGTCGGATGATGGCATGGTGCTGCAATGGCAACACTCGTGCGTTACAGCAAGAAGGCCCTGGGTTTAATCCCTGACTCGGGCACCTTCTTGTGTGGGGTTTTTGTATGTTTTCTCCCAGTTCTGCATGGGGTGTTCCTCCGGCTTCACCAATTTCCTCCCTTGGATAATGAACCACAATTTTAGTGTTATTGGCCAAACATCCCGATGCTGAAAATGTACCTGTACATTAGTCACTTGGGATTTCACAAAGCAACATTCCTCCCTCTGTGAAAGTTGTGCCATAATGACACCTTTTTAGTTGAGCTTGACTCTCTTCCACTTGGTTACGCACCAAGTGAACCAAACTAAACGACGTTTAAGATTGTGTGTTATCTGTGTATGAGAGCTGTTAACACACAGCAAGTCGTTAAACCCATTTCTAGAGGCAATTGTGCATGGCGAGTTCCTTGAATGCAGTGCTACATGTTCCGATCATGAGCTATTCAGCTAAAATACCCCGTATGTGAATGGCCATGACTGACAAAGACTGCATGTGTGATTGCCTGAAACAGTTTATTAAGCTATATAGCCATACAATTCTGATCTAATTTGGGGTTTATTCATGTGATCATATAACTACGCTAATCCTGTGATAGTTTTCCAAAAATATACTTTAAGGTTCTTCGTTATTTCTACAATGTTACTTTGTTATCTGCATGTCAGACTGCACAAAACATGGCAACAAGACTCTTGTAATTTCTTTGAGGTGTTGTTTTTTTAATGGCTAAATAAATGATCGTTTTAAATGCCGTGTTTCAACTAGCGTTGATAAATGTGGACAATTATGAAGTCGACCGATCAGCATTGTGTCGTCATGAGAGTGGATGATAGGAAACTGAAGTATGTTAATCCTTTTTAAACAAAGTGGCTATGAACTCGCTGAATTATGTGAGGTGAGGCGGAAGAGGGGGAGTGGTGGCGGTGGAGTTGGGAGGAAGTTTCATTCTCAGACATTTTTGGCGTGAGCAGGATTTACACAATCAGCTCCTGTAAGGCCACCCAGCTGCGCTTGTGTGTCACATGGCTTTAATATGCCTCGCATTCCCCACATTCTTTCAGCCGAGTTGTCCGTGTAAAGTATGTGAGCGAGTGGGTTCACGTGACATCTGAGGTGGTGTTCACGTGACGTCTGAGGTGGTGTTCACGTGACGTCTGAGGTGGTGTTCACGTGACGTCTGTGGTGGTGTTCACGTGACGTGTGAGGTGGTGTTCACGTGACGTGAGGTGGTGTTCACACGACATCTGAGGTGGTGTTCACGTGACGTCTGCGGTGGTGTTCACGTGACGTCTGAGATGGTGTTCACGTGACGTCAGAGGTGGTGTTCACGTGACGTCTGTGGCGGTGTTCACGTGACGTCTGAGGTGGTGTTCACGTGACGTCTGAGGTGGTGTTCACGTGACGTCAGAGGTGGTGTTCACGTGACGTGTGAGGTGGTGTTCACGTGACGTCTGCGAGAGTACATGTCCGTACTTTGTCTTTGCTCATTTGTTTTTACTACTTCAGGGTAACGTTGCCAGAAGTGTGTGTTCACATTCTTAGACGGGAGTATCGTATGACACGGTGCCTATTGTCGACAAATTGCACGCGCACGTCATTCTGTGTACGCCAACACCCCCCTGCCAACCTGTTTCGAGGTCCTGCTTCTCGAGTTTCGTATTCGATCTTGGGGTCGCATGCGCACGCAAGCCAGGACTGGATGTCGATTCGACAGCAGCCCAGTCCCGCGTATCCATGCGAGGCCGCCCGTTGTCGTTGCTTGTGTGCCGCAGGGGGGGGGGGGTTGTCTGTCTCTTGAGTGCACGCTGGTTTGTTTTGGTAACGTGCGTGCGCGCTCCCAAGCGGCCTGTTTTTTGTTTGAAGAGGAAGGTAAGCTTACCGTGTCCCGCTCCATTGCTTCGAGATGTTAAATAATCCATAATGCTCTTTGCAAGAATACAAGCTTTTTGTGGTGCCCGTTGTTGTAGAGTTAACAGTTTGCAATTTAACACGGCCCACTGTCCTGTATCTTAAGGACCATTATTGAATATCGGTGGTTTACTACACTTGTGTACTGATCTTTACGCAGATTGGTATGGTAAGCGTTTGTTCAGAAAATGCTGCATGGAGAAATTGTATTCCAGTGAAGTGAAAAACTTTAACCTTCGAAGCTCTTATCCAAGTTTCCGATTGCGCGTTGGGTCAACCTATCTACGTGACTTTATCGAAAGACCCAAGAATATCAAGCAATCCAGTTTCCCCACCACGGTCACTGGATTGATTTTGGTTTCAAGTATGCGCAATTGTGCGGATAACGCAACTCACATTGTGTTGGGTAATAAGCGTTTCACTTTACTGTAGTTGGCCACAACTGGCGTGACACATTGGGAATGGAATTTAATGCTTCGGCTACTGAAATTGCTATTTTTTTGTTTCATCCCTACCCTTGGTGGTCAATACAAAGTGGCGAGTGTTTTAAGAGGAGATCATGGCATTGTTAAATGGAACTGGTGACGCAATTGTCCCAATGCACTTTTTACACAAAATGTTCGTTTGGCTTATGGGTTTTTTTGTCGCGTGAAGCCGAACATCACTCTCGCTTGAATGCAGCGGCAGGGTAGGATCAAGGTCACGGTTTCGTTTCCCCGCTCTGTGGCGCTGGAGTTGGTGAATGCTGGTTGCAGCGTTGGGTTATTCTTAACCGTGCATATGACTCCCATAAAAGCTATCTTGAAGAAGAGCATGTTTTCTCACCTCCTTGTCAGATTATCGTCTTTAAATGCAGCCTCTCAATCTGGCAATTGCTGTTCATGTGCTACATCAGTCTTGCCCCTTTTTGCGAGACGCTTTTACATCAGTGGCTCGCACCTGTATTAACTAACTCTGAGTATCGATGTAACCTTTGGACAGGTGTCCTACTGGCAAGCATTTATTGGTACACTTAGCACAATAGCTCCGTGTTAGTGGAACTCTTCTTATCAGCATTATAGTGGTAAGGGGTGTGGGGGGCAGAATTCGCCGATACGAAAATTCAAGGATGACAACCATTTCTCTACCTCTGGCGAAGATATCTCTAACAACGCAATGGAAACTCATGCAAACCTCTTGGTAACAGGCTATGAAGTATCCACACATGCATGCTTACCTGGGGAGTTGGGTCGCCTTGGCACAGGTACATTGCCCTTGTTTCTCAGTTAAAAGGTAAAGGTGCATTATTGCTTGCTTCCTCGCCACTGCTAGATGCAGCTCCAAGAGGATATTTGGCCTACACTTCCACGTTGACCAGACGTTTCAGAAGATGTGGGTGTAACCCACACTTCACCCCACCACTGACACGTGACCCGCCGATTAAATAACTGGCGTCCCTATTCATCCTGCTGGGTAGACAGATGCGAGGGGGGGGATTTAATAAACTTACTCCATTGTTTCGACTGCCGCGTCAGGAATCAAACCAGCGACCTTGCAAGTCCAGCGTGCTCACCGTTACCCCTGGCAGTTCCCCTCGTTTCTTGGTTAAAAATATTTTTAAAACATAATTTATAGCGAGACGTTTCTTTACTTGTGGAAAACCGACAACCACATTTTCTTCCAGGCTTTTTTTTCTCATGTGGTTATCAGTCATGCAAAAAAAAAGATTTGAACAGCCTGGTATTATAAAGAGAACATGTGGATATGTGTGTGTCTGTATAGTGTGTATGTAAATATATGGACGTGTAGGTTTAGGTGTCTGGTATTTAATATAAGTCCGTGTATAATATGTGTAATAGTGTACATGAGGGTATGTATGTTGGTTAACATGTACTTTTGGATAGATGTCTGCTGTGTATGCATATGTGGATCTATGTATCGGATAATGTGTTTACACACGTCTTGTATTTTCAGTGGGGTTTGCCAGAATGAATATCCCCACACCTCTGTGAACCTGGGTTGGAGCCCAACACAATCAGCATCAGCCCCCTTTCTGTGCGGTTTGTTTCATGGCGCGAGAACCATTACTGGCAACTCCAAGTACAGTGCTTTAAAAAAACAAATAAGGATCGTGTGTAAAATAAATCTTGTCTCTTGAGGATTGTTTCCCGGAAATAGGGTGGGCCAGCCATACCCAGAGTGTGTCTCGGATTCATAATGGGGTACAGAACTTCTGAGTCACTGTCTGCCTTCAGGCGCGGGATTGCCACGTGAATACTTTCCTGATGAGTCTTGTTCTGGGGAACGGCCTTGATGTCGGGCGGAGTGGGTCCATCTTACCAGAAATGTTTTGAGCACCAATTGCGTACGTTCCCTTTTTGTTGTTCTGCACTTAGCAATGATATCAACAAAGTTCTGAAAAGCCCGAAGGCTCTTGAGAGCGGAGGCTTTCACTGCAAACTAATGGGCGTTCTGGCATTGTTTCCAAAAAACGTATAATTGACTTGCTTGTGGTCTTACATTTGTACATGAATTTCACAACGCGGTTGTGTTGACTACAGAGTGAACTGGCTAACCTTATACCGCTGTCTGCTGTGTTGAGGTTGCAAATGGTTGGTTTAGGTGCTGTGGTGGATATGACTCCACACAAAATTATGATGGCCCTGTGATTTGCTTACCAGCTTAGTGCACTACATATGAACAGGAGTCCTTACTTTTGATAATACCAACAACAATGATTTCCAAAGACACTTTTTATTTCTACAAAAAGCAAAAATAATGTGCATTATTATATCAGCAAAAAGGGATGTCATGTTTTTTTTATTCAGGTGAAGGGGGAAACATTTGCGAGAGGGGTTTGGTGGAGGAAGATGATTGCTGTGCAGGCGGTGGAGAGCCAATTGTGTGGCTATCGAGTGTGCAGGCAGTGCAACTGCACCGAGCCCCACAGACTGGAGAAACCCAGACACTGACCTCTCATGTAGAAGTGTGGGGTGGGGGTGGATCCCCATTTAATTCCATGCACCAGGGCCCATGCCAACCACGCAACACCGAGTTTTTGGCTTATTCGCTTGTTTGCATTGCTGCCAAGCATATCCAGATCATAAAACACCTGCAAAATATATTGTTTTGACAATAAAAAGACTGGTTTTTGCCATGTGTTTGGGAAAGGGCAGGACAGCGATCTCAAACATTGGGGCACCACGGTGACGAGATCTTAACTAGCTCTCCTGGTATACAGGAGGTCATGGGTTCGATCCCGACCCTGATGCCTGTATATTTGTAGTTTACATGTTCTCCCTGTGGTCGCGTGGATTTTTCTCCGGGTCTGCAGGTTTTTCCCTCCACATTTAGAATCCACATTCGGCTGCTATAAATTTCAGCACGATAAGCCACTTTGTTGAACTATCGTTTGTGACCAGGTGCCTTCTGAAAAAGAGCCATGCAGCTCAGTGGGCCTTACCTAGTAAAATAAAAAAAAGTTTAGTTTTATGATTTTGGCCTTCCTCAGTGGCCATATATTTTGTCCGTCGTGTTATCGGCTCTGCATGTGACCTGTGAACAGACCATAACATGGTATCAATGGCATGTCCAGTATTTCTTGGGGAACCATATCAGGTAGGCAAGACAGTCTTTCATTTTGTCATTGTTCAACCAATGTTAGTTTAAAAAAATTATTTTGTTTTGCAAGGAGTCGAGTGTATTATAGTAATGTTAATTAATTAAATGGTAACATACTATTATTTACTAATTTTACTTTATATTATTTGATTATTTCCCTTCTACGTGACTTTACCGAAAGAACCAAGAATATGAATCTGTGCAGTCACGAAAGCTTTAAATAAAAATTTAATTTGACTTTGCTTTGTACATTTATCGTGTTTAATCAGCTGCTATTACTGCCACCGTGTGGCCATTACTTTGCATTACAATTTCAGTCCAGTAGTGCAGGTGGCATAACAATTCTCACCCTGTACTATGCACAACTGTTCTTTAGTAGAGTACCATTAACACTTCCTCATACCGTACGATTTAAATTTATGAATATTTTAAATGTGACGGCATCTCAAAATAGCAAACCGTGACCTTTATTAGTTTGCGGAAAGGATAACGGAAATGTTTTGCGTTTATTACGTCAAGGTAAAGTAGGAAGGGTGGGGAGAAACACAGCGCTGGGGAATGTAAATATTCATGCTGATCAAAACACCTTGAACTCGGATAGATGCAAATGATCGATCCTTGGCAAGGAAAGAAGAGGAAGGTATTAAGCCTGTACGTGAAGATGGGGATGATATGGTCAGCATTGTGGACAGCTGCAGGAGGGTGGCGAGGGCTACAGTCGTTCCACATGCCAGAATTCTTGTCGTGGTTTACTTTTTTGTGTTTGTTTCACACAGTGTTGTGTCGAGCTAGGCCCCACGTCTGTCGGAGAAGAAGGCCATTGCCTCGTAATGCCTGGAAGTTCACCGGCATTGGTTCAAGCGAGCCTGACTGCAGATGAGAGACGCCGAATGTCCAAACTGGTCCGCAGTGTGCTTGTGTTGAAAGGGCGCTGCCAGAAAGCGGTGTGGCAGAACCATGCTTTTTTTTGTGGTGGCACAGATCTATGAAGGATGCTGGTGTTGTCGGCTTGTTTAGTTCCGGATAGTGTCTACTGATCAGTATTGTCTCTTCAGTGTCATTTGTTTAATATAATTTGGTGTGTGTGTGTGCATATATACGTATTAATTGCCATTTTAATAAGTCAAGTATATAAGCCCATCGTGTCTATACGGTTGTATTATGCATGGGTTTGTGTGGGTCGTTGCAGGGACTTGCTGCAGTCCAGGTTTCTATGTCGAAACATTTATGAATCGGCAAAGGTTCATCCTCCACTTAAAAGTAAAGTGTAATATTACTGTGGCCCTCGTAGGCTTTCTTTTACGGCACCGCAAGTCGAACAAAGTGGAGCGGTGGCACTGCTATAAACCCAGCAACCCGAGTTTGATTGCCGGCCACAGAATTCGCAAGTGGCGAGTGACATCTGCACCAGCTACTGGGCACTGCCTGCCACTCCTTGGCAAAACCCATATTGACCATGGTGGTGAAGTACGGACAAGCAATCTGCATGACTGACACGTGTCAAACAACCCTGACATCATCCAGCAGTGGAGTGACAAAGGGGCTATGAATAATTATTTGGGATTCACTCCTTCACGAGGGCTTTGGACCATGCTGAACCGCGCTCGAACGCATCATACACGTGGTTCCATAAATGGAATATTATACAATTATGTATGATATTGGTCGCTAAAGCTTACGTGTTAAATGGAATATCAAAGAATCGCCAGACTGCGACTGTGGTGAAGCCCAAACCTCAAACGTAAGCCGATGGGTGCGCCATCCACACCCTTTTGGTGTCGCCGCAATCCACACAGCGTCTACTGCCACCTTGGGTTGGTTGAGGGATCCTAACATTGAACAATGACATCATCTATACAAACGGTTGCTATACGAAAGAAGAAGATTTTGCAGGACAACAGCAGTTTCCTTTAATCTGTACATTTGTTTTCGAAGGGTGGCCCTGGTGGCATGAGGTTGAAATTCCAGACTGTGACCAGGAGAGGGCGATGCTTTGCCAGGCAGTCGCGTGAGTGTTGGGTGTGACTCGCTGGCATTTGCTGGACATGTCATCACAGCTCAGCTATGCTTTCCCACAGGATTATCACACTGGGAGGAATTTTTTTGGCACAGAATGTTTTGCAGTGGCACAACATAGATGAATAGCCGTGCCGGAATTGGCTAGTCATCAGCACAAGTAAAACAGAAGGTTATTCGAATGCGTGATTTTGTCAAGAAGAATGGACAGCGATTGGCAGTAGTTGAGTGTTATGCCTGATATACAGTACGGTCACATTTCTGGCTCCACAGTCATTGTTTTGTTAACCATGCCGCGGTTTGTGCAGCAGTAGTGCTAAAAGTACTTTTAAAATGAGTGTCCATTTTTGGAATTTATAGTTTTTATTTCATAGTCCTGTTTCAATTCACTGCTGGATGAAATCCTCACTGCTGTTGGCCCTCATGGTTGTTTGACCATGCTTCACCATCCTGGTTAGTGTGCATTGGCGACATGGGGGGAAGGAGGAACCCATGACTGCTTCAGATGTCACTTGCCGCTGATGTTAGCCATGGCCTGGAATTGAACCTAGGTAATTCGATTGATAGCGCAGTTAACTATCCACTGCACCACCCCTTCCTGCCCCCAAGCCCCCCACCAAGTAGTTAGTCGATTTAACGTTCCTCGTTAAAGGACAACATTTGACTTTGCTTTATATAATTAACATTAACAGCTTAAAGGCTGTGTAATGATAGTGTTAATATTACATTTGGTGCCACGCTGATCCAAAGCTCAATCTGTGGACGTCTTGCTCACACGTCTGGAAACCCTGGGACTGTCACGAATCTGCTCCATTACACAATTGCACGTGTGCATTGCCTGCAACAAATCGTGTGCTTCCGGGGGAGGGGGGGGAGGCTGATTTATGAGTGTCTGCCGCTCTTCTTCACATAGTTTCCTCCGAGGCTTTGTTATGGAGCAAGGGGCGGAGAGGTGAGGAGGCTTCACAGCCAGGCCCTAATTACTCCTGCCTGTTAATCGCATTCTCCGGCTTCCTGTTTGCATGATTAAGCCACCCCTCCTCCTTCCTTGCCCCCCAGTTGAGCTCGCAGTCACTTCAAAGACTTTGTATGCAGACCTGCGTTTCCTCCATTGTTTTACTTTTTTCCCTCTCTTCTGAAGCTGAACTGATGAAAAAACGTCACTAGCTGGGAAGATTCAGTGGTCGTTTTAAACTCAGGGCACACGTGATGAACAACAATGCCCGTAGCTGACATGGCTGCTTACTTTGCCTGTCACATTGGTGTCACGTGTGGATATATACTTGGTTGTTGGAACATGTTTTTACGATTTAGGTGCCTGGGTTGCACAGAAAAAATGTATTTAAAATTTCCCTTCAGCCCCCCCTTCCCCAGTAAGTGATAAGTCTAGTTACATAAATACTTCTTCCTGCTTGTGCAATGGATGAGGTAATATTACTATTGGTCATGCAAAATGCTTTGGTGAGAATGTTGATTCTTCAAGTGTCACTTTGGAAGTTGATTATGGGCCAAGGCAGCTCGCGTAAGAGGCTGGCACCAAAGTGCTCACACTTCAGAGAAGGGGGTGGGGGGGGTAACGTTTGGAGCTTTGGATTTTAAGCCGTTTCACACTCCTCCATGCAATTTCTGCAACATTCCAAAGCCGTCCTGGGCATTGCACTAACGCGAGTCGGTCTTACACTTTGCTCTGAATTCGATCGCGGTAATTGTGCATACTCGGCCATGGCTTGTCTCCCGCCAGCACGCCCACGCACCACCCAATCAATCCTTGCTCGGCTGAAGTTCTGAAGCAATCCGCCTGGGCGATTGGGGAGGGCGACACGGGTGTTTGAATATACTTTTTTTTGCCCTCCAAATGATGAACACGTGAGACGGTCGAAATATAGACTCTGCGAAAATTCTACAAAAAGTAACACCTTGCTTTGGAAGATGTAATGTTGACTGGCTAATGCACTTAATATAATGGTTGCTCTGTGATAGGTATCACTGTATATCAATACATGCATCAAATTGTTCGTCTAAGAATCGATGTTTCTGTACTGTACACGTATTTGTATATGTTGTATGGGGTGGCGCAGCAGGGCAATGGTTAGTGTAGAGCACAGCTAACATCAGTGGCGAGTGGTGTCTGAACTGGTCCTGGGCGCCCCTTCCTGAACCCGCATTGATTGGAGTGAAATATGGTTGAGCAAAAAACAGGACTGACATGGCTTGGAGAGAGGCCTTAATCCAGCATTGTATTGACAAATGGATGTAAATGGTTTTAATTAGTATTATTTATACACTGTATGTAATGGGTGTACATGAAACCTGCAGCAATTTGTAATACAACTTTTATTATGTTAAAAAAAAATTCAATGCAATAATAATATTCAATGGCGACAGTGCATTGTTACGTTTCTACTTTATGGTCCATTCTAATTTCATTAAACGTTCACAGCCCTTTATCCACTGCTGGATGGCGTCCCCTCCCCACTGCTGTGTGGGTCATTTGGAGCTGTTTGACCATACTGCACCATGCCAGTCGGTGTGCGTTAGTGAAAGGGGTGGTGCAGCACCCAGAACTGGTTCGGATATCTCTCTCGATTTATCTTAGCTGTGGCTGGAATTCAAACTCGAGTCACGCGGTGTTTAAAGCGCAAGTGTGTTAACCACTGCGCACCCACTCCCCCCCGTGTTATATCATATCTGTAAAGTAATATTGACGTCTTCATTGCGTCGGCCATAATTAACATATAATCTGTCGAATTCAAACTATTTTTTCCTATTTACAAGTGCTTAAGACGCGCAATCAATATGTTTGATGGCGATTGAGACCTGATTGATCAGAAGTGTGTTTGGTTGCTGCATGGGAATTAATTTCACGTACTTTTCAGTGGCAAACGTGCTTTTACAGTGTTTTAATTAAGGGCAGGATGATTATCTTCCCTGGCACCATGCAAATCAGGCAGGCGACATCTGGACCACGTGGCAGGGAAACATACGTCAGGAGCAGGGGGATGCTATGTCAATGTGTCCGGGTAATCCCAGTGGAGCTTAAAAATTTGCATTTTGGATTAAACATTTGCACCATTTTGCTAAACTGTTGTAGAAGCGGATGATATGTAACATTGTTTTTAAAAGTGGATTGTGCTGATATACAAGAAATGAGAGGTGAAAGTGCAGTGCCTGTACTTTGTGTGGGTTAAACGGTGTGTTTTTGGCTGAATAACGATGCAGAAGTCATATTTCTGCACGAGTAAATTAACCTTGTTTTGCTGTTTTTGTATGTTTTGGACCCTCTCAGTAATGAGGTGTTGTTTGCAAGTGCACAGCAAGTCTCCTTGCGGCTGCACTGCTTGTAGAACGTACGACAATTTGCTTTGCACGTTATTTGTGCTTGCGGCTGTAAAGTGTGGTATACGATTGCAGTAAAGATGAGTAAATGTTTTGGAGACGGGGACTAACATTGAACTGCCCCCTCATTTTTGTCGCTGTCCCCTTGCCTAATTTAGTTGTTTTTCGATGTTGCTGTCCGAGATGCTTGTGTGTCTGGCCCTGGGGCCTGCCTTGGTTTTTTTGTTTGCACTTAAAAAAAAAGAGATTACACCCGTTTAAATGTTTAACAAAGCCAAGGCTTTTTGATCAATAACAATGGAAATAAATTACTTTGGAGAACACGCCTCCCCTGCATTCCTTTAATACCATTTGTGTTACATTTTTTTGTTGTAGGGACACTCACTGAATGAAACCTGTTGGTGAATTGTAGATTTTTTTAGATTCAAGAACGAGAGTAAGGAGACAGCCAAAGTTGCAAAAATGTAAAAGTTTCTGATCTGTCAACCGTATGTGCATATTGACCCTATGGCCCTGCTGGTGTTTTTACTGAGAGCCCAGGAGGTTGTTGATGTAATTGCAAGACTCGAGCTGTGAGGTGCTCTCACTCCCCAATGACTCAGAGTTGCCACGGTCTGGCAATGCTGTCACTTGAATGTCATCACCTGTATACAAAATATCATGATTTTCATGGCTCATGCGTTTTTGTCGTTTTCCTTCCCAACAAAATATGTATGGGAATTAACAACGGTGCATTTTAAATGCATTTTTCAACAGCTATTGCATATTAAAGAAGTGCTTTGCAAAATGTTTTCTGGAGTTAATTGACGACATGACGATATGAACGTAATTTTTGTAGTTCATTGATTTATTTTTGTGGAGTATAACTGACCACATGTGCCTCATAATTGTTCTAGGTTGTAAAGTTGCAATTATTAAATAGCTATAGCAGGTTTGTGATTGACCTGCAGTTGTATAACTTTTTAAGCTATTTCCACTGATTATGCAACAAAGCACAAAAACGACACAATTACATTCTGAAATGCAACTTAAAAGAATGGGATAATCCTCCTTGTGAGAATTAACATTGTATACTATGATGAAATACTTTTTGCATGACAACCGTACCATATGTATGTATGTTTGAACTTTTTTGAAATACAAATTAAAAGAATGGGATAATCCTCCTTGTGATAATTAAAATTGTATCCTATCATGAAAGACTATGTGCGCGATAACCGTACCAGATGTATGCTAAACTTCTTTCCCACCGTACATAGCTAGTCGTGCTAAAGGAGGTGCGCGTCTCGAATGCAAGTCTCGCTCCTCTCCAGCGTGTACACATTCACCAATGGCGGTCCGACTCTTTTTCCACCGTCTCTGATCCCCGCCACCCCATTGCATGTCGCGTCCGCTGTGCGTGCAGTCTCCTGTCTGGGCGTGTACAAGAAAAGCGGCCCTCCGGTGCCGCCTCGGCTGGGCCCCAAGCCCTTTGTGTCCGTCGGGACTCAGAGCAGCACGGAGTCGACGTCTGCGGCGGTGACCGCGGTGACAGCGGCGGCGGCGCAGGACGTGTATCTGGAGCACATGCCTCAGCAGGGGGAGGTGCCGGTGCGAGACGGACTCCTCCGTGAGCCCTGGGGAGGAGGGGGTGGCTCCGAGGTGGCACAGCCGCCACAGCACAAGCCCTGGTCTCGCGTGAGTGTCGCAAATGCATTTTCGCACGCGAACAGCTGCGGGTGGTTGTTTGTTTAAAACTAAAAACAACTATTTTGTACTTTGCCAGGCAAGGGCCACTGAGCTATCTAGCTCTTTTTCGTGTGGCTTTTTCTCCGGGTTCTCCAATTTTTTCCTTCACATTTTTGAATCATGTGTTCAGAGTAAATTTGGCCGCTATACATTTCTGCATGATAGGCCACTTGATTGAGCTGTCATTTGTGGCCAGGTCGCTTCTGAAAAAGAGCTATGTAGCTCAGTGGGCTTTCCTTTCCTGGTACCATAAAAAATTGCTTAGTTTTAGTTTATTGTTCCTGTGAAATTAACTCATTGATTCCTGCACCCATTTTGAGGACTGTCTGCCAGACTGACTTTTTGTCTCTGTTGTGTTCTCAGTCACAAAAAACATTTCTGCTTCTTCCCTGCTCGATGTTTGGAGTTCCCTCTCATTGTCTCTTTTCGCGAACTCTTATAACCTTGCAAAATTCAAGAAACATGTTAACCCTTCATATTACAGCTTCGACAAGTACTGTTCGTTGCTTGCCGCTTTACTCTATGGGCCTGTGCCCAGCTGCTGTGATTCTTCCCATGCAGCAATTGGAATACACGCAAAAACTCACTCATACATAAACATTCACACGATACACAGAGAATGCCCATCCATACACACTTTTATACCAATACCCGCCATTCGCCACTAAGTGACGGTGACGTCACCAGGCCAGGTGCACCGAGGCCACACTTATACCGATACTTACACACACACCTACCAGGCAACCAAGCTATACAAAGATCCCCCATATAGCCTTTACCAACTGTTGGGCCAAGTTATGTTAGCGAGCACCTATGAAGGCCGGCACTGCACACGAAGCACCACGCCCAGCCGCCTTTGTTTCCCTAGTGCTCATGTTTTACACACCACACCAGGTACTCATTTGAGCCAGAGTCGGCCTATGGAAGGCCAAGGACTTGTTCAAATAATCATCACTGGTATTGGTCATGAGTAGGAATCGAACTCGGGTCGCCGGGTTATCAGCGCTGCACTACCGTTCCCAATACTATAAATATATACTGACACCCATACAGACACATACCGATACGTAATACTGTACCGACACAATTATACATAATATATTATACGTAGTCTCTGAGTTCGCCCCCGTATAGCTGATGTAGACTGTTGCTGTGACCTATGGAGTTACTTCATAGCCCAGCTGTAACATTACTCCGTGCCGATTGTGGGCTCGGTTGGTGCAGTCTATATGTATTACCGTACTGGTACGAACTTTTGATGTACATTGTAGTGTTGTGTAAAAAAAAAATCCTATGGAATTTCGAAATTACAATGTTAATTTTAAATGCACATTAATTTAGGCTACACTATTTAGAAATTTTCATATCTATTTAATCGGCTTTGTGGTTTCACAAAATGCATTATTCAGAACAGTGTGTTTAATTTGTGGGGTGTTATAGCAATTTACTGTATTTTAACTTTTCAGAATGATATTATAACATTTTTTTCTTACGTGAATATCGGATTGGTTTTTATGACCAAAGTCACCATTGGAAAAAGGAGACGTTTAATCTCAACCTGGTTTCTGTCATTTACTCCAATTTCATCTGTTATGCTATTGGCATCATGTCATGAAACAAAGAATCGTTTTAGAGTAGCCCATGGGAAGAAAATACACACAGCTACCTCGAGAACCCTTTAAGTGACCTTTGGTGCACATGATAGAGGGCATCACTTTCTCACCTGCTACTCCACGTGAGAGTAATTTTTGTCACACGACGGCAAGACCAATGTTTTTTAATTGAGAGGCTGATGGGCGGTGGGATTGTCAGTTATCATCCGGTCGGTCTCATTCCTAATTTCACCATTTAGGCTTTACCACATCCCTTACTCATTATTTTTTTCACGGTGAAGCCATGAAATCGGCTCGTGTGCGCAGGTGCTATGCGGATTAGTAAGTACATTGTAGGATTGTGAGAGTTGGTGACAGCAGTTGAATCGGAATATTAATATACACTTGAGGAATCCGATGAGCTATTAAGCTCTTTTTCACAGATGTGCAGTATTGATCGGGTCCAACGATGATGATGATGGCGGTGACGAGACCGGTGGTTGCGTTGTTCGTGTGCACACAGACAAACTGTGTGACTATGAGCGCCTCCCTGGAGAGCGTGCGTGCTTCCCGTGACGGGCCCGCGGCAGGCCGCAGCTCGCCCGCGTGCCGCTCCATGGACCGCCAGGCGTCGGGCTCGACAGACGGGCCCGAGAGCCTAGTCTCAGACGAGTCGGGAAAGTCTCTGGCGTCGCCGGGCGGCAAGAAGCGGCCCTCCGTGGCCGTGCAGGTGGACATTCCCGAGGCGGCAGCCGCGGCAGCCGCGGTCGCGGCGGTGCTGTCGGATGCCGAGAGCGGGGAGAGCGGAGAGCGCTACCATTCGATAGGCGTGCAGGTGGAGGACGAGCGCAGGTGAGAGGTGGGGAAGGGAGCTGGGCGGATGGGGTGGGGGGGCCTCCTCATGCCGCCGCCACCAACATGCTCAGGTGTTTGACTTCTTTCAGAGCTGCTGTGAACCAGTGTTCATTCCTGGCGGAAATATGTTTAAAGGCTTAGTGGGTTTCCTCGAGTTGACTGTTCGGATTTAATTGTATTGATCTATTAATAAACAACCAGCTTTGTGGGTGTTTTTTTTACAATCAATTTTTTTTTAGTTTTGTGTTAAAGCTTGCATTCTTCTAACTTTTACACTGCAATGTTGTGAAATCCGAATGTAGTGTTTTCCAATATTTTTAAGTTACATGACTAAATCCTCATTGTGAGCAGGAGTCTTTATCTTGCGAACATTTAATCACTTAAGCACATTTTCTGGTGGCCTCTGCTAAGGAGCATTTGCTTAGTTTAACCACACTAAGATCATCTATTATCAGGAGGTGGGGGGGTTACCGGATTTTCAAAAATGCTGGATAATCACATTATTATTTAAAATAGCTTGTTTTTGCACATTCTTGTATGACATGTTGTAGGTGTTCTTATGGTGTTTTAAATTTGTTTATTACCTGAAAATGGCATAAACAAAACAAAATATCCTACTTTAAAAAGTTACTATTTACTGTACCATACTTATTACTCCAACCTCGAAGAGTCTGCATAGGGTAATGCATTTTTACATGCGGTATTTTCATTGTTTAAGTTGTATGTAGTGTATAATGTACTATATATAATATTTAACTCTATCGAGCATAGCTATTTTGTGTGTCGCGCACATGAGTGCCGATTTGCTGAACTGGTGTTACAGCCTTTGGAGCGGTTTTGCTGGATCGCACCCGGAACTGCCGGATAATCATGGAAGCTGGATAATTGCGTGCGCCGGATAATTTATGATCAACTGTATTTTTAGTTGTTCCCCAATGCTTTAATGTTATTGTTCACACGTGTAACTTTTTAAAATGTATACTCTAAGACTCGCTTCATCCACTGAACACGCACTTCAAGTGCTCTTATAGATGCCCACATGCTGGTTGGTATTTAGAAAATGCATGTTTTTAAATTGTGTAAATGTCAATAGCAACATTTGCTGCAAAACGAGCAGTTGCCAGTCTGAGCAGGTAACGATTGGAACAATTCTATCGGTAAATCATTGAAAGGTATCAAGTTATTGTAAGGTATCGTGGATGATTCTCCTTACTGTCTTGGCATAAGGTCATATTTTAAGCTTATGCACTTAAAACGTACTCTGAGAAACTGGCATGAAACACGATACCTGCCGTAAGTTTCCAAAGGCAAGCTGCCAAGCTGTAAATGTTTTTACACCTCCGCGTTCAACGTGCAGGATAAGGTTAATCCTTCCGACACATTTGTTCTTCCCCACACAAAGGGCCCATAGCGCATACAGTAGTGTGCGCTCTGCGCAATTCACTTTGCGCCCTGTGTCTGTGGTACGCCAGTTGTTCCACGGGGGGTGCAGCAGTTGTGAGATGTTAATTGCCTCGCCTGGTATACAGGAGAAGTCGTGGGTTCGATCCAGACCCTGACGCCTGTATTTTTCGAGTTTGCGTGTTCTCCCCATGGTCGCGTGAATTTTTCTTCGAGTTCTACAGTTTTTTCCCTCCATATTTTTATAAAAGTGCGTTTGGCGTATTTGGCTGCAATAAATTTTGACGTGATAAGCCGCCACTCCATTGGGCTATCATTTGTGGCCAGGTTGTTTCTGAAAAAGAGCTGTATAGCTTGGTGGGCGTTACCTGGTAAAACATGTTTTAATATCATAATTACAAAATAAATAACATTTAAACCTTATGGGTGGCCCTCCAACGTGTGCTTTGCAGGTATGCACCTTGTCTCGATATGCAAGACGCGTATCTGATGATAATAATGAATGGTGTGTGGTATTGGCAGAAGAGTCGCTGTTTTAACCTTGCAATTGAAACACTTCGTGTATGGTTATGATGTGGGTTACTTTTATGATATTATAACTGCAATTTGCTTGAAAATCAAATTAAAATTATAAATGTCGCATGAGTATTTTTTTGAAAAGTCGATATGTAGACTATTTTCTTAATCTGCCTTGAGAGTACAGAGTGGTTTTGCAGATGCCTAAAAAAGGCACAGTGCCAGTATATATTATGATGCATTTTGGCCATTGGTTAATAAAGTTAATTGTAGAGGGTTTTTTGCAATTTCATATAGCACCCATGACCACCTTGTAATTGAATCCCGTTCGCTCAGCACAGTGTTTTTTTTACAGAAGGAAAACTATAAAGGAAGCATGTGGACCAATACATTTTTGTTTCCACAATAAATAGGTCCGCTATTTGTCTTGTACATCCCGTGAAATGTCTTTACTCAACGGAGACATTCATCCTGTGCCGTGTCAGAGCCGGCCGCTACACAAGATCCAACAGCGTGACCACCGCCGTGCAAGCAGACCTGGAGGTGGAAGACCTGGCCCGCCTCTCGATCTTCACACCGGAGAAGGTGACCCGCTCCGCGTCGTCGTCCTCCAGGGCGAGCCACTCGCGGTCGGGAACGCCCGTCGCCGGCCACTCTGCCTTCCAGCACGTGGCGCAGCAGGCCTCGACGGAAAAGGGGAGCCAGACCCCGGCGAGCAGCGACAAGCCATCGTACAGGGAGGGCGGAAAATCGGGCAGCCGCGCCGCTGCGTCGAGCGTCGACCGGAGCGGCGTACGCCGCAGCAGCTCCCAGCAGCAGCACGGCCGAGCCGTCCTGACGCAGGAAGACTGCGGAGGCCAGGCCGCAAGTCTCGACGGCGGCCCTCCTCCCAATGGAGGGCGCGTGTCGCCATGCGTGCGAGACGGCCGCTGGTTCATGCGGCTGCTGCAGAGCGAGACAGAGCGGCTGCAGGGCTGGTGCTCTCAGATGGAGGTTGAGACTCAGGGCAAGCAGCTGTCCGAGGAAGGTGAGGGGGCATCCTTTACGATTCATTTCTGTCCTCGTGATTTTTAACACTCAACTAAAACTATTGCCAAAGTATTTTTATTTTAGCAGGTAAGGCCTACTGAAGCATTCTTCCCATTTATCCAAAAAAAAATTTGTCTCCCGTGCTAAAAGGAAAATTCAGCGATTTTTTGTTTTCTTTAGATCTTGAGTGGCTTTTAATTGACCATGAGAACATAATTTGTAGTGGTAGGAATTGAACGTCCTTCGACGAAAATACCTAACATTCCAGTTTTGTAAATAGTTGGTTACAGTCAGAATTAGACTGCATATTTATGGTTGCATTAGGAATGTCATGCTGAGTTTATTGCTGTTCTATTTCAAGTACTTTTTATTTAATGATAATATGCATTTGTCAGTGTTGTGGTCATGATACAATAACTGTGCAGCATGCTGCCAATGACTGTACACTAAACAAATTATATCAGGTTGTGCATAGCCAGAATCTTTGTAAACAATTCCACTTGGTCACCTTTAATCAAAACGTAAAGTTGCCTTGCTTATAACTGAGTTACGAGAGATGACTGCACCTTGAAAAATCTTTCAGTTAAAGTAAGTAAATGAGTTAAAGCAAATAAAAAGGAAACATGGGTTTGTATAGAACTGTTTGAACTGGAGAAGGGTTTACCCTTGCGAGAGATTACTGGGATGTGTGTGTGTGCGCGTACGCCTCCTGCAGTTCTGGGGAAAATTCGCAGTGCTGTAGGCAGTGCGCAGCTTCTCATCGCCCAGAAGTTCAAGCAGTTCCATGGTCTCTGCCAGCAAAATTTGGTGAGTCTTATGCTCTGCGCTTGCACCATTTTCCCTCCTTGGAGACTGAAGCGTTGCATACATATCACCTCCTATTTCAGATGATCTGCCTTAAAACAAACACTTTTCCCGCCAGCCGTTTAATTGGCTTTCTGTCAGTACTGTAGATGGAATTGTCTAAATTCTTTGGGGTATTCGCACACCAACCCGAACAAAAGCCCCCCACATGGCTAACCGGACCACACCCATATCCACCACATTCGAGCTATGCCCCTGAGCTATTGAGAACCTAATTTGTAAAAAAAAAACACCAGGGCCTGAAGAAATACTCGAATATAAATTATCAAAACTGCTTACCAAAAGGAACCACTGCTACACTGCCACGAAACAAGTGGCGTGAGCCGATGGAAAACACGGCACAATGTTTGTACCGTGAACAATTATTCAAGTCGGGGTTTGGATTAAAATGATGACGCAAACAGGAGGTGAACAGGAAGAGTGTGGGATGCATTTGTTATACAAATTTATTTGAAAATGAATATCAACATAGCGATGTGCGTGATTAAAATAGCACCGCAAAAGATGCCTTTGCAGTGGGAAATACTGACCATAGGTGAGAAAAGATGCTGCAAGTTGCTCTCCACGTTTCGGACAGGGGCCAAACAATGGGCTTATCTGTCATTCCGTCAGGAGCTGAGGGCAACTTATACCAATTTTTTCTCACCTCCGGCTGGCGTTTCTTACGACTGAGGCATCTTGCCTCTGCAGTTTTCTCTGCCGCATCTTAAAAAAAAATTCAAATACCAATATGCCTCAAAGTACATTTTCAATCGGTGCATAGTACTGCTTGCTGTGGCATATGCATCAAAAACAGAGCCAATGACAAACACATTAAGTAAAGGCTGTAAAGGGTGTAAATAAGCATGGTGAGATGGAGGCTTGGAATTCCACTCGGGCTCAGAAAGAGAAACGCATGGAACATGGAGCAAACACCATTCAGACATCATTTTGACTGTTAAAAAAAGAAAGTGGCTCGGAACAGAATACACCATTAGAAGGAATAAGGGACAATGCATTGGACGAGACTGGTGATGAAATGACACCCATGGGAGACGACATGCCCAGGAGGATGGACACCCAAAATATGGAATGATGAGGAGGGAGATGCATTGTTGCATTGCAGGACTGTTAGATGCTGATGGCATCGGGAATACTTCATCCAGCAGTGGATAAAGAATGTATGCCCGTGATGATTCTCTGTAAGCCTTGTATACTTGAGCAGCATTTGTGTTAATGGATGTAATTGAAACAAATATTTGAAGGTTAGCTCTTGCTTTATAAAAGCTGTTTTGTGTTCGGGCACCCATTGGCTTACCAACAACTTAGACAAACTGTCCCTTTTCTCCTCGCTTGGCACAATACCAATAAATAGTTTAAACTTACCTTAATTACTCACGACATGTTCATTTGAATCTCAAATACAGTACCTACACTCGTTTTGTGTTTGTTATTATATTTTGTTTAATTTTTAAGTGGACCAGAAACTGTCAAAATATTGCACCACATACAAGTGTGACCCGAGTGGTGAGTCATTTTCTGTAGTTATTTTAACTCTTAACACTCTGCTAGTGACATACAGGCCTTTTTGTGTATATTTGTTCCTTTATCTTCACGCAGCAATCTCCATTCTATATTTTTCTTAAGACTATACATTTCTAATACATTAATAACTGTCCGTTATATATATCCATAGACTAAATATATATTTATGTCTGCCTATTGGCCTCCAGGACTTGCGTTGATAGCCAACGTTTGTTTAAATGCACAAACTCATAGTTTTTTTTCTAAATAAGCCCAAATAAGTTTGTATTATTTTAAACCCATATATAATTGTGTGTCTATTGTAAACAGCACACACGCCGATTGGTATCGCCCATAAGATGACCGTTAACTTTTACTTGCTGCTTTTCAAAAGCAGGTTGTGACAAAAGTTCAGTTTAATCCGGCCACTTCCTTTTCATTACAGTGCCCTCCCATGTGCCTTTAGGTTTTTTTTTGTTTTCATGCGACCACATGTGAAGCGGTGAATGACTTGTCTTCCAAAAGTGGTCAAACCAGTTGGGGCAACAGTTGTCACGATCACATGTTTGAACGGTTTCTCAAGCTGGCCCGAAGGACCCAGTCAGTATGTCAAACACCTCTTCCGCAGCTCGGAGGCATAGGTTTGACGAAATTCAGTGACATCTGAACTCTTGTTTGTCACACATCTTTCTAGTTTGGCTGACGTACTTAAATACATAACTGTTGAGCTACCCCCACTGAACTATGGCCTAGTCGTTTGTGTAGTTGACCTACCGTCTGTTGTAGTGGAAATTCTATGAAGGTGCTTTTTGCAGAAGGCTGATTACTTTTTACGTGGTAATTTACAAATAAAGATATGTCTTCCATTGTTAGTTTGAAAGATGAGTTATATTATACACTTTCATTACACTGGTTATGCATCATTCCTTTTCTTAAAAATGCATTAAGTATGCATTTTAATACAGGGTGCACAGAATACAATGTAGACCGCTATAGGAAGATCGATGTGAAATATACAGAGATAGGGGTAGACTGTTTAAGTCATGATTGTATTTTTGGGTTTGTATAGCATATGAGTGTAATGTAAAGTTGTACCCTATAACCCTACTCCACCTTATGAGGCCAAATATTATACTTGGACAACGTTACTAAAATACGATTACGAATCGTTGCTCGTGAAAACCTATTTATTAAAACAATTACCCATTTGGCTTAGAATTTGCACTTCTAGAATGCCTCGCTAAAGTTTTTGGTTGGAGTGCCATTTGCACCTCTGACTTGTAGTGGAAATAAAGTTGGCCTCCATATGAACTGTAACGTACCCGTTATGTTCTTACTGTTAGTTTAATCGGATTAGTTAAATGTTTCATTAACCCGATTTAACAAATGCACTTGCGTGCTCGCAGTGCTAAGAATGAATAGCCTCAATTACTTGGGAATGCTAAACATTAGAATAGCATTAGTGGCAATAAATGTTTTGCTTTATAAAAGGAGGGATGGGTGACAGGTGCCCAGTGTAATGGCACCGTGTGCATATCTCCTATGCTGTGCCGCATGCACGATGTGACCTTGTCGTCTTATCTTGTTATGCATCTATCAAAATGACCACATTGTGTGGGTCCAAAGCGCTGCCACAGGGGACTTTACAAAGAGGCACGGTGAAAGAAACGATCGGACTCTTTGTAATTATAACAACTTACTGTCCTTGTTTGTGTTGCTTTGTTTCGTTCCTGTTACAACCACCACCCTGTGTTTAATATAACAATTAGAGATTTGATATTTGGAGTTAGCGCAGTGTAACGGTGAAAAGGCAGAGGATTCTTTGGTTCCCACACAGTTGCCATGAGTCGCTGTGTACTTTAAAGTATAGAACGCTGTTAGCCATTGCGTACATACGCTGGGGTATTGTTGACTTTCCTTGTTATCGAAACATGGCCAATTTTTCAATGGCGATTCCACGAGGCTGGCCAAACATCAAGCGGCCTCAACTTTCTTCCCTGAAACACCGCACCGAGCTCAACCACAGCCGCCCTATTGTGCCAATCACACCATCTATCATCCGTCTTGGAATTGTATTCCGTTTCCATTCTAATAGTCAAATACAATTCCAGGTTGAAAACTGTGACAATCCACCCAGCACGAATCTTAATAGAAACGACAAAACGTCATAAATGAGTAACCTATCCGAATTAAATACAGATTATTTTTTTACATACTGTGAAGAAGAGACAGTCCAAAACGTCAACTGTTTTTTTTACTTTTAAGGCCACAGTGTTATTGACTAACGTGTCACGTTCTTGTGCACCACTACCGAACACAGTATCACCAAAACAATGTTTCAAATGAAATCGAATTATATTTGCAGCTTACCTTTTTTAAATGAAAATGGTATAGCATTGCCTAATTCCTTGACATTCTTATTTTACCCAAGGCTCAAGTCCACTGCACATTGCAAATAGATCTCCCACCACTGATACCCAGAGAACGAGCCCCCTCCCCAGGAAGGGCCAACGTGCTAATTACTGAGTATCAGTTCTACACAATTGAACGCCCTAACCCTGGCACCAATGTTAATGATGCTGTTGTGGGAATGTGAAGGTAAATTAATACAAAACAATGGGTGTGTGTGTGTGTGTTCACACACAACACATTCCTCCCTGTCTCCCTACATCTGTAAGTAAAATGTCAAACTTCGCATTTTCATTACTTACATGGTGGGCAAAGTGATCCGTTTTATCTTTTTAAGGTCGGCCTCCTGCTAGGGCAGCAGTTTGCCCCCTGTTTGTCTTGCATGCAACCTCCTGCTGCTCCGCATAAGGAGTGTTTTAATTAGACCCTTGCTTTGGTGTTCAATTGGGGAGAAAAGCTATTCATATGAGGATAGTTTTGGACTTTCATCAGCAAATCAGTGCCCAATTGCAACTCAAAATAGGTGTTTGGCTTTATGAATAAATATTTTCCAAGTGCAAAAAAAGACAAAGTATATTTATATAGACGTATGAATGTGTTTATTTGTAGTTTGTCGTTTGACCGGATGAGAACTGAAGAGGCAAAGTCAAAATTTTCAAGTTACATGGGTTGCCAAAATGTAATGGCATGAAAACAATTCCATCATTGAAGCAAATAAAACCACGTGTTCATTATTGTCTGAGAAGGCATGTCATCTACAACTTGTAATCAATGTTAATGTTTCCAGAGTGAAACGGAAACAATGATTTGTATAGTTTTAAACGAAGCACTGATATACTTTAACACTAGATTAAGTTGATAGATTACAAGTCGCACTTTGTAAACGTTTTAGTTTCGTCGGCTGTGTACATATTTTTAGTTTATATTGTACAGTTGCTAAGTTGCCTTATGCATCCATGTTCATATGTTTTATTCACGCTTTTAATTTTGAATTGCTAAATTTGTGAGGCTGCCTTGTTTTCTCTATTTACTCTTGTATTTGTATTCAAGACATTTCGCGACGGCTCTTGCTTTGGAGTATTTGGACAACTTTTACTTTTGAGCATCTTGTGAATGTGCAAGGAAACTGCGGAGTACCTGAGGAGACTGCTCAAGTCCGCAACCGTAGAACGTCCGCAAACCTTACTTGCTGTACTGTCGCATTGCATCACGACTTGGTGTTTCACACACGAGCGTTAGCTGTTGCACGAGCCGTCATCCCCGACATCCCAAATTGGATTTGTTCGTTGCGAGGGGTCGATCAACCGGTACGTGACGGCCTCTGTGGCCAGCTGCTTTACTCGAACCTTAACACCTTAACGGTTCGTATTTTGCACAAATGCAGGACCCGGACGCCACGCCTCGCCCCACCTCCACAGACCTGGCCGGCTTCTGGGACATGCTGCAGCTGTCCGTGGAGGACGTGAGCACGCGGTTTCACGAGCTGCAGCAGCTCAAGGTGGCCGGATGGATTCAGGCCACGCCGCCGCCACCTCCTTCCGCCAAGGTGAGGATGGGTTGCACTGTCGTTATGAGCCCTGACACGATTCGCCTTCCCTGCTACCGACGTGAACTTCGCGAGCAAGCTTCGAAGTTCACGTCGGTTGCAGGGATCGATTTTCGTAGGTGAATTATGTGCCTGGTTGTATGTTTGCACCGTTAAACCCTTGGCGAGCAGAAATGATGTAAAAGGTGCTGCCCTGCAATTATTTGCGCATGCTACTGCTTGTGGAAGAACCTCCACTGTAGAGGAAGCTCGAGAGAGAACCCCCTGTCTAGAGAGCCCCCCCCTCTCTAGGGTGACCTATTCTGTCATGCGAACCAGACAACGTCTTGCTCGAAGAGGTGGAAGTACCCATACGTTACCCCACCATTCCCGGCCTCCCGATCTACTGTCTACTGATCCCATTCATACTGCCGAGTGGACAGAGGCATTAATTATCAACTCCGATTGGGAAAATTTGAAAATAAGCTGACTAAAAAATATTTTCAAACTTGCATGCCGTTTCTTAACTACTTAGCTAATTTTACAAATGTATGTGATTAATGCATAACTTTGATAAAATATACCAAATTAATACTTGGCATATTAATTATTTTAAATTTAGATTTAAACAAATTTCTTTAGAACTGCTTTTTGTGTGTAGTTGGTTGTTCCTTTCCCCTGCACCTCCAATTATCACATGGTTGGCTACATATGGTGCGAAATAAGTTATACATACATGCATACATTTGCATTCAATTCGAAATCCCCACCGTTGAAATCTGAATTAACTTGTGAATAAAGGAGGGCAGTGAATATTTTGTTGGAAAAGTATTTTTGGTAACTAGCCCCCCCCCACCTCATATAACCATCCCCATAACCGCCTGTCCCCCTCCCCCACACAACCTTAACATAGATCGTAATTGGCACCACGGTGGCGATGTTAACTTCCTCGCCTGGTATACAAGAGGTTGTGGGTTCTATCCCGACCCCGACGATGCCTGTATATTTGGAGTTTGCGTGTTCTCCCCGTGGTCGTATTGATTTTTCTTCGGTCCTCCGGTTTTTCCCTCCACATTTAGGAACGTGCGTTTTAAGACTTTGGCTGATTGAAATGTCCACACGATGAGCCACTTCGTTGCGCTATCATTTGTGATAGCCAGGTCGCTTCTGAAATAAAAGCTGTATAGCTCGTTTGGCCTTTACCTGGTAAAATAACATGAAAGTGTGGGATTTTAGTCTAATTATATCCGTTTTGTGGGCTGCGCAGGAAGCGGGCCGCCAACTGGCGACGGCGGGGTCGGTGACGTCGCGCCGCGGAGGCCGCGCCCTGCGGGGCTCCCTGAGCCGCGACAAGTCGAGCAGCGAGTCGGCCGACAAGCAGCGCGCCGAGGAGGCACGCAAGCGGCTCATGGCGGCCAAGCGGGCTGCGGCCGGCCGCCAGAGCTCTGCCACGGAGAGCTCCGACAACATCGAGATCTACATTCCTGAGGCGCAGACGCGGCTGTGAGGCGGCGGCGAGGGGGGGGGCCTTGCCCTCTCACGCCCGCCAGCCCCTGTCCACACCCACACCCATCTCCCCGTCATTGGCACAAACCCCAGGTTGACACTGTGACTGGATCACAGCGAGGCAAAGCAACTGCAGAGAGCACCTTTTGAGCCCGACGTGTAGTTGTTATTTTCAAGTGGAGCTACGATGTAGCCCCGTATTTTTGCAGCGAAGAAGTCGACAGTAAAAATGCAGAAATTGCCGCCTCGGAGTTTCCCCAAGGCCCTTGGACTTGCAACCTCCTCCTACGCACCGTCGCCGCAACACAAGCCTGCATTGCGAATTGTAAAGAAGGCAGTCTGTTAAATTTGGATTCAGCATTCTACAATTCATTTGCGATGGAGATGTGATACTCCAGCAGATATATTTTAATTATTTGCCATTGGACATTTTAAATGAAACAACCCACTCAATGAAACAAAAAAAATCGTCTCGTCTTATATGAAACCAATAACATTTATACACAGTTCAGCATCGCCAAATTAGTAGCTTGCAACAGATGCTTTTTGGTCTGTGCAGAAGGTCTTTAAACGTGCGGATACCATGGATGAACATCAGAGACTAATTGAGTGAAAATTGGACTTTGAGCAAATGCACTTGTGCAAAAATGAGTGTACTACAGAAGTAGCCGATGTATGTTGTTTATTGCCTTCCTATACAGGTAAATATAAAGAACAATTTTGAATAAAACTACATTGTGGCTTAAAATGTTCGTGACTGCAGGAATTAATATTCTTTGGTTCTTTCGGTAAAGTAACGTAGATAGAAAAATAATGATAAGTGTACTGGCAATCTATTTTTTAGACTGTAGCCTGGTTATTAAGTTTGGTGAGCGTATTGACAGTCTATAATAGCATACAGTCTACATTAGACTGCCAGTATATTCACCCAGCTTAATAACCGGGCTACAGTCGACAGTACTATTTGGGTCTTTCGGTAAAGTCACGTAGATAGAAAAATAATAAAATACAAAATCACGACGTTTTCATCGCAACACAAGCAATCGTCTTCAGGTGACAAAAATACAGCGGGCAGACTGCTGAGGCAGGAAGAAAAATGTTCTCTCTATCTTCGTGGCTTCACCGAAAGACCCAAAGAGTTTGAATTCCTGCAGTCACGAAAAGCTTGAAGTCAGGAGTCTACATTAGTGTTTTTATTATTATTTTATTTGTATTCACTTTATTATTATTTTTCTACATTACTTTATCGAAAGAACCAAATAATTTGAATACAACTAATTTAACATTCACATGGGGATATTGTTATTTTTATTTAGTAAATTGGAGACCACACAACCAGGGGGGGAGTGTCCATTGCCATGGTTGTAGCCTTGGTTGACCTGTGGATGCCCATGTTACACATTTTGCCTTATGAAGTTATTTTGTTCGGCTGTTCTATATTGTGGATTAATTTGGGCTTCATCATGGACCAGTACAAATGTGTAATGTGTTATATAAATGGCTCTGGGTGCAAAGTTTATACAATTCGGAGCAGCACTATGTGGAATACAACCACATTTCTAAACAATTGCCTCTAAAAAAATCAATTGTGAATTTGTTGGGAATCTTAGCTTTTGAGTCCTTTTTTTGTCATCGAGCATTATTGCACGAATATTTGTGCATCACGTCTAGAATGACACATTTTACTTAATGTACAACCTAACAGAGCCCAGGGAATAGTCGCGATTTTATTCTGTAATGCCACCGATAAAAAAAAAAATTGCAGCTTGTTCCTTAGTTGTTGGTGGCCAAAGTTATGCTTTGTATTAACAACCCTTTAACCTATCCTTTTGAGAGGTTTAATTCCACAATCCCATGTGCAGAGCGTGGAATGGTTCCAATAGAATACATACCCGGTGCTGTTACGTATCTGTTGAGGTGTGTGCTATATTAATTGGAGCACACCAGAATAATGCGGGGTGGGGGGTGGTGAATAAAACCCACATGGCCAGAGCTTCATCGGCTCTGTCCAGTCATATGTTATCTAAATTCCTTGTGCGCACAGTTGGCAGGGTTGTGCACTGGCTCCGGTTCATCCATACAGGTCCCACCACGGTTTTAATAATTGCAGGTGATGAGTTAAGAGTCCTAGGAGGGTGGAGATAATGTCTTTTGCGCCAGTGGGTGCCGAGCTCACGCCAGACCTCTTCTCCCTCGTGGATACATGGATTTCTTTTGGCTATAAAATCTGAGATAGACCTCATCTGAATTGGAGTAATGGCACATGACCGTTGGATATTTGAAGCACTCTTTAAGATTGTTTAATAATTTTATTAAATTGCACGTGAGAGACTCCACATCAGATGATGTAGTCTATATTAGTTGAATACTGTGAATATTATTGATATTTGCCCAACTGCTTTGAGTTAGATATCTGCATTCCTGCTTTTCTAATGGTGGGCGATAGGCTTGGCTTAGTTAACATTAACACACAAATAAGCATAAATCAATGGGAATAAATAATGCATTACAACTTATTTGACCAAAACAGTGCTAAGTCACAAACTACTTCAAAGTGCATATACGATCCAACACTATCTTTTCTATACACTTGTGGCCATTATTTTCCATAAATCATCAAGAAAACTCCGGTCACTGCATCGCGCACTTTCAAATGTGCTTATACAGCTATTTGGAATGCTCTTCCTGGCAATATTAGGAAGCCACTGGAGTCGTGCACTTTTAAATCCTCCAGATTCACAAACTCGTTTCTTTAAAACTGCTTCTTGTGTTTAGTTGTCCTGTCCCCCACACCTCTGATTTAGCACGGTTGACTACGTACTGTGTGAAAAAAGTTCAATATACATAGTACAAGTGTGTTGTATGCCACAACAACAACTTAGAACTCTTGTAAACTGTAAATAGAGAACACTAATATGATAGTGCTCATGGGGGGTGTTTTTATTTTACAGTGGTTCAAATTGCAGCTATAATAGATTTCTAGAACAGTGCTTGATTTCCCCATTTACAATAGTTTTCCAGAAATGCTCCCGATTTCCTTATCTCAAATTAATAACTAATTTGTTTATTTAATCGTGCTAAACAGTCAAATGTTTTCCATATGTTATACTATTAATGATATCTGTATAGCTTCAGGTATTTATTTTGATATCAAAAATAGGCACAAATGGCCACTCCCTGTTGGGTTTGATGCAAAGGCAGCTGTTTGGAAGATGCCTTTTCCAGCTCGTGTTTATGTAGCAGCAGTTCTTCGTTACTTCCAACACCTTGTGATCGTGTTCGACGGCTATTTCTTTCTGTAAGAGTGTTTGTCTTTGTACTCTTTGAAGGTGTCTGAGATGCATAGTTAGCCAAGAAACCCATGGCCCATCACAGTTTGGCATTCATGTGCGAAACAGCCTTTTCCATTCATATGAGATTAACAGTGTACAATGTATACACGTTCGTGATGACCAACTATTTGGGAACGTAAAATCTGAAGGTTGTGGCTGGCACTCTTCATTATTGGTAACTTTTATTAACAGTCATTTGGATAGCATAGCCGATTACAAACATATTCACCGAGTAATGTTTGGTATTTTATCATTCAACATAAATGTATACAGTACTGCAATATATAATTTAAAATTGCATCCATGCTAATATTCTGAAATGAGGATTTTGCAGTGTTGCTTGGTAAATATAGCACAATTATCAAGTGATTTATAATCCTAATATTACACACTAAATATATACAAGTACAGCGTACGTTCCTGATAAAATTGAACAAAAATGTAACTGTTGCAGTTGTTTACATAATAATTATTTGTCAGAATAGTTTAATAATCACTTCGCTTAAGGCTTTATGCTCACCGTTGGGTGTAAAGTATGATGTGTTGCCACTTGCAGCTTCTCTTTGTAATTGTTTTTCTTGTCTTCTGACCTTTGCACAGTCAATTTTAAACGAGGGTATTTGTCACATCCGAGTGTCTTATACTGGTAAATAATATATGTATATATGTCTGTGTCAGTATGTATGTATATTCCTATATAATATACATATATAACTGGGTATTTAAATCAAAAATAGTGTAAATTAGGATGTACAAGTCACTTCAGTGGCATTGTTTGCAGTGCATAGTAGAATGACAGACTGAGACTTGTAGGGCCTATGTGCATTTGTGAATACAATTATACCTGCAATATTAATTGGTTTGTAATTGAATATATGACTCTGATTTACAATGTAGATGCTCTTTATTTTTCCCGTGCAGCTTTGCAAGAAGCATGTTGTTGTCGCACTGCATGGAAGCTGAAGAAAATGAGTTTTGTCAGTGGCACAGATGGCAATGTTATCGGGTATCCCTTGACATGGTATAAAACAAAGCAATTAAGGGCTATTACACAACGTTTAAACCCTTATGTTTACCGACGTTAGCTCTTTGTATATGCTTTGTAACATTCTCAAGCCCCTACCTACACTTGTTCTGCTCAGTCGTTGTACTTTGTATCGTTACCATGGGGTTTATCAGGACTAGTTCTCGGTATTTTGCTATTTTTTTTAGTTTAATTGTATTTCTGCTGGGTCCAAGGTAGGATTTGCCCTTAAAATTGTACTCCTTTGTCTTAAAACATTCTTTGCATTCTGATGACCGAAGAAGAGAGGCTGATCAAGTATAAGGAGGTTTGCAGCATACCCTTGTCCTGTGAGAAGAACTTACAGTGCAAGTTGCCTTCATAACAATCATACTTTGATACTTCCAGAATGAGGAAACGCTGACGGTGGTGTCCATCGCATCTGGTCGCGTGTATTTGTGCATTGCGAAAAAAATTGGTATGGACACAAAAAAGGATGCAACTCAAGTTTCGACAAGTGATTCACTATTTCCTTGCAGTGCTGTCATCTTGTATTGATTGGGTGCCAAACAAGTGATTTGTATGTTTTTGCCAACAATGGTTTGTTGGTTTGATTACGACCCAGGCCTATCCCATCAACCCCTCTTTATCAAATCCCTCTTTTGTGTTACTGTCATCAAAAGTACACCACTTAAAATAAGCCACTTCATTTCAATTATCGAGCATTGGTTAAGGCGCTTTATCAATCTCATGTAAGATAAGATGGTACAGGTTAAGCCTCATTGATAGCTCCACCGGCGAGGGTGTATTGAGATGCTTCTCTCCATTGTCAAATCAAAGTCAATGCTGTGTGTAATGACAACTATTATGCGGATGCCCCCACACGTGCATGAATTGAAACGGGGGGCTCCACGTAGAAGATTTGAGAGTAACACCTCGGTGAAAAACCCTGTTAAGTGAAATTGTCGGTCAGAATAGGTTTCCTGACATTCTGTAAGTATCGACAGCCATGTGACATTAGCTTCTGTCAACTGACGCTTGATTCGTATGTAAACATTGGGTGTATTACTATTCGTCATTGCAGTCAATGTACATGTTCAAAACGAGGAAATTAACAGCAGAGGAATACATGAAAAAGTCAAGCCAAGGGTGTGTGAAGAGAGGTCTGGACTGGTGCAGTGTTTGTAGCTTCGGCTCAGCATTAGTCTTTATCTAAACAAAGTTGCATGGGAGAACCTTTTTAAAATCACTTATGGACATTATTCATGGGTAAACAATACAAATTTAAAATGTTTCAGTGTACCAAAACAATAACGACCTTAAATGTTTGCAAGGTCATTTAAATCTTCACGTAACTTGAAAATTCTAACCACTTTTGATAACATCAAGTTTCTACAGTTTTGAAAACTTATACTCTACATTTCCCCCCCCCCCTTCCCCCGTATGCACTATCACAAATACAACTTTTAACAGATTGCTTACATAATTAATGATCTTTTAAGTATTTTGTAAACAATTATAACCAAAGTTTTCCCTTTACTCTCACATCTGGAATCCCCGCGCTAAGAAAATACAAATAAAACTTGCAGAGTACTAATTCCCACCCAGCAACAACTTGCAGGTCTTTATTTCAGGAAATTTTTGACAAAAATCACAACATTCGTGACATAAATTATCGTTGTGAATGGTATAACAATAATATAGTGTTTACCTACATTGAAGAATGTAATCCAGTTATTTATTAAGAACATAATTGTATCAAGCCATGTATAAAGTAATGCTTTATTTTAAGTCTCATTACAGAATCACAATGTGTAATGTATGGATGCTGTTTAGATAAAAATAAAGTGATATACAATACACACACAAAAATTGCAATGTCTTCGATGTAGTTTGAACATTTTTCACTCATGGCACTAAATTTTCGGTTCCAAAATCCCAAAGTTACCACAAATGACATTGTATGATGTATTCTTACAGTAAAGCATTGCTGTGGGCTGTTTATCTTCAGTATTAAATGTTTTCAATACAGTTACGTATAGATACAAGTTTTTAGGTTACAATGTAAGCATAAGCACTATAAAATTTCTCAAAGTATTAAACTAATCTAAATTCAGATACTGTAGTACGGTTTTGCTGTGGTTTGTCATCTGTACTTGCACATTGTTCTCAGTCGCCTGTATTTTTACTGCATATTCCCACTGTGTTGCTAAATGCTATTTTCCCCCTTTTTTATTTTTATAAGAGCGTAAGTGTTTTAGATGTTAAGATTGTTAATTACAGTTGTATAAATGACGTGTGGTCGTTAATAAAAAAAAATGTCAGAAATGAGGCCCCTCCCCCCCCCCGTTTGCCATTGTGCTGAGCTTCTACAAAATGTTGGTGCCAAGAATGCGCATAAGTCCCCTGGAGGGCACGCAGATTGGCATCTTGGAAAAAAAAAGTGAATTCTTAAAGTTAACTTTTTTTGTTAAGGTCTTGGAACGTTGGTAGAGGCAAGCGACATTGTAAAAAATTCAGTTTAATTTTGCCACAACTGTGACATTAATGAATGTGTGTTAATGAATGCTCAATGCACCACTTATGTGTTTATGCTGTGAAAACATGTGAATGCGGTGTTATTGACAAACGTTAGTTTTGTCTAAGTAATGTTTTCCTGTAAATCAAGGTGCAAGTTGCATCCATCCTTGATATTAGAACAGGATATGTTTTTATTAACTAATCACCATATCACAGAGGTCTTGTCTCTTATATGACTGCAGAGCGAGTTGGCGAGTCTGCCGAGTACAACACGCGAAATGATTCACGCGATCAGTCATGTCTCAGTCGATCGAATTCCATCGCGCCAAGCATGATACGTGGTGCGTAGATTCGTGCAGGCAACCCATCATAACACGGCAGTGTGCTTTTTTTTCCCCAGTTGTCTTGACTCTTGCAATATTCCCCCTCTCTTTTACATACATAACCAACGCCTCCTTTTTGTTCTTCGCGTCAGTAAAACGTTTAAGCCGCATCTTCACCAACGACTGCGAGGTGGAACCAGATCTGGCCAATGCGTCACAACAAACAGTGGGGCCCGAGTTGTGGCCAGTGGAATTTGTTGAAGGGTGGTGGGTGTGGGGGGAGCGAGTTGGGCTGTCCGCGGCACGGACCACGTTTTTTATGGCAAGTTGCCCCCCTTCCCCCTTCTCCCGCTCTGCGCGGCGTGGCCAACAAACAATGGGACCCGCTGGACCGACGGGGCCGAGGGAACGACGACGCCGCCGCGCGCGCGCGAATGCGCAACGCGATTTGGCAATGCGTCATCCATGAGTTGCCGTACTGCCAAAGTTCTCAAGTACTGTCGTGTCAATGATGGGGGTTTTTCTGAACAGGATGTACTGTACTTGGTTTTTTGTGTCATACCGAAAGCTACACACACTGACACACCGCAGCAGCGTTGGTCTTCGTCTCGTGGGGTTTTTCTCTTCGCTCCCATTATTTTGATACGGGCCTTTTAAACCCGTCAAACCGGTTTGGCTCTTGACAAGTCATCCCATATGTGTGCCTCTGCGCGCACTGGGCTGGAGTGAACAGAGGCAGTAAACGTCTCAAACTGAGCGTGCAAACTATAAAGTGCTACCGCAAGGCAATGCCTGCAAAACACTTATGGACCAACGGCAAAATGCATTCGCATTGATTCCGTGACATGATGAGACTGAATATTGATGACAACTGTATTGGGATTGCACCTCGACAACAGACCGTACTGTGTGTATGGTGGGGGTAAAGTGTGCGTACTACCAACGTTTCGAGTCCGTCTCTAAATAATCTTCTCTAGAGGGGGCTCGCTCGATCTCCCGCAGGAGTGGAGGCCCTTCCATCAGCAGTGCCGCGAGCAGGGAATTGCAGGGCCTGCGCCGCTGCCTTCTACAGTACTATATCGGAGTGCCTGTTGACGGTGGGAACTATGCAACGTGAGTTTAATGAAGCCATTTGCTCAGCGGTCTTAGCTGGTGAGTCAGCACGCGGAATGCAGGTTAAGCCAACAAACAGCAGTGCGTTTGTTTGGGTGCTCTAGATGTGTGTGTGTGGGTGACACCCGCGATTCAATAAGCGCGGTGGGTCAGGGCAATTGTTCAAAACAACCGAGACGATGGGGAAAAGTTATACCGTCGTTGTAATCCCTCCAACAGTATATATTGTGACTCATCGGTTTAATTATTACATTTAAATCAACGAGACGCTGTCAGTCATGCGTTGCCTGAGAGCATTGCTGACAGCAAATACGTATAAACACAGCTCCACTCTGTCACCGCATCATCAGCCAGGGTCAATTCACTGCTGGATGAAGCCTTCCCCAAGCCTCCACCATCGTCATCAACCAGGGTTAATCCACTGCCAGATGAAGGCCGTCACCACCTCATACCATTGCAGCGTGCAATGTAACAATTCGCCCAGCACCTGCACACAAACACCGCTCCATCTCCCCGGTGGGAGGACAACCCTCTGATGCGTTCCGTTCCGGGCTGTCATCATGCTCGGCCAACTCTTCCCCGTTCTCGAGACGTTACCCTACCCAAGCTCACCTAACAGTTTGAATCGTGTAATTAACCTGCGTGTCGTCTCTTATTCGCACGTAGATATATATGTTTTAGTCTTCGTTGGCAGTTCTGCACAATCCAGTAGATGCATGTGTTGATGCACCCAGACCGTGAACTATTTAAATAGAGGGCACATCTGAGACAACGTAGAGCGCCTGTTGCAATGGATATTTGTTAAATAAAAGTACGATGGCAAATTATCAGTGAAGACGACACAAAACATTCAATTACAGGTGAGATTAAACAAACAAAATTCTGTTAATTAAAATGTGCGAGCATTATGCGAACGGGGAATTTACTTTTTTGCAGCGCACGTTGTCAGTCAACAGTGCGAGCACAATCGCGAGTTGCGGGGAACAGGGAGGACGTAACGATTAGCGCACTAAGCGTGATGTGCAGTGACATTACGCTATGAAAATAGAAAGCGAAGTTCTATTCTGGACCATCGTTAACATCAGTAGCGAATAATAGCTGACCCGATCCTGGGTAGCCACCCTTGACCAACCCACAGCACTCACCGTGGTGATCGTGGTGTGTGCCCATGGGCAAACATCTCCCCTTATAGCCTTAACAGACTGGCGGGGCACGTGCTGTTAGCGAGTAGCACCTATGAAGATGGACACGACACACGAGGGAATGGGTGGCCATAAATACGCCCGACCGCCTTTGTCTTCCTCGTGGCGATATGTACACATCGCAGCAGGTACTCATTTGAGTCTGAGTCGACCTAGGGGAGGCCCATGACCGGTTCAGATAGTGTTGGCCATTAGTGGGTATCGAACTCGGGTGGCTGGGTTCGGAGCGCATCGCGCTTATCGATACACTATCGCTCCCCATGAAAGACAAAGATCAGCGAGCTTTTGTAAACTAAACAATTATTTTATTTTACCAGGTGAGGCCCCACTGACCTACATAGATTGTTTTTTCAGAAGCAACCAGGCCGCGCGTGTGGACATTTATCGCGGCCAAATAGTCTCAGCGCGCGTCTCAAAGTGCGGTGGGGCGACAGGGAGAGGACCCGGGGGGTCAATCCACGCGACCTCGGCGAGCGAGACAAGCAAACTCCTAATATACAAGAGGCGTCAAGGTCGGCATGAGAACCCACGACCCCTGTCATATACTAGGCGGATAGACAATATTTCGCCGCCGCAGCTGTCAGCGAGTAGCATCTACGAAGGCCGGCACGGCACGCGAGGAGGCTGGGTGGGCAGCACCACGCCCGGCCGCCTTTGTCTCCCTGAGTAGCGATGTGTACTACACACCGCTCCAGATACTCAGTTGAGGTTCAGTTGACCCATATATGTGCATGCAAAGATCCCCCGTCTAGCCTTAACAGACTGTTGGGGCAAGTGCTGTTAGCGAGCAGCACATATG
This sequence comes from Lampetra fluviatilis, assembly GCF_964198595.1. Taxonomy (NCBI): domain Eukaryota; kingdom Metazoa; phylum Chordata; class Hyperoartia; order Petromyzontiformes; family Petromyzontidae; genus Lampetra; species Lampetra fluviatilis. The sequence continues at coordinate 1,736,376 of NC_136288.1, forward strand.
AAGGCCGGAACAGCGCACGAGGAGTGGGTGGCCATCACTACGCCCGGCCGCCTTTGTCTCCCTTACACATCACACCATGTGCTCATTTGAGGCCGAGTCGACCTGTGTATGTTCAAACAAGCACCGTGAGAGACATTGTGCGGGGAAAAACATTCATCCAGCCACAGCCATGCACTTTTACATCTCGATTTACACCTCAATTGCTTAGAACTGCTTCTTGCGTTGAGTTTGTCGACCTTCCTGCGCACCTCATCTGAGCTGTGCGACCACGGTAGCAGTTCAACTTGCACACAGATTGACTAAGGGCGAAGAAACCCTCGTCAAATTAGTCAGCGCAATGCTTGTTGCACACCCTGCCAACGCAGCTTCGCCAAATAATGAATTGAAGACTCACAGAGGGGTTTAATTGATTTTACCCGTTGTGGATTTGTCATGCAAACCGAGTTCATTCACCGCGCGCATATTCCTCACGCGGCGGCACGAGCGCAAGCACGACGACCAAGGGGCCTCGACTTACAAAGCGAAGGATTTAGTGACGCTGCTGCTGGGGTCGACACCCACGGTCCTCCTCCTGTATACCTGGCGAGGTAGTTAACATCTCGCCACTGCGGCGACCTGCCTGCAAGTGCTGTTAGCGAGCCCCTATGAAGGTCGGAAAGACACAGGAGGGGGTGGGCGGCCAGCACCACGCCCGACCGCCTTTGTCTCCCCAGTAGCGATGTTAACACACCGCACCGATTACCCATTTGAGGCTGAGTCTACCTATGTATGTGCAAGACAAATATCCCCCGTATAGCCTTAAAAACGTTTTTGGCAAGTGCTGTTAGCGAGTACCTATGAAGGCCGGCACGGCACACGAGGGGGTAGGTGGCCAGCACTACGCCCGACCGCCTTTGTCTCCCCAGTAGCGATATTTACACACCACACCAGCTACTCATTTGAGGCCGAGTCGACTTAGGGGAGTCCCACGACCGGTTCAGATAATCATCACTGACGCTGGCCGTGAGAGGTGGGGGGTGAATCGATCTCTGGCGGCACGGGTTCGTAGCGCAGCGCGCACAGCGCTCCCCACGATTGCGAGCGTGCTGGAGGACCTTCATCCATTCTTCTTCATCCTGCTACAGACTGACAAAGGGCAACAACCCAAAACAAATCCTCGACGCGTGAGTCAACGCGATGCTCGCTGCACCCCCTGCCAACGTAGCGTCGCCGAATAATGAGCGTACGATTTTACAAAGCGTTGCATTTTGTGTATTGGATTTGTCATGCAGCTGAGTTCAGTCACCGGGCGGGCGCATGTTGCCTTGTCCCGCCCGTGCCGCGTGCGCGGCAAGGGATGGCCCCTTGACACGCGATGTAAAATGGGTTTTTTTTACGTGAAGCTGCTGGTGCTGCACTACTTACACAAAAGCTCGGCGCACTCGTTAATAACGCTGCGTTGGCACGTATGTTGTATGAAGGAGGCCTATTGACCGAAACGTCGCCTCTGTATTTTGTTCTTTTAAGGCAGTGTTGTTAACGACCGCGTTTAACTTTTAAAAATTTAATTAATATAATTATTTGGTATTAAAACACCCTATTTGTGTGGACATGTATTCTCCACTGTGTGAAAAAGAGCTGCATACCTAATCGGATTTCTCCAAGATAAATAAATATTCTGATTTTTATTTGCGAATTTCAATTTTATTGAGCCCGTAACGTTAGAAGACATCTTCAGAGCACTGTTTTATTATTGAATTATGAATGTAGATTCAAATTGTGGAATTGTGACTGCAAGTGAGGCATGGAGAGATGCTTTCAATGACACGGGGCGACATAACGAAGAGCCGATGGATGAACAGACACTTTACCCAAGAAACTGGAGTGTTAGTAAAGTATAAGTGGGCTTGGACAGGGGACACACAACCCTGGCAGGGAGGATGATGGCCGCTGGTCGAGCATCACGAAGGCAGCGGCAGCCAAGAAGAGTGGACACGTCGGTGGGAGCGCGTGCACCGCGGAGTAGCTCCACTGACGTTTGCATCTTAGGACTGTGACAGACAGCGACAGCTTTGGGGGACGCCTTCATCCATCAGTGGATAGAACACCATCATCATTAGCCATCCTCTGAATATCATCATCATCCATACTCTTGGGTTATTTCGGCAAAGTCACGTATAGGTAGAAAATAAATTAAATAAAATCACGACGTTTCGGGCGCAACACAAGCGTCCGTCATCAGGTGGGACAACCACAGCAAGGAACAATTGCTAACGATTCTGCAGCGATGCAACGATTCGCCGAGCAACTGCACACAAGCGTACGCAATCAAATATTTAAATTTAAGACTTTACCAATTTAGAATTAACTTTACAAAGGGTTTGATTTTGTGTATTTGATTTGTCATGCAACTGAGTTCAGTTACCGCGCGCATGTTCCTGATGCGGCCTCACGTGACGCAAGGACGACGACGATGGCGCCTTGAATAACAAAGCAAATGGGTTTCGTGAAGCTCCTGGTGCTGCTGCACCAATAACAAAAAAAGCTCAACACATTCGTTAATATCGCTGCCTTGGCACGTATGTGACATGAAGAAGGGCCATTGATCGAAACGTCGCCTCTGTATTTTGTTTCTAAGGCAGTGTTGTAAACTAAGCGTTAAGACATAAAAAATTATGTTATTATTATTTGCTATTAATGTGTTTTGTATGCACACGTATACTCCGCTGGACATTGTGAAAACGAGATTCATAGATCATCTGATTTCTCCAATAAAAATAAAGATTCTGATCTGATTATCACACTGCACGAATTTGCTACTTGCAATTGTATTGAGCCCGTAACGTAACAAGACGTCTCAGAGCACTGTTCTATCCTTTAATTATACAAGTAGAGATGTTTGACTTTGTTACATTAGTTACTTGCGCAAAGAAGCATGGAGACATGTCGCATGCTTCAAAATAAACAGGGCGACAGAAATAATAATAACTGATTTATAAACAAAAGAACACTGAACCCACGACACTGGAGTGTCAGTAAAGCACAAGTGGGCTTGGACAGGGGACACACAACCCTGGCAGGGAGGATGATGGCCGCTGGTCGAGCATCACGAAGGCAGCGGCAGCCAAGAAGAGTGGACACGTCGGTGGGAGCGCGTGCACCGCGGAGTAGCTCCACTGACGTTTTGCATCTTAAGACTGTGACAGACAGCGGCAGCTTTGGGGGACGCCTTCATCCATCAGTGGATAGAACATCATCATCATCAGCAGCCATCCTCTGAATATCATCATTATCCATACTCTTTGGTTCTTTCGGTAAAGTCACGTAAATATACGCTAATAAATTATTTATTTTTATTTTATACCTACGCGACTTTAGCGAAATGTGCTGATAATAAATAAGTAAACATTTATTAATATATTATTTTTTAACTAAGTGACTTTACCTCAAGGACCAAAGAGTATGCGATGTAACGATTCGCCGAGCATCTGCACTCAAGCCTTCAAATAATTAAATGTATAGAACTTTACAAAGGGTTTGATTCTGTGTAAGGGATTTGTCATGCAACTGAGTTCAGTTACCGCGCGCATGTTCCTGATGCGGCCTCACGGACGACGATGATGGCGCCTTGAATAACAAAGCAAATGGGTTTCGTGAAGCTCCTGGTGCTGCTGCACCAATAACAAAAAAACTCAGCACAATCGTTAATAACGCTGCCTTGGCACGTATGTGATATGAAGAAGGGCCGTTGATCGAAACGTCGCCTCTATATTTTGTTATTTTAAGGCAGTGTTGTAAACTAAGGTGTTGAGCCTGAAAACATTTTATTCATATTATTCTTTGCTATTAATGTGTTTTTGTATGTACACGTCCACTGGACATTGTGAAAAAGAGATTCATAGCTCATCCGATTTCTCCAAGAAAAATTAAGATTCTGATCTGATTATCACAATGCACGAATTTGCTACTTGCAATTGTATTGAGCCCGTAACGTAACAAGACGTCTCAGAGCACTGTTCTATCCTTTAATTATACATGTATAGATGTTTGACTTTGTTACATTAGTTACTTGCGCAAAGAAGCATGAGACATGTCGCATGCTTCAAAAATAAACAGGGCGACAGAAAGAATAATAACTGATTTATATAAACAAAAGAACACTGAACCCACGGCACTGGAGTGTCAGTAAAGTACAAGTGGGCTTGGACAGGGGACACACAACCCTGGCAGGGAGGATGATGGCCGCTGGTCGAGCATCACGAAGGCAGTGGCAGCCAAGAAGAGTGGACACGTCGGTGGGAGCGCGTGCACCGCGGAGTAGCTCCACTGACGTTTTGCATGTTAAGACTGTGACAGAGAGCGACAGCTTTGGGGTACGCCTTCATCCATTAGTGGATAGAACATCATCATCATCAGCAGCCATCCTCTGAATGCCATCATCATACGTGGTCAATTTTACCGTCGCCACCACCTCGAACGACCCTGCTGCGATGTAACGATTCAGCCAGCGTCTCTCTCTGTACGCGAGCGTGCAGAGAGAGACGCTCCATCTTGCCGACGGAGTTGTTCATTCCTCGGCTGCCAAGCCGTCGGAAGCCTTCGCCACTGCCCATACTCCTTTCCAGCGACATGCCCTGCCCAAACCCACTAGTCATTAACCTGCCAGTGATCTCGTATCCACGCGTTCCCTGTCCCTTTGTTCTCTAAATTTCGAGCATGCATCTCTCCGTAATGTGACAACGTGGTTTGTATACGTTTATTATTTTATGTCATCATCATCATCCGTGTCTCAACTTACCGCCGCCACCACCTCTAACGATCCTGCTGCGATGTCACGATCTAGATTTTGAGATTTCCCTGACTGCAGGGATCCATACTCTTTGGTTCTTTCGGTAAAGTCACGTAAATATACAACAAATACAAAAGATTTATTTAATTTAATAAAAAATTAATTATTTTAGTTCATACCTACGTGACTTTACCGAAATGTGCTGATAATAAAAGAAAATATTTATGTTATTTTATACCTAAGTGACTTTACCTAAAGGACCAAAGAGTATGCGATGTAACGATTCGCCGAGGCATCTGCACTCAAGCGTACGCCTTCAAATAATTAAATGTATAGAACTTTACAAAGGGTTTGATTCTGTGTAAGGGATTTGTCATGCAACTGAGTTCAGTTACCGCGCGCATGTTCCTGATGCGGCCTCACGTGACGCAAAGACGACGACGATGGCGCCTTGAATAACAAAGCAAATGGATTTCGTGAAGCTCCTGGTGCTGCAGCACCAATAACAAAAAAAATGCTCAACACATTCGTTAATAACGCTGCCTTGGCACGTATGTGCTAAGAAGAAGGGCCATTGGATCGAAACGTCGCCTCTGTATTTTGTTCTTTTAAAGCAATGTTGTAAACTAAGGTGCTGAGTATTCTTTGTTTTTTTCGGTAAAGTCACGTAGGTAAAAACAAATTACGACGTTTCGGAGGCAACACAAGCCTCCGTCTACGAAACGTCGTGATTTAATGTATTTGTTTTCTTTTTTTACCTACGTGACTTTACCGAAAAAAACAGAGAGTATGGATCCTTGCAATCACGAAACCTTCAAATCTAGAATCAAGGTGTGAGCTTTAAAACATAAAAAAAATATATTATTCTTTGCCATTAATGTGTTTTTTGTATGTACACGTATACTCCACTGGACATTGTGAAAAAGAGATTCATAGCTCATCCGATTTCTCCAAGAAAAATAAAGATTCTGATCTGATTATCACACTGCACGAATTTGCTACTTGCAATTGTATTGAGCCCGTAACGTAACAAGACGTCTCAGAGCACTATTCTATCCTTTAATTATACATGTAGAGATGTTTGACTTTGTTACATTAGTTACTTGCGCAAAGAAGCATGGAGACATGTTGCATGCTTCAAATTAAACAGGGCGACAGAAAGAATAATAACTGATTTATAAACAAAAGAACACTGAACCCACGACACTGGAGTGTCAGTAAAGTACAAGTGGGCTTGGACAGGGGACGCACAACCCTGGCAGGGAGGATGATGGCCGCTGGTCGAGCATCACGAAGGCAGCGGCAGCCAAGAAGAGTGGACACGTCGGTGGGAGCGCGTGCACCGCGGAGTAGCTCCACTGACGTTTTGCATCTTAAGACTGAGAGAGACAGCGGCAGCTTTGGGGGAGGCCTTCGTCCATCAGTGGATAGAACATCATCATCAGCCATCCTCTGAATGTCATCATCATCATCATCCGTGTATCAATTTATCGCCACCACCACCTCTAACGATCCTGCTGCGATGTAACGATCTCGATTTTGAGTTTTCGTGACTGCAGGGATCCATACTCTTTGTTTCTTTCGGTAAAGTCACGTAAATTTACAATAAAATAAACTATTTTTTTTATTTTATACCTACGTGACTTTACCGAAATGTGCTGATAAAATGAATATTTTTTTCATATATATAATAAATAATTTAAAATAAATAACTTATTTCATAGAAATAATGTATTTTATACCTAAGTGACTTTACCTAAAGGACCAAAGAGCATGCGATGTAACGATTCGCCGAGCATCTGCACTCAAGCGTACGCCATCAAATATTTAAATGTAATACTTTACAAAGGGTTTGATTTTGTGTAAGGGATTTGTCATGCAACTGAGTTCAGTTACCGGGCGCATGTCCCTGATGCGGCCTCACGTGACGCAAGGACGACGACGATGGCGCCTTGAATAACAATGCAAATGGGTTTCGTGAAGCTCCTGGTGCTGCTGCACCAATAACAAAAAAAACTCAACACATTCGTTAATAACGCTGCCTTGGCACGTATGTGATATGAAGAAGGGCCGTTGATCGAAACGTCGCCTCTATATTTTGTTATTTTAAGGCAGTGTTGTAAACTAAGGTGTTGCGCCTTAAAACATTTTATTCATATTATTCTTTGCTATCAATGTGTTTTTGTATGTACACGTCCACTGGACATCGTGAAAAAGAGATTCATAGCTCATCCGATTTCTCCAAGAAAAATAAAGATTCTGATCTGATTATCACACTGCACGAATTTGCTACTTGAAATTGTATTGAGCCCGTAACGTAACAAGACGTCTCAGAGCACTATTCTATCCTTTAATTATACATGTAGAGATGTTTGACTTTGTTACATTAGGTACTTGCGCAAAGAAGCATGGAGACATGTCGCATGCTTCAAATTAAACAGCGCGACAGAAAGAATAATAACTTATTTATAAACAAAAGAACACTGAACCCACGACACTGGAGTGTCAGTAAAGTACAAGTGGGCTTGGACAGGGGACACACAACCCTGGCAGGGAGGATGATGGCCGCTGGTCGAGCATCACGAAGGCAGCGGCAGCCAAGAAGAGTGGACACGTCGGTGGGAGCGCGTGCACCGCGGAGTAGATCCACTGACGTTTTGCATCTTAAGAATGTGACAGACAGCGTCAGCTTTGGGTGTCGCCTTCGTCCATCAGTGGATATAACATCATCAGCCATCCTCTGAATGCCATCATCATCCGTGGTCAATTTTACCGTCGCCACCACCTTGAACGACCCTGCTGCGATGTAACGATTCAGCCAGCGTCTATCTCTGTACGCGAGCGTGCATAGAGACGCTCCATCTTGCCGACGTGGTTGTTCATTCCTCGGCTGCCAAGCCGTCGGAAGCCTTCGCCACTGGCCATAATCCCTTTCCAGCGACGTGCCCTGCCCAAACCCACTAGTCATTAACCTGCCAGTGATCTCGTATCCACGCGTTCCCTGTCCCTTTGTTCTCTAAATTTCGAGCATGCATCTCTCCGTAATGTGACAACGTGGTTTGTATACGTTTATTATTTTATGTCATCATCATCATCCGTGTCTCAACTTACCGCCGCCACCACCTCTAACGATCCTGCTGCGATGTCACGATCTAGATTTTGAGTTTTCGTGACTGCAGGGATCCATACTCTTTGGTTCTTTCGGTAAAGTCACGTAAATATACAATAAATACAAATATTTATTTTAATTAATAATAAATGACTTATTTTAGTTCATACCTAAGTGACTTTACCGAAATGTGCTGATAATGAAATAAATTGTGTATTTTATTTCATACCTAAGTGACTTTACCTAAAGGACCAAAGAGTATGCGATGTAACGATTCTCCGAGCATCTGCACTCAAGCGTACGCCATCAAATATTTAAATTTAAGACTTTTCTGTGTAAGGGATTTGTCATGCAACTGAGTTCAGTTACCGCGCGCATGTTCCTGATGCGGTCTCACGTGACGCAAGGACGACGACGATGGCGCCTTGAATAACAAAGCAAATGGGTTTCGTGAAGCTCCTGGTGCTGCAGCACCAATAACAAAAAAAGCTCAACACATTCGTTAATAACGCTGCCTTGGCACGTATGTGCTGTGAAGAAGGGCCATTGATCGAAACGTCGCGTCTATATTTTGTTATTTTAAGGCAGTGTTGTAAACTAAGGTGTTGAGCCTGAAAACACTTTATTCATATTATTCTTTGCTATTAATGTGTTTTTGTATATGTACACGTCCACTGGACATTGTGAAAAAGAGATTCATAGCTCATCCGATTTCTCCAAGAAAAATAAAGATTCTGATCTGATTATCACAATGCACGAATTTGCTACTTGCAATTGTATTGAGCCCGTAACGTAACAAGACGTCTCAGAGCACTGTTCTATCCTTTAATTATACATGTAGAGATGTTTGACTTTGTTACATTAGTTACTTGCGCAAAGAAGCATGGAGACATGTTGCATGCTTCAAATTAAACAGGGCGACAGAAAGAATAATAACTGATTTATAAACAAAAGAACACTGAACCCACGCCACTGGAGTGTCAGTAAAGTACAAGTGGGCTTGGACAGGGGACGCACAACCCTGGCAGGGAGGATGATGGCCGCTGGTCGAGCATCACGAATGCAGCGGCAGCCAAGAAGAGTGGACACGTCGGTGGGAGCGCGTGCACCGCGGAGTAGCTCCACTGACGTTTTGCATCTTAAGACTGAGAGAGACAGCGGCAGCTTTGGGGGAGGCCTTCGTCCATCAGTGGATAGAACATCATCATCAGCCATCCTCTGAATGTCATCATCATCATCCGTGTATCAATTTATCGCCGCCACCACCTCTAACGATCCTGCTGCGATGTAACGATCTCGATTTTGAGTTTTCGTGACTGCAGGGATCCATACTCTTTGTTTCTTTCGGTAAAGTCACGTAAATTTACAATAAAATAAACTATTTATTTTATTTTATACCTACGTGACTTTACCGAAATGTGCTGATAAAATAAATATTTTTTTCATATATATAATAAATAATTTAAAATAAATAACTTGTTTCATAGAAATAATTTATGTTATACCTAAGTGACTTTACCTAAAGGACCAAAGAGCATGCGATGTAACGATTCGCCGAGCATCTGCACTCAATCGTACGCCTTAAAATAATTAAATGTATAGAACTTTACAAAGGGTTTGATTCTGTGTAAGGGATTTGTCATGCAACTGAGTTCAGTTACCGCGCGCATGTTCCTGATGCGGCCTCACGTGACGCAAGGACGACGACGATGGCGCCTTGAATAACAAAGCAAATGGATTTCGTGAAGCTCCTGGTGCTGCTGCACCAATAACAAAAAAACTCAGCACAATCGTTAATAACGCTGCCATGGCACGTATGTGATATGAAGAAGGGCCGTTGATCGAAACGTCGCCTCTATATTTTGTTATTTTAAGGCAGTGTTGTAAACTAAGGTGTTGAGTATTCTTTGTTTTTTTCGGTAAAGTCACGTAGGTAAAAACAAATTACGACGTTTCGGAGGCAACACAAGCCTCCGTCTACGAAACGTCGTGATTTAATGTATTTGTTTTCTTTTTTTACCTACGTGACTTTACCGAAAAAAACAGAGAGTATGGATCCTTGCAATCACGAAACCTTCAAATCTAGAATCAAGGTGTGAGCTTTAAAACATAAAAAAAATATATTATTCTTTGCCATTAATGTGTTTTTTGTATGCACACGTATACTCCACTGGACATTGTGAAAAAGAGATTCATAGCTCATCCGATTTCTCCAAGAAAAATAAAGATTCTGATCTGATTATCACACTGCACGAATTTGCTACTTGCAATTGTATTGAGCCCGTAACGTAACAAGACGTCTCAGAGCACTGTTCTATCCTTTAATTATACATGTAGAGATGTTTGACTTTGTTACATTAGTTACTTGCGCAAAGAAGCATGGAGACATGTTGCATGCTTCAAATTAAACAGGGCGACAGAAAGAATAATAACTGATTTATAAACAAAAGAACACTGAACCCACGACACTGGAGTGTCAGTAAAGTACAAGTGGGCTTGGACAGGGGACGCACAACCCTGGCAGGGAGGATGATGGCCGCTGGTCGAGCATCACGAAGGCAGCGGCAGCCAAGAAGAGTGGACACGTCGGTGGGAGCGCGTGCACCGCGGAGTAGATCCACTGACGTTTTGCATCTTAAGAATGTGACAGACAGCGGCAGCTTTGGGGGTCGCCTTCGTCCATCAGTGGATATAACATCATCAGCCATCCTCTGAATGCCATCATCATCCGTGGTCAATTTTACCGTCGCCACCACCTTGAACGACCCTGCTGCGATGTAACGATTCAGCCAGCGTCTATCTCTGTACGCGAGCGTGCATAGAGACGCTCCATCTTGCCGACGTGGTTGTTCATTCCTCGGCTGCCAAGCCGTCGGAAGCCTTCGCCACTGGCCATAATCCCTTTCCAGCGACGTGCCCTGCCCAAACCCACTAGTCATTAACCTGCCAGTGATCTCGTATCCACGCGTTCCCTGTCCCTTTGTTCTCTAAATTTCGAGCATGCATCTCTCCGTAATGTGACAACGTGGTTTGTATACGTTTATTATTTTATGTCATCATCATCATCCGTGTCTCAACTTACCGCCGCCACCACCTCTAACGATCCTGCTGCGATGTCACGATCTAGATTTTGAGTTTTCGTGACTGCAGGGATCCATACTCTTTGGTTCTTTCGGTAAAGTCACGTAAATATACAATAAATACAAATATTTATTTTAATTAATAATAAATGACTTATTTTAGTTCATACCTAAGTGACTTTACCGAAATGTGCTGATAATGAAATAAATTGTGTATTTTATTTCATACCTAAGTGACTTTACCTAAAGGACCAAAGAGTATGCGATGTAACGATTCTCCGAGCATCTGCACTCAAGCGTACGCCATCAAATATTTAAATGTAATACTTTACAAAGGGTTTGATTTTGTGTAAGGGATTTGTCATGCAACTGAGTTCAGTTACCGCGCGCATGTTCCTGATGCGGTCTCACGTGACGCAAGGACGACGACGATGGCGCCTTGAATAACAAAGCAAATGGGTTTCGTGAAGCTCCTGGTGCTGCAGCACCAATAACAAAAAAAGCTCAACACATTCGTTAATAACGCTGCCTTGGCACGTATGTGCTGTGAAGAAGGGCCATTGATCGAAACGTCGCGTCTATATTTTGTTATTTTAAGGCAGTGTTGTAAACTAAGGTGTTGAGCCTGAAAACACTTTATTCATATTATTCTTTGCTATTAATGTGTTTTTGTATATGTACACGTCCACTGGACATTGTGAAAAAGAGATTCATAGCTCATCCGATTTCTCCAAGAAAAATAAAGATTCTGATCTGATTATCACAATGCACGAATTTGCTACTTGCAATTGTATTGAGCCCGTAACGTAACAAGACGTCTCAGAGCACTGTTCTATCCTTTAATTATACATGTAGAGATGTTTGACTTTGTTACATTAGTTACTTGCGCAAAGAAGCATGGAGACATGTTGCATGCTTCAAATTAAACAGGGCGACAGAAAGAATAATAACTGATTTATAAACAAAAGAACACTGAACCCACGCCACTGGAGTGTCAGTAAAGTACAAGTGGGCTTGGACAGGGGACGCACAACCCTGGCAGGGAGGATGATGGCCGCTGGTCGAGCATCACGAATGCAGCGGCAGCCAAGAAGAGTGGACACGTCGGTGGGAGCGCGTGCACCGCGGAGTAGCTCCACTGACGTTTTGCATCTTAAGACTGAGAGAGACAGCGGCAGCTTTGGGGGAGGCCTTCGTCCATCAGTGGATAGAACATCATCATCAGCCATCCTCTGAATGTCATCATCATCATCCGTGTATCAATTTATCGCCGCCACCACCTCTAACGATCCTGCTGCGATGTAACGATCTCGATTTTGAGTTTTCGTGACTGCAGGGATCCATACTCTTTGTTTCTTTCGGTAAAGTCACGTAAATTTACAATAAAATAAACTATTTATTTTATTTTATACCTACGTGACTTTACCGAAATATGCTGATAAAATAAATATTTTTTTCATATATATAATAAATAATTTAAAATAAATAACTTGTTTCATAGAAATAATTTATGTTATACCTAAGTGACTTTACCTAAAGGACCAAAGAGCATGCGATGTAACGATTCGCCGAGCATCTGCACTCAATCGTACGCCTTCAAATAATTAAATGTATAGAACTTTACAAAGGGTTTGATTCTGTGTAAGGGATTTGTCATGCAACTGAGTTCAGTTACCGCGCGCATGTTCCTGATGCGGCCTCACGGACGACGATGATGGCGCCTTGAATAACAAAGCAAATGGGTTTCGTGAAGCTCCTGGTGCTGCTGCACCAATAACAAAAAAACTCAGCACAATCGTTAATAACGCTGCCATGGCACGTATGTGATATGAAGAAGGGCCGTTGATCGAAACGTCGCCTCTATATTTTGTTATTTTAAGGCAGTGTTGTAAACTAAGGTGTTGCGCCTTAAAACATTTTATTCATATTATTCTTTGCTATCAATGTGTTTTGTATGTACACGTCCACTGGACATTGTGAAAAAGAGATTCATAGATCATCCGATTTCTCCAAGAAAAATAAAGATTCTGATCTGATTATCACACTGCACGAATTTGCTACTTGCAATTGTATTGAGCCCGTAACGTAACAAGACGTCTCAGAGCACTATTCTATCCTTTAATTATACATGTAGAGATGTTTGACGTTGTTACATTAGTTACTTGCGCAAATAAGCAATGAGACATGTCACATGCTTCAAATTAAACAGGGCGACAGAAAGAATAATCTTCTTGGTTCTTTCGGTAAAGTCACGTAGAAGGGAAGTAATAAAATAATAAAAATAAAACATAATAGAAAGAATAATAACTGATTTATGAACAAAATAACACTGAACCCACGACACTTGGAGTGTCAGTAAAGTACAAGTGGGCTTGGGCAGGGGACACACAACCCTGGCAGGGAGGATGATGGCCGCTGGTCGAGCATCACGAAGGCAGTGGCAGCCAAGAAGAGTGGACACGTCGGTGGGAGCGCGTGCATCGCGGAGTTGCTCCACTGACGTTTTGCATCTTAAGACTGTGACAGACAGCGGCAGCTTTGGGGGACGCCTTCATCCATTAGTGGATAGAACATCATCACCAGCCATCCTCTGAATGCCATCATCATCCGTGGTCAATTTTACTGTCGCCACCACCTCGAACGACCCTGCTGCGATGTAACGATTCAGCCAGCGTCTCTCTCTGTACGCGAGCGTGCAGAGAGAGACGCTCCATCTTGCCGACGGAGTTGTTCATTCCTCGGCTGCCAAGCCGTCGGAAGCCTTCGCCACTGGCCATAATCCCTTTCCAGCGACGTGCCCTGCCCAAACCCACTTGTCATTAACCTGCCAGTGATCTCGTATCCACGCGTTCCCTGTCCCTTTGTTCTCTAAATTTCGAGCATGCATCTCTCCGTAATGTGACAACGTGGTTTGTATACGTTTATTATTTTATGTCATCATCATCACCCGTGTCTCAACTTACCGCCGCCACCACCTCTAACGATCCTGCTGCGATGTCACGATCTAGATTTTGAGTTTTCGTGACTGCAGGAATCCATACTCTTTGGTTCTTTCGGTAAAGTCACGTAAACATACAATAAATACAAATATTTATTTTAATTAATAATAAATTACTTATTTTAGTTTATACCTAAGTGACTTTACCGAAATGTGCTGATAATAAAATAAATTATTTATTTCATTTTATACCTAAGTGACTTTACCTAAAGGACCAAAGAGTATGCGATGTAACGATTCGCCGAGCATCTGCACTCAAGCGTATGCCTTCAAATAATTAAATGTATAGAACTTTACAAAGGGTTTGATTCTGTGTAAGGGATTTGTCATGCAACTGAGTTCAGTTACCGCGCGCATGTTCCTGATGCGGCCTCACGTGACGCAAAGACGACGACGATGGCGCCTTGAATAACAAAGCAAATGGATTTCGTGAAGCTCCTGGTGCTGCAGCACCAATAACAAAAAAAAGCTCAACACATTCGTTAATAACGCTGCCTTGGCACGTATGTGCTAAGAAGAAGGGCCATTGGATCGAAACGTCGCCTCTGTATTTTGTTCTTTTAAAGCAATGTTGTAAACTAAGGTGCTGAGTATTCTTTGTTTTTTTCGGTAAAGTCACGTAGGTAAAAACAAATTACGACGTTTCGGAGGCAACACAAGCCTCCGTCTACGAAACGTCGTGATTTAATGTATTTGTTTTCTTTTTTTACCTACGTGACTTTACCGAAAAAAACAGAGAGTATGGATCCTTGCAATCACGAAACCTTCAAATCTAGAATCAAGGTGTGAGCTTTAAAACATAAAAAATATATTATTCTTTGCTATTAATGTGTTTTTTGTATGTACACGTATACTCCACTGGACATTGTGAAAAAGAGATTCATAGATCATCCGATTTCTCCAAGAAAAATAAAGATTCTGATCTGATTATCACACTGCACGAATTTGCTACTTGCAATTGTATTGAGCCCGTAACGTAACAAGACGTCTCAGAGCACTATTCTATCCTTTAATTATACATGTAGAGATGTTTGACTTTGTTACATTAGTTACTTGCGCAAAGAAGCATGGAGACATGTTGCATGCTTCAAATTAAACAGGGCGACAGAAAGAATAATAACTGATTTATTAACAAAAGAACACTGAACCCACGACACTGTAGTGTCAGTAAAGTACAAGTGGGCTTGGACAGGGGACGCACAACCCTGGCAGGGAGGATGATGGCCGCTGGTCGAGCATCACGAAGGCAGCGGCAGCCAAGAAGAGTGGACACGTCGGTGGGAGCGCGTGCACCGCGGAGTAGCTCCACTGACGTTTTGCATCTTAAGACTGAGAGAGACAGCGGCAGCTTTGGGGGAGGCCTTCGTCCATCAGTGGATAGAACATCATCATCAGCCATCCTCTGAATGTCATCATCATCATCATCCGTGTATCAATTTATCGCCACCACCACCTCTAACGATCCTGCTGCGATGTAACGATCTCGATTTTGAGTTTTCGTGACTGCAGGGATCCATACTCTTTGTTTCTTTCGGTAAAGTCACGTAAATTTACAATAAAATAAACTATTTTTTTTATTTTATACCTACGTGACTTTACCGAAATGTGCTGATAAAATGAATATTTTTTTCATATATATAATAAATAATTTAAAATAAATAACTTATTTCATAGAAATAATGTATTTTATACCTAAGTGACTTTACCTAAAGGACCAAAGAGTATGCGATGTAACGATTCGCCGAGCATCTGCACTCAAGCGTACGCCTTCAAATAATTTAATGTATAGAACTTTATAAAGGGTTTGATTTTGTGTAGGGATTTGTCATGCAACTGAGTTCAGTTACCGCGCGCATGTTCCTGATGCGGCCTCACATAACGCAAGGACGACGACGATGGCGCCTTGAATAACAAAGCAAATGGGTTTCGTGAAGCTCCTGGTGCTGCTGCACCAATAACAAAAAAAGCTCAACACATTCGTTAATAACGCTGCCCTGGCACGTATGTGATATGAAGAAGGGCCGTTGATCGAAACGTCGCCTTTATATTTTGTTATTTTAAGGCAGTGTTGTAAAATAAGGTGTTGAGCCTTCAAACATTTTATTCATATTATTCTTTGCTATTAATGTGTTTTTGTATGTACACGTCCACTGGACATTGTGAAAAAGAGATTCATAGCTCATCCGATTTCTCCAATAAAAATAAAGATTCTGATCTGATTATCACACTGCACGAATTTGCTACTTGCAATTGTATTGAGCCCGTAACGTAACAAGACGTCTCAGAGCACTGTTCTATCCTTTAATATACATGTAGAGATGTTTGACTTTGTTACATTAGTTACTTGCGCAAAGAAGCATGGAGACATGTTGCATGCTTCAAATTAAACAGGGCGACAGAAAGAATAATAACTGATTTATAAACAAAAGAACACTGAACCCACGACACTGGAGTGTCAGTAAAGTACAAGTGGGCTTGGACAGGGGACGCACAACCCTGGCAGGGAGGATGATGGCCGCTGGTCGAGCATCACGAATGCAGCGGCAGCCAAGAAGAGTGGACACGTCGGTGGGAGCGCTTGCACCTCGGAGTAGCTCCACTGACGTTTTGCATCTTAAGACTGAGAGAGACAGCGGCAGCTTTGGGGGAGGCCTTCGTCCATCAGTGGATAGAACATCATCATCAGCCATCCTCTGAATGTCATCATCATCCGTGTATCAATTTATCGCCGCCACCACCTCTAACGATCCTGCTGCGATGTAACGATCTCGATTTTGAGTTTTCGTGACTGCAGGGTTTCATAGAAATAATTTATTTTATACCTAAGTGACTTTACCTAAAGGACCAAAGAGCATGCGATGTAACGATTCGCCGAGCATCTGCACTCAATCGTACGCCTTAAAATAATTAAATGTATAGAACTTTACAAAGGGTTTGATTCTGTGTAAGGGATTTGTCATGCAACTGAGTTCAGTTACCGCGCGCATGTTCCTGATGCGGCCTCACGGACGACGATGATGGCGCCTTGAATAACAAAGCAAATGGGTTTCGTGAAGCTCCTGGTGCTGCTGCACCAATAACAAAAAAACTCAGCACAATCGTTAATAACGCTGCCATGGCACGTATGTGATATGAAGAAGGGCCGTTGATCGAAACGTCGCCTCTATATTTTGTTATTTTAAGGCAGTGTTGTAAACTAAGGTGTTGAGCCTGAAAACATTTTATTCATATTATTCTTTGCTATTAATGTGTTTTTGTATGTACACGTCCACTGGACATTGTGAAAAAGAGATTCGTAGCTCATCCGATTTCTCCAAGAAAAATAAAGTTTCTGATCTGATTATCACAATGCACGAATTTGCTACTTGCAATTGTATTGAGCCCGTAACGTAACAAGACGTCTCAGAGCACTGTTCTATCCTTTAATTATACATGTAGAGATGTTTGACTTTGTTACATTAGTTACTTGCGCAAAGAAGCATGAGACATGTCGCATGCTTCAAAAATAAACAGGGCGACAGAAAGAATAATAACTGATTTATATAAACAAAAGAACACTGAACCCACGGCACTGGAGTGTCAGTAAAGTACAAGTGGGCTTGGACAGGGGACACACAACCCTGGCAGGGAGGATGATGGCCGCTGGTCGAGCATCACGAAGGCAGTGGCAGCCAAGAAGAGTGGACACGTCGGTGGGAGCGCGTGCACCGCGGAGTAGCTCCACTGACATTTTGCATGTTAAGACTGTGACAGAGAGCGACAGCTTTGGGGGACGCCTTCATCCATTAGTGGATAGAACATCATCATCATCAGCAGCCATCCTCTGAATGCCATCATCATACGTGGTCAATTTTACCGTCGCCACCACCTCGAACGACCCTGCTGCGATGTAACGATTCAGCCAGCGTCTCTCTCTGTACGCGAGCGTGCAGAGAGAGACGCTCCATCTTGCCGACGGAGTTGTTCATTCCTCGGCTGCCAAGCCGTCGGAAGCCTTCGCCACTGCCCATACTCCTTTCCAGCGACATGCCCTGCCCAAACCCACTAGTCATTAACCTGCCAGTGATCTCGTATCCACGCGTTCCCTGTCCCTTTGTTCTCTAAATTTCGAGCATGCATCTCTCCGTAATGTGACAACGTGGTTTGTATACGTTTATTATTTTATGTCATCATCATCATCATCCGTGTCTCAACTTACCGCCGCCACCACCTCTAACGATCCTGCTGCGATGTCACGATCTAGATTTTGAGATTTCCCTGACTGCAGGGATCCATACTCTTTGGTTCTTTCGGTAAAGTCACGTAAATATACAACAAATGCAAAATATTTATTTAATTTAATAAAAAAATATTTATTTTAGTTCATACCTACGTGACTTTACCGAAATGTGCTGATAATAAAAGAAAATATTTATGTTATTTTATACCTAAGTGACTTTACCTAAAGGACCAAAGAGTATGCGATGTAACGATTCGCCGAGCATCTGCACTCAAGCGTACGCCATCAAATATTTAAATGTAATACTTTACAAAGGGTTTGATTTTGTGTAAGGGATTTGTCATGCAACTGAGTTCAGTTACCGCGCGCATGTCCCTGATGCGGCCTCACGTGACGCAAGGACGACGACGATGGCGCCTTGAATAACAAAGCAAATGGGTTTCGTGAAGCTCCTGGTGCTGCTGCACCAATAACAAAAAAAACTCAGCACATTCGTTAATAACGCTGCCTTGGCACGTATGTGATATGAAGAAGGGCCGTTGATCGAAACGTCGCCTCTATATTTTGTTATTTTAAGGCAGTGTTGTAAACTAAGGTGTTGCGCCTTAAAACATTTTATTCATATTATTCTTTGCTATCAATGTGTTTTTGTATGTACACGTCCACTGGACATTGTGAAAAAGAGATTCATAGCTCATCCGATTTCTCCAAGAAAAATAAAGATTCTGATCTGATTATCACACTGCACGAATTTGCTACTTGAAATTGTATTGAGCCCGTAACGTAACAATACGTCTCAGAGCACTATTATATCCTTTAATTATACATGTAGAGATGTTTGACTTTGTTACATTAGGTACTTGCGCAAAGAAGCATGGAGACATGTCGCATGCTTCAAATTAAACAGGGCGACAGAAAGAATAATAACTTATTTATAAACAAAAGAACACTGAACCCACGACACTGGAGTGTCAGTAAAGCACAAGCTTGGGCAGGGGACACACAACCCTGGCAGGGAGGATGATGGCCGCTGGTCGAGCATCACGAAGGCAGCGGCAGCCAAGAAGAGTGGACACGTCGGTGGGAGCGCGTGCACCGCGGAGTAGCTCCACTGACGTTTTGCATCTTAAGACTGTGACAGACAGCGGCAGCTTTGGGGGACGCCTCCATCCATTAGTGGATAGAACATCATCATCTGAATGCCACCGTCGCCACCACCTCGAACGACCCTGCTGCGATGTAACGATTCAGCCAGCGTCTCTCTCTGTACGCGAGCGTGCAGAGAGACGCTCCATCTTGCCGACGGAGTTGTTCATTCCTCGGCTGCCAAGCCGTCGGAAGCCTTCGCCACTGGCCATAATCCCTTTCCAGCGACGTGCCCTGCCCAAACCCACTCGTCATTAACCTGCCAGTGATCTCGTATCCACGCGTTCCCTGCCCCTTTGTTCTCTAAATTCCGAGCATGCATCTCTCCGTAATGTGACAACGTCGTTTGTATACGTTTATTATTTTAAGTGTAATTAATTTTTCGTGTTAGTGAATTGGACGATATTAATGTATTGTCAAATTGAAGGTATTATCAGTCTATTTCTTACGTCAGGCCCTTGTTAAATTAACCATACACACAGTACTGTACATACAAAGGAATGAGGTTGTGTTTTCCGCGCGCGCGTGTGAGCGCTGAACGATATCATCCTTGGATAGAGGACGTCATTATTTGGTGATTCAGCTGCTGCTTTGGCAGTGTCGCACAAGCACGACGAACTAACAAACGGGACATTAACTACTTTTGTCCCGTAAAATATGCATTATAAAAGAGAGATTTTAAAAACCCCCATGCACAACATAGGTAAGAGTTTGGTTCATAGCACGTGTAGCGTGTGGCATTGCGTGCAATGCGTGCGCGTGCGTGTGATACATATGGGGAGCGGTGGTGTAGCGGTTAGCGCTACGCTGCGCTATGAACCTGGCGACCCGAGTTCGATTCCCGATCACGGCCAACACCCAGTGACGATTGTCTGAACCGGTCCTGGGCCTCCCCTAGGTCGACTCAGCCTCAAGTGAGTACGTGGTGCGGTGTGTAAACATCGCCACTGGAGAGACAAAGGCGGCCGGGCGTGCTGCTGGCCACCCACCCCCCTCGTGTGCCGTGCCGGCCTTCATTGGTGTTACTCGCTAACAGCACTTGCCCCTACAGTCTGTTCATGCTACGCGGGGGATTTCGGGCTGATTTCACAGCGCGATGTCACTGCACGTCGTGTTTAGTGCGCTAACCACGACGACCTCTGCTTCCCCATTCGCATTATAACTTGGACATATTCATATAATCTCACGTGTAAATGCATACTTTGTGTCGCCTTTACTGATCATTGATCATTTACCATCGTGCTTTGATTTCATTCTTATTTGACGCCCTTGTTAAACAAACTATGCAGTGCTGTAACGAGGTTGTGTTTGTCGCCGCGTGAACTCTGCCGTCGTCCCTGCTTAAAGCGAATCGTTATTTGGCGACGCAGCCGCTGCTTTTGCCCAGTGCGGCTCGCACAAGCCACGACGAACGAGCGCAACGAAATCAGAAATTAACACTTCCGTCGCATAAGCTGTGCATTTGAAAAAGAAGAAAGACGTGGCGCTGCAATGCATGCGCGCTCGCTTGTGTGATGCATATGCAGACCGGCATGACGCACAATGCGTGCGCATTTGTCACGACTTGGACGATGCTGCTGCTGCTGCCTGCTCCTCCACGGCACCGTGCCAGCGCAGACGTCACCCCCCCCCCCACTAACACCCATCAAAGACAAAGATCCCCCGTATAGCCTTAACATACTGTTGGGGCAAGTGCTGTTAGCGAGCACCTATGAAGGCCAGCAAGGCACACGAAAGGGGGTGGATGGCCAACATCCACGCCCGGCCGCCTTTGTTTCCCCAGTGGCGATGCTTACACATAGCACCAGGTACTCATTTGAGGCTGAGTCGACCTAGGGGAGGCCCAGAATCGGTTCAGATTATCGTCACCGGTGGTGGCCGTGAGCGGGAATCGAACCCGGGTCGCCAGGTTCGGAGCGCAGCGTAGCGCTCACCGCTGCACCACCGCTCCCCCCGCTACCACCCCCCACTACTACCCCCCACTACCACCCCTCACTACTACCCCCCCCACTACCACCACTCACTACCCCACCACTACCACTCCCCCACTATCCCACCACTACAACCCTCCGCTACCACCCCCCGCTACCACCCCCCCACTACCACCCCTCACATCCCCCCCGACTACCACCCCTCACTACTACCCCCCCACTACCACCCCCCCACGACCACCCCTCACATCCCCCCCCCTCCCACCCCCCACTACTACCCCCCACTACCACCCCCCACTACCATCCCCCACTACCACCCCCCACTACCATCCCCCACTACCACCCCCCACTACTACCCTTCACTACTACCCCTCACTACCACCCCCCACTACCAGCCCCCCATTACCCCACCACTACCACCCACCACGACCCCACCCCACAACCCCACCACTACAATTCTCCGCTACCCCCCCCCCACTAACACCCCCCAACCCCCCACTACCCCTCCCCCACGACCCCCCCCCCCCCAACTAACACCCCCCAACCCCCCACTACCCCTCCCCCACGACCCCACCCCCCGCCCATTCCTTCTTGCGCTCGCGCATTCCGCTGCATTTCAAAAGGCGGGCGAAGGGGGCGGAGACTCCGAGGAAGCCTCTCCGATTGGTCGCCCCCCGGGGTCCGAGGAAGCCGAGCCGCCTGATTGGTCGCCGCGTGTCCAAGGGAGGGGTTTAAAAGGAGCCGTCTTCGCCTCCACTCCTCACACGGCGGCCACCACCGCCTCCTCCTCATCAGCATCCTCCTCTTCGCTGCAGTCATCCGTCTGACGGCTGTCACCGCCTCGTGTTCGCTTTAGTCTCCGCTGCTTCTTCTCTCGCCTCTTCTCTCTCTCTACCGAGTTGCTCGCGTAGATTCGTTGCAAGTTTTGTTGGGCGGCGATAGACAGAGAGGGGTGGTGGTGCTTTGAGACGTGGTGAGGTAGCGGCGGGGTTTTTGTTGTTGTCGCGGAGAAAGGCGAAGAAGTTTAACGTGGGCGGAGCAGCAGCAGGGCGCTTCCGACAGCGTGGGGAAAGTTTCCTCTCGTTTTATTATTTTTGTTTTCGCCGCCGCTGCTGCTGCTGTGACTGCTCTGCACGGAGACGATGAAGAACAAGCAGCAGAAGAACGGTGAGTCGTGCTCGTCCGTGTCTCGGTGACGATGATGATGATGACGATAATATTCTTATCGGATGATGATGATGACCGTAACGTTGCCCCCCCCCCCGCGCGCTTTGTGTTGCTGCTGCTGCGTCGTGTGAACACGAAGAGGGAGGGGAGAGTGGCGTCAACGCGGCCCCCTCGTCTGTCTCGGCGGTCTCCTCCCTTCTCCCTCGTGTGTGTCCATGCCGCGCCGTCTCTCGCTCCTTCTCCCACGTGGAGGCGAGCTTCTTGCATCGGCTCGTGGTGGCGGGAATGTGGCGTCGATTGTCCTCTCGCGTTTCCCCTCTTCCCTCCTCCCCCACCGATTGCTGCTCCGCTTCTGACAGATGACGATGGCGAGACGGGCTGGGGGAGGCAGGGGGGTGGTTGTGTGTTTGGTTTTCTTTCGCAGACGACGGACGGACGAAAGCTTCTAATTTGAGACTGAACAAGGGGCGATTGTATGAATATAGTTCGTGGTGGGAAGCTACGAAGTTGTGGTCACTTGTTGGCGTGTGACATTGGCTCGGCCGAGTTCACCGCGGGTGTTTGTGAGGTTATTTTGCGTCGTAAGAACGTTGATTGTGGAGAGTAAACTACACTGATGATATCGCTTAAAAAAACTAAAATGTGCGTCGACCCACTGCTGGACGAGGTTCCGTGTTTCACGGCTGTTGTTTGACCATACTTCACCACGCTGGTCCGTGCGTGTTGGTGCGAAGGAATGACAAACCTGTTACAGACCAATTCAGACCTTACTGGTCACCCCCGTGCCCTTATAAATCTCAAGGTTCATCCGACAATTCCGTCACAAGGGAGAAACACAAATTGACAATTTCCGTTTTAGCCCGTATGGACCTAAAAACTTAATATTTCTGTGCAAGAATTCTGCTAGACCGTATGACACGGACGTGTACCGCACGTTTAACTCTCACACCGTACGTTGCCAACCAGCGCTAATCGGGAGGTGCTCGCTACCGTGATAATCTGAAGCGATGTAAACCCACCACCAGCTCCTTTGTACACGAACTCGATGTTTCATCACTCAAAACATCTCCGCGACGTGCGTCCTTCCACTCCTCTGGGGGCGTGTTTACCATTCCTGGGCTGTCACTCCACTCCCGTGTCGCTTCAAGTCTCGGGTGACAGTCGCCATCCTGTGTGCCCTGCCCCTAGGATTGGTGACTGCCTAGGAAACTAACTTCATTCCCTTTAACGCTCAATATGATTGCCCTTTAGTACCACGCGTGTCGTTCTCTTGAAATGTTTCTCGGAGTAATTCACAGCATGCATCACGCTTGCTGTGAAATTTGCCACGTTTTTTTTTACTATTTGCTTTGTCACTAAACAAAAAAAGCAGCTGCAGGAAATGAACACTGGTAGATCTGTGTATTTACATGTCACTGTCCTTGGCTCTTTAATGTTTAATCCAAGTATGGAAAACCCTTAATTTCTAATCTCTCAATTACTCTAAATGGTTCGGCGTGGGTAATTTAGCAATGTCCCCTCCGACTAAAAGTGTAAATATGGTCTGTGATAAGTCTCACTCATCAAGACCGATCTCTGTCTTACCCCCATATTAATTGTGTGGGATAATGCATTGATTCTGCAACTCGTAGAAACATTTTCTGATGGTAATGTGCTTATTCAATACTTTATCTCTGTGTTGTGTGTCGGGTGTTACGGTGTGTTTTTTCTTTGTGCTTCCTTGCTTGTCAATCGCCCACCATTATGTATCTTCTTGTCACTTGTTTTTCCTCCCCCATCGACAGTCGAGCCACCACCGGGCGACTTACTCTGATGCCCGTGGGGTGTGATTGCTTTTGTTGTAGGCGTGAGCTGCTGCTGCTGGTGCACTGGTTTGAGGTGCATATTGATATGAATGTGAGCCGTTTTGTACGTTTGAACTTGTTTGTTTAGCATACTCCTTGTTACTGTGTGTGGTTGTCTCATTCTCATGACATCTCGGCTACGCAGACTTCAGCCTGGGAATAGTATTGGGGCTGCGAGGTGGCCAGGAGTAGATGGTAGTTATTTGAGATGTATGTGTGGGTGGATTTTCTCCAAGTGGGCCAAACATCCCGATGCAATGAGGTTTTCCTGGGTATATCCCTGGAATTAATGCCACGCTGCATGTATCCCTACATGCATTCAATAGTTAAGCGTAGTCTTGTGATAGCGTTATTTGTCCAAAGAGTAATTGCATTTCGGCTAATACCTGGCAATACTTAAATGTAAATACTACAAAGTGAATGTAATTTTTTTTTATCATGCAATATTGCCAAATTACATTAATATACATTATTTAAAGAGCTCCTTCATAATCGGACCTGTCAACTGCATCCAAAGTGCATGTGAAGTCTTGTGACAGAGCCACCTGATGTACTGTTGTGCCTTGTGTCCATGAATTGTACGTTCAATTTTGGTTTCTCTCTAGTGCCAGCAAACTAACTTTGTCTGCTTTTCAGTTCGGTAATATGTGGCGCATCTTTATAACGTCATTCAGTTTTTTCCCTGTCTCTGTTTGGAACACTTTCAGCGCACTGAAAAGGACAGGTGCCATCGCAAGGTCAAATGTTAGTGGTGTTCATTTTCCCGTCCCGCTTCTTAACACCTTGTTGTTATAATGTGTTTTGAATCATTGCTTAATGTGCACGCTGCCTTGTATGTGTAAGCTTATGCATCCCCATCATTAACCAAATGAAGGAACTGTTAAAGTATTAAAACTCGAAATTCTATTTTAATCAACTGTTTGCTTTTGGTCGTCCTGTTAAGGTATTTAAGCTAAATATTGATATTATTGTTTAATGAAAGCTTCACAATCTTTCATAAAATGCGGCACTACCAGCTTGATCGTTGCTTGCCTTTCAAAAACCTTTATTGTGATTTAAAACTCGTCTTCGAAGCAAAAATCTTGACATTTATTTTTGGGTATTTCATCTGACCAAAACATCAACCTTTTGACAGATTTTCAGGAGTAGGTGTGCATTCAAGTAGTCTTGTGTGGGTGTGTTGGAATGCTTGCCTTGACTTATTTTACAGATTAACCGTGAACTCACCATTTTGCATATCTACACCTGAGTAAATGCTCATCACAGAATCGCACGTGTGCTTTTGCATGTTTGGCATCGCTTGCTGTTTTGACAGTTACGAGTATAATCTGACCCAAGCTGGGTTTCACCTAGGGCATAGCACGTGCGCTGTTTTCGGATGTTGATGTAAAGATTGCAGTTTTTTTATATTTATTTTCGATTTGTTTTGTATTGCAGAGGCGGCATGCCCAATGGATGAGGTCAAGGCCGAGGACAATCTGGGGGTCAGTGACGAGTCGGGCACGATCAAGCGCAAGCGTGGAAATCTGCCCAAGGAGGCGGTGAGCCTGATGCGCGAGTGGCTCTTGGCGCACCGCTTCAACGCCTACCCGTCGGATGTGGAGAAGATCATGATGATCCAGCGCACGCAGCTCACTTCGCTGCAGGTAAACATGCGGCCAACACCCGTGCATTCCGAGCTGTGTGTTCGGTGGAAGTGGTCGATGTCGTTCAGATGGTGTCGTGGTGGTGTACGCCTGCAGGTCCAGTCATTTAAAACGGTGGCGGGGATGTGGGGGGTTGATTAACGGATCGTACAGAAATTGTGACACGCCCAAGCACGCTGGGCTGCCAGGTTGCCAGGAATGGAATGTTGCCACTGTGGGGCACGGTGACGAGATGTTCACTACCTCACCCTGGTGCACATTATGTCGTGGGTTCAACCCTGACGCCTATATATTTGGTGTCTGCATGTTCTCCCCGTGGTCGCGTGGATTTTCTCCGGGTCCTCCGGTTTTTCCCTCCACATTTAGAATCAACATCACGAGTATTTGGCTGCTATAAATTTCCACATGAGAAGCCACTTTGTTGAGCTATCATTTGTGACCAGGTCTTTCTGAAAAATAGCTATATAGCTTAGTGGGCCTGACCTGGTCAAATTCAAAAAGTTTATTTTAGAATGTCAGTGCTGATGGAAGAGTTATCTCTTCCCACATGCCAAACGCTCATATACATGGAATTGACCAAAACTTCCTCATGCAGGGTATTAACTCGGTGAGCGATTCCTGGATAAATAATGTGCATCCTGGATAAATAAAGAGTATAGAAATGCAATTAAATATGTTAGTTAAGTCAACAAATTTAAGCGGCATTTATTTAGAACCAAAAATTATGAATGCTGCCTGCGTACCAATGTAAATTGCTAATAGATACGTTGTGACTTTCTTAACTGCCAAACATATCAATTAGATATAGTGCCAAAGATTTGGTTGAATATATGTATTTGTACAGTGTGAAAAGGTTACAAAAGCGTGTTGTAACTTTTAACAAGTCGTGGTACTTGTGATCTTATTATACATCTGGCTGATTCTGATCGATCTTACGTGATTTTGACTGAACTGATAGATGCATGATTTTCAAGCACTTGCATGTCATGGACATTGCAAGCTGTACACTCCAAAAACTATAACACATTTTTGTCCGTTCTCTCTTGAGAACCACTTAAATAAAATAAATGTGTAAATAATTTCACTCAAATTAAACACAATACCTTGCTCGTCTCGTCAAGGAGCATAAACCACCACGCAAACTTTGGTCATCCTCGCAACGACTTTGCTAAGCATCCAACAAATCTATATTGGAAACTAATTTCTTTAGAACTGCTTTCTGTGTTTTGGTTTGTCCTTCCCAAACACCCCCCCCCCATTTAGCACGGTTGGCTACATATGGTACGAAATAAATTCAACTTACAAGCATACAAAATGTTTGTAATTGTATCTATTTGTAGTTTAGCAGAATCGTACAAGTTTATCGTAGCTTTGAGTTCTTCCAGTTAGCTTGCAAGCAAGTCACAGTTGACAGAATGACTGCAACGTGCAGTGTCTTTTTGGCGCAGTGTACCACAATTACTTTTCATGCTTTCAAGAATCCCTGAATTCTTTAAAACAGGTTTAAACTCTTTATCAAGCAGCTGTTCTTTTGTTATTCTTAGTGTAATGAGATTTGAGGTAGGCAGAAGCTGGGCAGGGTGGGTGGAATTTGGCGGCAAGGGGCGGATAAACACGATTTTAACTTTGGGCATTCTCAAGCGAGTGTTTGAAAGATTCAGTGTCTAAGTTTGGGTACGTGTTTTAAGTGCTAAGAAACAGGAAAGAATACAGGAATCGCATTAAACCACGACATGGGGGGTAGCTTTGAAGTGAAACAATTAAAACCACACATACTGACCAAACACTTTCCGTGTATGACTACAGCACGGTACTTGTCATTTTTGAAAGCTGCATCGCATTGAGACGTGCTTAGCTTGAAGAGAGGTGAGTGTAACGTTTCAAATTGTAACTGTTGAATCAAGTGCTAGCATTCATCTGGTGATCGATTCTCAGTGGTGTTCAAAAAAGTAATTGATAGTTAACGTACTGTAATTAGGTAAAACCCAGCAATTGCGGTATGGAGATTTGTTTGAATTAAGTGCAGGAAGGGACATGATGTTGTATCTTTTGACTCCAGGCATAGCAGATGGAAAAACCCCCATTGACCTGAACACAAACGACCACAATCAATTAAGCCAGGTTGACATGTAAGAGTGCATGGGTTGAGGGCACGGAGAAATGGGGTGTCTTCCAGTGTAACCGAATACTAAACAATCACTTTATTATGTGTTTAGAATTTAGGGATTTTGTTAAGTAGCAAGAGACCAATCACTGAAATCCCTAGATAGTGCTTATGTTTTGGCATGATTGTTTATATATATTAGTTGCATTTACAAAAGGAGCAGCCACATTTTTAGAACGTGTTTGTTTACATACGTAACGTGGTGGCTGCAGTTAGAAGGTTAAATAAACATGCCGTAACGTTATCTGGACAGCGCTGCTGCTCGCTTACCAGTCCACAAGTCCATGACGACATCAATATTGCATCCCGGTGTATGCCCAGCAGTAGTTAACATCTGGAAAAGCTCTCGGCCCTCAATGTGGCAAGAGATAGAATTGCCATGCGTTACACAAGACGGCGGTGACAGCTTTGATGGGAGCCCTGCTCTGGCCAGCGGCCAGCAGTTCCTAGAATGTCGACCAACATTCTAGTCCAGATATGTCTAGACGTCGTGTCTGTGGGAGGGGCACTTGTCTGTAAAGTAAATGCATTGGTTTCAGGGGATGTGCCATCTATAAAAATGGTTTGAGACAGTGGTAGTGGTAAGACTTTTTTTAATTAAACGTTTACAGTGAAAACAAAGGCCATGTTGGTGACTAGAGGGTCGTTTTTTTACCTGTTTTTGATATTAAAAAAACAATGATCCTTCGTAATTTTTCAGATACAAATAATCAATGCAAGCAAAACATTGTCTTATTTTTCAACATTCATGATTTCTGCAAAAAAACTATTATTTTGCATATTTTCTCATGTCACAACTTAATTGTGGAGGGTTTTAGTAAAACAATACATTGTACCTGCACAATCTAATCAAATGGTAATTAATTATGAATCCTATTGGTCATGAAAACCTACTTGTGAAATTCATATCTCCCTCCCCATTATCTCATCGGCCACACGTTTATAGTGATTCCTGTGCACAAGTAAGCATGGCACCGTGGGTGGTTCTGGTGACAGTTAAGGGGCAGAGGAGATTGTGTAGGCAGGAGGGGACCACGCTGTTTGGTGTTGTGAACACGACGGCTTGCACACAAAAAAAACCACTGCCAAGCAGTGCTGCTTTGCTTGTGGGTTTACTGTCTGTGAGCTGTGGGATTCTAGGACTCGCATGCACACTGCTGGACAGATGAGGCTTTTGTCACCATTTATAGCAAAGCACGGTTGGCTACGTACGATACGAAATAAGTTCAACATCCATAAATACTTCCAATGCAGTACAGTAGTTGTAAATGTTTTCATATTTTCTATGACCTGCAACTTAACCACAGTGTCACATGTTAAAAGCTTTCACTTCCATAAACGGCATTCGTTTTTTCTGTTGCACATACTGACCTGATATTCACCAGAGATAGATGTAGGTCGTTTAAGATATTGGCCAGCACAAGATCTCCGTGAAAAATGTATCTGTCGTTGTTGCAGAAAATGCTATTTAATTAATGCTACTTATGAGGAGTGCCAGTTTGCAAGGAAATTGGACTTGTCCAAATACCTTGCAGTAGCATCTGGTGATGGCCAGGAGTGTTTAGTCTTTTTCTCGGTGTGCTTTCCTCTCGGCTTTACCAATCAGACATGCCCGTTCTCGATTAATGATTAACGTGCAATTCAATGTTCAAATAAAGCACACTTTGTTGGTGCGTGGAGGTCAAACGTTCTCAAGTAAAAACATGTTCATTCATAACCATTGAGCAGTATCTTCCCCTACACGTGTTAGCGAGTGTGTGGTGGTAATTGTGACGGGTCGCATCGCAGAGGTATTGTTTTGAGTGACCAAATGGACTATTACAGTATTTAGTTCGACAAACAGTAATGGGTAGGACACTTAAAATTAATAGTTTATTTTGAAAACACATCGATCCTTTTTTCTCCTGAAATGGCATAGTGTTCATTCTGTTTCTGCATGACTACATCGCAGTCAACTCCCACGTGTCTTTGCTTAGTAACAAAACCTCTGTCCCTGCAACTCGGAAACAGGAAGCGCGAATCTGGCATTGTTTGAGAAAGTTGTACATAAACCGATGTTGGTTAATGATTTTTAACCAGCCATTGATAAAAAGTTTTGCAAACTAAATTTTCATATTCCAAATACAAATGTAAAGACTTGTAAAACAATTACGCAATTCCAAAAAAAACGCTAAATGAATGTAAATTGTATGTAATTAACGAAGTTTTCCTTTTAATTTCTTTACAGGTTTGCAACTGGTTCATAAATGCTCGTCGTAGGGTGCTGCCCGATGTTTTGCGCATGGAAGGTGAAGACCCGGCAGATTACGTGGTGTCCCGAAAATCGTCCGCTAGGACCACTGCACGGCAGTTGGCGCTTCGCTGGAACAGCCATGCTGCCGCAGGTATGTCCAACGGGCTGCCCTTCACTATGGAGCACCCCACGTTTGCACTGCCACTGATCAACCGCGAAGTGACGGTGGCTGCCGTCAGGCCGTCCAACAGCAGGGTGCTGCGCCCCTCCGTGATCCAGCACACCACCTCACCGCTGCCTGTGCGTTCCCCACCCAGTTTTATGGCTGACCTTCCCCACAACCGGCTGGTCAACTACCTCTTTGACGCTGTCATCTCCGAGCGCCAGTACTTGAAGGATAACGGCGGCTCTGTCAGCCCAAACTATAACAATGCGACCGCTTACGCAAACATCTGCGACAGTGGCAGCAACAGCAGCAGCGGGATTAGCAGCACAAGCAGCACCCCAATTACTTTCCAAGATTTTCCGTTGGACTACAGCTCTCCGAAATTTAAGGTGTTTCACCCTTATGACACCGAGACATACCAAACCATTTTCCACAACAGCGCTTCACCTGTAAGTCCAGCGGATATGCCTGCAGGTCCACCGGACTTTGCCAACCTCTGTATGCTTGCTGATGTAGCTGTGGAGCAGGCTATGTACCTTGGAAAGTGTTCCAAGTTTTAGGCACATGCATTGCCGACCTACTGGTGAAGTGTGGCAGCTTTTCATTGGTCTCATGCAGGTTGGGATTTGTTCCCCTTGGATCAGACCAACAGCACTTCATCCAATGGTTAATGGCAAGGGGATTTAAAAAAAAATTGATCGTCAACAATACATGACCACCGATAGGTGCGATCTTTAGTTTTTTTACTCTTAATTGTTTCCATTTACAGCGACTGAACAAATCAAAGGTTTAAACAATGCAAAGCTTCGTGCTAAATTTTACAATGATACAGCCACCTTGTGAACATCTTTCTGTTCAACAAAACCCCCAAAAATGCTTTTGACATTCCTGTGCACTATTAGGTGTATACCACTACACATCTATTTTATTAACGAGTTGCACAAAACAAAGCATATAGACAATATTCTTACAATACAGATTATGCATTGCATGGTATTGAAACTGGTGTTTTTGAGGCACATGGTCCAGATAAATGCAAGCTTGTCAGATGTTTGTTTTCATTTAGTTTCAAGTGCAGTGGAGTTTTTTTTCTCACGTGCAAAGTGTGCCTCTAGATCGGTTGGTTAGTTATAACCGGAATAGAAGTATTATCGTATGCAACGCTCTGTGCATTTTAACTTTAATGTCTAAATAGTTTGTTAGTTTTAGGCGTAGAAGTTTTTCATAGTTTAAGTTGTCGTCGGCCTAAAGTGCATTTCTTGAGTATTTTTTGCATGGTTTCTTAATTTTAAGGTAGTTGAGCAAAACAAAAAAAACTGTGAGCATGGCAGCCTTTAGTAAATTTATAAAAGAAAATTGGTCTTCTCAAATCTCACGTGTGGCACGGTTGTGAACACGGTTTGTAGGTTGGGAGTTTTAATAAATAGGTCCAAAAGTAACCCCCTCTTTCTTTTATAATGTATAAATGCTGCCATTTCTCTCGCATAAAAAAAAAATTTTGCAATGTAACTTTAACTTTTTTTTATACTGAATTGTGATGCTGCATATTGTTAAGTATTTGTATATTTAGTTTTTTTGTTTAAATACCGTTGTAGTCACTTTGCGTTCCAGTGGCTCTGTTTTCATCGGGGTGATGACGTTACACATTGATGCTGACTTATGGATCATGAGCTTAAAATATTTGATTTTGAGCAAAAACGTAAAAATTTAAGTAATTAAAATGCTTGGGATGATACTTTGAGGTTAATTTTAACATTTAAGTCAATATTTAAATGTTCAGACACAATCTGTCACTCTTGGGTCGACAGACACCTTTTTTAAATCTTGGTATTCAAGCACCTTGATTTAGTTATGCATGGTCCAATACAATGGTCCTCTTAACGTTTGGGTCATTTCCACACTGTATTGTTTTCAAATCGACATGCCCACTTGGAAACCTGTCACCTACCTTGTGCAAGACTCGTTGCGCAAATCAGATTAGTGTTGCAATAACTTAAACTTTCAATCTGCTCCACGGTGAAACTGGCAAACTTTCTGGATGTACTTTACACTAATCATAACGGTACTTGTATTGCACTGCACAGTGGAAACCAAAAAATGATGAGGGTTTTTTGTGTTAATGTTGCTTACTTGGGCAGTTTTTTTTCTTGTCATTTGATAAATACTGCGTAACAGTTGTACTGTATTTATATTTAAAAGTAAAGTAATATTTGTTTTTTGCATATCTTTTTGACCATTTATGAAATAACCCATCCTCCGAGTGTCATTAACCTTTTTTTGTAAAGTGTATTAAGGTTATCTTTTTAATGTGCACATTTGGGCCAAGCTACATTTTCTGCTAAGCCGTAAACATTTAATTTATTTTTTGACATTACTTTTTCATAGCGGACTTTGAATGTGCCCATTTTAAGTAGATGATGTTGTCTGGCCAGCATGTTCATATAATACACTGCATTACATAATTTGAGTCTTCATGGGTAGCATATACATATATGCATCATTATATACTTGTTATGTATGCAGTGACGCCTCGTGAAGTGATCCTATAAATGTTAATGTGTAGCTTTTTCAATCTGATATAGCGGTTGACTATACTTGACGGTTGCTTGTTTTTAGGTTAGTTTTTGTTAGTTATTTAGATTAGTTTCTGAGTTTAAATTAAAAGGGAGTGTTTTTCCAGGGGTAAGTGTTTTAAGTTGATGGTTTTTTTTAAATAAACTACCTCGCTGTCGTGGTTTATTTTTTTCTGTTTAATGGGCGATGAATGTTTCCATGGGTAAATGATGAAGAATGGTGAGCACCTGTGTGCAAACATTAAAATGTATGGGTCTCATGGAAATGCAATAGTTTGACGTTTAAGAAGTAGACTTAAAAGCAAACCTGCTGGAAATGTATGGAAATTGCTGTGTTTTCCTTTTTAATTCAGAACTTGAATTTATTATTTCGTGTTGAAGTTTCACTGCATTATGCAATTGTCATTGTCTCCGTTGTTAAATTAACGGTAAACAGAAGCAAGCTTGCGTATGCTGCAATAGGTGGAAATTAGGTAAAACAATTCCTTGATTTTCATTCTGTGGTTATAAATGATGAACACCTGTTTAATTTTCATCAGTGATAGACATTCAGGTGTTTGACCATTTTTTCGGGATATCATGTTAGAAATGTGAGTAATGTAAGAAGACTAAATGGAGCAGAGTGCCTTACTTTTATGCAAACATAAAAGAATTTGCCAATCTACAACAATGTGAATGTGTGTTCAGCCTAAACACTACCAATTGATCAAATTCAGTTTGTTAATAGTGTTTGTGGTGTCGGTTTGATATGCCCCAATGTAGCCTTAAATGTTAAATTCGTTCAGTACTGTGTGCACATGATTGCCATCCGAAAGCTTATCACGTGTGCTGGATGTACTTAATTACATGCATGTTACATCCTATTCTGTGCATATGGTTTGGACATTTTAATGTTGTTTATAACAAGTCACCTTGTCCCCATACTTAATAACCATTGTGGCCTTTAATAGTATGTGTGTGCGTGTATAAATCCAGTACCAGTATAGATGAAGCACAACACTGGGAAGACTGTGAAGACTGATTTAGTTGGCTGGATGTGACAACTCATTGAGCTGTGCAATAACTGCCTTCAGGTTGCAAGGGTTTATAATGCTTTTCTACATTTTTTTTCTACTGTAATGGAAGCTTTCCTTCCAATTGTTTGTAAACTGTGATTTTTAAAAATGAGAATTATCATTGCTGTATTTTTACGTTCAATAAAAGTTTCAAAACGATAAAGAGTCTGTTTTCGATGATTGGTTGAACAATGTGATTTTGTGCCGTGGTATCCACCTTTCAATAACAGACACTATTCACATTAAATCACGTATCTTTGACCAATAATGACATTAATTGTCTAAGTGATATCTGAACTGACCATGTAAATATGTTCGCGGAAGGCCAATGACTATCACAGCATAGGGTGGCCCTCGCTCTGTTATGGATTGACAAGGCGTTGTAAATGATCATTAGCATGTGCTTTATCGATGTATTCGAAGTTACGTAGGCTCACCACAAAGCACACTCCCTCACGTTAGTATTCATAATTGGGGGCAATGATTTTTTTTTGAGAGCGGCATTTTTTTTACTATATAACTTACTAAGCTCAAATGTGAAAGTAAATATCGTGTAAAGTAGCTACTTGAGTTAAATGGCCGACGTGTTTATTATGAAACCTTTTGCACTTTAGTTGCCTTTACTGCCTTCAGTTTCCACACTTGTCTGCAGCAGTCAAATAGTGCAACGTGTGATTGTCAACCGGCTCTGTAAAGAAGGGGGGACGTGAGACTTATTTTCCCATTGCCGCTGTAGATGAGCGACACCAGCTCGCCGCTTTGTTGCATGGGGGGGGGGGAGTCACATGACCGAAACGTTCTCGCAAAACATTCAGCAGCACCTGCAAGGTGAAGTGACATTTTTATTGACCTGACGCTGGACTGTGACCTGCCAGACGTATATCCCATTAAACTCTTGAAGCTGCTCACTCAGACAGGCTCCAGTCGCAGCTGGGTGCTGTTTCTGTTTGCTCATAGTTATCATGGATCCTTGCTTTTGTTTTGTTCCGTGCTCTGCACGTGTCTTAGGGAACTTTTCATAGCTCACGTCTGGGTAATTTTCTATCGTGAGGCACAAATAATTATCTTTGATTTTACAGTTCACTTTTTTCTTTTTAAAACGACACAAGTTGCTTTTGTGATTCGTGGGAAATTGGTGTTCGGTTGAGGAAGTTAAAAACCGCAAATCTGAGTTGTTGATCAAGTAGGTTTATAAATACAGCTGCACACAACTCATGTCAGATTCCATCAAATGTATTTGCATAAATGTGAGGAATTAACAGGCTGCGCATTCGCATACATTTAGCATAAACTATTAAAAACTTAACTTTTTTTTATGTTATCAGGTCGGGGCCACTGAGCGATTTTGCTCTTTTTCAGCAGTGACCGGGCCACGAATCTCTTGGGTGGCTTGTGCGAAAATGTATCGCAGCCAAATACTCCAAACGCATGTTTCTAAATGTGGAGGGGAAAACCCGGGGACCCGGAGACAAATCCACGCGGCCACGGGGAGAGAGACACGCAAACTCCAAAATACACCGCAGTAGGCGTCAGGGTCGGGATCGACCCCACGACCTCCTGTAGACCAGGCGAGGTAGTCAACATTTTGCCACCGTGGCGCCAAGTATCACGGTCCATACTCTTAGGTTTTTTCGGTAAAGTCACGTAGGTAATAAAAATAAATAATAAAATAATAGAATAAATCACGACGTTTCGGGCGCAACACAAGCGTCCGTCATCAGGTGGGACAACCACAGCAAGAAGCAATTGCTGAAGTTACCGAAAAAACCTAAGAGTATGAATCCTTGCAGTCACGAAAGCTTCAAATCTACAATATCACGGTCCAGTTAAAGGTGCGGTTTCCCTGTCAAAATACAGCGATGTGATTGAAAGTAACAACATTATTTTATATTTTAACGTTAAATTCGGAACTTTCCCTTCTGTTTTCATGCGGTTCCCTTTAACCTGCGCAAAAGCCATATAATGTGTGTCCTGTCACTCGGCATTGATACATGTACAGTGCTGTCACTCGCCCCTTTTTGTCACGTTCACGATGACGAATGAAGCCTCGGGGCTCATTCTCTCCTGAAGCAGGTAACTACATCACTCATTACCACAACATGACTCGCAAAAGTGCCGGGTGAAGAGTCCCACATTCACGGGGTGAGTTTTCCGATGCCCTCCCTGGCAGTCCGTCAGCTGCTGCGGCATTGCAGGTGCTGTCAATCGCCAACTCATTGCTGATTGTCTGCTAATAAATGAACTGAACTGCTGAGCTTATCCACTGGACCGGGTTTTTAACGCAGCGCATGTCGCCTCGTGGAATGCGGGACGAGTTAAAATCCACAGCCGGGCTGATTCACCGCCGCATGGACTCGCTCAGAACGAGGGATGCACAGACACAAGTTGTTGTTGACGCCCCGGTCATTGATTCGTACGGGAAGGCAAGAACTGCCGCTTATAAAAGACGATGTTTTGATATTCTAAACCTGATTCTGTGTGCACATTCGCAGTTCTAAGTTGGCGAAGTGTAATATGTCTCGGTGCGTTATAACCCTTGTACCCTTCGACTTTAATTCTTGCAGACTGGCAGCTGCCACAAACCTGAAGGGCATGGGTGGTGGGACTCCGTGTTCAAAGGTCTGGCTCTATTCGTGTATAGTTAACCACAGGAGGAAGCCATCGACTCGTGTGTCAAGACCGGCATCCTCCCCCAACCCACCCTGCTGTTCCCTCCGCATTAGACGTGCTGGTCCTTGTGTATTTATGGGATCATAGAGCCTCCTGCTGGCTGTGAATAAACACTGTTATGGAGTTTCACAATGCACAAGCAGACGGATAACACGCTCCCTTCCCAGCTATATATTTGTCTCCACGTCAACAAGTGCCGTGTCTTGTTTCTTTTGCACATCCCATCAGACATACGTCCTGCTTGGGAGTGCATCATTTGAGCAGCATTGCTTCAACAGTGTCAAGGCGATCGGTATCACCTTGGCATCTGCTGCTGTCACTTCTCCGAACGCTAAATGGATCTTGTTTAGGGCTTGCTTAGCTTTAATCTGAGAGAGAATAAGACTGCTCCGATTTGAACTTGACAATTTAGACAAGGCCCTCTTACAATCACACTTATCATATACAGGTAAAATGTCCACATCTGATTTATGGGACTATGTAGATAACAGTTCCATCAGCTACTTCAATGTCAAACAAATGATAAAGTTAACCACATTTCAACCTCCTGTCAAAAACTAAACCAGAGCCACACATTAAAAAGTTAGATGTTAAAAACCTTTATAAGCAGCATGCCTCAGCAGATTCCCCCTCGTTTTCGCCTGAAGACGGTTGCTTCTGTCGCGATCGAAACGTCGTGCTACCAACGTGGCTTTACCGAAAGAACCAAAGAGTATCCAGTATCTCGTCAAGCAGTCGGTATTCATTGGACTGATGATGAGCTGCCAGATGTTTATAGCCACGGACCTTCGCTGTTAGTTCTATGTGAAATTATTATGCGTAAGGGGCCGTCCATAAATGACGTCACGCGATTTTGGACGATTTTTGACCCCTCGTCACACGGCGTCACAAAAAGTCAGACCCCCCCCTCAAATATGACGTCACAAAGCTCTGCCCCCCCGCAAAAAAAATTGCTTCAAATCGCTTTAAACTATTGTCCTTGTAGTGCGTATTTAATGTGGCGCTGCCCTCTGGTGTTGTAGGAGAAAACATTTATAAAAAAATATATTTAATTAAGTAGAACGTGTTGTCTATATTTATTTTAAGTTGCTCATTTTGATGTGACGTCACATTTCTCAATCCCCCCCCCTCGTTACACATCATCACAAATGTCTGACCCCCCCCCTAGGTGCGTGACGTCATTTATGGACGGCCCCTAATGCCTACCACTAAATAATCATTAGCGGCGTGCCACGTAATGATCTGGCCAATTCTCCACCGCCAGAAATAGCCGAAATACATTCATACTCTTAGTTCTTTCGGTAAAGTCACGTAGGTAAAAAATGAAATAAAAATTAATAAAAAATAAAAACAATAAAATCACGACGTTTCGGAGGCAACACAAGCTTCCGAAACGTCGTGATTTTATTTAAAATTTTTATTAATTTTAATTTAATTTTTTACCTACGTGACTTTACCGAAAGAACTAAGAGTATATGAATCCTTGCAGTCACGAAAGCTTCTAATCTAGAACCGAAATACATTGTAACCTTTAAAAGCGTTTAACGCGCCAATTGTAGCTCTGGGTTCACAGGAAGGTTCAGGAACAAATCTCATTCATCAATTAGATTCGACGTTTCTCTTGAAAGTGCGTCAAGCATCCTCAGGTCACGAAACCAGAAAGTCAGAATAATAATTAGTGCTGTGAATTCTTATAAACGAACAATTTTAATTGTTCAGCTGTGTCGTCGGGTGGTGGGAGGGTCCTACAACACACACGTAGCCAGATCATCAGGTGGCCTAACTCAAGCGTGAGTTGTGAATTTAGAACTTGAATTGATCTCATCCAAACTTCTGTTCAGAGTTAATCGGATTCCTCCAGTTGCAAATCAGTATCGATTCCGGTATCGGGTGTATTTCACTTCGGTGTCGTTGACATCGATTCCCATTATGTCGCCACGTTAAATTAAATCGAGCTCCGTCGAATCGATCCACTGCAGCCACCACGTTAGGGGGTAATCGGGAAGCCTTTTTTGGAATCGATTCCAAAATGACGCGATGTTTTTGGAGTCGCGTCACAGGGCAACGTGATGAGAGTTGACTGCTGTTGGGACTCGCTCGGGTGACTGATTTTAATTTATTGAGAGTTTGTTTTACTTCAATGTAATTTAAACGCCGCTTTTAGTTAGTCGCTAAATTACCACCTTTCAAGACTGCCCATTCAGTTGTAAGTACTCGAGTATACGGATAATTTCATAATCGTATGAAAGTCAGCCGAAAAATGCGTCGATTTTTACGCGTTATACGTTTCAATAACTTGTTATACTCGTGTGGCAATGGAATGTGCTCTAAGATCTTTAAGAACGCTAACACAGACGAACAACAAAGTGTGATTGATTCTTGCGTCGGCTAACGTGGGAAAATTGACATTTGCATTTACTAGAGCGCATCGGGGTCGGCGGCGTCATGCTCGCATCCCGATTGGCCGAGGCGTGCGCGTGACCGCTCGAAGCTGCGATCCTATTGGTCCATTCGGAGGGGGGGGTATCGGGCACCGTCGCTTTCCATTGCGCTGGGGCCCATGCATTGTAGGAAATCCAACGGCGTCTCGCATGTTGCGTAACCACGAGCTCAATGCACGTGCTGGATGATATAAAACTACAAACTTCTTTAGTCTATTAGCCAGCTAAGGCCCCACTGAGATAGATATATAGAAGCTGCCTGGCCATCACAAGTGCTCAACGCTGTTGGGCTTACACAGTCGGCGTGGATATTAACAAGCAGCTGATTGTTGAGTCTCCACGTGGAGGTGGAGGGGGGTGGAGACATCCACGGGGAGAGGAGAGACGCCGGTCAGGGTCGGGGTCGAACCCACAAACCTCCTGCACACCCGGCGAGGTAGTTCACATCTCGCCACCGCTGCGAGAGTGGATGAAGGCCTCCCACCCCCCCCCCCCCAACTTTCTTGCTGTGGTTTTCACACCTGATGACGATTGCTTGTGTTGCAATCGAAACGTCGTGAGAATTTTATTGTTTTCTTTTACTTCATTATTCCCCCTCTACGTGGTTTTACCGAAAGAACCAAGAATATGAATTCCTGCAGCCACGGAAGCTTTAAATCTAAATGTAAGGGAGCTGTTGTTGGACCGTAATCCCATATTTGACTCTCTCCCGGTCAACGTGAGTTCATTTGAAGACATCACTAACTCTCTCGCCACTCACTACTGTCACCAACAGCACAGGAATGGCAACCCTTCTTGTATGGCCTGGTTCATTGTAGCGCAGTGGGCTATAAGGGGCCGTCCATAAATGATGTCACGCGATTTTGGACGATTTTTGACCCCCCCCCCCCTTCGTCACACGGCGTCACAAAAAGTCAGACCCCCCCCTCAAATATGACGTCACAAAGCTCTGCCCCCCCAAAATAAAACATGCTTCAAATCGCTTTAAACGATTGTCATTGTAGTGCGTATTTAATGTGCCGCTGGACTCTGATGTTGTAGGAGAAAACATTTATTAAAAAGTCTATTTAATTAAGTAGAACGTGTTGTCTATATTTATTTAAAGTTGCGCATTTTGATGTGACGTCACATTTCTCACCCCCCCCCCTCTCGTCACACATCGTCACAAATGTCTGACCCCCTCCCCCAGGTGCGTGACGTCATTTATGGACGGCCCCAAGCACTGCGCTACCGCACCGCAACCATCGTTAAAATACCGTCCACTCGTACAATAATTATGCCTAAGCAAGCGTGATGGGGACATTTTGACAATATTGAATTTTAAATAAGTACATAGGCGACTGTTGTTGAGATAACCCCGCTCCTGCGATGCTGTGGCCGGTCTTTGACCCCCCTTGATGGTTGAACCTTAACCAAGGTTGTTGAAAATAAGCAGGGGACAGGGTAGCAATCTCCATCCTTGTACTGCATTTCCATGCCGAGGGGTATTGATGCTGTGCCTGCCTCCACCAGCACGCACTGACCAGCGTGGTGAAGTATGGTCAAATACCCCCCCCCCCAATCCAACAGTGGCTTGATAAAGAGCAATTACACCTGGCAGTACACTCATATCAAAAACCTACTAGATTGTCCCAATGTCATTTGTTGTTACTGACATTGGGGTGACAGACCTTAAGGATTTATTGGTTTGATG
Source organism: Lampetra fluviatilis (assembly GCF_964198595.1). Taxonomy (NCBI): domain Eukaryota; kingdom Metazoa; phylum Chordata; class Hyperoartia; order Petromyzontiformes; family Petromyzontidae; genus Lampetra; species Lampetra fluviatilis. The sequence goes on from NC_136288.1 coordinate 1,777,279, forward strand.
TTGGGCTTTAAATACTCACACACTACTTACATTACCTGTTACCGTAATAGATATCAGTCGCAGAAATGTGGAAATGTCAGTAGAGTTGGTCATATCATTTTACATGACAATGCTGTACACGCCTCTTGTTTTCCTTTTATGAACTATTTATCTAGATCACAACTTTTGCAGGCCATATCCTCGTCCCGTTAATTGCTACATATAAGGAAGCTGTCAAAAGCAGAAGACTTTACCGGTTTCCAGAAGCAGCATGTATGTACTGTAGTTTATTTGGCAAGTGGGGTCCCACCAGTTCATCACGTCAAAATCCACGAGTTTCTCACATCTAAACTGGTGGAATCCCATCAGCTTTATGCCACAAAGGCATCCATCCAAGTGTGATTCACGAATGGGGTTGTAATTGTAACCAGCACACAATGCCTATCTGCACAGGCAAACAGTGTCATATAGTGTTTTTTAAAGGTGCATGCTAATTATCTAGTAGCGCATGTCTTTTTGATTACACAATAAGGCAGCTATTGAGCTAACGTTGTCGTGAGACTTCTAAAATGTAAAATCGGGTGAGCTTAATAAATAACGTGCTGATTATGTAATGCATCAGCGTAATACTGTAAATAAAATATTTGACCTTCGTGATACTTATGGTCTTGAGCCACTTACAAACATGTTTGATGATCGCCTGATTAATCGTAACTAAAATGAATTTCCTTTAAATAGTTGTATGTGTATTGAGTGTTATTAGAGTGGTGGTGACGGCATATATTGTTTTGTACACAGTCTGTAGAACCTTCACATCTGGGCATAATAGCCATGGGGCTTGTTTCACAACATCATTGACCTGCAATTCTATCAGAGCTGGCTGGCATGGTGATGGCAAAGGGTCCGTGACAATTCAAGTTGTTGCATGCTATGCTTTCAAATATGCAGTATGGTCATGCATATGCCTGTCAACCCATACGGTTTACCTCGTATTGTTGTACAGGGAAATTGAGTTTTCAGGTCCATACAGCGTACAGACGTTTAAATATGGGAAAACAAAAAATGGTCTCTGTGTTTCTGCCTGGCGATGGGACTTTGTAGGATGAACGTTGAGATTTATAAGGGGCACGGGGTGACCAGTAAGGTCTGAATTGGTCTGTGATAAGGTAGGCGCTGGTAAGGGATTGACAGGTATGGATGGACATGTATACAGGAATTACAAAAATAGATCAATTCTATGATATCCGTGAAGCCGACACGAGCTGTATATTAGTCGCGCTGTATTATGTACATGTTCTATAAAACCAATGTTGGCTTGTGCTTAAAAGAAGGATTTGCACAATTGTCCACTCTGCAGTTTGTTTATGGCTGGACTTGAGACCCCCATTGTGTGTGCGAGGCCACGTGAATGGGGTTCAGTTCTCACGGTCTTCTCGTGCCCACCAGACGACTCATCTTGTCCCCGCTGTGTGTGGAGGCAGCACGCCACTTACATTTGACGTAAGAGTGGTACAGGTTCGGTGTTATTGGAAATGTAAATGACCTAAAGCGTTTAAGGTAGAGTTAAGTAGAGTAGATAGATCGATTATCCAGCGGTTTCGGGTCGGAGGCGGCGGATTTTCAAAAAACGCCGGATAATTCACTAAATCATGATTTAAAATCTGCTTATTTTTGCACATGCTTGTACGACGTTATGTTTTTAGGTGTTGTTGCATGTTTGTTTGTGTGTTCAATTTGTTTGCGATGTGAAATTGGCGTGACTAAACTTACAAATGGACAACAAATTAAGATCCAACTTTAATCTCAAAGACTCTGCATGGGGTGGTGTATATCCGTGCAGTGTTGTAATTGTCTAAGTTGCTGTGTGTAGTGTATAATGTGCTGTATATATAATGTAACACTGAAATCGAGCGGAGCTACTTTTTTGTTTGGCAAGCACACGTGGCGACGATCGCCGGACTGGTCGCAACCTCTGGAGCAGTTTTGCCGGATCTGCCCGGCACCGCCGAATGATCATGGAAGCCGGATTACAAGTGTATTACATTCTTGTCAAACCTTTAATGCTTTTCAATGAATTAGAATAAGAGCTAAGCAGTTGCTCTTTATAGTGAAATTGTCCAGAGTTAGTAAAACATTGTACTTAATTTTTTTTTAAATAACGTTATCAATACGGCGTTACCATTTTTTCATATGCCTGTATATGCTAATTTACCTCCAATTTCCCTTTATTGCAATTACCCTTTGTAATATAGCATATTACTCCTTGTAAACAAAAAAAATTGCCGTTGCATTTAGTTAAGAATGTATTCATACGGTGATGAAATTCATTAAAAACGTGTTCATCCTTCATTTGCTTTCTGGCGTGGCGAGGCAGAAGATGAAGACGGAAGCTGAAGACAGTCGCGCCGACGGCGGCTTCTTCTCTCTCGACTACGGGGCGTGGGACGTGCGCGTGGCCCTGATCGGAGGCGGCTTTACGCTCTACTCCTGCGTGTTTCTGCTCACGCACCTCGTCTCCCAGGCGCTGAGCGTTACCTACAACAGCCTGCACTCGCAAGAACGCGCGTTTTGGTCTCTGGCAGCCACGCGGGCCATTTTTGGGGTGAAGGCAACTTTCGCAGGTGGTGGCAATCTCCTTAAAACCTTCATTGATGAGCATGGTTTGCTACTTACGGCGTGAAAGATGTTCAACATACATACACTGCTCTTGTGTTTGTAGAAGCTACTGATAGCAATGTTGGTTTTACATTTTCTCCTTGAATCCGCTTATCAGACACTTAAAGCGTATTATGCCACGTTATCAAAAATGTGAGAAATTCACAGATAATGTTTTGAAAGGAAATGCTTTTGACTGTAATTACAATATTTAACTCTATACACTGCATGTGTTCTGCAAACTGGCAATTTATGTTATTAGGGTTTTATAACATGATACAGAGCAGTAACGGACAATCACTTAGTATGAAGATTCATTTGAAGAGGTTTACAATTTCCATTAAAAATGTTTTACCAAATAATAGTTTAAAATTGTTTATTTAAAGCACTGGCTATCTCAATAATGTTTTCCTGCTGAAGCAATTATTTAAAAAGTTATTTAAGTTATTTAGACCAGAGGATGAGGCTCAAAAGAAAGCTGTCTCTGGTGTGGACCAATCAGTTTCAAGGACAATGCATATATTATCAGAGTATGTTGTTTGTTTGCATTCTGACTACAAGCATTGTGGTTAATGCAGACATGATTCCTTGTAAAAGGTTTCAGTTTGGTGTTTTAACATCTTAACACCTGTTTTGTTGCCAGAAAAAAGGGGAAAAACCTATTGTCAAGTTATTTAAAGTTTAAACATTTAGTTTCAAAATAGTCATTAACAACAGGGGTACATTCACAGGTTGTAGCATAAATGTCATAGTTTACAGTTATAGGTTTTCTTGGAGTTTAATACTCTTTGGTTCTTTCGGTAAAGTCACGTAGGTATAAAATAAAATAAATCACGACGTTTCGGGCGCAACACAAGCGTTCATCATCAGGTGGGAAAGCATTCAAATCAAGATTTGAGTTTAATGTCAAGTTATTTTGAAGATCATTATTCTACCCATTATGAAACGTAATCACTAATCCGTGGGGCTTAGATGCAGCAGCTTCTTGCGATGCATCTGATGACACGTAACCTTTGTTTTTGCGTGCGGGGGCAGGGCTGTGGACACTGCTTGCCGATCGCTGGCTCTTCGAGGGTCTGGTTTGGCGGCAGTGCTGGTGGAGCTGGGCACTCATCCTCACCACCGTGGGATTCTTCCTTTTCGAAAACCTCGCCCTGCACGTGTCAAGCGCCGTGTTCGGTGTCCTCGACCTGGGACTGGCAGTCCACCACGCTCTCAGCGCTCTCGGCTTCCTTACCATGGTGCTCTGGGACTCCACGGGCCACTACTTGGCCATTGTGATCCTCCTACTGGAAATGAGCACCCCATTCACCTGCATCTCCTGGATGCTGCTCAAGGTTCTGTACAGCTCTTCATCATTATCATCATAAATAAAAATATATATTTATTCCACGCATCCAACGCAGTACATCTCAAGGGCATTGGAACAAAAGGGGCATTTGAGATCATTACAAGAGAATCACTCATTATGGAAGTGATTGCAGACCAAGTGCAATGTGGAAAAATGAAACAGTATAGGCAATATATAAGTACAAATGACAATAAGCAAACTTGAGAACTTAAATTGTGCTTGAGACACTATTTTGTCTAAAAATTACATCTTTAATTTACTATTGAACTCATTAATGTATATGCATTCATTTTATTTTGGGTAAGCTCTTCCACTTTTCGGGGAAACACATACTAATTAACTGATCACTAACGTAGCATATAATTACAATAACACACATTACAACTAATTACTAATCTACAACTCATTACTAATCATAACAATTGACTAATTTCCAATCTATTATATAATTACAATACCCCCCCCCTCCGCCTCAAATCACTGCACCTGAATTAGTTAAATGATGACGTCACCCTGCTGCTGCTCTATTTAAGACCGGGAGCAAGTGGAGGGTTTCACCATTCTGGAAAATTGCCCGATGATGCTGGATGATGTAATTACCAGCGAAACGTCATACTCAAAAATTGTAAATGCTGTGAATTCACTCTTCAACACACAGGTGGGCTAAAATAGTGAACTATTTGTCTTTTGTCAACGTGACACATTGTTTACTGTTTGGCTGTGTCGGGTGGTTGAGGGTTACGACACATTTATAAATAACGCGATCTAACCCAAAAACCTTTATTATGAATAATATTGGCCGTGAAAGCCTACGTGTTTGGTACTAAAATCACCAAAGGCCTGTAATTATTTGCTTCTTCCACTTTGCTTGTCGTAGAACAGCTCTTATCACTGAGGTGTAATTGATTTTATGGAACGTAATTTTACAATCATTCTGTCAAATATAGCTTTAACTGAGTTTGATCCCGATCCTTATGCCTGTATATATGGAGACTGCATTGTTCAAAGAGCATGCTTAGTTCATGTTGCAGTGATTGGTGTTTCTGTACTCAGCTGTGAATGCCCGGTTGTCTTTGAGTACATGCACTGCCCAGTTACTCCAACGACACAATTGTGCACCCACACCCTGCTTGCCCAGCCTGATTTAGCCAGTCACCACCGATTAGGTTTGAAATGTTCAGCGTAAACGTTACCATTCCACATGTTTTATGTGAGTAGCCCTCTCAATGGAAATTGAAAGGGTTACTTTACAATCACAAACGCTGTCATTTATGCGGTGTTGCTGTGTCCTCTTGCCAGTGCGTATCCGAATAGTGTGCAGTATTTTGATGCAAAATACACTTACAACTTGAGTAACTTAATACAGTAAAACCTTAGATTGCGAGTAACTTGGTCTGCGAGTGTTTTGCAAGATGAGCAAAATTTTTGTTAATAAATATTAATTTGATAAACGAGCGAGGTCTTGCAATACGAGTAGTACTTGTATACGCTTTGCCTGCCGAGCGTCACGTGATCACAACTGATATACGAGTGCTTTGATATGCGAGTGCTTTGGATTACAAACACGTTTCCGGAACGAATTATGCTCGCAATCCAAGGTTTTACTGTATGTACAACAAACATTGTAAATTAGGAAATATGTCTCGTTGACAGTGCTTGCCCTTATAGTGTGCATTATTCTGATAGAAGATTTACTTGATTTAGACGGAAGTTAGTGTTTATAAATACATGTAGAGAAAAAATGCCATGTATGTAATATAAATCCATCTGCTTAATGCTCGCCTTATCAGTGTGCAGTATTTTGATGCAAAGCACACTTGATGAAAGTAGATGTGTTGATTTACATGCTTTCTTGTCTGCAGGCTGGCTATGCCAAAACTCTGCTGTGGCGAGTCAACCAGATGGTGATGATCCACATGTTCCACGGGCGTATGTTCCTCACCTACTACTTGTGGTGGGAAAGCTGGAGAAATCGACAGGACCTTGTGAATCATGTGTCCCTCCCTACATTGGTCATTTTCTACACGGGCCTGCTTGTGCTGACAGTCTATCTCAACCCATACTGGACCTACAAGAAGACTTTGCAGTTGACAAACCCTGTTGATTGGAACTTTACCAATAAAGACATTAACAGAAATGGCCACAAAGTTGCAGATGTGATTAACAAGAAGCATTCGTAGGATTGCAGCTGTATTCATGCCACTGTTTTTTTAAGCAAGACACATAGGTATTAAATTTTGATCCTACAGATAACACTGGTGACTCAAATGTATTTTTAGAGATCAGATTGAAAGCCTGAGATGTGTGTGATGACATGCAACATTTTCGTGGTATTTGACGACTGCAGTCAGTTCGAACTGGCGAAACGTCGTACTCGAATTGTAAATGTTGTGGCTTTGCTCTCCAACACACACCGGTGTGCTGAACTAGTAACTTATTGGCATGTATTGTTTACGTGACAAACGTTACTAATTGGCTGTGTGGTTAATGACATTTACGCAATCTAACCCAAAAAGACATCTTCTGGATAATATTGGTCACGAGAGCCGACGTGTTCAACTGAGTTTTGACCAGTGCTTCCAAATAGCTGAGACTCGAGCACTGATTGATGCTCTTTATAATATCCAAGAATCGACCCAATTAATTCAGATTGGGAGAGTGGCATCTGTTGGAACAGACCCCCAAGATACATGCTTCTATCCTCTACTTGTGCTTAGGCCTCAGTTGAAAGAACCCTTCGTCTAGATGCACGGTACTTGCAACAAGAGATTGTGCACTTTATGCACATCTGTGATGTATTAATGCTTACTGTTTGAAATGTTGCATGTTGATTCAAGCTCAGTTTTTGCATGCAATTTTACATATCCCATCGGGTTATGTTAAGCTGATATTTTTTTTGTTGTGCTTTAAAATTATGGTCTGTTACAAGGCCACTCACAATCCTTATGTTCTCCTTTACATCCTTCCAGCTCCGTCACTTCCAGGGAGTGTCAAATCTTCAGGGCATGGAGTGGTGGGATGCAAGCGGAGGGTTTAGGAAAAGCTCAGTTACTGCATTAAAATCAAATCACTTTGATATTCGGAGACTTTATTAATGTATGATGTGTACTAAAATACTTTATTAGTAGATTGTAATATTATGCATATTTCAATCTATCAATCATGACGATCTAAAAACTAATATATTTACATACAGTGTGCTACTTGTAAACAGTTGTTTAAGAATATATGAGTATATGGTTGCTGGTTTTAGGTGATAGTTTATAAAATTGTTTTGTTTGGTAAACATAATCGACTGTTATTTGCTGCAATAACGGTATAACTACAATTTGTCTTGCTGCTAGACATCACGTGCTACTGGTAATGTCAAACAGATAAAGAGCAAACACCAACACATTTGCTATAAATTGTGATGAATTTAGGGAGTGTAAATCAAGCAATAACACATTTATTGAGTGATAATACCTTTATAATTTTAACAGGTGAAAGAGGTAATGAATTACATGAATGCAACTGGAAATGCAGCTTACAAAGGTAAAGCAAACATCGATGTATGTTTAAATAGATCTCAGTCATGTTTTTTTTTTATCTCTGTGTGAAAACGTAGTTTACATTTATACTTTCAGGCATTTAGTGTAAACGTGGTCAATCCTCTGAGCATTGACTTTGTAGATATTTAATTGGTTGTGATTAGAGGAGAAATTGTGTCTTGAACAAGGCTTTGAACATGAGAGATCGCTGAGACAGTAGAATGAAGAAATCCCCACTGATGGGAGGCTAAATGTGGCTTTGTGGATGTACGTTGTTGCCATTTAAGTTAACATCCTCATTAGCAGCCACTGGTCTATCCACTGCTGGATGGAACCCTCCCCACACATTACCATCCCTCATTTGCCTTGACAATCTATCTCGCTAAAAATATGATTTCCATGAAATGCTGTGGATTTGTGGCGTAAAATACTCTGGTATATTTATTTTGTTTTAGACTTGCATGCAAGTTGGACTAGAGCAGATGACAAAATACGTACATTTAATTTAACATTTCAAACAGCTTTTCACGTGAAAGTGATCAAGCCATTATGTGCATGCTATAGGCCATTAACTGATGTGACATTTTCATTATACCAAGTTTTTTTCCCTTTTAGAAACCTAAAATTAAGGCATTTTGATACAAAATAATATATTTATAGCTGCACGTAAATACAGCTTCAGTTTTTTCTACTGCAAATTCGAATGCACTGTCTTGTATGTGAACCAGGCATTTAGGAACAGGTTTGTGATGACACTTGCTTCATGTCAGTCCGGGTTTTGTTAAACATTCTATGATCGCTGCAATATTGTAAATTATCTTTCAGATCTAGGTAAAATGCACAACGAATGAAAAGCTGTAATTGTCTACTTTTTTGTAGTTTAGTTAAATGTAGTACTTTTCCCATAACTGTTGCACAGTGGAACATGTTTCGATGCTATATTGGAATGACACTGTATTTTATTTCACATTTGTTTGAGTTTCTCTAAAGCTACGAGTGTAATATTGAAATAATTTCAATACTTTCAATGGAAGGTAATTTTTTTTATTATGCAGATGTTTTTAAAGAATGTGTTACACACCGCAGATCTCTTCTAAAATAGTGGGTAGACAGGACCCACCCGTATAACACATCTCAAACTCAATCTCAATGAGTTTGAGATGTGGGGTGCCATGGTGGCGAGATGTTAAATACCTCGTCTGGTAATGCAGGAGGTCTTGGGTTCGATCCCGACCTTGATGCCTGTTGTATATTTGAAGTTTGCGTGTTCTCCTCGTGGTCCGTGTGGAATTTTCTCCGAGTCCTCCGGTTTTCCCCTCCACATTTAGAATAAACATGCTTTTCGAGTATTTGGTTGAAATACATTTCCACATGATAAGCCACTTCGTTGAGATATCATTTGTGGGCAGGTCGCTTCTGAAACAGAGCTATATCGCTCAGTGGGCCTTACGTGCTAAATAGGTGTATTCACAAATGTGCAAACTTAACATGACAGTGGTATATTTAGACGATGTTTAGGTACCACAGATTTTACTGAGTTAATCAAGTAAATACATCTCTGCTGTGTTATAGCAATATCACATTTTCGAATCAGTTCCTGATCTCGACTTATGATGAGAATTTGTTTTAGAAAATGTAACAAGATATTTTGTATGATATGTTGATTTAGTGTTTGATCAAATATAGCCTAGTAAGGTAGCTTTGTGGCTTTGATCAGCTCTGAGCTGGCACTGCTAAGATACTGAATTTCGATTTAGGCAGCTGCCTCTGATTCTCAATCGTTGTGAGTTTATAGTCTGAGCCCAGTCGCAAATGACTAAAAATAACAATTGGAATAAATGCGATTCAGCACTATAGTTACATTCCAAATCGGAAAACTTAAAATTTTGATTTCACTGCCACGTGACGAACGTTACTTTTAGTGCCAGAGTGGGTGGGAAAGTGCTGTCCCCCCTCAAGTTACCCGTTCCTGTGTGTAAGAGGTCACGTGAAAGGATCTCGGGGCAGCTGCGGTGTTCATTTCTATAGGGCGTTCAACAATGCGAAGGGTTACATTGCAATCCGAGAGATACAAATGGATGTGACGCATCAAATGATACCGATACATTAAACGCAATATTTGTTGATACTGCGTTGGCAGTGGTGCACAAGCACAATTATAAAAAAAATAAAACTCACGTGAATAATATTGCCAGATTCGAAGCTTTCGTGACTACAGGCATTACTCTTTGGTTCTTTTGGTAAAGTCACGTAGAAAGAAATTAAATTAATAATAGAATACGACGACGTTTCGATTGCAACGCAATCAACCATCATCAGGTACAAATGAATGAGAAAACAAACACAGTAAACTTGGAAATATAACGCAATACAACAGAGTCGGCTGTGTTTTTGACTAATGTGTTTCATGATACCGATAGCACAATTTGGAGAAAAGATTTGTATAAACTTTTTTTTATATGTTCGTGTAGTGCTGAATCCTTAAAGTGTGAGTACATAGAATTTTGTCCACATGCATTGTAAATGGTTTTCCTTTAAACTAATATAATATATGGCATGTTATGGAGAACACTTGTTTTTGTCATTGCTGCCCAATGTTTTTCATTTAACTTGATTCTCATAGTACTGTTGAACTGTTTTGTGCTATTCTTTTACCTGCCCAGGTTCATTTGCAGTAGTGGTAAGGATTTAGTTTTAATGTCGATGTCATTACTGTACCCGAATTGAGTGAAGGACACTATATTTTCCAACATCCGAGTGTGATGACACCACTATTAATTACAAGGGATCTTAAAACAAGTCAAGTATAACAGGAGTGGCTCTAGAAGATAAAGCAATCTGTCACCACAAACACAATGCCTAATTAAATGATTCACATTCCAGAATTATTTAAGTTAGTAATCAGGCATTGTGTATATGTACCATTGTTCAGTTTGAACTTAGCATCTTCCAGTAGCTCCTATAAAGGGTACTCTTATATTGACAATCAAAGTTTCACAGCACCCTTTTAGCTGTTAATAGCAATGCACCACGTGATAGTGGATGTTAATACACTAGCAGTATTCAAAGAGGACATCACAAAGTATTATGGGTTGGAATAAATTGATAACTAAATTCTTTATATTTGCTTTTTGTGTTTATTTTGTTGTCCTTCCCCTGCACCTCCGATTAGCACGGTTGGCTACGTACTTAAGTGTCGAAAGAAGTTCAACATATATACTCAAGATTCAACACACATACATACACCCACCCCTCCCAGCACCACTCTCCAAGCTTGATTTTAATCTCTTTTAATCTCGTGCACTTTGCATGGGGGATGGGAGAATGGGGGATGGGTTTTGGGAAAGTGTAAGACGCATGTTGACTGAAAGTGTCACACAGTAACTTGTGTGCCTGTGAGAACCCTTGATGGTGCAAGCAAGCCTGACACACAGTGGGGAGCTCAGGGGGTGAATACTGTATCCCAGCCTGCTGGTGAATGGTGGGGGCAGGAACAGTGGAAAGGGAAATGCCTCGGCAGTGTCTTGAGAACAGCTGTTTTGGATCATGTCCATTTGCATGTACAGCCCTTTTGTCAATTCGCTTTTTGAGAGAGGGCCTCCCCTTGCCATGTGAGTTATGGGGATGTACAGTATTGAACACACTTCCTCACGCCCGTCTGATTGGAGACCATAGACACGGGACCATAGATGTACAATACGGTACAACACTGGATTTTACTGGACGCCGCAGTGGCGAGATGTTAACTACCTCGCCTGGTATACAGGAGGTCGTGGGTTCAATCCCAATCCTTGACGCCTGCTGTATATTTTGAGTTTGCAAGTCACATCGTAGTCGTGTGAAGATTTATCCAAGTCCTACGGTTTTCCCTCCACATGTAGAAACATGCGTTTAAAGTAATTGGCTGCTATACATCCCACAAGCCACTTTCTTGGGCTATCATTTGTGGCCAGGTCGCTTCTGAAAAAGAGCTAAAAAGCTCAATGGGCTTTACCTGGTAAAATAAAAATAGTAAAAAAAATAGTAATGTACTCCTCATTTGATGAAAACGTATCCCTGCAGCAGCCTACAACACCCGTTTCTCTTCATGGTGCTCACCCACGTAAGCAGAATCAGAACACAATTGTGTGGTTAATGCAGACATGATTCCTTGCAAAAGGTTTCTGTTTGGTGTTTTAACTTCTTGACATCTGAAGGGTAAATACATACTCTTTGGTTCTTTCGGTAAAGTCACGTAGGTAGCAGCAGTTGTCCTGCTGTATCGGTTCTGCCTGATGACGATCGCTTGTGTTGCGATCGAAACGTCGTGATTTAATTAATTTTATTTTATACCTACGTGACTTTACCGAAAGAACCAAAGAGTATGAATCCCTGCAGTCACGAAAACTTCAAATGAAGAAGGGTAACACCTATTGTTATAGACTCAGAATATACCGGAGGAAGCGATTGAGCTACAAAGCTGTTTGTCACAGATGTCTCGTAGTTGGAGGCTCAACCCTGCGTGGCTCATGAGATCGGGTTAATTCCTGGTGATCTGGCCAAATGCACAGTTTGTGTTCATCTTGTTAGAAGTTGAGGAATTTATTCATGCAGCTCTTCAACACTGCTTGTAAACAGTATTAAATACCAACATATTAACTACTGCCAAATAACGTGGGAAAATAATATTAAAATATTTAATGTGAAAAGGGATAATTAATTTCAGTTAATTTCCTATATTCTCGGAACAAATAAGCTGTTCTCCAACGGAATTAGCTACATTCAAGATATGAACAAAGGTAAATAAAATGTGTCGTGGCAAATTAGTACAGAAAAGTGATGTAGATTTTTCCCACCCTGATGTGGCAGTGCTGGGGTGATTTATAACATCCACACCCTTCTGCATTTCACACACATGTTGATGAACTCTCCCTATCTCATGGGTTGCTCCTTATATCTGCACTTTTGAACAGAATAGTAAGAGATGACTTCCAGGAGACCACTTTCAGGTTAATTCTGCTTGGTTTATACCCATGGATCCTCATCATGGCACAATTCTCATTATAGGGGGTTTTGAGATAGCTTCAGCCACCTCCAGCAGACACGTTTGCCAACTGACCTGGTCTTGAGCCAGTCTGGGCAGTCCAATCTGGGATATACCAGTCCACCATCTGCTCTTACCAGCCAACATCGTCTGGAATTGGCCCTCGCTCTTTCCTCCAGTTATCCCTGCTGTGATCGTTAGAGCCACTTCACCAGCATTTCCTCTTTAACACGTCCTATATATCCTAGCTGTTGCTTAGTCACTCTTCCCAGAAGCTCACATTGCATCCGCAATTACTCTAGTTGTCTCTTGTCAGTCCAGAGTTAATAATATTTTAATTTGATATAGCGTCATTCATGCTAATAGCTTGTCTTAACGCTGTACATTCATTATATATGACTACAGCTCATATACAGCCACTACCAAGAAAATAAAAACCCTACTACCAATAAATTAAAAAAAGTGAATAAACAAATTAAGAAATGGCACCAAAACAAAAAAAGCACAAACAATAAAAAAGTTATCGCAACAAATAAATTAGTCCATTAGGAGTTTTGGGGCGCCACAGTGTAATACAGGAGGTCGTGGGTTCGATCCCTGATCCCGACTCAGAACGCCTGCTGTATATTTGGGGTTTGCATTTCTCTGTCCCCGTGGTCGCGTGAACTTTTCTCCGGATCCTCCGGTTTTTACCTCCACATTTAGAAACGTGCATTTAGAATATTTGGCTGCTGTTAATGTCCACATGATAAGCCACTTCGTTGAGCTATCATTTGTGGCCAGGTCGCTTCTGAAAAGGAGCTGTATAGCTCAGTGGGCCTTACCTGGTAAAATAAAAAAAACATAGTCTTGTCGAAGAATGTGTTTTGGGTAGGAGACTTGGCGACCGTGGCAATAGCGGTGCAAACCAAAGATTGCATCCTCGACTCATCTCTCATTAAAGGTACGTCCCTCTGCTCCAGAGAGTATCACAAGTCAAATGAAAGCTTTTGGCAGTCTAATAATAAGTTGAATTTATATAGCATCAAAATAAATAAGCATCTCAAACGCTGTGCGTAAACATGAACAATGCATTTAGAAATAAGTACCGTCAATGGTGAAACAAAAACATGGACAGACAGGGCAGATAGGGTAGCGACATAACACTGGGCACACGTAATCCAGTGCAGATGGTGGGTTTGTCCTGTTATGTGTAATACTTGACACTGGGAAAATAATGGGAGGGTTGCCGATTTGGATGAAGATGGAAGAGAAAGATGGATAAACAAGGGGAGTTATACGCAAGTAGTCAACAGCAGATGAGGTGAGGAATGTCTTAAGTCTGGACATAATGACGTTAGTTGAATCTTGACATGTTTGTAATGCCAGATGTTATTTATCTCTTGAAAACATTCCTTGTTCGTGGGCATGTGTGCCTTGATGTTATTGGGGCAATCGCCTTTGGAATTCTGTGGCTAAACGGATGAAATTGCTGCCAACTGCCAACTCCTCTCAACTACATTTATGCACGGATGATACTGTAGTACGTATGGATTTTACAAATCTTGTTTATCAATCTTCTTATCCACGCTCTTCTGCAAATATTTAAGACCGAAAAACAGGTTCACAATTCTAGCTATCGCCTGATGAAGCTGGTTGAAATCACCAGAGAAACGTCGTACTCGAATTATAAATGTTGTTTGGTTTACTTTCCAACACACCGGTGTGCCGACCTTGTAACTAATTCGAACTTTTTGATTACGTAACAAACCTTTCTAATTGGCTGTGTGGGGTGGTGGCGGGTTTCACAACACACAAAAACACGTTTCATGGATAGTATTGTTCGCGACAGCCGACGTGTTAAACAAGAAGAATCGTGTACTTGTGGGAAACCTCTTTTAGGGTCGATTTGGGTCGGGTCAAATCTACACCATAAGTGTAACAAATAAGGTGACTTATCCCTACACATGATGCATACAAAGCGCAGATAAATGAAAGAATCCCAGCCAGATTATGGGGTTGGACAGTGGACAGAGTAGGTACTGTAAGATGATAGTGGACAAGAACAATTGCATATTGAAAACTTTCATTTGTGACCATTTTCCTTCACTTCCATGAATGTCCTGCTTACATCCATTTTAAACGCACGCGTCGTAAATTATACCCGCGGTTGTGATACTCGCAAACAATTGGCAATTGCGGAGGCTGATTGAATGGTCCTATTCAGAAGTGTGACAGGCGAGTAGCCGTGGTGAATAATATCGGGGGGGGGGCACGCCTCCTGTGTCCCAGGTCTCTTCTCACGTGCGCCTCCAAGTGCGGCGTACAAGCGCGTCGTCGCGTTCATGTGCGCACCTCGGCGCTGCGTGCTGTGGCAGCAGCTTCTACCGGAGAGAAGGAATATCGGTGGAGGAGGAGGAAGTTTTGTCCCAGAGGGCCCCTTTCTTAAGGCAACCCTGTTGTCCAAATGCTGGCAAGGCAGTCGCGTGGTCCCTCCGTGGCAAGGGGACCATTGGACCTGGCCGAGAGAGCCGTCACGCGGATCGCCGGTAAGTGACGAGCTGGCAACGCCTCCGACTCGGCTGGCCATCCTCATCACCTCGCTCATGTTGATATTATTTAGAATAATACATATTATTGGAACAATTACTTTTTTTCCAAAAGTATTTTATTGAACTGGAACAACTACTTGAACATGCGTTGCAGCATTTACTTTATATATTTTTGCATCTTATCAGCTGTTATGTTTAGACAAATTCTAAGTGTAATATTTTGTGTGAGTGAATAATTGCAGGTGTGCACGAATTAAATGTAATTGAAAAAGAATACAATACCTAATGTAGATACACTTAAAGCACTTTGATTTCAGCATTAATTTAAACGTCCATGGATAACGAATGTCATGTCGTTACATTGTTACGAAACTACATTTTTATTTAGCGTCAATGTTAAATGGCTTCGAGAAGCAACATCCGAATAATTTTCATTCAGGATTGGCGGTACACAGAGATTACTTCCCTTGCCAGCATTTGTCAATAGACAACACTTGAAACCATGTGTTTGTCACAATACAGTGTGAGAGTCAACACAGGGCTTACAATGTACATACACAACCCGTCTTTTTAATTTTTACCGTATCTGTCTGCCGCAATGCCTAGGATATCGTGACGTTTCAAAAACATTTGTATGGTCATAGACTTGACCACCGGTCTAATATTGTACTGTAGTCATGCACGAGGAAAGTGCAATACTTTGAATTATAATTGAGTTAGCACCTGCAGGATAAGTTGAAGCGCAAAGGCACGCTCACATTCTTCTAGCATGGGGCATGGGTGACCTTGGGGGAGTTTTTCATAAAGAGCGCATTCAGAATATACATAAATTATCTATAAAATGTAGATAAGTACATTATAATAAAGACCCCCTACCAATTAATTGATGATTTTATCCATAATCCTGCTTTTGATGAAACTCCTCAAAATTAAACTGTTACATTAATTTAGCAACAACGGCAGCATAATTCAATATGGCATGGAGTGTACAATTTGGTACCAATTATGAAGATTTGCATAATATCTATTTTAAACCAAACTCTTTTTAAATTTACCAGGTAAGGCCCACTGAGCTATGCAGCTCTTTTTCAAAAGCGACCTGGCCACAAATAATAGCTCAACGAAGTGGCTTATTATCTGTAAATGTATTGCAGCCAAATACTCGAAAAGCACGTTCATTCTAAATGTGGAGGGGAAAACCGGAGGACCCGGAGAAAAATGCATGCGACCAGGGGAGAACATGCAAACTCTAAATATACAGCAGGCGTCATGGTCGGGATCGAACCCACGACCTCCTGTATACCAGGCAAGGTAGTTAACATCCCACCACTGTTGCATCCATTTGAAAATGTTCCCCAAAACACGATTTAATTCCATTGGGAGCTGTTATGTTATCTAAACTTGGTGTTCTTGCGACAAAAGTCTACCAGGTGTAATGGTGCAAAGTTTGCACAAAACGACTTACAATAAAAAAAAATGCAAGGAAGGATTCTGTATTCGTAGGGAGTTCCAGACACCAGTTTGCCATTCTGCAATCTAGCATACAATAACGCATTGCAGTCTTTAGGCCACGATAGACTGACAGTGCAGCTGAGAACTAAAAGGTTGAAATCTGTCCAGAATTTTCCTGTTTAAATATTGTCCTACTGAACACTGTTGGTCTGGAAATGCCGATGGACTGAGAAAAATAGCTCACGCTGTCTATTGACTCTGTTAAGCTGTACGTAAGATCCTTCAATGGAATAGCGTTGAATCCGCGTTGAGTTTTAACCCAAATCAACAGGCTCATCGGATAGTATTCAATTTGCATACACAGTTGTAACATCATTCACTTATTTACGTTTATAAATTTTAATCTTCAAGTGTGCTCTCAATAATTCACAGCAATTTATTTCCTTAAGCGTTACAAACGGTCACAACTAGTTCTGCTGTTTGGCTTTGGCTTAAAAATGAGTGCCGTCAACAGCATTTTGTCGGCAGGGGATACATGAGGAAACGTTAACAGTGGCTTCTGTTATAGCCGCAGCTTTAATTATTCATATATTCCACCTGTATTATTCATAATCCGTATTGTAAAATTACGGCTTATAGGGTGGTAAAATATTGATGACTGTAACCTTAAAAAAGAATTATTTGTTCGACACAATGCATAATTAACTCTGAAGGTTAGGCACTGACCCACTCCTGTTATTCTTTCTGAAAAGTTATTGAAAGGTTTTGAGTAACTTTCAATGGCTCTGCGAGCAAAGAAAAAAATACATTACAAAACATTTGTATAATCCGTTCTTTTTGTGAGAGATATGAGGAGAATTTACTGGACACATTTGCACGGTAATGCCTGTGGAAAGAAAAGGATAACAACATCTGCAAGATGGCCAGGAGATGTTAATGCAGCAATGGCTTTGAATCTAACTGTGCAGAGCTTTGGGTCGGTGCCACGGTGGCGAGGTGTTAAATACCTCGCCTGGTACACAGGAGGTCGTGTGTTCGATCCCGACCCTGGAGTTTGCATGTTCTCCCCGTGGTCACGTGGACTTTTCCCTGGGCCCTCTGAAAATTTTCCTCTACATTTAGAAACGTGCATTTTAGACTATTTGGCTGCTATAAGGGGCCGTCCATAAATGACGTCACGCACCTAAGGGGGGGGGGGGGGTTGAGAAATGTGACGTCACATTAAAATGCGCAACTTTAAATAAATATAGACAACACGTTCTCCTTAATTAAATAGACTTTTTAATAAATATTTTCTCCTAAAACATCAGAGTGCAGCGGCACATTAAATACACACTACTATTACAATAATTTAAAGCGATTTGAAGCATGTTTTATTTGGGGGGTGGGGGGGCAGAGCTTTGTGACGTCATATTTGAGGGGGGGGGGGGGTCTGACATTTTGTGACGCCGTGTGACGAGGGGGAGGGTAAAAAATCGTCCAAAATCGCGTGACGTCATTTATGGACGGCCCCTAAATGTCCACAAGATAAAGCCACTTCGTTGAGCTACCATTTGTGGAGAATTCGCTTCTGAAAACGAGCTGTATAGCTCGGTGGGCTTCACCTGGTAAAATAAAAAAAAATAGTTCAATAGTTCATAGAGTGCAAGTTGGGATTTCCCGTGGCTACTCCAGCTTCCTTCCATGTGTCAAACACCTATCAATGGCACTGTCCAAACATCCCAATGCACAATCCTTCCGGGGGGAAAAATGTCCGGAGACAATATATAGAGAAAAAGCCAACAGGTTCATCAATAGCATTGCCCTAAAATGAAAACATATATAGGTGACGTTTCGGGAAATGGTCTTTCTTCTTTATAGCACAATGTGCTTGTGCACCAGTGGCAATGTAGCATCACCAAATAATTTGTTGGATAAATATTGGGCAGGAATGACCATATTTCCAGATTATGATATGTTCTGGAAAGTAAGTTTCACACCAGACTGTCCCGGGTATTAATAATGTTATACAGGGACTCCTCTACATACGAACAGTCGGCTTACGAACTTTCAGAGATACAAACAAACCTGTCTGTATGCCCAGTTGCCTTTTCGGACCAAGAGTCGTAAGTTCAACCACCGCGCAATAGATGGCGGTAGTGACATCTACATCTGCAGAACATGAAGAACCAGTGGCATCTACATCTCTTGGAGATTATACAACTTTGAAAGCCATTCCCCGTGTTTAGTGTACACGCCGTACAGCATGTTTTGGAATCGACAGGAGTAAAGCTGGACTTACAAACAAATTAACTTACGAACAGACATCTGGAATCTAGTTCGTCCGTAAGTAGAGGATTCATATTTGGTAACACATAAACACACACACCTACTGGGCTATAAGGGGCCGTCCATAAATGACGTCACACACCTGGGGGGGGGGTCAGACATTTGTGACGATGTGGTGTGACGACGGGGGGGGGGGGGTAAGAAATGTGACGTCACATCAAAATGCGCAACTTTGAATAAATATAAACAACACGTTTTACTTAATTAAACATCCTTTTAATAAATGTTTTCTCCTACAACATCAGAGTGCAGCGCCACATTAAATACGCACTACAATGACAATAGTTTAAAGCGATTTGAAGCATGTTTTATTTTCGAAATGGAAATATGGTTTTGGGTTTGGGGGGGGGGGGGCAGAGCTTTGCGACGTCATAATTGAGGGGGGGTCTGAATTTTGTGACGCCATGTGACGAGGGGGGGGTCAAAAATCGTCCAAAATCGCGTGACGTCATTTATGGACGGGCCCTTTGGCTGAAGCTCCCATTTGTCAGTCTTCACGATCGACCATTTAAACGAACTATATATATATTTTTAAAAACTTGACAATGTAAGGCCCACTGAGCTATGTGGCTGTTGTTCAGAAGCGACCTGGCCACAAATGATTGCTCAACGATGCGGCCTATCATGTGGAAAGTTGCAGCAGCGGCCAAATGTTCTAAACGCGTGTTTCTAAATGTGGAGGGAAAACCCGGAGTGCCCGGAGAAAAATCCACGATCGGGAGAACATTCAAGCTCCAAATATTCAGCAGGCGCCCTGACAATGATATTCTTCGTCAAAATCACCATCATCCCTTCCAAGAATGTGTCCTGCCCCAGCCCACTTACTAATTCCCTTGGCAGCCAGGATGATATCTCGAGCTTGTGCTAACCACTGCACCACCGCTCCCACCCAGGGCATTCGTTGCAAACCAGATAATTCAGTGGAAGCTTTTCGTCACGCAGTGGGCAATGTTAGCTGTACGTGAGCATGTTGTATGCTTATCAAAAACACGAGCTCTGCAGCACGATACACGACATTATATAGAATAATGCAGTTTCCCCACACTCGGACTTGTCATAAACTGATTCGTCCTTGCGAACCTGAATGAGCCTGAAAGGGGGGAAAGTAACCAACTGGTCCAGCAGGGGGCATTCTCTGCAAGCCAGTGGGCTGATTGTGCAAGTTCATCACGGAGCACAAATGCTGATCGCAGGATCGCATTTATTTGTTGGTAATGTTTATGAAAAAAATAACACAAACAAGTATCTTTGTGTTTACATATCTAGAACATTCTTTCTCCCCCCCCCCTTTCCTGATGATGACCGCGTGTGTTGCGATCGAAACGTCGTGGTTTTTTGTTTTCATATATTTTTATTCACTTTATTTTTTATTATTCTTTTTATCTACGTGACTTTACCGAAAGAACCAAATGGCACATGAGCAAAACTTACAAATGGGGCATTGTTGGATACTGTAGCAGCTGCATGTGCAGTGACTGATGGCACTGATGTCACTAGTCAAGCGTGGTTGCCTGGATTCGTGTTATCTCCCACGAACAGTCATCGGTGATTCAGTCTCAAAGGACAGGGACAGCCTGTTGAGCAACACAAATCTACATCAGCCAGAGAGAGAGAGGGCAGCTCACACGCCACTAAACAGCCTGATCCCATCTCTCTCTCTATATTGACGGGGGTGAACGTTTTATCCATGTGCACGTGCAGTGTTTGAATCTTTAACTGTGGTAGATTCCGCGGTGTGTGTTTGGGGCCGTACCGCACCTCTGATTAGCACGGTTGGCTGCGTACGGTGCGAAAGAAGTTCAACATACATACACGATGTCCGACGTTTCGCCTCCACGCGCCGCCAGTTTCTTTGGGAACCGAATTCAGTTTCGAAAACACGGACATACAGCACAAGCGCAGAAAAACCCCTACACAGATGTAGTGTGTCCGTAGAGAAATTAAAGGAAAACATTTTGGAGGGGAATAACTGGTGGCTTTGGGTTATGAACGAGGCTGTTGTTGTTGCTCTGGAGAACGGGCGATCATTGGTCAGTGCTTGGTCGCTGGGTTGCCGGCATTAGCGGTGATTTTAAAGAGGTGAACAGAATGGAGAGCTTTTGGATAGATGAAGGTGGCTTTGAATAAGTGCACATTACCCACGATAACATATTCGTCTTAAACGTCGACACTGACATATAAAATGGACTAAAGGCTGAACAGTGCACAGATAAGCATTTAAACATACTTGCTTGGAAGTACACTATGGCAGAAAGAGGAACGCGTGGATCAGGGAACTTGTGTTCCTCTCTCGGTCTCTGTTGCAATGAGTTTAACTCGTGGGCAAGAGTGGTATGGTTAGTAGCATCAATATGACTGTACAATAATGTTGGTAATGCCTTTTGGAGGATTTCATCCAGAATTGGAAAGAACTTGGGGTGATAATCATGACGCCGTGAAACATGTAACTTTTTATCCTGCACAGAAACCATGATGTGATGCTTATTTGTAGCATTTATTTCAAATATCGATTGAAACGTGCTTACATGTAAAACTGAATTGTACGTCCAATATAATATGCACTATTGATATGTGCGCTTGTTTACATCACAAAACCGTCTGAGCCACGTCTCGGCACATGTGCTGTTGCCACATCCTCTGCCTGCTTTAGTCACGCGTGTGGCAATATGCTCAGGAGCTAAATGCCAATGTCGAGGTCTGCGAGCCACGAGAGGGCTTCGGGAGACAGTTTGTGTAGCTTTGCTCCGGTGGTTTACTACGTGGTCTATAGTTTTGGTTGCATGGCCACAGTCGCACTGTCTCTAATTCCCCATTGACGAAGGAGATATGTGCATCGGCCTGTTGATGTTCTTATGCAGTTGATGGTTCCACCGCCTGTGTCTTCGGGCAATGTTGAAGCCCTTCCTTTGAGGTGCATTACAATGTTGGGCTTTGCATCGGCGGTTGGCGTGTGTGTGTGATTCAAAATTGGCGTCCTTTGTTATGCAGTTATAATGTCTATTGGAGCTGTAACCCGACACCAGCCAACAAAGCCAAGCAAACAAGTTATCACATTGGCAAATGTATATAGATGCACTATTGATGTCACATTGGCAAATGTATATAGATGCACTATTGATGTCACATTGGCAATTGTGACATTTAATTCCGCCTTTCAG
Source organism: Lampetra fluviatilis (assembly GCF_964198595.1). Classification (NCBI taxonomy): domain Eukaryota; kingdom Metazoa; phylum Chordata; class Hyperoartia; order Petromyzontiformes; family Petromyzontidae; genus Lampetra; species Lampetra fluviatilis. Next base: position 1,799,286 of record NC_136288.1, read on the forward strand.
CCAACCGGTCATGTTGAAAATAAAGTAACATATTGATGAAGGACTGTAATCAATTCTGAGAAAGTTGGCAAATTGACAGATTTCAGTTATCTTATGATCGCTTTCCCTTGAGTAGCCATATTTAGAAAATGCATTTTCTCTTTCCTGATTCTGCTCTGAGGAATGGTCATTTCCATTACGTCAGCCTAACGTATATTTTTGTTGTACTGTAATAGCAATTAGAAACTTGTTTTCAAACCTTCAAACCACTACCGGATGGAGGGCTCCCCATGCAATGTATCATGGCGGTTGTTTGACCATACATTAGGAATCAAACTCGGGTTCACATTACAGTATACTCACCACTAATTATGAACGTTGTGGATTTTGATTTTATTTCACAATACTGTAGTTGTGTGCGACTGCATCTATCTGCTTTAGCACATTACCCAGTGAATATGCAGCAAATAAGCGGTAAAGAAAGAATGTTGTTTGAATTAAACTTGACTGAATAAAAAGACATCGTAATTAAAGCCCTTTAAAAAAATCCACTGCTGAATAAAGGCCACCCACTTCGTGTCTGTCATGGGCGAGTGAGTGGGAGTCGCTTTACCAAATGTCACTCATCTGGTCAATATGGGTTGCTAAATAAAAACTGGGGTCCTAGGCAGGACGGGTTTTAAATCCACTCACCGGTCACGTCAGCTGTGGCTTGGAATCCAACCTCGGTCGGCAGGTTTAGAGCTCAGCGCTTTATACCCAGTGCACCTCAAGATTTGCCAGCAAGTCATTATGCAGTCCTTTTAGAGCCTCTGGCTATATCCACGTTTGAGCATGTCCTCTGTGTTATGATGACATAAGCAATGCTATATCTTTACAGCATCGAAGCATATATATGTATTCCATTATTTCAATGACACTTATTCCACATTCGAAATACAAGCATTGGGCGAGCGTGCCACCGCTAATCTTATTGGGGGGGGGGGCATCAGTGATTTATAAATGTGACTTAGATAACTTCTATTGTGCTGTATTCTCTCTTGGCTGGGGGGAGTCGTATTGCTTTTAGCCCATATTTATTTATTTATTTCACATCTTCCCTCCCATCACACATTTGCAACATCCCGACATTCTGGGCGGCATTAGCAGTTGCACCGACCGTTTCATGCATTGGGGGCTGTCCCGTTCTCAAAGCGGGGAACGTGTTGCACGTTGCTTGGTGCGCGTGTGAGAAAAACAACGACTGTACAGCAACATCTGCGAGCTGTAGATTATAATGTGCGGTTCCCTTCGGCATAAGCAATTTCTCTCCACCCCCTCCCCTCCACGTAGGAAATGTGGTTGCTTTCAAAAGGGGGGGGGGGTGCGCTCGCAAGCAACACTGCTCTAGAGATTAACAGCTGTTTTTTTTATATTTGTTAAAGGGACGACAGAATAAAAATGTGACGCTGTTGTCAAAGTGTGGATTGTGTATTTGGGTTTTAAAAAAGAAAATTTCCAGGCTGACGCCTTCGGCACTCGAGTGCAAAATGTTTCGTGCACGCTGGGACATTTTTCTCTCTATCGGAAGTTCGCGTCAAGGAAGCGCCTTCACCTATTGTGCGTACACAGCGCGCTCCGAGCCTGAACCCAAATCCCTCTTGCTCGGCTCTTCTAATAATAGCAGCAGCAGCAGCAAGGATTTAGCCCGGGACTAAGACATCGCTTCGGGTTGCTCAGTCTCCAAGATGTCTCCAGGTCACAAGATGCAGCAGATCAAGAGATTTGGAAGAACGCGGTCGCAAAGAGGCTATGCAAACTAATTGAGACGTCGTCTAAATTTGATATTCGTTGTTGTTGTAATCTGCGTTGTGAGAGATCTTCAAAATGACGAACTCTAAGCGGACTGCTATCGCAATGGAGACGTTTCCCTGGGTTCCTGTGCGGTGCTTGTTAAATATGCTCTTAGCGTCGCTTTACTGAACGCTTAAGGGCTTCTTCGTGTCTTTGTGTTGTTGTTGTTGCTGCCTCCGCGTGCGGACAAAGTTGGAACTCGATCCGCTACGCGCTCGGAGAGCGTTCATACACCGAAGGATCCATCCCGCGTGCTGCTGCTCCCTTCCCTGCGAGATGAATCATAATCATCATAATCCCCCCCCCCCGCTCCGCCTGCATCCCATGGGTGGAAAAAACCCGATTTTTCCAGCGGCAGGCTTCGGGTTTTTTTCTTCAATACAATTAAACCCGATGTCGGGGAATTCAAACCTGGTTTAATGAACACGAAACTCTGATCCAAGGCTTAGGCTGCTTCCTCGTCGGTGCTGCTATCGTAGAATGCGGGCAGGTTGGTCTTGATGAACACGAGGAGCTTCTACACCACAATCGTGGGCGCCAGTGAGTTCCTTAGCTTGGAATGGACGAAGCCCATCGTTGAGAAGTGCGGTTCTGCAATTAGAACCAATTAAACCGGATTTCTCCCAATCTCAGATGATCGGGTTTAATATAAAAAGACAATTAAACCCGATTGTAACAAACCCAACTGTGCCACCCCCACTGCATCCCCAAGCCAAGACGACTCCCTCGAGCCAAACGAACTCGGGTGTCGCCTGCGTTGTCAGCACTCTGGACAGTGACGCTCAATGATCAATGATCTCCCAATCGCCGATTCATCTCTCCCGATAACTGGGGCGGTGGGTGGTGGGGAGAGAAGAAACACAACGCGGTTAGAGGCGACAGCCGTGGGCGGTCGGCCTACAAACCCCGCGTTCGGCTTGAAGCAATTCAATCGACTGTCGTCCCGTCGGTGGGAAGAGCGGCGTTGAATGAACGTGCCCCCCCCCGCACTCGAAATGGGGCACGGGCGGTCGGCCACGGCGTGCCCCCCCCCCCACGGCACCACGAGAGTTGCGGCGTCGCCAAATCGCTCGCCTCGCTCCCCACGCCGCCACAAGCCGATCGAGCAGCTACAGCAGCAGAATAAGAAGCAGCTGCAGCAGCTGTAGCTGTGTCTGGGTGGCACCAGCTGTGCTCACGAGGCATCGTGGGGGGGGGGGTGTTCGTCGTCGAAGCCGCTAAGAGGCGCGGGGAGCTTTGCCGCTGCCACTGGACCCGGGACACCCGCAGATTTGCAATAACGCCCCCCCTCCCCTCGTCAGCCCCCCCACCACCCCCCTACCTCGTCAACCCCCCCCCACCACCCCCCTACCTCGTCAGCCCCCCCCCACCCCGTCAGCCCCCCCCCCTACCTCGTCAGCCCCCCCCACCACCACCCCCCTACCTCGTCAGCCCCCCCCTACCTCGTCAGCCCCCCCCACCACCACCCCCCTACCTCGTCAGCCCCCCCCCACCACCCCCCCTACCTCGTCAGCCCCCCCCTACCTCGTCAGCCCCCCCCCACCACCCCCCCCTACCTCGTCAGCCCCCCCCACCCCCCCCTACCTCGTCAGCCCCCCCCACCACCACCCCCCCTACCTCGTCAGCCCCCCCCACCACCACCCCCCTACTTCGTCAGCCCCCCCCACCACCCCCCCCCCTACCTCGTCAGCCCCCCCCACCACCCCCCCCCTACCTCGTCAGCCCGCCACCCCCACCGTCAGCCCCCCCCCACAACCCCCTCAGCCCCCCCCCGAGTGCCTAGGAAGCTCTGGGGCGGTAACGGCGAAATATTCCACGCAGCCCGCGATTTGAAATTTGAATTCGGCTGGGCGTCATTACTCCGTGCGATTATTATTGGTACAGTAGCAGTGCCACCACCGCCACCACGACCACTGTATTTGGTTCTGCGTCTGTTTCGGTGCGAGGTGGTAACGATGGGACAGATTTTCGTGGAAGAACGAGAGCGGAATGCTCGTCTCATTCTACAGATGTGCTGCATGGGTGCGTACCCCGCCGCCTTGAGCGCCGCCGGCTCGCCTCTCTCTCTGTGTGTGTCGTGTGTGTACTGTGTGTATACTGTGTGTCATGTGTGTGTGTCCTGTGTGTGTCATGTGTGTACTGTGTGTTGTGTGCCATGTGTCGTGTGTGTGTCATGTGTATACTGTGCCATGTGTCCTGTGTGTGTCATGTGTGTGATGTGTGTGTACTGTGTGTGTCATGTGTGTACTGTGTGTACTGTGTGTGTCATGTGTGTATACTGTGTGTTGTGTGTCGTGTGTATGTCCTGTGTGTGTCATGTGTATACTGTGTGTCATGTGTCGTGTGTATGTCCTGTGTGTGTCATGTGTATACTGTGTGTATTGTGTGTTGTGTGCCATGTGTCGTGTGTGTCCTGTGTGTGTCATGTGTGTCCTGTGTGTGTCATGTGTGTGTTGTGTGTCGTGTGCTGTGTGTGTACTGTGTGTGTGTCATGTGTGTGTTGTGTGTACTGTGTTGTGTGTACTGTGTGTGTGTACTGTGTTGTGTAGTGTAGTGTATATACTGTGTGTATTGTGTACTGTGTGTATATACTGTGTACTGTGTGTCGTGTGCTGTATGTGTACTGTGTGTGTCATGTGTGTGTGTTGTGTGTCGTGTGTATACTGTGTGTTGTGTGTACTGTGTGTGTGTTGTGTAGTGTATATACTGTGTGCATTGTGTACTGTGTGTATATACTGTGTGCTGTGTAGTGTATATACTGTGTGTATTGTGTACTGTGTGTATATACTGTGTGCTGTGTGTGCTGTGTGTATTGTGTACTGTGTGTATATACTGTGTGCTGTGTGTGTGTTGTGTAGTGTATATACCGTGTGCTGTGTAGTGTATATACTGTGTGTATTGTGTACTGTGTGTATATACTGTGTGCTGTGTGTATTGTGTACTGTGTGTATATACTGTGTGCTGTGTGTGTGTTGTGTAGTGTATATACTGTGTATATACTGTGTGTGTTGTGTAGTGTATATACTGTGTGTATTGTGTACTGTGTGTGTATTGTGTGCTGTGTGTGTGCTGTGTGTGTCGTGTGCTGTGTGTGTGTTGTGTGTGTGTTGTGTAGTGTATATACTGGGTGTATTGTGTGCTGTGTGTATATACTGTGTGCTGTGTGTGTACTGTGTGTATATACTGTGTGTGTGTACTGTGTGCTGTGTGTGTCGTGTGCTCGCGGGCCCCGTTGTGGCGCGAAATCGTCTCCGCTGTCATTCCCACCCCGCCGAGCCGCACGACGTCGCAGCCTTTGTTGGTATCCCCACCCCGCTACAGCGGGCAATGCTGAGATATATACACACACAGATACACATAAACATATACACAGAGATATACAGATATACACAGAGCAGTTTGTAGGCATGAGTTCGCCGCGTTTGTCCTACGACGATTGCAAAAACAAAAGCCGCAGTGGATTTTTGTCGAGGGCGCCCTGCAAAGTGCCCCTCGGTGCCACCGCTCCCCTCCTCCTCCTGCAGACACAACACACAGCCAGAGACTGTGTCTCCTGCAGACACAACACACAGCCAGATACTTTGTGTCTCCTGCAGACACAACACACAGCCAGAGACTTTGTGTCTCCTGCAGACACAACACACAGCCAGAGACTGTGTGTCTCCTGCAGACACAACACACAGCCAGATACTTTGTGTCTCCTGCAGACACAACACACAGCCAGAGACTGTGTCTCCTGCAGACACAACACACAGCCAGATACTTTGTGTCTCCTGCAGACACAACACACAGCCAGAGACTGTGTGTCTCCTGCAGACACAACACACAGCCAGAGACTGTGTGTCTCCTGCAGACACAACACACAGCCAGATACTTTGTGTCTCCTGCAGACACAACACACAGCCAGAGACTGTATGTCTCCTGCAGACACAACACACAGCCAGAGACTTTGTGTCTCCTGCAGACACAACACACAGCCAGATACTTTGTGTCTCCTGCAGACACAACACACAGCCAGAGACTTTGTGTCTCCTGCAGACACAACACACCGACTTTGTGTCTCCTGCAGACACAACACACAGACACAGGCTTTGTGTCTCATGCAGACACAACACAGAGACACATACTTTGTCTCATGCAGACACACCACAGAGACACATACTTTGTGTCTCATGCAGACACAACACACAGCCAGAGACTTTGTGTCTCATGCAGACACAACACACAGCCAGAGACTTTGTGTCTCACGCAGACACAACACACAGCCAGAGACTTTGTGTCTCATGCAGACACAACACACAGCCAGAGACTTTGTGTCTCATGCAGACACAACACACAGCCAGATACTTTGTGTCTCATGCAGACACAACACACAGCCAGAGACTTTGTGTCTCATGCAGACACAACACACAGCCAGATACATTGTGTCTCATGCAGACACAACACACAGCCAGAGACTTTGTGTCTCATGCAGACACAACACACAGCCAGAGACTTTGTGCCTCATGCAGACACAACACACAGCCAGAGACTTTGTGTCTCATGCAGACACAACACACAGCCAGAGACTGTGTGTCTCATGCAGACACAACACACAGCCAGAGACTGTGTGTCTCATGCAGACACAACACACAGCCAGAGACTTTGTGTCTCATGCAGACACAACACACAGCCAGAGACTTTGTGTCTCATGCAGACACAACACACAGCCAGAGACTTTGTGCCTCATGCAGACACAACACACAGCCAGAGACTGTGTGTCTCATGCAGACACAACACACAGCCAGAGACTTTGTGTCTCATGCAGACACAACACACAGCCAGAGACTGTGTGTCTCATGCAGACACAACACACAGCCAGAGACTGTGTCTCATGCAGACACAACACACAGCCAGAGACTTTGTGTATCATGCAGACACAACACACAGCCAGATACTTTGTGTCTCATGCAGACACAACACACAGACACAGGCTTTGTGTCTCATGCAGACACAACACACAGCCAGAGACTTTGTGTCTCATGCAGCCAGGGACTTTGTGTCTCATGCAGACACAACACACAGCCAGAGACTTTGTGTCTCATGCAGACACAACACACAGACACATACTTTGTGTCTCATGCAGACACAACACACAGCCAGAGACTGTGTCTCATGCAGACACAGCACACAGCCAGAGACTTTGTGTCTCATGCAGACACAACACACAGCCAGAGACTGTGTGTCTCATGCAGACACAACACACAGCCAGAGACTTTGTGTCTCATGCAGACACAACACACAGCCAGAGACTTTGTGTCTCATGCAGACACAACACACAGCCATAGACTTTGTGTCTCATGCAGACACAACACACAGACACTGGCTTTGTGTCTCATGCAGACACAACACACAGCCAGAGACTTTGTGTCTCATGCAGCCAGAGACTTTGTGTCTCATGCAGACACAGACTTTGTCTCTGGTGCCCCATCGTGCCCGGGGTGGCTACAACATTTAAAACAAAATTGCGGTTCAATTCGAGCGCTCCGCGAGCATCTCTGGGCAGGCAGTCGCTTGTCACTGCTCGAGAGAGAATTCGTGGAGGTTGTTTTTGGCCTACTCTTCCGTCTCGGATCGGACGTCAATTGCGCCCAGCTGAATACACATTGCACGAGCTGATACTGCGCGCTCCAAACGTGCTCGTGTGAAGGCGAATTCGTATAAAACATCATCGCCACCGCGTCCAGAATGTGCCCGAAAGGGCCCCCCGAAGTTGGCGTTGCCGAATGCTTCAACGTGCAGCCCCCCCCACTCCAAGCAGCTTTGCCGCGTGTGTGTGGCGACAGATGGCTGAGCCATTACAAGGGCATCATCCTGCCCCTACCACTGGGGCACGGCGTGCGTGTGTAGGATGGTGGGCCACTACGCGTCTGTCTGTGTGAAGTCTTTTCATATTGCTGGATGGTGTGAGATCAACTTACGCCTCGTCGGGAACGCACAAGACTGTTTCCAACACAGTGCTGGGTACAGTGTGTCCCCGCAACGTGCCCACACACACCACCACACCACGTGTTGTTGGATGGTGTGCACGCAGCGAGATGTTGCGGTTTCGGGGCTCGCAACTCGCAATCGTAAGGGCGAGAGTTCAAGTCGTGGTCGGCACAAATGTGTTACACGTTTCGGGTTGTCGTGCGGAGAGACTGGCTCCTGTCATGGGAATGTGGAGTTTGTACCGCTGGCGGAGTGGTGCCAATGAAGATGAGCAGTAGCCCACGCTTCCTTTAGGGTGACTTTCATTGACATTTAACGTAAAGGTGTGGCTTTAGAATGGGGCTGGTGCATTGTCATTGTAATGCGATGACGGATATACTAATGCCCTTTACCCAGAGAAGGTGCTGCGTTAGGGTGTTTGGCCAGAGTGGCATATGGAAGGAAACGGGAGCGACCAGAGGAACCCCACGCATACAAGGGGGTAACACTCAAAACTCTCAATATCCATTATTCTACTGAGATCTCTGTCCCTTAACAGCCCAAACTTATTGACGCCTGTTATTCTCAGGTAGAGTCGCACCCAAATACTATCCAGCGCTTGACATCTGATGAGTTCAGGCTCATTTAGAATTATTTGGTCGTATATAAGGGAATGATAATCAGTGATCCGCACAGATGGATTCAACAATTAAATGTTTGTACGTTCATCTCCTGGCCGCTTTGAAGCTCAGCAGGTTTTGGGAATTTCACAAATCTGCGTGATCCACTGACCTTATCCTCCAAAGCCCTGGATCACACGTGTGTGCCACCATGCCTAGCTTGTGCCATTTGCAGGTAAATGTGTAAAGTATTGTAATGTAATATGTGTAGTATGTGTCTCCCTGTTAAAATACTTCAATGGGTTTACACTGAGTTAAAAATACTATCAATGTTATGACTGTTTAAAAAGCATGTTTTACACAGCGTAAATGTATGCGTATACTTTCGTGTGTGCACTGATTATTATAATTAACTGCTATGACACATTGATCAGAAACAGGGACATTAAAAAAGCTCAAAACTGCAGAAAGTGCCATTGAGACATGCGTGCTTAGAATGACACTGAGGGACAGAAAGATGATCACATGGGTCACAGGTTAAAATCAGTATTTTAACTATTAACACAAGTAAGTTGGCTGTAAGAGATGGCCAAGAATAATGATGGAGTGCCAGCCAAGGGAGGGGACAGGTCTGAAAGTTTGGTCACCGTGGAGGTGGAGTGATGAAATAATGTCCTTTGCAGGACCTCGATAGACTGTAAAACCTCGCGAGACCGCAATGAATGGTGACACCTTGGGGAGTCCTGCATCCAGCGGTCCATTGATCATGGCTGATGATGATCATTAAAATGAATGAGGCAGGAATGCATCGATGGATATGGTGTCGGTCGTAAATAGAAGGTCATCGTAGTCGTCATTGTTATTGGCGGTATCACAATTCACCCCCTCCCTCCACCCTATAACCCTGACAACTTTGAATAGTGATTCGGGATTACAACGATGCATCAATGATTCAATTCAAATGGATTATTCCTCTCACCATACTTGTATGACATCACGTATGATAATTTATTGTTTACAAAGCGTACACATCATGGGTTAATGATAGATTTAGTCGAATAGAGCGAACAAACCTGGACAAATGCGAAACAATATATAAGGGTAAAACTGAGACGACAAAATGAGAGATTTATGAATGGAATCGCAACTACAAATCATGACAATCGCATCTGATTTTTGGGTTTAGTTTTTTGTCCTCCAACATCTCCGATGAGCTCGGTTGGCTACATACGGTGCGAAAAGAAGTTCACCATACGAATCGCTGTGGTTGGGGGTAAATAATGACATACCAGGCATTGACACCATACCCTTGACAATTGTGAGAGGTTGTCGAGAGGGGAGTAGTGCACTGGCAGTAACATTGTTGTATCGGGTTTCGTTACTCTGGTTTGGCAGATGAACGAGACAGGGTGCAAAAGAAAACGTTCACCAAATGGATTAACAACCACTTACAGCAGGTGAGTGCTGGTGAACTGTAGAACACATGAATAACGTAATTTATAATTACAATTCCTTTCCCATGATAAGCCTCACTGAGTCTCAAGGTATTTTTTTTAGGATAGCAATGCATTAAAATGTTCGGCCAATTCCATCCATTGGTGTTTGACAGCAACCGTGCTACGTGGAGAAAAGGCTCCACAGATAGATTGAAGTAATCCATTCCTTTCCTGGCATCTACCTGCTACCTTGCAGCCCAAGCCTTTAACGCCTCATATTCCCAGGCAGTTGCACATCAAAATACAAAACAGGGTCAAAGCTGCGTTGCTTCTTAGACCTGCTTTGTGTACGACAGCACTTGTATCCTGCAGAAACATTCCAACGCAAGAATGTCCTACCCTACCCATAGAAAGCATTGTATTACTCTCAGTGGGCATTACGTAGCGTACACTATTATTATCGCGGCTCTTAGTTGTGATTGTCACGGGGGCTTTGACGCCGGGAGCACCACCGCTCATAGTGAAGAGATGTTAACTCTCTCGCCTGGTATGCAGTAAGTTGTGGGTTCGATGCGGACCCTGGCACCTACTGTATATTTGGAGTTTGTATATTCTCCCCGCGTTAAGAGTATTTGGCTTAAATTTCAATTTAAAGCTTTCGTGACTGCAGGATTCATATTCTTGGTTCTTTCGGTAAAGTCACGTAGAAGGGAAATAATGAAATAATGCAAATAAAAATAATAAAATACAATTCTCACGACGTTTCGGCCACAACACAAGCAGCCGTCCTCAGGTGAAGAACAGAGCTGTCGGAAAGACAGCGTCCCAATGTATTTGGCTTCTATAAATGTTCACATGGTACGTCATATCGTTGAATTATAATTTGTTATAGCCAGGTCACTTCTGAAAATGAGCCATATCGCTCAGTGGGGCCTTAATTGGTAAAATAAAAATGGCGTTCTTAGCTCACAGTGTGGATCCTGCGCTGTGCCATGCTGCAGGTGCGCGTGAACATTGGAGACCTGTACGAGGACCTACGCGATGGACAGGCCCTCATCTCGCTGCTGGAATCCATGTCTGGAGACTGCATTGTACGTGCGATCGGTCCTTTCTACACAACGGTGGCATACTGAACCCTCCGGATAATAAGATGGACACTTTATTTTTTAACCTGCAATTGAAAGCAAAAGTCGAGGGGTGCGTCTCGTTAATACGGTAGTTGTGTGTGTGCGTATGTGAGACCAGATTTGTGTGACTTTCACTGACACTGGGAACAACTTTGGGGTGCCTTACAATCTGGAGTGGATGGTAGCTATCGAGTGTGCGGGCGGCGCAGCTGCACCAGGGCCCACGGGCCGGAGAGAACGCCGGGGATATGGAGAGGGGGGGATGCCAAGAGGCTGGGTGGGGGGGCATTGCAGTACTTGCAGCAGGGCCCAAGTCAACCACGTGTGTTTAAACAAGTAGGAGTAGACTTTCGCGACCAATATTGTCCATATTAAAGGTTTGTTTTGGGTTAGATCACGTAAATATTAAATGTTAACCCACCACCACCCGACACAGCCAATTAGTCAAGTTTGTCACGTAAACAAAATGTCGCAATTAGTTTCTACTTTGTTGAGTACGATGTTTAAATGGAAATCCAACCACTTCTGCTGCACAGCGTCTCTCTCGCCATGCCGATCTTGCCGCTCCAAGAGATTGAAGCGACCGCTGCTGAAACTGTAGCTCCTCTTCGATGTCGGCGATTTAAGAAAAAAAACATACAAAGAGGATTTTGCTGCTCATTTGAGTATGGGACAGTGCTCGTCTGTTGTTCAAAACACCCCGAGCTAGTCATGGACATTTCACATTCGGGTGGTCAAGCCAGATAACTGAGTGAGGAGCAGCGGAGTGTATCGCTGTGATGTCTCCTTGTGAGGTGGACAGTCTGCTTGAGGAGAGAGGGAGATCCTCAATGCAATGGAGGCAGTCAGTCTGCTAGAGGGGAGAGGGAGACTCTCAATGGCAATCTGCGTTTCTTTCTCAGATTCGAGAGAAGGGGCGGCTGCGTGTGCACCACGTGCAGAACATCCAGATCGCACTCAACTACCTGCAGCACCAGCAGGTGAGCGAGGCAGCCTGTGTTGGTCATGGAGGTTGTGTGGACATACTTCACCACGCTGGTCGGTGAGGGTTATTTTAAGTTGTTATCGGCGCAAAAAAAACACTTTCTGACAGCACATTTTGCTCCCATACTAGATATACAATGACACAAATGTGTCGGCTTGGAAATGTTATGAAAAGGTCAAAGTGGTTTCTGCTCAGTTGAGGCAAGGGCGACAATTGTCTCCTGTTTACAGCACCGCGTGAGTAGTGGACATTCCACCTTGCTGTGGCAAGGAGGTTGAGTCTTTCTATAAGACAACGACCGTTGACCTCCCTATGAAGCGCTATTAAATGTTATTGGGCCCAAATGGATAAGTTGACCCTCAACCTGGAGTGGAACTCACAACCTTCCCGATTGCGAACCGCACGCTCGACCGCTGTTAGCTAAATATCATGAATGCAACACAGTAATATAATTATCATACGGATTTTTAATGTAAGCAGTATTATATTATTGGTTCTTTCGGTAAAGTCACGTAGAAGGGAAATAATAAAATAATATGAATATAAAACAATACAAATTCTCACGACGTTTCGACTGCAACACAAGCAATCATGATCCACAGGATTTCACACCTGATGATGATTCTTTGGTTCTTTTCGGTTAAGTCACGTCTAAAAATAAAATAATAAATTTAAATAACATATTACGACGTTTCGATTGCAACACAAGCAATCATCATCAGGTATAAAAGAAATAGCAACACAAATCTAACTAGAAAACTATAGACAGACATACAAGCAGACAGACATCACAACGGCACACAGAGAGAGGACACAAATCGGCACAAAGAGAGGGGTCGTTTCTGTGACGGTCCCTTAAATATAGAGAGGGGGGGCGGGGACGGAGAGAGGGAGGGGGCAGAGAGAATTAGCATATCAATGAGTGTACGGCAACGTACTGCTGTTGCAAGTAAGATGACAATGTGGATCGGGCACGCAAAATTGAAAACGGGCACGCAAAATTGAAAATTAGGAGACAGGCACACGAAAATTAAATAACCTAGCAAAATATCGAAATGTGATGTAATACAACACAGAGAGTCGGTTAACACACAATTAACGCATAGCCTGGTTGATTACGTGTTTCAAAATTTGCTAAGTTAGAATTTTAAGTGTGAAAATTCCAAAGAGAGGACACAGGCAGAGAGAACAAATAGCCAGAAAGAAAAAGGATAAGCTTAAAACTTCCCCGTAGAAGTGGTTCAATCTTAATTTAGGAGCTTTCGTGACTGCAGGAATTATTCTTTGGTTCTTTTCGGTTAAGTCACGTCTAAAAATAAAATAATAAATTAAAATAACATATTACGACGTTTCGATTGCAACACAAGCAATCATCATCAGGTATAAAAGAAATAGCAACAAAAATCTAACTAGAAAACTATAGACAGACATACAAGCAGACAGACATCACAACGGCACACAGAGGACACAAATCGGCACAAAGAGAGGGGTCGTTTCTGTGACGGTCCCTTAAATATAAATATTCTATATTTAATATAAATATTCTATATTTAAGGGACCGTCACAGAAACGACCCCTCTCTTTGTGCCGATTTGTGTCCTCTCTCTGTGTGCCGTTGTGATGTCTGTCTGCTTGTATGTCTGTCTATAGTTTTCTAGTTAGATTTTTGTTGCTATTTCTTTTATACCTGATGATGATTGCTTGTGTTGCAATCGAAACGTCGTAATATGTTATTTTAATTTATTATTTTATTTTTAGACGTGACTTAACCGAAAAGAACCAAAGAATAATTCCTGCAGTCACGAAAGCTCCTAAATTAAGACTGATGATGATTGCTTGTGTTGCAGTGGAAACGTCGTGAGAATTTTAATTGTTGAATATTTGTATTATTTTATTATTTCCCTTCTACGTGACGATACCGAAAGAACCAAGAATATGAATCCCTGCAGTCACGAAAGCTTTAAATCAATATGTAAGCAGTATTGTTAATAGTGTGAACATGTATTGACATGATAGCAATCTCCATTGTTGATTGAAAAAAATATATATACCTGCTATCTCTATAAGATGAACCCGATAAGCTCATTGTTGATACAATTGACTTTTTTGGAGATTTTACAAGAAAAATATACCTTTGGGATTAAATTAGAACACTTTATTAATGTAATAGTCTAACAAATTAACTGCATTCGTGCATCTGACAATTGTCAGCTTTGAAAGGAGTTGAAAGCAACAGATGTAGATTTGTCCTTTAAAAAAAAATTAAAGTTTATCTAAAAACAGGTGAATTTAATCTATTTTATGGTCCTAAAATATTTTTACGTACAGATTATTTTTTAAGTTCCCCTCTATGTTAATGTATTGAATTTGCGTAAATATTTGTATTTCAAACTCTGAACTTCATGCAGATGAGTCAAACAAAATATGAATGCATGTATTTTATTCTGTCACGCATGAAATAGAATACAGTGCACCAGCATGCACATGTACTTCCACATAATTGTATAAACTGTCATTCGGATGTCCAGAGGAAGGGCTCAGGCGTCACTGAGCTGCTACTCTTGAGATCATAGGTTCTCATCAGGGTGTCAGCTGCCTGTGATTAAACTGGGTTCTCTAAGTGCACCTAATTAATGGTAAGCCTGGTCACCAGTGACCTTAAAAAAACGATTTCAAAAAGATTTTCACTTATTTTGTTTAAATTCTAGCTCTGGGAACCAGAAACAACATCAGGTTGCCTTGCATCAGGGTGTGTTGGAAAGTGCGACCACCAGTGTGCATCTAGAAAAAAGGTAATTTTAGTGAATCCCAGAAGTACTTCTGTGATAGACTCTTCCACGGGTCATTCTCTCACGAATGTGGGTACGCACTGCTCTGCAAGATTGCAGAATGGATTCTGCTTCTCACGATATTGCGCCAATAGCAAAACTGGAATAAAATCAGCAAGAATGCAATGAATAAATAATTCAAAATCTCCTGTGTAGCTCTCCAACGCGTTTTTGGATTGCACCGCACATTTTCCGGATCTGCTGCTGAAGCAATGTTTTTACACGAGGCCTCTGTGCGCGCCGGTGAGCAGGTGAAGCTGGTGAACATCAGAAAGGAGGACATCGTGGATGGGAACCCCAAGCTTACCCTGGGCTTGATCTGGACCATAATTCTGCACTACCAGGTGATACACACACTCGTAATCCGTTCTCCGTTTAGCTACGTCCGCCTTAGGTCAGGGGTCTTTCCCCGTCCCCTGTTTTTTAAGTTTTGCCAACCCGATCGGAGGTAGTACCACCACATGCCACACATTTCTGAGAAAGTGAGAGAGGTGATGTGCCAGAAGATGTCACAGGTACATTTTAAATGTCTTCCTGTATTGTATAAATGCAATGTACGTCCAGTGAATAAAATACAACTATTCCTGATTCATTAATAAAAAATATCAACCAGCAGGCCTTGTGGTCCATTCCAGGATATTTTAGACGATTTAGATATTCTGTTCCATGTGTAGTGGTTCACAAACGGAGACGAAGGCTTCTTTGGAGGCAACACGTTTATGCATCAATTCAGCCCTAAACACAAAGGGGTATCTCCCCTTTAATAGATAACCTAGGGAGGTAGTCCCTCCTGGTGAGCCAAACCCTCACACACACTGGGGAGGCTATATTAGACCGGACCCCGACTCAGGTCCGGGTCTTGTCTTCGGGGCTTCTCTTCCAGGCGACGACTTCGTGTCTTCATTCATTCAACAGCAGCCGGCCCCGTTCAGGGCTCCGGCTTACATTGTCAGTGGCGGGCTTGTTCGGCCCTGAGCCACGCCCGTCTTCTGGAAGCTCCCAGAAGGATCTCGATTGGACTTGTGGTCCCCCAGCCCCCTCTTTGGGGGCCCCCCCAGTCGGTACCTCCCGTCACGTGTGCCACGGGTTCACTCAGAGTGCCGTGGCCCCTTGTGAACCCCGCACCGCCCCCTAACCTCTGTGGGCTGGCACTGCACGTGGAGTGCAGTGCCATCCATCTCTGACAAGTGATCTCAGCCGGCCCCCGCTAGGGCCGGTACTGCATCCACATTGCAGGGCCGATGGTGGTGTGCACGCCGTATATGTCGTGCCTCTCACACGGGCCTGCTCACACCACATGCAGAGGCATCCCACGATGCCACAACACATGTAAAAAGGTACATTTTTATAGTGTAATTACATTACCACAGCTTGTAATTAAGTGGCAGCTGCATGCTCATCCAAGTGCATTATTACTCATGGGACTTTGCATCAGCAAGGACTTATTTTGTTCCCATGGACCTCTGCTTTCGACTTATGAAACCACAACCTGTCTTAAATGAGTTAAATCATTAATTTGATTACAACCACAATCCTCTGTAAATAAAACATGTGCACCATAATTCGCATGTCTACGTATCATTTAATGGGTAGGCTGAAGGTGCCACCCTACAATTAAGTAATGAAGTGCTCACACCACACCACACTGATGGCCGTGGGTATTTTTTCACTGCTCTCGTCACGGCGGTCAGGCGTCTTGGTAGAGGTGGGAGCAGCCCACGTGTTACCCCACGACATGTGACTTGTCAATTGGATAACCGTGGTGTCCCCATTTGTACTACTGGGTGTACTACAGCCCCTGGGGCGGGGGTGGGGGTTAAGAAAATGTGCTCTTTGTTGCAACTGCCGCACTGCAAGATGAAACCGGAGACCTCGAGATTGCAATTCCAGCTATTCCAGGATTACACCACGGGAAGATTTCCAAACAATTTAGTACGTAACCATGGATCCACCTCGCTTGCTGTCTGTTACATAAATTAGATGCTGTTATTTACAAACGCACAGCGCCGCTTGTTGTGCTGAACTGCTCTTTGCCGTTTTGACGGTAGCAGCTGCCTGGACAGGTTTGGTAAGCGAGAGGGAATGCACTCAGCACGGGGAGGGGGAGATTCTGCCGTCTCCTGCCTCTGGCAGATCCGGCATTCAAAATTAGTGACTTTTGGATAAAGCGAGGAATGTGTCCTGTAAAATAACCTCCAGAGTGTTCATTCATACGACCGTGAAGATTATTTTCACAAATGCGTGAAACATGGACAGTTGAATTTAGTTTCACACCGAAGTTTGTGTGTGTGTAAATCATCTGTGGGGAGCGGTAGTGTCGCGGTTAGCGTTCTGCGCTACGAACCTGGCGACCCAACACCATTGACGATTATCTGAACCGGTCCTGGGCCTCCCCTAGGTCGACTCAACCTCAAATGAGTACCTGGTGAGGTGTGTAAACATCGCCACTAGGGAGACAAAGGCGGCCGGGCGTGGTGCTGACCACCCACCCCCTCGTGTGCCGTGCCGGCCTTCATAGGTGCTCGCTAACAGCACTTGCCCCAACAGTCTGTTCAGGCTATACGGGGGATCTTTGTGTGTCTTTGTAAATATCATCATCAGCCATGGTGAATCTACTGCTGGATGAAGGCCTCCCCAAGCTGCTGCCGTCTCGCATGACCTACGATACGAAGTCTGTCTAAAAACAGCCATTAAAACGAGAACACTTGATATCGTAACTATAGGGGAGGCTGTGATTGTAATGAGTGAATATGATGAAACCCGTTGAGCTAATTTAAAGATGATAATGCTGATGCGCCCGAAGACACCAGGAATAAAAAAATAAAAATGGGAGTGTGACTAATGCATCCTGGGAATGCCAGAAATGTTGACAGGGTGATTTATTTATTGATGGGTTTTTTGATTGTATTATGCAACAATTTTTTCATCTGTGACAGACTCCAGGACTAGATAATATCAACGATTAATTTGTTGAGCTCAATAATATATTTACACTGCAATACTACGTGGAGTATTATATAGCATTTTATAGAGCGCTTACATGCAACTGCATCTCAACACCGTACAAAACAGTGGTACGTGAATAATCATGGCAAATGAGGTATGCATTTGCATATTGTCTGACCAGCGTGGTGAAGTATGGCCAAACAACCCCCATGGCCGAACACGTGTGTGGGAAGGCCTTCATCCAGCAGTGGATTGCGAAGGGCTGAACGTTGTTTTCATGGTTACTAGTTGAGAACCCGTGGCTCTGCAAAAGCAAATAAGAGACAGCTGTCATTTTCATACCCTTCTTACAATCCTGTTCTCTGAACTCTACAAATAATCTGCCTTTTTAGCATAACAAAATGGCAAGATAATATGAAATTTCAGGTTTTCATATATATACGCACTCTAGGATGTAAAGAATATTCTGGCAAAGTAAATTAATAGGAATACAAATTGAAAAGATATAGCAAATTTAAATGAACCGTGTCAGTCTTCTCTATCTGTTATTCCCACTCCTTCGGTGTCGCTGTCTTTTATTAAATGTCTTCTGAGCTTCTTTTCTCCCAATTTCAATTCAACTCAGTGTTTATTTGTTTCACGGAAAATACCGTTTTAGCCAGTTACCCAGCTAGCTTCTGTGGCAATGTCCCACAGCCATTAACAGTGACATTGGGGTCGCGAGGAGCCCAGCCAGCAACCAGCCAGGGAACTCAAGGCATAGATTATTATAAATGTATTGTCATAATTTAAATGTATCATTATCACCAAAGCACTTCCAACATGATCTTCAACAATCGGCAGTTGAGTGGCATTAATTAATCTCACTCACAATTTGGGGAAGCCATTCGAATTTAATAATAAAGTACCCTGCGTCTTTTAACATGGTGGAGAATTGTAGCACCTCTAGCGGCTGCAGGGGTCACGTGGATAATTGCACGTGTGCAAAAGGAATGTAATCAATGTTCACACAAACAATTTATACAAGAAATAAAGAAAGTAGCCTTATACCAGACTGCAATCTGTATCTAACAGATCTCTCTTTATTTATTGAATATGTTTCTGTTCTGTTTACAACCAGGTTCAACAATAATGCAAAACGGTAAATATATAACTTATACTAATGTTTCTACAGTAGCATATTTTATACTGAGCAAGAGTAAGGAATTAATTATCGTCTAAAATAAGCCGTGGATGATAGCCCCATCATCCTATCAATGTTTAAACTCATTATATTTCAAGCACCAGCAAGGCCTTGCGTTCTGGGAATCTAGCAAGGCAGCGTTGCGTGTGTTGAACTCTGCTTGCCCGTTTTTTAGAATGCCTCTGTTGCACACATCGAGGGACACCTGTACGTATGTCGAACATCTTTCATATCGTATGTAGCCATTGTGCTAATCGGAGGTGCGTGAATACGAGAACTCTTCCCTAACATCTCAGTGCAATGACAGTAAAATTGTGTTAGCCGTGGCTTGGCAGTGCCTTATCCGGCATCACCGAACAGTGCGATTAGGCCGCTTTACTCCGTGTTGATTCTTTGCAATTTTATTTTCAGCGGGGACACATCATCGCCGGCCGTCTGTGACTGAACCCTAATACGAGAGGAACCAAGCGCTCTGGTCCGTGTTTTAGCAATAGCCGAAAGTCAGGTGTGGTCACGGGTAAAGGTGGAACGTGTTCGTTCGGAGATGATTTTCAAGGATCTCTGAACCAGCCTTGCCCTACAGAAAACTCTTAGTCAGTGGTTATTTTTTCTCAACCTCAAATGACCCGTATGCATATTAATAAAAAACAACTCCAAGACGAACAAGGGCGTGATACGTGCACACGGTGCACTGTGTTAATCCAGCTTCTCATGCTGCATGAATGCAATCAGTAGAGCATAGTATGGGGCAATGCTTACATTGTTTGAGTATGTAAAACCTCGTTAACTCAGCTCATTTGTCTTATTATACTCGTAAGCACGAGGAATTATGCAAGAAATTGATCAGCAAGGGCTGCAACACTTGGCCAAAATGTGTTACTTGACTCCAAATACACTCTTATCTGTGACAATGAATTGGGAGGGGGCTTTACGTAATGCGGTCACACACGCACGCATCAACACGATAAGCCAATCAAATGAAAGGAAAACGAGCAAAAAAATAAAACATGAGAATGAATGGTTGTTGCTCTTCCCCGAGCCGTGGCTGCAGCCCCGTGGCATGTCAACCATTCAGACCTCATGCCCAGCGGCAGAAACGGGGCGGGAGTCTTCCTCGGTGTACGCTGGGCGAGCCCCGCCAATCGGCAGTGTGCACCTCAGATCGGCTTAGTGTCGGCTCAGAGATTTGCAAACGCGTCTGTTTCGCGTCGGGGAGCGAACGGCTCGGACAGGTGTTCGCGGTACCTGATCGTATCTGAAAGTCGTTTGTGTGTGTTTTATATACACGCGAGCATCTCTGAAGGTATAATTAGCTCCGATAGGTATTCTTTGTCGTTTAGAAAGCTGTGTTTTAAAAAAATATATATTTGCGTCGATTTCAACGAGAAAAAGTTTTTACCACCCCCTCCCCCCCGCTGACTGCGATGGGAAACTCGTTAGGCTGTGTCGACAACCAGGAGCTGGAATTCGATCCAACAAAGGCTCCGCTTGAAGCCACCTCGGAGGTCGTCAACAAGACGTACAAGGGCAAGAAGAAAAATAAGTACACACTGAAGAAGCGCTTATGTGTATCAGATCCAGAGGCTCTAGCAAAGGAAACGGTAATACCAGTGGATGAAGTTTCACTCAGCACTGCTGTCCTAAACGAGTTTGATTTACTGTCTGCGCAAGATGACGGGAGAGTCAAGGCGCGGCTATCGAAACACAGCAACATTAGTTCGCTGGAAGAGGCTTTGGATGCTCAAGATGAAGCTAACCAGGGTGAAGAGGAGGAGGAGGAAGAAGTGAAAGAGGTCATCAAGGAGACTGAGGTCGAGGGAGTGAAGGTGACCATAATTGAACGCACAAAAAGCAAAGTCTCAAAGTCTTCTATGCAGGATTCGGTGTCCGAGATGGATCAATCGCAGTGTGGAGAATTGTCCAAGGATGACGGCAGCCTGGTTTCTACCGGAGGCTCGGGCCTCAAACGGGGTTCCACGTCCAAGAAGACCATGATCACCACGGAGATAGTGCTTCAGGAGATCGCCAGTGACGCTGACGTCGGCAAGTCGGCAAGTATGTCACGCTTGGAACAGGTGCCAAGAGCCAAGAGCGGGGACCACATTGCCGGTCAGATTCATGCAATCAGCTTGCACTCGGTTGTTGACCGGAAGGACAGGCGTGGAAAGGTCGACCTGGCATCTGCATTCCAAACTTCGCCAACTTCACCGACCTCTGGACCCAATCCAGGGCAGAGGCGGCAGATTTTAGGAGAAGATGGAAATGAGTCGCCGTTAAGCGACAAGCATCGCGCCGCTGGGGTCACAAGTAGGGGTGGAATGGTTCCAATTGGGGCAGAAAGATACGGCTCGTCAAATGCAGACTTCAATGGGAGTAGCGTATCTACGTTGAGTGACCCAGACTCTGGTAATTTTGGGCAGAGTGTGGGAAAACTGAGTCAGATGAGCCCTGCAAAACGCCGATTTTTCGACCTCGAGCAACCGGTTAATATTTATCCTGCCATCTCCACGACAGAGGGTGACACGTTAGTCACTCCGCTGAAAGGCAAGCAAGAGAGGTCTAATGGTAAAGAAGATGTGTCTGCAAACCTCAGCGGCCTCGGCCTTGCCATGCAAAGCAAGGCTCCATTAGGTTCAATGAAAGTCCAAGACGGAGAATCGTTGGGTGAATCAAATGCGCCTGTAAAGCGAGCGGCCACGCCGAATGAGGGACATGCAACTGGGAATGCTGATGGATGGTTGAAGGAAGATTTAGCCGCTCAAGACAACGCCGTTCCTTTTGAAGTCGAAATGGAGAGTGCTACCCCTGCTCTTGAAGCCAGAGATTCATCGCATGAAATGGTACTTATTATTGCGTATTCTTAACTGCGGTACTGTCTGTTTATTTAGTGTGGTTTTTGTGGGTGTGTGCAAATATGCTTCGAACATTGTTTTTGCCAGCTGTGCTAAATGCAGTGTATATTAAGCTGGAGGAATTGCTTCGATGACTCAACATATTGAAAAGAATGCACCAACACCCATTTCTTAGTCACGATGCTTAGCTTAGTTACTAAAAATAGTTGCCCACAAAAATGCCTTTTCTGGAACCTGTTTTCCACTTCGTACAGTTGTCGTATTGAAGAAGAAGGGTGAACGACGCTCGGCATGTTAATATTTAATGTAAATGAATCGCATCGTACGGCGTTGGAGAACATTTAAAAATAACGTTTTCCTTGCAGTGTTGTCCTAAGCGAGGTAGATATATGTTGAACTTCTGTTGCACCGTACTCAGTCAACCGCGCTAAATGGTCTTGGACTCTGGAATTTCCCAGGTTAACAGACTCTGCTCACGTTTTTCTTCAAAAACCCGCTGGGATAAGCTACCGTTGGAAAGTGACAATAATGACAAAGGCAGCCTAATCTGTAATTAGAGGTTCATTTGGCTTTTTGCTGGGAGTGCATTCAACTTTTAATTAAGCCATGTACCGCCCAGTAAAACGTAAACATGGAACGCTGGGTCCAATGATGGGCCAATATTTCCAACCACGTATGTATATGTGTACAACTTCTGTCGCACCGTACATTGCAAACCACATGCCAAGGTTGACCGAATGTTGGCTCAACGTTGCCATGTTTACTGGGTACAAGCCGTCTACCCTGTGGCGAGATGTGAAGTATGCAGGAGGGTCGTGGGTTCGATACCGACGCTGACGCCTGTGAATTTGGAGTTTACATGTTCTCACCGTGGTCGCGTGGATTTTTGTCCAGGTTCTCCACATTTAGAAACATGCGTTTATAGTATTTAGCTGCTATAAATATCCACGTGATTAGCCACTTCATTGAGCTGTCATTTGTGGCAAAGGTCGCTTCTGAAAAAGAGTTACATAGCTCAGGGGGCCTTACCTGGTAAAATAAAAAAATTGTTTAGTTTAGTTTACAGTAGCATGCAAATTGAGTAAAAAACGAAAGATGAGTGTGAGTGTACTCGAACGTCACCAACAGTCATGCACCAACGCAGAGGGTACAATTTGACCATTTCTTTGTCGAGAGATAAGGCCATTTGATCGTATTTTCTATGAATTATACGTACAG
The DNA here is from genome assembly GCF_964198595.1 of Lampetra fluviatilis. NCBI lineage: Eukaryota > Metazoa > Chordata > Hyperoartia > Petromyzontiformes > Petromyzontidae > Lampetra > Lampetra fluviatilis. The sequence goes on from NC_136288.1 coordinate 1,822,242, forward strand.
TACAATGTCACATATCTGACGTCACCACATCTGCCCAGATCAATTAAACGTCCACACCCAGTGAACTATTTGCGCATGATGGTGTAACTAATATTATTAAACAAACGACCTCACAGACAGGAACGCAATCTTAACCTCGTGTACGCTTCAGTTCTATTGCACGGCGAATAGTGATAATAATAATGATGATGGTGATGATGTTGTCCCCGTGCTCAGGCAGTGTGAGCTGTGTTTTGTCCGGTAGCCTGTGTGTGTGCACGTGCTGCTGCCAATCTCTCTCGATGTTCACATTTCCCATTTTTCACATGCCCACCTGTATCTCAGTCCCACGGGAAGTCGGGTAGGTGACCTTATACCGTAATTTGCATACGTCATTAAAGCCTCCCTACTTTTTTAATTGGGGCATTGCCTTCACGTGGCGACACAAATGAAGAACCTTGAAAAACCTGAGATGCTGTACCGTGGAGGATAACTCACATCAGTCGCACCACAGTCCTCAGTGAGACAAAATGTGTTCCCTTCACCACCCCACATTGACCAGCCTGGTGAAGTATGGTTCAACAATGCCCATGACCGACTACGCACTTAAAACCAAAGCCCCCAGTCTCAAGCAGCTCTGGATCCACCAGCCATGGCATTGGCTGGGTAGGTGAAGGAGCAGGGGATGATAGGAATCCACTGGGCAAGAACCACACACAGCCTTTCTGGATTGCAACATTGCTACGTTACACACACAGACCCTGCCGGTGAATCGGATACAGAATTGGGAGCATTATTTGAAGAATACTCAATCTTCTGACATTAGAAGCCGACTGGAACTCTGTGCTTTTACATCTACATTGCAAACTCATTTATTAAGGACTGTTACTTGTGCAGAGTTTTGTTGTCCCTCTCCTGCACCTCTGATTAGCATGGTTGTCTAAAAGTTCGACGTACATACAGGTTTCTCTCGTTGTATGCGGTAGCTGCATTCCAGAAAAGGGCGCACAAAGCGAAACATACAGTCCACACAGTCCCACGTCCGACAGCATCGCCGCATATGAGTGAATTCAAACCGCATATTGCGAATTTTGGCTTTAAATAGGTTAGTCACATTTACGCGAAATCGCACAAACCGAACCTGCATAAAGCTGAGTGAAACTTGTACATATAAGACACAGTAAAGAAGATAACTCCATACATTTAAATATTGGCATCTCGTGTGCAGGAACTGTGATGGGCTGTGGCATGGCAATCCTGTGTGAAATATGGTGACGGTTTGGGAAAGCCTTCGTGCAGCAGTGGATCAGCCATGGCTGATGATGAGGCCCATTGCGTAGACTTCGATGGGGTTCACTGCTCCTGAGCTCACAACATACGCCCCCCCCTCCCCGCCTGTTCAGTTGTACACTTGTCTGAAATGACAAACATTGACAGGTCACGGGGAGAGATGTCTGGGGTGAAGGGAGGCCATGGATTGAGCTTCAAGGGGGTGGTGAGCAGTGAGTGAAGATGCTGGCAAAGGAGCAGGTCAGCACAGTTTAGCCAGTCATATGTTAAATGTCACCATTTACATAAGGGGTGGTATGGGGACAGATCGAGTGATCTTTAACAGAGAACACTGTGCCGTTTGACATATCGTTTTATAATTTGCATTTTAATCAATTCGCTGCCAATACAAATATCGGTTTGAAAGTTAAATGTTGCTCACGTTGAAAGCTGATATGTTTATAACCACCGTTCAGATGAACCAACACAGTGCAGGAAAATGCAAACTTTGCTGAGACCACAGTCGATTGGATTGTTGGCCAGATCTGAAACCTGTCTTACCACTGAGCCTTTATTTAAATACACACCACTGCGGCCCCATTGTATTCACAAGCCGAATGCACTTTTAAATTACCACAGCAATAAAGGTCACTGGTATATGCACCTACCTTAAACTTGTTTAACTTGTAAGGGTGTGTTGAGAATACAAAAAAGAGAATGTGTAATAACTGATGAAAATGAAATAAACATTGATTGAATAATTTTAACCTATCTACATGATTTTACCGAAATACTTTACCGAAAGACCCAAAGAATAGGAATTCCTGCAGTCACGAAAGCTTTAAGTCAGGTTTTAACGTGTAATAAATTGCCAATTTAAAGGCATTTAGGAAACAGTAACATTTATCATTCGTTTTCCTTGTAGTTAAATGCAAATGGTTAAATATTTGTTTTACTGCAAAAAAAAGCGGACAGTATTCCAATGTAACATATCTCTCCCATCACATAAAACATTTACGTCTTTTATTTTACACATCCCATCGGCCTCTCGACCTTCTGGGAGTGCAACATTTCAGCAGCATTGGTTTCACTCAAGCAAAACTCTGGACCGGATTTAACATCCAGCGTCTCATCAGCAGAGCCAGGCTTGATCTATACAATGATTCAACACATGCAAAACTCTGGACCGGTTTTGAAGTGCATTGTCTCATTCGCAGTCAGACTTGCTTGAAGCAATGCTGGTGAACTGCCAGATGTCTATAGCCAAAAACCCTCTCTGTTTGATATGGGTCCTAGTTTGACGCAACACTATACACGTAATACGTTATATAAAATTATCGTTAGGACTGTTGCGGAGAAGATAAGTAATTAAATAAGCAGACAACACACCTCATTTACACAGTTGTACCTCAACATGAGTAAGACGTTGTATTTTAACTCATTCAAGCTAAAGAATGGCTCTTCCACGTTTGCAAATTACTTTTATAAATTCTAAATATAACACCGATGATGACTCAATGGCATGCCAGCACAATGTAAACACATTCCTTTTTATTCAAGTTAATTGTAGAATAATCTTGATAATTATTAATATACGTTAATAAACACATTTATACTTAAATTAACAGATTATAAAATTTATACAAATTTTATTTCTAAACGAATTAAAATAAATGTATGTTTGTTTCAGATTTATTTAGATATGTTTGAGTTAATTGCGTGTACTAAAACCGTACGTTAGACTTTGACCTGATGACTTAACAATGTGGTCATTTTTTGTGATTTCAATTCACTCTATCATTCGAGTAAGTGCTGCTTATTCAATTAAAACGCGTTTGTAAAATTGACAAGACAGATGAATATACATACATTCTTCCTTAAGAGCCATATCCTACTCGTGAAATAGATACGCACATGCAAATATGTCCTTTATATTTCAACAAATAATTGCATTTCGGATGCAGTGAATGGGATTTTAATTTGAAATCAACTACACGTGATGGATGCTATCCAATCATAGACAGTCACTGCAAAAAATGCACAGATCCGAGTAGACACGATGCCACTAGCAGCCGTTAAAGATATATAATTCTGCCATTTCATATTTTAATTTGAATAAGCCGAGTTATTTCTTCAGCTTAATGCATACGCAAGGTTTAGAGACATCGTTCAAACTACGAGGAAAAAGTGTGGGCTTGGGCAGGACCTCGTCGCTAGAAGGAATTGATGGTCGATGAGCAAGAATCATGACGGAGTGGCAGTCAAGGCATGGAATGAGTTGAGGTCATTTACTTGCGGTGAAATTAAATGGCAGGGCCCCTTTTTTTTAATGCAACGAAAACACACGGCAATTGATCGTCTCATTTGCCATCGACTGCACCTCGTGTTTGCTGACATCGGATCTGGGCTTTCGAGACGACAGGTCACATTGCGGCACGATTAAAAGAGCACGGCGATGGGTCGTGCTCTTTAAATCTGCACGCGATCATGAGCCACTTCGTTGAGCTATCATTTGTGGCCCGGTCGCTTCTGAAAAATAGGTTAATACCTCAGTGGGCTTTGCCTGGTAAGATAAGATTAGTCTTATTTGTAGATTTTTAAGTGAATCGTTTACCCTTCCTATACTTTGTACTCCTATCGTGTCTTTGTATTTGTTCGCTATTGTTACATTCTGACACCGTGCCTCTACAGATTCCTCCTGCAGTATAAATGCATATTCTGAATCTAATGAGGACGAGTGGCCTCCCTGTTTGTCTCGAGGGCAGGTGTCGGCGGGGCAGGTGGGTGGCACGCCAGGCAGGGAGCGGCTACTGGCTTGGGCGCGGCTGGTCGCAAAGGATGTCCCCGGGCTGTCGTGCCACAACTTCTCGAGCAGCTGGAGGGACGGGCGGCTGCTCTGCGCCATCGTCCACGCGCACAGGTGTGACCCCTCGCGGGACTCTTCAAAACATCCCGGTGTTGGTGAAACCCACTCTTTATCCACCACTGGCATTATCGGCAACTTCTAAACTATTTTTTTTATTTTAGCAGGTAAGGCCCACTGAGCTATACTGCTTAGATTTTTTTCAGCAGCGGCTTAGCCAAAGATGAAAGGCCAATTGTCTTCTTTCGTATGGCTGATGTAGCTGCAGAGCAGCAACCACAATTTCACATTTAAGGTGGTCAAGTCAGACAACCGCGTCAGGAGCAGCGGAGTGTCTCGCTGTGATGTCTCCTTCGTCTTTGTGGGCATTGCATCGTTATACTTCGTATGGTCTGTTCTGGATGACCACAGTCGCACACTGGAGAGCCCAGTAGCCCCATGAAGTGGTTTATGGAAATTCATAGCAGCCAAAGTCTCGAAACGCATGTTTATAAACGTTTAGGGAAAACTGGAGGACCCGGAGAAAAATCCACGCGACCACGGGGAGAAAATGCACACTTGCAAAGCCAGTGGGGGGGGGTGGGAGGTGGGGTGGCATGTGCCCCCCCCAATGATCCGATTGAAATCCCTAATTTCGATCGGATTATTGGGGTTTATTAGTAATAAATCGGCATTTTGCGACCCCCACTGCAGTTGTGTAGCATATTATTACGTGCCAGGGCCTCTATGAGATGATAGGCAATAAGTAATGGCAAGGCAGTTATAAGTGACTTACAGAATTGTACGCAGTTGCGTATTCAGTTCATGACTTCCCTGAAGGCATTCACCTTCAGCGAGCGCGATGCCGATCACATGCGGTTCGAATTCGACCCTCGATCGATGGCTGGGCCATCGCCGCACACGCGTCGAATAAAAAGCAAGGGACGAGTCCATACTTACTAACAACTCCTCTATCATGTTTCATTGCTAGAGGGGTTGCCCCCCTATCTGAAAATCCTGGCTCCGCCACTGAACATGCAAACTTCAAATATACAGGCATCAGGGTCAGGATTGAACCCACGACCTCCTGTATACCAGGCGAGGTAGCTAACATATCGCCACCATGGTGCCCCCAACTTCCATGGCAAGTGTAGAAGAGTAGGCCAAACACATGCATAGTTGCTCACTCAAGCTCCTTCTATTGGGAGGTGTTTGCACCAGCAGTGGCATAAGTAAGTAATTGCAGGCCTGCACCCATTTATTATATGTGGCCCTTAATCGATCGGAAATACATCCCTGTGTTTTGTTGCAGATGAGAGGATTCACGTGAGAATGTCTTCTGATTGTGTTTCTACCTCACTTAAGTTGTTGTAGTGGGTGATAAATTCATCTTCCAGCCTGCGTGACCTCACAGATAAATGAGTTACGAGGAAGAAAACCTGGAATCCATTTCATTGCGATGATGTTATTCAAAACAAATTGCAATCCAATTGTATTTGCCATCTCAGCAAGCAGTGTTCTTTTTAAAATTGTGATTATAATTGACCCCATGTCCGCCTGGAAGTGGCGGTATATTCGTCCCATTCACATTTATTCCCCGGTGACGGTGTAGGTCAGAGGAGGTATTTTTTGTGTGGAGAGACACAAATAATATTATCTGCCAGTAGTGGCTCCCCACACCCTCCCCACATTAACAACGGCATGAGAAGAAAAAATTGCCGTACTCCCAAATCCTTGGGTGCATTTTGAGGTGTTGTACTAATTTACCTCAGTGGGGGCAGTGCTGGGACACACAAACGTCCAAAAAATAACAATAAACTCCTTAAATAAAGTTATTTTTAAAACAACGGTTTTATTAACAACTTCGTTTAACTCACGGTCTTCGAGAAGTACGTCAATGGCGCCTGAGACACGCGGCGCCTGCGTTTTGTGTAAGCCGATTCCACAGTTTATGGACCGCGGCATTTTTGAGCTACACAAAAATAAATAATTAATAAGCCGTCCATACAAAAATTGTAATTGCTTGAAAGGAGGCAATTTAATTGACGAATTGATGCCGATTTTCATACAGGCATAAATTGTCACCGGATCTGAGTACGCGTGCAAAATTTGGAATTGATTGTACAACAGGAAGTAGACTAACTTTTGATGACAAGATTTGACCACGACAAACACAAGTGAAGTTAAATAAAAGCGTTGAAAAACCCCGCAGCTGTGTCATACATGTCTGCTGCCATCATAACGAAGACGAAGATCCCCCGTATAGCCTTCAACGACTTTTGGGGAAAGTGCTGTTAGCCAGCACCTACGAAGGCCGGCACAGCACACGACGGGGTGGGTGGCCAGCACCACACCTGGCCACCTTTGTGTCCATAGTGGCGATGTTTACACACCGCACCAGGTACTCATTTTAAGTTGAGTCGACCTCGGGAATGCCCAAGACCATCATAACAAGCACTGCATTGAAACCATATGCACAGGGTGATTCATCTACAGATACCTCACTGATTTCGAAATGCGCTCTTGCTTTCTTTTAAACGGGTCTTTGAATAGTATTACAGCGTTGGCTTTGTTGGACAAGGTGTATCCGGAGACTGTTAAAACATTGAATGCGTGTATATTGTTTGGCAGGGAGACATTTAGAGCCTTTGAATTCAAATGTAGTTTTCTCTGTAATGTATTCTAATTATGTTAGTGGGGTATCTATACATGGGTCTCCCTGTATACTCATGCTGTCAGCAGAAGCCCCTCCGATTAGCATGGTTGGCTACATACGGTGCGAAAGAAATTCAACAAACATACATTGCAATGCAGCAGATTGTGAATTTTACAGGGTGGGCCAAAAGTCATGACATTTATTTCAACAAATCACAAAGGGTTATTTGATTTATTTCAACAAATGTTTACTTTCATTAACATGAATCCATGCACGAATTCTCTTTTCATATGGATTTAGGACTTTTTTTTAATTACAGGTGTAATCTTTGAGCATTCATTAATTGTTTTTAATTTGAATTAATTCAGGGTTCTTGGTCAAGTTTAGCAAACGACGGATTGGAGGTGACCCCACAAGAAGAATAAAAATAGATAATGATGATACTTATAGATAAAATATCAACTTAAAGATTGAAACATTAAAATGTTTAAATGCCAGTGTTCAAATACATCAAATCACCCTATGTGTCCTGACTTTTGGACCACCCAATAGTTTAGGGGACAGGCTTTTACAGCAGAGAATATCTACTTCCATGCCATCTCGGTTCCTCACACGTCATTTAGCCTAAGAACATTTCATTATTTAGTTTAATAGCTTTTAAATGTGGATCCTGAGCTTTTGTTCACGTCGCTTGACAGCGGTAAATGTAGATAGATGAAGAAATAAACAGGAAAGTAAGTTAACGATTCTACATATGTGCAGGTGTTTGCGATTGTGCTGTGCCACGTATTTTTAGGCTGTACCGCGTGTTCGGCGGCATATTCCGCACCTCCGATTAGCAAGGTTGGCTACATACGCGAAAGAAGTTCAGCAGACATGCATATTCGACATTTTCTCTCCACGTGCTGAGCAAGTGAAAAAGCTCCAAGCACTTGGTAGCGATATATACAACCCGACGACACATTGGAGGGCTTGATGTTTACAGAGGTAATATATCGGAGGACATATACGGACAGACGCACATAAAACGCACGTACTTTAACCGAGATCTGTGAAGATGCCGTGTGCATTTATCCCTTGAGTGTTGACAGCAGCCAGTGAGTGAGTGGTGGCATCGGGCATTGCAAAGTGAAGTCAATTGCAGAGATGTGATCCGTGACATGTATGATCACACCCCTTGCCAATTAAAATGGGGTTGCCGGCGGTTTACCCGTCCCAGTTCTGTCTCATACATATCTTTTTTTAGTTCATAGGACCGCGTTGAAGTACACATTGTTTTTTTTATGAGCGATTGAATGCCGCGTGCCCAACGACCTTCACATTTAAGTAAGCGAGGTGTGTCTTCCCGGAGGGAGAAAAAAAAAATCCATTTATGTGCTCCAAAATAACGATGTCAGTGCAGCGATTAAACTTATACGGTGGTTCTGCCCAAAGCAAAGTTGCCAAGCCAAATCGTTGGTAGAATGCAGTCTTCTAAACACATACCTTCACCGTTCGCAGCGCTTTCCTTTAATTATCCTTTGACAATTTTTATCACTTGTTTATGGCATGCGCCTTCTGTTTTCGCTGGTTTTTAAAATATTTTTTTCGCCTGTGAATTTACCTCATTTTGTTCTAATTAACGCGATACAGACATATACGGAATGTGCTCACGTACGTTTCAGTCTGTTTTCCTACGATAGAATGACCGTGCATGCTATATTTAAACCACCTTGGGCCTCTTCCATTCATTGTGTGTACATAACTCGCATATTTCATGTACGTCTCACGGTTGTAAAATTTGCTAATGACAATAAGTCACGCCCCACCTACTGAAATAGTACACGCGTCTGTTGACAGTGAGACCGCAATAAGCCTCTGAGGTCTCTGAGTATAGATGGAAATACCACATTAAATGGTTGTGAAAAGGTGGGGTGGATACCCAGACTTTACCTCACCGTGACCCTTTTGCTGGCAAACTAATTTGAACCACACACACACACGTTGCTGTAGGAACTATAGGTAGTTGTACAAGATTTGAAGTGTCTTGAGGACTCAGGATGCAGATCACTGAGCCGGCAACCACTGAGATTGTGGGCCTCAGTCCGGATTTCATCCTCATAGCTGTGGTGAGTTGATGGTGTCGGCCCAGTCGGTGATGAGTGGAGAACAAAACATCATCACCTAAAATGTAGGTTTTTACTTCATTTTTTTGGTTCTTTCGGTAAAGTCACGTAGAAGGGAAATAATAAAATAATAGAAATAAAACATAATAACATACAATTCTCACGACGTTTCGGCCACAACGCAAGCAGCCATCCTCAGGTGAAGAACAGGGCTGTTGGAAAGACAGCATCTGAATGACTTTCCGACACGTCGTGAGAATTGTATTTAATTGTTTTATTTTTATTATGTTATTTCCCTTCTACGTGACTTTACCGAAAGAACCAAGAAAATGAATCCCTGCAGTCACGAAAGCTTTAAATCGAAATTTTACTTCATTGTTACTAAATTCCAACCAGTGTATCAGTTCGTCACGTGGCAAAAGCATTCTTTGTGTAGCCGGGTGTGTGGGAGAGTGTGCGGCCCCTCATGTGAAGGGATACCTTAACAAGTTCCGCGATATCCGCTGCAGTGCACCATTCTCTAGTGGGGGTCATGCATCTCTGTGTGAGACTTCCATATCGACTCCTCATTCCATGGCACGGTGTTGATATGCCATTTGTAGTTATGATCACTCAATCGCATTACATCCAATTCGCACTATGAAAACACGCGTTATAGGAGATCGCGTTGTAGTCATTTGGACTCCCCACCCCCCCTCCCGTATCGTGTCACCGGCTTAAACGTTGCGATTGTCCGCGCAGGCCGGGTCTCGTGGACCTGGAGGAGGTCCGGCGCCGGGGCGCGCGGCAAAACCTGGAGGAGGCCCTCTCGCTCGCGGAGTCGGAGCTCGGCGTGCCGCGGCTGCTCGACCCGGAAGGTTTGTGCGGCGACGTGGTCGGTGGCCGTACGCCGACGAGAATGCCTCTGAAGCCGCAGGACGAGCGGCTCTCGTCTGATTGAGCGGTGTCGGGGTGGCACAGCCTGGTCTGGGCTTGCACATAATTGGAAAACAAACGTTGACAGGAATAAAAAAAACGTGGCCAAGCCCCGTCTTGAATGGCATCACTGTGTTTGGCATTGCACGTTCGTGGCCTCACTGCGTTGGTATTGTCTTGTGTAATACGGTAGTAACGTCTCACATGTTAAACTGATGTCACACTGAACATGTGTTTTTACATATTTTTGTTTTGTGTGAGTGGCAATTATTACTGCCCCGTTTTAACATACGTGGCATCACTCACATAGTCTTAAATTCTATTGATGTAGCAGTGATGTCACTATTGTGCAATAATGAAATGCTTGACTGCAACTTCAAAGTCCATCTTCTTAAAACACAATCTTCGTGCATGTGTAGGACAGTGTGGGACACAACATCTGGAGAATAAATATATCCATATAATATTTAACATATATATATGCTCTGTTTTGTACCTTCCTTTCAATGGCAACACATGCGCAATACAACCGTATGCCCCGTTTTGTCTGTGTGCAGATGTGGACGTGGACGCCCCTGATGAGAAATCCATCATCACATACGTCTCCGCGCTGCACAATGCCCTCCACAAGCAAGGCGGGCAGAGCCGTGTCGCCCTGGTACCTGTGCACGGATATTTTTCACTCCTCCCACCACGAGGGTTCGATTTATTTCGTGAATGGGTTTTAAGGGATCATTTGAATTCCGCACACGTATCGTGTACGGCTCGCAGTCGTAAGGTTGTGAGTTCAAATCCGGATGGCGTCATTCGTACTGCGTTACGTCATTGGCTCTCTGAATATTGCAGTTTAACTGTGACTCGAATCTGGTGTCTTTATTTCACACAGAGAGTAGTTTAAAAAACTAAACTAAAAATACGTTTTTATTACCATGTAAGGCCCACTGAGCTTTATAGCTCTTTATCAGAAGTTATCTGGCCACAATTGATACCTCAACGAAATGGCTTATCGCATGGTAAATGTATAGCAGCCAAATACTCTAAATGCGTGATGTTGATTCTAAATGTGGAAGGAAAAACTGGAGGACCCGGAGGAAAAATCCTTGCGACCACGGGGAAAACATGCACACTCCAAATATACAGGCGTCAGGGTCGGGATCGGACCCACGCGAGGCAGTTATCATCTCGCCACCGTGGCACCCCACATAGAGGTTACGGGTATCTGAGCAAGGAAGCAGTGTTTCCAGCAGCAGATAGTAGCAGCAGCCTTATCACAAACAGGGAATTAATTATTAAGGATGCGACCAAAGGTTCCCGCCGTTGATCGTCGATTGTTGGGGCTGTGACGAGGATGTGAATGAGGATGCAGACGAGTTCTGGAGACTGGCTGCCTCCCTGCGAGTCTGGATTGAGGAGCGTACCATCACCCTGCAAAGCAGAACCTTCCCGTACAGCATCGACAAGCTGATGGTGAGCGACGCAGACGCCCGGCTGCATATGTTTGAATTGGACGATGCTGGACTATTTCTGTCAAAATAATAGTTGCGCGGGTAGTTGAGGTTATCTTTTTTTCTTTCCTGTGCAATTGTGTCGAGCCTCCAAAGGGGAAGAGTATTCAGGTTCTGAATGTGTCATTGTGGGTGTATATTTGGGGGGAGGTAGTTTAGACAGGGGGGGTGTGTAGCGGTTAGCGCACTGCGCTACAAACCTAGTGACCCAAGTTCGATTCCCGCTCATGGCCAACACCAGTGACAATTATCTGAACTGGTCCTGGGCCTCAGATGAGTATCTGGTGTGATGTGTAAATATTTCTACTTGAGAAACAAAGGTGGCCGGGCGTGGTGCTGGCCACCCACCCCATTGTGTGCCGTGGTGGCCTTCATAGGTGCTCGCTAACAACACTCGCCCCAACAGTCTATACGGGGAAGGGGGAGTGGGGGGGGATCTTTCTCTTTGTCTTTAAACTTTGAAAAAATCTGGACTATCATAGTAACATTGACAAACAGTGCGCAAGTCTTCCAGTCAGCCTCCGATACCCTGCTGTGCCGCTCTGGTGCGACTTCCTGGCGGTCCCCCTTGCACTGTGCATGGAGGGAGTGGTGGCAGCCGTGTGAATATCCTGAGCTTGGATATTCAAACTCCCGTCAGGACCCCCGCTGATCTCCGTAACTTCACTCACTTGAAGTGGCAGTGCCACTCGCATTGTTGAGCGGCATAGAGATTCATCCACTGCACCGGGATTGCACCAAGAAAAATATTACAACATCAAAATAATCGTCATAGTCGTTGTGGAGAATATAAGGAACATATAAATAAGGAGACAATACACCTCATTCACATCTCTGTTTCTCCACGTTAAAACAAATGTAAACGTTTTTAAACATCCCATAATCTCAGCAGAATTGGTTCAATGTGAGCAAAACTCTGAACCGGTTTTGACATTGACTGTTTCATCAGCAGAGTGAGGCTTGCGTCAACCAATGCTGATGAACTGCCTATCTGTTAGACACGGGTCTTTGTTCAACACAAAACGATATAATACATAACACAGAATAAGAATTAACTGTGGAGAATACAAGTGACAAAATAATTCAGCAGCCAATACACATCCTTCCCATATTTAGCCCTCCATGTAAAAAATTAAGGATATTTTACACTTGCTCACTATCGGCCACGTGGGATTCTGGGAGTGAATTCATAATTTCAGCGGCATTGGTTCAACACAAGCAAACCCTGGACCCGTTTGGATATTCATTGTCTCACAAGCATGCTTGCTTGAAGCAACGCTGGTGAACTGCCAGATGTTCATTGGACCAACATTTTAAGGTGCAAACCTCACATTGCTGAATTGAAAGGATGCCCTCTGCATTGTTACAAAGCCGATGGCAGGATAATCACATTGGGATCCTTTGTCCGTAATTTGTGAGATACATTTCCACCCGTTGTGCCCACAGGTGATGCAGAAGGAACACGCTCTCATGAAAAACTCAGAGTTTCCAAAGAAGAAAGCCGAACTGCTGCAGCTGGAGGAGGTGTACAAGTCAATGGAGGTACATTGTGTTCACTTGCGCTTGACACCAGATGCATGAAATAATATTTGCCTGCCTGTGTGGCTACCTTCCCCAGAGAATTACATCACACGAATTACTTTTAGAACACCAACGTGGAAACATATATATATTTTTCCCTTGGGCAGTAAACTCCCACTACCGACACACTTCACATTTGATCCTCTAAAAAAAATATTAAGAGCAGATTAAGGCAGATCCACCACCCCCCCTAGACCAGAGGGGTGTCCACCACTACCCCACTCACCAGAGAGGTGTCCACCACCACCCCCACTCACCAGAGCGGTGTCCACCACCACCCCCACTCACCAGAGGAGTGTCCACCACCACCCCACTCACCAGAGCGGTGTCCACCACCACCCCACTCACCAGAGCGGTGTCCACCACCACCCCCACTCACCAGAGCGGTGTCCACCACCACCCCACTCACCAGAGCGGTGTCCACCACCACCCCCACTCACCAGAGCGGTGTTCACCACCACCCCACTCACCAGAGCGGTGTCCACCACCACCCCACTCACCAGAGCGGTGTCCACCACCACCCCACTCACCAGAGGAGTGTCCACCACCACCCCACACATCAGAGAGGCATCAACCACCCCCATACAGCATTCATGAAGACAGAAAGCCCTTCTCTCCGCATACAATGCAATGAAACCCCTTGTTTATTGGGCTTTTTTTACAGTGACAGTTTATCACGTGTTAATATCGCGTGTTTATGTCACATGTTTACATCACACGCTTGGGGCAGTGACATGGCCTAGCAGTAGCGCGTTCGCCAAGTTTTGCAGAAGTTAACGGTTTGAACCCAGCGCCCGCCGTGATTATCACAACACGTGTAATCTGCGTGTATGTTGAACTTCTTTCGCGCCGTACTTAGCTAACCATGCCAATCGGAGGTGCAAGATAATAACCATAGCAATATACAGTGGTATCCCGGAGATCGAACTTAATTCGTTCCAGAAGGCCATTCGAACACCGATTTGTTCGAACACCGAATTAATTTTCCCCATAAGAATTAATGTAAATGACATTAATTGGTTCCAGACACAATAAATATCTCATTATAAAGCACTTTTACACGGAGTTTATAGTAATTATATGCATAAAATCATACAAAAAAACAAGAAAAACAATAAATAAATGGAATAAATGAAATAAATTAACATTGAACTTCACTTTACCTGTAGTAAGGAGAGTTGATGGCTTGAGATGAAGGTGGTGAGGAGGAGGAGGTGGTAAAACCTTTGTCTGGGCAAGCGTCATGCACGATGGCCATAGGCGTCTTTCAAGTCGCGATTGCCCGTTCGACCTCCGAATTTCGTTCGGTTTCCGGGGCAATTTTTTTTCGTAAATATCGTTCGAACACCGATTTGTTTGAGTTCTGGTGCGTTCGATCTCCGAGGTTCTACTGTACTGCACAATGGACGTAAACGATCCCCTGACGTCATTAGCAAGAGGAGGCCATAGTCTGCCAGTGTCAGGGTTCAAACATGCCACATTTGATCGTTACCCGCAAATTACTCAATTTGTATTTTTCGTATAAATCATCGCCCCGCTACTGGCAGACGAATGTCCCAGGTCATTCTTGCAAACGAGGCGTTGCTGGTCTGTTGAGTTCTCACCTAGTTAAACACATGTCACTCGTTTAGATTGTTCCTCATGGGTTCTTTGTTGTTTTTTAAAGGTTTGTTCACCCAATTAGCCTTACTGAATGTGACACTAAAATGTCATTTGATAAAACATAAACATTTGATTCTCACACAGTAGAGTCGATGCATGTAGCATCATGAGCACAATAATCTATTTTAATTAATAAATGTATGCATTGTTCCATGCCCATTTTTTACCCCACAAAATCTGTTTGCATCAGACATTACATCGACTTAAAAAAGGTTGCAGTAATCTGTTGTACCTTTATATCAGTTGTCGGTTTGGTCTCTCGACACGGCAGTTTAAACAATGGGCAATCTTCTTAACTCTCCCCACCTCTGCCCACCCAGCTGTACAAATGGGATAGCCACAGTTAGTTCATTGGCAAGTTGTGTGTGGTGGGGTAAAGTGGAATCAAGTACTTCCACCTCTTTTAAGATCTGTGGCTAACGTGAAAGAGTAGGCAAAATACTCTCAAGAGTGGCTCCTCCTATCAGATGCCCTTCCGCCAGCAGTGACATGCGCAAGCAATTTCAGGGGCCGCGCCTTTACCTTTTTAAGCCATATTTTCTATATGATAAGGTATAAGCATGCCGCACAGTGTTTCTCAATACCCACGTTGTGTTTGGTTTTGTGTGGAAACGTGGACTACTGGACATCTGCCGGCCACTTTGCAGCCGCAGCTCAGCAATGACGGGCATGAGGCCTGCCGGCCCGACGAACTCCATGAAGCCTGGAGTGGCCTGCTCAACGCGTCCGCCAACTACGAAGACGCCATCGTCACCGAGGTTCAAAGGTGAGTCCTGGCAAAACGTGGATCACACCCCCGATTAGCACGGATGGCTACGTACGGTGCGAAAGAAGTTCAACATATATGCTTACATGAACACGCCGGAAACAGCTGCAGGGTGAACATGTTGACTATAGGAGGCAGTACAAGCAAGCACGTTACTGGGTCTGGCTGTCCATAGTTGGAGTGATGTTCCCTTGTTTGTAAGGGTTTTCTCTGAGGGCTCATTTTCTGCCCATGTCATAAAGTACTAAGAACAGAAATTGGACAAGCATCTTGAACAGCAACCTCCTGGACACGAAAGTGTTTGAAACTCCGTGAAACTTTTTTAATGACAGATTTCCATAGAACACTTGAGACCAATTTGAGCTGGTTTGATTGGACTCATTTCTCGCAGAACTTTAGTAGAACAGAGCTTGAGTTGCCCAAAAAAAGTGAATTTCCTTGGTTTTCAGTTACGTGGGTTATCGCGTGAGTTGGGCAAGGTTTTTTTTGCCAAAAATCTGAGTCGAACTTTTACAGAAATGCTTCGCGAATTTGCAGCCAACTAAATTTAACAACAAAATCTCGAAATGCGCTGTTGAGATGTCAATTTGAGGCATGTGTCTCATAGAAACTAGGTTTGAATGTTTTTGTTGTTGCTATGTTACTGTCTTCCTCTTCACATTTTAGGCTTGGTAGATATTTTACCTTCATTGTAGAATTTTTTTATGTAGGTGGAATCAGATAGGGCCAGTTATCTGTGATACAACTGGGTGGCGCAGTAGCAAGTTTATATTCTGGTTCGGGAACAACACAGTCCTTCACTCCTCCAGGATTGATAAAACGAGTACAGTCTTTTCTCCTATAACGTGTGTTTTCATAACGCGAATTGGATATAACCCGATTGAGTGAATAGAGCTGAGTCGCGCGTGTAGGAATACGCGGTTTTACGGCTGCCTCGGCATAGTGTCACTCATGGCGGGATGCTGCTGGATGCTTTATATATGCTACCCCCGCGCGTTAGTATCTGTTGAGTCTCCGTATGCATCTCACGTGTTATCGCAGACTGTGCTTTACCCTATATTATATATTATTTATTACAACGCGATTTTTCTACAACGCGGTGTTCTTCAGGAACAAGCTGTAACTACGTTGTGAGTAGTCAGCAATGTTTGTACCATGTATAGTTTCTCCTGCTACAGGAAAGGGGAATTCCCGCCATTGCCCCAGAGCTGTAAGCAGGAGATGAGCAACACTCCCCACGCTGATTAGAACATTAAAACCACTTGAACTTGTTTCAGATTTCGATAGGCACCTCAGACCTGTCAACAGGTGGACCGCATTGTTGCGGTTGAACCCGATTCAAGAGCCGAATGGCTCACAGGGCTATACCTAATAAATGAACTTTGAACTTTGAACGGCAGTGGCGAGAGGAAAACATTGAGATTGTTGGTGCTGCAGGTTATGTGAACGCCTTCAAATGACCATGACATTGATCTATGAAAGCAAATGTGCATTCAGGACATTCTGCAAATACCGACGCCGTTCTGCTACCCAGCGTGCTTGTTTGAGCGGTTTTCGTGTCTATCTGAACCCTCCGTCACGTACGCCCAGTGTGCCCAGCAGGTCCTCTTTACGCAGCCTTTAGCTGTTCATGTCCAACTGAAACGCCAGCAGTGTTTGTTTAATCTGTGTTGCTGTCAAGAGGCACAACCTCAGCTGCATGTTTTACGTTTCATGCGTTACATGAGACTTTGTTTTTTACCCTGAAAAGATTCACCACCCCCCCCACACACCCCCCCCCCCCCCTGCAATCCCCGACCCCTCCCAGCGATGAGATGAATTGTGACGATTCGGGGGGTCACGATTTGAGAAGTGATTCTCTTTCGTCGCGTTTCTACCGTCTCGCCCGCATTGTTGTTTCACTTTCGTCGGCACGGTTTTGTTCAACGCATCAGTCGTATAAATGCACAATTTGAATGTCATATGCTTTCATGATATTAATTGAATCTCAAGCACGTAATAGTGTACAGGTGTACCTCGATTTGCACGGTAGTAGATGCGTTCCAAATAAGGGAACACAAAGCGTAACTGCACGAGATAGCTGCCTGGCAAGTAGCACGTACAATCCACACAGTACACACACAGTATACACACACTACACACAGTACACACACACAGTACATACACAGTACACACACACAGTACACACACAGTACACACACACTACACACAGTACACACACACACAGTACACACACAGTACACACACACAGTACACACACAGTACACACACACTAACCACAGTACACACACACTACACACACAGTACACACAGTACCCACACACTACACACACACACCACACACACAGTACACGCACAGTACCCACAGTACACACACAGTACCCACAGTGCACGCACAGTACACACAGTGTTACTCCACGTCCGACCGCATCGCTGCATGTAGAGCGAATTCAAACCCCGTAAAGAGAATTTTGGGTAGTAATAAGTTGGTTAGCGTGCGTATATGCGACATCGCGTAAGCCGAACGCTCGTAAAGCGAGGGAAACTTGTTCATGCATCGTGATCTTAAAAATCCATTTTAACCGATTAATACATCTGTGCATTCATATTGGCCTCATTTTTACCCACCATATCTGCATTTGTTTGGCAATTTCATAGACCTAAACAATGTTACATTTGTGGCTGCACCTTCATATGAGGATGCTACTGTAGTGTGGTGGTCAGCGCACTGGACGTGCGATCCAGAGGTTGCAGGCTTGAGCTCCCCTTGCGGCAATTTAAACTCTGGGAAACTTTTTTTTTAAATCCCTTAAATTTACTATCTGCGTAGAAGAGTAGGCCAAATACCCTCCAGAGCACCGATGGCTACCAGGCGCATGCTGGCTCTTTAATACACCACGTGCGGGCTCTATCAAAGGGGCATAGCGCAGAACGTGCTATCACAGTAGCAAAGAAACATGAATGTCACCCGTGCTGTGACGAAAACTGTCAATATATTTACACGTGTGTAGATCCACTTGGCTCTTTGCAGAACTCTTGGGTGCTGTTTGGCTCTTGGTCTGATACAGGTTGGCGGGCCCCGTTCTCGAGTTCCCGTTCGTGTGGCGTGAGCAAGTGATTGCGGGGCTGCACCTTTGCCTCGTCTTTCACGCCGCGCGTTAACGGATGAGCGTCGCAGCAAGGGGGTTTTTCTCAATCTCAGCTTTCGACAGCGTTCTACCGTTGCCTGCACCCTCTTTTCTCAGGAGACAAATCGCCCTGAAACGCTTAGCCTCCCATGGCCCCGTTGCTCCGCTACGTTTCTCGTTGCCAACGCAGCGGAGCTGCTGCTAATTTAAGCAGCGGTTGATGCGGCCGGACGTCAGTGAACAGCCTCATCAAAGTGTGCCCCCCCCGCCCCGTGTGGACTGTAAGGGGGGGGTTTTCACGTACAGGTACGGTACCGTGGGTTGCGTGTCTTGAGAACAATGGCACAGCCTCTTGGGGTGCCCTCTGAATGCCCATTGCAGGTGTCCAGTGGCCGCCATCCCTTTGTGTGCTGTTAAGTCACGCACTCGAGCTGGGTGTGGTGGGGCCCCGATCTTTCTCTCTCTGTGTGTGCACTGCTCAGAGGATGCCGGCACACTGCCCACTCAGCTCAGACATTCATGAAACTCCCTCTGCTCAGTGATGGGAAGGAACCTGGGATTTTTTTAACACACATCCCATACTCGGGTCAAAAGCTTTAACGCATGAGCTCTGTCCGTCCGTCTGTCTGCCCGCCTGTAACAGGGGGTCGTGATGGCTGGAGTAACGACGATTCAATGTGATTACAACTTTCGCAGAAAATTTCGCAGAAAGTTGTGCTGCGATTAGGGACCACATCGATCAAAGCGGGTTGCACTTTCATCAATTTGGCCTTTGCGCGGCTTGGAAGGCATTGCTATTGTTGCTAATCAAACACTCTTTGGTTCTTTCGGTAAAGTCACGTAGGTAGAAATAAAACTAAATAAATCACGGCTAATCAAATACTTCCAAACACAAATGCTTACAGAATCGATTCCTCCTTGATTCGGTAAACATTTCACTGTTGTAGTTCGTCGATAAGGGCGTGTGTGTGTTTTTTTCTCTCTCTCAAATGTTGGTATGTTTTTTTTCGTAACGTATCTACCCTGTACCTGTCTCCAATAACAGCCACAGTCATTTTGCCCAAGGGATAGGCGCGTCAGCTGTCAACTGCGCATTTCGATTGCTCCAAGCGCGCGCGATTGGCCGGATTGGTGGGTCTATGTTCTCACGCGTACATTTGAACCAATGACACGGCTCACCCGCCAAGGTTAGTTGGCAAAACAGTGTAGAGCGTGCCGGACCGCAAGAAGAAAATACTGTTCATGTTGTGGTAGCCTGCTTGTTAATTGTTGGGGAAGTTGGAGGGAGGGGTTGCATTCTCACATGAAGAGGGTGTTTATGCAAAATATGTTACTTTTACTGCACATTTATAAAACTACTTCATATATAGAAGTTAGTTTTATTTACAAACGAATGGTAATTGAGCGCACATACAAACGCACACTGACTTTTCTCAGCTCAAATTAACATTGGATTCACTTATTCACTCTCGTGCAGGACGATAAATGCACGCACTGCCATGCTAACGATCTCCAAGAAAGGTGAACCCAACGTGGGCACCTGTGAGCGTCACGTCGCTTCCAAAGGCATGTGTGCATGGTCCAGGCAGCGTGAACATATTGACCCTACGAGGAATCGTGATTCAGCTGTGCTTCTTTGGCTTTGGAATTCCACGATCCCTTGTCAGCCTTCTTGCCTTCATGCGTGTTCGTTCGCATGTTTCGCCACAAGTACGTGCGTGTGGTTAATGCAGACTTGATGCCTTGCAATAAAGGTATCTGTTTGGCGTTAGAACATCTTAACACCCGTTTTATTGCCAGAGAGGGTAAAACCTATCCTTATGTTTCATCATTTTGGATACTGCCAAAAAAAGGGTCCCATAGATTGGTATACAACGTGTTTCACTTTGGTGTTCCTGGTCCGCCCGCAGCAATGCCTTCTGGCAATCGTCTAATAATGCCATCGTTTTCGTTGTACAACTTCTAGCATCAAAGTGGCTGTATCACACATGCTTTGTACGCGATATTTTACTTATTTTTCTGTTGTTTTAAATCGTCACTGGCCCTTTTAACGTGAAATATAAAAATCGAAAAGTGCAACCGATTTGAGCAAGTGAGGTTAAATACTTTATTTATCAAAACACAGCCAATGGTATTCCACCTCGTGGTAGTATTCGAGTTTGTTTTCAACCATTTTTGTTCGTCACAATGGTACGACTAAAGTTTGTTTACTTCCATGGATAAAGGGGCGATTGTTAATACAGGGAAAACAATATATATGTACAACCAAAATTTTTATTATATTCTTGGTTCTTTCGGTAAAGTCACGTGACTTTACCGAAAGAACCAAGAATATGAATCCCCGCAGTCACAAAAGCTTTAAATCATAATTTAATTATTCGCATGGCTGATGTTGATGTAGTGCAACAGGTATAATTTTGCATTGAGGTGGCTGAATTGATTTATAATTGCACTATGTGGCAGGAGAAGTGCGTGGGGAGGGGCGTATTTGTAACACCACTGTGAGAGGGAAAGATTGACGAGCTTGCGCAAGATATAAATTGCCTGTTAAGAAGAGTGAGTGGGCTTTGCAGGACACACTGCTCAAAGAGATGATGGCCAGTGGTCTACACTAGCGTCAGAGTGGCAAACAAAGCACGCAATTCGACCGCAGAGATGGAGCCGTGAAACCATTTGGCTTGCCATCGAACATTTTGGCTAGCCGCCGAACAAAGACGGCCACTGCATCGTGCACTTTCTGATGCACTTCTGCAGCCGTCTGGAACGCTCTTCCTTCCGATATAAAGAAGCCACCGGAGCGATCCACTGATTTTTGTGTTTAGTTTGTTGTCCTTCCACCGCACCTTCGATTAGCACGATTGGCTACTTATGGTGCGAAATAAGTTGAACATATTCAGTGGGTCTTTCGGTAAGGTCACGTAGATAGGTCAAAACGTCGTAGTTTTTAGTTATGTCTTGTTATTTTCTTTGAACCTATCTACGTGACTTTACCGAAAGACCCAAAGAATATGAATTCCTGCAGTTACGAAAGCTTCAAGCCAAGAAGTTCAACATACAAACATACATAATGCACAGGCGCGAGATGGATTGTTGCATTGTAAGACTATGAAAAATGAGCATAGCTTGGTGAGGCCTTCCACCAGCAGTGGATTGATTGTGGCTAATTACGATGATGAAAGGCGAATGAGGCAGGAATGCGAACATGCAAACGGAACAGAAGTCGTTATAATGAAGGCTAATTGTCCTGCAGAAGCCGCTGGAATGTCAAAAATGGTTCTTGTGGGCTTCTGCGTGCGCTGCAAGTCAAGGCAGTGCCCTGGAAGGCTTTCAAGCGGCGTGCCCGGGTCGTGTTCGCAGGCGAGGCTCAGCCTCCTGCACACCCACTGCTCGCTCTCCGGGCCGACACACCCAGCCGTGTTGTGCGCTCGCGCGCGCGAGAGAGAGAATCTGTCCGGACAGGACAGCGCCACGTTGGTTTCGGCTCGCGCGGCAACCCCGAGTTACTTTTTTAAGCCTTTTATTCCCCCCCGCCCGCAAGAGAATATCGACTTGTATTCTTCCTTCTCGTGCGAGCCGTTAATTTATCCACGAGGGCTGTCGACAATCGGCGCTTCATAGCTGGTAGGAAGGAAGGAAGGAAAAAAAACGCAGGATTTTTTTTTATTTTGTCAAAAGCAAGTCTGAACGTGGCTGGAGATTTGTTGCCATTAGGCGGCGTTTGAGATGACAGATGGGGAATGTTGGAAGTATTAATGCTGTGGAATATAAAAACCTCAAGTGACAGTTAGCACCCGTGGCAACCCGTGCATTCCTACTCAGTGAGTCATCGCACGGATGAGAAATTACAATAATTCATTGGATTTTGTTGGAATCCTATAAATCCTTTTAAATGAGAGAGGATTTTATTTCTCCTCCTCGATAAGTCCATTTGAATGCTGCGCTGGATTAAAAGGCCTCCTGTAAGTTTACAACTCATCTCAGGCTACGGTGTTGGAAGCGTGGCGATGAAGAGAAGCGCGCGCCTGGCGGAGTCACCAAAATAGCGTTGAATCTTCAAAATCCGAACAGACGTTTGAAACGGCGGCCGGCGATGTCCCTCGCGACGCCGCACTTCTCCGGCGGAAGGCGAGGAATTTTCGGCGACTGAAGTCCGGCGACTTTCCTCCTCCGTTCGCGACTCAACCGATTCCCCGTCTCCGCGCGAAGGGGACACCGAGGTGCCGAGATGAGCGCCTCCGAGTGGAGCACGCTGCCCAGGGCGGCACAGCCCGGCGCTCCGGCCGCTGACGCCACGCAGTTCTGGTCGCTGCCGAGACAGCGGGTCGCCCCCGTCTCATACAGCCCGGCCTTCGCTCACGGCGGCAGCGGCGGCGGCTTTGGAAGCGTCTCCCGCCTTGGGTCCAGCTCAAGCGATCAAATCCACATGGCCTCGTTGTCCCGTTACATCCCGAACCACACGCTGGTGTTCGAGGACGTGAACCCGTACAGGTAGAGCGCCGGGCACACCGCTCACTTCTGCAGTGACCCCTGGTCGCTGTCGAGCTTGGATGTTTTTCGTTTGTTTACTTTAGGTATGCATATTGGTTTAGTTACCGAAGGTTGTCAGCGTAGCTTGTTAGTAATGTTTGCTGCTGTAAAGTGTGAGTAATGTCAAGTGATGTGTCATTAGGGTGGTGCATTGATTAGTGCACTGCGCTGTGAACCTATCAGCCTGAATTTTGATTACTGTCCATAGGTTACATTATTATTTATTGCGTATTTGGTATATACTGTCATTTATTTATAATGATCAATACCAGCTGTTGTAAATTAGCAGTCGTGCCTTTGCTTTCGTGTGTAAAATTCAAACTCACGTCTTCTACTTTTCTTTTCTCTCAAGTCCAATGACAGCAATTGTTCCTTAATTTTATAAACGTATTTACGTCTAAAATATATCGAGTGCACGCATTTCACGTAAGCTGGAGATTTATTTGCGTCTACCTTTGTGATAATTATTTTTGTCTATTTTCGTGCTATATATTCAGTATTCAACAAAACTTTAGCCAAATTCGATTTTGCGTAGCATTTAGGGTGTGATTGACAGACTAGCAGAGGGCTTCTTGTCTGGAGAAGGTTGCTGACTGTTGGTGGCACAAAGGTGGATGTGCTTCCACGGATCGCACCGACAGGCTTAAATGGCCTTTGGCCAACATTTGAATTGCCACTCGTTTGACCGTACTGTTCAGCATTGGTTGGTGGAGGGACTATGGGTGTTAGCTGCGGCCCAGAATCAATCTCAGGACGCTGGGTGTATGGCGTGGTGTGCTAACTACAGCAACGCTCCTCAAACCGACAAAGTCATTGGCATACTGTAGTTGTATTAACTTTGTAAAAAAAAAAATACCCGTCTGTAATGTGTTTAAGTTGGCTGATTCCAGTGGCCAGGAAATGGTAGTAAATCAAACTCTTTCTTGAATCCATCTGTGTGGAATTTTGGGTGCTATCCCCTTGTACGTGTGGGGTTTTCTCCAGGTGCCGTAGTTTCCTCCCAGATGTAAAGCACGTGGAATTGGCTGCACATTCCAATTCATTAGGATCCACGAAAAAATAGTATTGAGGCTCTTGCAACTTTCTTGGATAAATACAGGGCATTGTTATTTGTAAAAACACAGGGCATTCATGCCAGAGTACAACTGTGAACAATGCAGGATGTATATTCGTAATCACTTCATCTTTGTTTGGGATAAAACTGTGCCCAGCACTGACTTTCTGTGAGCTACAATGGAAAAAGTGTTAGTCATCAAGCTTCATTGTGGTAATGATACTACTGCTCTCTATGAGTTCATACCACGTGCGGTTGCATGAGGACATCCATTATCAAATGCAGCAGAACATTCTTCAAATCTGTTTACATCGTTCATGATTGGTGTCGTACAGTCTTATATTTGGAGACATAAGTGAAGTACATATGTTCGTCTAAAGCCACTGCATACTGTGCTTTAGAGATGTGCTCATCCGAAAGTCAGGCCGAGACACGAAACATTGTACGATTCACATTTTATATATTATTTGGGTTGATCCAGAAACTAGAAGTGCTGTCCCTAATAGGACTTTTAGGGACAGCACTTTCACACTTTTCCCGCCAACAGTTGTGTCACGCTGCACGTGTAAGCACGAGGACATTTTACATTTGTACAAAATGTCAATGATCCAAAAAGATCACAGACCAGATTATCCCAAAATTTTAACTCGTCCCTACTGTAGATGCATTTTATTCCGTTTTAAAACGTGTGAATATTTTTGTAACCGAGTTTCTGAAAGAAGTGCCGACGTTTATCGTTGACCAATTTTAACGTTAAGCATTTATTTTGCATCCACTCGTCATATTGTTGGATTCAATCAGGTGAGATCCGATGAACTTATTCTCGTGACATGAATTTAGGTTTCAAGATTACAAAAAAATGTAATTGTAGTTGATGAACACAGGCCCAGAGGTCCACAGTATCAAGCAGCCAGTAACAAACAGCAACGCTTGAAGGTGTAATCAATAAGTTAATATATTTCTTGATTTTGAGCAAAGTTGTAAACACTTGGAAAAGAGACGATGGGAGGGAATTCCAAAGTCTTGCAATGCGAAGAAAGAAGCAGAGAGAGAGAGAGAAGCGAATTGACCTGCAGTGTCGTGGTTGAACACAGCATGCATGAGATAACATGTCAGTCCGCATGGGCTGTACGCTGAGACAGAGAAGCGGCGTAACATCGCACATATGAGACAACCCCCCTGCCTCCACTGCCTCGCTTGTCCCGAGTGTCACTGTGTGGGGAGCGGTAGTGTAGTGGTTAGCGCGCTGCGCTACGAACCCGGCGACCCGAGTTCGATTCCCGCCCACAGCCAACACCGGTGTGACGTTATCTGAACCGGTCTTGGGCCTCCCCTAGGTCGACTCAGCCTCAAATGAGTAACTGGTGCGGTGTGTAAAACCATCGCCACTGGGGAGACAAAGGCGGCCGGGCGTGGTGCTCTGGCCGCCCACCCCCTCCTGTACCGTTCCGGCCTTTTTAAGTGCTCGCTAACAGCACTTGTCCCAAACGTCTGTTAAGGCTATACGGGGAATCTTTGTGCTTACGCGTGGAGTACAGCCTGCGGCTTTTGCTGCAGCATGCCGTGTGTGGGCTGTCTGATGTTTAGCGCAGGGGGGTCACGTGTGTTGAGAATCTTTGATCACAGGACACAGTTTCCCTCTATCCACAGCAGCCATTGAATATGCAAGCCAGCACACTGCCCGTGGTTGATGTTTGTTGTCAATCCAGCTGGAAGAAAAGTGTCTCCCGTCTGTCACTATCAATCCAAATGTTTGTTTCTCAAAGGTCAATTCAATTAATATTAATCTTAAGTCACGGTGGTAGTTATAACACGAATGTATGTGAGACATTCTTTCGCACGCCATGTAGCCAACCGTGCTAACCGCTGAAAAAATTAAAATGTTAGCTGAATATGTTTAGTGGGAATATACAGGGTATCCGTGAAGCTCTGTTTTGCTATTACGATTTGAAACTATATAACAGTTTGAACTGCCTGCTTGAAATGTCGGCAAGAAGTTGCTCGTCCGCAACATGTTGACGACACTGAAGAGCTTGAGTGATCCTCAAAAGCACGAAACAGAAACATTCAAGACAGCCGCACTCGAGGTATCGTCGAGAGGGCCTGGAACTTTCCTCTCTGATTTCGACTCGACGAGTTATCGTCCACGCTGTTACAGCGGTGGAGGTTTAGAGGCATTATAGTTAAAAGATGACAAAAAATGTATATTGCACAAGTGCGAGTGTGGGACGTATGTGTGTGTCGTGTTTTGTGTAGCGGTTAGCGCTACGCTGCGCTCCGAGCCCGGCGACCCGAGTTCCATTCCCGCTCATGGCCACCACAAGCGACGATTATCTGCAATGGTCCTGGGGCTCCCCTAGGTCGACTCAGCCTCAAATTAGTACCTGGTGCGGTGTGTAAATATCGTCACTCGGGAGACATAGGCGGCCGGGCGTGGTGTTGGCCACCCACCCCCTTGTGTCCCTTGCCGGCCTTCATAGGTGATCGCTAACAGCACTTGCCCCAAAAGTATGTTAAGGCTATATGGGGGATCTTTGTCTTTGTAGTTTTATAGACCTAGCTCAAATTGCTGGGTAGTATTATTCTTTAATCGTAGATGATACTTTCATGAACATCCTGTATAATCAGCCATTCAACCTAAAACTCACATTTAATCCACATGGACATCACAAGGCTTTACTATGCCAAACGATGAGTGGCAGTTCCTCACCACTAAACGTTTAAGAAAACAACAGCATTAATGCTTGCAGGAGGCAATGAAGGCGTGATTTTCCATGATTAGTGAGGTGCCCTGTTAAACGATTATGTTGGGTGTCTCTCCTACCCCTTTCCCACTGGCAAAGTTGAGCCAAGCCAGCAAGGGTTCCTTTTTTTTGCCGAGGCAAAACCAAACTGCACGACACTGCTCTCGCAAGGCATCCATATCTGATTCGGAGGCCCAAGCAGGGCCAGGGGTGGGGCTAATTGCGCTTTCATTGCACGCAACATCAGCGGCGCCGCGCGGGTTTCTGCGGTGGAAAAACAACCTTCCTCCTCCTGATCGGTGCCCGGCTGGTTCGGCATGGCCCCAGCGTGGCTTGGTTGTCGATTGGAGAAGAGGCAGCAGCGGCATAATGCGTGGTGTCTCGTTTATTTTTCCCTGCACCTCCGATTAGCGTGGTTGGCTACGTACGGTGCGAAAGAAATTCAACATACACGTGTCCCTGTGACTATGCGCACCAGGCTGGAGATGCTACAGAGGCTGGCACAGAAGATGGAGGTGGACACCAACACTTGCGCCGAAGGCCTCAACAAAGTCTACGAGGCTCTGCAAGCCGTGAGTTATTTCATCTGATGGAATCTTTCCACCTTCATTATCATCACCACCACCTTTTATGTATGTATGTTGAACTTATACTGATAGGAACCTCCTGGTTACACCAGCCCACAGGGGATTATTGTGTCCGTCCGTAGTGCAGGGAGGGGCTGGGTGGGGAGGGAGGGGCTGGTTGGGGAGGGGAGGGTGGGGAGGGGCTGGGTGGGGAGGGTGGGGCTGGGTGGGGAGGGGAGGGTGGGGAGGGGCTGGGTGGGGAGGGTGGGGAGGGGCTGGGTGGGGAGGGTGGGGCTGGGTGGGGAGGGGCTGGTCACCCCGTGGTGCCCTTATAAAACTCAACGTTTAACCTACTCACGCCGGCTTGTGCCCGCCCTCACAGTCGGGCATATTTGTGGAATACACCACGCCGCCGTTGACCCTGGCCATTGACCGAGCAACCCAACGTTCAGCTCCCTCCGCAGGAATGTGTTTTCCCACAGTGCTCATCCTGATCTTGCCAGATCTTGGAAGCTATGCAGGCGTGAGCCTGGGTAGTAATCAGACTGCCAGGGGACACCGTGTACTGTAGACTTGGGTCACTCGGTGGTAAGGTGCTGGCAGTCGTAATAGATTATTGGATTAATCTTTACGCTGCACTCAGTGATACGCCCTCACATATATTGGTTTTCTCTGTGTGCTCCGTTTGCTCTCCCCATGCTAAACACTCATTAATGGAGTGGGCAAAAGATCATAATGCAGGGCATTCCTGTGAGTCTTGAGACTCAGGCTTTCCTGAGCAAAGAACGCTATTACTGATGCTTATAATGCATTATCCAACAGAGGTAACAAACCTTCAAAGTAACATTTAACGATGTTTTATGAGTAATTTTCGTGGGGAGGAAAGTTATCATAACCGCCACTCCTTGAAATGCACTGCTCACGACACAAGCCTGAAGGCGTGCTTCTGGTTGTGATGACAGCTTCTGCTTTTTAAAGACCTCGCGATAAGAAAAAGCTTTTAATTTTGAAAAAAAAGGCAGTGCTCATTTCACAGTGGCTGCTCATTGTGGTTCTTGCACATTCTCAACTGACTCGAGTGAGCTTCACCCAAACCTTGAGTGGCTAACCCGCATTCTCAAAACACCTCATTTGCTAAAAAAAAAACCCTGTCTTTCGGATTTTTTTTGGTATTGCGATGGAATCTGCCTCTTCTTGTTGTCCAACTACTGGAGATACACTAAATTAGACAAAATCATATTCACACTCTACCATCTTATGCTCTGTATCTAAGTAGTTTTTTGGGCTTGATCTGTTTGGAGGAAATTATAATTTTCGTAAAAAAATGAAGTTGTTGAAACGTCTTGCAATTCATCACGTGTTTTGTGGTAAACTTTGCGATAAAATAGTAATGCTCTACAAACAGGTCAACCCCACGCCCTGGCAGTGCGCGTTTCCCACTTGTTGCGGAGGTTTACGGTTCCAATCCTGCGGCCGCCCTGGTTAATACTGCGGGTGCATTAACAACAATTGCACTCCACGACATCTGCGTCACAGTAGACGACGTTAAAGATCCCCCGACGTCATTCGCCAGAGTAGGGCACTCTGTGTCGTTGTCATGGTCCAATTTTGCCAAATTAGAAATTGACTCAATGTGGATTATACAAAGCAATCATTGCCCATACTGGTAGAGTAATGCCCCGGGTCACTCTTGCAAATTAGGCTATCCTGGTCTCTTGAGTTCTCACCTGGTTAAACAACATTAACTTAACTTAAACACGGTGTGATATATTCACTTGGTGTAAATAATTTCTGGTTGATTTCTATCGGGAGAAAAATGTAAATTTTCGAAAATGGTATTTTTCTGCTGCATTTGGCTTCATTTAATTCCAAATAAGGCGTTCTCCAACAACGAAATATTAAAATTATGTTTAGTCTCTGGAAACTATTTCTATGTTTCAGTAATAATTATTATTAGTAATAATAAATGAATTATAATTCATTTGATAATAATTTAAACCAAGAAAGCTTCTCCTGGTCGATGTTTGGCCAGTTCCTTTGCTAATGATTAATTTTCATGTTCACTGCCTCTGGGATACTGCCGTGGTACAATGGTTCGCACACTGGACTTGCAATTACATAAAATTGTATCTCCCCGCCTCTATTAACCAACAGTATAAATGGGTCCACCACAGTTAATTGATTGGCAGGGTCATTGTGGTGTGGTAAAGTGTGGGTGCTCCCAAATATATCAAGATATCTGGCCAGCGTGGAAGAGTAGGCCAAATTCTCTCTCGAAGGGCTCCGTCTAGTAGAGAACCTTCCGCCACCAGTTGCGCGAGCAAGCAATTGCAGGGCTGCACCTTTATTTTAAAATTTGTTTTAAAATTATTGATCATCTCTTTGAGCCTGTAAATAGATTATGCCGTGCTTCTGGGCCGTGTGCAGGACGTGGCTCTGATCAACTCTGGCCGAGCCCCACAGCACGGGGAGGAGATCTCCCGCTGCCTCTCGGAGATCGAGGTGTTTGTGCAGAGTCTCTATCCCGACGTGCGGACGCTCACAGACGGGGGATGTTCCCAGCCGGAGCTGCTGCAAACCCGGTAAACCACCAGCACTCACACAGAGACAAACGCAGATGTCCCATGTTTAGTCTCAGAATGTTGTGGCCGTGTGTTGCCTCTGTCTCCCAAGTGAAAATGTTGATGCACTCCACTAGGTGACCGGTTAAAGCCCGAGTTGATCTAAGGGAATTCCAGGCCAGCGTCAAACTCAGATTAGCACCAGGGCAAATTTTTGGCCAGAAGTTGAATGCAGGTTGATAGAATAATCACGCAGTGCCCTAGCAGCGACATAGCTACAACCCTTATCATCGTGTTTATAATCATCGCCATCATCATTGTCTCAGTTTGTCCATCTTTGCAATATCCATCATCAATCATCAGGATAATCAACTACAGCTGACTTGGCAAAGTATGACAAGAGTGAAATTCAGGCCATCATTTTTTTTGTTACATCTGAAGCCATGAAATGTCTTTCCATTCTGAGCATCGGTACATACCCATTGCTCTTTTCACACACGCTGTCAAATGACTGATTTTATCCCTCACAAACGGCCATCTTTCCACCGCCATATCAACGTTTACCTTTCGCTAGTTTTCGTTCAAGGTTTTTGCGTCTCGAGGTCACCCTGTGAGCACCTCACCCAGCTCAACGCGACGATCGCGCGCCGCGCGTGTGCACAGCGTTTGCCGAGTAAAATGACGAACTCACACTTGACGGGGCTTTTCTGTGGTGGGCGCTCGACGCGCAGGCTGCGGCGGCTGGAGGAGCAGGTGGCGTCTTTGCGAGCGGAGCACGCGAAGATCACGTCTCGCGCCGGGGAAGGGGCTCGAAAACGCAGCCGGGATGAGGCCCAACTGCAGGAGGCGTCTTCCCAGCAGGACCAGACCGCCGCGGCCTACCTGCAGGAGCTGCTCACCTGGGTGCAGAGCAACCAGGTCTGGGGCCACGCGCACGGTCCATTAAGTTAACTTACTACACTAGAAGATGTCAGCCATCGTGTATATGTGTGTGTTAATAGGCACAGGATTATTTTAATTAATGCTCCCCCAAATCACCTGCAATGCGCCTGATCTCGTGGGATATCAGAAGCTTAGCAGAGTTGTCATGCACTGACAAGTTGTCATTAGGGTTTGCTGGATTACTTGATACGTCTATGGATCCAAGTAAATACTCCCCATCTTCCACCAATTCACACTGACCAGCATGGTGAAATATGGTCAAACCACCCCCCACGATTGAGACAGCGTGGGGAGGCCTTCATCAACTAGTATATTGACAAAGGGCTGTACGTTGTTATTGCTATAGATGAACATATTGCATTGAGTAATTTGCACATGCTGAGTAATGCAGTAATGTAATATTATTTATGTATGATTCGTGGCCACAGGTAACGGTTGACAAGTCTGGCTATGGCAAAGACTTGGATGAGACGACGGCTCTGCTGGAAGAGCAAAAGGCCCTTCACCAAACCATCGAGAACTTTCGGTCAAGCCTGGGTGAAGCTCAGCAAACAATGGTAGCTAATGACGTAACGTGGCGCATCTATTCACTTAGCGAGGCGGTAAAGCATGAACTCTGCACAGGGCCTGATTCCAGCTACAGTTATCCGGAGTTGAACTCAAGAAAAATATTTTCCTGCCCCCGTCTCCAGCTCTCGCTGTGGGGAGGGGGAGGGAGGTGGCGGGAGAAGGTTGGAGGGTGGAAAATATTCCATGAAGCCCTGATTTTACACAATCCGGAAAATATGTTATCTCACAGTTATCTTCAGTCGGCCGTGTTTTTCTTACATTGTAATTTTATGATGTTTGAAGGTTGTACAATTCATGTTTTAGAAGCCACAATTTGTCAAACGATTACGTAATTTAAAATGAGCATTGT
Source organism: Lampetra fluviatilis (assembly GCF_964198595.1). Lineage (NCBI taxonomy): Eukaryota > Metazoa > Chordata > Hyperoartia > Petromyzontiformes > Petromyzontidae > Lampetra > Lampetra fluviatilis. The sequence goes on from NC_136288.1 coordinate 1,853,963, forward strand.
AACTCGATGTCGGCATGTAATAATAACACATCAATTATGCCACCACATCAGTTTGGTGTGTTTAATATGCTTGAGGCAAACTTATGCAATCAAATGTGCTTGTGTTCATTTGGTTGTAAGTCGTTTCCATTGACATTCATGGCTTTTTTCCAAAGTGGACAATTACTTCTGATTACAATTGCCATTGTTAGCTCGTGTTTTTACACCATATACAAGTTGTTATTGTTATTTAGATTTTATTAATTGCTTTAAATTATTCTATTTAATTGATCCTTTATTTAAAAAAAACCCATTCATTGTGACCAACTGCAGTAAATGTTTTCTTCCTTACCAACCATCCGGTGCTTTCAACGTGTAACAGATGAACTTGCATTTGCATCGAGACGATTGGTAAATGCTACAGGAGACCACTGTGCTGGGTGGCGAGGAGTGGCATTTGCAAACCTGTCAACCCCTTATCAGTGCCCTACCTTATCACAGACCAATTCAGACCTCATTGGTCACCCCGTGTCCCTTATAAATCTCAACGTTCACCCTACAAAGTCCCATCACGAGGGAGAAACACAAACAAATAGACAAACAAAAATGGTTTTGCCCGTATTGGAACGGCTGTACGCCGTATGGACCTGCACATTCTATTTCCCTGTACAAGAATGTGGGGTAAACCGTGTGGGTTGACACGGTATGCATTTGAGAAGCCCTACTTCATGCCTTGTACTCCTGGTTCACAGGAGGCCGACACAAATGACTCCAGGCATGAACCATAAGACTTTACGTTGCTGCATTTACAGCAGAGTGTGTCGCAAGGCAGCCGCTACGACTACAGCAAATCACTGGACAAGCTGGAGCAACAATACAGCAAGCTCTTGGTGAGGGCACGTGACCTTGCAATATTGAGATCGTGGAATGCTGACAAAAAACAATCCTCGCAACAATAGATAACATCTATTCAAAGATATGTACGCAGACACTTTCACAGCAATTGTCCTGAACGAGTATTTTTGTTTAAGGCTGACACAGCACACAGAGGGTTGGTGTGACCAACACCACCACTTCCCAGCTGCCTTTGTCTCCCCCTCCCAGGCGCTCGTTTGAGGATGAGTCGATATAAGAGGAGAAAATGTTTATGTACCAATTTATCAAGGTGTACATGGTCAGGAAGTGGAGTGCAGTGACATAGCTGATATTATCACCAATCTGCACGCACACATATTTAAAAGGCTTAATATCACATTTGTAAAGACCACAAACTTTCCACCGTAGAATCAAATGATCTAGGCATCTAATGAGTTTGAAATGCACAGCAATTTTGATAAATAGTTATAAATAAGCGTGATAATTAAATTAAGAAAACGTTTGTTTTGGTTTTGCATTATTACATGCCCAATAGCAACCCTTCCACCATAGAATCCCAAAATGACGGAATGAAATTGTCTGGTCTTAATGGTCTCTTTTTCAAGCATTTTGTCAATCCACACTCCGTGTCATCCATGTGCTTTATTTGACCATACTTCACCATCATGGTTGGTGAAGTCTTGGTGAAAAGTGGAGGTTTGTCTTCATTTGTGTCCATCTATCTTAATCTCTTTGATTTATCAATAATCACAAAGATGCCCTAAAACCTTAAGGGGATCTACTCAGCTGTAGCCTAACTGCTGATGAGACCCAGAAGGTCACAACCAGTCCAGAGTGTTTTTCCTTAAACAAATGCTACTTGATAATAACAGTCCGGAAAGCCAATAGCCTGATGGACTAAACAACTACCGTATTCTCTTGTTATTCACCAACTTGTTATCCACAATTTTGGCTATCCACGAAGCGCATCTCTCTCTCTCGACTGCATCGAGAGAGAGAGAAAGAAAGTGATGAGATAAAGTGATGAGAGATAGAGCAACGAGGTACAGAGATGTGCTACTATGATAATTTTCACGTATTTAACAGCTTATTTATATACTTATTTAAGGTAATTCCTTTTCGTAGGCCAATATGAGTATCCGCAAAAACTGATATTCACGAGCATCTCCGGAACGTATCCCTTGCGAATAACGAGGGAACACTACCATCAAACGTAGAGACACAGAGCGGAGCTCTGCTTGCACACGCTCGTACTCGGCCGTATCGCTGTACGCTCGCCGTGGTGAGTTCAATCAGGAGCTGTGTGCGCAACCGCCTCCGCCGCCCCCTTGTCCCGACGCAGAACGGCTCGCGAGCGCGGCTCGGGCTGCTCGAGAACCAGCAGGGCTTCCTGCGCCGCTGCCAGCGGGAGATGCTGTGGCTGACGCAGCGTGAGGAGCGCGAGGTCGCGTACGACTGGAGCGACCTCAACCCCGACCTGGAGCCCAAGAAGGAGGCGTACGCCGTGAGTCCCCCCGCGCCCTCGTACGCCCTCAGCGGTCGTGACGGGGATATTCATGTGTCTGTGCGTGTGTGCGTATGTCCATGCCTGTGTGTGTGTGTGGGGAGCAGTAGTGCAACCGTTAGCGCACTCCGCTATGAACTCGGCGACCCGAGTTCGATTCCCGCTCACGGCCAACACCAGTGACGATTATTATCTGAACCGGTCTTGAGCCGACTCAGCCTCAAACGAGCACCTGGTGCGGTGTGTAAATATTGCCACTGGGGAGGCAAAGGCAGCCAGGCGTGGTGGTGCTGGCCACCCACCCCCCTCATCTGCCCTCCCTGCCCTCAAAGGTGCTCGCTAAGAGCACTTGTCTGTTAAGGATATACGGGGGTTCTTTGTTTTTGGAGCGGTAGTGCAATGGTTACGTACCCGGCGATCCAAGTTCGATTCCCGCTCATGGCCAACACAGGTGACGATTATCTTGCCCCCAAAAGTCTGTCGCGGCTGTACGGGGGATTTTTGTATATTTTTTTGCCTTCAGCTGCTGGTGCGAGAGCTGGAGCAAAGGGAGCCGGCGTTCCGGGAGGTGGTGCAGGCCGGGGAGGACTTGGTTGGCGAAGGCCACCCTGGCAATCCGACCATCCAGGTGGGAGGCTGTGCCTACACAGGCAGTCACGTGGCCACGTTTGTAATTTCATGGAACATCTGCAGCTTAGTCTCTTTTGTCACCTTTTTTTTTATCACAGTTGTTGCTATCGGTTTCTTACCGTGAGACGAATGGGCCATTCGGAACTCTGGCAGGACAGCGTAAGCCCCCTGTTTTTAGAGGATGACCAGCAGAAGCGGATATTGCAGAGCTCCTGCTGAGATCTTTTCAAGCCTGCTGCAGATTAATGCTCATCGCATGACAATCAAACTGATATTTTACATTTTCAGAGGCGGAATTTAGCCAAACGGAGTGCCGAATCAAATAAAATATTCTATACTATAATGAGCCAAGAATGTCTGTGTGTCCCGCGCGTGACGTCACTCCACGTCGACCAGCCCCCCTCATTAATAATCATGAACAGGTTACGTCCTCCACATGGACCCCCCCTCCTCATTAATAATCATGAGCAGGTGACGTTACTCCACATCGAACAGTCCCCCTCATTAATAATCATGACCAAGTGACGTCCTCCAATTGGACACCCCCCCCCATTCATAATAATTAGCAGCTGACGTCACTCCACATGGGGGGGCGAGGCGCCTCCTCCCCCCTCCTCGGTGTCGACTTACAACCCTCACTACAAAGGCAGAACCCTCACGTCACGCGATCTCCGTAACGCTGTTGAGACATCAAAGTTAAACGGACATCATGATGAACAAGGGATTATAACCTTAAAATGAACTAGATCTGTGTCACCGCGGCCTTACAGATTGCACACGAATGGATGCAATGAATATCACGTCGCGGTCTGCTTTTCGCTTCAGTTTCAGATTTACTGCAATACACCCATCCTTGGATGGGCAAAAGGCTAGTTATGGTTTATTTATAAAGTCATTGGTGACTGACATGACATTAAAGTCACTATACTGTACTTGAAAACCAGGTTTTATCATAGGCAGCTAGATTCGAATCCAGGAGCTGAGATTAGTCACAGCTGAGTGCTCTGACCTGTGGAAGAAAGTAAATTCTTGAAATAACGACTTTACAAGCAGCCGAATGTGATTGTTGCAATAATTTCACGAGCAAATTGAAACATCGTAATGGAGACAATGCATGTGTTTGCAAAAAAAATATCTGTACCAAAACAAACATTAACAACACATGAACCAGACCATTTGGTGGCTTCAGACATACATCGAAAACCTCGTACCCTGCACTCAAAGCTCACGTGGTTCTCTCACAAGGCAGCACATACAGTTATGACTGCATTGCTTTGAGTCAGCTGAAAACCAGTTCGGACATATCCCGTTGAATACAAAAGGCGTTTCGGATGTCAAACCACAATGCTAATTACGTATATTGCTTTTTGTATCTTGCTTTTCCTAATGTAGCCTTTGGGTAGACACGAATATCAAGACTCGTCCTGTTTTGATTTGCTTAGCTAAAGCGGTAACAATTCGTAACTCATTGCTGGCATTTTACTGACACTGGGAATCTGTAGACATTGCATCTGAATAAAATGTTGGCCTTCACTCTAGAAACACTGTGCCACTCTTCACTGTGTGGCACCAATCCAGAGGCGTATATCTCCTTTTAATGGCAGTTAACATAAAACAAATCTGTATTGTCTAAATGAGTGTTTTTATTTTCCATATAAAGTCAGTGATTACTAGTAAAATGTTAATACAGTAATAATGTACAGTCCTTTGTCAACACCCTGCTGGCTGAACGCCCTTCTACGCTGTGTTGGTCATGGAGGTTGTTTGACTATACTTCACCACGCTGGTTAGTCGTGTATATTTGTTATGGGGGGCCCAAGACCATTTAGAATATCAGTTGGCAACGATGTTAGCCATGACTTGAAAACATATTCAGGTCACATGCTTCATAGTGCTGTGCCCTAATCCAGTGCCACCACGCTGCCATCTGTAACACAGCGATATAATAACAAATCATTATGAATAACATATAATGTCGCATAACTGTATCTTTTTTTTTATAAATGACTTGACTTACAGCAGGTAATTTAAACTTGTCAGGAGCAAACAGTGGCCAACTCTTGCCAAGAGTGATGTGGAATCTGTGATGCCTGCAGGCCAAATAAAATAACTTGACCACGCTCATTCCGTACGCACGGCATCTAGGGAGGCTCGCACATTCATCCTCACGCGTATTCCCACGTACATGTGTCAGGTTAATGTGGGATACCTTTGCAGTGAATGTATTGGAGGTGCGATGACATTTTTTTTTTACCGCAACCTTTTCACCCTGGAGGTGGTGAACTGGTCCCAGCTCCGCACCGCCGCATGTGCTGACCATAATGCGCGTGCGCCACGTGTGCAGGCCTACCTGCTCGCCCTCAAGACCCAGTGGTCTTGGCTGCTGCAGCTGTGCTCCTGCGTCGAGACGCACCTGGTCGAGAACGATGTCTACTTCCAGGTAGCTGCCCCCCCCCCCGACAGCCTGTGGCCCTTTAAGCGTCAGCGATGTGCAATCGAGCTGCCATGTCCACGTGAGGCTCAACTGGGACACGTGGTCAGCACGTAGACCCCCCCCTCCGTCTATAAGCCCCACCCACTTTTATATAGCCACACCCACTCAGTCACTAGCCCCTTCCACACAGCGGGTGGCTTTGCTCTTTCTGATGTTGACCCGTACAATTGCTCACAGACCTCTATCACGACAGGCACCGAGAGTCAGGACATAATATGACAATTTTACAGCCATAAAATATGGCAATTTTACAGCAGTTGCCACTGGTTATTGTGACGGTCAATGTATTTACTAAGACCAACAAAGGCAACTTGGTATGGCAGTGGCATGAACGGACAGAGTTGCGTCTAGCAAATAGAAACTGTTGAGAACTGTGATGAACAATGATTGCTTTTTCGAGCACAGAACGTTGGGATATTGAGAGGCTATTGAGACCACTATCGACAACACCTTGAAAGGTGCCCGTGAACAGCTGTTGCCCCTGCGGCCTAGCATACAGCACAGGGGACCTCTGTGCGTGTGCGTGGTCGTCAGTTATTCAAGAATGCATGGGAACTGGAGAAGCACCTGCTATTGGAGCTGTTAACGTGCACAATTACAGCCACCTAAATTAAGATTACCTTGATAGCTTATCAGAAGAGCACTTGCCCATATGGCCTGCAGTACCCCGTGTGTGTGCGTGTCCATGAGTGGTCATCAGTGTGGTAGTGCAGCGGTTAGCGTGTTGCGCTACGAACCCGGTAACCCGGGTTCGATTCCCGCTCACGGCCAACGCCAGCGACGATTATCTGAACCGGTCCTGGGCCTTCCCAGGACCGACTCAGCCTCAAAGGGGTACCTGGTGCGGAGTGTAAACATCGCCACTAGGGGAGCCAAGGGTGGCCGGGCGTGGTGCTGGCCATCCACCCACCCCCTGTGCGCCACAGTGCCGGCCTTCATAGGTGCCACTCGCTAACAGCGCTTGACCCTACAAGTGTGTTGATGCTACACGGGGGGGGGATCTTTATCTTTGTGGCCATCAGTTCTTTAAGGATGCCCGGGAGCTGGAGCAGCAGCTGCGACGCGTGCAGGACGCGGTGCGGCGCCGCTACGCGTGCGACGTGAGCACTCCGCTCGCACGCCTCGAAAACCTCCTCCAGGATGCCCAGGTGAGCAGGACATCAGCATCGACGTCATCATCATCATCATTTACTGGACATCTGTGAACAATAGATTATAGCTTATTGGATTCATCCAGTATAATAATCATTCAGATTCTGATCACCAGCCATGCCCTATCTACTGCTAGGTTAAGGCATCCCTAAGCCGTTGCCTTCTCGCACGGTCTCGCGATGCAACACTCGGCTTTTGCGACCGATGTTATCCATTATAGAGGTTTTTTGTTTTTGTTTTGGGTGAAATCCCGTAAATGTAAATGTGTCGTTAAACCCGCCACCACCCGACACAGGCAACCAGTAAGGTTTCTCACGTAAACAAAACATGCCAATGAGTTTCTAGCTCAATCCCGACCCAGACGCCTGTATAGTTTGGAGTTTGCATGTCTCTCTTCTCGTGGGCGTGAGGATTTGTCTCCGGGTCTGGGAATATTATGTGAGATGTTAACTGCCTCGCCTGGTACGCAGGTCGTGGGTTTGATCTCGACCCTGACGCCTGCTGTATATTTGGAGTTTGGATATTATTTCTCCGTGGACGCTTGGACTTTTCTCCGGGTCCTCCGGTTTTTCCCTCCACATTGAGAATCAACATCACGCGTTTCGAGTATTTGGCTGCTGTAAATTTCCACGTGATCAGCCACTTCGTTGAGCTATCATTTGTGCCCAGGTTGCTTCTGAAAAAGAGCGATATACTGTAGCTCCGTAGGCCTTACCTGGTAAAATAAAAATTGTTTAGTTTTAGTTTATTAGCGCTCTGAGCCACTTGCAGTCTGTTTCACAGCCTAAAACAAACTCGACCAGGAATGTGGGAATGTTCCACACTCCGATTGAATGCATTACAGAGCAGGTGAGTGAACGAATTAATGAATGTGAATGTGTGATGGCCACAGGAGGAGAAGGAGCAGCTGTCGGAGCTCAAGGTGGGCGCATCGAAGCTGCACAAGCGAGCCAAGGGCGTGGTGCAGCTGAAGCCTCGCCGGCCCGAGTTCTCGCCGCGCTCCCCGACCCCCATCACGGCGCTCTGCAACTACCACCAGGACCAGGTGCGGCTGGCTCCGCACGGCCTCCGGCGTTGGGAGTGTCGTTGTTGTCGTTGTCTTGAGCGTCGTCGGCGTGATGTGACGAGGAGATCGATGTCTTAGAAAGTCTCGCGGAGAAGTGCATCGCCCCAGGTTTGAGAACAGTCCACAGAAGCGGATGTCACGGAACTACAAGTTACGTAGAAACATCGCCCGCCTGCTGTGAAACTACTGACGACTGTAATAGTCTGAAAACATAGCACCCGCATGTTGGCCTTGTGATATAAATCATGTTTGTTGTGTGACAGTCAGACTGATAATTATTAACATCTCTAGAGCTGGAACATATACAAAACGACATTTAATATTATCGCTCGACTTAAAAACCTGGGCGAACCTCACCTGGTATATAGGAGGTCGTGGGTTCAACCCCGACCCTGATACCTGCTGTATATTTGGAGTTTGCATGTCCCTCTCCCCATGGTTGCATGGATTTTTCTCTGGCTGCTTGGTTGAACTATCATTTGTGGTAATGTCGCTTCTCAAAAATAGCTATATAGCTCAGTTGGCCTTACCTGGTAAAATAACAAATTGTGGAATAAAAAATAAGTTTAGTTGAGCAGCCCAGGTTTGAACCCAGGAGCTCGGCGGCAGTGCCAGCTGGAACAATGCACTTTTAAATCTCGATTGAAAACTCACTTCATTGGATCGGCTTTTGTGTTATTTTCTTGTTCTTTCCCGCACCTCCAATTAGCACGGTTGGCGACGTAAAGAAAGAAGTTCAACACACACACACACGTGTACTCGGTACTCTGAGCGACACTGAAGGGAGAGACGCACGCGATCTAAATGGGAGATGGTGGGGGGGCTGTCGCTCGCGTCGCCACTTAAGAGTTTCTCGTCCGCCGGCGCCTTTGCAACAGGTGACGCTGACCAAGCACGACGAGTGCTCGCTGAGCGGGGCCGAGGACGGCCGCTGGACCGTGAGCAGCCCCTCCGGCCGCTCGGGCACCGTGCCCTCCGTCTGCTTTCTCGTGCCGGCGCCCAACAAGGAAGCGCTGGACTCCGCCGCACGGTGAGGGGGCCCCGTCCACCACCACGCAGCCGCCTACCGATCCGTCCTCGAGCACGGGGGGGGGGGGGCCCTTTTAGGGCGCCGCGGTGGCGAGATGCTAATTCCCTCGCGTGGTGGACGGAGGTCGTGGGTTTGATCCCGACCCTGACGCCTGTATATTTAGAGTTTGCGGTGTCTCTCTCCCCGTGATCGCGTGGATTTTTCTCTGGGTCCTCCGGTTTTTCCCTTCACATTGAGTATTAACATGCGTTTAGCGTATTTGGCTGTTATACATATTCACGTGATAAGCCACTTCGTTGAGATATAATTTGTGGCCAGGTCACTTCTAAAAAAGAGTTACATAGCTCAATGGGTCGTATCTGGTAAAATATTTTTTTGTGAATTCAGCCTCCGGTTTAGCGCCTCGGAGAAATGGCGAACACCAAAAATCGACCCTGAGTGTCCGCCTATTTTACCGTTATATTTTACCGTATTCTGGCCATGACCCAGACGCTTATAGGCCCAGTCGGCTCTCCATGTACAGCCCTCTCTCAATCCACTATCGGATGAAGGCCTCCTCTCAGTCATGGGGGCTGTTTGACCATACATCACCGTGCTGGATGTTGCAAATTGGTGAAGGGTCAGATATCGCTCGCCACCATAATTAACCATGGCGAGAAATCAAAGTCAGGTCGCCCAGTTGGGCTGCCATCTGGTTATGAATTAAGATTGCTTACTTAGCAACCTATTTGCCCATCCCATCAGTGATTAAGCCTAATAGTGGTATGCTGCACCGTGCGTGTGTGCGTGTGCACATGTGCGTATGTCCGTGTGTACATGTGTGGTTTGCGCGTGTATGTGTGTGTGTGTGCGCGTGTGCGTCCACTGGCCACAGGGTGGAGCAGCGGTACCAGGACAGTGTGTCTCTCTGGAAGCAGCTCTACGGCAAAATGCAGGGGCTGTTGCTGTGGCAGCACCTCCATGCTGACATGGGCATCGTCATGGCCTGGAATATCGACAACGTGAGTGCCGCGTACTGCTCACTACTCATTAACAAAACGACAAACACTCAGAAAAGCAAAGACGAGGAAACGCGGGGAGGGCTATGAGGTTCATTTTACCTTAAGTATATCTTACTTAAGGTATGAGGTTGGGCGGATGTGGGTCCCTTGTTCCTTTTTTCCCCCCAATCCCCTTGCCCCTAAATTGTCTCGAACAAGGTTGTCCAAATTAACGGCGCGAACTGACGAGATCAAGTCGCTCGTCGAGCCGCCACCCCCGCTTGTAATCCGCTCTCCCCTCCGCCAGTTCCGTGGGCTGGCAGAGCAAGACTACCTGTCCGTGATGGACGCCCTGGAGAGCCACTACGGGCAGCTGGAGGGCCACAACGAGGCGAGCCAGGCCTTCTCCGCGGCCGAGATGCAGCAGCTGCGGGGGGACGTGGCCACGTGCCGCACGCGCTACCAGCAGCTGCTGGAGCAGCTTGTGCTGGGTAAACTCGCGCTCGATTTGTCTCCAGTCCTCGTCTCGCGTCGGCTGTCGGAAAGCTGAGCAGGGTATATATATAGAGCCCTGCTGATGTGATCATACCCCCTACTGGACGTCTGTGAGACTACTGGACGTGCGTGATAAAGAACTTTAGAGCTCATCGGATTCCTCCGGTATAAATAAATATTCTCATAGGACTTGGATTAGTGACCCATCAGGAGTTGTTTGCGAGGTATGGCCATGGAGGCTCGTGTAGGATGCCGTTGGGCAGTTGGAGGCAGTGACTTGCTCACCACTTTCTCTATCTTTTAACTCTGATCATTTGTTGCATTGTTTGCTGCTGTAACTTGCTGACCCGCCCCATACCGGACATCTGTGAAAAATAGATTAATAGCTCATCAGAATAAAAAAAAATCAGATTTTGAGTCGCCGTCCAATAACAACGGAGGGCGGAGGAGCAACGCTCTCACAACAACGAGTGGTAGCGCTGGGCGGATAAAACGCAGCAAGTTCGCACAGCAGGGAGCACAGTTGGTGCATCTGCCAGTCGTCTCAGGCAGTCAATCTATGGCACCTGTGTCTGTCCCGTGGCCTCCTGCCAGCGAGCTTTAACACGGTTTAGTGCATTTCAGTTTCTTTGAGGTCAGGAGAAGCCAGGAAATTCCTTAATTGGATCTTCAACAGGTGTGTAATTAGAGGCGATGCATGCTGACCACCTTTCTCAGCGTGTTCACATCACCCGTCATTGAACAATGATCTCGATACTCGTTGGTTCTTTCGGTAAAGTCACGTAGATATAAAAATTGAATAAATGATCTGTACAAGAATTATGAGCCATACTTGTAAATCCTCTGCTGTTATCCAGGTGGTAGTGCAGTTCAGTAGTGGCCATGGCGCTGCGTACCATGGAGAGTAGTGTGGTGATACTCAGTCTAGTGTGATGAGGCATGGCCTGGTATGATGAAGATGATGATGTGACGGTGCCTCATCTGGTCTGATGATATGCGTTTTGATGCGATGGAACTTCGTCTGGTGTGTGACGACGCCTTGCCTGGTGCGTAACGACACGCCGGCTGGCGTGACGCCACCTCGCCCGGTGCGTAACCGCGCGTGGGGGCTGGTGTGACGCCGCGTGTGCCACAGAGGAGAGGACGGACGAGGACAGCGAGCAGCTGCTGTCGGACCTCGCGGCGCTTTCTCAGCGGCTGCGGGAGTGTCAAGAGCAGCTAACTCATGGCGTGCGCGCCCCCCTCGACGCCGAGACGGCGCAATACGTGCAGCTGTGCTTGACCGCGCAGGAGGTGAGCGCACTGGGATGTCCGGGGAAAGCCACGTTGAGCTACGGAATGTGCAGTGGGATGTTTACAGGCCTTTCTTTCCCTCCCTGTGCCGGACCAATTCGTCGTGCGTTCCGCGCAAACCCCCGATGCGTCGTGACGTCGTGCGTTCTCCCCTCTCCTCTGGCCACAGGGGCTGCACCGGGAGGTGGAGAGCCTCGGCTCGGAGGTGGACCGGATGGCGCGGAAGTGCGAGCCGGTGCTGAACCAAGGTGTCGCGAGCCCTCGCCTCCACGCTCTGAGGTCCCAGCTGGAGCAGCTGCAGCACTCGCTCCAGCAAACGCACAGCCTCTCGCTGCTCTACCGCGAGAAGTACGTGGCCTCACGCCGACCGCCACGCACACTCTTGTGGTCCCGCGACCGCTCCAGGCCCGACCCAATCTCCGTTGTTGGCGCCGGCGACAGGTTCCGTCGATTTTCGCTTCGCAGTCGGGGAATGATGCCGTGGTCGTCCGTCCGTTTCCAAAGGGGCAGGCGAAACCTGCTCGAGGAATTAACAGAAGCGTCAGGCTCGTCGGCGAGTTGTTTTCGACGATCGCCGGAAACAGAATAAGTGACATTTTTTTATGCCGGACGAGGATGGAGATCGCTTGCACAATGTAACAAGGAGTTCACATCAGAAGTGCCGCCAGGCGTGGGCACACGCTTTCACCGAAGTTATTCACGGCGAACATGCGACGACATGTTCTGAAAATTGGAGTGGCGAAATAAAGGCGTACATAAAGGTATAGGAATAGGTTTTACCCTTTGTGGCAATAAAACAGATGTTAACATGTTAAAACACCAAACGGAAACTTTTTCAAGGAATCCTATCTGCAGTAACCACACGTACTTGTGGTGAATATGCAGGGAAAAAAATACATGCTCTGATAATATGTGCAGTCTTTGAAACTGATTGGTCCACACCAGAGACAGCTTTCTTTGGAGCCTAGTCTCAAACAGTGTTAGACCAGAAAACGCCAAAAGGCGAACAGCACAAAGACTGCCACTATCAGGGCATTTATAGCTCGGAGTGAGCAGCTACAACATGGGACCTCTCTTGCCAGTATCAGAATATAAGAATAGGTTTTACCCTTTCTGGCAATAAAATAAAAAATCTGTTTCTGGTGTGGACCAATCATTTTCAAGGACAGTGCATATATTATCAGAGCATGTTTTTGTTTGGATGTCCACCACAAGTATCTGCGGTTAATGCAGACATCTTGCAAAAGGTTTTTGTTTGGTGTTTTAACATCTTAACACCTGTTATTGCCACAAAGGGTAAAACCTATTCTTATTTTTATACCGGCAAGAAAGATCCCATATTATAGAGGTACTAGCGGAAGTACCCGGCTTTGCCCGGGTGAAAAATATATTTCTTAAAAACCTTACATATATATACACAGATACTAAGGTATTGTCAAAGCCCGGTGGGCTGTTTGTACATTTCTCCACCAACAAATATATAAGAGGCTTTCACAAGTCCAAAAAGTTGTAGAAAGTGTGGGGTAAATAGTTGATGTCAAAAGGTTTCCGAAAATTGCGGTCTCCCCCCCCCCTCAAAAAATATCTTTACCCCTCGTAGGTATATATACTAACAACACCTTACATACAACAGAGGAAGTGGTATCTATTGACTCTGTAGTAGTATCTACTGACTGTACTGTAGTATCTACTGAGCCAGTAGTAGCTACTGACTGTGTAGTAGTATTTAGTGACTGTAATAACTACTGACCATAGTAGTATTTACTGGGCCTACAGTAGTATTTACCGACTATATACTCGTAACGACTAACTGTATAGTATCTGCTGACTCTATAGTTGTATCCACTGACTATAGTAGTAACTACAAAATCTATAGCAGTATCTACTCACTCTATAATAGTATCTACTGACTCTAGTAGCTACTCACCGTGGTAGTATGTACTGACTGTATAGTAGTATATACTGACTGTAGCAGTATTGACTGACTGTAGCGGTATATACTGACTGTTTTAGTATTTACTATAGCGGTATCTACCAACTCGATAGCAGTATCTACTATCGCTACAGCAGTGTATACCGACTGAGGTCGTACCTGCTATCACTACAGCAGTGCATACTGCTGTGTTGGTACCTGTTATGAAGACAGCAGTGCATATTGTGGTGGAACCTGCTATGATTACAACAGTGCATAGTGCTGTGGTGGTATCTGCTATGATGAGAGGAGTACATATTGTGGTGGTGGTACCTGGTATGATAACAGCAGTGCATATTGACTGTACTCATCATTCACCCTCACCATTCACCACTCACAACTCACCCTTACCACTCATCCTCACCACTCACCACTCCCACTCACTATTCACCATTCACCCTCACAACTCACCACTCACCAACCTCCCTCACCAATCTCCCTCACCACTCACCCTCACCACTCACCCTCACCACTCACCCTCACCACTCACCAATCACCACTCACCCTCACCACTCACTCTCACCACTAACCCTCACCACTAACCCTCACCACTCTCACTCACCACTCTCCCTCACCACTCACTCTCACCATTCACCCTCACCATTCAGCCTCACCACTCACCCTCACCACTCACCGTCACAACCACCACTCACCCTCACCACTCAACTTCACCCTCACTACTCACCATTCATCCTCACAAATCACCACTGACCAATCACCACTCACCACTCTCCACTAACCCTCACCACTCAACCTCACCACTCACCCTCAAAACTAACCACTCTCTCACCACTCACCCTCACCACTCAGCACTCACCCTCACCACTCACCCTCACCACTCACCCCTCACCGCTCACCACTCACCCATCACCACTCACAACCGCCACTCACCCTCACCACTCATCCTCACCACTCACCCTCACAACAACCACTCACCCTCACCACTCACCCTGACCACTCACCACTCATCCTCACCAATCACACCCTCACCAATCACCACTCAGCCGCACTGCTCACCCTCACCACTCACGCTCACCCTCACCACTCACCCCTCACTAATCACCACTCATAACCGCCACTCACCCTCACCACTCACCACTCACCCTTAACACTCACCCTCACCACTCACCGTCACCACTCACCCTCACTACTCACCACTCATCCTCACCAATCACACCCTCAACAATCACCACTCACCCTCACAACTCACCCTCACCACTCACTCTCACCACTCACCCTCACAACAACCACTCACCCTCACCGCTCAGCACTCACCCTCACTACTCACCCTCACCACTCACCACTAATCCTCACCAATCACACCCTCACCACTTGCCACTCACCCTCACCATTCACCCTCACCACTCTCCCTCACCACTCTCCCTCACCACTCACCAGTCACGCTCACCACTCACCCTCACTACTCACCACTCACCCTCAACACTCACCCTCACCTCTCACCACTCACCCTCACCACTCACCCTCACCACTCACCCTGACCACTCACCACTCATCCTCACCAATCACACCCTCAACAATCACCACTCACCCTCACCACTCACGCTCAACACTCACCCTCATCACTCATGCTCACCACTAACCCTCACCACTCACCCTCACCACTCACTAATCACCTCTCACAACCGTCACTCACCCTCACCACTCACTCTTACCACTCACCCTCATCACTCACCCTCACCACTCACCCTCACAACAACCACTCACCCTTACTACTCATCCTCACCAATCGCACCCTCACCAATCACCACTCACCCTCACCGCTCACTACTCAACCTCACCCTCACCACTCACGCTCACCCTCACCACTCACCTCTCACTAATCACCACTCACAACTGCCACTCAACCTCCCCACTCACCCTCACCACTCACCCTCACCAATCACCACTCACCCTCACCACTCACCCTCACCATTCACCCTCACCACTTTCCCTCACCACTCTCCCTCACCACTCACCCTCACCACTCACCAGTCACGCTCACCACTCACCCTCACTACTCACCACTCACCCTCAACACTCACCCTCACCACTCACCACTCACCCTCAACACTCACCCTCACCGCTCACCACTCACCCTGACCACTCACCACTCATCCTCACCAATCACATCCTCACCAATCACCACTCACCCTCACTGCTCACCCTCACCGCTCACCCTCACCACTCACGCTCACCCTCACCACTCACCCCTCACTAATCACCACTCACAACCGCCACTCACCCTCACCACTAACCCTCACCACTCACCCTCACCACTCACTAATCACCTCTCACAACCGTCACTCACCCTCACCACTCACTCTTACCACTCACCCTCACCACGCACCCTCACAACAACCACTCACCCTCACAACAACCACTCACCCTCACTACTCACCCTCACCAATCACACCCTCACCAATCACCACTCACCCTCACTGCTCACCACTCAACCTCACCAATCACGCTCATCCTCACCACTCACCCCTCACTAATCACCACTAACAACCGCCACTCACCCTCCCCACTCACCCTCACCAATCACCACTCACCCTCACCACTCACTACTCACCCTCACCACTCTCCCTCACCACTCTCCCTCACCACTCACCACTCTCCCTCACCACTCTCCCTCACCAGTCACGCTCACCACTCACCACTCACGCTCACCACTCACTACTCACCCTAACCACTCACCACTCACCCTCAACACTCACCCTCATCGCTCACCACTCACCCTCACCACTCACCCTGACCACTCACCACTCACCCTCACTGCTCACCCTCACTGCTCACCCTCACCACTCACCCTAACCACTCACGCTCACCCTCACCACTCACCCCTCACTAATCACCACTCACAACCGCCACTCACCCTCACCACTCACCCTCACCCTCACTACTCACCACTCATCCTCACCAATCACACCCTCAACAATCACCACTCATCCTCACCAATCACACCCTCAACAATCACCACTCACCCTCACCACTCACGCTCAACACTCACCCTCACCACTCATGCTCACCACTAACCCTCACCACTCACCCCTCACTAATCACCACTAACAACCGCCACTCACCCTCCCCACTCACCCTCACCAATCACCACTCACCCTCACCACTCACCCACACCACCACCACTCACCCACACCACCACCACTCACCCACACCACCACCACTCACCCACACCACCACCACTCACCCACACCACCACCACTCACCCACACCACCACCACTCACCCACACCACCACCACTCACCCACACCACCACCACTCACCCACACCACCACCACTCACCCACACCACCACCACTCACCCACACCACCACCACTCACCCACACCACCACCACTCACCCACACCACCACCACTCACCCACACCACCACCACTCACCCACACCACCACCACTCACCCACACCACCACCACTCACCCACACCACCACCACTCACCCACACCACCACCACTCACCCACACCACCACCACTCACCCACACCACCACCACTCACCCACACCACCACCACTCACCCACACCACCACCACTCACCCACACCACCACCACTCACCCACACCACCACCACTCACCCACACCACCACCACTCACCCACACCACCACCACTCACCCACACCACCACCACTCACCCACACCACCACCACTCACCCACACCACCACCACTCACCCACACCACCACCACTCACCCACACCACCACCACTCACCCACACCACCACCACTCACCCACACCACCACCACTCACCCACACCACCACCACTCACCCACACCACCACCACTCACCCACACCACCACCACTCACCCACACCACCACCACTCACCCACACCACCACCACTCACCCACACCACCACCACTCACCCACACCACCACCACTCACCCACACCACCACCACTCACCCACACCACCACCACTCACCCACACCACCACCACTCACCCACACCACCACCACTCACCCACACCACCACCACTCACCCACACCACCACCACTCACCCACACCACCACCACTCACCCACACCACCACCACTCACCCACACCACCACCACTCACCCACACCACCACCACTCACCCACACCACCACCACTCACCCACACCACCACCACTCACCCACACCACCACCACTCACCCACACCACCACCACTCACCCACACCACCACCACTCACCCACACCACCACCACTCACCCACACCACCACCACTCACCCACACCACCACCACTCACCCACACCACCACCACTCACCCACACCACCACCACTCACCCACACCACCACCACTCACCCACACCACCACCACTCACCCACACCACCACCACTCACCCACACCACCACCACTCACCCACACCACCACCACTCACCCACACCACCACCACTCACCCACACCACCACCACTCACCCACACCACCACCACTCACCCACACCACCACCACTCACCCACACCACCACCACTCACCCACACCACCACCACTCACCCACACCACTCTCCCCCTCACCACATGTTAAGGGCGATCCTAAAGGAATCTACAACCTTCGATGATTCCTTTGCGCGATTCAAATAATCGATTCCTGGCGCATAGGAGGTTTCTATTTTTAATTACAGAGTTTTATTTGCATTCGTATGTTATGTTTTAAAGTTTTTAGGAGTTTTTAATTATATTTTAGCCCCGGTCAACGCCGGATATTTCCCATTCGTAGCAGTTTATATCAACTCTATAACCAACTAATATTAAACGGAAATAAGGCGATTCTAAATGAATCTAAAACCGTCGATTCCTTTTCGCGATTCAGAGAATCGATTCTTGGCGCGGTCGGGTTTATAATTTTAATTACACAATTGTATTTTCATTGGGATGTTATGTTTTAAAGTTTTCAGAAGATTTAAATGTATTTTTCCCCCGGGCAACGCTGGGTATATCGAGTTTATACCACAGAGTCGTCGCCTGACAGAGTTGCGTGTCGAGGCCTAGTACCGTGCAGAGCCTCCGGCCTCGCCTAGATTGCCCACCCGACTGAGGCTGGGTGCTGGGGCCGTTAACCCCCCCCCCCCCCCGCGCTACAATAATACTGTCTAATCGCTATAATTGTATTATCTACCGACCCTATAATAGTAATTGCACACATTGGGGTGGAAGGGGAGTGAAGAGGACGTGAAACTTTGATGAATTTACCTCAGAGTCGCGTGTTAATGCGTGCGCATATTTATAACGGAAATTAAAAATGGCGTCCACCTCGCAGCGAATGCGTCGCTACTCGTTGCCAGGGGCAACCGCCGTGGTCCGCGCCGGCCGGCAAGAGTAAATAAATAAATAAAGCGTTAAATAAATAAATAAAGATAAATCGCACTAAATCGATAATCGGTCCGATTTAAAGTTTAGAGACGAAAAATCGGAAATGCCTAAGTTTACCGCGGGACCGGGGGCGTGCCCACCTGCAAAATTTAATCTCGCCGAACCCCACGGTCCGAGAGCTAAATCCCCCGGTAGGGAGCGTACGCAGACGGATGGACGGACGGACAGACAAAAAATGAATTATATAGGTTAGATAGGGACGATACTTTTCCCCCGTCGCTTTTATAAGAGAATAACCCAACGCGGCCCGCCGCGTAAATATAAAACGAAAACAACTAAAACTATTTTGGTTTTACGAGATAAGGCCCATTGAGCTATGTAGCTCTTTTTCATAAGTGACCTGGCCACAAATGACAGCTCGACGAAGTAGCATATCATGTGGGCATTTATAGCAGCAGCGAAATACTCTAAACGCACGTTTCTAAATTTGGAGGGAAAAACCGGAGGACCCGGAGAAAATTCTGCGACCACGAGGAGAGAACCCACAACCTCCTATATACCTGGCGAGGTAGTTAACATCTCGCGGTCGCGGTGCGTGCACTGACGGGCGGCCGATGCGCTGCGGCGTCTCGTGTGTCCAGGCTGAGCATGTTGAACGAGGTCAAGTCCAGCATGGAGGAGACGGAACGACTTCTCGGCTCCTACGAGGGCCGACTCTCCGAGGAGAGCGGCATCCCGAACGAGACGGACGGCATCGACGCTTACCGCAACACCGTCAGGGTACGCGCCGTCGTCGTTGTCGTCGCGCTCGCCGTCACCGGACCGCCCGGCAAGTGGGCTGCCCCATCGATCGCAGTCGGGCAGATTCTTGGGCTCGGCGATTGTAGTCTCGGTACGGCTGCGGGGCGCTTTGAAGGTGCGGGAGGCACGGCGGGACGTGTTTCCGTCGCTCCATAGGAGCAAAGCAGCCACTGAGTGCTCATTGTCCCCAGCTCGTTTTTTTTGGAAATTTAGCTAAATAACTGTGAAACGCAGCCCGAAAATTACACAACAACCGTTGCAGTCAATAATTTTTCGGCCACTGCACGTGTTGTAGGGTAAACTTTACGAAAGACATGAGCCCCGTGGCGGTGCCCGTGCAGGCGTGGGGGTGGCTGGAGGGGGGTGGGGGGGGTGGCCATGGTTCTATCGCACCTCACTCGAGACACATAAAATAAGAAAATTGGCATTTTATTGATATTGACTAGAGACTACATTTGGGTACGGCCCACTCACACCTTCTCCCCCCCTTCCCCCACGCCTGCCGCCCGACGAGAGGTTTCTGGATCCACCTGTGCACCATTCATCACTGCCAGACAAGTTGTTAACGCGGTCCAACAAAACCAGGCTGTGAAAACGGTGGTGACCGCAGTTAACGGTAACGGAACCCTGGGTTTTCCATTGCCTCGTGTGTGTGCGTGCATATTTGTGCATGTGTGCACGTGTGTGTGCGTGCGTGGGGTAGTGTAGCGGTTAGCGCGCTGCGCTACAAAGCTGCAGACCCGAGTTTGATTCCCGTTCACAGCCAACACTGATTATCTGAAGCGGTCTTGGGCCTCCCCGAGGTCGACTCAGCCTCAGATGAATACCTGGTATGGTGTGTTAACATCAATACTGGGAACACAAAGGCGGTCGGGCATGGTGCCGGCCACCCACTCCTTGGTGTACCGTGCCGGCCTTCATAGGCGCTACTCGCTAACAGCACTTGCTCCAACAGTCTGTGAAGGCTACACGGGGGGATCTTTGTCTTTGTGCGCGCGCGCGGCAGCAATGGCAGACGGAGGTGTCCCAGAAGCGGCGCTCGATGCGGGGCCTGGAGGAGGCCCTGGGCCGCGCGCTGACCGTGGGTGAGCGTCTGTCACGCACGCACGGCGAGGCCTGCGTGGACCTGGCCCGCATGCGTGACGCCACGCAGGCCCTGCAGGGCCGCTGGGACAGCGTCGACGCGCAGGTCGACTCACGGTGAGAGGCGTCCACGCACGCACGCACGCAAGCGCGGGAATCGGCATTGGCCTCGGCCGGGTCCTCAGTTTTGCCGCGGTGATGGGGTGGAGTTGTGGAGTTGCCAACATGTCATCCTCGTCGCCGAGAACGATGAAATGAGGCACCAACAGCTCCACAATTGGTGTCTTTCTTCTATTACGAATGCATCAGAGAACCCAATGCCCCCTCTTGCCACGGTCTTGTGCCATCGTTCACCCGTTCGTTATGAGAACACAAGGAGATTAATCGGCAGACTATTCGATCTGATTTGAGGTAATGTCAGGGTATGGGTAATGTCACGTGACATGAAAGGCATTATGGGGGAACTAAAGCTTTGGTTACGATCACGCCTTTTGCTGTCCATTCTTACCCTTGCGACGAGGTGCGTGTTTGCCAGTGGTCGCTGCGGGTTATTTGATTTACACGGTCACGAATGGGTCGCTGCAGGGTTCGTGACCTGGAGAAGTTGTCACGCATCCTGGGCCACTACCGTCAGTCGTACCAGACCATCATGCAGTGGGTGCAGGAAGTGGGCGGCCAGCAAGAGGAGCCCCTCCCCACACAGACGGCCGACTACCAGGAGCTGAGCTCCCAGCTGAACCAGCACAAGGTGATCACCTGATATTATTATTAGAAGCATCAGTAATAATATTAATATCGCTATGCGGACTTGCGAATGTCTGCTTTTCTGAGGATGTTAACTACGCTTTTTCAGCTGGTAAATAGGAGGTTGTGGGGTCATAAGGTTCGATCCCGACCCCTGATGCATGTTGTACATTTGGAGTTTGCATTTCTCTCTCTCCCCGTGGTCGCGTGGATTTTTCTCCGAGTCCTCTGTTTTTTTTCTCCACATTTATAAATGTGCGTTTTAGAGTATTTGGCTTCGATAAATTTCCACGCGATAAGCCACTTCGTTATGTTTTCATTTGTGGCCAGGTCGATTCTGAAAAAGAGCTACATAGCTCAGTGGGCCTTACCTTAGTTAGTTAGCTCGTTAAAGTACATGACACTTACGCCTGTATAATTCATGCTTCCCCCGCTTCACCTTCGCAATTTAATGCGTTGTCACGATTTGGGATTCCTGGGATTCAAACTCAGGCTGTCAGGTTGCCAGGTTGTGCAGTGCGCTCTCCACTCTGCCGCCGATCGACCCCGAGATAAAAAAAAACAATCTCGGTTTATATGCTGCTGAAGCGTTTCACGTGTTAGATATTCACGCACACAGAAGCAGACGCCACGCAATCACCGACTCTGAGGTCGCCGCGTCGTTTTCACCCTCACAGGAGCTGGTCACTGAGATCGACAGGAGGCAAGACAAGGTGAACGAGTGCCAGCGCTACTCCGAGCAGTACTGTGCAGCGCTCAAGGTGAGCTCCGCTCTCCGTTCGCACTCGGCTCACACAGGGCGACACTAGCGGCAGAGGGACAGCGGAGGGAGGGGACACGCCCGGGAGGATGTCCACCATGGAGGTGGAGGGATATTTCCTCACGTGATTGTAATGCTAATTTCTGAAGAAAAAAATCTTGATTAATTCGAGGCATGAACATTTTCAGTAATATTTTTTAAGCGAGCCATCGCTGCACCCCATCTAATGCAAAGGTAAAGGTGCAGGTCTGTAATTATTTTCTCACGACACTGCTGCCAGAATGTCCTCCTTTAAAGGCACTTAAGAGAGGTTTCTCTAGAGGGTACTTTGGCCTAATCTTCCATGCCAGTCTAACATCTTGGAAGAAGTGGGAGTGGCCCACACTTTGTCCCACCGCACGCGACACGCCAGTCAGCTCACAGTGATCTCAATATTTATACGGCTGGGTGGATAGGGGCTTTGGTGTTTTAAAATCAAGTTGCACCAGTATTTCAACTGCCATGCCGGGAGACCGAATCGTACCGGTCGAACTTCTGGATTGTCAGTCCAGTTTGCTCACCCGGGAATGTTTGACCTTAACGCTCGTGACGTCACTCCACATCGACCAGCCCCCCTCATTAATAATCATGAGCAGGTGACATCACTCCACATCGAGCAGCTCCCCTCATTAATAATCATGATAAGGTGACGTCTTCCAAATGGACACCCCCCCCCCCATTCATAATAATTAGCGGCTGACCTCAGTCCACATGGGGGGGGGGCGAGGCGCCTCCTCCCCCCTCCTCGGTGTCGACTTACAACCCTCACTACAAAGGCAGAACCCTCACGTCACGCGATCTCCGTAACGCTGTTGAGACATCAAAGTAAAAGGGACGTCATGATGAACAAGGGATTATAACCTTTAAATGAACTAGATCTGTGTCACCGCGGCCTTACAAATTGCACACGAATTGATGCAATGAATATCACGTCGCGGTCTGCTTTTCCCTTGCAAGTTTCAGATTTACTGCAATACACCCGTCCTTGGACGGGCAAAAGGCTAGTATGTACATATATACATATGCCTATGTAATTTCCTGCCAACTTAGCCTTGTATGCGTTTGCCAAACCCTGCTGCCTGTGTTCATGTATGTGTGTTGTGCTGCCTGGTTCAGTGGTAGTGTAGCGGTTAGCGCTACGCTGCGAACATGGCGACCCGGGTTCGATTCCCGCTCACGGCCAACACCAGTGACGATTATCTGAACCGGTCCTGTACCTCCCTTAGGTCGACTCAGCCTCAAATGAGTACGTACTGCGGTGTGTAAACATCGACACTGGGGAGACAAAGGCGGTCGGGCGTGGTGTCGGCCACCCACCCCTTCGTGCGTTGTGCCGGCGTTCATAGGTGCTCGCTAACAGCACTTGCCCCCAACAGTCTGTGAAGGCGAAACGAGGGATCTTTGTCCTTGTGCCGCCTGGTTCACGTAGGAGTATGAGATGCAGCTGATGGAGTATCGCGCCCTGGTGGAATCGGCGCACAGTGGCCCCAGCAGGCACCAGTGGCAGCAGTCAGAAGCTGACACCATTGCGCAAGAGGTGAGCCCACTTGCTCGACTTGTTGTCTATTGTTACACTTGTTTACCCAGAGAAGCCTCACCGAGTCTCACGACTCTTTGTCACGAGGGTCCTGCCCAAGTGCATTTGCTTTCAGACACATTGTAAGGTGATGTATTTCTTCCCGCTAACCTTGACTGCGGGCGTGTGCGCGTCCCACTGTGTATTCCGGGTCAGTTTCTCGACCTGCGAGGTCGCTACACGGCTCTCGTGAACCTCACGGGTCACCGCGTGAAGACCATCAGTGACTCGCTGCAGCAACTACAGCAGCAGGAGGTGAGCTCCAGTCAGACCTCCTCAGCCACCCGGCAGGGGACACGTGGTCTCTTTAGAGCAGTGGTTCTTAATCTTTACTGCAGCCTTGCACCCCTTTGGTTCTCAATCGTAACAACAACATTCTAATGTTAATAAATGCATAGGGGTTTGATGAAACAAAGTAGTTGTACTTACGTGTCCGTGCTTAATTTTACTTTTCGACGATTCACCTTCTAAAAAACATCTGGCCACGTCTCGCACCCCCAGAAAGGGCATCTCGCACTCCCAGGGGATGCGTGCATCCCAGGTTAAGAACCACTGCTTTAGAGGGTAGGCAAAAGAGAGATCATGAAAGGCTAAATTTGTGGACCCATCAGGACTGCCACCCCAACCCACACTGTTTACGTTTGTTCCCCCATATCGTTATGATAGGATGCCTGTTTAATGGTCATGCCTTGTGTGTAACTTCTGGAAATTGAACACAATCCCATTGTGTGCCCTCTGCATTCATAAGCACTGGACGCACCTTTATCCAAAGTTGACGTTTACTTTCTGTCTGCCAGCTCTGCATTTACAGGTATTATATATTTACAAACTGTTTGCCTGTGTTGTGTTTCTTAAAACTTTTATCTTGACAAATTAAAAGCCAAATTTGATAGCAATGTAATACTCCATTGAATGCAAGTTATTATACGGTGGCACTTTTATTTCAAGTGGAATGCAGTCGTAAAAAGATCAGCTTTGGCTGCGCGCAAATCATTTAATTCGGGGCACATTTCATGGACCGTCCCCTGCACACTCATCCGACCGGCAACTCTACGAAGCTGCCGCGCCTGGGGCCACGGCTCCGCCTGGCTGCTTCGTTGACAGTTGCCCCCCATTTGAAAACAAATTAACCGATTTCAATGTTTGTTGCGCGTTTTGAGAGTTTTTTTTCAAGCATAAATGTCAACGGTTCATCAAAAGCCGACCTCTTAAAATGGAAAGGCCACCGCGGTAGCGCGTTGCCGTCGAGTTTCGACGACGGCGGCGGCGTTTGCAGCGATGGCCAAAAGGCCGCTCTGCGGTTTGTTTGTTTTTTTTTCTTCCGCCTGGCTGTGAACCGCATTAACAAGGGAGACGCACCCCCCGCGCTCTCCCATCGCTTCGTGAGCGGCCGAGTTCCTGGCGCGTGGCGGCAATACAGCGTCCGCTGTCATCGCCGACAGTATTCACCGAGCGGGGGATACTGTGTGAAGCGAAGTGTGGCTTTGATTGTGTGTGTGTGTGCCGCTGCTTGTTGCTGTTGTTTGTGAGCTGGCTGCACAAGCCGTCTCTTGCCCCGAAACCACCGATTGCTTCTGTGCAGGATCGCGTCGAAGCCAATTGCAGGTTAACCGTGAAGTACACGAGTAAACAAGTTATATCAGTAAAAAATATTATTAAAACGCAATATTAACGGACTGCATTGCGGCAGATGGAGGTGTCATACAACGTTATCTTGGTTCTATTTTGAGGGATTATCATATGTTGAGGATAAGGAAGTACCTGAGTAGATTATTTTTCCTATTATAACAGTCAACTCTCGATCTGTCTGTGGGTAATGGTGGGGGGCAGATGGATTGCTTTGATTTGCAATAATGTGGATTATGCAAAACATATGCTTGGCTCTAAAAAACATTTTTCTTTTAACAAGGTAGCATTAGGGGCAAAAAAGTAGAATGTGTCATGTACTTTATCGCTTCTTGATGTAATCGGTGCACATGGTGACCTTCCATGTGTGAGGAGCAGCTTATAATTAAACCAGTGAGCATTTTGCAGATATTTTTTTTCCCCCATAATTCGGATAATCTTCCTACAGATAATCGAGAGTTAAGTGCATCCAATACAGGTTACAGTACAATTATTTAAATGGTTTACACGTGAAAATAGTGAGGGGAAGTATGGGCTGTTCTGTATTAAGGATAAGGAGTACTCCGATCAAGGAGGCTTAATGTGTTGAAACCGACAAGAATCTGATCGTAGGGTGGTGTAAATCCTGTCTGCATGGCGTGCAAAACCCCAAAATGCTTGGCCGCTTCAGCGATGTGCGGACGACGCATGGCATCCAAGAGCAGCGAGCGTGAGCAAAGCACCCAACTAAGCGTCGCCGCTCTGCAATGGCCACGCCAAAGCATCGCTTTTTACGCTGAGCTGGAGTGGCTCCACGCGCAGCGTACGCGCCGTTGCCTTGAGAAAACAAAACCTTCCGTGGTTTGCGCTTCGCTCCGCTGCCGGTGGGCGGTGCTTTGCCGCTCTCCGAGGTAAGCTTCAGCTTTTCGCGGCGAATCGAAGGCGGCGGAGGCGTCCGCTAACGATCGATGTCTGTCCTGGAACGAGCCACGGCAGAAGCAGGCCGAAGCCGTGCCGAGCGTTGCCGTGGGAATAGTTGAGGGAGGAAACGTCCGGGAGGGCGGGACCCTCGAGAGACTCACGTCGCCCAGAGCTCGGCAGAGAGTGACGCTCGTCGAGAAGTCGGTGACGAGGACTGTTGACGAACACGGGAAGGTGCACGTCCAGAAGCTGAAGAGAGACAAGATTTTCTTCCCCGCCGGGGAGCCGTCGGCGGGGCGGCCGCAGATAATCTCAACCGAGATCACGGTGGAGGAGCGGCGAACGCGAGCCGATCGTGGCGCGAGTCCCACCCTGTCTCCCAAGGAGGTTAAGAGCCCGTTGAGGCTTTCCCGGGACATCACGGACATCCGCGGGGGAGCGGAGGAGGAGCTCAAGCGGCACGAGCAGGCTTCGTCCGACATCCAGAGGAAAAAGGACGCTGCTGAGCAGGAGGCGAAAGATCTGAAGGCGAAGTTGGAGGAAATCTCGCACGCAACCGAGGCCACGGAGAGGGAGCTCAACGACCTGAAGCTCGTCCACCAGCAGGGCCAGCTGAGGAGCCTCGCTGCGGAAGAACACCTCCGCGTCCTGAGGGAGAAAACCGAAGCCGGCAAGGCGGTCAGGGTGAACATGGAGATGGAGCTGAAAAGACGGGAGGCACACCTTGAGCAGATCCAGGTGCAGAAGAAAAGAACGGAGGATAAGTTGGCGCAAAAGGCCTTCACCGAAGGTCAGCTGAGCATGAAGGTGCGGCAGTCGGCGCAGCACATGCACAGGCTGGACGCGGAAGCCACTGAACGTCTGCAGAAGCACGGGATGGCCGAGATGGAGGCCAAGCAGCAGCTGATGTTCATTATAGAAGCACTGCAGCTCGAACGCATGAAACACAGCGAAGCGTCGGCCCAGGAAAGGCAGCTTCTGATGGAGATCGACAGCTTCGCTCGGACCAAAGAGAGTGACCTGAAGCAGATGGAGATGCTCAAGTTGAAGGTCGAGGAGCTGACTAAGTCGAAGGAGAAATCGGTGGAGCAGCTGGCGGAGCTCAGGGCTCAAATTCATTCATTGCAGCAAGAAAAGGGCATGGCTGAAGCCAAAGTTCGGGAGCAGGTAGAGCAGATCAAATTGCTTTCGCAAAAAATCCAGAAAGCAGATCAGCTGATCAAGGAAAAAATGAAGACAGAGCAAGAATACATGAGGAAGATGAAGCAAATGCAGGAAGAGCTGTCACTGACCAAGAGATCGACCACAGACATACAGCAACAAACAGGAGCCCTGCAAAAGGCATATGAACAACGGCTGCAAGTGTTGAAGGATCAGATTGAAAAGGAGAAGCATTTCGTGGAATCTGCCTTTGAGGCTCAGGTCACCCAAAAGGAGGCGGAGTTGAAACGGAGAATGGACATTCTCGACAGAGAAAAACATCTTCTGGGCGAAAGGGTGGAGAAATTGAAGCTTCACTCTGAAAGTATCGAGAAGACCAAGGAAGTGGTTGAGAGAGACGTCGAGGCTCTGAAGGCTCAGGCCGATCAGGCCGTCTTAGAGAAGCGCCAACTGGAGAGGGAGATTTCGGAGCAGAAGGCTTACATCGACGAGCTGAAGCTGCACCAGAAGAAAATCGCGCAGGAGGTGAAGGCATCGCAGGAGGCTGAGCGCCTGGCGATTCAAAAGCAAAAGGCAGTGGAGTCCGAGGTGGCCACGATGAAGAGGAAGGTGAGCACGGAGCAGCAGAAGGAGCAGCGGAGCAACAGAGAGGAGATGCTGCTCGAGGCGGCCACGCAGACCAAGCAGGAGGAGATGGTTCGCAGGGTGGCGCACGAGGCCGAGAGGCTGCGTCAGATGGAGGAAGGTTTGCAGAGGCAGCACGGCCTTCTGGAGGAGCTCAAGGGGCAGAAGGCGGAGGCCGAGCAGGAGACGGAGAGGCAGCGGCGGCTCGCGGAGCAGGAGAAGGCCGCCGAGCGGCGCTTGGAGGAGGAGCTGAGGAAGATGGAGGCGGTGTGCGAGAAGGCAGAGGAAGGGAACCGGAAGATCAAAGAGGAATATGAGCGGCTGAAAATGTTAACGCAGGTATTCCGTCGCCCAAGTTAGACGTCCACCCGCTTGTAGATTGCGCTCACCTTGCTGCTAAAGCGAACGCCGAACGCGCCCTGAGATGCAAAGCAACAAATGCGTTTGACCCCTGTAGTGGTGGTGGCAATATGCACGAGCAAACTAACCAGAAGCTTAGGAACCCGAGTAGCCTGTGCAGGATCTAATCATTGTAGCGAGAACACCCACAAATAATTTCTGCTTAAGGCCCCCAATGGGCTTTGCCCCAGCACTAACTTCGCTCATCACTCTGATATGAATACTTATTTATTTAATGAACTCGTTTTATTTGATGTGATCGTTATACATAATTTGCTAAATATATGAAGAGAGAGAAAAGAAAATGAAGAACACATTTTTATTTGATAAATGAACGTCTTTGTGGTTCAATTATTTGTATTTATTTAATTAAAAACTATCTACAAATAATGCCAGGTACATTTATGTGTAGTTTAGACAATTTTCATTGAGATAGATAAATGTTGTTTTCAATTTAATCATCACTAATTCGTACATTATCAGGCGATACATCGATATAACTTAAGCAACGTTAAAATAAATTATTACTGATTTGTTTTTAAAAGTATTTTACACCCCATAATTAGAAATAATTTTCATTAGAACTGGTAAACATCTTATAATGTTAAGATTGGTTATTTATCCCTAACTGCTTATTTATAATGGATAGACGAACACGGCTGTGTGTGTGTTTAGTGCAAAGTTTTGCTTGCATGGATCACGACGTTTATCCGCTCTGTATGAGAATGGCTGTGCCTTCGTAAAGAGTGGCTGGGTTGTTCAATTTCCGCGTACCATACATAGGACTCTATCTGGAGTGGATAAGCTGCAGGTTACTCAAAGCCATTGTGTGGCACTGCAAAGCCTTGTTGAGATATTCAGCTTCAGTATTTTGAATTACCTTGTGAGCCAATAAGCTATTCAATCGGGTTTCATCAACAACAAATAAAACAACGCCGCTTCTCCGACATACGCAACAAGTCACAGTGAAAAATTAATCGATAATAAAACAATAATAGATGACTGACATAAAAAAATAGGAAAAATAGACTGAGGTCAATGGAAGTCCGTGGTTCCAGGTTGGAGAGGCAGTCTCAGGCAGACCACATGGTTATTTAATCATGAAGGCAACCTGTGGTGGTGGTGATGGGAGTCTCAATGAGAATTTATGGGACTAGTTGATAATTGGAACATGAAGGAAAGGTGAGGTGGTGGTGGCAATGATGATGATAATGCATCCAGTGGTGGGTTCCCACCAGAGCGGTTCACCTGGCAATCTGCGTGGGCTGCGGTGGCCGCGTCTGTTGGAGAAAACTCTGATGGTGAAGCCACTGCCAGCACACTTATCCACTCCACATGCACGCATCGCCTACAGACTGGAACACAGCCCGTATTAATTTGCTATCTCGTGTATACTCAAAAGGAGGGGCAGTTGAAACACCTCGAAAACAAAGCTTTAAATATTTGTACAGATTCGCAACAATGGCCTTATTTTTTGTAATCAATAGGCACGCCCACAATTACACACTATGATTAGCACATGCATTGACTCGCAAAATCGTCGTCGCGTTCGACAATGCAAACATTGGTTTAGTATCTGGTTCACAAAACCCCATTGTGCATTCGTGCATAGAGTAAGAAGCAGTACTTGGTGGCTATAACGTGAATCATTTTCATTAGCCTACTACAGTTTATTGGCGTGTCGCGTGTGGTGAGGTAAAGTGTGGGTATTCCCACCTCTACCAAGACGTCTATCTAGCGTGGAACAAAGGGCCAATCTACCCTTTAGTGGGGCTCCCGAGAGCTGCCCCTCTTTAGTGGAGGTCCATCTGCCAGCAGTGGCTTTGAGCTAGCAATTGCAAGGCTGCACCTTTATCTTTTATAGGACACAATTTTTCGTCGTGTCCTTTAATTGGGAGGACAACTTTTAAATTAATGTATGTATTTGCATGCTCATCTACAGTACATTTGGGAGTTCTGATAAAAAACTAAATAATGATGCCTCATAATGTAAATCA
Source organism: Lampetra fluviatilis (assembly GCF_964198595.1). Taxonomy (NCBI): domain Eukaryota; kingdom Metazoa; phylum Chordata; class Hyperoartia; order Petromyzontiformes; family Petromyzontidae; genus Lampetra; species Lampetra fluviatilis. The sequence continues at coordinate 1,884,438 of NC_136288.1, forward strand.
TGTAATTTGATACAATGAATCGTGTTCTTTGTGAGGAAACGTTTGTGCTGGTGAGTACTTTATTCATCATCCAGGTCTCCCTTTTTGTTTTGTGACAAGAACACGCCGGGGAACAGAAAAAACACAGTGGGTGGCGGGGGAGGGGGTGGTCAGTCGGCCCTTCAGGGCTATACTTGGGGGCGGGGGTGGGGAGTGATGGGCCCGTTGCCCCAACCTCGTGGGGACCTTGTGGGGGGGGGGGGGGGAGAATCTAGGTCTGAAAACAAGATGTGAAAAGTCAATGAGCCCTTATACCTCGTCGAAGTTAAGGATACTCACCTAACTGTATAGTTAAATACGTTTCAAAAGGTCGGCGTTTATCCAAAAGCATTGCCTAGATGGTTGAATGGCTTCTTTGCTCAAATATTTAATACTTTATGGAATAAATAAATACTCTCAAAAGCCATAAGTCAAATATGGTATGATCAAACCAGTATGTGTGTGTATGCATATGCCACCTATTTGCACGGAAAAATGTATTAACACGTGTTTCTTTCCTCAGAGAGATCAGGTTGCAGGCACAAAGATCACGCACGAGATTGAGACATTGCAGAAGAAAATCAAGGAGGAGAACCTGAGGCACCAGACGGAGAAGGAATCTCTCCTCCTCAAGCAGACGATGATCGACGAAGAGAAGGCAAGGCTGGCCAAGATCTACGAGGAGGAAATCTCCCGGGTGAGGTCTATGGCGGAGAACGAAGCGCAGCAGAAAATGCATCAGCTGGAGAAGAACAAGCAACTGCAAAAGCAGGTGGAGGAGTCCTTCGGCGAGCAGTCGGGTGCGGCGCTGGAGAGGCTTTACGAGCCCAGGAGCATTTGTAAGAAAGAGACGAAAATCACGATCACGACCTCATCCCCGTGCGACAAGTCGCCCGACCTGTCCACCGAAGAAGGACTCAAGCAGTCGCTCTTAAATTCGACCGCCAACATACCCTCGGGCCCATTCGCGGGCAAGGACGTGACCGCCTGGGAGCTCGTGCAGTCCAATATTTTGACGGAGGAACAGCGGAGAAAGCTGCTGTCGGAGTACAGTTCCGGCAAGATCATCATCGAAACGCTCGTCTTGGCGATCGCTCAGGCCATCCAGGATGGCGTGGACAGTCAGGAAGTCGTGAAGACCGTCACCTTCAGGGGCCCCGTTGGTGACATTTCCCTGCAGGAGCTCGTAGACTCCAAGGTGTTGCATCCGAGCGTCGCGAAGGAGGTAGAAGAGGGAAAACGATCGGCTGATGAAGTGAGCAAAATGATTGAGAAATACAGCCTGACGAAGAACAGCATTGCTGGCATTTTTTTGGAAAACACCAAAGAGAAAGTGTGTTTCTATAACGCCATGAAAAGGGGACTTATTAGAGCTGACACTGCCTTTGAGCTTCTGGAGGCACAGGTAGCCACTGGCTACATTATTGACCCTGCCACGGCCTGCAAGCTGACCTTGGACGCTGCCATACAAAAGGGCCTCATTGGTGCCGAGTTTAGGGAAAAGCTTCTGTCGACCGAGAAGGCGGCATCTGGGAACCCAGTGCCCTTGTTTGCAGCGATACAGAGGGGGCTGGTGACGAAACACCAGGGACTACGTCTCCTGGAAGTGCAGGTGGCCACAGGTGGGATCGTAAACTCGCAACTCGGGTTGCGAATCCCTCTGGAGGATGCCGTCCCGCTGGGCCTCGTGGACGAGGAGACGAAGAGGGCTTTGTCAGAGAGCGGCCGCGTTGTCAAAGGATTTTTTGACCCAAACACGGAAGAGAGCGTCACGTACCAGGAGCTCATGCAGCGCTGCATGACTGAGCCTCACACTGGCCTGCGCCTCCTGCCCATCAAGGCGAAAGTGCGCGACAGGAAGCTGTCGAGCACGTCCTCCATCCGGAAGCGGAGAATTGTCATCGTAGACCCTGACATCGGGACGGAAATGACCCTGTACGAGGCCTACTGCAAGGACCTTATCGACTTGAAGTCCTACATAGAGCTCTCGGAACAGGAGTGCGAATGGGAAGACGTCACGACGACGATGCCAGATGGAACGACCATCTCCGTTTTGCAGGACACCAAATCGGGGCTGAAGTACAACATCAACGAGGCTCTTGCCAGGGGCTTCATCGACAAAGCCAACTTTAATCTCTACCAGGCGGGTAAGATATCCATCGCCGATTTCGCCGACATGCTGACCGGAAGTGGATATCGTTCCCGTTGCTCGTCGACAAGTTCGGATTCGGCCCCGCTCAGCCCAAAGAGGAGCCCCGTGCCGTTGCTCCCGAACAGTCCCATCAGTGACCCCACAGAGGAAAAATCTCTCATCGCTGGAATATTTGACCTCCACAGTTTGGAAAAGATCACCATCAGGGAAGCTATTGGGAGAAACCTGGTCGATGTCATCACGGCGCAAAGGCTGTACGAAGGCCAGGCGTGCACCGGCGGCATAATTAGCCCGTTCACTGGGCAGAAAATGCTCATTCAGGATGCGGCCAACCGCGGCATAATTGACAGGCAGATGTCAGAGAGGATCGCGCTGGCGCAGAAGGCTCACACCGGATTCGAAGACCCTAAAACGGGCAAGAGGATGTCGACAGCACAGGCCATGAGGAAGGGCTGGCTCTACTACGAGACGGGCCAGCGCTTCCTGGAGGCACAGTACCTCACCGGTGGCCTCATCGAGCCCGACACCTCGGGGAGGGTGACGATGGAAGAGGCCCTGAAAAACGGCACCGTGGATGCGCGCACTGTGCAGAAGCTCCGTGACGTCAACAACTACTCCAAGTGCCTGACCTGCCCCAAGACCAAGCTGAGGATATCCTACAAGGAGGCGCTCGACTCCTCCGTCGTGGACCCCCTGACGGGGCTCAGGCTGCTCGAGGCCTCCACCTCTTCCACGAAAGGCTTCCCGAGCTCCTACAGCGTCGGAGACGTGAGCCCCACCTCGGGCTCGAGGGCCAGCTCGCGCAGGGGGAGCTTCGACGCGTCCGGCACGAGTCACTCCTCCTCGGGCTACGGCACGGCCAGCGTCAACGGCGGACGGTGGTCGCTGTCCACCCCGCACCCGTTCTGAAGCGGGCACGGCACGCGCATGCACGGCCGGACGTTGACCCGGTTACGTGCGTGCGCACGTTGAGTGTGTGCGCGTGTGCGTCCAAAAACGCGTAAGCACTACGAAAGTGTACATAGGAGAAAACGCTGATGTCTGAAGATTGAACTCTAGAATGTCGGATGTCTCGCCCGTCTCTCATAATTCATGCCAGCCGCCTGGATTGTTAGATATAGTTGACGACGTCAGTTACAGAGGAGCTTTGCTTTGCTTTGCTTTTTTACTTTAATTCAATGTGGTGGAAATATACACTCGGGCATACCATTATTTTTGTAGATATTGTTAGCGCGATTCAAGTTCTGTAAACGATAGATGCATCTTTAGATGTCGCAAGTTAAGATTAAATCTTCAATCCTTAACTTATAAGAAGTTGTAATGATGGTATGATTATGGGTTATTACTGTGTAACGGTTATATACAACTGAAACTGGAGGAGAATGTGATTCAGATTTACCTCAAATGCCACGAACCAATCTCCATGGCATGAATTTTCAATTTCAAAGAAAACCCCAGAAAAAACTATGCAGCCCCCCCCCCCACGTGGTGTCAATGCACAGATTAAATAGCCAGTGGTGACAACTTCAAGACCCAGAATCGTCCAAACCGATGATGCCCTTCAGGCAAGGGCGAGAGACAATGAAACGCCACGAGGTTTCACGGCCGCTGAAACATAAATGCAACGTTCAAGTTCGTGGAATCCTTCGGCAGTTCGGCTCCTGGGCCACTCTGCATTTTGACGAAGCCACGCAAGCCCAAGACGAGAGAGATCGCGACAGGTCTCCCCATGTTGTTGTTGGTGGTTGGTTATCCTGCTTTAGGTGACGGGACTTCCGCTCGTGTCAAACGGACAAGTGTTCGTGGAATTGTGCAGAAGGGCTGACTTTGAGACAACTAAGCTCTGTTTGCTTCGTTGCCTGCGTAAAAATAAAAAGTAATACACGACATAAAGCCGACTGCAAATCGGTGCAACATTTATCTGAATTCGAATCAGATAATGAGCATCTCATTATATCAATGCAATAAGTCTGATATTTGGCAAATTTTAGTTATAAGGTTAATGTTTTTTTACGGCAGTTCGGTGTATCCCTTAAAACCAAAGTGCTTCAGAAAGCAGTTACTCTCTGCACATATCTTGTTTTGACACCCATGGTAAATGGGTGATGGAAATGCGGTTGGCTGCTCAATAAACACTTCTCAAACGCACGGAATCCTTGGTCTCCTTCGAGGTTCTATGGGCTTTTATCTTCCTCTGGTGGCGGTACGCTTTACTTCATTTCGGTGTCGGGATCTGCAACTGTTGATGAGATAATACCTCGGTGTGCTTGTCTCGTGAAGGACTCCTCTGTGGCATTGACCGTTTTCACGATTTGTGCTCATGTGCTAGGAACATTGTTGTGGACGGTAAGATGAAATATTTCATACGCTATGGGTGAACTTACCAGCTTCCACTGCTGCTCTGATTGTTTTAACTGCCGATGTTAAGGTGCCGGGACTTTTGTTGTGTGCGGTGTTTCTGTGGCCTAAAGGCCGTCTGGGTGAAACACTTTTCTATTTACACGTTTTTGGAAGATCATGGGGCTCTTAAAATCAGCGGATGTTTACTCCGTGCAGAGAAACCTGCGTGAACTTGTGAGCAGCAACAACGAATGTCTGTTTAACCAAGTGGTCTCACGTTTACGTGTTCTGTAAATAAACGTAGGTGTTCATTTAACTGGCAAGCATTCGGTGAGAAATTGTCACTAATTTTAATACCAACTGGAGATTGCTGTATCATCGAGCACGGTGACGCAGGTTTCACGGCAATGGGGTTAAAATCCAACTGCTGACATTCTTTTGCTCGTCGCCCATTGAGTTCCGACGGTGAATTGACCGAGTCCGGCGTGCTTGCAGGAGACGACGGGAAAGTGCACCGGGATTGGAGGGGAGTTCGTGTCCAGCGACCGCGGCGAGGATTGGGGTGGAGAGGAAACGGCGGACACCTGCGCAGGGAGCCCGGCTCCGCAGGTGAGAGGGAGCCATCGCTAAAAAGCGTGTGTTCATTTACGGCAGCCTTTAAAAATATATATATTTTCGTCATAGTCTTCGTCTAGTTGGTGAGATTTTAGTCAAGTCTCAGTGGATTCCATTCCGTCAGCCTCTTAATCTTGTTGACGTAAATGATGAAAAGTGTAGTCCGCTTTCACTTGGAATATGTTGGTGTGAGGGGTGTGCATTTAGCACTCTCCCACCTCCCATATCAAGTCGGCCAAGAAGCGAACTCGGTAAATCCTTTCACACAAGCATGGCGCACTGCGGTCTCTGATAGCGTTTACTAAATTATCTCAGTCTGGATCGTCATTCAGGCACTCGTTAATTTTGTTGCGTCATAGTAATGTCATGCTTTGGTAGGTGGTCGTAGTCACGTACAGTATCTATGTTGAACTTATTTTGCACCGTACGTAGCCAACCTTGCGATTGCAACTTTTTTTGTGCACAGTCAACGTTGACCGATATATAAAAAACCCACAATATTTACAACACCGATTTCGTTAACAAAATTAACGCCGGCCAAAATCCACTGCTGCATGCCACACTGCTTGCATTTACCGTTCTGAAAATGCCTTCCACTGGTTAGCCACTCATCCTCTCTAAGTGCAAGAATCTCCTCTTCTTTTCTCCTCCTCCACCTTCGAATACTTCTTCCATAACTCCTCTCCCACCCCCAATGATGACACCTCCCCCCCTACCGTGAGTTATCCCACTCGATAAAAGCATCTCGCAACGTACATTCATGTTGGTTTTATTCAGCGACACCTCAATGTTGTGCACCTTACGGGCAATCGGCCGAATTAAATGTTTGCATGTGGGAAAATGTAAAATCAGGGAAGAATGAATGTTATCGATTGGAATGCTTTAGTGAATCTTGAAACGATATGTCAGAAACGGGAAATTGCGGAAAGTGTGAATATTACAGCGAGGATTCGCTTACATGGTAATATTTTAGATTTACAGCCGTCTATCGGTCCGCTGCTGGATGAAGGCCTCCCCATATACCTGTGGTGGCCATACAGATCAGTTGACTGTGATTGGCGAGAGGGGGGCCCATCATAGTCAAGTTCAGATATTGCTTGCCACCAGCGTTCGCTGTGTCCTGGAGCAAAACTGGGGTGGTTGGTTCGGAGTGCGGAGCAATATCCACTGTGCCACCATTGCACCCTGTGTTGTAATAGGGTAGCATACGACACGGACGTGTTTAGAGAAGCATTTAAAGGCTTTGTTTTTCCGTATTCTAAAGAAGAATTGACGTCGGGTGCTTTTTCATTCTATTGTCTGCAGGTCTTCAGTGATGAGAGTCCATCATCAACGCAGAATGCTCTGCCCGAGCAAGATGCAACTGGTATGGTTTTCACTTGGCTAAATGCGTTTGATTAACCTTTCAATTGTGATATTTCACGAAGGATCTGCTGACTAGCGAGCATCTTTGTTGCTCCAACTGTGACCGTGTCGACATTTGTGGTTGTCACTTTCAAATATGATGATGGTGATACAATGATAAAAAAACGTTATTTTTAATTAACTTATTTTTCAACAGCAAACAATTCATTGAGGCTTACTTGCGTAAAATGCAGTAGCTAATCTTTATTACCAGAAAATGTAACTGATTACTGAATTAATACAACTCTAACAAATATATTATCTTACCATTCCATATTTATTAAGCACTTGATTAGGACAACTTGTATTGAAGCCATGTATCGTAACATGTGACAGGACGTAGAATTTCACAGGCTGATGGTGCCTCGCAATCTTGCCATTGACACACACTGCCTTGTCATACACAAACATCTAAACTACTATTAGTACCGGGTGCCCGTAATGGAATCACAAGAATTATAATTAGTACATTTTTATATAGGTCGATAAATCTGAGCACACACTTGGCGGTGTAACAAAAATGATCGTGTGAATTTCATGCCTCTTGACGTCCACATATTCACCGTGGCATTTTGGTCAAAGGTATCGTAGAGCGAGTCTTGGATAATCCCCAACATCTCGGGCGTGATGCCATTTTTATGTTGGTTGAAGATCTCTTAAGCTGTTAGTTTTTGTTGGTGTACACTTTGTAAAAAAACACCATCTACACATTCATCAATAATACTGCCTTGAAAAGTATACATGAAGCAACTTTTTGGCAATGGCCCTTCATAGCACATGAACATTGTTTCCCGCATTGTAGCATGCAGTGGTATTAACGAATGTGTCGTTTTATGTTGTTATTTGTGCTTGTGCACCGCTGCCAACTCAGCATCACCAAAGAATACACTGTATAGGTCAGATTAGCTCAACATTCAACTGTGCTGTTCAAACTTCCGTCGAATTATTATGGCTGATATCTTCATGGACACCTTATATTTCAGTCAGACCTCTGCAGAGCAGGGTATGAAATAACCAGGTAATAGAAATTGCTCGTTGGTGAAACATGTTCTTCGTACACCTTCAGCACCATCTCGAACACAGCCACCTGGTGACTTTCTTGACGATTGCGTTGAACAAAAAAATTCACATCTCCCCTGCCGTAGATTCAGCTATTTGCCTGAACGAAGACTCGGACGACGCGGAGATAGCCCGTGAGGCCGAAGAGGATCCGGCACGGGACGCGACCTTCTCGCTGGGGTCGCCGCTGGACGGCTCGGAAGCGCTACACGCGGAGTGCGACAGCCACCGCAGCGCGTCGGAGATGTGCGCAGACGGAGACGACGATAAAGACGATGAAGACGAGACGCAAGGCTGCGAACTAGAATCTCCTTCGGTTTTCAGCCGCGAGCACGTGGACCTTGCCACGATGTTAGACCAACAGCTTGAAGACGATGAGCCTGAAGACGCAAGCAAAGCCAGGGAGGGTGACCCGAACTCTCAGGAGCAGCAGGTAACCGTGATATGTGTTTAGGTTATGGATTGTATGCTCCTACTGTCTGCGTTTATAAGTGCATATGTTTTGCGTGGTTTGTGAGATGCCTGTGCGATGTCTGCGTGTTTTCACCTTCGTAGGCTTCTCAGGCACCGTCTCCACCAGGATGCAATAGTACTAAAAAACAGAATTGGTCAAATATCTCTAACATTATCCTCCTGAAATTTTGCCTTGAGACTCAACGAGGCTTTTCTAAATGAATAGCACCACCATCATTATCATCGTCATTATCAGCCATTGGCTAACCGATGCTGAAAGAAGGCTTCTCCGCATTTCCACATTACCATCAGAATCAGAATATTTATACTGGAGGAATCCAATAACCTATGAAACTAATTTTGTAGAGATGTCCAGGAGGGGCAGGTTAGGACGTTACAACAACAAACAATACAAAAATCCGATAGGAGTGCAAAGTATAGGAAAAGTAAGCAAATCACAAAAAAGCAATTACAAATTAAACTACACTTTTTATTTTACAAGGTGAAGTCCACTGAGCTATCGGCTTCTTTTTCAGAAGCGACCTGGCCACAAATGATAGCTGAACGGAGTGTCTTACCATGAAGGCTGCTGAGTGCGGAGGATGCTACATTCACTCTCGCTCTTGCGCATTAACGATCTCATCGTTCCACCTCCACGGTGACCGTCCTCTCGGCTTCGTCCATTCAATCACCAGCGTCATCCGTCGGTCATCATCCCTTCCAGCCATGTGTCCAGGCCAAGCCCAGTTACTTCCTCCCATAGTCAAAACGATGTCTCTCATTGGCATTTATTTTCTAATCCACGTTTTGCCTCTGCTATTTCCTCAGTGTAATTCGTAACTTATATTCGGTTAAGCTCTTTAAACACTTTTTAGCTTTTGTTCGCTTTCTTTGTTCAGTTCATTGTACGTTATCGACGACACGCATGACTCTTGAGATTGTTATGCCCTCTGCTTTTTTCACGACCTCGTGGGCAGTTTCTGGACAGCTGGAAAGCCATGCACGCATGGTTGCTGGAGATATCAGACGCCCTGAGCCAAGAGCCGGGCTGTGACGATGGCATCGATACACTTACGGAACGGCTCCTCAAGCTCAAGGTAACAAGGCCATCTCGGTCCAGCTCGTATCACTGAGCATAGGGAGCCGGTATAGGTAGCCTTGTAGTGCGGCCAAAGCTCCTCTTATCCGGGAACTCCGTTGCCCTTAAAATATGGGACCTTTCTTGCCAGTATCAAAATATAAGAATATTGGTTAATGCAGACAGGATTTCTTGCGCAAGGTTTCTGTTTAGTGTTTTAGCATCTTAACACCTGTTGTTTTATTGCCAGATAGGGTAAAACCTCTTCTTATATCCGTTGCTCTTATCTGCAATGTCGTCAATAACCCCCCGGGGAAGCATTCACGAGGAGGACACTCCGCTACTTGCGGCTGCTCCGCCGCCGAACACTTGCGTGGGAGGCGGTGTCGCAGGCCGCATCTATCCAATGATGCTTGCGCAATAGACCTCCGCGGGTCTTGCGCACCCACATGTCACGTTTGAGCCGCATGGCATGATTGGGAGTGTGAGCAAGAGATGGATTTGGCGGAGCGTGCTGGGTTTTCAAGAGTGTGTGGAAGACCGCGGTGGTGATCTTTGCTGCACTGTTTATGGACCCCCCAGGAGCTTCAGGGAGGCCTGCGCGCTCACGAAGAGGCCTACGAGGAGTGCGTGGATCTCGGAGAGTTGGCGGTCGAGGCCGCGGCCCTGACTTCAAACCACGGCCAATTTCAGAGCATGCTGGGAGAGCTGCGGGCCACGTGGGAGAAGGTGCAGGCCCTGTCTGCCGAGCGGTGGGTATGATTGCACACGCACGCCTACGCCCAACTTTGTTAAATCCACTGCTGGATGAGGAATCCTCATGCCGAACTGAAACGGGCTGGTAGTTAACCCACCAACGTCCCCTCCTGCGCCCCGAACCTCCCGACCACGGCATCCGCACCTCCCAATAGCACGGTTGGCTACGTGAGGTGCGAAAATCGTTCAACATACATGCGTACATCCTGATCCCACTCCTCGCTGCCCAGCCCTGCCGGGAGCCGACCCGGTGGCACCAGTAACGAGCTAAGCATCGACTCGCCCATTACATTTCAAGTGTATCGCTCACGATGTACGTGCCCAGTCCTTTTGTCGATCAACTGCTGGACGAAGGCCTCCTCATGCCATTCTGGTCACGGCGGTTATTGGACCATACTTCACCGTGCTGGTCGGAGCGGATTGGTGAAGTCTTTAGGCATTGGTGTAGGAACATACAACTGCAAAGTACAGTCCAACAACAGGTTTTACTGTACTGCCCTCTGCTGCCCACAACGTAGCTCTGCAGAAACCTGTAACACCTGGTAATGCATTGTGGTCACCCATCCAATCACTCTCCAGGCTCAGACCTGCTTAGCTTCTAAGGTCTGATAATCGTGGAATTTGGTCAATAGGGCTTTTGTATCCCCCTAAAGTATACCTTTCATGAATTGTTTTCTTCCTGTATTTTCAGCATCATATCATAATAACAGCAATGTTTAATATCAGAGCTGGAATAATACACGTTACGTGATAAACCCAGTTGCAGGTAACTGAAAATTGCTGCACTTAAGAAGCAGATTTAATCGCGGGTGGCAGCAACCTCGCTTCTAACCAAGGTTCCACAGCGATACCAACTCAGTGGCCTGACCCCCACAGTCATCCACAGATTTATATTTTCAAACATTCACAAATGAGAGGTATGCTCATTACGTACCAAACGCATATGCAGTCGAAACCTTAATTGAGATAGCATATGCTTTCAATAACTTGTTTTAGTGGGTGGAAGTGTTTTGTTGTGTAGGAGGAATGTCACTAACAGTGACACAGAGGTTTACAGAGCTGGCTTCAGTCGGGTGCAGAGGCATCATTGTATGGTAGTAAGTGCTCGGTGTTCACTAAAGTGCTAATTTTATGATGTCTGTCTGTTTAGGGTTCATAGTATATATTTGTTATTGTTCATTGCTTTATTTTCATGGACATGGTTCATGTGCATAATCCACAACCTGTCATTTACATTTTCTACTGATGAAAGAAATAATGAATCTATAAATCATCACTCTGTAAATGTGTGATTCATAATGTATTTTTGGGTAGGCCCACGTAGGTAAAATGTCGTGTCGTAAACCTTCCTCCAGCCGACACAGACAATTCATAAAATTGTCACGTGATCAACCGGGACAGTGAATTATTGCTTCAGAACATCGGTGTGTCAGAGATCGATCCACACACATTTAACAAAAGCCTTTGTGTTAAATGTATGTGTGCGTAATGTTTCTGCTGGTACAAGTGCATAAATCAAGTTCAATGGAACGCAACTCATTTATATTCCAATAACATTTTATGAGCATGCCGCATACATTTGATGCACATCAACATGCGGTGAAAGTCACGCATGGTGCTCCGTTCTCCCAGTAATTCACTCAGGGAGACGTTCGCAAAATGCGGACAAAAAAAATGCGAATAAAAGATAGCTTGATAAAACTTAAATCAAAACGACTGTCATCTGTACAGTTTTACTGCGATGACATCGCCTATATATGACGCAAAGAGCAGTAAGCTTTTTTTTATTTCAAACCGGGGTTGCTTGTCATTGGACGCCTTGTACCGACCACCGATGTGCGCCGAGGGCTCCCTTGGCACGTGGCCACCTTCGGCTAGCTGGCACGGAGCCGCGTGTTGCAGCAGCGTCTGTGCGGCAGTGCGACCCGGTGAGCGTTGTGCCGCATCGGTGACAGCGCCAGCGCGTTTGGTGCCGCTCGGATGAAGCTGCGGCAATGACCGCGTCGTGGACTCAGAAGTAACCGGTCCCTCATTTCGCCGATTTTTGTTTGTTGTTGTTGTTGTGAGGATGCATGTCTGCGTTGGCTAAATGTGCTGCTGTACTGTGCATTCTGTTTGGTTCAATGTTGTATATCTGTGTGCTCGTGTTTTGGTGTGTATATTATGTTACACGTGATTGCATTTTGATAGCGAGGCCTCATGTAGGGTATTGTATCATCTGCTATCGTGTATCGGTTCTTTACTAATCTACCCGGCTGTGTGGTGACAAGCAGTGTGAGTGTGTGCGCACGTACGTGAGTGTATTTTGCGAACATTTCAATAACATGGCATGTCCAATGTGTTTTGTCATAACTCGTATTATATCTTTGTTCATACTAAACTAGGTGGCTGTGTAAGTCACCCATTAGCCCATCAGATTATTATAATTATTAAAAGTATGAATGCAAAGAGACTGGTGGTGTCAAGCTTTATACAATGAAACACTGCGGTTTAAACAATCTGCACTGTTTGAATAACCAGTACAAAGTTGGAGTTAAACATTATTTGATTGAAATGAACCAAAGTAATATGCTTCATAATTGTACTTTTCACATTTCATGATAAAAAATTGCAATTGGCACATTATTTTAGAAAGTACTATGTGCTCACGTGTTTCTTTAATAAAAGTTCTGTATCTCTTAACTCTGTAAATGCCAATGCGTAGCTTGATAACTCTGTCATTCTATGAGCCCAAATGTTATCCTGATGAGCGTTAATTTGCCTCCATTAGTTTTACGACAACGCACCGATGTCTTCATGACTGGCTCCACGCCAAATCGTGAAGGCGACGATGTCTTCTGGCACGTTTACTAAAATGGGAAACTAGCCCTCATTCTTCAAGTAAATTACCTACGGTAGTTCATTGTTTATTCCGTACCAGTCATATTCATGAACTATCTTGGACCCAGTAGATTGCCAACATTTGATAGAAAAAAAATATGTTAGACCTGATTATCAACAGTTTCGAATTGCTATGAATGTAAATACTTTTCAACATTTTACGTCTTACAAAAATCTGTTATTCCTGTTTTATATGGTGTTAAAGTTTTCCATTAAATGTTTTGTTTATTTATTGGTGAACTTGTTTTGCTGTTCGATGTATCTCTAGAGTGTAACTGTCTTGCTCCTTGATGTAGTTATTTTTACCCAGGTGAACCTTGAAGAAGAGAGGCTTATGGTCTATTTGGTCTCTCGGTCAATCAATACGCCAGCTGGGCGTTTTTGCGCCGGTGTATTGACAGCGTCGCTGCTGACCGTAGCAAAGTGACTTGCATGCGTGGCATGTGTCGGATCGCTCGGATACAGGGAGCAAAGCTTGGAGGCATCGTTGATGCTCTCAGGGCAGCTGGTTGACGCCCTGCAGGCCCTGTCCGCGTGGCTCGACGGCGTCGAACCGCTCCTGTCACCTGACTTTCCCGTCCTGGGCGACATGGACACGGTCGCCAGGCTCCTGCGCGAGCACCAGGTACGGCACAACGTGTTCACCCGGTACAGCACAACACGTTCACATGGTGCAGCACGACACCTTCACCTGGTTCAGCACAACATGTTCATCGGGTACACCACAACACGTTCACCTGGTTCAGCACAACACGTTGACTAGGTACAAAACAACATGTTCACCGGGTACACCACAACACGTTCACTGGGTGCAGCACAACACGTTCACCTGGTTCAGCACAACGTTCACCGGGTACACCACAACACGTTCACTGGGTGCAGCACAACACGTTGACTAGGTACAACACAACATTTTCACCGGGTACAGAACAATATTATCACCAGTCACCACACAATACGCCCAGGATATGACGGCCGGGGATAAAATCGCGGCCCAAAATGCAATCTCTTTAAACGTTGCAAAGTTTTGTGGTTTTTAGCGCTGGGGGTGGTCCCTGCTGTCGTCCCGCCATTGCGCCCCCCGTCGGCAGGCCCTCCGCGAGGAGCTGTCGGAGCATGGGCAGAGCGCGGAGTTTGTGCGCCGCGCCTCGCGGGAGTGCGCCGTGCTGGGCGGAGGGAACTCGTGCGGCATGGTGGAGCGCTCCGAGGCGCTGCTCGCCCGCTGGGAGGCCGTGTGCCGGCTCGCCACCGCCAAGGAGACGCGCCTCCACGGGGCGCTCCAGCAGGTGCCGTGGTAGCGAGGGGATGTTAACTACCTCGCCTGGTATGCAGGAGGTCGTGGGTTCGGTCCCAACCCTTGACCGCCTGCTGTTTATTTGTAGTTTGCGTGTTTTTCTCTCCCCATGGTTGCGTGGATTTGTCTCCAGGTCCTAATGTTTTCTCCTCCACATTTAGAATCAACATCATGCGTTCAGAGTATTTGGCTGCTCTAGATTTCCGCGTGATAAGCCACTTCGTTGGGCTATCATTTATGGCCAGGTTGCTTCTGAAAAAGAGATAGATAGTTCAGTGGGCCTTACCTGGTAATATTAGAAGTTTAGTTTAGTAGAGGTGCGCCTGGCGCGATTCAGTTCACACGGATCAATCCAAACTTCTGTTCAGGGAATTATTTTGCCACGCTACGTCCATCTCAAATTCTTCTTCTCCCTTTATTTATTCACAATACTGCAGTGGTGTCCGGCAAGATAAGCAGTGTTCTCGACAAATATCGGGTGAGAAAGTCAGCCCAAATAATTCCTTGTAGCTTATGAAGCCAGCCACGCATGTATTGTGCTCTTCAACGAGGGTGAACAGCATCATGTCTGCTCGTAACAGGAGGGGGCCCTATAACTCTTGTAAAAAAAAGAATGAATAAAAATAAATAAATAAAAGAAACTAAACATTTACAGTACTAAAGTACCTGTAGTAGGGACTTTACTTTTTGAAAACTTGACAAATTAGTCAAAAGGTCACCGAAAATGTGGAGACACAAACCAGAGCAAAAATAACTATTTGCTATAATATGAAAACACATTTGCCCCGACAGCTTCCACACTGCAAATTAAATCCTTTGGAAGGACGTTTGTGCCATTTTTACAGAGTACCACAGTGAGCTTGCTCTCGTGATGGGCGTGATTATCTGCTTCGTACCATCGCTTTTGCAACCGTAGCAACGTCATCAACAGCATCCTTTGAATTCATGTGGAATGTGTGCAGGCCTCTCAGGCGTGGAGAGGTGCGGTAGTAATCAGCGGGTGGCCTTAAGATTGGCCCTGCGTGAGAGGCAGTTGAACATATGAAAGGGGTCCGGTGTGAACGAGTGATGCATGAATCTCAGACCTAACTGATCAGTTTCCAGCGTAGTTTGGTGGGGGTGGGTGGGTGGGTTGTGGAGCATGGCGGAGGGGGTGGCGGTGGCGGCGGGGCTGTTGCTGTGTTTGTAAGAGACCGCAAGGGCCCAGGCACCTGGGTACAAAGACGGGGGGATTTAGAGAGGGCATCCTATTGGATTCCTTACACCAGGACTCATTCCAACCACGCTTTGCCACTGTTTCGGAGGTTGTACTTTCAGGCATTTTATACCTGGGCAGATGCAAATCAATACCTTTCGTATGAATTCAATAAATATTTCCACGTTCCCGCGCCTGGAAACGTGTGAGATAATCGGTATCACCCTGAGAGCGTGAGAAAAATCCTGACTATGTGAGTCTCGGCGCTAATGCGCGAGGTGTGAGAGCATTTGCGAGCTGAGACGCAGCGCTCCGTTTTTTGCAACGCCGTCGCTTTAATCCACGACACACGTGAGAGCTTTTGCGGCTGCTTTTCTCTCTCTCGTCCGGTCATCTCGCCGTGGAGCAGGCGGAGGAGCTGGCGAGAGCGATGACGCGGCAGCTGGAGTGGTGCACGTTGGCCGATCGGATGCTCTACCCGCACGACGCCCTGCCCGAGGAGGAGGATGGCTTGCAGGAGCTGGCCAAGCAGCACGCGGTCAGATGCGAACGCTGCGCACGATCTGCCCGTTGCCCCCCCCCTCCCCCACGTCGCAAACCCGCCCACCATCTACTGGACGCCTGTGAAAAAGCTTTGTAGCTTATCGGATTCCTCCAATCTCAATAAAGATTCTGATTCTGAGAAAGATTTTGAGGTTTGCTACCTCGATCCTGGTTTTCCCAGGATAGTCCGCTTTGTTTTTGGTTCCTGTAGCTGTCTTGGAATATCTGCAAGTCTTCCCAGTACAACAAATGTCCCGGTTTGTGTCAGTTAATTAATGATACACCACGCAAGATAATCCATTTACATGTAGATCCCCTCCTTCTGCTGTATTGTGAGATTCGTTTTTCCCATGACATGTCCAGTTTTTTCGTACGTCAGAGGTGGCACCCCTAAACAGACCCTCCTCCTCCCTCCTCCCCTCGCCATCCCATCGACATACATCAGTGTTCTTCACTTATTTTCAGAGGGGGGCCGATAAGACATCAGTGTGAGGGCCGCCACACATTTTAAACCATTGGGGGTTTGACAGCACAATGTTTTTTCACATTTTCTATTGTCGGGGGCCGCACGTCAAAGGCCACACTGAAGGCCACCAGGGGCTGCCAGTGGCCCGCGGGCCTTGCAATGAAGAACGCTGGCATACAGCGTGAGCGAGTGCTTACGCGGCATTTTATTATCACCGCAGGAGTGGATGCTGGAGCTGGAGAGCAGGGAGGAGGAGATGGCAAGGATCTCTGGCCTGGCTGATGCCATCTTGTCTACCTGTCACCCCGACGGCACAAACAGCCTCAAGCAGTGCCTGGCCTCGGTGCACAACAACTTCCAAGAGGTGAACACGTGGCCCCGGCAGACAGGACATTCTCAATTACTGGCACATGTTTAAGGAAGCAGATAATAATGTACGTGTGTATGTTGAACTTCTTTCGCCGACCTTCTGACTTCATAGGCCACCACGATTGGTGGCCACTGTTTACGATTATCCAGGAGAGCCTAATTGAGTCTCGGGACTCTTCCTCGGGAGGATCGTGCCACATTTGGATGTTTGGCCAGTTTAATCAATAAAGATTTGGCATCTGGGAGGACGGGCCTACGTGTGCACACTATAACCTAATGTGGCTTATTCACTTACAAATCCGGAGCCACATTGAATTGTAGATTGTTTCTTAGCGACCCTGGCCGCCAGGCTAGAGTTGTTCATAACACTTATATTTTTGCTATTGTCTGCACGTGCAGGTGAGTGGCCGGGCCTGGCGGCTCCAGGCCTGGCTGGACACGTCGCTGCGGGAGCTTGAGGAGCAGGCACACCTGGCGGAGGAGATGTTTCTGTGGCTGCAAGAGGCGCAGGACTCGCTGGCCGAGAAGGAGACGGAGCTCCTGCCCCAGGATGAGGAGTCCATACAGGGCCTCATCGACGAGCACCAGGTGACGAGCCCAGCTCGCCGAACCGGCGCACTTTTGCCGTACGTTGCCATTGACTTGCTAGCTCAGCCATTGGTTGGTTGCACTTTGAACTTTCCCATTCCGAGACGTCTGCACGTTGCGGGGTCGGTCCCGTTCACCGCTCAATCTTGAAACGCGCAAGCGGTTAGCGTTAATTTTATTTCCAGAGGCGTAGTGCCGCTGTTTTAAAGATATTGTACTCACTGCAGAGAACTGTACCGACACGACCGCACTCTAGGATAGCTGGCGCCAACCTGTGCCACACGCCTTCCCGCATGGGAGGGCGATGATGTACACGTATGTCGAATCATGCAAACGAATTGGAGGAAAAACTGTTAACGTACATGTACGTCATCGGAATGGGTTAACAAATGATAGACATATATCACGCACCCATGTGTTGCGCTTCAACATCACGTACCCTGGCAAATAGGTATTTATTGGGACAATTGTGTCGAATCATGAAAACCATTAATAAAGGAAGAGTCAACATAGTGATGAGGAGACTCATCTGAAATGTGTGATGTCTCAGTGGTGCATCCAAGGGGTGCGCAGTGGAGGGTGACTGCTACCTCCCTGGGTATTTTGTTGATAATTACCAGAGAAAATGTGTTGATTGTTTATCGTTAATGTAGGACCCCATTCCTAGAGAATTAAATACTGGGGCCATTCCCCCCGCCCATCCCCCCATGGGAAGAGGTCCGCCTCTGTGATGTCAGTACTAATTATGAACGGGTGACGACCATACTCAGTCACTCACTTACTCACTCACTCTATCATGCACCGACTATCTGGTTCCTGTACTTACTCAGGCAATTCTTGAACGAGCCTCAAGACTCTTTTTCAGGAGGTTAATCCTTGCGATGTCTGGCCAATTCCTCTTCAAGCATTCTTAACTGTGTGGGGAAAACGAAAGTGCCTGGATAAAGTACAAACATACGAGTCATAACTCCTCGGAGATACGGTCAGAAACTTGCTTCCTTTCGTGCTGCTATCAGTGAGATGATGACGAATTCACCTGCAATTCAGAACGATGCGTTTTGCACTCACTACATTTCACCTGCTTGCTTTTTTTGCTTATCACGGTTGTTGAGTGCAAGCCCAAAGGTCCCCCAAAAACGCCGACGCTGCCTTCAACCAACCACATCTTCTCGTCGTCTCCAATTGCCCGATGTTGCGTCTAGACCCCCCCCCACCCCGCCCCGCCCGTAGCGAAGCGGGGTTTCTCACTCAGCCACGCGCCGTTCGCTGACACGAGGCCGTTGTCCGCAGAGCCTGATGGAGAGGATGATGCTGAAGCAGCCGGAGATGGACCGCCTGGGTAGGTGCAACAGGCGCAAGTTCTCCAGCGAGTCGCAGCTGAGCGGGACCCTCTCCCCCTTTCTGGACAAGACGAGGACGCGTGAGTTTGGCCATCGTTTTTCACTTCACGCTTTTACAGGGGAGCATATTGAGTCCACCGATGATCTGTGGAGAACGAGTGACTGAATTGGAGTTCGCATGTTTACTGTGCTGACTTTGTATTCCTCGATCATTGCATGAGAGCTCATTGCTTTGGCTGCATGATCGTGTGAATTATATGTGTTGTGTGTGCAGCATTGTTTGTGTAAGCTGTAGGTAGTCAGCACACTGCGCGCTACGAACCCGGCGACCCGAGTTCAATTCCTGCTATATTTGAACTGGGTCTAGGGCTTCCTCTAGGTCGACTCAGCCTTCATCGAGTACCTGGGGCAGTGTGTAAACATCAGCACTGGGGAGACAAAAGTGGTGGGGTGTGGTGTTGGTCCATCCCGGCCTTCATAGGTCCTCGCTAAGAGCACTTGCACCATAGTTAAAGGCTATATTGGGGATCTTCGTCTTTGTGCTGTGGCACGTGTGTCTTGTGGTCATGTGCACGCTGTGGTGTCCATGCCCTTGCCACATCCGCCTTGTGGCATTATTGTTCTGTGGCACGCATGCGGGGTATGGTGTGTGTGTGTGCGTGCGTGCGTGTGCGTGTTCGGTACATGACGTGAGCAGCATGACCCGCATACGTGTGCGTTGTGTGACATGCGTGCCGTCGCACGTGTGCTTTTGCACCCGTGCATTGACTTGCGTGTTTTGTGCACGGGCGTTCAAGTGCGGCACGGTGCGGGCCGCCGCGTGCGCCAGCGGCGGCAGGGCCCAGGCTCGTGCCGTCTTACCCTGGCACGAGCGCCGTGGCGACGTCGCCCTCTCTGAAGCGGCGTGCGGGGGCGTGTGCGTGTCTGGGCGCAGGCAAGCTCTCGGGCTCGCAGCCCGACAGCCCCGTGTCGTCGCCGCTGTCCCCCGGGCCGCTGTCTGAGCCGCGAGACCCCCACGTGACGGCGCTCGTGGCCTGCTGGCACCAGGTGTGGCTCGCGGCGCTGGAGCGGCAGGGCCGGCTCCGTGACGCCCTCCAGCAGAGCCAGACGGTGAGCGAGCAAGTCGACCTCTGGCGGTCAGTAATTAAGGCTGTGCGAATTGTTAATTCATCCCAGAGTGCCATTATTATTATTATCATCATCACTGTAGTGGCATTATCATTATTATCATCATCATTAGTTGCTCAATGACATCTTATCCATCCGTTATTGTCATTCTGTTCTGATCGTTATCATCATTATCATCAGCCTTGATCTATTCACTGCTGGATGAAAGCTGCAAGCTGTCACCATCTCTCACGGTCTCCGTCTAGCTCCTACATACAAGCTGACTTCATCACTCCATCTCAGCCGTAGACTTTCTCTCAGGTGCCTGCCACTCTGTCATTTGTCTCGACCATCGGCTGTCATCCCCTCCTAGAGCCCTGTCCTGCGCAAGGCCACTTGCTTGTCTTAGGTCAGCGTGATGTCTCTAACTTGTCTACGTTCTCCAATCCTTGTGTTCCTCTTCCAAACATGTATGTTTCCATGCACTCGTGCAGAATTCTGTAGAATCGGATATTTATTTGGAATTGTTGTTTGAGCTCATGTGGTTCTCGTTCGCTTTTAATATGAATTTGGTCAACAGCAGTAAGGAATTACCAATGATCTTGAAGTGTTAGGCATGTAATTATGTATGAAATAATTAAATAAAATCTACAATCATGCTCATGACACATGTATCTAATTGTGCAAGAATTAATTAATTACAATTTGTTCAAATTACTCATTCAACAACATCAAAAACTTCAGCTTTCATTCATAAGGCACTAAATCACGTAACCAAATGTCTCGAAGTGCCACATATTCGTACATAAGTAAGATGCTAATTTGTGGCATTCAGACTCATGGAGTGAAACATATTTAGTTTAAATTATATTGCAAAAAATAACAACTACAAACAAGGTTTAAGATTTACAATAACGAATGATCAACTCTTCCATAAAATAACGAGTCTTAAATAAGGAGAATCATAAAATCACCTCAGTGTATGAACATGCCGATGAATTTCCATAAAACTTCTTTCATCGTTTGAAACATTTTTGTGCTGATGGTTTATGGTTGTGGTTCTACAGAACAGTCGAACTCATCAGACATTAGAAGCTAAGCCTGGGTAAGACTTAGATGGGAGACTACCTCGGAATACAGAGTCTTGTAAGTTTGGGCTTTGAGGTGGCCAGGAGATGACAGTACTAGAGAGGAATCATTGACTCCATCTGTGTGGAGCTTTGAGTGTTACCCCCTCGCATGGGCGGTGTGTTTTCTCCAGTTATTCCACTTTCCTTCCCAAACAAGAAGCCAAAAACTCATGAATGGAATTGCTTAAAACACCCAGTGTAGCGGGACCCTCCTGCAAATAGCCTCTTGTGACTCAGTGAGGCTCCCCTGGGGACGTAAATCACATCGCCATTATGACCTTCGACATCGTCTTGAAAACATCCCTTGTTTAATAATCGATTGGTCAAACATATAATGAAGGACCCTCCTTGAAAGGAGTCTGGTGGCCCAGCGGGGCTCTCCCGTGTGAATGAATACCATTGTTTTTACATCGTACAGCATCGCCGTAAATCGTAATTTTGACAACGGGCAGATGCGGCAGGAAATGGAGCAGGAAAAGTTCAGCTTCGCGCAGTGGAGGAAGCTCTTCTCGCAACAGACGAAGCTGAAGAAGTCTCGTCTCATGGACATCTTCAAGCGTCTGGACGGAGACCAGGACGGCCGCATCACACGGGATGAGTTTGCCCGCGAGATCTCTCTGCTGGGTAAGAAGGAGAGAAGCCTCTCCCTGTCGAGACAATAGCAGCGTACAACCATCCATTCATCAACGTTATTTAGAACCAGGTGCCTATGACTAGATCACTTGGAATGGGCCCAATGTCGTCAGATCTCATGAGCTAAGCAGGGGTGGAGCCTGGATAGTGCTTAGATGGGTGACCCACAACACACACGTAAGAAATGTGGTAGGGCTTGCGGGACTTAGTGGTGAGCAGCAGAGGGCAGTGAAGCAATATCCATAATTGTTCTGCACTTCTTTGCCCCACAAGTCTCACGTCCATTCATCCCCGCCTTTACCAACCTGCAAGGACCAATAAATCCTATGCTGCAATAAATCCTATGACCTGCACGCCTTGGGAAGACTTTCATCCAGCTACGTACGGTACGAAAGAAGTTCAACACACAGTACATGTATCGGGAGCACGAGACGTCAGTGCAATCGATGAGTCGATGCTTCGCTTGTAACTGGTGACCCTGGTCCATTTCCTGTAGGGCTGGGCAGCGAGGAGTGGGAGCTGGACGCCGTGGTTGGGAGGTTCGGGGTGCAGGAGGGCACGCTCGTGGACTACTACCAGTTCGTCTCCGAGCTGTGCCCCAGCAAAGCTGGCGGCAGCATGACAGACGCCGACAAGATCGACGACGAGGTGAGCTGTGCACCATGCACAGATGAGTTTCATTTTGTAAAGATGCACGAGCAAACGCGCAGGCATATGCCAACTCAATGCAACTCCAGCAGTAGTCCCTGCAAGACCAATTTCGAAGTGTTTGTATGACTGCTATTGTGAGGGTAAAAATAATGCAAATAGATCATTAAGAAGCAAATTGGATAAAACATGAAATATCAGACGTGATGTTTCTCGAATTGGCAGGAAGCATTGGTGAAGTGCGCTGTGAACCCGGTGATCCGAGTTCGATTCTCAGCCTCGGCTAAGACCAGTGGAAAGTGATTTCTGAACCGCCCCTGAGCGACCGCTTCACAAACCCACACTGACTAGCGTGGTGAAGCATGGTCAAATAACCCCCATGACCAGCATGGCGTAGGGAGGACTTAATCCGGCAATGAATTGATGAACACGGCGGCGAGATGTTAACTACCTCGCCGCTTGTGAAGAAGGTCGTGGGTTTGATCCCAACTCTGACGCCTGTATATTTGGAGCTTGTATGTTCTGGCTGTGGTTGCGTGGATTTTTCTCCAGGTCCTCCAGTTTCTCTCTCCACGTTTGCTACTAGAAGATTTCCACGTGATAAGCCACTTTGTTCAGATATAATTTGTGGCTAGGTTGCTTCAGAAAAAGAGCTTTATAGTTCAGTGGGCCTTATCTGGTAAAATATTAAATAGTTAATAGTAACAGCTATATATAAAAACAAAGTGTTGAATCCAGAATCAAAGCGATATTTCTATACAGAATTCTATAAAAAAAATTCATACAAAATAAGCCTTAAAATATTTTTATTTATTTAGAATATGGCTCAATTACATTTTCTCCATTTAAAGATGTTTGGGTTAGATCGTAACCCACCACCACCCGAAACAGCCAACCAGTAAGGTTTGTCTTGTACACAAAACGCGCCAATTAGTTACTACTTCAGCCCACTGGTGTGTTGGAGAGTAAATCCACAATATTGGTCGCGAAAGTGTATGTGTCAAACTGAAATTTTCTTCTGAACTTATGTGCACAGATGTGAAACAGGTACTTTCACTATACTGGTGATGTTCCAGTCTACATTGTAATCCAAATTGAGGTATTTGGATTTGTGTATGAGGATTGTACTTGTGTTGACGTACTCCTATACTGAGTGGTAACATCTTTGCCCATCACTGCCAGGTCATTAGAAAGGTGTCCGCCTGCAAATGTTCCCGGAGGTTCCAAGTGGAGCAAGTGGAAGAAAACAAATACAGGGTAAGTTTCACGTTTGTTCAATCTGGGAAAAATAAAACCCCAACAAAATTCAATAAATGTGCACATTTGAAGATTTAAATATTCACCCAGAGACAGCTCCACAAACTAAGGTCCCTGCTGAATTACATCAGAATGTTGCATGGTGGATGCGGACATCTTCAACGCCAGTATCGAATTATGAGTAGTTCACAGAGTGACTGTGGATCCCAATTTCAAAACCATGGACCACGTGGTCACATCCCCATGGGCTGTGGCATACTATGTGGCCTTTAATGGTGTGGCAATGAATAAATAATATAAAAAAAACTCTTTTTAAAACACGCTTTAATGAAATTTACCGTACTAGTAATGGAAGTACTCCAGGAAGTAGCCGCGAGGCTTGCCATAACGTAAGGGACCGTGGCCATTTAGAGCCAACGTCAGTTGACCATGGACAATTATAGCCAAGCCGAAACATCACATATAAAAAATAATGTTTCAAAATATGTTTTTTTTAAATGATAGAACATAGTATTATCATCAGTATGACATAAGTATACCAAGTTTGCAGTCGATACCACATTGGGAAGTGGGTACAACTTGAGTTACAAGATTTGAGGATACAACAACGACAACAGACAGAGTGAGTTAAATAAAAGCGCGTAAAAAAAAGATCTTTTACCATGATGGCCTATGACCAAATCACCCAGAATGCATTCGATCTTGTCAGACGTCGGAAGCTAAGCAGGTTTGGGCCTGCTTAGTGCTCGGGTGGATGACAGCAGTACACAACAGCTGTTAAAGGCCACAGGTCTATGTGGCAGGCAGCAGAGGGCAGCGCAAAAAAAATGTGTTATACTGTACACTCGTGCTCCTTGTATGTGTTCCCACCTTTATTGATGTGGTGAAATATGGTCTCCACCCCCCCCCCACGATCCGCATGGTGTGGGGGATGCCCTCATCCAGCGGCTGCGTGTGTGTGCACGCGCGCGTTACCATGCCGAGCCGTGCGTGGCGGCGGGAGTTCTTTTGACGTCGAGATTGTAGTGCAAACCCTCCCGCGGTGAACACCGCACTCATCAGTTGCGGCTGCCGCACGCAGTTTGGGGACTCGCAGCAGCTGCGCTTGGTGCGGATCCTACGCAGCACGGTGATGGTGCGCGTGGGCGGGGGCTGGCTCTCGCTGGACGATTTCCTCCAGAAGAACGACCCGTGCAGAGGTACCATGGCGCTCTGTCGCACCACCACCAACCTACCTTGTCACGGCCACTCGGAGAACCCAGTGGTAATACTTACGCCTTGCGGCAAGAAGTGCCCGGGTTTGATTCCCGACTCGAGCACCTCTCTGTGTGTTTGTATATCCTCGCCCTTTTCTGCATGGATTCTCTCCAAGCCATCCCGGTTCTCCCCCCATAACTACAAAAACACACCGGAGTGTCATTCTCGATTCGAACATTTTGAAGAATTCGAAAATGTACCTACAAATTACTCTTACGGTAGTCACCCTTTCCTGGCAGATTCACGCCCAGTTCCTAGCCAGATGTCGAGTCGCCTTGTCACACACAAGGACAGCTCCCGAAAGGTGCATCGAACACATTTTATTACGTGGTGAAGAGAGCACAATGTCAATGCATTCATTCAGTCACGGGAGGCTGTCTGAATTCTAAATGTGGACTTATTGATGCCAGCTCAACTTCTGAGCCACCCATACAGTACACCCTGTCGCTCAATTTACTTTTTTTGTTCTCATAGGTTCATGTAAATTCGGCAGCCACGAAGAGGTTTCACTTCCACATCAATGGAATAAAAAAATAGTTGATGATCGTATATTGTGACAATTTATGCTTAAGAAATTCAACCATTCTCAAATCTACACACGGATTTACAGGGATATTGACAGCCTTCAGCCAGAAGTTGATGTATATACGTATATTGAACTTCTTTCGCACCGTACGTAGCCAACCGTGCTAATCATGACAACGACGGTGATGACAGTGAATGGAAGTCGGTGCCCGTCCTTATTGCTTGCCGGCTTCCGTGTGCCACGCAGCCAAGGGCCGCACCAACGTGGACCTGCGAGAGCGGCTGTCGTCGGGCGAGGGCGGCGGCAAGGCCATGGTGCTGTTCCGGAGCAAGAGTGGCGGCGGGAAGGTGGCGGCTCCGAGCCGACACAACTCCACCAGCAGCCTGCCCAGCCTGAGCGCCTGCCCTGAAGACGCCGCTCCAGCCGGCGGCAGCCGTGACTCCCAGCAGGTGTGCAAGTCGACAACGCGGCCGCGAGCTACGGCCTGATACGAATGTCGCACCGGTTGCCGACGATGTATATACAATAGAGCGGTGGTGACGTATGGGCAATGTTTGTGATGCTTCCCGCTCCCACAGGCGTCCGATGCCGCTGCGAACAAATTCAGGAAGTCGGGAAATGGAAAGTCTGGGCGCAAGGAGCGCATTGGCCAGCTCAGCAGCTCCGTGTCCAGCATACCCTCCCAGGCCCTGTCTTCAGGTAGACCGTGACTTGTCTGCTTTCTCTACATTTCTGTCTCGTACACTTATTTTTTTCCACTGCACAACAGAGCCGTTCCGGGGCCGTTCCGGGGCCGTGCTGAGCTATCCCGCGGTGTTGGCTCACGAGTCGCCAGGTTGTCTTTCCACTTTAGAATCAAAGAAGCTGTGCCACTGAGGTCACGTGCACCGAGACTCGTCGAGACTCGTGGAGATCACACCCTCACACAGAATGTGTTATTCACTCCGATTGCTCAGTCTCGAGCTATAAACTATACAGGCGTCAGGGTCGGGATCGAACCCCCGACATCCTGTATAACCAGGCGAGGGAGTTCACATCTCATCACCACGACGTGTCTTGCGAGACCACCATCTGGTTCCACCTTTGCACTGCTTGATGTTATCTCTTTGCTTTTCATTTGCTTTTTGATAACATGAGGATATAATTTACATAAATTATAAATTCGTGATTCTTATGCACATGATTCAGTGTATATACCACGAGCATAAAAATATGTTTTGATGTGAACATTGTATGTGATGATACTGCATTGGCAGTGGTGCCCAAGTTCAATTAACAAACAACACATTTGTTAATTACACTGTCTTTAAAGAACAAATTATAATTGGTGGCATTTCAGGCAATGGGCCCTCTTCATAGCACTGTATTTTTTTTATGACATTTCACTCCCTTTGTCTCTCCACAATAATTATGCGATTTGTGTCCATGTCACGAGCTCCAGAATCCATTCGGACCTCGTGCAGTGCAATAC
This sequence comes from Lampetra fluviatilis, assembly GCF_964198595.1. Lineage (NCBI taxonomy): Eukaryota > Metazoa > Chordata > Hyperoartia > Petromyzontiformes > Petromyzontidae > Lampetra > Lampetra fluviatilis. The sequence goes on from NC_136288.1 coordinate 1,911,017, forward strand.
AATCCCTTTATGTTGGATAGCAGCGAGCGGACACATTTATCCGAGCTGCCTCTAAAAGCCCGCCTACTGACCCCTGGGTGCCCGTGATATTCTCGTTTCGAAGCAGGCTCCCACAAGCCCTCGGGAATCCCTCCAGCAACCACTGCCGAGGCGCGTCCTGGGAACAACAGCAGCAGCAGCAGGGTGTCCCCCACGCAGCGACGCAGTGGCACCGCGCCAGCTCCACTGGCGAGGATGGCCACCAAGGTCGAACCATCCACAGCCCCGGCGGCCGACGGACCCAACCAGAAAGCCTCCCGGCCGCTGCCGGCCAAAGTGTCCAAGATTCCCACTCACGCGAGCCACGCGACCTCCCGGACAGCCACTTCCAATGGCCCAAAGCACTAGAGCCTTGTTTCGAAGGCGGCACGTTGTTTGGAATTCCCATTTTTGTTGGACGTACGTACGTACATATGTTGAAGTTCTTTCGCACCGTACGTAGCCTACCGTGCTACTCAGAGGTGCGGGCGAAGGACAACAAACTAAACGCGAAAAGCAGCTCGATATAAATGAGTTTTCAATTTAAAATGTGAAGACATATAATATATTTTACAGCAGTTTGACCATAGTGAAGCCAGTCTTAACTGGGAGAATTCTACGTCCGAGCATATTTGATACCCACGATTCCACCCGAGAAAATTCCTGCAAGAACCAACAGTCTTCTATGGGTGGTTCCCCTGTTAAAATATCCAATCAATTGAATGAGATCCTTACAGGAAAACGGCTATGGATGACTCGTGCAATAAGATGGGATTCTATTGAGATTCTGTTGCAGATATAGCTTAAATTTCGATTTAAAGCTTTCGTGACTGCAGGGATTCATATTCTTGGTTCTTTCGGTAAAGTCACGTAGAAGGGAAATAATAATTATTATTATTTTATTATTATTTCCCTTCTACGTGACTTTACCGAAAGAACCAAGAATACAGATATAGCTTAGCTAAGCATTGGCAATGTCATCCTATCAATAGGCCAAAATCGCCATTGCAATGCATTACTATGCTTCGAGCATAGAATTGGGCCGATTCCACGTTAATTGCAATGTGGCATTGAGGATACGAGGTCCCATAGGACCTGGATGGGCTAGTGGAGGCTGTCCCAGGGACGGTGCTTACCCACATCTGTTTCAGGATATCGCCAAGCCTAGCAAGGCAAGGCAGGCCCCACTAGCCCTACTCTCTCACCTGTATGATATGATACAATTAGGGTGGAATTGGCCAAGTTTAATACAATAGACATTTGCACATGGTCCAGAGTGGTCGTCTCAGAGATCTGGGTGTTAGTCCTGAACACGATGAGCACCCTGAGGAGCTCTAGTCCTGAATATGCTTGGATATTTACGTGCTCAATTAAATGTCAAATACTGCACTGGGAGGTAAAACATGTCCTTGTGAAAGTTTTTTAAGCAGGATCCTCTGTATGTCAGTGCATGACGAGAGCCTGGAAATGAAGTGGTTCATTATCTACAGGTCAACATCTGACCCACCAGAGTTACTGTTACTTGTGCATACAACAGCCAATATTATGTACTCTTACCTCTTACACACGTCATAGGGTATGACGATTTCACATCAGAAAACAATATAATTGGACCCTAGCATACAGGCCTGTTAACTGGGATGTCAACATTCTATTGAGTTTCTTTTTCAGTAAAATAACACTACTAACTTTGAACTCCAGTGAACTCGATTACCTCTGGGTGGATTAACTGGCTTGTGGACTAACCTTGCTTGTGGCATATAAAAATGTTTACACATGCCCAAGTTTCATTATTAGCTGGTCCTTAATCTTGAAGGGACAGCGACTCAGTGCAAACCAATCGACAAGTAAACCCATTGCTTTAATATAAACATACGATGCACTGTCAACTATTCTACATAGGTAAACACTTTTATCATATAAATTACATGTTTAGCATTATCCGTTTTTTGTGTTACCAGTGCCACTCCTCCACACCATTTTCCAAGATAATCCAGTTAAATGCAAGATAACCACCTTGAGGCATATGAAATGTGATCTTACCTTCACTGCCATGGGTATGTCTCTTTACCTTTTAGGCATCGGTGATACTATTTCATGAGATTTAATGAATTGTTATTGATGACAAACACTGTATTGCCACTAGAGAATTATGCATTCGTGCAAATAACTATTTTCCCTGTGGGTAGTAACTGCACCACGTTCCAAAAGCAATACTCGCAAGGTACAAATTAAAGGCGTGTGAATTTATATCGACTGGAATGCACGACTCGTAGAGTTCATTTGTTGCAGAACCACTGGCTGATTGTAAAACAAGTATTTAAAGAAACCACAGCTCCTCTAGTTTGAGATAAGTTTATATATATTGGGGGAATGTTTTAATGGTAGTGGTTTAACGCTAACTGTAACTTATTTTAAGGATATTGAATGATGGCGATGTCAGAAATGGGAACGTTTGTGGGCATTTGTTTTGTAAATAGCTACCAAAGCCTGGTCGACATACAGACCAATGTTATCTCTCTTTAACTGTGAAGTATTGTGCACGCACAAAGCATGAATTCCCCCTGGAATGCAATTAGACAACGCCATTATTGATGCGCATTTGCACATGGAAGCATTGGGACACCACGTGACCATGCTGGTACTTCACAGGTAAAGGGATAAGTCGGCACTGGCTGGTATCCCATCGTATATTCAGATATCTCTAGAAAGCTCACACTGCAATGAATGTCATAGTTTTATCATGTGTTATGTATCTTAAGCGAGTGGTTTTAGCTTTGGGACTATTAAGTAGCTGCAATGTGATATCAGGAAATGTTAATATTGTCTGTGCTGGCATTTGCCGTAGTTGTGCCGATGTTCGTTTAGAGCAGTGGAAATCAGAGCCCCAGGTTGATCAAGTCGCACTCTGTGGCTTTGCAATATTGTTCAATATAATCAAATCACTGAAAAAGTTTGCTTTTTTTTAAAATGAGATTTTTAACTTGTAACATTTTTACAATTATACTACGCATTATAATGGGTCGTAGGATGCATGTCCCACATCATATTGCCAGATGTTAAGGTCTTAGCTAAATGGGTGTTTGCTCTTTCAAAAATAAAGGTACAGAATGACAAAACTCACCGCTGGTTTCTTTTATATTTCTTTCAAAATACCATTTGGCACTTAATATACATTGAAAACATGAAAATTAAAACACAATTCCAAAGTCTGGAATTACAATATGTGGGAGCTTAGCGTAAACATGATTACACTAATTGTACAACTACAAAATATTGTATACGAGTATAAAAGGATAGATAGTTTTAATAAAAAATGCCAACCATAAATAAAGTAGCATACAAATGAGCTGTACCATGCCACAATTTGCACATGTCCTTCATGGGAAAGCCAGGATTGAAGACACTTGTAAACAAAGTTATATTTTACGAACAAAGACAATCCTGTTTTAAAGTATGCTCACAGCAAGAGCTGACTGCACTTCAGAGTGTTATACATGAAAACAAAAATTCCAAATAATTATCCCCCCAAAAATCTCCACAACAAAAAAACAACCATTACCTGGTCATAGCGATCATTAAAATATCAGCATAAAAATAACACGCAGTTTATGCTTGCAGAGATACTAAGAGTAAACAAGTTGGGCACATCCTTGCAGCCAGCCTGGGCCCTTTCGAGCCAAAACAGAATGCTGAGATTGTATCCCCAACTCACTACGTATAGAGACAACTGTTTACATACTCGATTGTCTAATATAGTCCCAACGTAAGGACGTGTTCCACAAGGCAAACAATTCATTTGACATTCTCAAGTATTTGAGCAATGCTATTACCACCACTTTCCACCGTCTATGAAAATGCTCATTCAATGCCATTTGGAGCACTCGTTCTGCCTCCATTGGCAGCGGGAGAGGGGAATGCTTACGAATGAGTCTTGGCTGGGTGAGCATAGGCACCTGTATAACAGCGGGTTTCCCCACAGCCAGCAGAATGGCATGGTAGCCGAGGCACCATCACACCGCGGACAGCTCCATCGGGGGTCTGACCTAGCCCCTCCTTGACAGGATTTTTGGCAGAGTCTTCATTGAGACGGAGCCTTCGGTGTCTGGCAACTCGGCCACGTTGCACGCTCTGCTGGCGAAAGGAAACTAATGACGACAACACAGACGTCATCGCGTGCCTCCTCTCCAGTTGGATGAGCTAGTTATTATTTAGAGAGTTGCATTTTTTTACCCAGTGGCAATATGGCCTTTTCATTGCCAAAAGATTTAGGCTTAAAGTATTTTATAACACTGCATATACCCTGATGGATAGTTCAGATACTCAATTCAATGCAAGATGAAGAAAGGAAGAGGTTTGACCCAAGGGTTGTGTGTGTGTTGGGTATCTTAAAAGGTTACGTTGTGTAGCAATGTGCTTTGAAGATTTATCATGAATGATACACGAAGAACAAAGATTAATTTTCAGAACATTAGAAGGTTTTCCGCACTAATGGCCAGCTTAGGTTCTAGTATATTGGATTGGAGGGCGACGCTTTGTATCCATGTTGGTAAAATTTTGTTTTTCTAAAAAAATATTAAAATTTGTAGGACCCTGACATTTCTGAACCATTATTGTAACTGCAAAACAAATTGACTTCTGGTACCTACACAGCACTGGCAATGAAACCACATGTATCGGGCAATTTTTCAAGTCTAAACTACATGAGACAAATCTTTGCACATTTTGTAATCTTGCATTCGCTTACTAGTCTCTCTACGTGGATTGCATTGCATTAAGGTGAAGTGTGAAATACAAATTAGTTTGTCCTACTGAGGGCAACCCTGCTGCTGCTGCTCCACACTGCTCACATTTCTGTCCATGAATCGTAGGTTAGAATATAAAAAACGCTTCGCACTTTCGTGATTTTACCGAAAGACCCAAAGAGTATGAATTCCTACAGTCACGAAAGCTTTGAGTCAAGATTTAATTAGTTTGTTGAATTAGAATGCTAAGCATGATTTATCCATGGGATGGTTCAGCGATGTGGATGCTTGATAGGTATACATTGCGCCAAGTGCTTTAGGCCTGCAGGTAGGTGTGGGCCTTCTGCAGGCCTTCCTTGAGGAACTTCAGGTAGGTCGTGCTCGTTGGGTCCAGGAACTCGGCTGGGAGGTCCGGTGTCAGGTCCTCTGCTTTCACAGCGGTGGCATCCAAAAAGTCATTGGCATTGATGCAATGGACCTGGAACATTGACACAAGAATATGGGGAGGGGCTTAATATGCGATGACCGCTGCATATATGTACATGGATAATAGTCAGTATTGAATAATGCACGTGCTAAGTATATATAGTAAAAAGCACAGCGATGTGGTTGACGAAAGGTGGAGTGACAACAAGAAAAATATTAAATGTAAAAGTGTTTGCCTTCCAGTTGCAAGGCTAAAGGTTGTGGCATTTATGACACGGAGAGAAAAAAACAACACAATAGCAAGATTGGGTTGCCACCTTGTCCCAGTATTCCCAGAAAGTCCTCTTTCCTGGGAAATTTGTATCGTTCTCCCCTCTTCTGTTAGTGTAAGATATTCTTATTCCCATCACATGTCCTATTTTATTGTACCTCAAGAGGTGGCAACCCGAGGTGTAAGAGAGGAATCAATTCTTCCCACGATCCAATTCCAACACGAGAGCTGTAAAGAAAACAAGACCTACCACTGTCCCGTTTGGCAGGGCAATCATCATCTCCACTGGGAATGTGTATTTTGCGAGGTGCAGCGTCGCCCATTTCGCATGCTCCACTTGCTCTTCCTGCTTCTGTAACAGAAATAAAACAGGAATGCTCGCAGTCAGAATAAAACACCTTCAATCCAGCAGAACTTCATGTCATGATACAAACACATTATTCATTTAGTTATTTAGAAAGTGACGAATTTAAAGGAGAGTTTTGCATTGAAATGTTTGGCCAGTTATATTTTAAATAATTTTTGCTTTTTGGAGGAAACTGGGGGTAACTGGAGAAAAACCCATGCATACAAGGGGATCTAACATTCAAAGGTCTAAACAGATCGGATCACCAACCCATTTGCTATACTGCCATCTTCAGGAAACCTCGCAGCCCAGAAGGATTTGGCGTTTCAGATATGTACATTATACACAATCCTGTGTGTAAAGCACTTGATAAGATGCATGCACCAAAGCACCCAGCGTTAAAACACGGACGGGTACGATACGTGAGAGTACACCACAGCAAACGAAGGAAGAATAACTTTGGAAAAGAGTCGGGGATCTTTCCCGCACCTCCGATTAGCACGGTTGCCTACTTACAGTGGGAAAGGAGTTCAACATACATACACGTGCTAGCAAACGAAAAAGCAACGTCTGATGGAAGACAGCCAGATTGCATTCACCTGGATGGTGTGCATGTAGTGCTGCCTTTTACACAAACAGAGATTCGAGCAGAAATGGCAGCAACAGCCGAAGATGGCAGGCGTCGTTGATATCGACGTTGACGAGGCGAGAAAGTGACAGAGACACAGGGACGACGCGTCGCACCTTCAGGTCCTCCAGGTCCTTGACCAGCGACCAGCTACTGATGAAGTTCTCGCTCAGCAGGGCGAGGACGGGCAAACTCTCCAGGGCAGTCTCCCGGAGAGTTCGCCCCGAACCTGCCCACACAAAAACGCCGAGGGGGCACGAGCGTCAAACACCGACACCGTCAAGAGACTAAAAGGTAGCGTTCGTTCGTGCTGCTCGTCAAGATGTCAATTGCCCTTAAAATAAGCGCGTGTAACACTCAATAGCGAAGATGTGAATGCTTGCCATGTCAAGTTGCCAAGTTCAGATTTGTCTCTGGGACACAGAATTTTTCAAAAATAATGTGTATAAATAAAGTGATATATAAATAGTGATCGACTTGCAATTGGAAGGTTGCGAGTTCAGGGGTTGACCCAGGCCTCCATTATTAAAATGTGTGGGGAAAATAGACAGTGGTAGTCTGAGGATAACACTGGCCCACATCACAGCAATGTGGAATTTCCACTGCTGTTCATGGCTGGGGATGATTATCCCCCCCTACGCTCAATGGAGCAGGAAATCATTTTGACTTTTGACCCTGTAAAATTTGTAAAAGCCAGTATCAACACCAACCTCAGCAGGATTGGTCATCCAACGCTCCCCAGAGTAATATGGAGTGGACTAGCTTGTCTTCTGCCTTTGCTTTTTCAAAGGCTTCCGTGAAAGGATGATATTGAATCTAACAGACAGAATAAACAAGTATACAGTACAGAATAAGCACTTCAAGTAAAATGAAGAATTCATCCATGTAATATAAATGGTAATACAACATCACATTAGGTCAGCACTGCCATTAACAATACATTGATTTCCCTTGGCATGAACATCAGCCGTGAGTTTATAGCATAATTTTAACAATCAATGTGAAAAAAAAATGTTTAGCGATTTTAGTAAAAATTTGTATTAAAATTTGACGGAAATTTGTGAAAACTCACCTTTGTCAACAACCCTGCCTTAAATGAAAAATATATAAATAGGCGACATTGTTGGCAATGTCTCTGCTTCATAGGACATGAGTGATGCTGCATTGTTGTGTACGTGTTGCAAGCAGTGTTGTTGACGAATGTGTCAAATTTGTTGTTATTTGTGCTTTTGCAGCCTGGTATACAGGAGAGGTTGTGGATTCAATCCTGACCCCGACGCCTTTATATTTGTAGTTTGCATATTCTTCCCGTGGTCACGTAAAATATTCTCTGGGTTCTCCGGTTTTTACCTCCACATTTATAACCAACATGCGTTATGAGTATTTGGCTGCTAGAAATTTCCACACGATGAGCCTCTTCGTTGAGCTATCATCTGTGGCCAGGTCGCTTCTGAAAAAGAGCTATATAGCTCAGTGGGCCTTACCTGGTAAAATAAAAATAGTTTCTAGTTTTTTTATCGTTTATAGTTTAAATTAGCCCACGTGGCATGTGTTCAGCACCAAAGCCATGATCCAACCCAGTGCTTACCTTCTTGAATGGATACATGGCGACCTCCATTTGTCTGTAGGCTTCCTGGAAGCTGATCTCTGACCGCCACTCAATGTTATCAAACACAAACTGGATGGGCTCCACGTCCGGGTCGCTCGTGTTAATCGCGTTGCCGTTTTCATCGTAAATCAGCGCTGGCACTGAAGGACCTTCAGCAACCAGCTCCATCTGCAAATTCAAGAGAGAGGGCATCTGTAATTTGCTGCCCATTATCATCATCATACATTTTTATTCATCAAGTACTATATATTTTGATTGCTAAAGAAATGTAAATTATTATCGTATTCATCATCAGCCTTGGTCAATCCACTGCTGGATGAACATCTCCTCAAGCTGCTGCCACCTCTCCCGATCCTGCAATGTAATAATCCACCGAGCACTTGCACACGATGGTGGACATTCTCTGGGAAACATTCATTATCATTTTAAAATCTCTAACAGGTCTCATAACCCAACGAATAATCTCCCGTATACGAGCTGCATCTCAACTAGAATGTGAATGTGCAATAGAGATGTACCATTATTTCATTTATACCCTGGTAGTCTCTATCAGTCACTGCATAATGGTCAAGTAAAGTACATTTTATTTTTGCTTACACACATGGCGCCTGCCTGGCACAAATCTGCCACTAAAAGCGGAATCACATTAAAACTCAAACATAAAAAAATACCCTTTCACGCAAATGTATACCTGAAAGAATTTATATTTATATTTTAACGCTCAAATCATAATCATCCCTTGTGTTTTTTTATCAGCAACACACCTTTGGCATGAATCCAATATCCACTTCCATGTTGCCCTGATCCATGGAGCCAAACAGCCACTCCATGTCCACGTTCAGGGACCTGTGAAGTTTCAAACAAGAACAGGTATTTCAACGTACATTACCAACACCTGTCCAATTGTCACGCGTATGCTTGGGTGTAGCTCTCCCAAGTCAATTCTTCAAAGTCTACTCGTCTTAACCGCTACGTTTTCAAACACTTTCGCTGCTCAAAATCATTCTAGTTATTTTGAGCAGCTAAAGTGCTTGAAAACATAGCAGGCTTTGATCTCAGTAAGATAATTAAGCACGAACAAATTATCAATTGTAACAGATTTTTAAGCTTACGACACAAGCATTAAATATTCAGTGTAAGAATCGATTATATTAGTTGCGATTTACATATTCACAGAAACCCCGGGGGTTTATGTAAATGTTGCCGCCACTAGAATTTGTACATGTACCACAATCGTGGAATAAAATGTTCTTTAATTCAATTTGAACACAAACTTGAGACCTACTTCAGCATTGTTTCTTGCTGTGGTTGTTCCATCAGATGAAGATTGCTTGTGTTGCGATCAAAACGTCATGGTTTGTTTTATTTTATTTCTACCTACGTGACTTTACCGAAACAGAGGATAAAAATTGAGACAATTCAGTGAATTGTACCAGGGGAGAAGATGGCAGTATTACATCACTAAAAACTATACAATTTGTATTTTACCAGGTAAGGTCCACTGAGTACGTATGTTGAACTTCTTTTGCACCGTACGTAGCCCACGGTGCAAATAGAAAGGTGCGGCTTATCATGTGAAAATTTACATCAGCCAAATATTCTCAACACATGTTTCTAAACGTCGAGGGAAAACTGGAGGACCCAGAGAGAAATCCACGTGACCACGGGGAGACCATGCAAACTCCAAATATACACGTGTCAGGGTCAGGTTCGAACCCACAATCTTATGTATACCAGGCGAGGTAGTGAACATCTCGTGGCCACGGCACCCCAGGTATACAATGGATCAAAGCACTTAAATTACTGCAGATTTTTTCATCAAGTGGATTACGCTTTCCTGGCAGAACCTCATACTAGTTTGCAGAAACGTTATTTTAAAGGCTCTTTAACAAATTGTATTACATTTATCACTGCTGAATTTCAGATGGTAGTCCTTAATATCGTATACAAATATAAAATCTGATATTGAAACATTAAAAAAATAATGAAAGAAGAATTTGCACTGGCTAAAATATCGACAGATTTGTATAAACTTTTGTTTTTGAGCCTAAGCCCACAAACATCAAACATTGTACCTGCACCTTTGGAAGTGGGCTTCATAAGCCAAATTTCCTGTAACTATACTTTGTGGGTATTTTTAATAGTCTGATGCTGAAGCTCATAAGAGAGTAGGTGAAGCCTGCTTTTCAATTTTGCTAACCTTATTTTTTGTGTATTATATTCTAGTTTTGAAAAATGTTTTGGTCTACAATCATTTCCTTACCGAGGGAAGTCTACAGTACAGAAGGCACACTTCCCCCTTGTCATGATGGTGTTACTCGTGTTGTATATGTTCCCTCTGATGTGATTGTTGATGTTGGTTCAATTAAAAAAATGCCCATTTGTTCTGGTGCCTTGTAATGTACTACACTGGAAGAATTGTATAAATAAATTTTATATTATGATGATCCAAGATCCACGTCCTGCACAAAACTCTCTCGTGCTCTGTTGTCATCCCCGTTGACTTTGAGAACTGTGCACGTGCGACTACTCACCGATTGTTTGGCACAAACATGTGGAATGCGCGGACGTGGGAGGAGTCCCGTGCGATGGTCACATGTCCGGTGAACTGCGCCGGGGTGAACCAGAACGGGAAGGCGGGTGGCTCGTTGAGCTGGAACTCCGCATGAACCCTGTGGTGCACAGACGCAATGACAAATCCATCAACTGTGATCAATCCACTGCTGGACGAAGGCCTCTCCAAGCCGCCGCCTGAACATGGAGGGGTGGCGCAATGGACAGCGGACTTCATTATGATTCCGGTGACTTGAGTTTTATTCCTGGCCACGGCTAATGTTGGCGGTGATATCTCAACTGGTCCTTGGGCAGATCACCCCTTTCACCAACCGCCCTGACAACATGAAGTATGGTCAAACAACCCCAATGACACAGCGTAGGAAGGCCTCCATTCATAAGAAAAGTGAAAACGGGGTTATATATCAATCTACTATTCAAATTATTCTATGCCTTGAGCTTTCTGGCTGGCTCCTGGCTGATCTCCTCCCCACTCCAACAATAGGCCATTGGCACCAAAAACTACCTGGATAACTGGCAAATCCTAATTTTTTTTACGAGCAGAAGTTCAAAAGGCATCATGATATATCATAGCGACAACGAATGTGAGAGTAACAAATAAACAAGACTGACACGGTTAATTTAAAATTGCTCTAACTTTTCAGTTTATGCTCCTATAAATGCAAATATTTTGCCAGAATATTCTTTAAAACATCGAGTATAAAAAAAAAACTCACAATACGCATTTTCTTGTCATATTATTAAATAAAATAGTGGATTACTTTTAGTGCTGAGTACAGGATTGTGCGTAGAACATTAAAATGACAGCGGTCTCTAATTTTCCATTGCAGAGAAAGGGGGGGTCAGTTTAAATAAAAATAGCATTTTATTTTGCTTAAATAAATTGACTCACTGGCCATTATCCACCAGAAACGGGTTTCACTTTAGCGGCCACTACTGGTGTTGCGTCCCAATTACTGTTTATTTTATCTATTATTCAACAACATAAATAAATAAATACACGTAAAAGTGTGTATCCCGTTCACGAGTGAGATATGTTTTTCGTAAGATGTATCCAATTTAATTCCATCAGTTCATTTAAATAAACTGCACTTAAATGAGATAAAAGTTAGTATTTCAATGTTGTTCAGTTTGTCATTATAAAGAAACACCACACGTTCAACTTGAAACATACAAATGTGTAATTGCCATCTAAATATCTCCATTTAATAAGTTACACTAGTGGGTATATTTTAATTCATAACATTGGTTTCTAGAAACATTTAGGTAATACATTGTGAATGACTAACTCAATGGATGGTTCTTTAGAAGAGACCTTTCAAATCAAGAAAACGCGCTTTGCTTTTATGTTCGGTTGGAAAGTTGTCCTTTAGGTAGAAATGTAGAGACACGTATTTGTCCACTTCATCACAATGGCCTTCATGGAGAATGATTCAATACAAATGAATAGCATTGTTAAATGGCCTTTTGCATTTCGAATGTGAATGCCCAAAACGTGTCATGCACAAAAGTGACCTTACTGTTATGATAATAACAATAATCACCTTTTCATTCAACAATTTCTATTCATTTCAAAATTACAAGCGTTCTACAGGATATACCTGTAATGAACACAATCCTTAAACATCTAACAACCCATTCATCTATTATATTCACCCTCAAAGGCTTAATGTAAAGAAACAAGTTTTGCCAAATCTATTGCTGAATCATTAACATTATATTTTTGCAGGAAAGAGTTCGAATTTCTGAATAGATGTCATCAGCAGGTTATTGAATTGCTGCCAGAAGCGACGTTGAAAGACACACCCTTTTGAGAACAATGAGCCATCCCGTCACGCTGAAGACACAGCGTAGGATCGTCACACGTGGTTCACAAGCCCCATTCACGACCATCACCTTCACACGTACTTCACCAGCAGTTGTGAAACCTGAGCCGTACCTGAACACGATGTCGTAATACATGTCGCTCTGCGCGCGAATGCACGCCACGGAACCCTGGGGGGCGAAGCGTGACTTCACGAAGGGCCGTGGGTGAAGCATGCTCAGGAGCTTGGAAATGATGATCTGCCCCAGCATTGCACACGAACACAAACACACCCACGGTTAGCAGCATAAAACCATCGCAACGAGCGATATTATGCAGAACATGGGAATCCCGGCACGGAAGGGGATGAAACATTACACCAAGTCGCATTTGTTTAGTCAGGGTTCACATTTATACACCGATCCATTTCTGTATACCTACCCCCAATGATGTATTAGGGCGATCATTTTCTTTTCAACAGGTAATTGAATATTGTGAAAGCGACGGCTCCACATCTTACAGACGAAAGTGTTTGAAGATTGAATAAGTGGGTTGAGATTTGTGTGAGGCATGAAGAGGCTTTTAAATACAATGTTTTCTCGATAATTTTCCACTTCTTTAAAATTTTTCTGAGATAACTATAAATAGATCACCCAGTATATTTCAATCAAGTGTTTTACACTTACTTTAGGCTGGAAAGAAAACACCTGACAGTTAGTTCCCAGGGACTACACGCAGAAAATGGCACACATTGTGGACTGTCTGGAGTTGAACCCAGGGCCCTTTGGTTGTGGCTGAGCGAACATATCGCCACACCCCAAAGCTACACAATTGGGTGTGCACGTGCGCGATCGCACGCACACGCAAGAGGCAAGTGCATGTGAAATGTCACAGCAAGGATTCAACAAACAATACACCCCCCAGGTGTGACGAGGAAGGGGTCCACAGATGTCATGTCAGGCCACACTTAGCTTAAATGTTCTGTGGAGCCTACGAAAACGTAACTGATAGAAGCAACAAATCAAAACTGTGCTGTTTGATCTTTATAAAATGTGATTAATTCTCAAGAACAATAAGGATGCACATTACTGTGGCTTCATGTATCGTATCAGATTGACATCTAATGTTCCAAGCAGCTCAAGGGTGTGCAACTATTGTGGTCATTACCTCTTTTGCAACAGGCGGTGGTGGGTAGTAGCGGCTGTTGGGCAGATACCCGGTAAAGAGGTTCAGATCGTTGGGCACGATCCACCAGGCTTCCCCCAGCTCCAGGTCGCTCTTTGGGGGCAGAAACACCTTGAACTGGTTCGCGCCAAAGTGCTGACTTGGGGCCTCCGCCTTCTTCCAGCTGCGCAGACCGGCAAGGCAGCTCTGTCCAACCTGACAGCAAAACAAACCCAGCAACAGCTAAAGACAGAGGTGTATGCACTGTATGTTGAACATCTGTCGCACCATATGTAGCCAACCGTGGTAAACAGAGGTGTGGGGGAAGGACAACAAACTAAACATAAAAAAGGATGTATGTGGAGGGAGAGGTGGGGGGCAGTAGTTCGCACACTGCTCAGTTACTGTTCTCACCAGGTGAAGCCCAGGCATGGTGTAGATATCACTTGCCACTGATGCTAGCCGTGACCGGGAATCAATCTCAAGTCATCGGGTTTCTCGAACAATGCAAAAACCACAGTGCCGTGTCTCTCTCCAACATATAAGATATGTGACGGTTCATGCTCGTAGCCAATTAGCTAGTTGGTTGGGGTATGTGTATGGAATATTACTAGTGGCTGGGTTGGCTAGTTTGGGTCAGGGAACAATAGGGGGGCTAACGACACAGTTGTAGACAACCCTACAGCTATTCCCGCAATGCTTAAACACAGCCACCATTGATAACTAATTGTATTTCAATCCGAGTAGGCAGCCCTTGCTTGCGCTCACCCCCAGGAATCCGTCTCGGCTCTTGCTCATGGTCTCCATCAGCAGCGGCTCAAATCGAGCCAACATGGTGAGGCCCTCCCCCTGCGGGTCGGCCTCTTGCGTTCCTTCATACTCCGAAGGGGGCGGCCCTGCGGTAATCAAGGACACGTGGGCATTTTGCGAATTCCAGAGGCAGTCAAAGGGTTTATGAAAAACAATTACTGAGACACCAACTATTCATGTAAAAATAAAAACAAATGATAATTGGCATTGGGGTTGGATCGATTCCCTTACCGCTGCCCCCATCCAACCCCAGCAATGAAATGGAATTCTGAGATTCAGGGTCACGGTTTGATTAAAAAAGCTATTTTTAACATTACAGTGAATTGTAGTGCCTCTAAAAGCTGCAGGGGTGACATGAACCCATTAAATACAACATGAAATGACAATTTCAGTGGTTTGAAATTCCACTGCTGGATGAAAGCTTACTATGGGGTTCGTTTTACCAAAACGTCACCAAACTGATCAGTGTGGGTTGGTTAATGGGGCATCCACAACCGGTTTAGATATTACTCGGCACTTACACTGACCAGGACCAAAAATCTAACTCAAGTCACTGAGACCATAGCACAACATATAAAATATCGATGAATCCTTGTACCCTTCCACCGCAAAAAGGAAGACTGCAGAATTCTGAGAAATATGCGCAGGTCTGGTGTTTACCTATGATCTTGTCGACAATGGGCCGGAACTCCTCGGGGCTGATTTGCATGTCCATGTTGGTGTCCAGGGAGGTGAAAAGGAACAGCCCGTCATTGCCCAGTGTTCGCAGGGCCATTTCCTGCCAGGCAATTAGCGATTCAGCCACATTTGGTCACGGGCACACACGTACGCCACGTCAGCACACTCAGCCAGCAACACCGGCAGCACGCACAGAATTTTTTTGTAAACCCGCACCCAACCCAATAACAACCATGTTAGTTTTACTAGGTGCAAGAAAAACATTTGAATATAATACATGTGTATGTTATTGAACAAAAGCCGGATCAACATTTATATTTGAGGTTTGCTTCATGGTCATACGTGCCACCCATGCACGGAAACTTTTTTGTCTGCCCAATAAATTGTATTATGTATCGTGCATCAGTGCATGTACGTGTACATACGTGTGCAAGTGCATGTACTGTATATGCACGCTTGTCGACCCTGCATGTGCACGCTTTCAAACTTGCTTGGTGCTTGGATGCAAGAACGCCGGGTAAAACCAAGTGTTGTAGCAGTGCATGATGGCCAGGAGATGGCAATGGATATTTAAATTAATCTATGCAGAGCTTTAACTCTACACCCTTGTACGCATGAGTTTTGAATGGGTACACTAATATACAGTACTTGCACATACCAAAAGCTCATGAATAGAATTGGCAGAAAATTGTGATGTGGTTCTCACCCGATTGGACTCAGCGAGGGCTGCCGGAGCCAGCAACATACACTACTGTACTCCACTATTACTGCATCCATTTAACTAAAAGCAGCCATTTGCTAAGGTGGAAAATAGCCAGGCAAAAAATACAATGCATGATCATCCCATCAAAAGCCAGGCTTTTGATGTAATTGAGCACTTGGGAAGCAGGCCTTGGTGGGGATCACTACGTTTTGTGAAACTTCCACACATGCCTGGCTGCGAAAGGGCCAGGCATTGGTAGTGCAGCAAGTGGATTCCTGACCTATCTGTACAGACTTTAGAGCATTGCCCCTTTATAGGCAGTGGTTTTTCTGAGTACTCAAAGAAAAGTTTTCTCCAACACACATCTTCCTGAAGTGGAAATTTTTGCACACATACAGGACCCTACTTAGTCTTCACATTTTCAAAAAATTTACTGAATAACATTATTATTGATGTAACATAAGCAATATGCTGATGACAATAAACACCCAACTGCTGGCGATAGGTTCTAAAACGTTACCAACCTCTCGGTCGGTAACATCGTGAATGAACCTTCTGTAACAAAATACATAAATGTTCGACAACTGGAGGTGACGTCACCACAGCTCCTGTGCCAAGCTTGGTGCACATTCAGGCAACGTGATTGTCAAAGTCTTCCTGGCAGGTCACCAGACAGACGCAGGTGTTAACGGACTTGAGAACTGGCAGACCCGCAACCACCGTGCCAACGTGGCCACACAAAATCTCGTGGATATAGACACACAATCTCACAGTCCCATCGAAACACAAATAATTTCGATATCGTTAACAGTTCTTGCATATCCACTGCTGGATGAATGCCTCCCCATGCAGTCACATCCACCACGGTCCTGTGGTGATACCATCCATCTCACTCCCTTCACCAACCCGTACTGACCCACAAAGACACACGATAACGCCCACATGAAGACACACAAGCTCACACACATTCAAGTGGATATTGCACACATGGAAACAATCACAGACACAAAATCCCATAGTGACAACCAATCTGACCAACACACGATCACGTTAAGACACAATTCCAATGAGATATAAAGTCACACGAAGATCCCATCATATTTACATGGAGACGTACAACCTCACACACAGGGATAAACACCATCACATGCTGTACACATTGAGACACAATCACATGTAGACACACACCATCACATGTAGACACACAACATCACATGCAGACACACACCATCACATGTAGACACACACCATCATATGCTGTACACATTGAGACACAATCACATGTAGACACACACCATCACATGTAGACACACACAACATCACATGTAGACACACATGTAGACACACACCATCACATGTAGACACACACAACATCACATGTAGACACACATGTAGACACACATGTAGACACACAACATCACATGTAGACACACACAACATCACATGTAGGCACACACCATCACATGTAGACACACACAACATCACATGTAGACACACATGTAGACACACATGTAGACACACAACATGACATGTAGACACACACAACATCACATGTAGACACACACCTTCACATGTAGACACACATGTAGACACACACCATCACATGTAGACGCACACACACAACAACATGTAGACTCACATGTAGACACACACGTAGACACACACCATCACATGTAGACACACATGTAGACACACACGTAGACACACACCATCACACGTAGACACACATGTAGACACACACACACGGCAGCTGTGTGTGTGTTACCTGTCTCTCCATCACGCCCCTGTCCGCGTACAACTTCACAGCGGCCGCCAGGAGCGCAGCGCCGAGCGCGCAAGACACCCAGAGGGCGGCCGCCCTGCAGGAGGAGGCCCTGGAGGAGGTGGTGGAGGCCCTGGAGGACGTGGAGGAGGCCCTGGAGGACGTGGTGGAGGCCCTGGAGGAAGAGGAGGCCAACGTGGTGTCCCGCGCGCCCACGACGCGGCTGCCCACGTCTCTTCTCTTCCCCGTGTCGCCGTGGCCCACGGTCGCCATTGCGTTCACAACAACAACCACCACCCTTTAAAACAATAATAATAACAACAACACGGAGAACACTAAAGCCGCCGGGGCTGTTTGTGGCCAAAAGTGGTGGTGGTGGTGGGGGGCCTCATTCAGCCATCGCTGCTGCTGCTGTCACTTCGTCTCATTCGCCAGCGCCCTAACCACTCACGTTAGTCCACGACTCAGAGACATCGACTCAAAAACCCACCGCTGCGACAATAGCGGCCGGCGAAATGAGCGTGGGTCGGGTGTGTGTGTCAAATAAACCCTCGTCTGGAACTCAATTGTCTCTCTCTCTCTGGTGTGGCCACGGCCGTTTCCTGCCTTGCAGAAGTTACCAATGGCGAGGGATGTGCGTGTCACCCTCCCCCACGGCCACTCACGGCTCGTCTCTCTCTCTCTCGCCTGCAGTTCAATGCCCTGCCACTGGGGCCAGATATCGAGGAAAGGCGACCCTCTGCGGTTCAATCTTGTTGTGTTGTTGTTGTTTGTTCGTGTGGTTTGCGTGATTTTGTGTTCGAACCACCTTAGCTAGCAAAATATGGGACAGTGGTTGGGGCCAAACAAGCACAAGCACAAGCCAACATCGGTTCTAAAATTGTAAATGATGTTGATTCACTCTTTAACACACCGGTGGGCTAAAGTCGTGAACTATTTATCTTGTGTAATCGTGAGACATTTTTTACTATATTCTTGGTTCTTTCAGTAAAGTCAAGTGACTTAATAAAATGATAAACAATTGTTTGATAATTTTATTATTTTATTATTTCCCTTCTACGTGACTTTACCGAAAGAACCAAGAATATGAATCCCTGCAGTCAAAAAAGCTTTAAATCGACATTTTTTACTGTTTGGCCGTGTCGGGTGGTGGAGGGTTACGACACATTTAAAACTAACGTGATCTAGCCCAAAAACCTGTATTATGAATCGGTTCTATGTTTACTGCGTATAGAGACCCATACCTTAAAAGACAGGGCCCTTGCCTGTTACATTATAACTCATCACACCTACAGTGCTTGGCACAAATGAACCGCAGTACCTTGCTAACATCGTCAAACAGCATAAACCATCATCACGAGAACTCCGCTCATCCTCGCAGTGGCTTTTGGCGAGACATCCAGCGAAGACGGTCGCTGCATCATGCGCGCTTTCAGATGCGCTTCTTTGGCCGTCTGGAACGCTCTGCCTTCCGATATTAGAAAGCTACTGGGAGCTATACACTTTTAAATCTAGAATGAAAACTAATTTCTTTATAACTTATTTTGGTGTTTAGTTCACTCTTCATCCTCCGCATCTCCGATGAGCATGGTACATCCACCCAGATGCAGAAGAATGCTGGTGAGTGGAACAATGTGTGCGTCCGGAATGACCACCTCATTCGAGACACAAACATCACAATGTGTGCGTCTGGAATGACCACCTCATTCGAGACACAAAAATCGCTCAATCTTGGTTACACCAGACTCTAAGAGTCTCTAAGAGTCTGGTGTAACCATTCACTGTATCAGAACATCGACAGGCCGATGCGCATATCTGTTTCAGAAATGGTAAATTAAAGACAAGCCACATTAGTGCGGTCGTGGCCATGCAACCCAAACTACGGACCACATAGTAAACCAATGTTGTCTACTCTCTTTCAATATCAAAACTACACGAACTCCCTCCTGAAGCCCTCTCGTAGGTTGAAGAATTCGACATTGGCATTTATCTCCTGATCATATTGTTTGGAAAAGCAGATTATGCACGGCACAGTAGCCGGTACACATGGGCGAGGAAGACCAAGGATGGCATGGATGGATAACATCAAATCATGGACGAGGCTCACGCTGGAATAGACAATGAGGATGATAGCGGAAGACAGAAGTCAGTGGCGAGGGATTGCCCATGGTGCGGCCAAGCCTCGGATCGGGGATGGCTGAAGACAATGACATATTGCCATATGCAAGAGTAGAATTCTTCAATGCGGGACGAGGCTCGTAAAATAATTGTGACGTTTGTGTGTGGGATTTTGCATTCAACTACCCAGCAAACATACAACATTGCGCCTATGTTCAGGTCAACACTTCCAGCCACATGCCAGATTTAGCCCAACAATGTTCCATGGTTACTGGGTATAGGACCCATATCTTCAACTCTTAAATTAAGAGTGAGTCCTTCCTTGCCGATTCAATCTTGCAGTTCATCAGCATTGATTCGAGCAAGCCGATACTCTGCTGATGAGATACTGAAAGTCGAAACTGATTCACGGGTTTTGCTAGAGGCGAATCAATGCCGTGAGGCCAGTGGGCTTTGTAGAGACAGATATTTGAAGGAGACATTGCTTATCATTCTCTATAAGGTTGTTAGAATGTTTTTTTACATTACTGCTAACCACAAACAATTGGTAAATAACCGTTTAACCCACGTATAGAAATGCCTATAGCAATACTGTAAATTTAATGTTTTACCTGTTTAACTGAGAAACGATGGGAGTTGTAGTATAACAGCTCATTGGCAGATAGACACTTTTAATGGTCCACAAGTTGGATTAGATATCCCGGCAAGGCAGTTTAAACATTGGGGATAATTGGGATGGTGTAATGGGGATGGTGTAAGTGTGGGTATGATTTCAAACATCCCCTCCTTGTACGGCCTTACCAGGCTGCTGGGGCAAATGCTGTTAGCGAGCAAGGCACAACGAGGGGGTGGGTGGCCAGCACCACGCCCTGCCGCCTTTGTCTCCCTAGTGACGATGTTTACACATCGCACTACACACCCCTCTTGCAACACACGTGGTCAGTGTGGAAGGTGAGACGAAGTATCCCTGAGCTCATTGTAACGGAGGCTCTTCTGCCAGCGCCGGCTTGAGCAGCAAGACAAGAACGTTGCAGGGCTGCGCCTTCACCTTTGAACTGAGACACGCGGTGACTTCGGCTGCCGTGCGCTTTGAACGCGCGCACGTGCCAATCGGTGCATTTATTATGAACATTCCACTTGAATCGATGGCAGGTTCCTCACTTTCGGAATCGGTAATTGATAATTATTAAACACCCCAATGTGTAGACCACTCAATACATTGTTTGTGACCTGTGTGCTCCACTCCCCAGGCAACTTGCCCCTCCTTACCATTGCAATGCATGCAATGTATTTGCTGATACTGCAGAGGAAGTGGTGCACAAGCACAAATAATAAAACTACAAAACCCAACACATTTGAAAATAACACTGCCTTAAAAGAAAATAAACACAAGTGCTGTTTCGGCCAATGGCTCTTCTTGACCTCTTAAAATTTCGACTGGCTTTCCTGGAGTTCACATCGTTCCAGTGAGCGGTGCTCAATGTCAGCCGCAGCCCAGGAATGAGTTTATGGCGCCACCTGCACCGCATTATTTTGTCCACATTATACCGCAGTGGTACGTGCGGTGTGTGTGCCACGTGTGGTGCAGAATAGGATTACGACGGATAGGCATGCCATGCACTCCAGTGGTGGTGCCTTGCGTGTGTTTCTGATCCTTGTAGCAGAACTACACACTCACGGAAACGTTCCTGTTGAAGCACTTTGGTATCTTGTTTTTTACGATTAATTCTTTTTAGCATTCATGTTCTTTTTCTAATTAAAATGCAGGTAACCTACCTTAGAACAGTCACTTAAGTTTTGCCTTAGGGGCCGTCCATAAATGACGTCACGCGATTTTGGCTCATTTTTGACTCCCCCTCCCCCCCTCGTCACACGGCGTCACAAAAAGTCAGACCCCCCTCAAAAATGAGGGGGGGCCCTAAAGAAGTGAAGTTGCCTTTACATGCTTAAGCTGTTAATTTATCCATTGCATGGGTGGACCCTATCCTTATCAATCATCCAGACATTTGCCCCCCCTGAGAGATTTTGCAGGAGCCGCCACTGGGGGGGGGGGGGGGGGGTCAGACATTTGTGACGATGTGTGACGAGGGGGGGGGGGGGTTGAGAAATGTGACGTCACATCAAAATGCGCAACTTTAAATTAATATAGACAACACGTTCTACTTAATTAAATAGACGTTTAAATAAATGTTTTCTCCTACGACATCAGAGTGCAGCGCCACATTAATTACGCACTACAATGACAATAGTTTAAAGCGATTTGAAGCATTTTTTTATTTTTAGGGGGGGGACAGAGCTTTGTGACGTCATATTTGACGCCGTGTGACGAGGGGGGGGATCAAAAATCGTCCAAAATCGCGTGACGTCATTTATGGACGGCCCCTTACATTCAAAGCGGCCCCAAATACACGTGCCGGAACGCAGCTTTCAGAATGATCTTGCAGTAACCAATATTTTCCAGAAGGTGGCAAGCAAGCCGCTTTGCAAACTTCAGCAAGGGAGGGTTTGGAAGTGGCCCTGGTTTTGCTGGCTCAGGCTTCGGGAGTGGCTCAGGTAGATCTTCATCTGCAGCTCAAGGCTGGCATCAAAGTGAGGGAAATCCTTCACCTTGGCTCAAGTCTGGCTCCATCAGAGTGAGGGAAATCCTTCGCCTTGGCTCAAGTCTGGCTCCATCAGCTCCAGCTACGCGCCGCCGATTAGCACGGTTTGCTACGTATGGTGCGAAAGAAGTTCAAGATGCACATGGATCAGTTCCACATTGCTGCTGCATCTACTTTAACCCGCATCCTATGGCTCCAAATCCACAAACGCCACAATCAGTCATGAGAAGGGTAGGGGGAAAGAAGGGGTGGTGTTCAGAACCAGTGCACATTCGACCGGCTGAGATTTTACGATTTTACTTGCCACTGATAAGAATCCAACTCGGGTTCCTGGGAGCGTAGCGCAGTGGGCTAACGACTGCCCCACCGCTGTTAACAATGACGATGAAGATGACAGTATACACATCATACCACACGTGTAATAATTCATATTTCTTATCGTGCCTTGCATGTCCCTTGTATGTAGTGTGGTTGTGGTGCGAAAGGGGGAGTGGAATCACTGGAGATTTGGGGGGTGATTCAGCTATGGACCTGTCACAGCAATGAGCAGCGTTCCCTGTCCACTGTGATATCACAGATTTCTCTATACACCGTGACAATGCATGTTCTGTGCCCTGACATCACTGCTTGCTGTGATCTCTGTGATGTCGCAGCATTCTCTCGGCGCTGTGACGTAACAGCACGCTCCAATTTTTGTGTGACAGCATAACGTGCTCTGTGAACTGTGAGATCACTGTGTGCGCTGTGCACAATGACATCACCTCTTGCTCGATTCTTGGTGACATCACTGCATTCTTGTTGTATGCTGACATAGCAGCATGCTATTTGTTTCACATCACCGCGATCCTCGTGGACTGTGATTTCTCAGCTTGAACCCTGCCTTCTGTGACATCATAGTGATCTCTGTGCAGTGTGATATCACAGCGTCCACTGTGCGCTGTGGCATTACATACCTTTACGATGGCAAGATGTTAACTACCTTGCCTGGTTCACAGGAGGCCGTGGGTTCAATTCCGACCCTGATGCCTGTATATTTGGAGTTTGCATATTCTCCACGTGGTCGCGTGGATTTTTCTCCGCGTCCTCCGATTCCCCCCTCCACATTTAGAAACATGCTTTTAGAATATGTGGCTGCTATACATTTCCACGTGATAAGCCTCTTCGATAAGCCTCTTCAATGAGCTATCATTTGTGGCCAGGTCGCTCCTGAAAAAAATCTAGAGAGCTAAAATAGTTTCGTTTGTAGTTTAGTTTTACCTACGACTTTGTTTAATGAATCGCCGCAAACCACCACGACATCATACAAAGTACTCACATTTATCTTTGTGCCACAAAGAGGCTTATGAACATATAGTACGATCTCAAAATGTGTCGGTGATGCCAAATTCCACGCATGGACGGTGTAAGTTGGTTTTTAGATGTACGTGAACATAGCTGTGAGCCATCTCTTGGTGATATTTACTGATTGGTTCCCTTTCGTGGCGCGAGCTGGTCAATGTCACGCTGTTCAGCTCCCCAAACTTGACAACGGAGTCGAAATACTGACGAGAACGTCAAAAGCCAAAGCTCGATTGACTCGGGCGACATTTATGACTTTAATATTGGAGGGAAATCAAGCTTTTCACAGTCATTGAGATGAACATCTCAACACCTGTTTTGTTGCCAGAGAAAAGGGGAAAACCTATTCTCATGAAAAATGAAATCTTATATTTATATTTAACCACCAAAATATATACTTACTGTACATGTATGTTCATCAGACTATGGGCCTATAGGTATTCTCAATTTCTCATTCAATGCTTTATTTTTCACGCAGTATTTGTTAAAGCATGCTAACTCTACCAGCTTAAATGTACTCGTTATCATAAGCAAATACAGCAGCGCTTGTTTAATGAGTTTACCCATTAAACAATCACTGCTGTATTTGGTATAGGCAAAACACCTCCACGGACACTGTGAAATGTATCCAGTGCAACAAGACAACATTGTACAACATGTATGTGCTGTTGCTTAAGTGCACATGAAACACATTTTTCCCCCTGCTTGCATTCGCCCGTAGGAATTCCGTAGCTATTACGGACCTGTAAACTATAGTCACGACGTGTTCCAAAGGAGCACTCCTGCTGTTTGAAACTGGAGAGTTGTGCGGATAGGCGAATTGACATTAATGATTTCTGTTGAAAACAGCTTGCAGTGCATAAACAGTGAAGGTTGCATTCGAAATAGGTCACGGACAATGTTTTGCTGTGGTAGAATGTATTGCACATTGAACTATGTGGAGCACAGCGGAAAATATCCCAGGCATCTCTCCTCTAAATGGTTTGTAACGTGTGCCGTCCGATGTGTCAGTGAAGGTTAATTTAACACTTTGCCTGTCGCATTGTTTCCATAACTAGTTTGTCTCATAATAATTGTGAAGTGGAAATATTCCCCTTCCCTTCCAGTTGTCTATCACTCTTCCAAATAGCATTGAGCTTTGTTTACAGATGCCATAAATAG
Organism: Lampetra fluviatilis; assembly: GCF_964198595.1. Lineage (NCBI taxonomy): Eukaryota > Metazoa > Chordata > Hyperoartia > Petromyzontiformes > Petromyzontidae > Lampetra > Lampetra fluviatilis. The sequence goes on from NC_136288.1 coordinate 1,935,772, forward strand.
CAACTGAGCAGAGAGAGAGTCAAGCCAATGTGTGGCTGCGTGCGGAATTCATGAGTGGGAACACAACGGCATTCGGTCAACAAAGTTTCCATCTGTGCTCAATTGCAGAAAAATAAAAAAAATTGCTCGAGGCACAGAAAAGCAGAAATACGGACTAACTGATCAACAAGATAATATAATGCGTATACATCACTTTGATAGAATGTGCGATAAATGAGTCTGAGTAGATGACACGGGGTTTTCTTGTGTTGACCATATTAAGTCCGAGGTGCCTGCAAGGGCATTCCCACTCATTGCGGTTATGGATCTGATTCATTTGTTGGTAGAGGGCCATTGAAGTTTGGTGGAGGGCTCTGTCAAATTGTTTTTTTTGCATTAGCTCCACCAAAATGGAGTGTTCTGGCTGGCCATTCACCAACAATCTAACATCACACTCTGTTTGGAAAGTAATTCTTGTTTTATATTCCATTTATATTCCAAATTGCGATCATCGGCATATTGTCACGAGATGCAGAAATGTCCATTCAGAGCTGTCGCCCCATGTTACAAGAGTCACTGAAAGGTGATATCACAGAACTACTACAGAGGCCCATTCAGTCGCCTGCTATTCACACCATGAGCACTGGACTTTCCAACCTGCCCAGCTATAGAGGCACTTACAAAAATAATAATTATCAAGGCTGGAATTTGCCACATTAAGTGAAAAAACAAATGCAATGAAATATGTTATTGGTGGCCTCACATTCGCTATACTTGAGAAACTGGTTTAATTACAAGTAGCTGCCTGGATTTGGACAGATTGACTCAGTGGTGATACCATCTGATCCCTGACCCACCCAACCACCACAACGGGCGGTGGCCAAGTTGTTATGAAGGGCACTTTCAAAACACTGATGAAAACAATTTTAAAAGTCAAATTAAATAACAGTCATATTTATTGTACACACAAAGACTACAGTCAATGACAAGAGACACGTAGCTTTGTAAGGTCAGTTTAACTCTGTAAAACAGCATTAAAATGCACTGCAATTCTGACAGACTTCAGAGTACAGAATTTGAGTTCGTATTATGAAATTTTCCCAGCACAGAACGAGCAAGTAGATTGATGCTATTGGTTCTGCCTGTGGTGGAGACTGCAAAATAAGAAGTGCAATCACTAACACCGCCACAAGAAAGAGTGGCACATTCCAGAGCTAATTGCCAACATGTGTGTGGCTCCATGAAGCCTGTCTTACAGTGACGGGGCATTCCAAATTGTATGGGGATTCAACGTTCCTTCAGTATGTCACTTTACGAAGTACATACAACTACAAATGAATGCAACATTGTATAAATACATTCTGCATAATTTATACATTTAAAATGTTTGCCTACGCGTCTTTATTTGTTTACAATGCGTGTGTCAGCTGACACCCCGGGCACCCTGGTAAATGAGATGTTCGACCTCGAAGGATTTTCGAGGTGAAATAATTTAGGAAAAGACAAATAAATACAACTCTCTGAATTCCTTTCTGTCTCCCTTGAAGACGACACTTATAGTCCCATCGGGGCCTGAGTGGGGCCATAGCTCATTCATTCATTGACTCGTTCACTCATTCATTCATTGACTCGTTCACTCATTCATTCATTGACTCGTTCACTCATTCATTCAATCACGGCCCAAATTTATGTACAGCATTTTAAAATGCAGTTTCATTTATACACTATATGAATACAAATTGTACTGTTGAATATTGTTATAGTTATTGTATGTAATTTACAATAATTACAATGGCAAGAAAGTTCCATTCGTTGTCAATTCCTTCTTATCCACGTAAAGAGACGGTTGTGGAATTTTCTGGGGCCATGAAACTCAAAACTATTGACAGTTAATGGCATTTTGTGCAGTTTCAGTCAATTGGGCGCCACGGTGGCAAGATGTTAACTACCTCGCCTGTTATGCAGGAGTTTGTGGGATCGATCCCGACCTGACGCCTGTATATTTAGAGTTTGCATGTTCTCCCCGTGGTCGCGTGGATTTTTCTCCGGGTCCTCCGGTTTTTCCCTCCACATTTCGAGTCAACGTGCGTTAAAAGTATTTGGCTGCAATACATTTCCACGTGATAAGCCACTCCATTGAGCTATCATGTGTGGCCAGGTCACTTCTGAAAAGGAACTCTGTAGCTCAGTTGAGCCTTACCTGGTAAAATATAAATTGTTTAGCTTAATTTAATTAACCATGAACTAAATCAAGATTACTGTCAAGGCGAGCTGAAAAGCAACACGAATGTCAGCCTGATCATTTTACAAAGCACTGTTTCCAAATACACACAGCGTGAATATAAAACACGCGGCTCCGTCCCAGTGTTCGTTTGGCGGCTTCACACAGATGACCCACGACTCGCTCCAATCAGCCGGGTGCAGTCCAGTTCGACACCGACCCCGAGCTCGGTCACGCGAGCAGCGTGATCACGACGCCGTCGTCCTGCCCCTGCCACAGCATCTCGCCCTCGAAGTGCACGTGGCCGTGCTTGCGAGCACGCAGCAGAATGCCGACCACCTTGTCCGAGACGCGCACGTAGCGCTCGAAGAGGCGCCCGAAGGTGACGCGCGCGCGCCCGTCTTCGCCGCGAACGCCCACTTCGCCGATGATGAGCACCATCTCGTCCACCTCGCGCAGCACGTGGCGCTGGGCCCGCCGGCCCCGCTCCGCCGTGACCGTGCCGTCCAGCGGGCGGCCGTAGCCCTGCTCGCCCTTGCGCGCCCTCACCGCCATGGCGTGCTCGAAGTCGAAGTCCCCGCTGAACGGGTTCAGCCGCTGCTCGTCGACGTGGTCGCGCGAGCGCTTCTGCCAGAGGCCGGTGAGGTCGCCGACGACGCCGTAGTTCGGCACCCGGGTGCGGCCCGGCTCCTTGGCGTCGCGGGCGCTTTTACTTCTCGTCGTTTCGCCTTTCGCGGCGGCGCTGGCGTTCGTCGAAGGGCTCGGCGTCGTCCCCTGCAAGCCGCGCTCCGTTGCGTCGTGTTTGCATTTTTTAAAGTCTTTGTTCGCTCGCGCGTCCAACTCAATGGTTGACAAGCGAGGCTCGTCGGTGTTTGCTTCTTCAGGTGTAGCCTCGTGTGTGGGAGTGCTATCCGTGCTCGCATTTTTCCTTATGGCTTTCATCACCCCTTTCGGGGTGTTTTCACATTCTTCAGCATCAACTCTGCACGTTGTTACGTCTGAGAGACCATGGCTTTTTGATGGAAGAAAGATGTCTCCAGACATGTCAGTTAATGGCACATCACTCGTTTCATTTGTATTACATTCTAAGTGATCAGAAATCAAACCCAGAACATTTGTCTCGGCTTGGAAGTCCTTTTTCTCCATCATTGTGATTTTCAATTTGGCACCAAAACTTCAAAAGGATGCTTTTATTCAGATGTCTCCTCTCCTCCCTGCTGCTCCAACTCAGTCTTAAGTTACCCTTCTCGTGCCGATTTTGACCACAGAGATCGTTTGAGTTTTCTTAAATCACCAAGGAAGTGTTTACTCGTACACAACTATATAACTCACCTTCTAGTATTACGGTTTAGACACTCGCATAAGGCAAGGACTGTTTTTTTCATTGCCGAAATGTTGTGTTGTTGAGCCAAGGGGACACAAGCAACCGATCTCACTGGAAGTTCTTGCCCACAGCCTACTGCATAGGGCTCCTCTCACTAATGTCTCATCTACGTTCCTCAGCCGTGCTGCTAATCCCACACTCGTTCCAAAGCTGTGGGCATCTCTGTGACCCCTGTATCGTGTATTTATAACCCGGCTGGCCTGCACCTGGTCTATTTTAAAGCAAAGGCTAATGGTACATTTCAGGCGTATTACAAGCTGCAAGAACAAAAATAGACAATGTTCCACAGCTAGGACATTGGTTGGTGGGGTTAAAGAAGCACTGGACAAAAATTGCATGCAGACTTCCTCTCTTTATGTTATGGAAAGCGCAATTTCCAAGAATACCACAGGCAATTTACGTGTTAAGAAAAAATATCAGTGCAAATATTACTTTAAATATTGCTCTGAAATTTGCAATTGCTTTTATATTAACTGTGAATAGACATTTTTTAAAGTGAAAAGTGCCCACACCGACAATCACTGGTGCCTCTTAACAAGTAGCAGGTCTCTGGCAAGGACGAGTGTATGTAATTAATAGGACAACCTCTGTACTCCCCAGTTTACTCATATTACTGACTCCGCAGGCATTAATGATGACACGGTGGGGTTGAGTTGGTCCCTGCCAGGATTGCAACTCATCGTCATCATTCCCTCTGGTGAATCTGCCACTCGATGAAGGCCTTCCCAAGCCACTGCCATCGATTCTGTGCTGTAATAATCCAGCTAATACCTGTACACGAGCTGATTTCATCGCTCCATCTCCTTGGCGGACGTCCTTTCAGACACGCTCTTATCATTGTTGCTGCAATTATTCTTGACCAGTAGCCAAAATCCATCCTAGAGGCATGTCCTACCCACCCCTACATTTCTGATAGATTTTTTTAATTTAAACTCATGATCTCATTATTAGGAAGCATTTTTATCTACCAACCAGGGGCGGTTTCTTCATTAGGGCGATTGGGCGACGCACCACCAATGTCATTCAACCACAGAGTCACGCTAGCCGTCACTGTGCCTCTGGATATAGTCCAATCAGCGTCATGTCACGTTCTGTGGAGTACCGCCTCTTTTTGGGCGATTTCCCTCCAGCTGAGAATCGCCCCGAGTGGTCCCATAGACTTACATTCAAAGATGTTTTTTTTCGAACGGGGGCGCTGCAATGCATTCTCTATGGCTTCCGGGAGGGCTCGCCCTAACGTGCTTACGTCATCATACGTGCTTACGTCATCATACGTAAGCACGTTTCATCCAACAATATAATTTGTCGCCACCTAGTGGAATCTTTAATAAAAGAAACTTGAGTGGTTTGTTTTAATAGTGAGTATAGAAACAAACAAGATGTATTGTAAGAGTCACTTTATTTTTCATTAATATTAAAGAAGTGAAGTTGCCTTTACATGCTTAAGCTGTTAATTTATCCATTGCATGGGTGGACCTTATCCTTATCAATCATCCAGACATTTGCCCCTCCTTAGAGATTTTGCAGGAGCCGCCACTGCTACCAACTGAGCTACAACTTACAGCATTGCCTTGAGAATATTGTTGAAATATAAGCTGATTTTATATACTTCTTTTTGGAATGTGGTGACTGCATTTTAATGAGGGAAATAAGTATTTGACCCCCTCTCAATCAGAAAGATGTCTGGCTTCCAGGTGTCTTTTATACAGGTAACGAGCTGAGATTAGGAGCACGCTCTTAACGGGAGTGCTCCTAATTTCAGCTTGTTACCTGTATAAAAGACACCTGTTCACAGAAGCAATCAATCAATCAAATTCCAAACTCTCCACCATGGCCAAGACCAAAGAGCTCTCCAAGGATGTCAGGGACAAGATTGTAGACCTACACAAGGCTGGAATGGGCTACAAGACCATCGCCAAGCAGCTTGGTGAGAAGGTGACAACAGTTGGTGCGATTTTTCGCAAATGGAAGAAACACAAAAGAACTGTCAATCTCCCTTGGCCTGGGGCTCCATGCAAGATCTCACCTCGTGGAGTTGCAATGATCATGAGAACGGTGAGGAATCAGCCCAGAACTACACGGGAGGATCTTGTCAATGATCTCAAGGCAGCTGGGACCATAGTCAACAAGAACACAGTTGGTAACACACTACGCCGTGAAGGACTGAAATCCTGCAGCGCCCGCAAGGTCCCCCTGCTCAAGAAAGCACATATACTTTCCCGTCTGAAGTTTGCCAATGAACATCTGAATGATTCAGAGGACAACTGGGTGAAAGTGTTGTAGTCAGATGAGACCAAAATGGAGCTCTTTGGTATCAACTCAACTCGCCGTGTTTGGAGGAGGAGGAATGCTGCCTATGACCCCAAGAACACCATCCCCACCGTCAAACATGGAGGTGTAAACATTATGCTTTGGGGTGTTTTTCTGCTCAGGGGACAGGACAACTTCACCGCATCAAAGGGACGATGGATGGGGCCATGTACCGTCAAATCTTGGGTGAGAACCTCCTTCCCTCAGCCAGGTCATTGAAAATGGGTCGTGGATGGGTATTCCAGCATGATAATGACCCAAAACACACAGCCAAGGCAACAAAGGAGTGGCTCAAGTAGAAGCACATTAAGGTCCTGGAGTGACCTAGCCAGTCTCCAGACCTTAATCCCATAGAAAATCTGTGGAAGGAGCTGAAGGTTCGAGTTGCCAAACGTCAGCCTCGAAACCTTAATGACTTGGAAAAGATCTGCAAAAAGGAGTGGGACAAAATCCCTCCTGAGATGTGTGCAAACTTGGTGGCCAACTACAAGGAACGTCTGACCTCTGTGATTGCCAACAAGGGTTTTGCCACCAAGTACTAAGTCATGTTTTGCAGAGGGGTCAAACACTTATTTCCCTCGTTAAAATGCCAATCAATTTATAACATTTTTGACATGCGTTTTTCTGGATTTTGTTGTTGTTATTCTGTCTCTCACTGTTCAAATAAACCTACCATTAAAATTATAGACTGATCATTTCTTTGTCAGTGGGCAAACGTACAAAATCAGCAGGGGATCAAATACTTTTTTCCCTCACTGGTATGTGTGAATATTATTATACAAGTCAAAGTCTTTGCCTCACTCAAATAAGCATGCGGTGGAATCATAATTTTTTAGCCTTGAGCCAGCGGTGTAAAATCCCCATTACCTATGGTGGGGACAGTCTTACCATAGGAGAACAACCACTGCCATTTATTAGTTATTAAAATTGTTACCCGAAGAAGAATAAAATTACAAAGGCATTTTTGGAACGTGTGACTCTGTTAGATTGCCTTTTCAGTCCCAGTTCCCTTGTTTAAAACAGCAATAGACGCGGATGAATTCTGATGTCAGTAATATTAAGTTGTCTCACCATTGCCATGATGTCAAGCAACATTGTAACGGTTCACTGGTCTATGGTGTATTCTACAAATGACTAGGTTGGTCTGCCACACGTTTCCTGTACCGCGCCTGATGTGACTAATAGGGGTATAATTCAAGCAGATAATTGGGTGACCCAGCCAAAGTATATTTGATTCCAGTGGCAAGCTAATCAACATATTTCCAAGGTTCATGGACAAATAGGCTAAGGCTTGCATAGGATCTTTGATGATGAAGCCAACTTCGATAGTCCTTAACTTGGCTGACAATTAACAATTTAGAATTAATTTTGCCTTTAGCTTTAACTGTACTATATGGACACATTTTCCATGAATTTACTCGTCTAAAAACATCCGGCCAGATGGTGCAGCCATATCCTTAGAACATTTTCCACAGCCTTGCAATGCACCTATATAGTGTTCTGTACTGGAACAGAGTTTGTAGGGATATCATATGCTCATCTGGTAGGCAACATCGCGTGACTCACAATGGCCAGTCACTATTGCCGCAGCCACTTTCGTAACTTTCGCCATCGACGAAATGAGCACCACTGCGAGACAGTCAAAAGTGGTTGTCCTATGGACAAACCTGTTCCCGCCACAGTAATGTGGAATTTACACCACTGGCCAAAAGGTGTAAACAGCAGATAAATCCACCCAATCCTCAACTGAGCAGGGAAACTACTTTCATTTTGATTTAAATTATCTCAAGGCCATTTTACAAAGTTAAAAATGTCAGCCCCATAATTGAAACTTTTCCATAGCGTGCGATAAACCTGCGTTTGAGAAAGGACAGTAATTGAATTATGTTTGGATATCAAGTGTCCAAAATAGCCTCCACCGCAGCCAACCAGCCCCAGGACTGATTTACAGTTTGCTGTGCAGAGGAGAAACTTTCTGCTTCAGCCGGGCCAGGTCACCTCGCATTGACGTCGCGGGAACACAACACGTGACACGGTCAGTGGGGATAGTCGGGATTCAAAAGCCACTGCAAACTCGCCACGAGTAATCGGGCTTGTTTACGCTGGGATTTTTTTCCACGAATTAACCCTCAACGTGATTCTGATAACTCTCCTCACACCGACCCCTTACTAAGGTCGACATAAATGACGTCAGGCCATTGCTGTGGCAAGTAGTTTTTTTTAAATAGACATGTTCATGCAAAGTCCATCTGTATGACATGGGGATGTTCCTATTGATAATTGAGATAGGCCTAAAAAAAAACTCGGATATTTTTCATTCATGAGAATGGGATGATAGGTTTCCATGTGAGTAAATGAAAGTGATTAAGACTGTATTATCAGTCGTATTAACTCTGTGAATAGACAGCCCATTCATTTTCTACACAGTTGACCATTTACGGGGCTTGTCATACAACAGGTAAGTCATTCATAAGCTGCCCTTTCTATATATCAAACGCAATTCAGTCATATGCTAATTTTGGACGAAGTAAGCTTCCCATTTGTTACATATACTGCACATTATAAAGCATTCATTTCAGTTGATGTAAATTATACTTAAAATACATTTTCCAAGTTAGGTTTGGCAACCCTCAACCCATACCACAACGCTAACTAAAGCTTGCCATGCAATACAGCGCAATTAGTAACTCACTCTGGTGCTGTCACACACACTATCCTATCATATTGATGGTGGGCAGCAACATCTACTGTTGTACTGTACGGTGTTTGCTATGATCCCACGTCTATGCTCCCCACCTTCGCCAAACGAAATCATTATTTATTTATTTTACCAGATAATGGCCACTGGCCTCTGTCCACCCAGCAGTATAGAATGGGTCCGGTCGCAGTCGACGGCAAGTTGCGCGTGGTGGGGTAAAATGAGGGTACACCCACCTCAACCCACCTCTTTAAACACGTCTGGTCAACGGAGGGAGTACTGAAGACCACATATCCTCTAGAGGTCCCTCTAGTGGAGGCCCTTCCGTCAAGCAATCACGTGAGCAGGCAAACAATTACAGGGTTGCACCTTGACATGTGAGCTGAAAAAAAGTGGCCAGGTGTGCCACGCGGTGACTTAGGCACCACGTGGTACACTTTCGTGCGTGGCACAGTCAGTGCATTCATTGCTATAACTCCGAAGGAAACAATGACCAGTTGCTGATTTTCGGAACCAGTCATTGGTTACAAAACCGGTTACAAGTTGAGCAGTTGTCGTTAAAATATCGAATATAAACGATCCGAATTTCCCACAAAAGGGCCATAATTGTCTTTACAAATCCGAAATGTTTCCGTTCGAAGCTCATGACAAAGGATCTACACGTACGCATGCACGTTCCTGTTGACAATCCACTGCAGGATGTGGGCCTCGACAAGATGTGCACGTCATGGTAATTTTTTTGACCATTCTTCAACACCTTGGTCAATTATGGGGTGCGACGGTGGCGAGATGTTAACTACTTCGCCTGGTATACAGGAGGTCGTGGGTTCAATCCTGACGTCTGTATATTTGGAGTTTGCGTGTTCTCCCCGTGGTCGCGTGGATTTTTCTTCGGGTCCTCCGGGTTTTCCCTCCACATTCAGAAACATGCGTTTCGAGTATTTGGCTGCTATAAATGTTCACATGCTATGCCACTTCGTTGAGCTGTCATGTGTGGCCAGGTAGATTCTGAAAAAGAGCTACAGAGCTCAGTAGGGCCTTTCCTGATAAAGTAAAAATAAAAATGAAATAGTTTTCATACTAACAAAAAAATAGTTTCTCGTTTATCTACAGGGACTTTGATAAATGATTTTCATGGAGGGCCACGTATCTCGAACACCGCAGCTGTTAGCAGCCATCAGTGGCGAGGAAGGTGGCGTCAGAGAGTCTGCGTGTGGATTGCCATTACATAACACAGAAGCTAGTGAAGGGCAACTTCCTCCAGATGGCGCTTGGCAGCCACTCCAGATTCCCGCTTGGACTTGGGATGATGCGTGGCGGTGCCCTGAGACCCTTGGGAGAATATTGGGTATCGGTCTCACCTTGGAGGGTCGCTTGTATTCATAGGATGTCTCAGTTTGGTCAGGTTTGTGGTAACGGTGAGACGCTGCCACGGAAAGATCTGAGGAGAATTAGTCATCGTCAAAATGGGATTGGCTCCTATTGCATGTATGCTTGAAGAAGACTGTTACAATCTTTGGGAATGTTGTTACTCTCTGATTTTTGGAGAAACATAATTTTGGAAGAAAAAAACAGCATTGGTTTTAGGATAAAAAAATAAAATAGGTGCTAAAGTGCAAGATCATTTGCTGGGAAATAAAATATCCAGCACAATCATACTTTGAAATTGTTCAAACTTAGCATATTTAGCATTAGGGGAATAATTAATATGGATTATTAACCTGTAGATCGAGCCCTGGGTCCAAGAGACTCAGATTGGTGTGTTTGGTATTAAACTTGCACGCAGACCTCTTCATGATCTCATACAAGACACGTAACATCTTATTACATAAATGGATCGATAAGACAATTATATCATTATACATTACTGCTTCGGGTTTTCCAGACACGACCGCTGGGGCAGTGTAGAATATTTCATGGCTGCGTGCAAAGCGATAAGATCGCACACGATGCATCATCCATCGAGTCGCGGGTGTAAGAATTGATGTTTTCAATCCCATTATGTTATGTAATGGGATTACGTAATCATAGCAGCCACTTGTGGCCGCTACATTCCACAATGGTAATACCTTAAAATTGATTATTTTGTAAAATTATGACCATGAATCTAGACCTGTTATCCAATTTAGGGAGCAGGGCTGGGGACTCGTTACCAACCCAATTAACAATGTCTTATTTCAAAATCTGTAAATGTGTTGCCTATGGACATATACATTCTATGGGACTGATGCCGTTACATGACTGTTAACTTTCCCATTGGGTCTAGTACACGTACTCTGTGTGTACCATAAGCCACTGTGGTTTAACCATTGACATGTATTCGCAGCACATGTGATGTATAAATGGTTGACAGTGCAAGGGAAAAAGTGGAGTTAAATTAATAAAAGATATTAATGCCACCCGTGATTTATATGTTGGGATTCCAGGACGACACAAATCACATTTTGTGTCCTTTTTATAGTCATGGATGAGATAAAATAAATATTTCAACAAGCAGGACGTGTATTTTATGTAAAACATAAACTAAGCTCGTGGAGATATATTTCTTCATTTATTAAACAAAATCATGCAGCTGGTACTTTCCATGTATTTAATCAACTTTCCTAAATATTAACCCAGGCACCTCTAACCTTTCTCAGAAAGCCTTGGGGCATCTGCTTCAAGCTCCCGCGGCCCAAAATGATATTCAATCTGATAACATTTAGATTACAGAAACATTTCAGAGTGTGGGAAACAATGTTTGGTAATTCTCCGCACGTACAGCAAAGTGAATTGGCCTATGACCAAATCATCCGATCTCCTCTTATCACAGCTCAGCAAGTTTTAGCCCGTAGTGTCTGTTGCTTATCGATGGGTGACAGCCGTCCTTGAAACAGGTGCTGCTGGCTACTGCGAGGCGGTGTTATCCATTGTTATGTGCTGTACTTATACTCGCGTAAACGTAAATGTGTCGTCAAACTCGCCACCACCCGACACAGCCAACTAGTAAGGCTTGTCACGTAAACAGAACATGCCAGTTCGTTTCTAGTACAGCACACCGGTGTGTTGGAGAGTAAACCCGCAACATTTACAAATCGAGTACGACGTTTCTTCAGTAATTACAACTAGCATCATCAGACAACAGTCAGATTTGTAGAGAAATCCTCCTGTTTCGGTTTTAAATAGAGGGATAAATGTGCTATCAAATCTTACTACTTGTGGCCAACGTTACTAATTGGCTGTGTCGAGTGGTGGCGGGTTTAACGACACATTTACATTTACGCGATCTAACCAAAAAAGCCTCTTATGTATAATATAGGTCGTGAAAGCCTACGTCTTAAAGTAAGTATGAATGCCTTCAACCCACACTGACGAGCGCAGTGAAGTATGGTCAAACATATTCCCCACGACCCACACGGCGTGAAGCAGCTCTCTTCCTGCAGAGGCTTGACACAAGGGGACTGCGTGGAGTGGAGTGAATCGAAGGCGCGTGCGCGCGATTCGGCACGCGTCTCACTAACCAGACAGAGTCTCTGTTACGAATTGTTGCAATTCACGTCGACGATTCTAGTCCAGAAACGTCAATTCTCCTTTAAACGCCGTGCTCAGAGATCACGAGATACCCCCCTGCAGCGTGCAATGTGCAGATCAGAAAACATCGATCCTCATACTCGCCACACGAATGTTCGGCTTCAGAATGAATATAAACCAATCGATCGTTATACATCCCGAATACATTGTGAAGTCCACCAACAGGATGCGATCGGCTCTTGCTTCCTGGACCCCCCTCCCTCCCGGAAGGTGTTATTGATATTCACCAGGGCTGCCTCACATTGGGAGGTCAAAAGGGCAAAGGGGCTAATGCAATGAGTAGGCATCATCGAGTGCACCTGCAACGTTGGCATGCGATTGGAACCGTTGAGTCAACGTTGACCCAACGTTCCAAGTTTACCGAGGATGACTGTGTCTGTGGGCCACGTAAGGAAGGCTGCATGTGCTACGGACTTGCCTTCACTCCCTACCACACAATTATTTGCACGTGCAGTGGGGAGTGAGCAATTCTCGTGGATATGCACATTGTTTGCACGAGCCACGACAACTTTGGTGGCAGTGCCGCTGTTGTGAATGGCATTTGCTGGTAATCTCCAGCCAGATGTGACAGCTCATTTTTGGTGGGAACTCTTGGGGAAAAAAATATAACATCCGATATTTGGAAGTTCCCACCCATAAATGGTCATATCCGCCAGCGCCAGTGATATGCGAGTCATATACACATTCTCCACGCTGTGTAAATTCTTGTGTTAACAGCTTTATTTTGCGACACAATTTATTATGGTAAATGCTTTGCACAAAGGTCCACATATAGTAAATTTAACACTCCATATAGTACCGTTTTTTGGGAAGGCAATAAGGGCTTTCTCATGGATACTCATCCTGGCATAGGCATGTGGAATTTCTAGCACTGGCTCAGAAATGTAAACAGGATGTAAGAAGCCCCATTATGCTTATTTAAGTTGATTTTATTTGTTACACGACAAATCCCTTCTAGCCAGTTGCCCAGCTATTTTACATGGGATATCCGTGTTGCATGAGCACAGCAACGACAACAACAACAACATCAGTCCAGAAGGAATATTGCACAACTAACAATAATGCACAAGCAGGGGACCATGTAGATTTTTTAAAAGTTTTTTTTTCACAGCGCTTTTGTAACCGAGTTGAGGGTTGTACTATGGAGACCTTCGACAGTGTTACAATATATTTGCATGCCTCTAAACTACAAATGCCCATTCTGTTTGAACTCCAGAGGTGATGCACTTACATATAGAATGCCCAATATTGGAAATCATATTCCCAATACCCGATGTCTGTAAAAGCAGCGTGGTCCACTAAGAAATAATTACAAGAGTGTTGGCGATTTGGGCAGAGTGCCTCTCCGTGGTTCGGGGCTTTAAGCTAGCCCAGAGCAATATCGACATCGCATCCTCAACACGTGGCCTGAGACATCCATGCACATCTACTCTTGGCACCCGTCACCGCGCTCTGGTTATGCTATCTGCGTGGCATTAAACAGACTTGGATGTACACTGGCGCACGTGGTCCATTTTTTGAACAGTGCTCTTGTGAAGATGCACTGTATCGTGCAAAGGTTTTGTTACTGGTAGGAACCTCTTGATTACACCAGCCCACAGGGGATTATTGTGTCTGTCCGTCGTGCAGGGAGGGGCTGGGTGGGGAGGGAGGGGCAGGGTGGGGAGGGGAGGGTGGGGAGGGGCTGGTTGGGGAGGGGAGGGTGGGGAGGGGCTGGGTGGGGAGGGAGGGTGGGGCTGGGTGGGGAGGGTGGGGCTGGGTGGGGGGTGGGAGGGGTGGTGCTGGGTGGGGAGGGGCTGGTCACCCCGTGGTGCCCTTATAAAACTCAACGTTTAACCTACTCACGCCGGCTTGTGCCCGCCCTCACAGTCGGGCATATTTGCGGAATACACCACGCCGCCGTTGACCCTGGCCATTGACCGAGCAACCCAACGTTCCTACCAGTTCCCTCTGCAGGAATGTGTTTTGCGGAAGGTCAACTCGTTCAGCGTGGAGTGCAACGCAAAAAAGGAACACCATGGTTCTACCAGAGACATCATTTGACGTGTGGGTAGAGTAAATATGCAATTTAACAAAGGAATAGATTAAAACGTGTTGGGTTTTTTTAAGTTCACAATCTTTGAACTGAATTGTGTGTGAGAATCTATAATATTTGAGTCCGATATGTCCTAATTTGTTCACGTTACCCCAACAGCCACCGCAGGCGTGATGTTCACCGCTATGTAAGTAAAATAATACATTATTTTATTGAATCGTGAGCCCGAATCGTGGCAATTAAATCACGAGGGGTGGAATTCGTCCCATGAAAAGGTGGTGAAGATATCAGCTTTACACATTTCACATGAGACGTGGCTAACAGAGGTAAGTAATAGTGGACCTCTAGTGTTGCATTGAGCTATGTAATGAACACTGTGCAGTCACAATGCCATGATACGAAGCTGGGTGGTATAATGACATGGCAAAAGACACCGCTGTACATAGACATATACTAATTAGTGCCACAAATATGGGTTGTTATTCCTGAAGAGAGCTTACACCGTGACACATGGCAGTTGAGTTTCATCTATTTACGCTTGTCATTTTGCTTGAATCCTCTGTACCACGTAATAAGAATGACTATGCTGCGGTGCCAGCAGCATTCCGGAAACCTGGAAGTTGCCCAGATGTAAGGCAGTGATTTTCCTTTCCGTGCTAAAGGACAGAGTCTGGTGATCAACACAGGCTCACGTGTTCAGCTCCACATCGTTGAAGCTGAACAGTGACTCAATGTGTTCTATTAGAATGTCCGTGCGGTTAAAATACCTCGTGCGCTTGAAAGGGCGTCCACGCCATGGAGACGGAGCGATTAAATAAATTCACATAGGAGGTGGATTATGACATTGCAGGATTGTGAGAAGTGGCGGTGGCTTTGGAGACCTTCATCCAGCAGTGGATTGACCATGTCTGACGCTGATGAACATACCTCAGTATGTATAAAATAATGACGAGACTTTATTTTTTTCAAAAAGTTATTTCATTTGGGATGACTGTAAACATAATTTGGTTGGGAAATTTAGCAAAACTTAACCACCAAGGAAATTAATGATTGGAAATATTCTTTAATAAAAAAAAACACGATGTTTTAGTCTGTTAATTAATAATTATTTCTTGACTTAAAGCTTTCGTGACTGCAGGAATTCTTATTCTTGGGTCTTTCGGTAAAGTCACGTAGATAGGTTCAAAGAAAATATTTTTTTGTTATTTCCTTTGAACCTATCTATGTGACTTTACCGAAAGACCCAAGAATGATTAAAAATTATGTTTACGATCCTGATTTTTATTTCGGATGAGACATAATTCCTCATTTTCTGTGTAATTGTACAATTAAAAAAATGTGATGAACAATATTTGACAGGTTATTTTGTTTCTGCAAGTGATATTATGCAATAATCTCATCAGGCCACACATTTCTTCTTGTTTGCACAAATGTGTGACTATGTTCAAGTCAGCACCCTGACTTGGCTTAATGTGTGCCAGATGTAAGCGTACAATCCATTCCAGAACACTTCATTGTGTTTGTTTCACAGTTTACAATGCGTACTATGCAATGTTGTATCCTCATTAAGTGTTTTTCTCCCCTCAGAATATGGAAATAATGAACCATAAATCTCAGTAAAATTCCTGTCTGGTCCGTGCCAGGGTTATGCCCCACATCCATCCGAGTTGTCTGCCTCAGCAATCGCCTTCTTATTCTCTTGTCCATTTGTCTCTTTACATTCTGTGTTTTAATTAATTCATTAAAGACCTTTCTAGTATTTTTCTCCAATAATAAGAACCATAACTGACCGTGAGAGTTCAAATTTCAGCCACGCAAGCCAGCTTAAAATATCTTCTCCTGCAGTATTCTACTATAATTTACTGTTGCACAATTACGTTAAATTTATTTTACCCACGCTGGCATCGGGAACGCAAATTGGCGGATTGTGTTATCCATACTTCTCTGTGACTTTCCCGTTGCCTACGCACAGATGCGCAGATCAGCGTGGGCAGCGTGGTGGATATGCCGACACTTCCGGCCACACAAATATTGTCCACGGGAAAACATGACTCGTAGGAAGGATAGTTGTGAGGATTGAGGGGTGTGGATTTTAGGAAAAGCAGCTCATAGGAGGGAGAATTACAACGACAAGTTTATATGGTGTATGCATGCAACGGTAATTATGCTTTCCAAAGTGGAAAAAAAATAGTGAGGCCAGAAGAGCGAAGTGGGGGCGGGGTGGGGGTGTTAAGAACTACTGGACATCAGTGAAAAAAAGCTTTATAGCTCATCGGATTCCCCCAGTATGAATATTCTGATTCAGATGTTGAAACATGGGAGAGTAGAGAGGGCAAGGTTCGCCACATTGCAGACATCGATCGGGCTTCAAGCACCCTGAATTGTACTTTTTTTTCTTTTTGAAATTGTACTTTTACTTCGGTAGAAACTTTCAGTGTCAACACGACATACTTTATGTTAAGAGTTGCAACAGGCAGATGTTGCTCGCCGCATTGTGGTGTAAAGAAAACGTTGCTGAAATGTTTAGTGGTTTAATGGGTGTAAGTTACACAAAACCCAGCGAAATGTAAATAAACTTTGCTGACCTTAATTGTCTTGGGAAAAGTGTCTTTAGAAACAACACCGCGGGAACAACTTTCGCTAATAAATAATCATCATGTACAGCCCTTTGCCAATCGACTGCTGGAAGATGGTCTCTCCTTCACTCATTTCTGGTCACGTGGGTTGATTGTCCATACTTCACCATGCTGGCGCAGTGCACGTTTGTGAAAGGGAGGGGAGAAGCAGTTCTCATTCAGATATCACCCGGTGGTGATGTTCGCCGTCGCCGTGAATTAAACTCAGGTCAATGGGTTCATAACACGGTGCTAGAAAAACTGCGCCACCAATTCCCCCCCTCCCCCTTTCAGAACTAACCTTAACCCCACCGCCCGCAAATACTCATACAGACTGCAAAGAGTAAAGCTACACAGCGATGGAGTGCAGCAAAAGCGTGACGTTCAGAGGAGGACTAAGTGAAGTCTATCGGCGTGCTCGCTCCCAGGCGGACACTCGCAATCAGCCGTGCACTCCTAAGGCCCCGAGACCATTTACGGGGAGAAAGGGCCTCACCTACACCGTTATTTTGGCTGGCATGCCAAGTGTGCCACCACTTTGATATTGCGGCACACGCTATGCTGTCCACTGCAGCGCAATCAGCCAACATTCTCAGGGGATTCATCTTTTCTTCTTTTAAGCAGCACGCGAAAAATGAAAATTGAAAACAGAGTTGCGCAGGTCACCGGGGCTTTTGCTGCTATAAGGCTCCTGTTAACTTTGATATGTCGAGAGCAGAACAAGTTAATTCCAGAGCTTTGTGGGCGCCACGGTGGGGCGTGATGTCACCTCCCTCACCCAGTACGCAGGATGCCGTGGGTTCGATCCCGACCCTGACGCCTATATATTTGGATTTTGCATGTTCTCTCTCCCCGTGGTGGTGTGGATTTTTCTCCGGGTCCTCCGGTTTTTCCCTCCACGTTTAGAATCAACACGCGTTTCGAGTATTTGGCTGCTAAAAATTTCCACGTGATAAGCCACTTCGTTGAGATATCATTTGTGGCCAGGTCGCTTCTGAAAATGAGCTATGTAGCTCAGTGGGCCTTCCCTGGTTGGATAATTATTATTTATCTCTTGTTAACATACTGTATTGTCATAAAGTATGTGATATAAGCCAAGATCTCATCATGAGACTAACTCAAGTAATGTCTCTCGTTCGCCACTGTCAGCGCACTGTAGGATAAAGACCTATCCACACCATGCTGATCATGAGGTTTGTTTTATTGTCTTTAACCACATTGGCCATTGCGGGTTGGCGAAGTTTGGCAAGCATAGACATAGGAGCATAGGTGTGCATTACAACCACGGACTTTGCTTGACGGCCCTCTGCTGCCCCATGCTGACGAGGAGGAACCCGCGACTCATTCAGATGTCACTCGCCACCGATGTCAGCCATTGACGGGAATCGTCCTCAGGTCGCCGGGTTCATAGCACGCAGTGCCCCAACCACTGCACAGCTGCTCCCATCTCGCGTCTCTGAGGAGTGGCTCAGAGTCACATTACACTATTTCAATGTTGAAAATATATCCCTTGTGCCACGTAACATTTGTCAGTGGCTTTAATATTGTAATACAGCGTATTTAATAACTCTATAAACCATTATTGTACCACGTGTATGCTGTATATTTGTGGAGCGGTGGCGGAGTGGTTCACGCGCTGTTGACTCTTCGATTCCCAGTCAAGCGTGACATCGTCAGTGATATCTGAACCAGTCCTGAGCTTTTCTCTCGCTCACGAAAACCGCACCGGCGAGCATCGTGAAGTATGGTCAAACAACCGCGGCAACCGATACGGTGCAGGGAAAGCGTTCCTTCAGCAGTGGGTGGGCAAAATTTCCAGCAGTGGGTGGGCAAAATGTCAAAATTGGTTGTTACGTTTAGAGCAGTGGTTCTTAACCTGGGGTGCAATCACCCCCTGGGGGTGCAAGACACGGACAGATTTTTTTCGAAGGTAAATCATCGAAACACAAAGTAACCACGGGCAGGTAAGTGCAACTACTTTGTTTTTATCAAACCTATGTATGTATTAACATGATACGTTTTTTAACGATTGAGAACCACGAGGGTGCAGGGCTTGCAGTAAAGGTTAAGAACCACTGATTTAGAGTATTTGGCTGCTACACATTTCCACACGATAAGCCACTTCGTTGAGCTATCATTTGTGGCCAGGTTGCTTCTGAAAATGAGATTATGTAACTCAGTGAGCCTTACTTGGTGAAATGAATTTCGTTTTTTAATTACATATTACTTTGGGTTTCTAATATTAAATGACCGTCTGCTGATTTTGTAAAATTTGTGGAATTGATACATCCATACCATCTTGCAGGATCCTAATTGGAAACGAGATATGAATCGGGTTCAAATATTAATTTTGTATTGACCTGAACAAACTTGTCTCTATTTTAATGACTATTTGCTTGCCATATAATAATAGGATTTGGATATATATAGCAACTGCATTTGAAAACGCCGGAGATTAAGAGTGGGGAAATGTATTGCATAGAGAGAGAGGAAGGGAGAGTCACAGGCAGAGGGAACAATAAAATATTGAGCATATACTTTAACAGGGGCCTAGAGTCAACAGGACGAGTTACTGGAGGAAGGCAATTCCAGAGCATTGGGGGCAGCAGATGAGATTTGGGGGACCTACAGAGAAAACGTTGACTGGGGACTGCAACTGGGCTACGTACGGTGCAAAAGAAGTTAAACGTACATAGAGTAGATGCTCACGAAAGATGAAACAATGCAGCAGGGATGCATGATGCCAAATACTGTACAGATGAAACAGGGCAAATCGACAACACAAGAGATAGGTTGAGACAGTACAAAATACATGACAGTGCAAAAGGTAGTAACAAATAGACACAACTATACATTACAGACGTAAAATACAGCGCAAGAAATTAAAACTAGATACATTACTTAAACATTCGTCGTGTATATTATGGCTGTACGCACCTCTCAATGTCGATGAGACGGCAGGAATATCACGCTGGTGTGCATTGAAACCTTTTATCATTGGTCAATATTTTTTCTTGCAATCAGCGTCAAGGTGAATGAAACAAATGTATATGTTTTCATTGCCGTGATGAATCATATTCTTATTATTATTTTAGAAAAAAAATCCTCAAGAAATGTACCTGCATTGATTAAATTTGGTGGTGGGGGGTGGATTTTTTTTTTAAATTTAGGAATAAAATTGCCATCGTTTATCAATGCAGGGTATCATCTTTGTATGTGCTCCCTCGTTTTGCCTTCCCGGTAATTAAAAGAACAAACTAATTTTCATTGCAACACATTTATTTTCTTCGTTTAAGTCGATAACAGATTTGAAATAGCTTTTTTATATGGCATGTTTCAGTGTTTAGATTTGATCGAAAACATAAGAAAAGTCTAGGACAGCTGCGACAATACGCCAGACTTGGCCGATCGTTTGAGTCACACAGCAGTGCAAGGAGTCACGGTGTAACATTACTGCTGCCTTCATTCTCTTCTAGCTTGGATAGAATCACTGCCTTGACTTGAGATGTTTCAATTCTCCCAAACATGAGGAACACATTTTAAGTACTATTAACATATAAACGCGTGCAGTAATGTACATTGCAGTTCATTTTTCTGTTCATAACCAACTAAAGGTGGCAGTGGTTTGTGAACCGTGCTAAGAACACGGTTTCCCGAGTTCGATTCACGGTCATGGCTAACATAAGTGGCGAGTAAATATCTGATTTGGCCTGGGATTCTCCCCCTTGACGAACCTACAATGATAGAATTGGTGAAGTATGGTCAAATAACCCCATGACAATGCACTCTGTGGTGGCTTTCATCTAACAGGCTTCAGATGCATTGTTATTAGCTTACTGAAGGCCATACGTGTTTTTTCCAAGGATTATCTGTCAAATTACACGCATCCTGACACTCAACAAGGTCTCGTGCAAGAAGTTTAATTGCAGCATTAATCATCAAAACAAAACATTACGGTTAAACATCAAGTCTGTGCGTCGTGTTTCTCATGTCTTTGATGATAAAGAATTATTGTTTTAATTCACGATCACAACCCATCCACTGTCACTATTTGGTATCGCCGTTTTGATTGTATATGGCTGGAAACATCTTACTGTATAGAGGATTGCAGAACTTGGCCAATTGTTGGTGCCGCATCACCGCGTGGCTCCCTTCGAGCTTGTCTGTGGTTCCTCGGCAATTGTGAGATGCGATTTGCATGAATGACAACAGTGTATAAAGCTAAAACATCAACATTAAGTGTTGTTTTATTTTCCTTCAAACTAAATTATTTAACAACCATTGCCGTACAGTAGTTGTTTTAAACCATGCTCTATATGAAGACGTGAAAAAACTAAAAAGTTACAGTCAGTGAAGGCCACACATCGGCACGACATCAAAACTATTTTGTTTTAATAAGCTTATTTATTGTTATATATTTGTTTGAACATTCAATACTTTGTGTTGAAAAGAAAAGTTGGTCTTAGTAAAAATAAATAGAGCGGTTAACGTTGCCATATATCAGTGTTTCTCAACCTTGTTCGGCCCTCGGACCACTCAAGTTCCCCACCCATGGTGACAAAACACATTCACTTCTTACTTTAAATACCAGTGATCAGAGGTGTGGACTCGAGTCATGTGACTTGGACTCGAGTCAGACTCGAGTCATGAATTTGATGACTTGCGACTCGACTTGGACTTGCATAACAGTGACTTTGTCCCACCTATGAGATGTGGACTCGAGTCATGTGACTTGGACTCGAGTCAGACTCGAGTCATGAATTTGATGACTTGCGACTCGACTTGGACTTGCATAACAATGACTTTGTCCCACCTCTGCCAGTGATACAAAACGATTCATTTTACCGGAACATGCAAAAAAACTACACAGCCAGAGTTTTTTTTTAGGGGTGGCATTTAGATCTTAGGGTTCGGGTCGTCTAATCAGTGTAGTTTTCCTAACTAAATTTTTTAACTTATTAAATATAATCCGTCAAATATTAGTTAATGACAGAAACAAAAGGAATAAACATTGTAATTATTTCCGGATCAAACTAAGTTTACATCACAATGCTGCGAACCACCTGGGGGGCAGTCGCGGACCACTGGTCGTATCCGGGCACCACACTCCACCACCGCCTTATATCAGTGCCATATATCATGCGGAGGTAATCACCCAGCATACGTTTACATTGCAGTTCACCAGCACAAGGCCCTAGACAAAAACTAGAAGAACGGAAGAAGGATCAATGTTAAGATCAGGCTCCCTCTGGAGATGTAATTCTCAATGGCTTAGTTATAACAGCTGCCGTGCTGGATAAAGACTTGCTGAACAGGGCAGGTACACTGGCTTAATGATTACATAGCATTGAGGTTTGTACTACATCGTACTTTTGGGACGAGGCCCCTAGTAATGTCTTGGGCATATTGCAAAATGCACAGCTGGTAATGTGATTGTAATTGTTTTTCACAAGCACACACAGCAGTTTCTGGTTATAATTTGATGCAAACAGGTATCGAAACAATAGCAGATACGCCTGCACATATATGGGTGCAATATAGAGTTAGAATCGGCTACACACTACTCACTGGATTTGAACTACTTTTGTAAGCGATTCAATCTTAATGCAACCACAGACATTCGGCTACAATGAATTGCAAAGTGACCAGTAGCTGGTATATTTCAACAAGGATGGAAAATAGTTGGCAACAGTGCAACAACAGGTAATTGGAAAATAAACAATGGTCAGAACAGGCAAATATGTTTTCTGTTCACTGATGCATCTCACTGAACGATTATCAAGCAATGCACGTGGGTGTTGAGGAATTTCCCTTGCATTTTCCTGCACTGAAATCTGCCAAAGTACTCTTACTCACTTCAAAATCCTACAAAATAATGCCAAAGAAGTTTTCGCTTCCACGATTTTCTATTTGACCCAGACACAACGCTGGCACCCACATCCATTTAGATTGCAGCTATATGATCCGCAACAGGTTTTTGAACAATAATTCCCTTGTGTCAAGTGTGTGCAATAGATAGTATCATACAAATTCTGGCACAACGCCACTCACTGTTCCATTATCTCTATTGGTCGCACCTAAACAAGGCAGATTTTAGAATTTTTTTTAAAAAGCTGCAGCAGATTTCACTGCTGGAAATCAACACAGCTTGCGAACAATGTTTTTTTTTTGCTCAGATATTGGATGCCGCATCGTTTAAAAAAAAAGTATGGGTCATTTAGAATTTGAGATGCCTGTTTGTTTGATTTATCTCTGTTGAGATACATCAGTGGTTGCAACACGTGTCACGTTCAAAAACTTGGACAAGATGCCACTGTGGCTCTGGGGCATTGAAAAACATATAAATTTGGGATCCTGAATCCCTTTGAGAAAAGTCCAACAAGTGTTGGAGCAGAAATACGTTAACAACAACTTTATCATGGGAAAAAAACATCTCTCCGTGGCTGTGACATAGTGATATATGTAAACTTGCTGCTGCTATTGAGATGGACGACTCTGCTTTTAGCAGTTTCATGCCGGAATTTGTCTTCAAGTCCCTGGTCGATTCCTTTCTGGGAAAATCTATCTCTCCTTTACTGTAAATTTTACCAACCCTACGTCGCAAGGAAATATTTCCCTTTATTCTTTGGAAAAAAATTCCAATTCCAAGAACCCAACCCCGAATAACACGGAATGCATTATGAAACGAATCAGAGCATTGTTAAGTCATCCACGTTCATCACAGACTTGTAAACATTCCTCTGCAGTTTAAAAAAGTAACATTTATTAACAGGTGGCCGGATGGGTCAATCGTCAGAGTAGTTATCCAACACCGCCTGAGACCCTGGGTTGGAATCTGGACAGCCACCTATGATTAAAACTCGGCTTATCAAATGCATTGGCTTTCAAAAAGTCCATCACCTAAATTGTTGCTTTGCACTTCCTATTCTTTGGGTCTTTCGATAAAGTCACGTAGATAGATCAAATAATAAAACAAAAATAACAATATCACGACGTTTCGATCGAATATATTCTCAGCAGCTCTTCCGCGATATTTCTCACCTGATGACGATTGCCCGTGTTGCGATCGAAACGTCGTGATATTGTTTCATTTCTCGTTTGATCTATCTACGTGGCTTTACCGAAAGACCCAAATAATATGAAATCCTGCAGTCACGAAAGCTTTAAGTCAAGATTTTCACTTCCTGTTGTGAGAATTAAAAATATCGGTTTGACTATCATGCGACAAACAATTTCACAGAAGCCAATCTCTTAAACGGGGCGCACTCTGTGATATTTGCGAAGAGGCTCCGATAGCACAATTGGAATTAATTGGGTATCAAACCCATAATATATTAATACAAATCAACATGCGTAAGTACAAGCGAAAGTAAAAGGTATTCAGCCAACAGTTACATGACGAGGTGTCAAAGGTTTACCACACCTCCGATTAGCACGGTTGGCTACGTAGGGCGCGAAATAAATTCGACAAACATACCAATGGCTATTATTTCAGAAAATCGAGGCAGCGGTGTAGCGTGGTTAGCACGGGCCTCGGTATAATACCATTAAACGGGGCCCCCTGTCCCAATTTCCCCTCTCTCCATAGACCAACGCCTATCCCCCCTCCACTCCCATTCCAGCCTGTGCACTCCAGTGCAGTTGCACCGGCTGCACACTCGATATCGCCGTCACTGAACAGTCAGTGGGCGAGACACTGTGGACAGAAGTTACGGAACTTTAATCACAAGTTCTAAGGCAAATGTGATCTCTGTAGCAGGCGCCATTAATCATTGGCAGATACAGCCTTTGTAGGGGCTGCTTTGGTGCCATTATCTTTAGAAAAACACAGCAAGACTAATATTACCCCTAATTAAATAAATATCCCTTTGAGAGTAATCAATTGCAAGTTTGTGCTGCGGTGAAATAATAACCCAGAAAACTCAGTAGGTAATTCTGTGAATGTCATTTTGTTAAGTGTGTGTGTTTTTTACGTATCTGTAAAAATGCAACAGTCAACTCGGTCACGTCTTGTGTGGGCAGTTGCCTTGATGTTAATCATTGCAGCTGTATGTCGACGTATGTTTCACAAAAAAAATACTTTTTGATGATGATAGGCATATCTCCCCCCCCCCCTCAGTAGTGTGTGGGTTGGCACATTCTTCCCCAGCAAGCCACGTTACCCTGAGATTGCTGACTTGTCCAAAAGGGCTGAACCAGAATGCTGCATTTCATTCACGTCTTGCTTTTTCTAAAGCGCACTGATTAGCCATGCCCGGCCGTGATTATAAACATAACGTGGTTCTGTTTATAAGCTCTGAAATGATAAACAGAACTGAGCCAGATAGAGGGCTACGCGCACATTGCGTAACGATTTGTGTAACAGAGCGCACGCTTTGCAACAACGCTGCGGTGACTTTTAAAATTGCTGCAATTTAATTAGAGACAATATTTAGTTTGCCTTTTTCATGGTTCGCAAGTAACAAATCAGTATTACCAAGTGACAATGGTAATTGTCAACAGGTTCCCATCACCAGTCCTGCTAATATGATTGTTTTGAATGAGTCATTGTATTATGCTGAACATAGGTCACTTTTGTATCGGTTACAAACGCATTTTAGTAATTGTAATATTACTGAGCAGACACAGTGATATTACGAAGTGGTAGACATAAGTGTACACATGCAGAATGCACAACGTAAAAATATATACGTAAAGTCATGCATGTAGAGGTGTAGATACACATCCCGCATTACAATTGCAGAGGACACAAACAGAAGCAGTTCCTTTGGCACTTTCTGCAAGTGGCAGCACTGAGGACGCGACGCGCGTCTGCGTTGCTTGCGTATGAACCGCATCCGTCTACCCCCGGCCCTGTTACCCTCCGAGAGAAATTGGGTGAGGACATTCCGCAGCCCTGCTGGGGAACTCGGCCTATGATGAGTGCCCCAGACCTCCTGGGGCGGGAGAAAGGAAGTCGGAACTCCCAGGCACACAATACCAAGGCCCCCCCACTCGCCGCGAATCACCCAACCCCTCCCTGAGGTTTATAAATATGTTCTGCCTCAGCTGGCAAAAGGGGCTTTTAGCTGCATGCTCCTCCGTGTCATGGTGCAAACAGGAATACATTCCACCAGGCATGCACCACTAACAAATGTCCAGCTAAAGTCGGATTACGTAACAGGAATTGGGTATTTGTACATTTTTTGTTTAAATTGTTTTTGTGGAAAGTTGAATTTATGTCAGTGAAATAAGCACTGCCCTTTGTAAACATATATATTGCGTGCGTATTAAAAAAATAAAGAAACCCCGGGGCAAACATCTTAACGGCAATTTTTGTTCCATAATCATTAACACAGCCGTGGTGCTTCGCCTTAAGAGTACAACGCCGCGTGTACAAAAAAAAGGAATCTGGTTGAGAACAGCCTTTGCAGAGCCTTCGCGCAACACGATGTGGTCTTCCTGCCTCTGGCTGGCCGGCACCCTCCTCCTGAGCGTCGCGGCGCTGGATCGTGGCTCCGAGCGGCCGCACGACCCCGTGCCCTCGAGGCAGGGCTACCACCGGCTGCGACACGCCGGCTGCACCTACACATTCCTCCTGCCGGAGCTCGACTCGGACTGCGGCAGCGGGGAAGACGCCGAGGCACGCCACGGCATCCAGAGGGACGCCCCGCCGCTGGACGGCGACGCGTCCCTGCAGCGGCTGCAGCTGCTCGAGACGGCCGTGGGCAATGCCACTCGGTGGCTGCAGCAGGTGAGGACGGAGCGGAGCGAGCGTGCCAAAGGGCGCATCCGTGCGTGAGCGCCTGGTATGGTTGCCACCTGTCGTGGTTTCTGTTTAATTTCCACCCCAGGAAATTGTGGTAAGCTTTTGCCGAAGCGTAAAAAATATATTGGTTTTGGTCTGTTGCGTGATAATGCACCACGCAAGACTGTGCATCATATTCTTGGTTCTTTCGGTAAAGTCACGTAGAAGTGAAATGATAAAATAATAAAAAGATTAAAGAATAAAAAAAATCTCACGACGTTTCGACTGCAACACAAGCAATCATCATCAGGTGTGAAATCCACGTCGTGAGAATTTTTTATTGTTTTATATTTTTATTATTTTATTATTTCCCTTCTACGTGACTTTACCGAAAGAACCAAGAATATGAATCCCTGCAGTCACGAAAGCTTTAAATCAAAACTGTGCATTATGTTTACATGTCGTGCTCCCTCCATCTGGTATTGTGGGATCGCCTTCTTCCCGTGATACGTCTCAGTTATTTTTGTTATACCGCAGAGGTGGCAATTCTCGTGCCTGATCCGTGAAACCTGGGGGTGTCAATGAAAAGTGGGTATGAGCAAGGCGCCCTGCTCGACAGACTCGCTGTGTATTGAACACATTATTTGGTGGACACTGTGTTTTGGCTTTGGTGCACAAATAGCAAAACAAACTTCACACATTCATAAATAACGCTGCCTTTAAAGGCAGATATATAAGAGGTGATGATTTGGGTAATGAACTTTTGTTATAGCATGTAAAACTCTATAACAATCTTGATTTGAAGCTTTCGTGACTGCAGGAATCCATATTCTTTGGTTCTTTCGGTAAAGTCACATAGGTAGAAAATAAAACAAATCACGACGTTTCGGGCGCAACACAAGCGTCCGTCATCAGGTGGGAAAGACAATGTTTTGCGTTTTGAAATAAAAAATAAACTATTTAGTCTGAAAATGAGAGCCACCCCTCCATAGTAAAATAACTCTTTCACTGAGACCCTTTGTTTTCTGTGAGCCTTAATATTCCAATGTTATTCTCGCAAAACGACAATACGGTTTAAAATATTGTCCTAGCTGTAACAATTTTTTTTCCCGGCAAACGAATATATTATAGTCTGCCCACTCTTCCCAACCTCTAAGCATTTGACTCCACCGAAGTTCACAGGCGAGGCCAAAGTCAAATTGTTTAAAAGTCAAACCCAGGTTCAGCGATTAATTTTTCCTTCAAGACCTGAGGTAAATAAATAACCCCAGCATGACTTTGCCCTATTTATTTTGAGCACAGAGCATGTCGTTGTATTGTGAAGGCGCACCTGCACCTTGTTTGTTGTTAATGGGCCGTGTCACTTAACACCTCGCAGCCTCCACAAATCTCAAGGCGAGGGCCACGGCCAGGTCTGGGCACAACTCTTATGGGGAATTGGCTAAGCAGTCATCACCATGCTGCAGGAAGGAGTGCTAATTTGCTCAGCAAGAGATACTTCCTGCTCAGCCACTGTTAACTGAGCAACTCCCGGGCTTGACTACCACGACTACTACTACGATGCTGTTGCGTGTGTCATCGCTTCGTTGGCACGCTCAGCCAGGCCCTTTCTTCTCTGTGAATCTTAATATAAAATGTAATTCCTAAAACAACGAGGGTCTGGAAATATTGTCCTTGCTTAAATCATTTTATTCTTACAGGCAAATTAAATTCAAAGCCGAGCCAACCTCTGCATTGTCTGAATAACAGCAATTATGTGCTCATACTAGTTGTCTGTTTAGAAGTATGAACCTAAACTTGCGTACATTCACAGTCTGGTTTTATAAGCATTTTAATTAACGAAGACGGTTGTTTTAAATTCTACTGACATTTCTTTCTGTGGAGCGGTGCTATAACAACATACATGTTTAAAAAATATATATTGCAGATCAAACATCACCTTTATTTCGGTTGCAAATATGTCCAAATTACGTCATTTGAGGCTGGTGCTAAATCAACCAAAATTCTATTCAATGCTCCCTCTTGGGGCAATCCCGCCAAAGCAAAAATAGCTTTACTGGATCTGTGACGAAGGAAAAAAATCCAACAAAAGAATTCATATATTAGGTACAATAGTAGCAGATGCTTCCTGCAATTGGAAGTTTACTAACATTTATAATATAAAGAAAAACAGGAAAGCGAGGAGCAAACAAAGACGACAGTCGTCCTTGCTTTGTATTTGCGATCCGGACACAACTATTCCCCAAAGTTGTTGTTTTTATTATTAATTTTTTTGTTTGACGGAATAAGGACCGGTGGAAAACGATCGTGGCCATTACCACAAAAAAAAGAAGTGGGTCTCGCCACCTCTGGGCCTCACCCGCCTGCCTGGCGAGTGACAGAGTTGCCTTCATGTTCCCGTCTATATTGGGCCCCATTGTAGTGGAGCTATTCTTGGACGGCGGTGGTTACTTTGAATTTTTTTTACAACAATAACGACAAGAAAATGAGCAGACAAACAAATTCCACACGCGTCGTATGACTTCCACAGATGTATCGGGCTTCATTCGTTACACTCGATATGCGCCAGGTCCAGCATCGGGGGAGCGGTGATGCAGTGGCTAGTCCACTGCGTTATAAATAAAGTGACAAATGAAACTCCCGGCGATGGCTACCACCAGTGGGTAGTGATATCCTAACCAGTTCTGGGCCCTCCTTTTCACCAACGCACACTGAGCAGCGTGGTTAATTATGCTAAAACAACCAGGATAGCCGACATAGTATGTACAGGCCTTCATCCAACAGTGGATTAGCATAGCAATTTAAAAGGTCGGTAGGTAAATAATTAGAGAAGTATATTTTAAAATAGATAACTGTCGTGAAATGCAGGTGTTACTATATACAGACATATTCTATGGGTCTTTCGGTAAAAGACCCATATAATATGTATTCCTACTCTTTGGTTCTTTCGGTAAGTCGAGTAGGTAGAAATAAAACAAAATGCATCACGACGTTTCAATAGCAACACAAGCCGTCGTCTTGTGTTGCTATCGAAATGCCGTGATTCATTTTGTTTATTTCTACCTACGTGACTTACCGAAAGAACAAAAGAGTACGGATTCATGCAGTCACGAAAGCTTTAAGTCAAGAAATATACAGACACTTTGTCAAATTAACTTTGAATGAACGCATCGCCACGCCATGTCAGTCAAGCGTCACCAGGGTGGTCCGTGCGTGTTGGTGGATGGCTAGCGGCACCAAGGACCGGTCTAGATACCCCCACTGGTGTTGGTCAGGACCGGGAATCAACGTTTGTCTGCCAAGTTCATAGAGCAGTGCATTGACCACCGTGCCACTGCTCATCCAAGGCAGGCATTGTATGTTGACGTATTGGCGATACACTGGTGCAGCACAACACACTGGTCCTCATGAAACAGTTTAAATACAAATTTTGAATAAGCAAATCTGTTTATCGGTCTTTCATTGACCTTGTCGCCAAGTTTGACGTTATTCGAAGGTTTATTGAGTCTACTGAGACTTGCTAAAAAAGGTCAATATTGACCGTCGATTTGGGTCCATTGAAGCGAGGGACTGTCCGACCACGTCTAGGGCACGAGTCAAATCTGCCTTTGGAATACGGAGCCAATCGTCACCAGGCTGAGTGCTGTATGGCAACAGACTGTGAAGCTTCGTGTTCAGCCGCTCATAAACGTTTGTCTTCTGACCGCTTCGACATCACGAGAACTGATTTTGACGCATCACCACCCCGCGAGATTTTCTGACCGGGGTTTCGAATCGTGGGAAAATAAATAAATAAACGTTATCCAGAAAGGGCCTTTTTTTCTGTTATACCACGCACCGATGTACCGTCAATACGTTAATTTGTCAAATAAGGTATCGTGCCTATGACCGTAAGTGACTATGCATATCTGTGAGATGGCTTGAGGCAAGATCATGGAACCACGAACATGAAGGAGGACTTATCTGCACTTTGTCTTGTGGTGTGTCTAAAGTGAAACGTAACACTATCACCATGGCAACAAACAAAAACATCTGGACAGACACAGCACAATTGCTAACCCCAGGGGGAAAACATTATATGTATAAAAAAAATTCCATCACGTATTTATTTGGTACAAAAGCATTATGTTGTAGGGTTAATATTTCCCCATTGGAATGCAAAATATCTTCCCGAAATTATATTGCATGCACACATGCCGATGCAGGGTTTTATTAGAAATCCCATTTTTCACGAACTCAACTAACATACAGCGAGAATATATATGGATATGTTTTACATTAGTGAAGCATCTGGCTTGA
The DNA here is from genome assembly GCF_964198595.1 of Lampetra fluviatilis. NCBI lineage: Eukaryota > Metazoa > Chordata > Hyperoartia > Petromyzontiformes > Petromyzontidae > Lampetra > Lampetra fluviatilis. The sequence goes on from NC_136288.1 coordinate 1,966,610, forward strand.
TTAAAAAAAATGTTAATGGACGCTGTCAGAACACGACCATTGGTCCTGTGAAACAAAGTTGAAAACGCGAGAGGTGCATCTTGGCCAAGCTGCCGGCAGGAAGAATTCGTTGCAACGGTGAAGTTGAAGCCCTCTAACAAACAAACAAACAGGTGTCAGCCCTCCCTCTCGGGAGTCGCTGGGTAATAATCACGTCTGGCTTGGAATGCAGGAAAAACATGTTGTTGTAAATGTGGGCTCAGCTGGGAGTGACGGGCGGGGGAGGCGTTCCGGTTGATGGCGTCAGAGGAAGAGAGATTTGTTTGAGGTGGCCACCACGGCGCTCGGTGTACTCCGTCGTTCTCCCTCCTCTCGGAAGCCTGAGTCACACTGAGTCACACCGACCAGCCCCCAACAATGAGTTTGCATCTCACGATCATATATCTGTATGGTCATGAACAAAGTATGATTCCCCCCACCCACTTCAGTTTAAATCATGTTAAAGTTCCAATTTAAAGCTTTCGTGACTGCAGGGATTCATCTTCTTGGTTCTTTCGGTAAAGTCACGTAGAAGGGAAATACTACAATAATAAAAATAAAACATAATAAAATAATTCTCACGACGTTTCGGCCACAACGCAAACAGCCGTCCTCAGGTGAAGAACAGGTCTGTCGGGAAGACAGCGTCTGAATGAAACACCCCAGGCTTGGAGCGTATATTGGAGGGGGAAGAGCGCCTTGACAAAATAATTTGCATATCAATAGGAATTTAGCATATTTATGGGAAATGCAGATATGGGATTAGTACTACTTGTGAAATGCATTTCACAAGTAGTATTTCCCTTCTACGTGACTTTACCGAAAGAACCAAGAACATGTTAAAGTTACTCATTTGCTTGCACTTATAAGGGTGTCACCTAACATATTAATTTTGTCAACTTGTTATTTTTGTAATTGTTTCGTAATCTCCCTCCCCCCTCACCGGAGCTATAAGTTTAGCCAAATTAAATTGTAGAACCAATGTTAATGCGATGTTTTATTGTGTCGTAGAAACTTGTGACCATCAACTCCTCTACCCTTGAGAAAACAGTTTAATCAGAGGCGGCTTCCTGGATTTGAGCCCAGGATCTCTGAGTAATATGGAGCAACCTCCTCAACCAACTGGCCTTTAAGTTGACAGTCGTTTTTGGGCATCGCATTGTAAAAATATATATATTTTAAAACTAAAAGTTATGGAACGTCTTCCTTACCACTGTAAAAAAAACATTGGCTGGAATTGTAGCCAATGGAATTTTTTACGTGAAAATACACAGTTAATGACAATTTTGGTATTTCTCAGCCCAGCCTGTGATTGTCAACGCAGTCCCTAAACGTCGATGCGATATAGAGGAGGGCACGCTGCCTTGAAGGGTACATGACATGTGGGTCACGCTGACGTTCACGTGCAATGCAATAGGCCACCTTTAAGATATTATTTTGGCAAAATAATTGATCATTTAAGTTCATGTGAATAAGATACGTATGCAATTTCTGATCTACATAAATTATATGCAATGATATGCCATTACACTTAAGCTAATGGAGCAAACACAACTGTAAAAATAAGTTGAAAAAACCCCCAGAATACTCACCCCAATTCATGACAAGTGATTAAATCACTGGGGATACGTGAATCATCAAGTGGACACTAAGAATACTGACTCCATATTTTACCACTGCTTGTGTGTATGTATATACAGTATATATACACAATGCACACACTTGCACTCTACACTGCAAAGATACATACATATACACTACACTTTTCATGCGATTTTCCAAATGTACTTCATCAAATGTACTTAACCAATCTGCCAAATAAACACATTCCTTCATTTAAAAACAACGATAACCTCATCCAGAAACATACCTCTTTTGCAAAGAGGGAACCCCGATCATTAAACGTTTGGAGGAACATTCCGAGCAACACTAGAAAAAAAATACTAATAAAGAAAAAAAATGATTTCAACATCGCGTGGAAAAAAACCCCACATGCGTCCAGTCCAATGCCCTTTACAGTGTGGCCAATATAGTTTTTTTTTGTATCCAGCAAGGGCAAACAACAGAACGATTCCCCCTGTTGCCAAATTTACGATAATTTTTTTCTGTCACAAATTGTTAAGTCTCCCCCTTGGGAAAGTGCATCAATATGTGGGGAAAATCGAAGTAATTCTGCCTAATGAAACTGGGTCCGTGCGGTTTGATTGTGTAAAAGCAATGCTACAAATGTGTTTTACACTGCGCTAACATGGATACCGTGTTGTATCAAAACTACAATGACTATTTTTCAGTATTTTGGTGCATATCATCCCTGAAGTTATGACAAATTTTAGAAGCCATTCTAGTTGCAATAAGAACTCAACTCACTCATCAGCAGTCTTTAAGTAAAAATGTACATTAAATGTATTCCAGTTGCATGTCATTTTGCATTTTGCAATGACATGCAACGAGTTTTCTAATGTTCTGTTATTGTTTCAGTAAAAAAAGAGTGTAAATATTCACAAGTTTATAGAAAAGCACGCTTATTATTCGTATTTTTTTCTTAATATTACTGCGTTTGTAGTGCTGCAGAAGAACAAACAAAACATAATTTGCCCTAAAGAGAAAACAATATATATTATGATAGGCGATGTTTCAGGCAATGGGTCTTCTTCATTGCAGAACAATTATAGTTCAATAACCCCTCATTAATTAAAAACAATTAACACATGTACAATAATAATATTACATAAATAAAAACGTACATTCATCTGCACATAATTGCAAATGTATACTCGATCAGCATATGCAAATAGCTTGGAACCTACTTAAAAACAACATTTAATAACGCTTCCTCCACAGCGTGCCATGTGTTTGACCACACTTTCCACATCTGTCACTTTATGCAACTTTTTTTTTAAGTGGCAAATAAACAAATGTATAGATCAGAGGGCTGCATTTTTTGCCATGCTTTCAATGCAGCCTGGTTGCTTGTGGAATTTCCGGCTGTGGTCCAGGGAGGATCGGTGGGGGGGGGCAAGACGCCCCTCGTTGCTACACGAGGAGCGTTTTGTGTCTGGCACCCACAGAAGAGGGTTGTCGTTCTCCGTGGAGAATAACAAAAAATAGGAACATAAATGTGGGTACGGGGTCTTCCTGCTGTCGCTCACGAGAACAGAATTTTCTTACTGACAAACAAAAAAAACCTCACGCCCTGACTTGGTAATACATCTTCTAGCAAGGGATTGGGGTTAGGACTTGGGTTCGGGATGTTTGATGGTTTTAAGACGCTTGGGAATGTTTGGGAGATTTTTCTGATTTTTGCTTTGACTTGGCAGTGCTTTCCAAAATATTTCTTGTTCTCCCCTAAAACATTTATTGTCAGATAATGGACGATGGTTCAATAAATTACAGAAGCCATACATTCAATGTGATCCTTCATATTAATGCTTACCATATATATGTCCAATGCAAATATTACAAAATAATTTCACAACCATCTTCTTGGTTCTTTCGGTAAAGTCACGTAGAAGGGAAGTAATAAAATAATAAAAATAATAAAATAATTATCACGACGTTTCGGCCAGCTTACAAGCAGCTTGCGTTGTGGCCGAAACGTGGTGAGAATTATTTTATTACGTTTTATTTTTATTATTTTATTACTTCCCTTCTACGTGACTTTACCGAAAGAACTAAGTTGATGAATCCCTGCAGTTACGAAAGCTTTAAATCGAAATTTCACAACCATTTAATGCGCATATATTTCTGCTCTTTGCAAAAATAAAATTCCTTTTAAAATGTTATGAGTTACCTTGATGGGGCTCTCAATTGGTTTCAAATCTTAACATTCTCAAATCTGGCTTTGATGTATGAGTGAAAATATGAAAAATAATATCAATTATAAGATGTAAAATGGCAAGTAAGACCATGTCGAACCCTCCAAACTGGGAGTGGAACAGCGGATCACGTCATACATTAAAGCTGATTCTTAAGCTTTATAAATGACGTTAAGATAAAATAAATATGCATTGAGAATCAATATGTGTGAGAATCAATACATAAATTTTTTTTTTTATCTTGCATGCAGTGGGTTTCCCAGTGAACAACAGCCACCGGAAGTGCTACTGTTCACCAGAACGTAACAAAAACAAAGAATCACGACCCTGAACTGTGGCAATTCATGAACTTACTGTGGGGGGTAATACGATTCTATCCCTGCTATTAACGACCTCAAAACGTCTACGCAGCAGCAGTAAGAGAATGGATACAATAACCATCGTCTTCTCTTCTCAACTGCAAAGCAAACACCCAGAAGGTTAAGTTATTTGCTACACTGTGAAGGTGCTGACCTTGAAAATGAGCCCTTCCTCTGTGCTGCCCTGTTTCCACCAAGGTCAAAGGTTATGTTCCTTTCTAACTAATGAGCACCCCCCCCCCCCCCCAATTCTTTGCATTCCATGTGAAATGCATGGGGTAACTTTCTTATTTTTGCATTCTAACACAGCGCAGAGTTTTAGTAAAGCAAAATATGCTGCTTATGTGTATACATTTTGGAATAAATGTTTATTGCAGATGGATCAAGATTTTTTTTGTAAATATTGCGACGTGACTTTAATGTTGCCAAAGCATGAATCCACAAACTGGCTCCAATAATGCACTTTTGGCTCTTAAGCGATCATAAAAGGCCAAAAAGCCATGCTCTCATATTGAGGAGCTTTTAAATCAATTCGAATTAACATAATACGGGTTTTTAATGACCGTTTAAATGAACAAAGATGTTACATTATGCGATTGGACAGAGCAATAAAAATGAAGTTTTAAATGCAATGGAACAACTTGGTATTCCACAAAATCTCAGGCGCCATGGTGGCAACTTTACTACCTCGCCTAATAGATAGGAGGTCGTGGATTTGATCCCAACCCTGATGCCCGTATATTTTGAGTTTGCATGTTCTCCTTGTGGTCGAGTGGATTTTTCTCTGGTTCCCCCAGTTTCTCCCTCCACATTCAGAAATATGCGTTTAGAGTATTTGGCTGCTATAAATTTCCACATGATAGGCCACTTCGTTGAGTTATCATTTGTGGCCAGCTCGCTTCTGAAAAAGAGATATATAGCTCAGCGAGCCTTACCTAATAACATTTTAATAAAACATAGTTTAGTTGAGCATTGTTCATAAAGTAGGATTTTTTTAGTAGGCAGGTTAAGTGAATGAAAACAGTGAATTATGAAGTTAATTGAGCAGCCATTAGTGGCAAGATGATGCTATAAAACAACCAAACGTGCATTTTAATGTGTTAAAAGGAAGGAAAAGTTAGATGTTAACAAGATTGTCATCAATCAGATAACAGCCCAATTTCCGATAGCCTAAAATCGGTACTAGCTAGAGGGCTGAACTTTGCAGTCACCCCCCAAACACATCCCAGTGGATGATATCATTGCCCAGGTTGACGTAGCCCTCAAAGGTTTAGGTCACATCCCAGCAGAAGTGGCAAGATCTGAAATCGCCGCCATCCTCAAAAACGCTAAGAAACCCATTAGTAACATCAGCAGGGACGAGTGTTTTTACCTACGTGACTTTACCGAAAAAAAACCTAAGAATATGAATCATTGCAGTCACGAAAGCTTCAAATCTAGAATGAGTGCTCTGAACTCGCTCAATTGAGAAAGAGAGATGACATTATCATCCTTTCAGCCAACAAGGGCAATGCCACGGTCATCATGGATAAACCACAAACAACAACATCCAGGACCTTCTTCATGATGGCAGTTATACTAAAATCAACAAAGATCCTACCAACTGCCTGGGTACCGAAACCAACAATATCATCACTAATTCGACTTCTCTAATCGAACCGAGCAAGCAGCTCTCTCTAAAGCCTTTGGCTGCTAGACCACCCAGATTTTATGGTCTTTCAAAAATACATAAAGAAGGTACTCCACTCCATCCTATCGTTTCTACCATCAACTCACCTACCTACAAACTGGCACGATTTTTATCTGAGACCCTGCTTCCATTCACGGGCAAGACCACCTCAGCAGTACTTAATTCAGCTCACTTGTTCTTTGGTTCTTTCGGTAAAGTCACGTATAAAGATAAAATAATAAATTAAATTAAATACTAGCATACGACGTTTCGATTGCAACACAAGCAATCATCATCAGGTATAAATGAAATAGAAACACAAATCTAGTATACTTAGAAATGTAATGTAATACAACAGAGAGTCGGATAACATAACAGTCAACACCCTATCTGGTTGATTACGTTCTTCCTGAGAATGCTAAATTTGAGAGAGAGATTAAACACAGAACCAGAAACATATAGACAGACATATAAGCGGACAGATATCACAAAGATACATAGAGAGAGAGAGCAAACATAGGCACAAAGAGAAACTACGCCTCTGTGTCGAGGCCTCAACACAGATGATGATTGCTTGTGTTGCAATCGAAACGTCGTATGCTAGTATTTAATTTAATTTATTATTTTATCTTTATACGTGACTTTACCGAAAGAACCAAATAATAATTCCTGCAGTCACGAAAGCTCCAAATTAAGTTTCAGCTCACTTGGTTTATCTAATCAAGGACATCTCACTGTCTCCAGATGATTTGCTTGTCAGCTTTGATGTAGTCTCTCTGTTCACCAAGGTACCTGTACCTGACACCATAGCAATCATTGAGGACTTGGTCCAACAGGAACTGAATCTTGATGTACCAACTTTGGTGAGGCACTGCCTTACCAACACTTACTTCATCTGGAATGGTACATTCTACAAACAAAATGAAGGTACCCCTATGGGTTCTCCCTTATCACCAGTGGTATCAAATGTTTTCATGGAGAAATTTGAAACTGATGCCATCCTGACATCCACCCTACGTCCTTCCCTGTGGAAGAGATATGTAAATAACACTTTCATCATCTGGCCACATGGCCAGCCAGCACTAAACCAGTTTTTGAACCACATCAATTCCATACACCCATCCATCAAATTTGCCATGGAAATGGAACATGATGGCAAGTTACCATTCCTGGATGTTTTGATCGAGAAGAGGCCTGATGGCTCGTTGGGACATTCTGTCTACAGGAAAGCCACCCACACGGATTCCTATCTAAAGCCTCACTCCCACCACCATCCGGCCCAGAAGAACTCTCTCATCAAAACACTACACCATAGGGCCCGTTGCATCTCTGACCAGCGCCACCTAGCCAGTGAACTGGAGCACGTACACCAAGCCCTCAAGATGAATGGATACTCAGACTGCACAATCCGCAAAGCTGTAGCCCCAACCATGGGGAGACAACCATCTGAGGACCGAATCAAAACCATCACCTTGCCATACATAGCAGGTGTTACCAAAAATATTTTCAAAATCTTAAACAAACACAAGATCCAGGTCCGATTCAATACAGTACACAAAATCCGTGATTTGATCCCATCTGTGAAGAATGTCATTCCTGACATGCAATACCCTGGTGTCTACAAACTAAGTTGTGTCTGCGGCAGCAGTTACATTGGGGAAACGAAACGACATGTCTCAGACCGTGTTCGCGAACACAAGGCAGATTTGAAACACGGCAGAACCAATACCTATGCAGTGGCTGATCATTGTTATAAGATGGATATAAGCTGAGCAATCATTGGAAGGACGTTATTAACCAAGCAAAGTCGAAACTTGCTGTGGTGCTTCCATTCTTCCCTGCCGTTTGGCTGTCATCTCCGACTCTCTGAGTTGCATTGCCCTGTTAGGTGCCTCTGCATTAATGGGTTGGGGTCTCACCAACATGGCCACCTCTGCTCCCTTAGCCTCGATGTATCGATGGTTCTGGCTGTGTGATGGGCTTTGTGTCTCGCTGGCGTGACCACCATTGCGGTGGTCTTTTTGCGTGGACACGCTTTCCTCACAGCGCAGTTGGCAGCGCCGCAGCTTGTGGTACACATAGACATGACATTAACTTGCTAATCCCCCTAATCTCCCTGCCTAATCTGTCCCATCAACATGGTGCTAATCTCCCATTAACACTGCTGTTGTGCGCATTTGCGGGGACGATACTCTTATGCGGCGACGGAAACTAATTTCACGCTAATCGCTCTCTCTCATTCAAGACCCAAACATCATCAAGACCCAAATCCCCCCCCCCCCCAGCATTGACAATCCTCGAAGGCACTGGTGTAACCATCAACTGCATTAGAACATCAACAGGGTGATGCGCACGTCTCCTTCATGAATGGAAAATGAAAGCTAAATCAGAAGACTGCGATGTTGGCCATGTATAGCAATGCCTTGCCACCTCACACCCTGTGCCACACATCCAATCCAAACTATGGACCTTATAGAAAACCACCGTAGTCTGCGCTCATTCAATGGAGGAATAGCAAAATGACACAAACTCTATCCTGAAGTCCTTTGGTGGTTATCAGACCTTGACATTGGCATTTAGGTTCTGAACGTATTCCCATACGCTTAGGAATAGAGAATGCGGTATTATTTGCAATAAAAACAATTTTGTGTCAAATTTTGCATTATTAACAGTGGCAGCTGGACATTAGAACTGGGGTTGGGCCTCACCACAGAAAGGGTGAATAAAAAAACAATAACAACACATTTTCACGTTGATAAAACTGCATGTTATTTTACATTTCCTCATACATTAAGTATAATTTCTCAAAGACGGCTGCTTAAAACTGGACGTAAATAAGCCGATGTACACTTATAGCCTCTGGTGAACACGTGCGAGTGACTTGTGCAGGTTTTCCGCTGCAGGGCTCGCTGTGATATAATTGCACTGTGCGCTGTACATGAACACGGCAGATAGGGGATGATGTTGAGGTTTTTTTCTTCTTCTGGGCATTGTAGGGGCAAGGCCAGCCTCTACCCCTTGCCTGCTGTGCCCCGCTGCGTACGCCCTTGTCAGTTGTCAGTTACTCTACCAAAATGGTTATCGACCACCAACATCGCCCCACGCGCCTCCATTCCCCACCAATATATTTACACTGCAGCCGCCACCCATAAGAGTTTATACGTTTAAAATACACAGGGCAGAACAAAAACATATGGTACATTAAGAACACTCACGATTTTTTTTCTTCGAAAATTAACCAACGCACAGAAGACTCGAGTTTGCATGAGGACATGGGCATTACAATAATAACACAACTTAGCTCTGGTTTTCCTTCGGAACGTTTCATCAACAGTTTGTAAATGTTGTTTAAAGCTATTGTGGAATGTCGTCAAAGGGAAAGCGTACATGTCCCCTTGCATTAAAATATGCCGAAATAACTGGTAAAACTAAACAAAAATTCCAATAAAGTATGGTATATGGGTATTTCTTGGAATTTCATCTGCACCACTGTAATGGTTGCCTGTCGTCAGGGGTTGTAGCACAATAGGCATTGTGCTGCTTTTGAATTTAACCAAAAAATCCACATAATACTTGAATCAAATTAATTTGGCAAAACATGATAAAATAACATGGTAGGGTCTGCACATTTAATCCAATACTCTAACAAATGTCGCCCATTAAAAATATTATTTAACAAAATGCTTTCAAGAGCTTAGTAGTGCTCGTGGTGGTCCAACTGTTAAATCCACCAGATCATTGTTGACCAAGAATTGGCCGATAGCCTTTCCCAGCTCACAAATTGGCAAACAATTACTGAGTAAATGTTGAACTGTTTATTAATTTGAATGATATAAACCCTCGCAGATGGCCATGCATAAACCAGTTGGTTGAATGCCACATTTTTGTCACTGTCAAATCCGTCGATTTCTATCTACTTTTAAACAACTGAGTGCTTTCTTTTTTAAACAATGTTTACATTTTATTTGTAAGAGGCATGCAGCATCTTGTGCCAACCCTTTAAATGCAAACACGGCCACCAACTGCTTACATAATGAGAGCTTTGCAGAACATAGCTTTACCACTTCAGACGTTGTCTTTCCGACAGACCTGTTCTTCACCTGAGGACGGCTACTTGCGTTGTGGCCGAAACGTCGTGAGAATTGTATTTTATGATGTTTTATTTTTATTATTTTATTATTTCCCTTCTACGTGACTTTACCGAAAGAACCAAGACGATGAATCCCTGCATAATATTTTATGATGTTTTATTTTTATTATTTTATTATTTCCCTTCTACGTGACTTTACCGAAAGAACCAAGAAGATGAATCCCTGCAGTCACGAAACCTTTAACTCGAAACTGTACCACTGCTCGAGGGTAACCTGCGGGGGGAGGTGGCTCAGATACATTCGCTGGCACTGCCTGAGATCCTGAAATGAATCTGAAACTGGTCTGTGCAGCCAGTTCATGGCCTCATCCCAGTAACCAATGAATCCACATGGTTTGGCTAAGTTCCAGCAACGAGCGTGAAAAAATATGGCTATCACTGGCATAAGACAACTTCTTGGAAGAGCGTGTGGGAAAGTACGCCCCCTGCTGTGTCAAATAAAAAAAATTCCATACTTGAAGGATCTTTCAGAAGTCCTGTGAAATATCGGGATTTGCGGGCCGTTTTATTGCCACATGGGTTGCACTGCTCTGTGAAATGTCTGTGTAGGGGTGTCAGAGGAAGGATTCCCACCAATAGGAGGGTTAGTGGGGCGGTGACAGGAGAAGGGGGAGGAGTAAGCGAGGAGATATAAGGGGAGAACGGGCGGGAAGAAGGGGAGCTTTGGCGGAAACGAGATTGAGACGGCTGGGGACAGGTGTGGATGGGAGAAAAGGATTAAAAGACGAACCTCCTGCAACCTTGTGTTGGCTCTCCTTTACATCTGAATTGATGCTTCATTTCATGACGCCAATAGCACAATTATAGTAATTTGTTTCAAACAGCAGGTAAGTAAACATTCAGCCCTGCATTCACTAACACGGCTCCCTGCATTGCTGGTGGAAGGGCCTACCACTTTACAGGGCTCAAGAAAGCCCTGTTTTAAAAAAATATAAAAACAAATGTAAAACAATAATACGAATGAAGAATGACCTGCTGGACCGTGTCGTTTGTTTGGGACGTGTGACACATGCAGTTGGAAACACGCGTGCAAGAGAACGCAGGCAAGGCAGGCTTCCTGCACAACCTCTCTGTCGAAGAAGCCGGAGATGTGGGCTCGATGCTGTTTGCTTACAGCCATGAGCAGAACCAGTGGATAGCCAACATCGAGATGCAGGTGAGAGGTGAGGCGGCCAGCACGGTGTCCGCAGAGACACACCTGACAGGAGGGGAAAGGCAGAGCAGAGCTCGCAGCTGTCCTCTCTTCCTGCCGCGGTGTGTTTTAACCATTAACCACTTTGACGTGTGCCTCCTCCGTTGAGTGTGGTCGTGGCATTTTTGCTTATAACTGTCCAATCCAAACTGTTAAAACGATTGAACTACATCATTAGACCTACTTTGCCAGTACCAAAATATAATAATAGGCTTTTCCCCTCTTTTTTCTGGCAACAAAACTGAAACCTTTTTACAAGTGTAATAATCTTTCGGGAGACGGCTTCGGAATCAGTCCTTTTATTTCCACTCCACAATACACTTTGCTCACTCACTCTCCGTTGCTGGCAGACAACGGAGAGAGGACAGACTACGCACTAAGTCCCCACCGCGCACGTGGCACCCCGAGCCCCCGTCCGCGCGTGACCCTGCTCTTGTCAGTTTCAGTCTGCTCCCAATCGTTCTCTCTCACTCGCTCTTAATACCTTCGTCACGTGGTTCCCCCAGCCAATCGTTCATGGACAGCTTCGACCATTCTCGATGGTTCCCTGTCAATCCCGGGACCACGCCCCTCATCCGGCTCCCCATTAGCTGGGGCCCCCGAATGGCTAGGCCAATCACTCCTGATGACCTGTCGTGATCACGCGTGGGCCATGGTCCCTATCTCAACCCTTATTGGCTACAAGCAGGACCGGCAAGCCAATCCCCACGTGAACCCTCTATGGCTTTTATTACATCACCCCCCCCCCCCCGGTGAAAAAATTTAGCCGTCTCGGCTGGGAAAAGGGTGAAGAACCAATTCCGCAACATCTTATTAGGGCACCAAGGTGCGTTTAACAATTTGAGGGTGAACCGGCGTTCCCGCGCCAAACAACATTTAAAACAGTCACCCATAATAATAAACAAAAATCACAACATACATTAGGGCGCCCCTGCAGCGCGGTAACGACAGGGAATCAGCGAACGATCAAACGTTAATGAAACGGAAGAGATTTCGACCGCGTATGCGACGCGGGACCCTCTCCGCTCCCAGCGCAAGGTCGCTTTGCTTCCGGATGGACAGGAGGTGGCAGGCTCGAAGAAGAAGTCGGTTGTTGGTGCTTGGTCACGTCCAGGGCAGGCCCCGTTGGAGGGGGGGCAGCGGGGGCTTCCTCAGCCCTCGGAACTTGTTCATCTGCAGGAGGCACAACACAGTCCCCCCTGGGATCAACGGGCGTGTCAAGCGGCGTAGTCGGCCCAGCAGAACCCGGGAGGTCAGCTATTGGGGATGAAGGACCGACACGCGCGTCAACATAGGGTTTAAGTCGCGAGGAATGAACATACCACCGACGTTTGCCGTATTGAACTTTGCGAGTTCCGAACATCTACGAGCGTCACAGGCCCCCGCCATGGCCTGTGCAGTTTAGGGGATGTGCCCGCCGGTACCTGGGGGCAGTGGAGCCACGCCAGGGCTCCCACTGACCAAGGCATGCGAGTATGCGATCGACGCGCGTACCATTCATTCCTTGCCTGAGCACGGGCCGTCGCACACCGGGCAGCCTCTCGTGCTTCCGTTACTCATTCAAGCGAGTCACGCACGTGGTCAGGCAGGGAGCGGGACGGTAGTTTACTCGGCGTACCCAGTTGCACATCGATGGGTGGAACATTTTCACGGCCATACATCAAAAAAAACGGTGAGTATCCCGTGGACGTGTGCGGAACCATGCGGTATGCCGCCAAGACGCCTGGTATGTGCAAGTCCCAATCGGTTTGCTTTTCACTGACCGTGTGACAAAGCATAGCGGAAAGGGTACGGTTGAATCGTTCCACCATACCATCTGTTTGTGGATGGTATGGGAAGGTGCGAACTTTCTTTGTACCTAGCGCGTCACAAACTTCCCTAAGCAATTTAGAGGAGAAATTCCGGCCTTGATCTGTGAGCAGCCTTTCAGGTGCCCCCTTGTCCATGACATACCCGTTCAAGAAAGCGTCGGTGATGGACGCTGCCGTTTGGTCGGGCAGAGGCCAGGCCATCGGCCATCGAGAAAAATATTCCACCCCGACCAGAAGGTATTTATTGCCCCTAGCCGACGGGGGAAACGGCCCCAGAATGTCGAGAGCCACTAATTCGTTGATACGGGACACTTCAATGGAACGCAACGGTGGTACATAGTGGTTCCGAGGCGGCTTCCTCTTCGCGCAATCATGGCACGAACGGACAAAATCATTGATGTCCGCCGTCATACCGGCCCAGAAAAAATCCTTTTGCATCGCGGCCACAGTCTTTTGGACGCCGAGGTGCATCAACTTATCAGCGTGCAGAGCACGGAGCAGGTCGTAGCGAAGCGAAGTAGGCACCACCAAGCGTGTTCGGTCAGACACCCCGTCGGTACACATTAGCAATCCCGACTTACCCCGGAACATCTGCCACTTCCAGCCCACCAATTGCGATTTCTGTTTCCCAACCAATTTACGTAGCGGAGACAGCGAGGCATCGGCCTCCTGCTCGCGCAACCAGACCGCGTGCGGCAGCCGTAAGGTATCATCGGTGTCCACCGACACCTGCTGGTCCTCCTCCTTCGCTTTCGCCCCTGCGTCGTCCTCATTCGCTATCGCCCCCATAACCGGGCAGGGCGACGTGGGCGGTGCGGCGCAGCGGTGCGTGCCCGTCAGGCAAGTGCATGGAGGAACGGGCGGCAGCCTTGAGAGCGCATCAGCATTCGCATGACGGGCCCCCTTTCGGTATGTTATATCGAAGGAAAATTCCTGTAACGATTCCAACCACCGGGCCAATTGGCCTGACGGCTGATCCAATTTGAGGGAATATTGCAAAGCCGCATGATCAGTGCGGACCAGGAATTTCCGTCCATACAGGTACGGTCGGTACAATCGAACAAAATGGACAATTGCCAAAAGTTCCCGCCTTGTCACGCAATATCGCGTTTCCGCAGGGGACAGAACCCTGCTGCCATACGCCACCACCCTCTCAACCCCGTCCTTACATTGCGACAAAACGGCCCCAATGCCGATATCCCTAGCATCCGTATCAAGGATGAACGGCTGTGAAAAATCTGGGTAATCTAATGTAGGCGCCGTGGCGAGGTGGTCCCGAAGTGCCATAAAGGAACTTTCTTCCTCTGCCCCCCATTTAAACCTTTGATTTTTGCCAGTCAGAACGTGTAATGGTTTTGCTAACGTCGCAAAGTTCTTAACGAAGCGGCGATAATAGGAAGCGAATCCAATAAACCGCCGAACATCACCCACTGAAGTGGGTGTGGGCCACTCACGTACACACTTCGTTTTCAGAGGGTCAGTGGATACACCGTCCGAACTGACAATATGACCCAGGTAACGGACGGAGTGTTGCAGGAGGTGGCATTTCCTCGGTTTAAACTTAAGGTCAGCCGCACGCATTCTTTGAAAAACTGTCTCAAGGCGTTGGAGATGTTCCTCGAACGTGCGGCTAAAGACAATTATATCGTCTAGATATATGAGGCACGTTTCCCACTGCAGTCCCGCCAACACCAATTCCATGAGCCGCTGAAACGTGGCCGGAGCCGCGTTCAGGCCCATCGGTAACCGATTAAATTCAAAGAGGCCTTGCGGCGTGCGGAATGCCGTTTTGGCTTTTGACTCGTCATCGAGGGGAAGCTGCCAGAAGCCCGAGGACAGGTCAAGGGTGGAAAAGAATTTAGCACCCGATAAAGCATCCAATGAGTCATCCATCCTCGGTAAGGGGTACGCGTCCGCTACCGAGATTTTGTTCAACCGGCGGAAATCAGCGCAAAACCTCGTACCACCATCTTTTTTCTTAACCCAAACGACGGGCGCGCCCCAAGGGCTGTTGGATGGCGAGATAATATCCGCCGCCAGCAATTCATCTACCGCCCCACGCACGTGTTCCCTTTCCGCCGGGCTCATGCGGTGAGGGTGCATACAGACAGGAGGCGCCGCACCGGTTTCAATATGGTGCGACAAAAGCGATGTGCGGCCGAGGTCCAAATCATTTCTGCTGAACACATCAGCGTACTGCAGCAACAGCGAACGCAAGGCGTTCCTATGTTCATTTGACAAGGAAGAATTCTCTCTGCATAAATCCGCGATCCAGCGTTCTTGTGAACGATCATGCGGAGGCCCATCTGCGGGCATCCGAGCGCGCGGCGGTTTTTCACAAGAGGCGAAATCGGTAGTGGCGTGAGCCAGCACCGATCCCTCCGGAACAACAACGCGATCAGGTCCCCCATTCAAGACCTGTATGAAAGGTGCCTGACCTGGGCGCACGATCGTTTGTGCCGCCGCCAAAGAAAAAGATTTCGATACGGAATTCGATGGGGATAATAGCACGCCCTTCGCACCCCTTGCCATTTGAAGTGGTTTTCGGTAACGTAGCGGAATAAGCATTTGCGCTCCCGATGGAACCTCCACCGTAGCCGCAACTACAGCAGTAACTGCGTTACCTGTAGGCGCCTTGGCCAGCAGGGAAGGCAGGAACGCCATCCTACGACCCCCTGGCATTCCCAAACAGTCTTGGTCGACCCGTATTCGCAACGGCATCCGGCGCAGGAAATCCGTACCCAACAAGCATGGAACAGCTAGCGAGCGAGAAATTAACACAGGTCCTGTGGCGTTAATATTTCCGATAGCGATGCTCACATCCACCTGTCCGCAGATACCCATGCTCCCCCCATTGGCGGCAACACACGCATCATTAACCTTGCATATTCTCGACGCAGGAATGGACAATAAATGAAAAATTACATGCGAAATGATGGTAGCCGATGCACCAGTGTCCACCAAGATACGGACGTCAACGCCGTCGATGGTACCGCGTACCGTCGACAAGCCCGACGCCGCAGCCACAATCCTGCGAGCCAATTTCTTCCACTGTGTAGCAGAGCGTGTCAATGGAGCAGGAGAAGTAAAATTATCCTTAGGAGTGTAAGAATGAGTGTGAGTGGATGAGTGATGTGACACGACCTGCCGGGTGTCCGATTTGTGTCGACTCGCCCGAGGTTGTTGCAGCTCCGCAGTAGGTAGAGGAGATGGAGGTCCCCTTGGCGGAGGAGGCGACAGCAGAGGTCGGCAGCGGCAGTCACGGGCGAAGTGGCCCCGTCTGCCGCACATAAAACACGCGGCCGATGTCGGCAGGTGGTCGGACGACCCGGCCCTCGCACGCGGTCGGCCCGTGTAGTCGCCCCGCTGGTCGCGCAGCCGCCGTCCCAGAATCCTATGCGGGACAGCAGCAGCCAGCATGTCGTCGTCGCCCGAGTCATCGGAGCAGTGGACAACCAGTCGCGGAGACCACCCCAGAGGCGGCCCGTCGATCTCGGGTTTCCCCGTCCACGCCGCCATCTGGTCCCACCGCTTGATATTAAACTTAGCGTCCAGGCAGCGCGCCACCCACCGCGATGAAAGCGGTTCGTGGCCGCACCCTGGTAGAGAGATGTTGAGCTCCTGAGACAACTCCAGCATGCGGGAAAGGATGAGTGGATCTAAATGCTCGGCCGTTGCGTCGGGGTAGGCGGCCATGGCCATCGCCATCAACGCCCCCCGATAGGCCAACGGCGATTCCTCCGGTGCCCGGCGACACGACATAAATTTTCTGGTGGCCGATGTCGGCGGGTCATAAAATTCCGCCATCTCTGTGAACGCATCCCGCATTGTCTTCTTCTTGGACACCGGGATGGAGCGGAAGACTCCCAGAGACACATCATCGAGCAGCGTAGGTAGCGCTCCCAGCGCTTCTTCCTCCGTCCAGTTGACAGATCTAAAAGCTGACTCGAAGCGCCACGTAAAAGCACTCCAATCGCCCCCGGCGATAAATTCTTTTATTTGTGGAAGGCGATGTCCGCGGTGGCAGGCGCGTGCCGCGGGCGTCTCCGGCTGCCGTTCCCGCTCTCCGCTCGGTGCAGACAAAATGGCGTCCGGCGGCCGCGTGGTGGTAGGCGTGCCCAAAATGGCGGCCGACGACTCCGGCGCAGCCGCCCCACCCAAGACGACGGCGTCCTCCCGCGTGGCAGGAGCAATGGCGGGTCCCGCTTCCATAGCAGGACCCCTTCCCGCGGCGTCCAGCTGATCGGCGATCTGGCGACCCACGGCTGGTGAGGACGCCACCGCGGTCACCAGGCTTAGCAGAATTGCGCGCAATGACTCAATCTGCTCCGCTATCAGCCGCCATTCGTTTCTCGGTCCTGCGGTGGTCGCATCCTCCCCCGGTCGACGCTGAGAGGCGTCGAGGCGAGCGTCATCAGCCAGCGGCACCAGGGCTGTAGCTCCCAACAGCTCATCTTCATCCGTCTCGACCTCTTCCTCCGATAGAGGCACGGGCAGGTTCTTTTTTCTGAGGTGCTTAGACATCTTGACGATCGTCCAAACAGTCGCAGAATTACTTCTGACACCAGTGTAATAATCCTTCGGGAGACGGCTTCGGAATCAGTCCTTTTATTTCCACTCCACAATACACTTTGCTCACTCACTCTCCGTTGCTGGCAGACAATGGAGAGAGGACAGACTACGCACTAAGTCCCCACCGCGCACGTGGCACCCCGAGCCCCCGTCCGCGCGTGACCCTGCTCTTGTCAGTTTCAGTCTGCTCCCAATCGTTCTCTCTCACTCGCTCTTAATACCTTCGTCACGTGGTTCCCCCAGCCAATCGTTCATGGACAGCTTCGACCATTCTCGATGGTTCCCTGTCAATCCCGGGACCACGCCCCTCATCCGGCTCCCCATTAGCTGGGGCCCCCGAATGGCTAGGCCAATCACTCCTGATGACCTGTCGTGATCACGCGTGGGCCATGGTCCCTATCTCAACCCTTATTGGCTACAAGCAGGACCGGCAAGCCAATCCCCACGTGAACCCTCTATGGCTGTTATTACACAAGGAATAATGTGTGCATTAACCACAATACTTGCGGTCAAAATGCAAACAAAAATCATACTCTGATAATATATGCATTGTCCTTTAAATTGATTGGTCCACTCCAGAGACAGCTTTCTTTTGTGCCTCGTCTCAATTGGTGATAGACCAGAGGACGCCAAAAGGCGGAGAGCTCAAAAGAAAGCTGTCTCTGGAGTGGACCAATCAATTTCAAGGACAATGCATATATTATCAGAGTGTGTTTTTTGTTTGCATTTTGACCACAAGTATTGTGGTTAATGCAGATATGATTCCTTGTAAAAAGGTTTCAGTTTTGTTGCCAGAAAAAAGGGGAAAACCCTTATTATTAAACGATTGAACTATTTTACTATCGTACCAGGTAAGACTCAGTGAGCTATTTAGCGTTTTTTCAAAAGCGACCTGGCCATAGATGATAGCTCAACGAAGTGGCTCATCACGTGGAAATGTATAGCAACCAAAAACTCTAAACGCGTGTTTCTAAAAGTGGGGGGAAATAACGGAGGACCCGGATAAAATCCACGCGACCACAGGGAGAACACACAAGCTCAAAATACAGCAGGTGTCAGAGTCGGGATCGAACGCACGACCACCTGCATACCAGGCGAGGTAGTTAACATCTCGCCACCATCAAAATAAAATGGTAAAGGTGCAACTGTGATATTTCTTGCACACACTTCTGGCAGAAGGACTTTCACGAGAAGAAGCACTCGAGAACCCCTTTCCATATCCCCAATTAGCACGGTTGGCTACGTACGGTGTGAAAAAAGTTCAAGAAGAAATTCAACATAGAGGGTATTTGGCCTATTCTTTCAGTCCAGCAAGACCTCTTGAAAGCGGTGAAAGTGCCCGCACTTTACCCCACCAGACAATCTGCCGAGCGACTAGCAGTGGTCACACCACTTATACTGCTGGGTGGGCGGAGGTGTTTAAGAAACTTGTACGATTGTTGACACCGCTACGTACCGGGGTCAAATCGAACCGGTGAACTGTGAATTGCAAGTCCAGTGTGCCACCCATTACACTGTGACACCATCCTCGTAACCAAACCAATACAATTATATTTTTTTAAAAAGGAGATGTTACTTCAGGGCTGCATGGTTCCTTCTAAGTTTTGTCCCATCTCCTCCATCCACCACTAACAATGGAGAATGGTTGCACCCCTGTCCATTTGAACCATCTGAACTACTCTCTCGAGATGTGGCGTTGATGTTGGAATGTTTTTTGCAAGCATATGCTCCGTGTCTATGGCGTATCCCTGTGTTGTACGTAAAATAATTTCAAGAATTCTAAATATTACTTCATTTCCATTTATGGAATGTAAACACATTTGCAAATAACGCTCTGGATTACAAAAAAGTATGTACTGTAAAATAGCCACATTATAGAATGTGTCATCTGTAGGAGAGAATGTTAATGATCGACTGAATTGATGCCTGCACTAAACAGTAAAAATATACACGTTCATGTGTCAATCTACTGCTAGATGAAGGCCTCTATGCACGGTGTCAGCCATAGGAATTGATGAACTATATTTCACCGCGCTGGCAGTGTCGGTTTGGAACGACAGGAGGGGGGGGGGAATCACTTCGTAAATCACTCACCACTGATGTTAGAGGCTAGGAACATAACTCGGTGCCTGCCAACTTCATCTTCAATTGCATCCATCTCTCCAACACTAAATGGTAATTTTTTTTGGGTTAGATCACGTAAATATATAAATGTGTCGTTAAACCCGCCACCACCCACCAAAGCCAACGTCACGTAAACAGAACGTGCCAATTCGTTACTAGTACAGCACACCGGTGTGTTGGAAAGCCAAGCCACAACATTTACAATCTAAGCACGACATTTCGCCAGTAATTACAACCAGCATCATCAGACGAGAGCCAGATTCATGGAGAAGTCCACCTGTTTCGTTCCTAATGTAGAGGCAAAGATGTGGTGACCACGCAATCTAACCCAAAACACCTCTATTATGGATGATATTGGTCGCGAAGGCCTACGTGTTAAGCTGACTAAATGGTGAAGCTCGTTGAACGCATCGTGTTGTGTACGTCATGCCACTCCACGCACACATCATCCTTCTGAAGATGCCATAATATTGGATGCAACACTTGTGTACACAATGGCTAAACAATGTGCCATCATTGGCAATAACAACACGCTTGATGGCATTAGTCTGCAGACTCTACATAAACGTTTATATACAATGTATCCCACAGGAATTGAAAATGTGCAAACAGTCTGTCTCATTTTACATTCTGCAGCTCGTTAATCAGACATCAAAGTTGGAGATGAAGATTTTGGAAAACGCTCTGTCTATGAACAAGCTGGAGAGGCAGGTGCTGATGCAGAAACAAGCGATTGAACACCTGCACGAGAAAAACAGGTAACTACTGCAGATGCGCTCATCCAAGTAAGGCTACGATTTGGTCACAGGTGATCATGGAAATTGTGAATTAAAAAAAGGGAGTGCGGAAAGTTTGGGTGACAGATGTGAATGTTTGTATGAACACACTCGACTTGGGCACTTCCTTGAATTCCTCTCGGTGGGCGGCCTCATTTCCTCTCTCCGTAACCTTCCTTGGATTTTTTTAGTTTTCGCCCTCGTCGATTTCACTAAAAATTACCGTGACAAAATCAGCACCTTGCAGAGAGGAGTGAGTTGGGTCACCCTAATAATCTGCCATTCTTTCTCCAGCACAAAGCCAGGATTAGCCTTTTTTCAAGATATCACAGGAAAGCTCACGTTTATTTCGTTGTTTTGTTGTTGTATCAAGAAGTTTAACCTCCGGTGACGCAAGACGTCTCTTCATTAGATGGTGGACATGCTATCACGTCATCGAGAAGCCAGTGCTATTGTGCAGAATGTTGATATCCCAATTTTAAAATATGGGGTTCATGCCACGTCAGCAGTGGAGCCCGTGTCTACAATCATATATTTTTTTTACTATAAACATTTTTTTAAATTATATCAGTTAAGGCCCCACTGAGCTATGTAGCTCTTTTCCAGAAGACCCTGGCTAGCACAAATAAGAGTTCAACAAAGTGGCTTATCAGGTGGAAATCTATAGCAGCCAAATACTCTAAAACGCATGTTTAGTCTATATATGGAGGGGAAAACCAGAGGACCCTCAGAAAAATCCACGCGACCACAGGGAGAACATGCAAACTCCAAATATATAGGCGTCGGGGTCGAGATCGAACTCACGACCTCCTGTATACCAAGCGAGGTAGTTAACATCTCCTAGCCACCGCTGCGCCCTACATTGCACAGCATAAAATGTGGCGTT
The DNA here is from genome assembly GCF_964198595.1 of Lampetra fluviatilis. Classification (NCBI taxonomy): domain Eukaryota; kingdom Metazoa; phylum Chordata; class Hyperoartia; order Petromyzontiformes; family Petromyzontidae; genus Lampetra; species Lampetra fluviatilis. Next base: position 1,987,982 of record NC_136288.1, read on the forward strand.
GAGACAAACCATCTGAACTCAAGTGTGGCATCGTTGAGAGGTTTGGGTCGCACGCCATTTAGCTGGGGGACATTTATGACGTGTTACACATAAGTGACTTGGCCTTGAAAAAAATCATAATCTCTAAGCTCAGGCAGCATTTATGTTACATGCAGTGCATTTCAGGTCATTATGGAGTTTGAAAAAAAAACACATGTGGAAAATGTTGCTTAGATTTGAAAGGCCTACAGGGGAAGCTAGAAGCTGTTGTCAACTTTATACATCCATCAGCTGTCTCGGGACTCAAGCTACAGACCCTAATTACACGTCACCCCTGATCCGTTAGCCTTGGGACGTGAAGTAGAACAAATTAATGTGACTAAAAGTGACGTATGGTGTTAGGTGTCTGACGTCTATCCGTGCAATTGTGTTAATCTGTGAGTGATGAACAAGCCACTGAGTAGAGGGTCAAAATAAACCAATAGAATTATCCGTGTGTCTACCTACTTCAACATATGTTTTGCCCATCAGCCCGTGGGCTTCCCAAACCAATGCTATACAGAAGCATCATTTAAATGGGGAGATATGGACCTTATGGGTCTCATGGAAGGCCCAAGGGCTGATGGACTGAAACAATGTTATTTTAATGCAGAGAGGCAAATTAAGGTCCAGTTATTATGTGAACGTATCATATATATATATATTTTTTACATTCCTGGTAAATGATTCTGCAATAACATTTTGTAAAAATGATTACAGAACATTCTTCTTTCCTTTGGTTTTGTATAGCAAACGACTCCTACATCTGTGTCCAGGTCTGATCGTCAACGCCTCGGAGGACGCTGCAGTACTGTCACCGCTGTACGACTCTGTTTTTTTTATTTTTTGCCCAGCGTGCTGGAAGGGAGGCTCACAGCGATGCAGGACAGCCACGAGATGAAGCTCCAGTTGATCGTGCAGGAGAAGCGGCAGCTCCAGAAGGTGGTGGAGGACCAGGCAGTCGTCGTGTCGCAGGTCGAGAGGCACCTGGAGGAGGCCGAGAGGAACAGTTCCCTGCTGCAGCAGCAGCAGCAGGAGATGATGCACACCCTGCACAGCCTCCTCAACATGCTGACTCATGCAGCAGGTGACACATCTCGGGGTTTTTCCGCATCCGGGCAATGAGACGCAGCAGTATCCTCCGCTAATGTGGCCTTCGTGGCTTTTATGTTTATCTAAAAATCACTTTCAAAAGGGGCATTTACTTGATATTTGTTTATGGCACTCGTCTTACAAGGTTATTCAATTTTATGTTGACACTTTCCTGTTCCGAGACGTCTGCAAGTTGCGGCTTGGGTCTCGTTCACCGCGGAATCTCGGAACGCGCAAGTGGTTAGCGTTAACTTTATTTAAGGAGGCGTAGCGCCGTTGTTTTTAAAGACATTGTCCTCACCGCAGAGAACTGCAGCGACACGACCGCACGCAATCATAGCTGGCACCCAACTGTGCCAGACGCCCTCCCGCATGGCTTTGTGGCAGCCTCGATACGTCTTCTGACCGACAATTTTTTTCCGATTCCTTTCCAATGACGGTAGTGATGTACATGTGTAATGATGTACACGTGTACATCATTATTGGAATGGGTAAGGGTGAAGCAGAACCCGGTTCTGTGTAACCTCGGACACGTAAATAAATGTTTTAGTCATTGGCCTATTGGCTTCTGGAATAAAATAATTATTATTTATATGTGGAGAGAGGCAACAGAGTTATACTTTTATCTGCCATTTCCCATGATATTACACAATGCTTCATGAGTTTGCATGCCATCTTAGATGCGTTTGGTGAAATGCCCATGTATTATGTATCCAGCAAATGCAGTCTAAATTTGCTAAGGATTAGCCAGCCACATAAGAATTTAATTAGGACAATGGTGTTTAATCCTCATCTGTAATTACAAATGTGAAAATATATTTAATGTCCAGAAGGTAGGCAAAAATAATTTAACACCTTAACTACAAGACATTACATTCCATATAGCACAAATAAACGTATGAAGAGACAATAGCCGGCTGTAGACTGCCCATTACATGCGCAAGAGCAGATGCTGCTCGCATGATCAATGCAAGAATCGGCGGTGGAGGTTTTTTTCTTTCCGTTTCCAAGCCCCTTGTTTACTTTTGTTTGTTCGCAGTGAATCAGCAAAGTGCCAATGACGAAGTAAAGACTGAATTCCAGGACTGTGCCGACCTCTATCATTTGGGGAAAACGAGCAGTGGAATTTACAGCGTCTCGGTGCGGAACATGAGCGAGCCCGTCAAGGTGAGCTGGCGACCGCTGGCGCTGCTGGTTGCTCACGCGCGCCGCACACACAACATCGTTGGGAGGCCGAGAAGCTTGGCAAACGCTGGTACTAATTTGGTTTGGCCAACGCTGGTACTAATTTGGTTTGGCACTGGCGTCATCGAGGCTGCCCGGCGTCTGGTGTGACTCAATCGTGCCAGTTGTTACAGAAAACAGACAGGACTCACGCATCGACTAAATCGCCACCCACTTTTGCCCAATAAGTCCGGAATGCAGTTATAGAGGAATGTAACGATACGCCAAACCACCACACCCACCTGAGCCTCCGGTCGATTTGATGAATGAGCATCATTCGGGTAATGATTAGGGCAGAAAAGGCAAAGTGTTAAAGGTGGGGATGCAATGATTCAGCCTCGTCGCAATCTGATGGATTGTCACTGTTCAAGGTCGAGATTTTATGCAACAATTAATCTTTTAGCTTCAAGTTTCTCGCATCTCGTTTGTATCGCATCTCTAGTTCTGGTCTTATTTGTACAGTTTTGTTTCCTCCATTCGCCTACATATAATATCTATACATAATTTGCAGAGAATGCGCATAAATAATACATTATTGTTTTTTACACACGCGATTCAACGCATGCATTGTAAGGGTTATAAAAAGATATTAACCGAATTGACAAAGACCTGTAAATGATTATATCATCATCTATGATGCATATCATAAAATTTCTCATATTAACACTTTTCTTCCACTCAAAGCAAAGTGTTACTGTGTGCCTTATACAAAATTTAACTATTTTGTTTTTCATTGTGTTGTGAATGTTTTTGTGACACCTCAATAAACCAATTCTGTTCCGAATGGAATCAAAGTATTAACGCATGCCTGAACCTAACTGGTGAGGTAGGCTGTCTCATAGAGAATTATTCCCTGGTTGACAATCTCCATGGCTTGACCCAGAAACATGCGTGTTATGGGCTCGTATTCAAAGAGATTGCTGTCTGCACGCCTGTGAACGTGAATTAAAGACTCGAGGCCACTCTCTGAAAGAAGCATCAATTTTCCGCAGATAATGAGGCCAACAAAGGCATCTGCATTCAATACGCAAGAGCCACGGGCACAAAGCAAAAATCCTCTCTATAAAAAAAAGCTTTTGCTGCCCATTTTCATCTGGGTGCCCCTCCCAAGAAATCAATCCATTTGCAAACTGGAGGTCGTGGCATAAAGTTGTTGGTCTTGACCCTGGTGCGGAGAATTAAATGGCGTCCCCCGGTCCAATCTCCCAAAGCCTCTTCGTAGCCCGGTGCCTCTGGGCCCCTCTGACCTGTGGGCCCCAGGGCAGTCGCAGCGCCTTCACACTTAATAGCTGCGTCACTGCCTGGATGAGCTATCCTGAAGTGGAGGCCGTAGCCTATAAAAACAAACACTTCGATGTACAATACAATACAAATTCCTTACTTTAATTGCCCGGAAGAAGGTCGCGAAGGGAAAACCTGGTTAAAATAAAAAAAAATGCAATCAAAAGATTTGGATTTGCACGGCGTTTAAATGCAACCGCATCTCAAGATGCTGCGCATACACATTGGGCCACGTTCGTTTTAGGGAAAGAAAAGAAACAGTCATAGTCTGAGGTTTTGAGCCTGGCCTTGAACAGGATCAGCGTGGGAGGCTTGGAAAAAGAAGGGGAGTCCCAGACTTTAGGGGAAGCAGAAAAGAATGAGTGACCTCCCCGCTTACGGGCCATCCATTCAGTACGTACGCATGGAGGGGGGAGGGGGGGTTCACCCAAATGCGTACGCTTACGTATGGGGGGTCTACTGACAATGTACGTACGCATAGGAAACGGGGGGGGGGGGGGGGGAGGGGCGGTGAAGCCTCGATAATAATGTGTCTACATTGGCCTTCAAATGAGTTAGATAGTCCGGCGGTGGACTATCTGTTTGCTCAAACACGTTCATAGTATTCATCCTTGACCGTTTCTGCCGGCCGTTCTATAGGTGGGGGGGGGGGGTGCGTCAGGCTTACGTACGCAGGTGGGGGGGGGGGGGTAAAAAGTCCGCGTGCGTACAAGGAGGGGGGGAGAGCTCGAGTTTTGACAGATTTTTGCGTACCTACTAAATGGATGGCCCCTTATTAAAGGTTAACTGGGGCCTTTAACAGAAAGCCCTGGTTGTTGGGGAAGAGAGGCCTGGGAGGGGAATGGAGTCCACGTAGGACGTGGTGCAACAAAATGAAGATGCAGAATTTAAACATCAGAAACAGAAAACATTACAGACATATTAGAGGTGTGTCTGTAGCCTTTTCAGTTATCATCTCCTTAGGTGTTCAAGGAAGTATAGTTTGTCTTGTTGGAGGTACGGACACGGTACGTCAAGCAGCTTCTGATGCTGTCAAGTAGATTGCCAAACTCACATCGCTATGATGTTCTGTTGTCAGTTTCATAAAAAAAAATCATACGAAAGAAAGAAAAAAGCACAGTGTCGTGTTGATGCTGGAAGGGAACAAACAAGAAGATTATAAACAGTGGGTGAATCCTGAATTGTAAATGCTGTGGGTTGACTCGCCATCACACCGATGTGCTGAAGTAATAGCTAATCGCCACATTTTGTTCACATGGCAAACCTTACTAATTGGCTGTGTCGGGTAGTGGTGGGTTGAAGACACATTTATATGTATACGATCTCATTCAATAACCTTAATTATGATTAATATTGGTTCGCGAAAGCCTACGTGTTAAAGTGAATGCTAATTTTGTCTGCATTGGTCCCCCGTCTGCACTGTCCAGGTCTATTGCGACATGGAGACCGATGGCGGTGGGTGGACTGTACTCCAGCGCCGGAAAGATGGCTCCCTGGACTTTCATCGCACCTGGAAGGAGTATAAATTGGTGAGATTACATGGGCGCATTTGGTTAGAATTTGACCGAAACATAACTGTATTTGTATCTGTCCCTGTCACCTCCCTGTGTATTTTACAGGCAAAAAATTGGGTTTCTCTAAACACAGAACCTTCCATATTAATTTCATCGTCACCACCATCGATACTTAACCTATTGCTCCATGAGGGCCTCTCCAAGCCGTCAGCATTTCTCATGGTTCTGCAGTATCACCATCCACCTTGCTCATTCCTCTATGAGACATCTCCTTTACCAGTGGCAAAATATAGTAATAGGGTTTTACCCTTTCAACTGGTACTGAGTTGTACGCCTTTTGGCGTCATCTGGTCCAACACCAATGGAGACTAGGCTCTAAGAAAAGCTGTCTCGGGTGTGGACCAATCAACTTCAAGGACAGTGCATATCATTATCATTATCAGAGTTGTTTCTTTTTGTTTGCATTTTGACTGCTTGTGTTGTGGTTATTGCAAACATGATGCCTTGTATAAAGGTGTCAGTTTTTGTACCAGTTGAAAGGGTAAAAACCTACTACTATAATGCTCATTCCGTCGCTCGCTCTCCACAGTGGACGTCCTCCCAGGTGCAGTTCGATCATCGGCTGCCATTGTCGTTAGTCCCGACCACCCGGCTATCGTCCCCCCTTGAGTGCCGAGTCCTGCCGTTAAGCGCTCTTTCTTTTCTAAACTGCTCAAATTGTGACTTAAAACTTTCGTGACTGTAGGAATTCATATTATTTGGTTCTTTCGGTATGGTCACGTAGATAGAAAATATTAAAATTAAAATAATAAAATTAAAAATTATTAAAACCTAAAACTCACGATGTTAATAAAATATAATTATTTTTGTTATTTTAATTTGACTTTACCGAAAGAACCAAAGAATATGCCCAAATTGTCTTTAACCAGCCTCTGCTGTATAATCTGTGTTTTGTTCTATCTCGCAATGCAATTGCAAGCGTGCATCTCCACAACCTTCCTTGTGTGAATTTTAACCTTTTGCATTGAATCTACCAAGGCTAAATTAGGAACGTATTTTCCACGTGTCACACAGGGATTTGGAGACCCCGTGGGCGAGCACTGGCTAGGAAACGAGGTGGTCCATCAGCTGACCAGCCACAAGTCGTACGTGCTCAGGGTCGGACTCAAAGACTGGGAAGGCCACGAGGCGTTCTCCCTCTACAACAGCTTCGCGATCGAGAGTGAGGCACACAACTTCAGGTGAGAGGGCCACAGGGGACAACGTTGTCTTTGTGCACAAATGCAGTACTCCCCCTTTTGTCAGGCGGAGATGTAGGGGGCACTGTTGCGGATTCGGTTATGCGTCATCAACTCTGTGAATTCCTCCTGTTACCTACACAGTTGTCTGTGGAAACACGCACAGAAGAGGATTCACTTTTGACCACTTCTGCATGGCTCCTTTTTTACCTGTGAAAAAGTGCGGATAATAGAAGAAAAAAGATAAGGAAAAATGTTTGTGGATCGATTTTAGGTGTGAATAATAGGAGTTGTGGATAATTTGGCCTCAATGATGTCGAGTATAATTGTGAAGAGATATCCACTCACATGTACTACGGGCATCAACAACAACAACCGTTCACCACCAAGTGGCAGTGACATCATCACGCCCTTGTGCCATGCTAGGTGCACTCTGAGGCCACGTCAAGTGTTTGAAGGCCTACTGACATGAGGTCACGGAACAGACCCAGGTACCTTGGGTTGACTGAGATGACTGGCAGATGCACCGACTGTGCTCTCCACTGTGGCAACTCTGCATTTTAGCCGCCCAGCGCTCTGCTCGTTGTTGTGAGCGTCGCTCCTCTGCCCTCCGTTGTTGCTAAAGGGTGACTGTCTCCAACTCCCCAGTAGCATCCTTCATGAACCTCTTCCACAGAGGCCCATCTTGACACTGCTGGTACCAGTCATCGGAAAGTCCAATCACCTCCACATCCTTCTGTACCACATCAGTCCCTTTCTTCTTTCGCCCGTGCCGCGGCCATTTAGCCCCCTCTAACCGGCCAAACAGAAGCTGCTTGGGCATTCGGTATACATTACGGCAATAACATCTTCATGCACATACATCATGATCATCACACTGCCAGTGGTTAGATACCATTCCTACAATGACCGGTTCCATGAAATACTTCGAGATATTTTTCATAATGAAGCTTTTTCGGTTAGATCGCATAAGTATAATTGTGTCGAAACCCTCCGCCACCCGACACGGCCAATCAGTAAGGGATTTGTCACGTAAACAAAACGCCAAATAGTTACTACTTCAGCCCACCGGTATGTTGAAGAGTGAATCCACAACATTTACAATCTGAGTACGACGTTTCGCTGGTAATTACATCCAGCATCATCGGGCGATTTGCCAGAATAGTGAAGCCAACCATATATATGCAGTAGTTCACACCAGCGAGGCAGAGACTTCTTAGAGGCAACACGTTTATTTAACAATAAAGCCCCAAACACGAAGTGGTATATCTGCCCCTTCACCAGCTACCTTAGGGAGTTATCTCCTCCGGTCTAGCTCACCCTCGCTCGCACGGGGTGGCTATCTCGGACCGGACCCCGGCTCGGGTCCGGGTCTTGTAGTCGGGCAGGTCTTCTCCAGGTGACGGCTTTGGTCTTGATTATTGCAACCGCCAGCCGGACCCGTTCAGGGCTCCCGCTTATATTGCCCGTGGCGGAGCCGACCCCACCCCTTGCCATGCTCCCCCTTCTCGAGCCTTCGAGAGGAACCTGGTCCTGGTCCCGTGGTCCCCCAGCCACTTCTGCTCACCAGACCTCCGGGTTCACATGGAGTGCCATGGCTCACTGTGTACCCCTGCACCGTCCCTGGCACTCTCGCCCCCTAACCTGCAGTGCCATCCATCCTTGATCGGCGATCTCAGCCGGCCCCCGCTAAGGCCGGTACTGCATTCCCACTGCAATGTTGTAGGTGGTGTGAGCGGCGTGTGTCGTGCCTCACACAGGCCGGCTTCACACAACATGCAGTGACATCCGCCGATGCCACTACATATATATGCATTGCTTGACGTACATTGTGGAAAGTTTCATTTGATTATTACTACTACTTTTTACAACAATATTTCACCTGGAAAATCCCTTGAGATGGAACATCTCATTCGCAAGGGGGTCCAGGGTTGCAGTTGACGTGGACAAAGCCAACACGTAACAACACACGTACGGGCATTTTAAATACACAACTTGTTCAGGATGAATTTACGCAATGAATATCGCACCCTGTGAAACACACACACGTACACATATATATGATTAAATTGTGCGCACCACTCATTCAATCGTGTGGGAATGTACTTTAGCTGCAGCAGCTGCAAAATGTTTTGCAAGTGCGTTGTAATTAATTATGTAGATACGTTGAGACTGTCATTTTGCACAGGAAGCAACGTTCTTCGATCTAATGGTACTGCGTTCTGAAAAGTTGCACATTTTTTAAAGCTTTGCATTACCCGATAGACAAAATAGAAGACGAAACTATGCCTTTGATTCAACAGGTGTAAATATAGATACATGTCATTGTTGGATCTGTCTTAAAACACTGTACAGTATGTTCCACATTAAGCCATACGCATCTTTGAAAGAAATCAAATGTGTCATTGCCATTGCATATTAACTCAAGAAATAATGTGCAAATAGAGACTGGAGCATCGACTTTCATGGCCAAACTAAATATCTCATAGGATTGCCAAATGTAGAACACATGGCATTGTTGGTCGCCCAAGAAGACAACACCGCATAGTTTATGGATAATTTTTCTATCGTCCCACATTTGCAGATTTCCAAACTCAACCAAACCAAGATGTACAATATTCTCGCGTTAATAAAATACAATTTGCATCGAAAGCATTGAGTCACGGGAGGCCCTGAGGTTCGCTCAGATTTTGTGGATAACTGCTCTGCAATGCTGATTCGGTCCAGTGGTTTGTGACTTTGTATGCACAGACATCAGGATACGTTGCTTCTCATAAAAGTTAACTCTCGATTACCCGTGGGTTCGTTATCTAGGTTACTAAGCAACCGTGTTTACAAGAAGAATAAAAACATGTTTATGCACACAACTGGCTCATTATCTGCAACTGACTCGTGGGAACATTAGTAACTCAGTAACAACATGATCGCAAACTTGTCAACACGCAAACCACTTGCTTGAAGAGGCAATCAAAATAAACCACTCTGTGTATGTTCGCACCCCTATTCTACGTAGGCAAACAATACACCTGTGTTTATATCGTAACATGGTTTTTATTTTAACACGTAGGCTTTCGCAACCAATATCATCCATAATAGAGGTTTTTGGGTTAGATCGCGTAAATATATAAATGTGTCGTTAAAACCCGCCACCACCCGACACAGCCAACTAGTAAGGGTTGTCACGTAAATAGAACGTGGCCAATTCGTCACGAGTACAGCACTAACCGGTGTGTTGGAGAGCCAAGCCACAACATTTACAAACGGAGTGCGACGTTTCGCCAGTAATTACAACTAGCTTCATCAGGCGACAGCCAGAATTGTGGAGAAGGCTTACTGTTTCCTTCCTTATATAAAGGATAGCTATCGTCTTAGTGCTGCGTGGAAGGGAATCATCAAGTAAGACATTATTTAAATGCCTTGCCTGCTTCAATAGGGATTACCGTTGCTCGGGCTATTTTAATCAACACAATAGACAGGAAGGACAAGTTCAAAGGGCTCGCATAATGCACATGCATCATGTATGTTGCTTCAGTAATCCCCCTCCCCCCACACATTGTGCAAGAGCGCAGAAGGGTGGTCAACACATCTATGCCTATTTTATTTAATTTTTGTCCGAGCCATCGTTCCTCTGCATCACCCTCGACAATCGACGGTTGACCTGATTGCTGAGACGAATTTGTTCTACAAAAGCCAAAGTTTCTTCAAAAACCTGGATATTGCATTCATATGTACGAGGGTGACATCCCAAGGTGTTGCTGTAGGATTGCAGGTCACGACCGGAGTTGCTGAGCACAGTATTTATATCGTGGAGCCACCGCCACATCGAGGAAAACGGCGGTGGCCCTACGATCTTACACTGACATGCTAATCTCTCACAATTCAATGGCGACCCCCGCAGAGTCGTCTTCGTGGAGGTTGCCCAGCTCTCTCCGATCTTACATTGACATGCAAATTTCATCACTAGCCCCGCCCACTTCGCTTATGACCACCCTTGGGCTACACCCATCTCAAACCTTTATAACATCCTGCCTCAGCAGCTCTCCCATAATTTTTTTCACCTGATGACGATTGCTTGTGTTGCGATCGAAATGTCGTGATATTTTTATATTTGTTTCTATCTACGTGGCTTTACCGAAAGACCCAAAGAATATATTTATTTAGACTGGAGGAATCTGATGAGCTATAAAGCGTTTTTTACAGATGTCCAGTGGGGCGGGCAGGGGGTCAAAACGTCAGAACATCAAATAATACAAAAACACGATCGGAGTGCAAAGTAGAGCAAAGATAAGCAACTCTTAAGAAATATATACAAATAAAACTGTTTTATATATTACCAGGTAAAGCCCACTGAGCTATTAGCATATTTTTCAGAAGCGACATGGCCACAAACGATAGCTCAACAAAGTGTCTTATCACGTGGACATTTATAGCAGCCAAATACTCTAAATAATCTAAAAACGCCAAGCCAGCAACAAATTGCGTTATTGATGGTGTAACAGATCGGAGTTAATACGAATGCAATGTGGAATTTGGAAACTAAAACAGTACAGCGAAATGGAAAACAAATCTAAACGGTAAATAAGCTTACATAATGGAACACAATTGGCAACGAAAACGAACTCTTCGCGCTCGCATGGAGAGATAACAAATGATCTCTGTTACAACCGGCACGAGGTGCTAGTTCGCACGTACAAATTCAGTCCAGAGAGGAGGGCACGTGGGGAAAAGTAAATCAACACGCTCTGGCGAGAAGCTCCAAGTTTGAATTTCTGCAGCGTGTACCAACGGAAGTGTGCTTGACATCAGTGCGCACACACAGGCGCCTTAGCTAATAGGCATCAAGCAAGACAGCCCTTCCCAGATGCAACGCGAAGTACGAGTGAGGTAGTAATAATGACAATAACTATTCGAGTACTGTAACTCACGGTGCTCGGTCGATCACGTGACGTACGAAGGCTTTGCTAAGCCGCGTCAGTCATGGGGGTTGTTTGGCCATGCTGGAGCTTTGGGTATCACTCGCAAGGGAGGTTTAATTCGTGTTAAATTGGCTAATGCTCCCCGCGTAGGTAACACAAACTTTTTTTTAGAAATAAAACACGGGGAAGATGAAGGGAAAATGAATTAAAATACACGAGGATTCAGGTAGAGTTTATAAAAGTAGGGCAAAAAACAACAAGCAAAACTTACATTTATACTGCAATACTTCACAACGAGTACACAAATGTTGCAGGATTACAATGACTATTTTACCTTCTTATGTGCTTTTCTTATAGGGACTGGTCAAATGTAATGTTATGTGTGGGCAAAATGTTGGATTATGGAACATCAGCCATAATTGTTTAATGGGTATATTGTTTAAATGGGATAATTAGATATGGTAAAATGCACAAAAGCGAGTTGTTATAGTGACATTTCACTGAGTAAAAAAAAAATCAACATTCTACAAACAAGTTAAGGTACCCCAATGGGTTCTCCCTTATCTACAGTTGTAGCCAATGTTTTCATGGAGAAATTTGAGACAGATGCCATCCAGGCATCCACCCTACGTCCTTCCTTGTGGAAGAGATACGTAGATGACACGTTCGTCATCTGGCCACATGGCCTACTAGCTCTGGACCAATTCTTCAACTACATCAATTCCATACACCCAACCATCAAATTCACCATGGAGGTGGAAAAGAATTGCAAGTTACCATTCTTGGATTTTTTTTATCGAAAAGAGACCTGATGGCTCAATGGGACACTGTCTACAGGAAAGCCACCCATATGGATGCCTACCTAAAACCTGACTCCCACCACCATCCATCCCAGAAGAATTCCATCAAAACTCTATACCATGACGATTGTTTGTGTTGCAATCGGAACGTTGTGATATTGTATTAATTTTATAATTTTTCTATCTACGTGGCTTTACCGAAAGACCCAAAGAATAATTAAAATAAATTACACTATGTAACACAATTTGTGTTCCTGGGTAGTAAATGTTATTTCGTAATTGCTTATGCCTAAAAAGTATAGAAATTGCTATTATTCCCCACTAACGGCGAATTTGTGTCTTTTTGTTCACATAAAGTCATAAAAAACAACATATGAATCAAAATTAACATGTATTTATACTAAGGTAATACAAAAATGACTACACAAGATTTAGAAGTGAGTAGTTTTTCGAGACTTACGATTTATACTGTAAATGATTTTCATGAATCAGCCCCCAAATGTAGTCTCCCATCCTGTTCTCGTTATACTGTCCTTGGTAGCGGCGTTCAAATTCCAGTATATCTTGGTGGAAGCGCTCGCCTTGCTCGTCCGAGTACGCTCCCATTTTCTCCTTGAATTTATCAAGATGAGCATCAAGGATATGGACTTTTAGGGACATCCTACAGCCCATTGTGCCGCAGTTCTTCACCAGAGTCTCAACCAGCTCCACGTAGATTTCGATCTTGTGATTGCCCAGGAAGCCACGAACCACTGCGACAAAGCTGTTCCAAACCACTTTCCCCTTACTAGTGAGCTTCTTGGGGAATTCATTGCACTCCAGGATCTTCTTTATCTGTGGTCTGACGAAGACACCAGCTTTGACCTTTACCTCAGACAGCTTAGGGAAGAAGTCTTGAAGGTACTTGAAGGCTGCCGACTCCTTATCTACAGCTCTGACAAATTGTTTCATAAGGCCCAATTTGATGTGCAGTGGTGGCATCAGCACCTTCCGGGGGTCCACCAGTGGCTCCCACTTGATGTTGTTCCTTCCCACAGAGAATTCGGTCCGCTGTGGCCAGTCCCGCCTGTGGTTGTGCGCCTTGGTGTCCCTGCTGTCCCAAAGGCAAAGATAGCAGGGAAACTTGGTAAAATTGCCTTGGAGACCCATCAGGAATGCCACCATTTTGAAGTCTCCGATGACCTCCCAGCCGTACTCATCATACTTCAAGGCGTCCAGCAAGGTCTTGATGCTGTTGTAATCCTCTTTGAGGCGCACCGAGTGAGCCAGGGGAAGAGACAGGTACTTGTTACCATTATGGAGCAGCATGGCTTTGAGGCTCCTGGATGAGCTGTAAATGAAGAGGTGCCACTCATTCTGGTTACAGGCGATTCTGATTTCCTCGAACAGACTGGTTCATTGTGGCAGAAGCAGAGCCCATCTTGACGGGTGAAGAAGCTGCAAAAAGGTTGGTGACACTTCCTCTGATCTGCGACTTTCACACTTTTATCCAACAAGTTCCACTGCTTGAGCCTAGACGTCAAAAGCTCGGCATTGGACTTGGTGAGACCAAGATCTCTGATCAAGTCGTTGAGGTCTTTTTGGTTGGAGTAGTATGGGTTTCTCTCAACTCCACCTCTGAAATTGTCATCTGGATCTACAACGTCTTCCTCGCTCTCTGACTTGCTGCTCTCTTCTAAAGACTCTCTCTCCGGAGGAGTGGGTATGGGGAGCTCATGGCAGTGTGGCACCGGGTCGATGGATGAAGGAAGGTCCGGATACGTGATAGCAGGTGCATTCTTGCCAGTCCGACGTTTGGAAGGGTCCACCATGCAGAAGTAGCAGTTGCTTGAGTGGTTAGTGGGTTCCCGCCAAATTCTTGGGATAACGAACTTCATGGCTCTCTTTTTCCCTCTGTATCATCCTACAAAAATACATTTATTTCACCCATGACTAATGTGTAAGAGATTCTTGCAACATTTTTCATATATGATATATTTTTTCAATTATATTGAAAATTGTAAAACATTTAAAAATTAAAAATTTTTACAATTGAACAATTTTTAACAAATCTTATAACATAAAATTCTGAGCAACAATTGTACATCTTACCTTCCAGAGATTTGTTTGCATTGCTTGCAGGTGAAATGAGGTGTCCAGGGTTTGTCTTGATCCCCGACAGGCATGCCAAAATATGCCCTGTAGGCCTCACACATCTTAGCAGATGGTTCCACAGAGTACTTTTTCGCCCTTGTCTTGATAAATGGGCTGCAGACATCGCAAAATGCGTCTGCTGGATGCTTGCAGCCTCTTGATGCCATCTCAGAAAAACGCAGATATGCATCCACTTAGGCAGCTGGAATGAAACTGAACTGGTGGGCTTAAGGACCCTGTATTTATACTACTATTTATATTACTGAAAAGTTCTGGAATGTTCTAGAAGTTACTCCGCACTGAATCTATCTGGAATGTTCTGAAAAATAGGTAAATTTCTAAATATCACTGTACTGGTCACAAACCAAAGTTTGTGGGGAATAATAGACATTTTCTGTACTTTTGAGGCATAAGCAATTAGGAAATAACACTTACTACCCAGCAACAAAACAAAAAAAATGGTTTCACAGTGTTATTATAGGTGACGAACACTTTACAATGTAGGGCACATTTGGTCCATGATAGAAGATTTAAGTCACATTTAAATGTAACTTTTAACAACACGTCATAATGTGTGCGGAATTGTTACAGAATACATTTCCACATGAGAAGCCACTTTGTTGAACTATCATTCGTGGCCAGGCCGCTTCTGAAAAAGGAGCTATATGAATAGTAAAAACAAAGATCAACAGATACTCATACATTTACGCGAGGCCGTAGCCAAGGAGTCAACATTGGGGGGGACCAAATCTTCCAGGGTGTCTGGTGGTTCCAACCCAGAAAAAGATCTAAATTTGAAAACAAATTTCCTGGATAAAATATAAAAAAATTCACTAACACGTGGGATGGACTTTTATTTTATTTTTACAATAACGTCTAATAGTGTATTATATTGCATTGCTCTGTTTTTACTTTTTTTACAATTTCTTGTTTCATTGTATGTAATGGCAGAGATGAATAAAGTACAACCATAACCACAACAATATGAACAGAAATCTATGCATTGATTTATATGAAGACAAGTCCAGATAGTGTGGCCAAGGTTTAGCAAATTGTTGTTTTTATTTACATAGCATCGACATTTTTTATAGCAATATATTGGGGGGGACATATCTTTGCAGGGTTTCTTTCATCATTATATATTCTACAAAAGTGAAGCTGTCGTGCAGATACGTCCCCAGGCTGTGTCCCAGGCTGTACAAACACAAAGTTTGAAAGTTCAACACCATTTTTAAATGAGAAAATAAATGCTTTAAATTCACTGGCCAGTGCTTTGTCATAACATTCCAGTGACATCACTGCATTAACACCGCGTAACATTTCATGGGAGGAGTCTAGACATCCATAGAGTGCCACCATGACATAAATGACCGTAACTTTAAAGTATTTGTCATTCACAACACTTCAAACGCGACCGAAACATCGTGTTTTATTTTATTTTATTATTTTTTCTGTCTACGTGACTTTACCGAAAGAACCAGAGAGTATGGAGAAGATCTTAAAATAACAATAGGCTTTTTCCCCTTTTTTCTGGCAACAAAACTGAAACCTATTATTACGTTTCGGTCCTGGCAAAGGAGGCCTCATAATGCAAGCTCTTAAAATGCCTGTGAGATGATGATTTCCATGAGTACATATTTTCCCTTGCATTTGTACATATTTTCTCACCGCCTGTCCCTTTAAAATTATTGTAGAGCACTCCATTCAAAATAATTGCATAATACATGTTACGTCACAGCAAACCAATCATAAGTCATTTTCTAATCGTGTTCCCATGCATACTGCACACATGGGGACTTGGCAAGTTTAAGCACGGTACATGTTTAGATGGAAGGAGTGAAGCAGTGGCGTTGTGGTTAGCGTACTGCGCAAATGAACCTAGCGACCCGAGTTTGATTCCCAACCACAGTTAACACCAGTGGAAAGTGATGCACGTGCTGGTCCTGGGACCCAACCTTCTCTTCACAAATGCTGCATTGACCAGCCTGGTGAGGATTGGTCAAGAAGCTTCAGGACCAATACAATAATAATGCCTTTGACCGGATCACCTGAAATGCACCCAGTTTTTGTCAGATATTGGAAGCTAAGCGGGTCTGAGCCTGGATCGTGCTTGGATAGCCGGTTACCGTGAGTCAAGGGCTACGCTGTGGGCAGTAGAGAACAGTGCAGCAACATCTATTGCATTGGATTCTGTTCCCACAAAAATCCTCCCCACCTTCACTAAATCTGCAGTGATCAGCGTGGTGAAGTATGGTCAAATAACCCCCACGGTCCACACGGTGAGGAGAGGCCCTCATCAAGCAGTGGATTAACAGAGGGACGTATATTACGCAAGCATAAATATCAGTAAATGTATATACCCGAAAAGTCATCCGCATTGTCTCTGGTCTCCTTTTAGGACGGCCTGGCTGAGGTTGATTTTAATAAAATATGTGTGTCGACTGGGAAGATGAGCTTGCATTGACAGATACACTCGTTTTGGGGTCTGGATGCTATTTGTTACCATCTCTTTTCCTTATATGTGAGGTTCTATAGCCTTAGTCTTGGCATGACATGAACTGGGTCTTGTTTATTGGCAGGCTTTTCTCCTGCGTTTCAATACAGCCTCAATTTTACAGGATACTTCTTAAATTCTGCAAGAAACATTATTCGTTAATCTAACTCGGTTACACAAAGTAATAGCAAAACGCAGTTGTTAACATGTAAAGGGTTAAAACGTTGTCCCATCTGGTTATCTAGCACCATAACGCATGAATGTTAAATATCATGCCTGGAGTGTAATTCCAAGAACAACAAAAAGCTCATATTTTCTGTATTTCCACAAGGGCTCATCTATGATTCAGGATTTGATTAAGTGGAAGTATGCTAATATGTGCATGCGTGTTTGTTCATGGGTGTTCGTGCATGTATAACCAAAACTTCTTTGGGAAAAAAGTTCTAGTGTGAATGAAACTTACATGAGGATTATATCATGACGGAGCAAGTGTCTAAATCATATTCAGATGCAACCAGCAGATACGCACACTATTACATGTGTAGTGATGTTAAATGGATCACTGCGGCGCTTAGCGCCAAGTGCCGTAGAAGTGGGCACAGAGGCGAACACACCGTGCAGGACCACTCAGTGGGCCACGCGGGGCATGGTACTGGGTGCTTGCAGGAGGAAGCCAGATGAGTCCAACCGACACAGTTGGGCAGCGGTCCTCAACCTTTTTGGAACCAGGGACCGGTTTCGTGGAGGACAATTTTTTCACAGACGGGGTGGGGGGGGTTCATCATTCGGTCTTTCCCCCTTTTCAAAGAAGTTCTCCAGCAACGTTTGTTTTTTACTCATCTTGGCTTGGGGTTAGAGCTTGTGGGCTACCAACACTGTGACTGAGACGAGTGCGCAGTGCTGGAAAGAGGCGCGGATGGAAGTGCTGAATAATAAAATCATGGGGGCGGGGGGCCATGCGTGGACTCACCGCTCTCACCTCCTGCTGCTGTGCGGCCCGGTTCCTATCAGGCCACGGACCGGTACCGGTCCGCGGCCCAGGGGTTGGGGACCCCTGCAGTAGGGGATAACAGCCTCCGCCAGCGCCGCAAGGAATTGCCGCAGAGTCGGTCACTGGCGGAGTGTGGTGGGGGCGGCTGGCGGTAGGGGGGGCAAGTGGGGCACGTGAGGGGCCGGGGTGAGCAAAGTGGGCCAAGGGTGAACGAGGGAACACGGGAAGAGTAGCTGGGAAACGTCTGGAGGGTTCCCGAAGGGGGCGTGGTTCAGGGCGGAGCCAGAGAGGGAACAGGTGCGGTGTAGCCTGGAACCGTCGGGAATATTCCAGAGGTAGGCGTTGCCAAGGGTGGAGCCAGGCCGCCCCAAGAAGGATAAAAGGGAAGCTCCGATCGTATATCGGGGCTGTCTGCAGGTGAAGTGGAACCCGAGTGCTACGTCTACGTCTCCGACATCGTGGGTCAGACAGCACGCTGGCTGCTCTAACCCGATTATAGTTATCCCGCATACGAGAGGAATAGGTGTATCGTGGTCCCGTGTGCAACAAGAGTGAGAGATAGGTGTATTTAGTCCTGTGGGTAACGGTGTTACGTAATTGTAGAATAAACGTTGTTGCCTCCTAAATAGTGTCTCTGAAATGACTCACTACACATGCAATAAAATGTGTAAAATAAAATAACATGTCCGTCAGCCTGACATATAATGACATTGAGATTCATGGATGTAATGAAAATCATAACTATAGGCATAACGAGGTAAATTTGTAATTTAAAACACCTACTACAGCCGTCGCATATTGTTTTATCTTTTAACAAAAGGCCGCCAACTAAAACGTGAACAAGTTAAATAATTAAAATGGACAGCGAGTTGTATGATCTCATTCATACAACTCACTGTCCATGTGCCTTTGTTGTTACAAAACAAAGGCGAATTTGCCAACACACATTTCACCATTCGCATCGCTGAGATGTAGTAGCTCTGCTGCAATTAAAGTTTGCATTTTGTTCGATGCACTTGACCCATTTTCTGTATCATTAAAATTCCCGAGTGAACAATACGTATTCGTTTCATTGTTTATTTGAATACCATTTGTGTAATGTTTGCCGTTGTAACTTGCTGACCCGCCCATGCTGGACGTATGTGGCAAAGAGCTTCATAGCTCATCGGATTCCTCCTCCTCCTGTGTAAATACAGATTCTGAATATGTTCTTAAGTTGTCACGGAATCGATAGTGTCTCACACAATTCACTTCAAAGACCTGGCACGGGTATCCGAAACGTGACCATGTGAATTCACATTTTTTTTATAGAATACATTCACACACACTGTGTATATAATAATTCATGTTCACATTCCAGGTTTGCAATCCGTATGTTATGGCACATAATACGCACTGATGGAAAGCGTTATTCTTTACGTGCACTGGTACGCTGTTTTTCATTCCTATTTCCATTTTCCAAAAACGTTCATACTGACGTAGCGCACATCTTTATTTCATAACTTAGATCCTAGTCCATCTGCAATGATTCCCCTTGGTATTATACATGCACTGATCCATTTTCCAGTTGTCTTTTTTCTTTTGATGAAATTTTCGTTTTGAACCTCTTCTATCTTTGTAGCCTTTTTTTGTTACGTTGTCAATAATTGCATTTGGTTCATCGCTCTTGACTGGGTGAGATTTTCGGAATTTAACTGCTAGTGCTGCTGTGAATAGCCTTGGTGAGATAATATATAATGGTTTGACTACTCTTTTAACTTACATTTTCTTATGTTTCAAAAAACATAACCATTCATGTTTCATGAATGGTTATGTTTTTTTTTATAAGGTGTTGCTCCATGTGGAGCTTGGACGACTGCATTAGCTCCCACTGAATCAAATGCCGTTGCCTGGTCCATAAAAGCAGTGCATGATAGTGTAGGTTATGGATTATTTTTTCTAGAACTTGATGGTACAGTATGCGTGTTCAATGGTAAAAAAATAACGATTCTGAAACCAGTTTGCTGTCATAGTTGGTTATGTACTAAATCGACCATTTAATGTATTTTTATTTATTAATAATATTTATTCTTATGATTTCTTACTCAGGAAAACCTCGCTGAGTCTCACGACTCTTTTCCAGGGGCCAATGCTTGCTATGTATATTCAAATTGAGCAATTCGTAAGCAATGAGTAGTTGACATTTCCAATTGAGCAATGTACGTGGTTCTCTATTATCTTTGTAAAAAAATTATACACATGTGAGAAGTGTCTAAGGGGTCTGTGCTTACTCAAATCAGTTTTGCGTACAGCAAAACCTGTTCATGAAATATAGAATAAATTACCATCATTCACCAAAAGAATACACTTATATTAACAGAATGATGCGATCACTAAAGTAATACATTTCGATATTACCGTTACAAAAATGCAAAAATTGTAAGCAATCGATGAATGTATAAGAGCTGCCTGATCTCGTGAGAGCTTGGAAGCTAAGCAGGTTTGAGCTTGGGTAATGCTTGCGTGGGTGACCACGGTGCATGAGTCAGGCAGTTATATTTTGTCGTGCTAAGTTGTGGGCAGCAGAGGGCAGTGCACCAAAAACATCATTTTTACAGTACTTATTCTGACAACATCAATGCTCCTCGTCTTAGGGGCCACCCATTTAGTAAGTACGGAAAAACCTGTATGCACGCGTACGTCTTACACCCAACCCCCCCACCTGCGTACGTACGCACGCTTTACCCCCCCCCCCCCGAATCCTATAGAACGGCCAATATCTAATCGATCAATGATGAATAATATTAAGGTGTTTAAGCAAACAGATAGTCCCCGATGGCTGCATTATTATCGAGGCTTCACCCCCCCCCGTTACCTATGCGTACGTACATTGTCAGTAGACCCCCCCCCCCTCCATGCGTACCTACTGAATGTATGGCCCCTCAGCCGACCTGTACCAATCGTCGTTCAGTGTGACCGAGTAACATCTACGACTCGCACGGCGTGGGGGCCCCAGTGGTCACGTTGGCCCAACGTGTCCCACCGTTACTGGGGAGGCTCTCTCTCTCTCTATCGCTCATCCAGCAGTGGATTGGCAAAGAGGGCTGCACGTGTACCCTTGGTGTGACGTATTCGACGCGTGCCTCCGCTCCGCCAGGCTGCACGCGAGAGGCTACTCGGGCACGGCCGGCAAATTCAGCAGCCTGGGCATGAGCAACCCCGAGTTCAGCACCAGAGACGCGGACAACGACGCCTGCGCTTGCAAGTGCTCCCAGATGAGCAGTGGAGGTGAGCGCAAGAGCCTCTTAAAAGAACACAGCAGCGGGTCCGGGGCCGCTCGGATCGCGTGTGTGTGCGTGTATGTTGAACTTCTTTCCCACCGTACGTAGCCAACCACGCTAATCGGAGTATTTAGACTCGATGAGACACTCCTCGAAAAATAAGGAGCGTTGTAATTGTCGTCGTCAGCCATTGTCAGTGCACCTTCGGATGACGGCTTCCCCAAGCGGTATTGGGCATGGGGGGTTGTTTGACCCCATACTTCACAGTGCTGATTGGTGTGGAATGGTGAGATGGGAAACCACCAAGGAATACAACTCAGGTCACCAGGTTCATAGTCCAGCAGGCCAACCACTGCATCGTCACTCTACCACAACATTAGTTGATTTACAAATTATTTACGACCAATGTGTAGCTCAGGAGCGTCGATGCAGTAATTAGCGCATTGTGCTATGCACCCAGCATCCCGCGTTTGATTCCTGGCCCTGGTAACATCGGTTGGGCGAGTGATGGGTGAAGCAGATATCCCGAACTGCACCAACCCACATCATCTTAGTGGTCACGCTTGGTCAAACTCTACATTGAGGGGGTCTTCACCAAGCAGTGTGTTGACAAAGGGCTGTAGATTGCAGCAATTCTTGTAGCACAATTGGTAGAGGACAACACTTGTGAATGTCTCAGTTGAAGTCCAAGCCAGGGGGTAGTCCCTCCAGGGGTCAGTAAAATGAACACCATCTGATGGACACCACAATTAGTACCGCAGGGTGAGTACTGGGAAGGCGTCTTTATCAAGCCCTACCAAGCAAAGAATACATTTGATCACATTCTGTTGTAAATCTCCACGTCAATATAAAAAATACGTTTAAGTTTATGGACCTCTTGGCCTTCTCTATCTTTGTTCGTCAGCAGCATTTGCTTAAATATGAAAACTCTGAACCAGCTTTGCCCCTTCTGGGGCTCATCGTTTTCTGGCCAAACAGGGCCCTGCTGAATCTTGTTCCAACCCTGGACTCTTCTGAACAGGAAGTGGAAGTACAAGTCATGAAGCCACGTCATCCAATAGAACGCTGATGCCCAATTCATGTGTAGCTGAGGTGCTTTCCACAAAATATTTGATAGAAAATGTCAATATATGCCTAACGCTATTATGATTTGTTAGTAATGTTTCTACTATGTGTACTATGTCACTATTAATAGATAAGAACTGCAGATTTACCACTACTGACCGGTTTGATGTCGCTTTGAATTTCCCACTTCTTAATTGTAAATGTACCTGTGGAATTATACAGGACTAGAAAAGTAAAAAAGGCGAATCAAAAGCAGAGCAAGTGGAAAGTAAAAACTAATCTGAAGTGGATAATGGGCGACAAAGTAACCACATTTGTTAAACTTAGCAGAGCTTTAGCAGTCTATACTCTTAGGTTTTTTCGGTAAAGTCACGTAGGTAAGAAATAAAATTCAAAGTTAATAAAAGTAATAATGGAAATAAAATAAAATAATAAATCACGACGTTTCGGAGGCAACACAAGTCTCCGTCATCAGGTGGGACCGTCACAGCTAAAATTACTGCATCTTGTAAAATAACTGCATCTTGTAAAATTACTGCATAACTTGTATTTAAGGGCTGGTCTTTTGGAATTTTCCTCACTTGATGCAGTAATTTTAGCTGTGACGGTCCCACCTGATGACGGAGACTTGTGTTGCCTCCGAAACGTCGTGATTTATTATTATATTTTATTTCCATTATTACTTTTATTAACTTTTAATTATATTTTTTAGCTACGTGACTTTACCGAAAAAACCTAAGAGTATGAATCCTTGCAGTCACGAAAGCTTAAAATCTAGAATCTTTAGCAGTCTATCCGTCACGTATCGGTGCAAAATTTCCCTTTCCCGCTAATCGTCGAACAAGGAGCCCGCATTCGGCAACACGTTGCGCCTGACGGGAATGGATAATCCCAGTCGGTAATTCGGTCCAGCCAGTCGGCTGACGCGTGTTGTGTGTTCTCGTTCCAGGTTGGTGGTTTGATGCTTGCGGCCCCTCCAACCTCAACGGAGCCTACTACGGTGGTGGCCAGTACAGAGGTCGCATCAACGGGGTCAAGTGGCATTATTGGAGAGGGGTCAACTACTCCCTGAGAGAGACGGCCATGATGATCCGGCCCAAAGACTTTTAAGCAGCCTTCCATTTGCCCTTTACCTCGACCCAGAGCAAAACTTTTAAACACTTCAGGCGAATAACATGTTAAAGAAAAAAATTGAAGCATTTACGTTCATGAAAAAAATATTTAAAAATAAAGGTATATACTGTATGTACATTACTAAAACATAATGTTGAAGTCTGACACGAAGTAAAGATACGTATTATAGATCAGACATTACTAACGATGCACACATTGTAATTTATAGATGAATATTCGTTGCTTGTTTGTAAGCTTCACGCACACTTTCCATGCTATTTTTGCAGCTACTGTGTTTACATGTCCAGCCTTAACGTGAGGTTATCTGCCACACTTGCGTGTCAACCTCATGGACATCACGACTGGTCTGTGCGTGGATCTGTTTGTTACTGTGTTAAGAGCAGTGCAATGCTTTCACGTTCCTGTAATTGCGAGCACTTACATTGGCATTGTGGGACTGCAAAATTAAATGAAAACAAACAAAAAAAATACTGATTGCATTATTAATCCCACGACGTGGAAGCTTTAATACATTTAAAATTTTTGTTTATTTAAATTTGTGGTTTGGGGTTGCATTATATTAACGCATGAACGTTTTCAAGCATATTCCAAAGGTCCTTCTTAATTTTAAACACGTGGGTTTCTCTGGATGAAAGCAAACTGAAGTGCACATGTTCGTACAAAATAAACAATGTGAGCCTTGCACTTATTGCAAGTTCAGCATGTACTGTTAGCCCATGGGCCGGAGCAGAAATTGATACCGCCGAAAAACGTAAGCAGTACCGATTGATTTACATGACTAATAAGAGTGAATTATTTGATAACTCACTCATTTCACATAATTCACTGTTATTGGTCAAATAAACTGACAGGTGGTACCGACAAGTGAGACATCTGGCCTGGGCTCGGGAACTGTGTATCACGGAACAAGAACAGGAAGGTTGACTGCTGGGGACTTCAGCCCTTGTGCTGCACCTGATGGGTGTCCTCATCTTGCGATGCATGTTCATCTAAGTAAACCTCGACTCCTTCTTTGAGAATTTAGCAATTTCTAAATCTCGTGATTAAATGTTGACTATTAAAGCCAGCCAGTTCCAGAAGCACATTGCCTGCTTTTAACTTATTTTTTTTTTACTTTTTGAAACAGCCTTTGCTCTAATGTAGTGACAATTAACAAGTTAAAATTTAACATTTTTGACGAAATGCAAAATAAAAAATATGTAAAGAAATAAAAAAATATAATATATCAAGTTTGTCATTGTGAAATCATTTTATTTAGAGGTCTTTATCAATCCACTGCTGGATGAAGGCGTTCCCTGGCTTTTCAGTCGTGGCAGTCGTGTGACCATACTTCACCACCACCACAGCAGTCGGTGTATGTGGGTGAAGGTTGGGGGCACAGGACTGGTTTAGACATCACTCATCACTGATGTTAGTAATTGCCCGGCAATCAACATCAGGTCGCTAGATTCTTAGCATGGTGCGCAAACCACTGTGCCGCCGGTCCACCCCCAAGTGAAGTAATTCCACATATGTCTTTTAAGGTTGTTCAGCGTGTTACTTTTTCAAAAAGAGATGAGATCATTGCTCTAAGCCAGTGGTTCTTAACCTGGGGTGCAAGCACCCCCAGGGAGTGCGAGATGCCTTCTGGGGCTACGAGACATGGCCAGATTTTTTAGAAGGTAAATCATTGAAAACTAAAATTGAGCAAGGGCACGTAAGGACTACTGCGTTGTTTCATCAAACCCCACATGTATTTATTAACTTAATTTGTTTACGATTAGTATATGGTTCTTTCGGTAAAGTCACGTAGATATAAAAAATAACGATTGCTTGTGTTGCAATCGAAACGTCGTGATATTTTTATTATTTTTTATTCACTTTTTATTTTTATTATTGTATTGTTATTTTTTCTTCTATCTACGTGACTTTACCGAAAGAACCATAGAATATGAATTTCTGCAGTCACGAAAGTTTTAAGTCAAAATTTGTCTACGATCAAGAACCAAAGCGGTTGCAAGGCTGCAGTAAAGTTTGAGAACCACTGCTCTAAGATGACTCCGGTGATAATCAAGTTCTGATGTAAGTTATTTTACGTGAGATTTGTGTCTTTTAGTAAAGGACATGGGTGATAAATGGCATTCCTTATTTGATGTACAAGGGTTAATTTTACCTCGACAAAAATATTATATGCAGGGGTAAGTGAATATTTTTTTTGTTACCAAATGTTTTCAATATTGCCTTCTGTGGTTTCCAGAATGCCTTAATCCTTGAAGCAATCAGTGTCCCATCTGCTCGCAGATACAATCAATCTTCCAAGAACGAACGTCAAATAGTACGAGAGTAACATGATAGTTTATAAAACATCTAAAAAAAAATAACATCAGTAAATAATTACATTGAGAATGACTTGGATGTTTTCCAAATCAATAAAATGCTCAGGAAACCAAAATGTACGCGGTTAGACCAAATCATTGCATCTGCTTTTCTTTAAAGTCCAGCGCCTTAGACTTCTGAAAATGTTGCTGGGAAGACTAAAGGACCCCAGTGGACAGAGTTTATGCCCTCTCGTATGTTGGCAATAAAACATCAGAAACACCTTGCAGGCTGCAATAGCGATCACAATGTTTGGATCGCAGGCGCAGGGACACATTTTACAGCGAGAGTTCGGCAATTGGGTGGACCGCGTGTCCCGGCTTTACCCGAGACGGCTCCGGCCTGCGGAGTTCTTGCCCCTCGGGGCCGACGCTGAACTACAAACCAAGTCTGGGGCGCTTCAACGCGAGTTTCTCGCATTCTCCGCACAGGTGTGGCTCAAATGATTCGCGGTGAAAGCACAAATTGGTCGACAATTCGGCCTTGTGATTGCAGTCGGTTGATTACGCCTGGCTTAAGCAATATGTAATCGATACGGAAGGTACGCACGTAGTGGGCTATTCTGGATAAAAATTTACATCGGTGTTGCGCTGCGCATTCTTTGGTGACTTTGCAGAGTGTATGGCACTTGGGAGATAAATTGTGCGGCACAATGCAAAATGTAAGCTCTTCATTGTACACCCACATTCTTAATATAGCGTGACGTAAGAAGAGTATTAATATGTGTTTGAGGGGCAGTCAAGGTGTTTACTAAAAACCAATGGACACACATACACAGCACAATCGTCAATCCACTGCTAGATGAGACTCTCCCCATGCCTGTCGAGGTCATGAGGCTTATTTTGACCATACTTCACTGTGCTGGTCGCTGCGGGTTACTGAAGCGTGTCTGTATACTGTGGCTACAACCAACGCCGTTGCAACTTACGAGAAAAGTCACCCAAAAAAATGCACACTAATCTCTTTAAAAAAATGTATCTAAAATGTTTCACATTAACAGGCTGTGAAGAAAAAAAAGAAACCCATCACCTCATACCTGGGACAGACAGTGGGAATAATTTGTGTGAGCCCACGCAGGCTGCTATTTTGAGTTGGGACTTGAGTTAATGCCCCATGTGTGTAGAGAACGAGAGATGAATGAATGGAGTGGGCCCCGAGCTAAAGATGCTGCGTGGAGGAAGCACATTCATTACTTTCCCATGGGGGGGGGGGGGGGGGGTCGGGGTGTTCCTTAGAGGGGTTAAGAGGGGAAGGGGTGCGCGTGTGGCTTGAGCCAGTGTACGTGCGTGGGAGCGGTGGTGCAGCGGTTAGCACCTCGCGCTACGAACCCCCGGCAACCCAAGTTCCATTCCGGCTCACGGCCAACACCAGTGACGATTATCTGAGCCTCCCTTAGGTAGACTCAGCCTCAAATTAGTACTTCGTACGGATGAATGTTGGACTTCTTTCGCACCGTACGTAGCCAATTGTGCTAATTTGTGGGAAGGACAACAAACTAAACACAAAAATCAGTTCTAAAGAAACGAATTTTGAATCTTTGGAGGCAAAATCGACTCGGCGTGGCGCTGGCCAACCACCCCCTTGTGTCGTGCCGGCCTTCATAGGTGCTCGTTAAGGGCACTTGCCCCAAGGAGTCTGTTCATTTTATACGGGGGACCTTTGTCTCTATGCGTCCATGCACCGCGCTTGAAGATGACTGTTTCTGGCCACGGCTTGAGACGTGACGCAGCAGTGCCTGGAAAATCGTGCGGATCGTGTAGCTGGCTATTAGAGATCATTATAAACGCCGGAACCCACTCAATGTCGCCCAGTTCCCGTGCCAGCCTCTGGCTATCACTGCACACGCAAGGAGATAGAGTTCACCAGCTGTGCGTGAGACCGCTGGGTTCGTCATGTCAACGCTGCTTATTGTCAAGCAAACCGGCGTGGTTCGCCACACAATTCCCGAGTTATTGTTATTTTTCAGGAGGGGACGTGGGAAATCAAGCCATAACGGGGCTGGGGGGGGGGCATCTCAATGAAATGACGCGATCGTAGTACGTGCTGGGGCCGTCGTTTACCAAAGCTGGGGAGTGAGGAATTGTTCCGTAACTTCATTCCACAAACATTCAGCCGTAAATTATCAGCCATGCCAGGGATGAAACGGAACGCAGTACAGCCCTCCTGGTTTTCAATACGAAACCGTTCACAGAAAATCAGTAGGAAGTTGACTCAGATGTGTTTTTTTTCTTTCTTTACGCAGACGACACGAATGCACGTGACTTTGTTCGAACGTCTGCAACTTCGAGGAACGTAACGGGCAATGGGCTCCGAGGAATGGAGCGCATCCGAGAGGACGTCCGCCGAGGAAATGGATCAAAGAAATCGGTTCATGTGCAGATGGCAGTCGTAGACTTACAACTCGGGGATGGTGAAGCGTGCAGGCAGCTTTGGGGGAAGGTGAAGGGGGCGGGGGAGCTGCATCCAGCAGTCGATAGACCATAACAACAATACAAACTAAACAATGTTTTTTTTATTTGACCAGGTAAGGCCCACTGAGCTATACTGGACAGCTCTTTATCAGAAGCGACCTTGCCGCAAACGATAGCTCAACGAAGTGGCTTATCCTGTGGAAATGTATCACTCTAAATGCACGTTTGTCTTATGTGGAGGGAAAAACCGGAGGACCCGAAGAGAAACACCGCAAACTCCAAATATACAGGCGTCAGCGTCGGGATCGAACCCACGACCTCCCGTATACCCAGGCGAGGTCTTTAACATCTGGCCACCGTGGAGCATCATGGATGATGATGAACAGACACATCTCTTCACCATAAGTTAAAACTCACATGCGCCGAATGTAATGAATTACTCATGACTCGTTTCCTTCCTGCACTTAGAAGCCAGTGCCACTGCTGCTCAGCAAAGCGCAGAGCTTTGATTTTGCTGCCTCCAAGTGGCCACTTCACTTCTGCGTGATTTCAAAGACACGAACATGCATCTTCGTCTCTCGTTCAACATGCTCGCTACCCTTTGGAGGTACTGCATACATGCAATCCCACACTGTGGAAAGAGATTTGTCAGAGTTGGTGTATCACAGAGAGATGGAGCCCACGTGCAAGCCAACAGGGTGCCTGGACGAGGCAGTAGAGTAAGTAGGTTTTAAAATCTGTGTGGTTTGTGTGTTTTACATTCGTACTCCATACAAAGTAACAAAGTAGCCATATGGGGTTCCTCCTTAAGAACCAAGGGCAGTATTCACAGAGAAAACCAAAAATGTGAATTGTTAAGACGACTGGTCAGATGCAGGGGTGGCACTTTCGCCACAAAGCAAGGAGGGCCTGCGTTTAATTATGGACTTGGGTACCTCTCCGTGTGGAGTTTCTCTCCCTGCTCTGCATGGGTTTCCTCCATGTATTCCTGTTTTCGTGTTTTCCTCCGTGTTTTCCTGTTTTCTGCCGTAGCTAAAAATAATTAAATACTTGCAATGTAAATGTGGTATTGGTCAAACATCCCAGTGCTGAACAATCAGCTGCAAACTAATTCAATTGGGATTACACGCAGCAGAAACATTGACCCACCGACTCTCGAAAGAGTCTTGAGACTCAGTGAGGCTTCCCTGAGTAAACGAGCGCTACAAACGTAGAGGCCAGTCCAGGTTTTGCTTGGACTGAATCAATGTCGCTGAAGTTCCGTTGCCCCAGAAAGCCACGAATTGTGTAAAATAACACGTTTTTATTATGGCTGTGTAGGTTGAACTTCTTTCGCACCGTGCGTAGCCAACCGTGCTAACCGGAGGTGCGGGAGAGACATGTGAAGGAGACGTTGTGTGTGTTCTGTGTGCGCGAAAGCTCAACGCGGCTGCAGCCGCAGTCAAAACTTGGGATTACAAGGCCACTGCGTGCAGACGCGGCACCGTGACTCCGGATACCGAGTGCGCTAATCCGGTCGAGTGTGCACGGATGCACAGGGAGAAAAGCGCGAAGGAGCAAGTCTGTTTCTTACATCATGCGCACGATGAATGAAACTCCATTCAGCGGAATTGAACAAGTACAGGTGTCCAGGCGCGGGGCTTCTTTGTCGACCGCACCGCCAGCCTGGGTGGCTGGAACCCCATTGATACGTTGCGGAGATGCTGCCGAAATGTTTAATGTGTTCGAGTCTGAGCTGGACATGTTGTCCCCTTGGGGGGGGGGGAGGGGCTCGGCTTTTATTCCGGGCATAGTGTATGGCAGCACCGCAGGATGGAAAAGCATTTTGAGAATTTAGGAAAGCGCTGATTTCAAACAGAATGTGCCGACACGTGTGGATAATGTCACACTTTTCTTTTGAAAGCTGCGGTCAATAATTTAATTTGAAATTCAGCTGCTTCGGTTTACCTAGAAGCTAACAACAAAGTAGAAAAAAATTAGGTTCTAAAACACATCTTCATGTACATGGATGAGGAGCTCCCCACATCATGGGGATTATTTGACCATACTTTATCACGCTGTTCCGTGCAGGTTGGTTAAGGGAGGTATCATTCATGATGTAGGAGCACAGAAGTACAGTACAACAATGCCCTCTGCTTCCCACCACGTAGCCCATAACACCCTGTTAGTATACGGTGGTTGCCAATCTGAACACTATCCTGACGGAACTGTGCGAAGCTTTGCGATGTGACCCCAGGCCAGGCGAGCGCATTCAGGATGGCCTGGTCATTGGCATCTTAAACACAAACTATAAAAAAATATGTAGATAATACAATGAAAGTATTACTATAATATTATCGCATTTATTTCACACGCACAGCGCTAAAAAAATACAACAAACTACAGTATACGATGAACATATTTCAAATGTCCTATTTGTCAAATTGTGCCCGTTGGACTGACTGAACGTGTGTTGGCCACTAGGTGGCGACAGACTGCGTGGAAGTGCACATTGGGATGACCGGCAAATCACATTGTGATGTTGCCATCAGACTTAGAGACCCACCTTAATTCATCTTTAACTCATCCGTGACACACAACATCGTAGATATGTTGTAATGGTAACGTCACTTGGCAATTAATTACACTGTTGTTGGGACATACTGTTGTTGGCTTTTGTTTACAAGGGTAAACAAAATCCTTCTGTCATTATCACATATTCAGTGAACTCCTATATCACGTACCTCCATTATCACATTCTCAAAAACATGTGTTTTGTTTAACAGCATACACGACGTAAAAAGCTATTACAATTAAAACTATCCAGAAAAATGTACAATTTAAAAATAATTGTATTGTTTATTATCAGCCTTGCAACCCAAACGATGGACCATAGAGTAAACCACTAGTCGTCTGCGCTTCTTCAAGGGAGGAGGATTCGTAAAACTACACAAACTCTCTCCTGAAGCCCTCTCGTGGCTCGCAGACCTAAACGTTGGCATTTGTCTCCTGAACATATTTCCATACAGGAGAATAGAATCGTCTGGAAATATAAGATATCGCATTTAAAAAAATATTAAATTGACAATATACTGTCGGCAGTATGGGTATACAAAAACATGAATTGTATGCCGCGTACATGTATACATGTGTACGATATTATATTTATACACACATTCTGTGGCATGCTAGCCCACATTATTTCGCTGTTGGTCTTGTGGGGCAATGATGTTTGTGTTGACCTTTTGAAACTGATAGCATCCCAAGTTACTCATTAACCCCTAATGGGCAATCGAGCGGTCATATCTTCAGCAATCGTGTCCCCAATTGTTTTATTTAATCTCAAGCGGGAAAGTAAAGGACCACGTGTGAAATCGTAAATGTGCTTTTCCGGTTATTGAAATTTATCAGAGAACACTGAACAATTTATCGCAGAAAAGACCAATTTTAGATATATTTTTTATTTTATTACAAATAATTCTTTCTGTCAGGACGTTTGAAACGATAATACAACATATTTTGAAATCCCCAAGGAGAAGTGCACAGCACATTGCAGGTATAATCGCAAATTGGAATTATGAGTTAAAGTATAAATCAATACCTAAGTATAACACAGCACTGCACATGCCACAATGTATACGGATATGAGCACCATATATGGACATCTGTTAAGCGGACATCTCTATTTCTCTTGCAATTTTACTCTTTTATATTTTTGTCAATATTTCACAAAAATTGTCGCCGCACGCACACGCGCACAAAGCCCACAGCGACTTACGGGAAACTACATAAGCCTTGGCTCTGTGTGGATGGTCTGAAATCTGAAGCACAAATTCCTCTATACATTCATATTCAATGAAACACCACGCAGGCACAACATTCTCCGAACTTAAATTAAACAGTACATACATTACAGCAAATGTATTCTTTGCATATGCGAGCATTGAACAGTTGTACAAAATTAATTGGCACTTGTCGTGACGGGCACTGCACGATGCGACCGTCTCCGTCTGGTGGCTCGCGAAGCTGCATTGGCTTCCGGTTGCCGAACGAATGCATTCTACACAAAGTGTGTGTGATGAAGCCCAATACCTCGCTGATCTCGTCAAGGAGCATAAACCATCATCACGCGCCCTGAAACAATCCTCCCCGAGACTGCGGTCATCGCGAACTCCGCTCATCCTCGCAACGGCTTTTGGCTAACCATCGAACAAAGGCGGTCACTGCATCACGCGCTTGCAGATGCGCCGTCTGGAACGCTCTTGCTTCCGATATTAGGAAGCCACTGGAGCTATGTACCTTTAAATCTAGATCGAAAACTCATTTCTTTAGAACTGATTTTTGTGGTTAGTTTGTTGTCCTTCCCCCGCACATCTAATTAGCACGGTTGGCTACTTATGCTGCAATAGAAGTTCAATATATAAACATAGAGTTGAATATGACAAACGATTGCAATATATTTAAGTCTCTCGATAATACAATCTTAATACAGCTTAAACACGGCGTTATATAATGTCCATACAATGACACGTCTAAAGTGAACGAATGAAGCAACATACCTTTTGCAAACTTAGAAGGGTTTATCTTGGCATTTTTCACTTGCATGCACATCCTAACGTTTCCTTTGCTTGTACTCAATTAATTGAATGCTTTGAAAAGTTTAAAAACAGTGATAATAGTAATAAATAAACAAGCACAACAACAACAACCAGCTAACAACCCCCCCCCCCCAACACTATCGATTCAGCAGCAATGATCACACTCAATGGTGAAAGTGCCTAAGGCTCATATTGTGAGACATTGTGCTTTTGCCTCCGCTTTTCACACTCGCGCATTTCGCACCGCGTGAAAACGCAGGCGAAATAGCCGGTTCCATGACAGACAAAGGAATTCCTCCATTCGCTGCACTAATACTGAGATAATTAGGGCTTTTTAAAGGACCACTGCACGGGATTATGAGCCTTTGTTGACCCTGAATTGCTTTCATTTCATTCACAGCAGGGCCCTTTCGCGAGAAAGGAGGCCCAAGAACACCGGGGAATCTAATAAATCTGGGCTGAGAACGCCTGAGAAGCCATGACAAAAGTTGTCTGCAGATATTCATTAAATCTTTTATCAGCTGTTTAATCTAGACGTGGGTCACATTGCTTGGCCGGCACGATGCGAGCACCGGAGTGTCGGCCCCCCAGATTATGCCGGAATCGTGGCTGAAAGCAGGCCGAACCTAATGACATTTGGCATTTACTGCGATCCCCTGCATAATCCTCTGCAAAGTTAATGCAAACAGAGACATGGATTAGCCAGACAGGCTTAAGGAGCCCACTGGAGCGCCTTCATTCTTTAATTGTCAATTAGCGTCGGTGCGAGGTAATTAGATTGCAATTTACCCTCAACTTTTTTTTCTAATATGTTTTTTTTATTTTCACAGCACGAAACGTCCAACCCCCCCACCACCCCTCTCATGGCCGCGCCCATCTCGCACGTCTTACACATCTTAGGACACTCGGTCAGCGAGCGGTGCCCCACACTATGTGCAACTTCGAGCCAAGAACACTGCGGACCACCATAGGCCCTGTGTATACTCACATTCTTGGTCAAGATGCCATTTTCTTTTGTTTTTCGAATCAACTTCGCACGGTTGCAAACTGAACCCAACTGTTGCTCGGCTGCCTGCAGGCAAGAAAGGGGCTTGCTAAAGTGGGTGCATCTATCTAAGCTGTCAAATTGTATTCCCACAGTATGATTGTTGGGAAAACGAGACGCTGATTTGCTGCTGAGCTACTGTCATCGTCGTCTGCGAACTGATCCAGATTTGCTGCATAAAACAAGCATATTCTCCTTGGTGTTATTACAAAATTCCAACTACCATGCCAGTAGTTTCTAAGCGCCAACATCAATCTTTTAAGACTGCAATATCGAGTGTTATTATTGCATTTTTCTAATACATATGCCATTTACATGACTCTTTTTGCAAAATCTCAAATAAAATGGAAATTTTTTTAATGTTATTTATGAAAACCAAAAATAGTTAATATTGGAATTTATATGTAATCGATTAGGTATTTGAATGTATTTACTGACTTCCTAAATTATTAAACAAAACACTTAAGGGATATATTTAGAGAATAGGTTTCCCCCTTTATTTCTGGCAACAAAACAGGTGTTAAGATGTTAAACACCAAACCGAAACCTTGTCTGCATTAACCACAATACTTGTGGTCAGAATGCAAAAAAATAAAATATATTTTGTTAAATAAGTGATTTTAAAAGACAATAAATTATATAGATGCCCACACAGTTTGTAGACTGTTTCATAACAACTGGTTCTATATAATACAAGTTTGAGCATAAAGCAGTCTTTAAACTGTTCTATGCTGAAATATTCATAACTGTACACTCTTACAAAACATAAAGGTTTTTATTTTGTACGGTATTATTGTTTCCAACCCCCCCCCCCTAATTTTCATACCCACAGTTTCAGGTATTTAATTCAAATCTTGAGGGTGGCCTCAGTAGCAACTAAACGATTCTCATATTTCTGAAGCAGAAGAGGGAGAATGGTTTTTTTTCTTCCTGGCAGAAAGCTTACAACAACTCATGAATGCGGCGCATTCATATCAGAAATTCAACCCACACATGGCGCAGAGTGAGGCTTAGGCCCTGACAGACAGGGAGAGATCATTTAGTGACAGAATGACTCGTTAGCTGGCTAATTAAACACAGCGACTGCACTGGGAGCCGAGGATTCAGGAATGACATTCTGGCGCAATTTTGGGCCTGGGGATTAAAAATAAAAAGTTTAAACCTGGGTGTCTGGTGGGATGTAATCTTACTGGCAATTAGTTGGCAGCTGCAAAACGGCTTCCTAATACGAGAAGTCATTCTATAAAACAATTTCCTAACTCGAGCAGACGTGTCATTGATCCAGCAAGAGTCGGCTCAATGTAAACCTCATTCACGCGCTCCACTATGCTGAACAATGGGCGGGGCGTTTTTTGCTCAGTCGCTATACAATTTGCTTCTGAGTCATTAGCAGCAGCATAATGCAAAAGCATTCATACTCCAAGTCACTGGCCAACGAAAAGTTCAAATGGAAGCATAGAGAGAATGCAGTGAGTTGCTCGAGGATTATTGAGGAAGGAATTGGCCAAAAGTCTTAGACTCGCGTGTTTAGCATGGTGATGAAATAATTTTCTCAACATAAAAACTAAATCTAACTTGTTGTTTTCGTACATTATTTGTCCTTGTTGATTGCGAAAATTGCATGTGATTGTGGTCAAATGTATTTTTTTCATATATTCAGTGGTGAGTGATATTGAACAGGTCCTGGACCTCCCCCTATGTTGACTCAGCCTTAAATTAATCTCTGGTGGGGTGTGTACACATCAGTACTGGAGAGACAAAGGTGGCCAGATGTGGTACTGGCCACAACACTCTCTCATGTGTCAGACCAGCAGTTTCCCAAAAACAGATCGTATGGCGATATGCCACAATAATACAGGCAAAAATATGTCTGTAGCACCACATAGTGCTCTCTCTCTCTCATTCAAAATGTGATTCATTTATGTATTCACTAAACACTGACATTTTCAGTGCTTACATTTTTACGCTAAGAAAAAAACCCGCTAAATAAACTACAGTGAACTTGAGCATAGAAGGTGATAAATTAAGACACTTGAACAGGATCAGCCCCCCAACCCCCCGGCCCAGTCTGCCATGACTGCACGAAGCATGTGTCCTGATCTCTTCTGGTTTCAATAAAAGGTAGGTCACAGGAAGCAGTGTTTCTTCAGACAGACATTGCATTAATCAGGGAAGTAACAACAGAGTGATTTGTAGCAACACGGTCGAGCCACAAAAGCTCTTACAGAGTTTCACACGTTGCTTTTGCCCTCAATCACTCTCCAGTCCAGGGCCCTCGTCCGCCCAAGTGAGGCCCTGCTTTCTTGACTCAGCTGTGTTTGATTTCTGGTATCGAGAGGGCACGGAATTTGCAGTGCGCCACTCTGGAGGAGCTTCAAGGGCTCGTATGAAAACCAGGCCACGACTAAACGGGCCCCAACATTTGTCCTTGAGCCGGCATCGTGCGCTTTTTTCTCATCATGGAATCTAGCGGGCACCCCGACCTCCAATAGATCTCACTTCTGTTTAACCCCGCCACCCCCCGTCGTCGCAGACCACTGCTACCAAGCACACATGTACTTTAGCACGTAGGCTTTCGCGACCAATATCATCCATAATTTAGGTTTTTTTGGGGGGGTTAGATCGCGTAAATATATAAACGTGTCGTTAAAACCCGCTACCACCCGACACAATCAATTAGTAACAGGTGGACTCCTCCACAAATCTGGCTGTCGCCTGATGAAGCTGGTTGTAATTACTGGCGAAACGTCGTACTCAGATTGTAAATGTTGTGGCTTGGCTCTCCAACACGCCGATTAGTGCTGTACTAGTGACACATTGGCACGTTCTGCTTACGTGACAACCCTTACTAGTTGGCTTTGTCTATTATGAAAACATGTACTTGCCAAGCAACATGCACCCCTGGTTTCACCTCACGCTAAAATATCAATTCGACGTTGCATTTATCCCTCGGCGATGTATGCATGTGTGCTGAACTTATGTCGCATCACGCGTAGCCAACTGTGCTGGTCGGAGGTAAATGGCTGGTTCTTTTTTGTGACTAGATTTAAAAGACATTTGTTGTAGGCAAACATCTTGTTATACTGTATATGGATTTTAGACAGAAATAGATTGTATATTTGGTACGTGATGACACTGTAGTTGAGCCTAAAGGGGGACAGATTAATGATTTGCTTATTTATCCGTGTATCCATGTAATCTTTTTATGCAGGACATCTGCTCTATGTTAAATGCAGTTTGTCTACAATTGGGGGTTGTTTCTCCAGCAAAATCCTACTTGCAGTTTATCGAAAGAAGACTTTTGGAGTAATTATGGCCAATCCAATACAAATGTTAATTCAACGTCCCTCACACTACACAGCACACTCTCTCTCTCACCTGTAATCATACTTAACCATCGTACCCTGATAATCACATAAAGGTTAGAACACCCCTGCGGATTATTATTGTTCCGCTGGCATCATGACCTTTAGGGGTATAATGATGCATCCATTAGAATTGAGTTGTATGGGAGGGGTCTGAGTGGCTCAGAGGTCAGAGCGCTAAGCTGGCACCGCCGACATCCTGGGTTTGAATCCAGGCAGCTGCCCGTGATTAAGTGTCGTGGGTTCATGGCCTCAGTGTCGTGGGTTCATGGCCTCAACCTGGTCATTGATGACAACGCAAATCCCATCATTTGAAATACGATATTGCACTTAATTAGAATTCTGATCAAACGTAATGTTCATCGTGATGCGAGGAACACCGCTTTACGTGGCAACGCAGGTGACAGAGTGACCATGACTCTCTGTAGCCGGATGGATGGAAAATGCTCTCCCCTGAGTGTGGATACAAGATCACTTGAAGAGATTTCAGAAGCGGTTCTGTGATGTCTCCTTCCAGGGCCTGTTCTCGCACGGGGTGATACGACACTCGGCGAAAATTATTAATGGGTTCTTCATCTCAAAAACTGCATTAATAGAACACATGCTTTGAAATGGAGGGATTTTTTAAAAATCTTACATGCACAATACATGAATTGCATGAAATCGCAAGGTGAGTGGGAAAACCATTATAGGCCTAATAACCACTGCTCATTGGCACTCTTCATTGTTCCTTCATCTAAAAATATGTTGTTACTGTCATGGTCTTATTTTTAAGATATATTGGCTGTGCTGTGGATAGAGGGATTACATGTGAAATTTAGGAAACTCCGATGGTCCAACTCTGATTATTCCGACAATTGTTGCCCATGTGATGGACATTGTCATATTGCCATGAGTTGTATATATTGCCATGAGCTGTGTGTATCACCATGACCTCTATCACCATGAGCTGTGTGTATCATCATGAGCTGTGTGTATCATCATGAGCTGTGTGTATCACCATGACCTGTATCACCATGAGCTGTGTGTATCACCATGACCTCTATCACCATGAGCTGTGTGTATCATCATGAGCTGTATGTATCATCATGAGCTGTGTGTATCATCATGAGCTGTGTGTATCACCATGACCTGTATCACCATGAGCTGTGTGTATCACCATGAGCTGTGTGTATTACCATGAGCTGTGTGTATCACCATGAGCTGTATGTATCATCATGAGCTGTATGTATCACCATGAGCTGTGTGTATCACCATGAGCTGTGTGTATCACCATGAGCTGTGTGTATCACCATGAGTTGTGTGTATCACCATGAGCTGTGTGTATCACCATGAGCTGTGTGTATCACCATGAGCTGTGTGTATCACCATGAGCTGTGTGTATCACCATGAGCTGTGTGAATCACCATGAGCTGTGTGAATCACCATGAGCTGTGTGAATCACCATGATCTGTGTGTATCACCATGAGCTGTGTGTATCACCATGAGCTGTGTGTATCACCATGAGCTGTGTGTATCACCATGAGCTGTGTGTATCACCATGAGTTGTGTGTATCACCATGAGTTGTATGTATCACCATGAGTTGTGTGTATCACCATGAGTTGTGTGTATCACCATGAGTTGTATGTATCACCATGAGTTGTGTGTATCACCATGAGCTGTGTGTATCACCATGAGCTGTATGTATCACCATGAGTTGTGTGTATCACCATGAGCTGTGTGTATCACCATGAGCTGTGTGTATCACCATGAGCTGTGTGTATCACCATGAGCTGTGTGTATCACCATGAGCTGTGTGTATCACCATGAGCTGTGTGTATCACCATGAGTTGTGTGTATCACCATGAGCTGTATGTATCACCATGAGTTGTGTGTATCACCATGAGCTGTGTGTATCACCATGAGCTGTGTGTATCACCATGAGCTGTGTGTATCACCATGAGCTGTGTGTATCACCATGAGCTGTGTGTATCACCATGAGCTGTGTGTATCACCATGAGCTGTGTGTATCACCATGAGCTGTGTGTATCACCATGAGCTGTGTGTATTACCATGAGCTGTGTGTATCACCATGAGCTGTGTGTATCACCATGAGCTGTGTGTATTACCATGAGCTGTGTGTATCACCATGAGATGTGTGTATCACCATGAGCTGTGTGCATCACTATGAGCTGTGTGCATCACCATGAGCTGTGTGTATCACCATGAGCTGTGTGTATCACCATGAGCTGTGTGTATCACCATGAGCTGTGTGTATCACCATGAGCTGTGTGCATCACCATGAGCTGTGTGTATCACCATGAGCTGTGTGTATCACCATGAGCTGTGTGTATCACCATGAGCTGTGTGTATCACCATGAGCTGTATGTATCACCATGAGCTGTGTGAATCACCATGAGCTGTGTGTATCACCATGAGCTGTTTGTATCACCATGA
Organism: Lampetra fluviatilis; assembly: GCF_964198595.1. Taxonomy (NCBI): domain Eukaryota; kingdom Metazoa; phylum Chordata; class Hyperoartia; order Petromyzontiformes; family Petromyzontidae; genus Lampetra; species Lampetra fluviatilis. Next base: position 2,027,332 of record NC_136288.1, read on the forward strand.
GCTGTGTGTATCACCATGAGCTGTGTGTATTACCATGAGCTGTATGTATCACCATGAGCTGTGTGTATCACCATGAGCTGTGTGTATCACCATGAGCTGTGTGTATCACCATGAGCTGTGTGTATCACCATGAGCTGTGTGTATCACCATGAGCTGTGTGTATCACCATGATCTGTGTGTATCACCATGAGCTGTGTGTATCACCATGAGCTGTGTGTATCACCATGAGCTGTGTGTATCACCATGAGCTGTGTGTATCACCATGAGCTGTGTGTATCACCATGAGCTGTATGTATCACCATGAGCTGTGTGTATCACCATGAGCTGTGTGTATTACCATGAGCTGTATGTATCACCATGAGCTGTGTGTATCACCATGAGCTGTGTGTATCACCATGAGCTGTGTGTATCACCATGAGCTGTGTGTATCACCATGAGCTGTGTGTATCACCATGAGCTGTGTGTATCACCATGATCTGTGTGTATCACCATGAGCTGTGTGTATCACCATGAGCTGTGTGTATCACCATGAGCTGTGTGTATCACCATGAGTTGTGTGTATCACCATGAGCTGTGTGTATCACCATGAGTTGTATGTATCACCATGAGCTGTGTGTATCACCATGAGTTGTATGTATCACCATGAGCTGTGTGTATCACCATGAGCTGTGTGTATCACCATGAGCTGTGTGTATCACCATGAGCTGTGTGTATCACCATGAGTTGTATGTATCACCATGAGCTGTGTGTATCACCATGAGCTGTGTGTATCACCATGAGCTGTGTGTATCACCATGAGCTGTGTGTATCACCATGAGCTGTATGTATCACCATGAGCTGTGTGTATCACCATGAGCTGTGTGTATCACCATGAGCTGTGTGTATCACCATGAGCTGTGTGTATCACCATGAGCTGTGTGTATCACCATGAGCTGTGTGTATCACCATGAGCTGTATGTATCACCATGAGCTGTGTGTATCACCATGAGCTGTATGTATCACCATGAGTTGTGTGTATCACCATGAGCTGTGTGTATCACCATGAGCTGTGTGTATCACCATGAGCTGTATGTATCACCATGAGTTGTGTGTATCACCATGAGCTGTGTGTATCACCATGAGCTGTATGTATCACCATGAGCTGTATGTATCACCATGAGCTGTGTGTATCACCATGAGTTGTGTGTATCACCATGAGCTGTATGTATCACCATGAGCTGTATGTATCACCATGAGCTGTGTGTATCACCATGAGCTGTATGTATCACCATGAGTTGTGTGTATCACCATGAGTTGTGTGTATCACGATGAGCTGTGTGTATCACCATGAGTTGTGTGTATCACCATGAGCTGTATGTATCACCATGAGTTGTGTGTATCACGATGAGCTGTGTGTATCACCATGAGTTGTGTGTATCACGATGAGCTGTGTGTATCACCATGAGTTGTGTGTATCACGATGAGCTGTGTGTATCACCATGAGCTGTGTGTATCACCATGAGTTGTGTGTATCACCATGAGTTGTGTGTATCACGATGAGCTGTGTGTATCACCATGAGTTGTGTGTATCACCATGAGCTGTGTGTATCACCATGAGCTGTGTGTATCACCATGAGTTGTGTGTATCACCATGAGCTGTATGTATCACCATGAGTTGTGTGTATCACCATGAGTTGTGTGTATCACCATGAGCTGTGTGTATCACCATGAGCTGTATGTATCACCATGAGTTGTGTGTATCACCATGAGCTGTGTGTATCACCATGAGCTGTGTGTATCACCATGAGTTGTGTGTATCACCATGAGCTGTATGTATCACCATGAGTTGTGTGTATCACCATGAGTTGTGTGTATCACCATGAGCTGTGTGTATCACCATGAGCTGTATGTATCACCATGAGTTGTGTGTATCACCATGAGCTGTGTGTATTACCATGAGCTGTATGTATCACCATGAGTTGTGTGTATTACCATGAGCTGTGTGTATCACCATGAGTTGTGTGTATCACCATGAGTTGTGTGTATCACGATGAGCTGTGTGTATCACCATGAGCTGTGTGTATCACGATGAGCTGTGTGTATCACCATGAGCTGTGTGTATCACCATGAGCTGTATGTATCACCATGAGCTGTGTGTATCACCATGAGTTGTGTGTATCACCATGAGTTGTATGTATCACCATGAGCTGTGTGTATCACCATGAGCTGTATGTATCACCATGAACTGTGTGTATCACCATGAGCTGTGTGTATCACCATGAGCTGTATGTATCACCATGAGCTGTGTGTATCACCATGAGCTGTGTGTATCACCATGAGCTGTATGTATCACCATGAGCTGTGTGTATCACCATGAGCTGTATGTATCACCATGAGTTGTGTGTATCACCATGAGCTGTGTGTATCACCATGAGCTGTGTGTATCACCATGAGTTGTGTGTATCACCATGAGTTGTGTGTATCACCATGAGCTGTGTGTATCACCATGAGCTGTATGTATCACCATGAGTTGTGTGTATCACCATGAGCTGTGTGTATCACCATGAGCTGTGTGTATCACCATGAGTTGTGTGTATCACCATGAGCTGTGTGTATCACCATGAGCTGTGTGTATCACCATGACCTGTATCACCATGAGTTGTGTGTATCACCATGAGCTGTGTGTATCACCATGAGCTGTGTGTATCACCATGAGCTGTGTGTATCACCATGACCTGTATCACCATGAGTTGTGTGTATCACCATGACCTGTATCACCATGAGTTGTGTGTATCACCATGATCTGTGTGTATCACCATGAGCTGTGTGTATCACGATGAGCTGTGTGTATCACCATGAGCTGTGTGTATCACCATGAGTTGTGTGTATCACCATGAGCTGTGTGTATCACCATGAGCTGTGTGTATCACAATGAGTTGTGTGTATCACCATGAGCTCTACGTATTGCTATTATGTACAACCCTTCTTGACACCCGCAGCACCACCACCCCCTCTTTCCTACCCACAACTCTCCCACTACCCACTTCTTTCCATCCGACATGCCCCTCTTCAACACATGACCCACCTCTCCCCCTCCTCTCTCTTTCAAAACAAATCCCAACAACAAAACACGACCCTATACGGCTTATCCTTGGACATGATTGATGACGCTGGAGAGACACAATTAGCTTTATCTGCAGACAGTTCCCAAAACAATTCATATTAACGGCACTTTGGTGTGCCAAAGTTACATGTTAAGATTTTCCAGCATGGCCCGAACAGTGGGAGTCTGAGGGAGAGGAGGGAGTTTGAGTTTCTCCCAAAGAACGCTGCCTTATAAAGCTCTTTCTGGGAAAAGATTGACACTGCTAGAAACACTACAGTTAACTACATTTGGTAGGCATTATCATATTGCCAATGAGATCTTCACTTCAAGTGAAGTGTGAAATCCACATTTTAGTTTAGTACCAATACAAGTCAACTCCTACATTATTTTTGTCTTTTTGCTCCAAATGTTATTTCCAGGTGTTCTATGAGCATCACGTGACGATGGGAAACAGCCATTGACACGCTTGAGAACCCAGTGTAATTACAGGTGGCTGCCTGGATTCCAACCCAGGCTCTCTGCGGTGTGGAGATAGGGCCTTGAGCTACGTTGTAGTAGTTGTGTGACAAGCACCCGAGTCACTGTCTCGCACAAGGACGTGGAATTTGGTGATTAAAAAAGAAACTGTTATTGTGCAAGAACTGAATGCACTCAAAATCGTGAGATCTCATGAGCTTAACAGCCTTCTTCTACTGCGTTTGGCAATATGATCCTTATGGCAGTACCCCGTGGTACTAAGGTTCATATGTCGAGGAGCAAAAGGCCAATGTTGAGGTCTGCTGGCCACGAACATGCTTCAGGAGAGAGTTTCTGTCGTTTTGCTCCTCCATTGAAGCATCGCAGACTGCAGTTGTTGACTCCGTAGGTCATCGTTTGGGTTGCATGCTCACAATCGCGCTGATGTGGCTCGTCTTTAATTTTCCCACTAATAAATGAGATGTGCGCGCCGGCCTGTTGCTGTTCTGATGCGATTGATTAACGGCGTTGGACCTCGTTAACGCTTAGACGACTGCCTGGGCTCTTCGAGGCAGCCAGAGGATCACAGTACAGCAATGTATTCTTACATTGATATGTACATCGTAAGGCAGGCCCCTGCTGAAATAAACTGTTACAATGCAGACTTTGCTGGACAAATGCAGAGCATAAACATAGATGTAGTTTATATCTGATCGTTCTATGATTTGATTGATTCCCAATCACTGTGTTAAAGCATGAGCTCCACATCCATGTGAACAGATGTTATGTTTGTCTCAGTCAGTCTATTTTAGAGATAAAGACATTCACATCCTGGAACTCCTGGCTATTAACTTACTCTGAGTGTCATTCCACATCTGATGCAAGTGTTTCAATTCTTGATAGTTGACAGATTCGTTAATAACACTGCAATAAACAGAGCATAGTATAGATAATAGGTGACAATTCAGGCAATGACACTGCTTCGTAGCACATCTAGTTTTGTTATTTGTGCTCATGCACCACTGCCAATGCAGTTTCACCAAAAAAAATTGTTTAACACTTTAATCGCAGTCACGGAAAATTCCATTGTTGAAAGCTTTACAATACACCGTCTTATCACAAAGCTAAATTTACATTCAATACATAATAATTGTATATAATTAATAACTTTTGGATAATTATAGCATTTATATGGATGGGCAATATCTACACAGATAGTATCTACATTTGATTAATGAATTTATATATCATTAAAAGCTTACACAAACAATCATCTGGACCAGCATACAGCGTATAACACATTCGCTCGATAATTATCAGACACTCCGGAAAGTAAGGCACAGTGACACATCCAACACGCGTGAGTGGCGTCAACAACTTTACACGAATCTGGCCACACACACACACGGGAGCATGTGATCACGATCCAGAGAATATGGCGATGTTTAATCATTTTGAGATGAATACATGACTGACCATGGCTTCGGCCGTGAGTATATCGGCATAGCTTGCAGGTGTTTTGATGCAGAACTCAAGGAGATATCCTGTGGTCATGTGCCAGATGAAGTGCCAGATGAAGTGCCAGCATTCCGCGATACATATTTGCTTGTTCGCGCACATTCCCAGGAGTACAATGTCTTTCATGTGGCCTCCAGTGGACTTCAGTCAAAGCCCACGAGTTTGTTTTTGGTTTTTCTACATTAAAATCACTACCTTACATTTTTATTGGCATGTAAAATGGATAAAGCATCGTGAAAACAATTTTTTAATCTTGGAAACATTTTTGAAATAATAAAAACGACATGGTCAAGAATTTATATCATATTGGATTAACAGTGGCCAATCCTCTTCTTCGTAGTATTTGATATGGAAAATTGTTATGTTTTTCCTTCCTTATGGATATGAATTATGTAATAGCAGAACACACATGGTTATTGAACGGCCGTACTGTGTGTGATATTAAATCGATAGCTGCTGCTTTGATGAAATAACCCCATTTTCAAATTTAAAAATCAGTTATAGCATCTTAGCTATACACTTACACATTGAGAATACACTTGTATATGTATATTCTTTGGGTCTTTCGGTAAAGTCACGTAGATAGGTTCAAATACAGATATCCACAGTCATTTTTTTTTATTTCCATTTTATTTCCTGATTCAGGAAAGAGATATAAAGTCAGGGGGGAGAGGGAGTGGTGGCACAGTCGTTAGCGCACTGCGCTATTCACCTGGCAAAGTGGCTTTGATCCCGGGGTCATGGCTAATATCAGCGGCGAGTGATTTCTGAAGCTTTTTTGGATCTCCTCTTCATGAACGCGTACCGACCAGCACTGTCGAGTATTTGTCAAACAACCTCCATGACCAACGCGTCGTCCGGAGTCTTCTGTCCAAAAGTGGATTGACAAGAGGCGGAAATTATTATTTGTTTCTTTCGGTTAAGTCACGTCTAAAGATAAAATAATAAATTAAATTAAATAATAGAATACGACGTTTCGATTGCAACACAAGCAATCATCATCAGGTATAATGAAATAGCGACATAAAATCTAACCAGAAAACTATAGACAGACATATTAGCAGACAGATATCACCAAGATACATAGCGAGAGCAACACAGGTAACAGAGAGGGGTGATCGTCTCTGTGTGGTGGCCTTAAATAGACAGAGGGGGGGGGGGGGCGGAGGCAGAGAGAGGGAGGAGGGTTAGAGAAAAAATTAGCATATCAATGAGTGGTCAACAGACGTGGTGCTGCGAATGCGATGGCACGGCAAGCAAGCCTGAAAATCAGGAGAAGGACACACTAAAATTAAATAACCTAGTAAAATATCGAAATGTAATGTAATACAACACAGAGGGTCGGTCAACACACAATTAACGCATAGCCTGGTTGATTACGTATTTCAAAGATTGCTAAGTTAGAATTTAAGTGTGAACAATCTAAAGAGAGGACACAGGCAGAGAAAACAAGTCGCCAGAGAGAGAGAAAAAAGATAAGCTTAAAACTTCCCCGTAGAAGTGGTTCAATCTTAATTTTAGAACTTTCGTGACTGCAGGAATTATTATTTGTTTCTTTCGGTTAAGTCACGTCTAAAGATAAAATAATAAATTAAATTAAATAATAGAATACGACGTTTCGATTGCAACACAAGCAATCATCTGTCTGCTAATATGTCTGTCTATAGTTTTCTGGTTAGATTTTATGTCGCTATTTCATTATACCTGATGATGATTGCTTGTGTTGCAATCGAAACGTCGTATTCTATTATTTAATTTAATTTATTATTTTATCTTTAGACGTGACTTAACCGAAAGAAACAAATAATAATTCCTGCAGTCACGAAAGTTCTAAAATTAAGATTGAACCACTTCTACGGGGAAGTTTTAAGCTTATCTTTTTTCTCTCTCTCTGGCGACTTGTTTTCTCTGCCTGTGTCCTCTCTTTAGATTGTTCACACTTAAATTCTAACTTAGCAATCTTTGAAATACGTAATCAACCAGGCTATGCGTTAATTGTGTGTTGACCGACCCTCTGTGTTGTATTACATTACATTTCGATATTTTACTAGGTTATTTAATTTTAGTGTGTCCTTCTCCTGATTTTCAGGCTTGCTTGCCGTGCCATCGCATTCGCAGCACCACGTCTGTTGACCACTCATTGATATGCTAATTTTTTCTCTAACCCTCCTCCCTCTCTCTGCCTCCGCCCCCCCTCTGTCTATTTAAGGCCACCACACAGAGACGATCACCCCTCTCTGTTACCTGTGTTGCTCTCGCTATGTATCTTGGTGATATCTGTCTGCTAATATGTCTGTCTATAGTTTTCTGGTTAGATTTTATGTCGCTATTTCATTATACCTGATGATGATTGCTTGTGTTGCAATCGAAACGTCGTATTCTATTATTTAATTTAATCTATTATTTTATCTTTAGACGTGACTTAACCGAAAGAAACAAATAATAATTCCTGCAGTCACGAAAGTTCTAAAATTAAGATTTAAGAGGCGGAAAATTATGATTGCTACCATAGAGTCAAATCCCATTGTTTAGGCGAGACTGAATATAAAAGCAGCACACCACGGGAATAACTATAGCAGTTGTCGATGTTAAATATCGGCATATGCACAAGGCTGCCGCATCTGTCAGCGTGATGCATGCAGTTTCATAACCGCCACTGTTACACACTGCCATGTCGTCCCTCATTACAACTTGTATTATTACACAACTCAATACAGCAAAATCCATGTAATTTTAGTTCTCTTCATTTCCTATATGTTTCTTAAAAAAACATGTTTCATCCAAAATCTCTTCTTCCATTTACACAAGGAAACAGCTTTAAGGAAACAACACTTTCAAGTTTTCATTTATTTTTAATTTTTTTCAGAATATGCAAAAAACAAAAAGACGACAACAAGTTTTTACAGACACAATTTTCTCCTGTTAAAGTTTTACCATTTACAGCTGATGTGGTGGAGCAGTGCCACAAGTGATTAAGTGCAGTGCGCTACGAATCCAGCGACCTGAGCTCGATTCCGGGGCTACAGCTGCAGCATTGGTAGTGGGTGACATTTGAATCAGTCCCGGGGCCCCTTTTTCACCAACCCATGCTGACCGTTGTGGTGAAGTATGGTCAAACAACCACAACGACGGGCACGGCATGGGGAGGCCTTCATCCAATGGCAGAATGACAAAAGCCTCCACATTTGCAGCTGTTGGTAAGTTACACATCCTGATTGGACATGTGGCCAATTGGCATGACTGGGCAGACATTCTTATCGCAGTGTAGTCCGGCCAATGTTCTCTTTCTTGCCAAGGTGTGATATTACCTCCTCTCACCTAAGGCCTCCCACGCGCAGATAATGTCTCAGAGTCTGGAGCAATGACTGCCAGGTCTAATCTATCAACTTTATGACAAGGAAAAATAATTGCAATCCATAATGAACATTTTTGGAATGCTTTCACTGCAGCATTGTGCTGAAATGCTGTAAGAGTATCCATAATTAAATTAATTTCCATTAGGAACGTTCAACAGTGGCATTGTTGTTCTTCGATGCATACCGAAAAATAAGGAGAACGTCAATAAACAAACATCATGAATCAACGCGTGCGTGCGTGCAGTTGTTCCAATCCGACTTCTTTTACCATTTGCGGTATGTTTAGAATTGACAGCAGAATTTTTAGGCATCTAGTTTGTTTTGTTTTGCAAACAGACATGTTTAATGCGTTGTTTTGGGAGCCCTGGTCATATGTCAACTGCAATGTGGAGCAAATGTATGAAACGCGGCACGAGCGACGCAGCTGCACGAACGCACAACACAAAACCTTGACAGCAAACGAATAGAGGCCACTGTCATTCGCAATGCCTGTGCCAATCGTCAGGGGTGCGACCATCAATGAATTGTCGCGGTTCGGAGTAATGGATTTATTCAATCAGTGCCTTTTTTGTTATTATCGTAATGAACATTGCAGGTCTCTAATAGCTGACGGGGGTTATGTCAACTCATTACAAAAACATATGCGCGTCGAAACAGCATTGATGATTTCACAAGCGATTGTCACAAGTCGAATGAGGTTAATAGTCGATATTAATCAACAAATCGAGGTATCATATTCTTGGTTCTTTCGGTAAAGTCACGTAGAAGGGAAACAATAAAATAATAAAAATATAAAACAAAAAAATTATAATTAATTAAAATTGCCTGTAAAGATGTGCTGTATATGCATGGGAAACAAAGGAATGGCTCTGACAATCACAGGGAGGTGTTGCCGTGTTGGTGATACGGTTGGGGCGTGAACAGCAACTGCAGCAGCAGCAGCAGCAGCAACAACAACAAGGTATTCCAAGTGTCTAGACCAGGGGTCGGCAACCAAAATAACAAGAAGAGCCATTTCTTTCCAATTCGGTACAAAATTCAGTATTTCAAGAGCCGCAATGCATCTATGTACATACGTACATATTGTCAAGAAGCAGCCCGTAAAGAGCCGCATGCGGCTCCGGAGCCGTAGGTTGCCGACCCCTGGTGTAGACGAAGCACATCTCACGACGTTTTTACAAAAGGTGAAAGCAACTGCATTAGAGTAGAGGGACGGCCAGAGAGAAAGAGAACGAAAGGAGAGTCGGGAAAGCGCAGGAGAGAGTGCGGGAGAGCAAACACTGTGACACCTGGGCCCAGCAACAGCCACGAACCCCAGAGACAGCCAGCGAAAGTACCAAGGGGTCCAGAAATATTGACCTTGGTTGAAACCCAAACACATGTAGTCACAATCGATCATGCGGTTTGCAAGCAAGCGTGCCGAATTGTTGCCAAAGAAATATATAAACTTACTGCCAATCTCATTAAAGCCATGAATGCATACGCACGACACTGCATGTTAAACATATGGGAATGTCACGATGTTATGTAATAAACGTGTGCATCGTGTTTTGGCGATACCGTCCTTGCATGTTCTTTTAAAGCGTGCCTTCATCTGATCATCAAATGATAGCTTGAATGCAACTACCATCATAAAGAGACACGGCTACATTGTTCAGAAGGTCCAAAAACCTGTTTTGAGTTAGCTTCTACATAATAAACTTGAAGACGGGCAATTGCTGAACGCTTCATGAGACAGTGCAACGAGTTATAATAATAATAGTTCAATTTGTAACGCGCGCAAATTTGCAGACGTAGTGGCCGCAACTCAGAGGCGTGGAGCCAAGCTCAGAGTCGCTGGAAAGCATGATTGTAGAGGTGAGTTTTTAAGTCTCTCTTGAAGGAGGCGATTGAGGTGATGCTGCGAATGTGCAGAGGGATATCGTTCCAGACTGTTGGGGCTGCCACCGAGAAGCGGCGCATAGACATGACCATCCTGGATCTTGGTATCAAGAGGAGATCGTGAGTCGCGCTGCGCAGGCATCTGCCGTGTGCTGAGCTGCAAGTTGTCAATAATGAAGAAAGGTACGGCGGGCAGGCGGACATGAAGGCATTGTGGCAGAGGCAGGCGGTCTTGTATGTGACCCTACTGGCGATGGGGAGCCAGTTGAGAGCACGGAGACAAGCTAGTGAGTCGAGACGGGGATGAGGGTGGGCAATGACGACGCGTGCTAGGTTGTTTTGTAGTCTTTGAAGTTTCTTTAGGTTGCCAGCGGAGGTCCGGACTAGGACGGAGTTGCAATAGTCAAGGCGAGACCCAACTATGCAACATGCCAATGTGTTGGCAATTTCAGTAGAGATGAGAGGACGTATGTGTCTAAGAGCCTTCAGGTGAAAGTTACATGAGCTGATGATATGGTTGGTTTGACGGTCGAAGGATAAAGTTGAATCTAGGATGACATCGAGGTAGCTGAAGTGGTCGGTGAACTTGATGCTGTGACCGAAGATGTGTCTGTGTGTGGGGAGTGCTGATGAATTGAGACGTTGCTTGGTACCTAACATGATGGCCACTGACTTTTTCGGATTAAGGGCTAGGTTGTGTGCAGTGAACCATTGTTGCACGGCGGTGGTACATTCCGAGAGCTTCTCGAATCCAGATGCATTGTTAGAATCGATGGCGGTGAATAGAATCGTGTCATCCGCGTATGAGTGGTGCTTGACACCGAAGCTTGCGATGAGCCGGCCGATCGGGGAAGTGTAGGCTATGAAGAGCAGGGGACCTAGTACAGAGCCCTGGGGAACACCGCATAATGCTGTTGTTTCAGGCGATGTGGACATGCCCACCCTGACTGAAGATTGCCGGTCAGAAAGGTACGAAACTATCTACTTGAGTGCTGAGCCGCATATACCGAAGTCGGATTTCAGGAGGGAAGTAAGGAGCGAGTGGTTGATGGTGTCGAAGGCTGACGAAATGTCCAGACTTACAAGTGCAACAGTTGAGCCGGAATCAATGATCGTTAAAATGGCATCGAGCACTCTAGTGAGTGCTGTTTCTGTGGAATAGTTTTGACGGTAAGCTGACTGGAAGCAACAGTAGTTTGCGGAGGAGGTGATGCGTGGTTTTAGCTGGGCGAGGGCTAGTCGTTCAAGGAGTTTAGAGAGGTTCGAGAGGTTAGTAATGGGACGATAACTAGATGGGTCATCCGGATCTAGACTTGGTTTCTTTAACAAGGGAGAAACCAGACCAGGTTTGAGGTTGGATGGAAAACACCCCGAAGAGAAGGAGGCATTTGCGATGTTCCTGATCATGATGGTAAGTTATAGCGACAGCCTCTGTTATAATTGTCTATCCTTCCATGAGTGGAGGAGGCGCTGCATATGAAAGGAGGCGTATCCCACGGAGGCACATGCGGCCACGTGGCGGCCACCAGCTGGAGTGTCACGAGGGGGCTGCAGGTGACCCACCGAGCGTGGCGGGACACGTGCTTCTGTAATTCGGCGATCGCGAGGCCCTGTTAGTGGATAATGCAGGTCAATGGGGTGGCCTGCCGAAGGCTGTACAGCAACGTCGTTTGCTGACCCATGTGTTGTTCTTTGTTGCATTTTGCCCTAACGTCCGGCTCATAAACCGCAGCTGGCTTAAGATGGCCTAGACGTCATCAGAATTGATGGGAATGGGCTCTCCAAAAGCTGTGTGGCCTGCCAGTGGCCTGCCGAATCCAGTTCAGGGTAGTATGCATAATTTAAAAGGTAACGGCGCATCCCTGCAATTTCTCGCTCACGTCACTGCCAGTTGAAGGATGTCCGTCCGCTGGAGAGTGTTCTAGAGAACCCCTCTAGAGTATATTTTGGCCTACTCTTCCATGCTGATCAGACGTCTTGGAAGAGATAGCGGTACTCGCACTTGACCCCACCGCACGTGACCTCACGATCGACTAACTGCGCTGCACCCATTTATACTGCTGCCTGGACACAGGTGGGAGGAGATCATTCATCACGCCCTAAATGACTTGGGACTCCCCACCTCAAAGATCGCCCTGTAACCTGCATTCTGATGTTGAATCTGTTGTCTTCTAGATTTGAACTTCTTTGGTTCCCTAGACATCATCTCGAAAGGATAATGGGTTGTGGCTTTTCTGTGTTAGCACCATGTTTCTGGAACTCACTCTTGGCTGAGATGGCATCTTGCTCTGACCTTGCTCGGGCTTTATAAAACAATGCAATGGTTTTTAGATCTCCCAAGCTTTTAGTTAAAGCTTGATAGAAAAGTTATAAGTATTTTATAGCTGATGTAAGGTGCCATGATGGTAAATGTTCAATAAAAATGGAGCGAAAAACAATAAATAAGTATTGGGCATTATCTCCTCGTACTCATGTTTTCTCCCGCTACTTTGCGTTTTCCCCTCACATGCAAATGCAGTCGATAATGAAATGGCCAAACATCCCAAACAGGGCTCCGCTAAATACAACTCTTGAGACTCATATACATAAATACAAGGTCATCATTGCAATAATTGCACTTTATGGCGGTACCCCGGGGTACCATAGTACCATAGTAGCCCGGCTCTCGCATCATGTCCGTGATGCAGTCGTTTTTAGTCTGCTGATGGTCGATGATGCGGCGATCGACTCATCTCGACGAGCTGTACACGATGCACCACCACTACGGTGCGTACCGCGAGCGTTCAGGGTTTCGGCGCAATCGTCCTCGCTGCGTTTCGACATCGCAGAGTAGCACTGATGTCGGATTGATTGGTACCCCAGTCGCGGAGTTAAGTACACCCCTGGAAAAAATAGTGTCCCAGAAATACAATATTTAATTGCCTCGGCCAGTTTGTATTATTTGGTACCCCGGGGTACCGCCATAAGGATCAATTGTATCAAGTTCAGGCAACCTGCTGCAGTGTGTGCGCAATGCAGTAATGCTTGTCGACTTTGCCAGCGTTGAAGCAAACAGGCGAAGCCACCAGACGATCACCTGAATTTGAGTCGTTGGTTGACCCCTGTACATGCGTTGTGCTTAACATGACGTAGATGGTCAAATTAAACTTTTCCAACTAGATCATATGGGTAAAACAACTGCAATGTTAGATATTGGTGAGACTTCTGTGAAGGAGTTTATTGGACAATGTACTATCGCAGCCAAATGTTGTGATCATTCCACCAGACGACAGATGGTCAATTAGTTTTATCGAAGAGAGTCGAAATGTATCACCCGACTTCAAATTAAGATTATTTCCCAGCGTGGTCATGGATAAGATCCGCACGTATAGAGCACTTAAATGCCACCTTATCAACTAAACACATCCTTACATCACATGCCATCTCAACCATTGCAATGCCCTGCTGCAGTGGCAGCTGCCCCTCTGCGACTCAAGGTGTACACGGCACCAGCCTGCAAATAAGTTCTTTTAAAAACACAAGTGCTATTTATACCAAGGGACTATCATAATGAAAAAAAGAAAGTATGTTTCGTGAGCTATGCTTTAAGTGTGCTTCAGTTTAACATGTAATGCAATGGCATGTTTAAATAAGTATTTAAAAATAACAAAATATGAAAAATAACATGAATGCATTTTTGTTCAGTGACAATAAGCACGTGGAACCAATTTCAACGTATTCACTTAAAGAGCTCGAAGCAAAAAAATCAGCCTCAAAACACTCCCCCGGTGTGTCGACGGGGGCTCATCAGATACCTGGTCTGATTGAAAGTTTGCACTGCATGAGCCTGGGCTTAGATCAAAACTCTGCGATGCCTAAACCTATTCCACATGTCCCCCTGTGCCACATTTTCCATCGCGATGCCACGCAAGCCCATGGCATGCCGCAGAAAGGCAACACGCGAAATGTTGCACGTGTACAATTGCCACGATCAAGTGCATTCTAAAGATAAATATATATTTGTAATATATATGTCTATCATTCTTTTGTTGTGGTAACTTTTTTTTATTGTTTGTGCTTTTTTTGTTTTGGTGTAATTTCTTAATGTATTTATTAATTAAGATTTTGCTTGGAAGTCGTGTTTTCATTTGTTTGGTAGTGGCTGTATATGAGATTTGATCCTTACATATAATTAATGTACAGCGTTATGGGATGCTATTAGCATGAAATACGCTATCAAAAATGAAAGTATTATTATGAGTGTGTAGCCCTATGTCAATCCACTGCTGGACCAAGGCTCAGATATGAGTCACCACTGATGTTAGACATGGCCAGGAATTGAACTCGTATCACCACGTTCACAGTGTCGTGAGACGAACCACTGCCTGTTATTAAAATCAAAACCGTAAAAACACACTTATACGATACTTTAATGATACGTAAAGTTCTAAAATGGTCGATTCCCTAAAAGATAATTAACTTAAAGCCATATTTGAAAAAAGCTTTCAGTTTGCTCACTTATCTCAATTTGCATTCAGAAGTCACGTGACTGAGAGTTTGCTAACAAACAGCATTTGCAAAAATAAAGAACAAAGGTAATCACACGGAAATACATATATTTGCTATAATCAGTGCTAATTTATGCAGGCTCTACTAATCATTCGGGCTGAGTTCAAGTCAGGTAAGTTTGATAGCAGAAACTTTAACATTCTATTTACTGCCAAATCTGAGTGAGGCCATGTATTACCTCAGCCATGGAGATTCCAATATGACCCAGGAGAAACATCTGCCCCTTTTTGTGTGATGTGTGATGGATGTGCAGTGCAGCTATTTTAATGGTCTTATGGCAAATCCAACCTTTCTCTTCCAGTGATTAAAGCAACCTGCCCACACACTTTCTACGCTATTAAACTCGATGCATTAAAGGTTACATTATTCTCTACAATATATCCCAATAATGATAAATTACATGCAAATTATTACAATGGGATTACACGTGACAACATTGTCCCTACTGAAAAATAAATGGAGTGGACCCTCCTGAAAAACAATATTGAGATTCAGTTTTTCCTTGGTAAACAGGTACAACAATAAAATAACAATCTGCTCTATTAAATGTAACTTACAAGCCACTTTGTGATCGTAGACATGGTTTCATTTTCTGGTGTTGAACGCGTTGTTTTATTTGGTACAGTTGTGTACCTCAAGAATTAGTATTTTTTTTGTTATTGCCTGCCAAGCCCCTTCAATCCAATCTACACAGTTGTTGCTCCCTTTTCAAGGTAATAAAATAGTCGTTCATTTGTGCGAATGAGTGCTGCATGTTTCTTCATGCATGTGTGCTTGCGTGAGTGTGTACGTAGGCACGTGTGCTCATGCATGCGTGTGTTTCCACTGCCTTCAAAACTAACACAATAAAGATGCCAAAAGGAAACAATTTGCTGGGTCACGCTTCAAAGAAAACCAATTTACAAGCACAAGTAAATCATATAATGTATTTCAATAGATCGGGTTGCTGCCAAAATAGCAGTGGTGTATGTGTGTGTGTGGTGCTTACTTGGAAGAAATCTGCGTGGTGGAATTCATCGCTCAAAGATTGTAAACATTAATACCTTGGGAGCGTTCAACAACTACATTTACAACGCTGTTTCATAGTGTCTATGCCACCGCGTACAGGTGAGAAACTACACCCAGGTGATGTTAATAAAGCCTCGACATATTAACGGATGAGAGCCCATTCGTGAAGACGCTGTCTCTCGAAAGCGAGAGCCATGAGAACTGAACACTGTGGATGAATGTGCGATGGCAAAAAAACAGCAACAACAAAACACAGCAAAAAAAACTCCCGTGCAGCTTTTGAGAAATGCAATTTGCAGCACCTGGATAAAGAGTGCTGAGTGGCGTACACGTAAAATAATCCATGGCGAAAGGTGAAACGGGAATGGAGTAATAAAACAAAGTATAGAGGTGCTGGAGTTGATTAATAAATTCTCTCCACACATGCCTCCCTGGGTTCACTGCTCGCAGGACTCCTGATGAAATTCAAGATGCTGCATTTTAGAAAAAATAAAGCCGTATTTCTTAAACAAATAAATAAAGAACTGAATACCGAACTGCATATTCTCACCCATCCTTGACACATATGGCACGATGCCCAACTTCGCTTCTGAAAATTTCCTTTTAAAAGCAGGCAGTTGTAAGTGCTTCGTGCGTGATTTCTCATTATATGCGGATTATCGTTCAAGAAATTATTATATTTTGGAATTCAAACTCGTACTGCGTATATAAAAGATAGTCTATTGTGCAATTACTTTAAGACACTAGATGGCTCTCTTACACCCTGATGCAATGCGTTTTTGGAGAGATAATGTTACCGTGAATTTACAGCTAAACATATATCCACCAGAAAATGTTGAAAAATCAATAGCGCGTAGAAAAGAGTGGCAGCCCGAATCACTGGTCACGCTTCTTTTGCACTCTGGCAACGCCGATTGCTCGCTTCTCACTGTTAAACGCAGAACATAAGTGTAAGCAGGTGTGCAATTATACACACACGAGAGAGAGAGTGCCTAACACGGTGTATTTTACAACTGAAAGAAAGTCACAGTTTAAATACCAGTTGCTGCAATTCAATTTGCTTCCACGCACAATCCGGCAAAATAGTGCAAAACACATGAGCGGCGCTTGTGCGATCACAGGTAAGCGAGTGCCAAGCTCAGAAAGCCATCTTCACACCTTTTGTAAGCAAGCCAAACGGCTGCGTGGCTTTTTTCATTTTCTCATGCTGCCTGCATGGGAACACATCGTAAAAAAAACACACACACGGATACATTTGTGGAATGATTTTAAGTTGTGGTGATAATGCATTTAGAAGCAATACATTTAATTTTAATTGCGATTAAAACTGTTACCGCAGTTACAAAACATGTATATTACCATGCAATACCCCCAAATAGTATATAGGTATGACTTGTATTGTTTTTTTTGCAACACTTAATACTGTAGTAACAAAAAAACTACGTAAATTTTCTTTTCACTAATTTTTCAATACCGGTGAAGTTAAATGTAATCTCTCCAAGTTGCTTGTTGTGGCATCATTTCCGCGCCATTGTTCCCCATTCGTGTTTCACACGTGTTGGGAAAATAGAGGGTTAACACATCTCACTAGCCAACAATTACTCAAAGAATCCCCCCGGTATTGATATTTAATCATCCACTTACTTAACTAAAAGCCACAAGTAAAAAGGTGGGATTAGGCCCTTTTTTATCTGTTGGGTCTGTGATTGACAGGGGCTTGTTTGGATTGCAATAACAATTAGCCGTGGCTCTCCGTGGGCTCTGATTTAATCAGGTTAATGTCTCCCCCGCACTGTAGGGAAAGGACATGCTGTCTATCAGCGCTGGCTGAGTGAACCGCACTCACACACACGAGCCGTTTGTCTGGAAGGGCGGCAATACTGTGGTTGTCTGAGATATGTGCCTCTTACACATTGTACACTCAATATGCACGTTATGTTGTCGGTGGTGCTCACTTTCCCCAACTGCACCCCCCCCCCGCGCTTCATTACATTATTTGTGTATAGCTAGTCTTTTTTGGTGCTATGCAATGGCATTAGGATTCTATTAATGAAGTAATTAATTTACGTTTGTATTGAGCGGTGAAGTCTCCTTCACCAACCTGTAATGACCAATGTGGTGAAGTATGGTCAAACAACTCCCGAGGCCAACACGTGATGTGGAGATACCATTATCGAGCAGTGGAATATTACTACTTTTGTATGTGACGTGAGTAAAGTTTGACCTAATCATAATAATGGTGCTGCGAGTAATGACTCTATGGCTGGGAGTTAAGTTTGGGTGTTGGGTATTGTATTCAAGTATGACTTGGATGTCAACGTTAGGATTAAGATTACAGTTACAACGAGGTTTTTGGATTAGGAATTACGCTTGGACTTAGTGCCTGGCATTAGCAGTACAGCTATGAGTTGGCATGCTTCACAAAAGATCTTGGCAACAATGTATTCTGCGGATAAAGAATAATTATGCAACGTCCGTGTGTGATTACTGAGAGATCCCCGGTATCCTAGCAATATGCAATTGCTAAAAAAATTGCTACTCGGTCAACACTGCTTCATCCAAAGTGGCAGCATCAGGATACTATCCCTATGAGAGAGATGCCTTCTAAGATGGAGATTACGGGCCACATCCCAAGTGCAACCCTCTCTTCAGAACCACTGCTCTTATTTAAGTGGGTTTCCAACTGGCGCGGGGGGGGGGGCATGTTCTGACCCTCCGATGTTCCCTATTATCCAAATCCACCTCCCGGTCACGTTGGAGCAAAGCTAGACCACCCCCTCCATTCCAATCATCCGTTGCAGCGACTAACATCCTCCTGCCTCCCCGGTCAGCCGTGCAGTGGCCCCATACGGTGCTCACCTTCCGCGGTGGTCTGGACACGAGATTCATTGAAATTCTGAGGCAAGGCCAAGCGGGAAGGTTGTTTTTTAAGAAACAATAACCCTTTTTTCTATATAAGCATTGCCTGACAGAAGCCCCCCCCCCCCCCCCTTCAAAAATTGCACAGTTGTTGCTGGCCAGAATGCATTAACGTGTCAGCGGTAATGTGCCCTATCCCCCCACCCCACCACGCCTCGGTGTAGCGATTGTGCAGAACAGGGCCGCCTCTTGTCTGAGGCTCGTGGACGAGCGGCCACACCCGGCGCGCGATGCCCGCCCGTCTGCCGCGCCACCCAGGGGCGTCGTCCACGCCGAGCAAGTCCGGGGGTTGCCCGAACCACGCAGTGGAAGTCCGGGGGTTGCCCGAACCACGCAGTGGAAGTCCGGGGGTTGCCCGAACCACGCAGTGGAAGTCCGGGGGTTGCCCGAACCACGCAGTGGAAGTCCGGGGGTTGCCCGAACCACGCCGTGGAAGTCCGGGGGTTGCCCGAACCACGCCGTGGAAGTCCGGGGGTTGCCCGAACCACGCCGTGGAAGTCCGGGGGTTGCCCTAACCACGCCGTGGAAGTCCGGGGGTTAGGGCAACCCACGGACTTCCACGGCGTGGACTACGCCCCGATCGATCCCGGTGGTGGCTGGCCAGTTGACCGACGCGCAGTGACCCCCCCCATCCCCCCGCGCGCACTAAAACGATTCGCACGTTCGCGGACGTGCCTCGTGAAGGGGTCCGTTGCGTTTCGCGGGTCTCCGTTAGCCGCCGTCTTAATAAAAGAAGTTTTGTCGGTGTCCAGACACCCGAGGCACTGACAGGCGGCCGTGCCCGTCTTGGCGCCGCAGCGTGGCGGCCAGAGCTCACAAGGAGCGGGCACGACAGGCCACCACCACACCTCCCAGCTGACACGCACACACGCACCGACCGCTCCCCGACACAGGGATTCTTCCCCTTTTGACAGGCTAACACAAACACAGAGGGGAGGTTAAACCTTCAAGTGTTATCATGTTATTTTACGGCCCAAGGTAAGAATGTGTGCTTTAAACTTGTCACATAAAGGTTCTTACCAAAAATAAATAGTGAAACGTAATGGTCCTGGTACAATCAACACACGTGTTTCGTCGTGTCATAAAGCCCAAGTTTGAGCGTATCCCTATAATAAACTACATGGTACTGTGGTATCTATTACGAGCGAAAGAAATAACATAGTCTCCAAATGTAATCCAAAAGAAATAGATACTTAGACACTGATTTCACGTGTGCATATGTTTCTTGGCTATTTTTTGTCTTGTAGGCGCTGACCTTATTTATTTTGATCTATTGCACTCACTGTTGAGGGAGAGGTGAACGTGTGGGCCACCTCTTCGTCAACCTGATTACATTCTTCAGCACTCTGGGGCACATCCGGCCAAACTGTCGCGAATCTCCAAGACGACACCTCGAGCTCCATTTCATAAATAGACGGGATATTTTCACACCGATTTAAGTGTGGCATGATCCAATGACAGGGACCGCAGATTTGGAACAATCTTTCTTTTCCCATGTATAATGAATAAAACGTGACTGAGATGAAAAATGTTACCATTTTTTTTATTGTGTATGGAAAATATACAGCACTTAAAATCACATCGCCACGCTTGCTTTTTTATAAAATAAAAAAAACGTGGTGAATAGATTCGGCCAACAAAACGAAAATATGCATACAATTTTGACCTAGCCTAAAAAAATACCTTTGGCCCGTCCTCCTGAAACAACACAAACCAAATTAAATTGTGCAATATTCCCACCGATTAGGCTCAGTGTAACGTCAAGCCTTGGTGATTTGCTGGCCGAGACTGCTGAAGATGAATGGGGTGAGTGGGGGGCCAAGGGAGTCGCGGGTTTCCCACATTCTGATGCTACCCCATGCCAGCATGCCACCTTCACTCCCCCTTGCCCTGTTCCCACCCACCCCCCCTCTTCCCCTACCTCCACTCGTCTCGCAACCAAACAAGCGACCGTGCAAAGTAGGGAAACTCTTTTTCCTAACGACAGGCATCCACACATTGGGTTCATTATAAACGGGAGCGCATACAAGCCCATGCAAGCATGCGGTTCTTAGCTGTAAATGGGCCGACGGTGGGGGGTTGACTGATCACCGCTCTCCGCTGGGGGTCAAGTTTCCTCCATTCGGAAAGCCCCGCAACTGTGTGGCGGCTCTCACAGAGTTCCTGAGGCCGCCGTCACTTGGAGGAGATGTCCATAAACGGACATTAAACATTTCCACGCGACTTCACAAGAGCAGGCCCACCGTCTCGCGTCCATGCCGGTGTCATGGCCAAGTTAAGCACCTGTCATTAAGAGGCATGCGCCTCTAAAAGAAAAGAAAAAGCCCCAAAGTAGAGTATCCTTGTTAACGAGCTGGTCATGGCTCTAATTGTGGCAATCTGTGAAAAGGTGTTTTATAAAAAAATAAACATGATCCTCTTTGTAAAAAAAAAAAAGCTCTGTGTAAGCTGCCTCAATTAAAAAAAACACAGGACTTACGAGTAAACCAGATATATAAATATGGATCAATAAAGCTGTTTGTGGTTTGCACAGCATGTAGTGCTGTCAAGTAACGATGCTGGAAGAAGCTTAATTGCACTTACCGATGTAACATTACTCTATATTTCTATTGAAAAAAATACAACCAATATAAAATATATTTTAAAAGTTCTAAAGAACTTTTATTTTTCGGTAAAGTCACGTAGGTAAAAAATAAAATAAATTAAATCACGACATTTCGGAGGCAACACAAGCCTCCGTCGTGATTTAATTTATTTTATTTTTTACCTACGTGACTTAACCGAAAAAAACAAAGAGTATGAATCCTTGCAGTTACGAAAGCTTCAAATCTATAACTTTTATTTTATTGAATTGCAATTTTGTGATATGCCTACGTGCAAAACTTTATAAACACACACAATACCTAAATATATAACACAGGCCAAATTTAGACATCCATACAGCAATAGATAAATGTAATATATTCCAATTGTTCTATCAGTGTCATTCCATGAGATTATTTAATGTACATTTGGACCACTGCCACTATCAGTGTCATAGAAAGGGCCTGGATGTTGACACCGTCAGAACTAGTTCATCTCTAGCCTCATCAATGTCTCTCTATCCACACGAGGGGATACACACTATTTAATCTCCTGCTAAATTGTTCATCTCATGTCAACAAAACCAATGTTTTAAAGTTTCCACTGGATTAAGCCAAAATAAAGGGGAAAATTTTATAACGCGAAGGGCTTTTGCAGCCATTGATAGGCAGACTGAGAGCATCAACTCACTGCAACTCGAGCATCGAGTTTAATCACAGGGGGCTAAAACTCAGCCTTGTGAATCACATTGCCAGATCAGATATCCGACTCCTGAGCCAACCGTAGATATATTTGATAAATTTAACCTTGTGTTGTTTTGTTCAATCTAATCTAAAATCGGTGTACTTCGTCTTCGAATAGAACCTCGAAAGAAAACAGAGACACTGTAATGTAACCCACCCATTTAGAATGACAAGCCACATTGATGGGAACATATTCCAGCCAAGAGTCCCACTAACAAAATATCTTTATTGCCCCCACGGCATCAAACACAACCATGGACTGCTTAGAGTAACATTGTATAACGGCAGTACACACACGGCGTGGATCGCAACCACTTGGAACCCATTAAAGGCACAGTCTGTTTATAGTTCCCTCCCACCCCTCCCCCTTTTAACAGCAGCAGAGCTCTTCAATTTCCAATTCTCTGGAATTTTCAGCGTGTTTTGCAGTGTGGGCTGCCCAATAAAACTAAATCCCGGATGTTAAAAAGTCCTCATTAAATGGCGGCATGTCACCGCCTGGGAATTTACAGCCCAGTGAAATTTCAATTACCTCCCCGTTTGTATCGCGTTATCTATTTTATTATGTAAACAACAAACCCCCAATTCGGCCTGCCCCCACACCGCACCGCCTCCATGGCATGGCTAGGTGGCGGAGAAATGTCTCGTATGCTTGCAGTAAAAGTGTCTCCAGATAACATCACGGCACTTAGACGCTCTTTACATGCGGGCCTTGTACACGCGTTACGGTAAGAAGTCGCAATGGTGTTTGCAAAGTGTTGCCGCTTTACCGACCTATGACCTCTTAACCCGTTAAGTCACCGCTTGTGAGAGAAATTTGCCTCGCCTCGTTGGGCTCCTCCCTCGGAAGCCTGGAGCACCGCCATGTCCCTACATCGGTGCAGTTTAAGATCTCCCTCTCTCTCTCTGCCCTTTGGAGGCGGTGGCATCGTTTTATATATTCGCTTTTGTAATAATCTTTGGTGCCTAAATACCATGGCAACTTAAAGCGCCTGTCATCACATCTCATCGTAAACACTTGAAGGGTGCCCCCAATGGCAGCTGCCCTTGTGTGGCACCTCTAGTCTGCCAGCAGGGGGCGATCGTTGCAGAGTGTAATCCCCATCGAGTAAATTTGGTGTTCCTTTTCCAAATAAGCGAGATTACGTTTTTGCTAAAATTGACAATTTCTTATATACTTTGGTTTTTTATGTAGTTTATACTTTAGTTTTCTACGTGGTTGTTTAGTAACTGCAGCTACATATCAATAACATTCCTTTCCTTTGTTAATGCTACTCCCTGCAACCCCCCCTTGGTGCTGTTGATCCTGCATAATGCATGGGCATAATATGCCTTTGAAACCCCCCCCGCCCACCTCCTACGCATTTTCCATGAATATGCTAAATTCCTCTTCATATGCACATTCTTTTTTGTTAAGGCGCTCTTCCACCTCCAACCCAGTTTATATATAAGCTCCTAGCTTGGTAGTGTCTCATTCTTCACCTGAAGACGGCTGCTTGCGTTGTAGCCGAAACGTCGTGAGAATTATTTCATTTTATTATGTTTTATTTTTATTATTTTATTACTTCCCTTCTACGTGACTTTACCGAAAGAACCAAGAAGATGAATCCCTGCAGTCACGAAAGCTTTAAATCGAAATTTCTTATATCCTATGAAGATCATCTAATTGTGAGGAATCTATTTGACTCTTAAACATGTATTTAAAGGGCAACTCTTCATACAAGTCTTAGATAAACAAATGCATTGTATGTAATTGTTTTATATGCCTTCATTCAAACCATGGGTTTATTCAAATACATATGAACTCGCAGTGTCACAGCGTTTAGCGCACTGCTATAAACTCGTCAACCTGATTTCAATTCCAGGCCATGGCTAACATCAATGGCGAGTGGATGTATGAAATGGTCCTGGACCCCCCCCCCCTCTACAAGCCACAATGGTCAGAGTCATGTAGCTACGGTCAAATAACCTCGCAGCTAACCACGGTGTGAGGAAGGCTTCATCCAACAGTCAACTGACAAAGGGCTGAAACAGCGAGAATTAACATAGGGGAGACCCACTAGAGAGATGGCGCGATGAGATCACGTCACATGCAGGAGGAGTGAGATCCGGGGCAGTGACAGCTCAGCCGTGGTTGTTATGGGGGTCCGTGGTTCGACGGTGGCTCGTTTACACCACAGGTGCATCAACAGTAACATTCCACACACCGTCTGCTGCAAGGTGCGCGTTAGAGATCCCGTGATGCTGTTCGAAAAGTATCGGCCTATTGTGTGCCGGCATCACGGTCCAAATGTGGCAAATTTGAAAAATTACCTGCTAATGACTCTATTGTGATTACACATCACCCCCTACCGTGAAGCTACTGCGGGCCGTGTCTGTGAAACACAGTGCCTTCATGATAGCCTTGCAACAATAAAAAGGCAAATGATACCAAATGCAATAATAATTATACGTATAGAATCATGTAGAAGCGCAGATGGCAATGGTGTGGGGAGGCACCAGCAGTGGATAGACATTGGCTGATAAAGACGATGATTATCATTCAGGCTCTGACATTAAATGTATTGTGTTTTAAGAAATGTTGAAGAAAATTACCCCTCCACTGGCAGAAACAACTTTGCTCAAAATCCTTAGAAATGTCTCATGGAATGTTGCAAACTCATACTGGGCTTTTTACTAAACAATTAAACTTATGAAGCAATTAGAACGAATATATATTATAAAAAATATCGATGTTGCCTGGCATTGCTTAACACATGTTGAATGTGAAGACTGCACATACAAAGCAAGTTCAGGCTCCAAAAGTGACAAAACAGTTCCGCACAGCTGGTAAGCAGCTGATAACAGTCTAGAAGGAATTGTTTTGACACAATACCCTCTCCACACAGAAAGATGTTCATGGAATGTTACCAACTCAGACCCGAGCTTTTACAAAAAAATAACTTTTAGATGTTGTGATTGCAATGAAAAGTGGTAAATGCATTTATATTTGAAATTAAAGCTGGGTGATTCCAGTAGGAACCACGACTATTCTACGGATTAATCCCATATGAATACAAATGCACATACACATGAGTGAGCACCTGTGGGTGTGCAAACATAAAGAGTATATATTTGTGTGTGCATGTGAGCATCCAATCATTTGCCAGGTCTAGTGGTCTGAATGGCATTCCTGGTAGCCCGAGTGCCCTTGGTGGTAATTCCGGTATACCTTGATGGTAGTCCCGGTGGTTTCAGTGGTCTGACTGCTGCGTCTAGTGATCCTGGTCAGCCAAGTGTAAAAACTACATATACATGTAGCTGCACCGTGTAGACACTAGGCTATACACTTAGTTGTTCGGTGTATAACCTTGGCCTCCACTCGTCTGTCCAAGTCCCATTTACCCTCGCCTCTTGCCTCAACACAATACCAGAATTGTGGTTGAATTGGCATCACGACTGCAACATATTATTAGAAAGGCATTGTTCACATTTCAATGGCAATTCGACGAGGTCAACCAGGCTCCACAGGTTCTCCGTAGTTATTTCCTGAACACTACATCGAGCTCCGAGCAATCCAGCACCCCACGGTCACACACTTCTGATCCCATCAGGAATCAATATTCGATTCTAAGAATGGTTTCACCAATCCCAGGTGAGGAATTGTGAGGATTGCCCGGCTCTATTATATACACTCTTTATCCTGTGTCAATGTAAGAGGAATGTTTTTAGGGTGCTGTGGTTTTTTTTGGGGGGGGGGGGGGAATTTAAAGTTGGTGCATCAGTAAAAGACTGTGTAGTTGCATTGCAAAGTATCAACACATTCATTCGTGTAGACAAATGTTGGACCGAACAATAAAACAACTAATTCTTCAACTCTGCTCAAAGAGCAAAGTTGCAACCCAAAAAGCTCAAGTTTAGTGATCCCTTCACCCCGCAAAGTGAGCATTTATTGAAATTCCCAATTATGCGATGATAAACAACCAACACGTTTAAATAAAGAAACGGATAATTGTGATTGAGACTGCAGAGAAAAAAAGACTAACCATTAGTTAAAAAACAAGTGAGGCCAAATGGGGTGGACTTGTGAGTGAAATGGCTTTATGAGAGCCTGAAATGAACTCAACAGGGAGAAAAAGTGGAAAAGTAAATGTGGGCCTCCCGACTTCGAGAGGGATCTCAAACGTTCTAATTGGCAGTCGCATCCAATTCAGTTAAACTCAACTGCAGGAGCACGAACAGTGACAGATGGGCCAGAGCAACCGTGTCCTCGCAAGGGCAGAGAGCACACTGTGTTGAAGGTTGTTTAAGCGAAACTAATTGACTCAGACATTGCTGACATCCGGCAAGCTGCAGTGGATAAAGTTGGGTAAATATGGCTTTAAAAAATCACCAAACATTCACCTCGCAGCAGGTATATCTACTGGCCGGTTCACCGAATTTTAATCATGAATGTTGCCAGAAACTCGTCGCAATATCATCATTCACATCGGCGTTACATTTGATGCATTCCCATGTGTTTTTGGTTTCTAGCCACTTCAGCAGAGGCAAAAGAAAAAAAAACAAGAATCACCCAATTGTATAAGTATGTATGTGTGTAACTGCGTCAAGCTTTGACAAAAATTCACGCCTTTGCCGGTTCTGACGCGCGTCATATGCAAACACCTGAAGGAATGAGCGCATGCCGTTGGGGCCACAAACAGGAAGAGCACGCAATAACTATTGTGCAAAAGGGCACTAACATAACGGGAGCTTTGTTATGCTGTGCACACGTGTAGTAGCAATCATGGCTTTTGTATGATTATTCACAGATGCGGGTTTGTCTAAAAATGCTGTATTTACAAAAATATGTATTTTAATTAGACGTATGCTACCGACGGAACGCGAATGCTTTGAAACAATGTGCACATGACTTCATGCCCAAAATGTCCTTCACATTGCCATTACTCAAGTAAATGATGTAATGAGCAGAAATGCACAGCCGGATGGAGCAGTGGAGCATTCGTGAGGGTATTGCGCTCCGAACACAGCCACCCGAGTCCTTAGATTCAATGAGGCTTTTCTGGATGAACAAGCATAATACTAGTAATACATTATAATTATAATGTAGACTCTTTGGTTCTTTCGGTAAAGTCACGTAGGTATAAAATAAAAATAAATCACGACGTTTCGGGCGCACGCACAAGCGTCCGTCATCAGGTGGGAAAGCTTTCTTTCATGCCCAAAAACTTTCTCCTCTGATGACGGATGCGTGTGTTGCGCCCGAAACGTCGTTTTTTTTATTTTTTATTTTATACCTACGTGACTTTACCGAAAGAACCAAAGAGTATGGATTTCTGCAGTCACGAAAGCTTCAAATCAAGATATAGTTGAATGTTTTTGCAATACGGTCAGTGCTTCACTTACGAAGGGGTCACGTTCCTGAGACCCGTTCAGAAGTTGATTTTGTGTTATCTCGAAACTCAACATTTAATTTTCTTCTTAGGTTTTTTCGGTAAAGTCACGTAGAAAGTAAAATAAAATAAAAACAAAAATCACGACGTTTCGGAGGCAACACAAGTCTCCGTCATCAGGTGGGACTACGTGACTTTACCGAAAAAACCTAAGAAGATGATTCCTTGCAGTCACGAAAGCTTCAAATCTAGAATCAACATTTAACATTTAATTGTACACACGGTCATTATAAAATGTGTTATGGTTCAGCAAAAAGGGAAGCATTGTTATGGGGCGGTTCGTTTGTAAGTGCGGATGTGTATAAGTCGGACATTCGTTTCTCGGGGACTGCCTTACTGGATTGAATAAATAAAGTCAAATACATAATTGTAGAAATATCAATCGTCATAGATTCACTGACGACATCATATAAACCAATGGTAATTAATGATATCTTTTTATATTTAAGAACTTTACAAAGAAGGCTGCATAGTAAAACTCAAGATAAATATGTACAAAACTAAAAGCATAATAATTTTGGAGCCAAAATAAAGTAAACATGTTTTTGAGGAACGCTACTGAAAAATAACTACCGAAAGTGGATCGGGATCAATATAATGAAGTGCAAAGATGAACAAGGGTAGGTTGTTTTTATTATTTTTATTATTATTCTTTTTAAATTATTTTACCGAAAGAACCAAAGAATAAGTCTATATTACAGACTGCCAGTACGCTCACCGAGGTTAAGAACCAGGCAACAGTCGACATTATAGACTGCCAGTACACTCACCCAGCTTAATAATCATTGCTACAGTTTACATTATAGACTGCCAGTACACTCACCAAACGTAATAACCAGGCTACAGTCTACATTATAGACTGCCAGTACACTCGCTCATATTAAGAACCAGGTTACAGTCCACATCATTGTTTTTTAAAAATGAAAATTTTAATTATTTTAAATTATTTTTTTCACTTTTTTTCTATCTACGTGACTTTACCGAAAGAAGCAAAGCATAGGTTGGGGGGCTTTTGGAAAAGAAAAAAACTTTATTCAATAATGAAAAACAACTTAGCAATACACTTTGAGAAGAAGGTTTTCAATCAGTCCATATTACCTGCGATTACGTGAAATCAGAAACGTGTAAATGATAAAGAAACTGGAACAAAAGCTCAAGCGTGCACAAAGAGGCATGTTGGGAATTACACTGAAAACTGAATCGGAGAACAAAGAGAAAATAGAGGACATCGTACTGACGGTTGAAGGAAAGTAATTGGCTTAGACAGGATACATTGTTGCATGGGGCGATGGCCAATGTATGAGACTGGTGACAAGATGGCATAGAACGGATCGAACATGCCCAAGAGGAAGACCACGACAGAGATGACGTGATGAGATCAGCTCATCCGGAAGAGCAAAACGGATTATGGCTTCGCAGGACCATGAATGATAGTGTCGGTGGAGGGAGGCCTTCATCCAGCAGTGGGTAGGTCATGGCTTATGATGACGATGATGCATTTAAAATAGCTTTAAATTACGTGTGCACGCTTGTATGCGCAATATTTCAGCTGCATTCCTTTCTTACATAGCAGCGTCTATGCGTTCACTTTGCAACAAAGGTGCATAGATAGATTTGCGAATGAATAGATTTAGGATGAACTCAGTGTCAGGGACCTAATCGTTTCACTGCACATGCCTGCTGGAATATACTGTGCACCTATGATATACAGGTATTGCAGTGAGAATTATTTTATGTTGCCACTAAAATACAAAACGTGCCATTTGCAGAAACTACCCCTAGATTCCACGACAACTTTTTTAAGCAGCCCTGTCATAAATAGTTTTATGAGTTGATCAGATACCAATGCCACACATACCAGGTTTGTGGTTTGTCTTTTTTTCCATCCTCCATGAAATTAGTTGACTATTTCGTTTGTCGTGTCACCGGCGCAGTTGCCATGGAGACTTACCGAGTGACTCAAAAGGTGTTGATGCCATCACTATAAAGCTCTTAATGTAAAAGCATTCACTAAATTCCTGAGCATTGATATCGCGTTTTTTTTAAAAAGAGTTCATGCAACTTTCACGCAGGATTCAGTTTTCAATGCCATCGCATGCGTGCGAGCATATTTGATCGTGCAATGAACTGATGTTTGATCACGTGAAATGCCAATATTCTTAAATATTTACTCTTCTATGCATTCCATTCGTAAATTTAAAATGTCCATCATGAGTGGTTAATTCCACATTATAAAATATATCAGCCAGATTACAACCATCTTGAGATGCTTTTGTAATTTAGACGTCATAGACATCCACACGGTGTTGTACTGTTAAGTGGATAGCAAACGTTGTGCCCATCTCTTGAATGGATGTGAAAACTATTCACGGTGTTCTGCTTGTTCAATGCAAACTACAGAAGCTTATTCAAGTTGTTCACATTCTCAACAAAGACGAAGAAACAAATGAGAAGAGTATTGACTGTTCTTTGGGTCTTTCGGTAAAGTCACGTAGATGGTTCGAAGAAAATAACAAAAAGCTACGACGTTTCGATCACAACACAAGCGGTCGTCATCAGGAGGAAAGCTGCTGAACGCAGACTGTTTTACAGGGTGTAGTAGTCCTAGGGTCATAAAGGAAGTGGGCGGGGCTAGTGATGTTAATGTGATAGATTAGCGTGTTCATGTGAGAGATTAGCGTGTTCATGTGAGAGATTAGCGTGTTCATGTGAGAGATTAGCGTGTTCATGTGAGAGATTAGCGTGTTCATGTCAGATCGCAGAGCGACGCAGAGGTCAGCGTCCGTAGGTGGCCACGTTGGCGCGATAAATTCAACCTGTTGATGTGAAATCGGAGAGCCGAAGCCACGGGGAAAAAATACAAAATTTACATTGGAAGGTGGCAGGATGGGAACATCACAGCCAGTTGTGACTTAAACTGGTTGATAACGTCCTTCCAGTGATTGCTCAGTTTGTACCCATCTTCTCGGTTGAAATTGTGTCTGTGTCTATATATATGGATGGCTTCATGAACGAATCTTTGTTGATAGCCAGTGGGTTTGCAAAGTACCTTCGTCTTAGATAAATTAATTTCTTGTGAGCCCACCGCATTAAAACAATGATCAGGCACGGTCGAGGTATTGGTCCTACAGTGTTTCAGATCTGCCTTATGTTCACGAACACGGTCCACCTAAAAGGCTGGTCATGTAAATGACGGCTGGTCATGTAAATGACCAGTCTTTTAGTCAACCCACTTGGATGAGTGCCTCTCTTCTCCATGCAGGTTGTGGTGGTTACTTTAACCATACCTCACCACGCTGGTCAGTGTGGGTTGGTGAAAGTGAGCAGCGTACACTTGGGAGCATCGAAGTACATTACCACAATGTGTATTATTGCCACATTGCCCTCTGCTGTCTATAGAGTCATTTACATCTCTGAAAAACACATCTGAATGTACAGCCATGACATTGTGGGCCAGTGTATTCCCCAGAATTTGCATTAACACATCATGAATGAATGTATATCTGAAGTGGCCAGATGACTTCGTGGACTGATGCCATATCAGAGCACTGAGTCAACGCTGCTGATATTCTGAATTGCAATGAACCAGAGTTCTCAAGCATAACGAGTTGATGGTCTCAGACCAGTCATCAATGGATGCACAAAAAAACCCATCATGTTGAATTCAGTTTTCCCAAGTCATTCATATTTCCACCACCGGAAACTAGAACACTATCAACATGAATACCATGTGCCAAGCATCTCTACAGCACAGTGTGTGAGGAAGTACGGCACCCCTCACGTGGATGTGAAAAAATGAAAGAGATCTCAGAAGTACGGACCGATTATTATACAGATACCCACCAATGTGCGATTGGATATTCTGAAAGCGATGGCCCCCTATCTTGCAGAGAAGATTGTTAAACAGTTTTGATACGTATATTCAGATTGGTTGGAGCTGTGTTTAGGCTTTTAAATAAGTTGTTTTATATATAATGTCGTCCTATTATTTTAGTGGGGTGTCTATAAATGGATCTCCCTGTCCTGTAGTTCTGTGATAGCATCTTCCAGAGGGCATTCTCAAACACAGGGTTGATGCACTACTTGCTGCGAGGGTTTCCAATGGTAATGCATTAGTTTAATAACATAACATATATACAAGCACAATGGGAATATCTGGTATTTGGAGCGGTAATACAATATTTGATGTTGCTATAAACAAACTCACAGAAGACCATGAACAGATTTTGAAAAGGGCATAAACAGAGTTTGGAGTTCATATCATTCAAGCGATACACATCCTGATCACCCCTCATGTATTTTGTTTCATTTAAAGAGACCTTAAGTAGGCAATCCCCAGGAAAGGAATGCCTAGCAATAACACATACCATAATAATAATATTATTAATAATGCCAGTACAAGACAATTTGATATACATCGCGTCAAATGCAACTGCATCTCGCATCACACATATACACACGGAATAATAGCACCAGCAAATAGCACGTTCACAAATGAGGCTGGGAGAAAGAAAAACACATTGTGTTCCAGAACAAATGGGTGTGGTCCTTGGAAATGTCTTATACAATCACAACCATTGTGTCATTAACTACTATGTATACAAGCTCTCTCAACTTTCTTTTACTTAATAATGAAAAATGTCCTTTACAATTGGACAGCCCGAGTACTTTTTTTGTTCTTGCACAGTACAATACACAAAGTGCATGTGAGTTAACAGAGAGCCATATGGCACACGTGTGCCAAAGCTTGCGGGTAGCCATCCACTCTCTTTGCCGACCACAGTGACAGGAATAAACTGCGCAACCTAAAACATTACCCAGAAAAAAAATCATTTTTTTGCAAAAAAAAAGACACGACCCCTGCAAGTTGCTGCTCCCACAGGGGTCAGGCAATGTCAGAGCCTGTGTGGGAGGATCTGCATAGCTGTGCATCCAATGTCACGTCTCGGGTTCGCGGCATGTTTACAGGAAGTTTCCCTCTCATCCACCGTCCGACTCAACACGAGCCCGTATGCAAGCACTCTGCGCCCCGTGTTCACACCACGCTTCATTTACAAGAGCACAAAGCCTCACGCAACAGCCTCCCCGCAAAGGTCAGCACTTCAGGACGGTCGGCGTTAACCGCAGCGACTCGTGCAAGGGGCTCTCCATCGGCAGGCAGTGCCCCGCGACCGGTCTCTTGTATCCACTGGAAGAGCTGTCACCGCGAGCGCCACTGCCTGCATTCCACTTCCCACAGATATTCCTGAGTCTCGTCCCAGCCCGATTCCCGAAATCATGAAATGTACACAGTACATGCAGGTGCAAACACCTGATAGCACTTGTGCCTAAAGCATTCCTTTCATGCAGAGGTGCAGAGTGCTGCATTTTAACGTTGACAATTTGACGCTTAAACGCGTCCCAAAGTTTTCCACTCGCTTATGTGGGTCAAACTACATCGTGCGGACAGATTCTTAATGAGGCTCTTCATATCAGCGTGGCAAGATTGTCAACAGAGCTTTGCTTTATTAACAAACATTGTGATAAGCATGAGCCTTTGCTCCATTTTGGGGCATTTATTGCGTGCAAAATTACAATCGGGGTTAATTTTTATTAAAAGTCTGCACGCGAGAGCGATATCTGCAGTAAGCTCTTCGATGTGACAAGCATATTGACTCCGAGCTCCTCAGGTCGATGACTTTTAAGAACTCAATGCCCCTTTTGACAGCAAATACCAAACACTTTTTTTCAATTGTTATCTCTAGGTCAGCTGAGTGACGGGAGAAACGCAGGCTTAGGACAGTGCCCTCTGCTTTTGATTACATTTAATAATGTGAACACGTGGGACCTCCTTTGCCAGTACCAAAATATAAAAATAGGGTTGTCCCCTTTTTTCTGGCAACAAAACTGAAACCTTTTTTTTACGAGGAATCTTGTCTGCATTAACTAGGCCTCGGCAAGGTAAGGTAAAAGTTAAAAAGTAAAAACAAGGAGCCTACCTTTACCCTACCTTTTACCTCACCACAATACAATCACTCTACCCTACCTTTTACCCTTTAGCAGGTAAGGTAAAAGGTAAAATGTAAAAAGCAACGAGCCTACCTTTACCCTACCTTTTACCCTTACCCCATATAAATTACCCGATTACAGGGGAATTACTGGGGTACTACTACACATGAACAAGGTTTATACCGGTAAATGGTAGGTAGAGCGCTTTATACATATAGAATACTCTCGATTATTAAAATTTTACACGCTTTCTTTTAACTCACTCTGTTGTTGTTGTCGTTGTATCCTCAAATCTTGAAACTAAATTTTAACCCACTTCCCAATGTGGTATCGACTGCAAACTTGATATACTTATGTCATACTCATGACAATACTATATTCTATCATAAAAAAATATATATTTTAAACATTATTTTTTATATGTTATGTTTCGGCTTGGGTCTAATTGTCCACGCTCAACTGACGTTGGCTGTAATTGGCCACAGTCCCGTACGTTATGGCAAGCTTCGGGGCCACTTCCTGGAGTCGTGGAGTTCTGCCATTACTCGTACATTTAATAAAAGCGTGTTTTAAAAAAAAGTTTAAAAAAAATATTACTTATTAAATGGAGGCCACGGACTGCGCCACAGATTGTTTAGCAGTAAACAAGGTACCGTATTTACCGGGTAATACTACGCGCTACCTTTACCCTACCGGGTACTTCTTCCGAGCTACCTTTACCCTACCCTTTACCTTACCCCTTGGCATGTCGACACCTTTACCCTTTACCTTTACCCTTTTATCCGGTAAAAAGGGTAAATTACCTTACCTTGCCGAGGTCTAGCATTAACCACAATACTTGTGGTCAGAATGCAAAGAAACAACATACTCTGATAATATATGTATTGTCCTTGAAACTGATTGGTCCACGCCAGAGACAACTTTCTTTTGAGCCTCGTCTCAAACGGTGCTAGACCAGAGGACGCCAAAAGGCATACAGCTCAAAAACAATGCACTATCAAAGTAATGAGAGCTCGGGGCGAGCATCTACATCACGGGATCTCCTTTGCCAGTACCAAAATATATTAATAGGGTTTTCCCCTTTTTTCTGGAAACAAAACTGAAACCTTTTTTACATGGAATCATGTCTGCATTAAGCACAATACTTGTGGTCAGATTGCAAACAAAAAAATACTGTAATAATATGTGCATTGTCCTTGAAACTAATTGGTCCACACCAGAGATAGCTTTTTTTTGGAGCCTAGTCTCAAAACGGTGTTAGACCAGAGGACGCCAAATGAGACGAGGCTCAAAAGAAAGCTGTCTCTGGTGTGGACCAATCAGTTTTAAAAAACAATGCATATATTATGAGAGTATGTTTTTGTTTGCATTCTGATCACAGGTATTGTGGTTAATGCAGACATGATTCCTCGTAAAAAGGTTTCAGTTTTGTTGCCAGAAAAAAGGGGGAAACCTATTCTTATGTGAACACAGATACATACATTTGTATGGGTGCAAATGTCTGCGTGTATTTTATATCACGTTTTTATTGAAACAACACTGTTAAATTACATGCCAACCGTGATTGCGTTTTCGAAAATTTTATGTCTGGTTCACATGCTGGCCCATGTTCCTTTTCGCCCAATTTTCTTTTTCAAAAATGTAACAACAGTCTCCATTACTAACAGAGAAATAAATTGCAAATATGTGCATTTGGTGAAAATGTAAATCTGACAAAAATGTCTATTGTACAGAATAGAGTGAGCATTTTCGTTGGCAGCACTGCACATGGATAGAAAACCCACGCCATATTTAAATTTGTATATCTTAGGAAGCTCAATGAAATCCATCACGTAATGTTTGTCCAAGAAGGCGGCAAAAAACCCCATTAACAAACGCATTGACCTTTACCATCTAATAACGTGCACTGTATCACAGACGTACGGCGCCTCTTAAAAGAGACGTCGTGCTGCCAGCGGACCTGCCATGTCTCATACCTGAGTAAGTGCGTAGATCATGCAAGATGTGACCTGCCAGGTAGCCGGGGTCTCGGCGCATCGCACCGCACACCCTGCAGCCGTCACTCAGCGCGGTATCTCGGTGTCAGCGTTTGCGCTGCCTCGCCACCTGTGCACCGCTAGACTTGCCAAAAACACACCCACACACGCACACACACACGCGTACGAACGAACGGCAGCTGTGGTGCCATTTTTGCACATTTTATTTACATTTGTCCAGCAAAATAAAGAAAAAACGTTAAATCATTTTTGGGAGGGAAAAAAACCCCCTCCAAACTTTTGAAAAGCTAGAACCTACTATTTAGGATTGTAGAGAGAACTTGCGAACATCGGAAGACTTTAAAATGACAAATAAGACCCACTTGCTACATATGCCTACAAATATTATCAGGACACGCTTAAGAGCAGAATAAACAAATGTAAAATGTAATTTTCGATATCATTTCGGGTTGTACTGCATCTTCATTTGCTAAAGAAGCGAAACACCTAATAACTCGCAGTACAACCAGAAAACATCAGAGCTATGAAGCACAACCATGACAACCTACACAGTGGTACTACCCTATTATTATTATTTGCATGGTTATTGATCTAATCGGGAAATAGCCTATAGCTGTAAAACCTAATTTTGTTAATTGTATGCAGTATTGTGGCATGCTTGATGATAAAATTAGATGAAATGCATGATGTCCACATCCAATTCCTGCCAACGAATGTAAAAATCATACTTTTGGGAGCACCAAAATACACATTTTTGATTGCATATGTGCACATTTATACCTGGATAGATTGGGTAACAGTACTGTGATTGACAGAGTACAGTATTCTATATTACGGTATTTGCAATATGTATTAATGGAACAGTTCAGACCATTTGCAAATAGATGAATAACAGTGCAGTATTTGAAGATGGAGTGATGAAATCAGCTTGTGGGTATTTGCTAAATGGACTGCTGCGACGCAGGACCATGGTGTGAAAAATTGAAATGCCTCAAGGAGGCCTTCATCCAGCAGCGGATTGAGCATGGCTAATAATGACGATGACAGTATTTTTACTTTGCATTTTAAACTATTGCACTCAGCGGCACAGGAAGGTGTGGTTTTGTATAAACAGCTTTTGCGTGCTCTGTGACCGAAGCTCAGAAGGTCTACTTCTTGTTTTATTTGAGTTGGGTGGAAAGTTGTTTTTGCTTTGTTAATTTGTGTGATCTTGCGCTCCATTTAAACGCACTAAGACTTCCAGAAGAAATACATTCCTGAAAGACGAAAATCTACATTTCATGATGCTTAATATGGTAACAATACGAAATTAATGTGAACATGTGGAATTATCATAATGAGGACAACTTCAGTTGTCGTGGTAGTAATGACTGTAAGAAAAATAAACTGACCTTCGATGCCCCATGTTAAAAGTATCCTCCTACAAGCACACTGCCAATTAAGTTGACAAGAAATGATCAAAATCACGATGATTACGATGATAATGATGGCAATCACCATGGCCTCGATTACAGTAATAATAGCAATGGTTAGGCAATTCCCCATTGTAAATTGTCAGTCCGCGAACGCTGTCACACTCAGTCAGGTGCGTCTGTGTGCCTGCGCTCTGTTTCCCCGTTGCCAGGAGGCGGTGCAACAACCACTGACAGATTTAAGGACACAGCAACGCACTGGATTATGCAGGCAGGGAAGGCTGTCAGCTCACTCATTTCTTGAGAACAGATCACTTTGTTAAAATCGATGTTAACTAAACACACTACGTTGATGAGATTGTGAGATTGGGATGGCATGCTGAAAATAACAAAAATGTTACCTTCATATTGTGAAGATTCTGTTGCTATGGGTGAAGAATGGTCTGGGGTTTTTGCTCTTGGATAAGGTTAGGATAGGAATGCCTCGTGTCAGGTCAATACAATTTAAAATATCTGCTCGAGCATTAAACCAAGCCACTCCAACAAACACATTTTTGTTCATTGTTGATTGCCTTGACATTAAATGTTATGAACGGGATCCCGTTTAAAAGGCATTTGAAGAAGAAACGTAGACTACATAACATGTGTAATCGCTTCATATTGACAATGACTAAACACTCAAAAGGAACTGCATTTTAATGTTACTATGATCCCATTTTACCACACAAATGTCAAACAAAACGTTGTCAATGAAATTCAACGAGACTATCATAATAACATAAAGGACTTCACTGACTTTTACATAACAAAGTAGAACAACATAAATGTGATTATCAATTACTCTTGCAATGTTTGTACTGACTTATTTTTTAACATATGACATTGAAATGTTTTACATTTCACAATATAAGCAAGGTTCGTATGACAAAAGTACATATAAACTAATACAACCAGCAAATACCGTAATGATAATACTGTATAGAATATTTTTGGTTTATCCTGAAAGTGTACCCGAGTTCGAAAATAGTTTTCATTGGATATTTGACTAAATTTGCCAAAATAAAAAATATGAGAAAGGTCAAGCACTGGAAAAAAAATCCATACATGTTAAGATTTTACTGGTTTTTAGACACCTGCTTAAACACCTAGTTTTATAGTCAAGTGCGCATACGGTACGCACACACACACGCACACACGTTATTTAAGTAGTCTCTTTTTTGTTATCCGTGTCGCGTAATTTATGACATGTTTGATTTGGTCCTTGCAGGGGATGAAGTGGAAAGTGATTGCATAAGAATGCAATGTGGGCTACACCTGTTGTTATGGCAAGGTAAACAGCGAGGTTTAGGAGCTGGCAAGTTGACTGGCCAAGCTGATCATGCATAGCAGAGACTGCCCAGTTGTTTATATTGCTCCGAACACGTCTCAGTCCGCCATCTGCGACTGCGTCAAGTAGTTTATAACAGGTGCTGCTTCCACGTGCCGCTTGGGTCCCAGGTCAGGAGATCCTTAGGTTTCAGTGAAAGTGCCCTAAGGGCTTGGAAGGCCAAAATGATACGTATTTATAATGAGACGGGCAAGATTGCAATGCAATGTACTGTTGTTTACACTATTTTTCTCTTTTTCAAAACAGTCACAGTAGTGTATGCCAGATGTTTGCTTAATAAGGTCCAATCGTGTACACTTAGTTTCCTCGCATGTGTGTTAAACATTTGAAAGGTTAAGGTGCGGCCCTGCAATTACGTTTGATCACTGCTGTTAGAAGGGCCTGAACTAGAGATAATTCTTAAGAGTCCAACTCGAGGGTACTTTGGTCTGCTCTATCACGCTGGCAGATGTCCTGTAAGAGGTGACGGTACCCGCACTTTACCCCACCACACATGACCTGACAATCAACTGTGGTGTCTTTGTCCTTTGGATAGACTCGTCCTTGTTCATAGGCATGGGGAATTTCCACCGCGAGCTCAGCTGTTAACACGAAAATGAGCACCACCTGAATGCTCAAGTGAGCAGGAAATCACTTGTAGACTCATAATAATGGCAAAGTATGAATTGTATCGTGCTTGATTAGCCTAAAAACAGCAGAGGGTCATGGGCCTTTTCATGAGGGTCTTGCCAAGTTTATACAGTTAAAATGGGGGGGGGGGGGGGGGGATGATTGCTTTATTGCAATTTTGAAAACTCGGCAAATTTGGACCATGACTCCCAACACGCAGTGGCCTACTCTCGAGAACAACGCCACGGACTCTTCAACGTCCACGACGCTATGGTCAAAACACACCCGCGGGAACAACCACGGCATCGGCTGGATACAAAGGGGCCGTTCATAAATGACGTCACGCGATTTTGGACGATTTTTGACCCCCCCCAAATATGACGTCACAAAGCTCTACCCTCCCGCCCCCCAAAAAAATAAAACATGCTTCAAATCGCTTTAAACTATTGTCATTGTAGTGCGTATTTAATGTGCTGCACTCTGATGTTGTAGGAGAAAACATTTATTAAAAAGTCTATTTAATTTAGAACGTGTTGTCTATATCCATTTAAAGTTGCGCATTTTGATGTGACGTCACATTTCTCACCCCCCCCCCTCGTCACAAATGTCGGCCTCAAACGTCGGACACGTGCTCGCGGCCAAACCACGTCACCGAGACCTCGTCAATAAAACACGTAAAGCAATTTGCTTGCGAAGCAATCCATCGTCCGCATTCTCATATAGTGGATTGATAAAGCATCGATAAAGCATCGATTGCAGTGAATCCTTCCCGATGCTGCATTCTGGCTGGAATCGCGACCTTTTAAAACTGACGCGCGCCGTTCCCGGCAGCCACCGCGCACGGTCGCCGTCGCGGCGACGTCACCTAGCAACGTCTCCATGGTAACGACGCGTCGCCCACACGCCAGGCCGCGACTCGAGGCGGAGTGAGCCGACGCGGCAACTTGACGAGATTACCAAGTTTTAAGATTTGTTGTTTTATTGTGAGGAGAACAAGAAGAACGGGCACAAAATGATTCCTCCGGCAGACTCACTCGTCAAATACGATAACCCGCTGCTGGTGTCGAAAAACACCGAGAAAAAGACGCCGAGGGTAAGAGCGAGGAACCCTAAGAAACGGAGCGCTTCAAGTTTAACTTCGCTTACCAAGTTTGA
Organism: Lampetra fluviatilis; assembly: GCF_964198595.1. NCBI lineage: Eukaryota > Metazoa > Chordata > Hyperoartia > Petromyzontiformes > Petromyzontidae > Lampetra > Lampetra fluviatilis. The sequence goes on from NC_136288.1 coordinate 2,067,409, forward strand.
TGTGGGGGTTTTTTTAAACGAAACATACATTTTGTGTACAAGATGTGTGCACTGTTATTAAGTGCTTTTTTTGCCCTCGCTTTGCTGTTTTGAGCGGTGATGTTTGAAGACAGCGTTACCTGTCAACCCATACGGTTCAACGGTATTCTTGTACAGGGAAATTGAGTTAAAAAATGCATATTTTTTTGTCTATTTGTTTGTGTTTCTACCTTGTGATGGGTCTTTGCATGCAAAAAGAGATGCAGATAGCAATATACACAAATAGAGATGTGGAAAGGAACATACATGAATAACTGGATCACTTTTAGTTGATAAAATAAAGTTTACGATAAAAATGAACTTTCAAGGTCCTCAAAATACTGTCATTATTTCAGTAACAAAAGTTGGGAAATTCTGGGTTAAGGGCATTGATATTGTTTGTCTCTGCTTTCCTGCATCAGCCAAATAACATGATCTTTACCTGGTAATTGCGAGTGTACACATGCCAATATAACATTGCAAAGTATTGCACATATATTGATCAATTATATCACTGTCAAGCATTTACTTATTATAATTTATACGTATTTTTACCCGTACACTGATGCATTTACTTTAATTGGATTTTGTTTTTACGTGTGATGTATAAGGACGCAAATACAGACCTAATTGTTTACTGTAATTGGAGACCCAATATCTCCCTAGGGAAGTTAGCGTTTGATAATTATCAGCGGAAAAAGTGTTTTATTTCTAGTATATACATGTCATCTGTTACTTCCTTAATGTTGCAGGAATATTATAGTCCACATTTCCATCGACACATATCTAACATATGTTTTGTAAGCATTCATTTCTAATGGCAGCCTTTTGTTGATTTGTGTTGTTTGTTTAACAAGGCTCATCCGAATAAAGTCAATCCACAGCAACCAATAAACACCGGACCCGTTCCCAGCCCACCCAAGGGAAAATCCCCTGCTGCGGATTCGACAAGAGACCAGACTGATGAAATATTGAATGCAATCCTCCCTCCAAGGTGTTTTCTTCAATATTCAAAGCTAATTGATAACATCTTAGTTCACTATACCATATTAAGTTGTTTAAAGGTTATCCGTCTTCGTCAAAGTAGCTTTGATTGATTGTGATCATTTATATCGTGGTAAAATATGAAACGAGACAGTAAAATTGGAATGTCACAATATGTAAGTGCACAATGCGAAGTGCTTTTGTATTGAAAATCGTATTAAATAATGAAAATGTAAGTCAAGCAAAAGTCACATAAATGTTATTGTTACTGTATGTATATCTGTTTCAGCTGTTTGTACTTAGGAAATGTGTGTGAGGACTGTAGATATTAGAAAAAACGTGTTACACGTGGACTCCATTATTTTATCAACTGTTGAGCAATGTAGACAGCCTAAAATTGCTTCTTTTGTTGGGTACGGATTTTCTTTACAAGTCTCATTCATTACAGTTCATTCAAGTTAACATGTTTCCAAACTGCAGGTGCTGAAATCCCATATACCCAACATTTTGTGTTTACCAAACTGTTGGTGGATGAAAATCACATCTCATTGACAAGTGAAAGACACGGATACTTAAAAGTAGAAACTTGCACCATGAGATAAGGGAGTGTCGTAGAATGTAGTACACAAGACTTAGATTTGGAAAGCTCTGGCTTAATTGGTTGCTGCTGGGCTACTGGTGCAGGGAGATCACGGAGGATGGACAGCTGTGGGTGCAGCAGGTGTCAAGCACGCCGGCCACCCGCCTCGACGTGGTAAAACTTCAGGAGCAGCTGGATGTCCGCCTGCAGCAGCGACAGGCACGCGAGACCGGCATTTGCCCTGTCCGCCGAGAGCTCTACTCGCAGTGTTTCGGTATGCTTATTAAACTCTTATTGCATTATGATTACATGCCAGCCTCTCACCTAAGACAACTTCAGAGTGCATGCTAAAATGAGTACGAAAAAATTCTCCCCACTTTGTGCATTAACTCATGTTTAAGTGTATGATCGGCCACAGGCTATATAATGCCTTCGAACTAATGGCAACAACTTGGCTCTCCATTAACCTAAACTTAGAAATCTACAACCGGGCTTGACCCTATCCAGGACCTCATGAAGTGCTATGGAACGCACAGAAAATTCTGTAACTACTCTAAACCAAAAACCTTAATCCTTACTATAATAATCAAAACATCAGTCGGGTACCAGCCACCCCATCTGTTGAGACATTGTGCTTTCCTTTGCCTTGTTTGGTTGCAAACCGTGATGAACTGAGTCACCTCTAAGTGCAAGCCTTGCACCATGGAACTTGGCCCAACATCGGCCAAATGCCCATCATTAAATACTAATTCTCAGACGAGGAACAGTGGTCACATAATTAGTTCCTTAAGTGCTTTGATGGGAAATGTGTTGTTTTCCTACCTATCTTGTGCAGTCATTCCAAAAATAGGTATCCCAAACATCAATCACGTACACTTGCATGACATTGAGTTGCGCTGCACTAAAACAGCCATTAAAATATTATGCAGTGCATGAATAAATGATGTCATTTTCATATTTCATTATATAAATATTACAGTTGAAAATACAAATAATATAAGCACCGAACTTTACCTCGGAATTAATTTTGAGTTGAGTCACTTGGCTGAACGTTTTAAGATCTCAATAAAATAACTGCTTCATAAACGCTTTCCTAGGATAATACACAGATAATGTAACTGATATCAGCAAATCAACCAACACATATGCTTAATGGATGTTTTTCCTGGCTCCACGTGTCTTCAGAATGTCTTCCGTAAACAATTGGTGAGCTGATATTCTTTTGACAGTTCAGCTCCAAAATATTCATGCGAGCATTCCTAATGTGTAACCTGTGGTCCAACCTATGTTTGTTTTTCAATGTACGCATGTGATGGATGACATGACAGAGCGAAAGTGGCAGACTTATGAATAATGTGCTGCTTAAACCAAGACTAATTTCAAACAAATTGATCTGGAAAGTATGTTACGAGTTTACACAATGCAAACCTCACAACAGCCATATGTGAATGCTTTAATGGGTGATATTTAAACGGAAAAAAATCAAACAGTTATTAACATCCATTTTTTAAGTGTGGGGAATTTTGAGGGCTTGCTGTCAACAATCACTATTCTTTTCCATTGTGACGGAAAACAGAAAGAAGGTGTTTTAACTTGGACGGACATATGGTAGCTGCATTAGTACATGTGGCATGAATTCTAGCCTTGTATACATTAGCTGTGCCATTATGTACTTTTACGTATTCATGAGAATTCTCAGGAAGGAACAAAAGTTAAACAAACTTTAATAATTACACACAGAGGTAGACCAAGCAAGATACCATGGGCAAATGTAGACTTTTGAAGCTTATGCAGGTGTCGGCTACAAGCTGATCCCAAGCAAGTGTATACCCCTGATATATAGGTTTATGCCAAACAAGGTAATTTCCTTCCCATACTTTCTCCATCCCTCCATCTACAAATGTATGTATCCATGTGTATCTCATAAATCTTCTAAACATGAGGCTTAGAGTTACAAAAAACAACCAACCAAAGGTAACATTCCAACTGAGGTTGTGCCTCACAGGAAATTAGGCTCGTTGCACATGCAGATTTTTAACTAAATATTTTTAAACTTTCTCGATGCAAGTTCATGCAGATGCGTCTAGCATGGATTCAGCCTCCTGAGAACTCGCAAGCTCAACGGTGGCCTGCGATTGCACCACAGATAGCCTGCACTCGTTCTTCTCCAATTGCATAGCACACACATAATCACAGTACCACCAGCACAGCTCCATGCAAGCAGGGTGATACTGCCTCAGGTTCACTTGGGAACTAAAACACTCTCATTTAAGTCCCTTTTTAAAATTGCTTTAACTCCAATACATGATCAGAGGTTTTCTGCATTCCTTGCTCATCTATGATTCCACATATTTTTTAAAGAACGCACGCAGTGATTTCAAGGGCAATTTTATGTTAATAATGATAAAACAACTGTAAAACGCACATATTTAGCAAAGTGCACAAATTAAGATTTGATGATGACTTGGAGGCACAGAGCCAGGTTTAGAGTTCCTTGTTTGCTCATCAGAACAGATGTGTCTTAAGCTGATTAATGAGAGATTATGGAGCTTGGAATCTGCCTATGCAGTTTTCTTGCATACAACCTAAAATGCAGTAGGAATCAACTATTGGCTCATTCATTTTAGTTCACCTGATGTGTATCTTGTTTTCAAAGCCATTCAATTTATATTGCCTCCTTTGTTCAGAAAAGAAACTTATTATGGGTCTTTGAGCCAGATACCATAGTTTAACATAAATATGACAGTGCTTTTTTATTGCTGAATTCTGACATCGTTGTGACAACAACAAAAGATTTATCTTTAAATTAATACTCTTTGGTTATTTTGGTAAAGTCACGTAGTGACTTTACCAAAATAACGTGACTTTACCGAAAGAAGCAAAGAGTATGGATTCCTGCAGTCACGAAAGCTTCAAATCAACTTTATATTAATGTTTTAAATAAAATGTACTTTATGTATATTATTTTTCTAGTTACATTTTAGATTTACTCTTCCAAGGGAGAAGAACTAAGGTATGTCATGTGTTACTCGGTATGCATCTTATATATGAGCATGCATATATGCAATTTATTACACACAAAAGTGATATACACTTCAGTTTAACCTGGATAAACACACAAACAGTAATATACACATTAGCATTTAATATAGCCTTCATTATATGGCCACCATGCAATGTATTTAAACAATAGGCCTATCAATATGCCACTGCATAATGGTTGATAATTATACACACTCAGTTTTGTATCAGGTAATTTGTGATCACATATTTCATTGCTGTGTTTTCAACCACACGAAATAGCAGTCCTAACAATCAAAAACATTGGCTTGTGCTTCCACATGGCACAACATCTGTCAAGGCTAAGTCTGGGGAAATCGCCTGAAAATCGGAGAACCCTGAACCTTCCGCCCCTGGTTTTCCTCCAGGGGACATCCACCCTGGTTGGCCTCCTCTGGCTCAGGACCCTCTGGGCCGTTTATGAGAACCACGGGGTTTAAAGGTTTAGGCTAATTTGGGCTCCCGTGCGAAGATGTAATTACTCGAGGGCCTGCTGCAGCGAAGATTGATCAAAGCGCAAGCTCGGCTGTCTGGATTATAATCATTCTGCTCCAGGGACATTGTGATACGCTGCTATTGTATGACTTTATAATGACTAATATCAGTCAAAATGCTTGAATGATACATGATCACTTCATTTTGTTTCCAAAGCACAATATGGTGCATTCTTACTGTGCATTTTACATTGGAAATTAATGAGCTGAGATGACGTGAAATTGAACTTCCTTATATTATTTCAAAACTTTTAATACATATTACAACTAATCAGATGTTTCTATTCAGTGTTAATGCAGTTAATTGTCTGAATGTCTTCAGTTATTTAAATACATAATATGTATTACATTGATGCAGCACACATTTTCAACAACGTTTTTCTCTATTCTAAATACAGGATTTATTTTCACAAGTTATTAAATGCTTTTTTAGAGATTTTATTTACCAGTTGCATTACACTGGATCCATCAATACCTAGGATATCATGGCCATTAGTCATGCATTCTCAGTGACCATTAACCTTTAAAAGGGAGCGTTCTTGACACAAAAAAACAGGCTGGCATGCATATGAGGTATTTGCCATTTGACATAATCAAGATCATTTGCTGACAAATCCTGACCAGTCAGAATGACGTGGACAGAACATTTACTTTGGATTTTCATGGCAGTCATGAGTCTCCAGATCTTTCTAGTACAGAACATCTTCAGATACTGACAATAGGATCCTCGAACGCTCTATAAGGCACCTCAACATTACAATTCAGATCAATCACATCAACCACATAGTTAAACACTTAACAGCAGTATGCCTTTCCGGCACTGTACATTGTATACGCTGCAAGTGAGCGTCTCAAGCTTTGGCAGAGCCTGCTAAACAATAACCTCAGCAATGGGCATTCAGGCCATCCAAGCCCTATCATGGGCCCTGCCTTTTTTATATGACATTCCTGGCTCCACACAGCCTTGGAAACCCCACAATTCCATATTCCTGCCAATCCCACAAATCGTATTTGATTCCTGCTCAGAATCATATTTGATTCCAATAATGGAATAGTGAAGAATCGTGAGAATCTCCTGGCTCTAGTTCTCACCCCGAACTACAGGACAACTTCTCCCCCAATTCTATCATCATCATCATCTCATGCTGACCATGTGCCACAAGGTCCTTGAGTACTTAAGTCCTTTTATGCATATAAATCCCAAACTGATGCCTCCATCACGTTACTCCTTAACCCTCCCTTAGGCGCATCCTTCATTCGTGTTGTTTGTCATTCATCATTCTCTACATTACCATTTCTTGCATTCTCTCACTTCCTGCAATGTCATTAAAATATCCTACAGCACAAAGCACTCATCTTGCCATAGTCAATTGAGTGCCCTGTCAGTTTAACACGTAGGCTTTTGTGACCACTATCATCCATAATAGAGGTTTTTTGGGTTAGATCGCGTAAATATTCTCTACAATGGATGCCCTATCTTTGTTTTTATATCTCTATTATTCACACCTTGCTCCTCACATCCTTAATTATTAACTTATCTGGAATAATCAAGCACCCATTTGTAATCTACTCAATTGTCTGTTATTTTCTTTCATATCTACAATCTTATAAAAATGTTGTCTTTAATTATTAAATTTTTCTGTCCAACCCCTTGCCTCATTATATATTCTGATATCCTATTCCTACTTAACCTATCCAAATATTCCTATATAATGTATTGATGTCATTGTATGAATATGAACTATGTGTTTCAATCCAATTTACTTACCCATACTATTATGCCTATTTACTGCATTACTCCTTTCATGTTCATCCTCCTTTCATCTTCACACCTCATCACCCCAAAAAATTTACATCTCAATTAATTACAGTACTCAACCTTGTACTCTTAGATAATCTCACGCAGAAGCTCCACCACACAAGCACATATATACTGTTAAGAGTAGATTTGGGGTGATTAGTCAATGAAGTTCATTATGCGATTAAAATTATAATCGACTAATTTTGATATCGATTACTCTGGGCCCTATTAAAATGGTGGCTGCCTTCACACATCTTGCTTCTTGAAGGTAGGAAACCCCCTAGAAACCGCGTGGTGCAACTGATGCTGCTGGTGACGTTCTAAAGCCATGCGGGTCACCTCCAAGTTCCTGTCGAGCGGCATACGTGGGAACGGAAGCGAGGCTTGTTTCCCCAACTATGTTTGTGTTATCCGATTAGTCGAACAATCAAACTGATAATCGGTAGAATAATCGGTTACTTAAGTATGGTAATTGAAAAGCCCAGCTGTACTTAGATGCCATTTTTGTTCCACAGGTTATGGCCGAGGTATATATTTAACAGCTTGATCAGTGGCCGAGCTCATGTGAATCAAGCAAATGGGTTTCTTGTAGTGGCTTTTCTCTGATCCTTTTGATGGGAATTTACAGTATGCAATGTGTTTAGGGGGGGTTAAAAATGTGTGTCGGGGTCAGAAAACGCACTGCAAAACAGGTGACCTAACACTGGAATGTGAATGCTGTGCACACCACAATGCGTGTTTTTGGTCCGTCCCCAGATGAGCTGATCCGGCAAGTGACCATTAACTGCGCAGAGAGGGGGCTACTGCTATTACGAGTGCGGGACGAGATTCGTATGACCATCGCTGCCTTCCAGACACTGTACGAGAGCAGCGTGGCATTTGGCATGCGCAAAGCATTGCAGGCTGAGCAGGGCAAAGCCGACATGGAAAAGAAGGTAGGTAGCACTGCACTGCATCTACATTAGTAAAGCAGCAAACCCACATTGCAGTACTTTAACAAGAGGCACCAGCTGCATATACTATATACCCATCTAAGCTCACTGCATGTTGAAGAGCAGTATAAAGTAAATACCCATCAGGTTCTGATTTGCACACAAATGGTATATAATACCAACCTTAATTTCCTACGTTAGAGACCGCATGTAAGTATGTAACTAGCTAATCTCTCTCCATGCTATATACCACCGCTGAAACTCTAACCCAGCATTGTAAATCGCCTCAATTTGCATGATTCAATAATAATTTGTGCCTATAAACATTTGTGGCATTAAATGTCGCTGAATAGGAAAACACCTGTTTATGGATTTTGACACCTGCTTTTAATAATATGCACATTCAGTGATACACACCCAGTATACACGGCCAATTGGTTCACAAGGATATGGCTATCTGCTGAATTACTGACTAAGTACTGAGCCGACTGTCCATGCGCTGCTTTGTATTTTAACATTCCATTCTCAGCATAATCAGCATTATTTTCATCTGGTTGTAGGGAGAAAAAAATGTGAACTCAAAAATACCCTGATTGTTGTCCAATGTATGTTGAACTTCTTTCGCACTGTACATAACCAACCGTGCTAATCGGAGGTGCGGAGGAAGGACAACAAACTAAACAAAAAAAAACTGTTCTAAGGAAATGGGAATTTACATTTTATGGGTGTCTTTTATCGGACGGCTTTTGGCTAGCCATTGAACAAAGACGGTTACCACATTGCGCGCTTTCAGATACACTTCTGCGGCCGTCTGGAATGTTCTTTCTTCAGATATTAGGAAGCCACGGGAGCTATGGACTCTTAAATCAAGACGGAAAACTATTTTCTTTAGAACTGCTTTTTGTGTTCAGATTGTTGTCCTTCCCCTACACCCCCGATTAGCACAGTTGGCTACTTTTTGTGCCAAATAAATTCAACATACATGCCTTTGTCAGCTGGTTTTAGGGCGAAAAGTGTGAACTCAAACATACCATGATTGTTGTCCAACATTTTACGTGTCTTTTATCCATATCTCTAAATGTTGGTGGTGTCTAAACACCAACGACACCCACAGTGGTTGCACGCCCTGACCTGCAGACCGTGCAGTGCCCATGAAAACGGGTGTATTAGTGCTTGGCCAGCGAAGACACTGGCCGTTGCTGCCTATCACGTGCACAGATCGCCGAGCTGGAGGAGGAAAAGCGCGAACTGGAACGCGCCGTGAATGAGCAGAAGGCCAAGTGTGAGGCTATCGAGAAGCGCGAGGCTGAGCGACGGCAGGTGGACGAGAAGAAGCATGCGGAGGAAATCCAGTTCCTCAAGCGCACGAACCAGCAGCTCAAGGTACCGCGCAGGACACACGACAACACCCAGCCAGGCCACGGTCATGAAACTCTTCCCATGGTTATTAAGCACCTCCAATTAGCACGGTTGGCTACGTACGGTGCGAAAGAGGTTCACCATACATACGTACATACATACAATGATGCAATCGCTGCTACAGAGCCATCTTAGTTACACTAACACCAACCCCCATAGGCTAGCAACGAATCATACCAACAACTTCTCAGACATAGGCAATCCAGAGACAATCAATACAGGCCATATAAATAAATATGTGAGGCACCTTCATGCAAGCATAAATATATGTTCATATATTGGTATACTTTATTACATTTGTAATGTTTATACATTACATAACTAATTTAAATACTCCTTAAGTTATTGCAGAACTACAGTTCCTCTATTTTCCTCACATGAAATAGATGAAACAGTGTAATGTTACAGATATAATAAGCTTTCCCTCCACTAAATGCTTTTAAAGTTCATTAGTCAATGTGCAAGCGCGTCTAAAATTAGACATTACAATAGAAATTAATCATTGAATTGCCATGCTTCCTGGAATTATCAAACTCGTTATACCGATTACTCTTGTTACATTTTTTTTCACTCATTCCCAGATTGTAATGCCAGATGGCGGATTTCTTGATGCAAACTCAGCACTGAACATTTGTTGCACAGGCATCATTGCATTGCCTTATTGGTAGTAAGGCCTTTACATGGAAAATACATTCCTTAACATTAAGTAAAGCCACATCCGAATTGTTTAACAGTGCATGTTTGATACCTTTTGGGAGCAATTACTATAGTTAGAACAAGCCATGTACACTTCTATTTTATAATTCTCAGAAGCACAGAAATGTAATACTTTATTTATTTTTATTACCCTAATTTTTTTGATCAACTATATTTTTTACTCTATGATCTAAACCAAAAATCAGACACATAAATGCTATTATAATGTCATGTAAACCAGTATATAGCAAGGCTGAATTGTTTTTTGTTTTATTTTTTTCAGACCCAGCTTGAAGGAATTGTCACACCCAAAAAGTGAAGTGAGGAAACGGCCTTCTTTCTTAGTATTACAGTTTTTCTTACGGGAAGCACAATATCTACACATGCAATCATTCCAAATGAATTATTCCTAATACTTTGTAACAGATTTCTTTTATCAAATAAAAATATCAACCATCTTTCAATTGTGTGACAGTACATTTTCATAAAAAAAACTCATTATGCTAAAGAGCAGTCGCAACTTACACGAATTGTCCATTGTGGGTTGTATTTATAGCAAAATTCTAGAAACAATATATTATACTGAATCTTTCTGAGGCATATTCCCACAGCTGTTTAGAATTGGATGCGTTCACATTTGTCTGAGCCAAGTCATGCATTCTTTACTTTGTAGCAACACATCTTCTTTAAGTTATGAGTTGGAGACACGCTTCTTCCATTTGAGTCATATTTTACATGCCACACAAGCTGCTTAAATGCATCATCATCAATAATGCATTATCATCACTGTTGTACAGTAGGCTCAAATCAAAGGTAATGCACTCCCCTCAATCCAAGGTTGGACAGGTCAAAACCCAAGCAAGTGGCATGAAACAGAGCACATTGTGTCTTTGGACATTGTTAATTTGGAGTGGGTTATATTATTTGTCTTCTGCTTTAAAAAAAGTTAATGATAAAATGGAAACATTTACAACAATATAATGTTTTCTGATAACAACCATGGAGTTCATATTCTTTGGGTCTTTCGGTATCGAAAGACCCAAATAATATGAATTCCTGCAGTCACCAAAGCTTTCAAGATTTAACCATGGAGTTGTGTTAGTCAAAGTGTATGGCAATGTCAGTATGATAATCAGTGACGTGTAGATTCTAGATTTGAAGTTTTCGTGACTGCAAGGATATATACTCTTTGGTTCTTTCGGTAAAGTCACGTAGGTGAAAAATTAAAATAATGATAAAAATAATAAAATGAAAATAACTAGCAAAATTTAGCTGTGGCAGTTCCACCTGATGACGGAAGCTTGTGTTACCTCCGAAACGTCGTGATTTCAATGAGTTATTTTCATTGTATTATTATTTTTCATCTATGTGACTTTACTAGTTCTATATTTCTTAACTTTCCAAAAAACAACGTAATATTTATATTATTATCTCATATTTATAATAAACCACTTTGCAACAGAGAAGTGATATTTTCTGTATCTGTTTAAAAAAAGCAACAGTATACAATGTAATACATAGCAAGAAGTGGCATTTGGTACAGAGGACTTGCTTCAGTTAAATGTAATTTTGAACAATTTAATATTTTGAACATTTCACAAGTTTTCATTTGTACCAAGAAAGTTGTAAAACTATGTAAATTGTCAGCCATTTGAGAAATTATGTCAATCTTCTCGTGGTTGTATTGACCTTTAAAATAAGTTCAACATACATACTTACATAAAATGACTGCCCATTGTTAAGTATTCTTGAGAGGGACATTAAAAAAACACTCTTTACATGTATTGTCCCATATGATATGTTTACTATTAAAACACAAATTATATGTTTTAAACTTGGATATCTGAAATATTCCTGTAAGATTAAATATGTTAAACTATTACTAAGGCCGAGCTCTAACTTATAGCAGAAAAAAGAGTGGCACCTAAAATCCCTCAATGAGATCAAAGGACACACTTTATTATGTATTAGCTCTTGCTAGATTTCTGGTGCATGATAATCAACTCATTTAATACTGAGCAGATGGCTTGCCATTCGCAATTAGCGTTGATGTAGGGCATGTGGAGCGTTGTTTCCAACAGGTATTGAAAATGTCTTTCCTTTCCTGAAAGTAGCTCAATTTCGTGACTATTATACTCTCATACAAATCTCCCCAAGAAGTGATAAGCCACTGTGCTCATGAAACAAAACTTGTTTTTCTTTCATTGAGAACGCAACGTTGATTCCTACATTTTTTTGTACAAAACTTGCAATCGAATATGATACATGTGATGCTTACTTGGCAGCGCAAGGGTAGGTGCTGAAATGCGGTGACAGTGTAAATTCCTCGCCCGGTGGGATGGGGGCATTCCCACCGCGGACGTACGTGCGCGGCGCGGCACCGTGCAGGCTGCTGATGGATGTGTGCTCACACCTGCTCGCCCTCACGCCGACGAGCACCCGTCTTCGACCAGGGCTTCTACGTGCTGGGAACCACAGCCGGCTCTAAGCCACGTGGAATGAGAAAAATGAAAACTGTGGTCCCGCCTTTATCACTGGCTGCAGCCAGATTGTCTTGGCATCATCGGACGGCAAACGCTGACCTCGTCTTACATTCCCATATTTCTGTAAGCTCTTGCACTTTTTTTAATCCTTTTTGTGTTTTTACCTAAAATCCCCTACATTAATGGACGAAAGGTCTATTTCAGAACTGCTTTGCTTCATCGACTCGACAACCTGCAGGCATTCCACCGTTACTCGACTGTTCACCTTGAATTAAAACGGAAGATGATCCTGTGCAAACTCTAACCTTCGTTTGACAGTTGTACCAAATAATTTAAGTTGTTTGCGAAATGGCAACCAATGAAGTAAAGTACCTCTGCAGTAAGAGTGTTACATAAGCCACGGGATAAAATTAAAAACGTGATTTTTTTTGAAGGATCAAATAAAATGTTTAGCCTGTAAAGCTCAAGTCCAATGCATTAAGTTGGGAATGTGCATCGACTATCCCTTTAATAACCCCTGTGTGTGTGTGTTCAATTAAATCAATGTCAAACATGCTCCTCGATGTGTGTAATGTTATAAAGGGTTCTGCTTGGACCAAAATAAGCTCTTTGTGGTTGAAAATCCTGACACTGGAAGCCTGCAAATTGACCACAATTACTGTAGCAGCTCAGGAATAGCCTCACATCTGCCAGGAACAGGATAGCAATGCAACAAAACGCTTTGACCCCAAAATGATCCAATTCAATGGTGGTTCATTTTTCCAACAATTATACAATTCACGGGTAATTTAAGAAAAGTTATTTTACCATTATGAAATTTTGCAGAATTTTAAGCATATGTGTGTGGGATAAACCTTAAGCTCCTCGTGTATTAAACATACCCTCATTATGGGTCCTGCTGATTTTAAGTTAAGCTTGTCTGATAGCCATTTCCTTTATTTTGAGTTGAAGTACCAGTTATTCCATTCATCTCTATTCCGTAATTACAGTGGATTTAATTGTCAAGACTTCAAAAGCCTCTTAGACATTAAACCAAGTTTATTTTAATACCCATTTAAACTTAACATTTAAACTTAACAATGCTTGCTTTATTACTTTGTTGGCTTCTCGCTATTACCTTGAGTGTGTGTCTGGATGCTGTCAACAGCTGAAGGGGCCTTGTGCCATCATATAATCGATTAAGCCATTCAGCATAAGAGGCAAACATTAAACATTTACAAACACATCAGTGCAAGCTGGCATGCGAGGCCCACTATGGATTATCCGCTGACCATGCACTGCTTGAACGTTTGTGCACGTTGAGACCAAAAGCTGAGTCGGTTTACAGTTAATAGAGCTTCGTTTAAGAGCAGCCTCTAGCAATACAAAAAAATTAGCAATACAAAAAGTCGACTGTATAAACAAGATTCAGCAAGCGCGTGCTACCAGAAGAGGGGAATATTCTACAAAATTAAATAAATGTAGGTGTTTGTTTTCCGTGTTACATATTGCAGTAACAGTTATATGTATTGATGTTGCAATAATATAAACAATACATTAAGCAAATGACCCAGCCAATAAAATGTGAAATGCATCAGGACATTTGCTTCTTGTTCAATGTGTTATTTCAACAGCATTCACCTTGCCTGTCATGACACAATCATGGACAAAGATCATCCTTCAACACTACCAAGTCACAGCTTCAAATGCCTTGGGCTACATTGAAGCATTGTTCTGCTTTATATTAGCTTCATTGCTCTGCTTTATTTTATGTTTCCGTTTTGTCATTTTGATGACCCAGGTTACTCTTGCAATGAGACGTGTCTGGTCTCTTGAGGTGTCACATGGTTAAACAACATGCACTTTAACGTATCTTTTAAGTTTCATACGATGAGTATATTGCTATTATCTTCTTAAATCAATCTTGCAAACTGACTTGATTAATGGATACTGTAATCTTGAAGCTATAATTAGTAATCAGTTGTAGCTATAAATTGTCATACTACAAATACACTGGTTGCCGACAATCCTTCGTGATAAGGACCACGTATAATTGTGGCCTTGACTTCAAGCACGAAACTTGGCACTCTCTTTTAATAAAATTTTGAACGGAGTATATAAACAACAATTGCAAAAGTGTACTCTTTGGTCCTTTCGGTAAACTCACGTAGGTATAAAATAAAATAAATCACGACGTTTCGATCGCAACACAAGCGGTCGTCCTCAGGCGGAAAAAATCGAATCCAGCAGTTCCAGTTCCACTGCTGGATTATATTTTTTCCGCCTGAGGACGAGCGCTTGTGTTGCATTCGAAACGTCGTGATTAATTTTATTTTCTACCTACGTGACTTTACCGAAAGGACCAACGAGTATGGATTCCTGCAGTCACGAAAGCTTCAAATCAAGATTAATTGCAAAAGTGCTGACGCATCATCAGCGAGTGTATTCAGTCTCCGCGTGTCCTGTTATTGATGCTCCACCATTGACCCACGTTAGGTAGCCGTTTCAGAGTCGGACTTGTTTTTCAACCTGTCTGACATTCCTCTAGCGGCACCAATGGTTAGAATTTCATTAGCCCGCACTCCATCAAAGCGGAAGAAGGGGCAGTGTGTCAGTGTCCGATGATTCTTTGGAATTTGGATCCATTCAGACCCGATTTGTCCCCCCCGCGACACTGGCCCTTAAATAGCGCTTAATTACTTGTGGCGACAAAAGGGGAGCAACAATCATCTGTTACGAGAGCGTTCCCAGTGCGAGATCGCCGTCTCCAGGGCTACTCCCGTGAAAGTGCAAAGGTCACGTGAAGTCACGCTTTGTGGGAGGGCTGTGGGTGCGTTTTCCTTTGCGCGCGCATCCCCGTTGGCAGCGACGCGTTAAGCCCCTCGTGTTCACGCAAACAACGCGAACGGTGTTAATCCGACGTCGACGCGTAACGTTCGCACCTTGTGGGCACCCCACGGACAATTCGGGACGGATGGAAGGATATGGACTGAGAAGTGCCGGATTAAGCTAGTGCGGGGCCTGTAGCATATGTTATAAAGGGGCCCTAAATAGAAAAAAACACGTAAATATTAAAACACAATTTTTTTTACTGGCATAGTAAAGTTATTGTATTTTTTAATTTGATATACAGCCAGATAATACGACAAATCGCTAACCTTAAACACCCAGTCGTTCATAAAAGTTGAAGGCAGTGTAGTCCTATAGTAATAGAGCAAGTGCAGAATCACTGAATCGGAATTGATAGCTTGAAAGCATTTAGCGCGGGGCCCTTGAAAGTGCGGGGCCCGTAGCTACTACATATGTAGCTACTTTTGCTAGTAGGATAATCCGGCACTGGGACTGAACCTGCTTCACTGTTGTATATATGTGTGTGCGGCCAAACGGCTCAACTGCGATGGGCACTTGCAACAGGTGAAAATATAGTGTTTAACATATGCCTTCCTGCTTAGGTGCACACAATTAGTTTGTTTGTTCATACAATTGGATGACAAGTCTATATGTAAAGCATAGTTACAAGGGAATGCTATTAGGACAAGATTAGTGCAAATATGCAGCCTATACAGTTAATTTTGGTGGCAGTCTTAACATGCATTGACAAGTCAGCATTATTCCAATTTCCTTTAAGAGCATGATGAATGTTTACGTGTATGAATGATTTCTAACCATCTTCAAGACAGGTTTGTACAAACACTTTCAAATAAAAATCTAATATAAACCCCAATTCAAATACTGTTGAAATAGTAAGTACATATTGTGAAATACTGTGGATCGTTTTCTAAGGAGAAGTAACAGCTGAAAACTTGGTTACGTTTTTTTTCATATTAAATTGCATCACTACTATAATACATATTTCATAAGTCATCCAGATGGTCGGGACATGGTGGAAATATACTTTTGAGAATGAGCGTAGCTGAGGGTTATTATATTTTGTAATCAAGTCCCCATAAAAAAATTAAAAAGGCAAAATATTTTTTTTGTCTCATCACAAATTATGTAATAAAGCCCTTGAGCAACCTCACGATATGAAAAAAAATACAAATTGCCTTTTCACATCTTAACGAATTAACCCCATGAATTTTAGAGCTCATGGGACTCGAGTTTTTGGATTTCAGACGTTGGCTGTAAAGCCTAAAGTTTGAAATTCCAATAATTTCAGAGTTAGAGGGCTTGAATAGTCCATTTCTTATTCGAAAATGTTGCATTTAGGAAGGGGACAGAAAGGCAGCTCTCTATTTGGTAGACTTTTCCTTGTCGTCTTTTTTCCCTTCCCCTGTTGCGACCTGCAAACCTTTTTTTAGCACACGGGTTGGCCTGCAGAACAAGAAGCGTGGAGTTACAATGATATCGCAAACAGCACCTGTCTTGGCGGTGACATTTCAGCTTCCCCGCTGCACCCACGAGCTCCGAAAGGCCACCTTCATAGCACAGCTATTCGTTGGCAATAAAACAAAGAGTAAATATCCCGTTCATATGTGTAAAAAAAATCAAAGAAATGAAATAGGTTGTACAGAGGCCTCTTTTATTACTCAATAGGAATTGTATACCATGAGGTAAATAACACGGCTTTTCTACTCGCTATTTGTTGTTATTTTTTTACTACTAACAATATACTGAATGCATTGTAATGGCTTAATAATGTCCTATGAAGCATAGATTATGTAACTTGTAGAATAACTTTTCTCAATTTAGAAAAATTTATATCCTTTCTTAAATGTGCAATATACGACATTTGTTTCAAAGGGTGCGTCAACTATAACACTGATTAATTTGGTCACTTGCTTAAAACTGGAGAAAACATGCAGACATTCTTCATTATTGCAATAAAACCATTGAAAATGAATACCGCACAATTAATATTACCTCAATATGCTTTTGAGGTAATATTCTTTGTGTTGTATTAATATTTAGTCTGGAAAAGCGTACAAAAGATTTGAACAAAGTAGCACGAGTTGATTTTTTCAAGTCTTAGTAGATTAAAATATTTGGGAGTTTAAAACCTTTATTTGCACTTTATTTTCCAAATTTTAATTCAGTTAAAATATTAGAAAACCCATTGTCAGAATAACTAGTAAATAGGATTACAGTGCCTTTTTTTCTTGAATTTAAAAATAAATTATAAAATTGGTAAATTAAACCTCATATCAAGGAGGCCCTTAAAACGAGGCTCACGTGCGGATACTTCATAGTGGACGACCTTTTTGTTTCCAACTAATCAATTTCATCTGAGCCACAGGAAACACAATCTGAAAGGGCCAGGAGAGGAAGGTGGTGGCCAGTGACGTGAAGAATGGAAATGTCTTAAGTGATGGGCCACCGGGGACACGGCGCGGAAGTCTCCAGATCCTGGAGATCCGTCTCTCCCCGGGAGGACGGTGAGCCTGCAGAGTGTGCGGAGGTTGGCGGCAGCTGTTTCCACGGCTCATGGCTCTCTCCTGGCGTGATTTGTGGGCCCTGGCTACCCACGTGAGCCATGCTAGGCCCCGACAGAGTGATCGCCAGATCGTCCGGGTTCAATGTTGTTTGTTGCGACGTGTAAAGATAAATCCAGCTTAACACGGAGGCTTTCGCGACCAATATCATCAATAATAGAGGTTTTTTGGGTTAGATCGCGTAAATATATAAACGTGTCGGGTGGCGGCGAGTTTTAATGACACATTTATATATTTACGCGATCTAACCCAAAAAAAATCTATTATGGATAAATCTAGCTATTGGCGTGGCTCAAGATCAGATGAACTAGGTTGGGTCTTGTGTTATCATCTTAATGCTACATCATTCATAAATAAGGTGCAACAGCAGGCCTACAAGCTATCGATATTCCTTTGGGAATGGTTTAGATGTAAATGCCTTTAAAAATATATATTAGTAAAAAATACATGAATTGTGCACTACAATAACACATTTATTAGCACAAAGCAGGTGGACATTGCCTAAGTGGTATTTATGTCAGCTGGCCTCACACAGATGAGATACATAAAGTTTGTGTTGCATTAATTACATCCACATGTCAACTCTGCCAAGCTACTAACAGGTAATGCGTATGTGGGCTCGGATTTTAAACTATTAAACTGCTTTTTGTTATTCTACCAGGTAAGGCCCACTTAGCTAAAAGGATCTTTTTCAGAAGTCACCTGGTCACAAAACATTACTCAATGAAGTAGCCTATCATGTGGACATTTCTAGCAACCAAATACTCAATACACGTGTTTCTAAATGTGAAGGGAAAACACCGGAGGACCCGGAGAAAAATCTATGCGACCACGGGGAGAACACGCCAACTCCAAATATACAGGTGTCGGGATGAAACTCATGCCCTCCTGTATACCAGGCGAGGTAGATAACATCTCACCACCGTGGCATCCCCAGAAGTACCAAGCACAACGTGACGTTTCCCTCGCCGTGCGTACAAAGACGGCTGGAAAGTGACGCTGAGACAGATGACGCCAACCGATCTCAAAACAAGCAAATTATAGAAATATGCCATTTCACGCAGATGATGAGCAAAGATGGACATGGAAGTACTCTTGTGAACTGTGGTATGGTTGCTTCTGCAGATGTTTTGTTGGCACTGGATATGAGGAGAAATATTCAGCTATTCCACATGTGTTCCCCTCTCTGCTGGGATCTCCATGCACGCAGCAATCACCTGTACCTCATTAGGACATCCCTCAGACATCCACGAGACCCGAATAATCCCTCATGCCATGCCCCCACTTCCAGGCTCATCATCATCTTTTGCCAAATCACACGGCTGTTACATGCACTGAATTGTGTAACAGTTTTGGTTTCTCCACTTACTGATTTAACCGCCGTGGTTTTTTGAGATCACGCTCTTTCAATTAAATAAACCTCTGCTCCTCCTGCATCTTATATTCCAAAGGCATGCCCTCTGACCCAGAGAGCATATTTTTATGACTGCCAAGCTTGCGATGACATGAAGGAGGTACTCTCTTCATCATCCTCATCATCAGCCAAAATCAAACCACTTCTGGATGAAGGCCTTTCCTTAAGCCATTGCTATCTCCCACCATCCTGCGATGTGAACATCCGCCCAGCGTCTGCACGCGAACTTGTTTCATTGCACCATCTCCTCATTGGGCGTTCTGATCTCTTCACCCTTCTCATACAGAGATGCTACTATCCACAGGTGAAATGATTGATCAGCTATCAACCGTTGTTTCGATTTTCACCGACGATTAAAAACCAACACGTAGCCTGCAATTTGCGTATATTTTGTATACACTCCATTAATAAGTTCCACACACGAGGCTCAAAAGGTACTTTGAGAGCAGGATCTGACCGACTTTGTTGATGTCCTCGCTGTCATCAATCATCGCCACGTCATGTGTGGGGACGCGCTGCGATGATTTTCCCACATTTGGGGGGCCGGATGCCTAGCATCTGCAACTTTAAAACACCTCCTGGTTCATAGATTATCATCCAAATCAATTATTTTTTTGACAATAGAGTCTCTCAGTTTGATTGATTACCCATCTCAGCACTAATTATTATATATCTAAGATATGTGCTACATTTGTGTTGACCCTAGAATATGTAAGCCCAAACTACATTATACGATGTAAGTATGCACTTTTCGTTTTGTATTAAGTGCACGATTGTATGTTTCAATGTATTGGATCATATACATTAGATCAAATACCATATATTGTTCTTATTTCTGGGGTGAATAAACTCGTTCCTAGCTCATTGTACGAGCAAAATTTAACCTTAAGTGGTCAAGTTGATGTATGACGCAGTACTCACTGACTCACTCCGGTCACGCTCTCACTGTCGGTCAGTCACCTCCTGATCACGTCTCTGGGACCTCTTTGCCAGGATCAAAATGATGAAAATAGGAGATTAGGCTTCACCCTTTCCGGCAATAAAACGGGTTAAGATGTCCCAACACCACATAGGCACACCTTTTGCAAGGCACCGAGTCTGCATTAACCACACGCACTTGTGGCAAAACATGCAAACAAACGTGCTCTGATAATAGTTGCATTGTCTTTGAAACTGATTGGCCTACACCAGAGACAGCCTTCTTTATGGACTTGTCTCACCAGTGTCAGACCAGAGGTCGCCAAAGGCGAATGGTACAAAAGGGCCGTTCATAAATGATGTCACGCACCTAGGGGGGGGGGCGGTCAGACATTTGTGACGATATGTGACGAGGGGGGGGGGGGGGTTGAGAAATGTGACGTCACATCAAAATGCGCAACTTAAAATAAATATGGACAACACGTTCTACTTAATTGAATAGACTTTTTAATAAATGTTTCTCCTACAACATCAGAGTGCATCGCCATATTAAATACGCACTAAAATGACACTAGTTTAAAGCGATTTGAAGCACGATTGATTTTCAAAATGGAAATATGGTTTTGGGGGGGGGGCAGAGCTTTGTGACGTCATATTTAAGGGGGAATCTGGCTTTTTGTGACGCCGTGTGACGAGGGGGGGGGGGCGGTCAAAAATCGTCCAAAATCGCGTGACGTCATTAATGGACGGCCTCAAAGGCAACGCAAATATCAAAGCATCAATAGCTCAGTTTGAACAGTTATATATCCTTATCAATCTTCTATGGTTGCCGTTCCCATAAACGTCAGTCATTGATTCATCGACCCATTTTGTGCCACTGTTTCATCTCAGCCACACCACGCTCCAACACCATGGCACGGGTCAAAAACACACAAAACCACTTCTCTCTTCATGCTCCATTCCTCGCGCCGCTCCACTCAAGAATCCCCCCGATCGTCTCGCTACCCACGTTCGTATAACCTTGCCCAAACCAAGAAACGCAGCTCATCTATTACAACTTCACGAGTGCCGATTGTTGCTGGGCACGTGTCACTTGGGCCTGTGCTCACGAATACAGCTCCTGCCCTGTCGTAACTTGTCGATTTGCATGAAGTGACCTGCCCCCTTGCTTTACCCTGCAAAGCAAGGCACTCGCTCACAACAATGGCACTGAAGCACTGTTGACTCAACAGGCTCTGCTGACCGGCGCTCAGTATTGAACCCGGCAGAGTGTTTTGTATGCAGCAGCACTTGGTCAAGCTCAGGGAAACTCTTCGTCGTCGTCATCGTCAGCCATGATCCATCCGTTGCTGGATGAAGGCTTCCCCAAGCCGTTGTCATCTCTCAGTCTCCCGAAGCAACGGTCCATCTTTGTTGCGGCATACGAGCTGATTTAATCAATCCGTCTCTGTGGTAGACATCCTCTTGGGCATGTTCCCTCCTTACTTTTCATTAACAATACATTCTTCGTCTTTAATTTGTGTACGCTCTCTAATGCATGTGCTCTTCTTGCTGTCAGTGTAATTCCAGGCATGCACCTCTCCATTTAGTTCCTTAACGTCCATGTTTCTGATCCATATGCAACAGCAGGTTTTATATATATATACTACTTAGGAACTTTCTACTTTAGGTACATTGGTATGTTGCTTTTCATTTACTACGGTTAAGTCACGTTGGTAAAAAATAAAATAAATTAAATCACGACGTTTCGGAGGCAACACAATTTACTGTTGAGACAGTAATTTTTTTTACTGTTAGCAAAATTACTGTATCAACAGTAAATGTTGCTGTTCCACCTGAAGACGGAAGCTTGTGTTGCCTCCGAAACGTCGTGATTAAATTAAAAAAATTTTTACCGAAAAAAACAAAGTATGGACCCTTGCAGTCACGACAACTTCAGATCTAGAATTACTACGGTTAGTTTTCCAAATGCAGTGTCTGTCACCTGTTCTCATACGCCCCTTTATTTGATCATTTCGATCCCGGCCCATCTCATTGTGGCGTGTTTTTCAGTCGTGTTCCTCTGACAGCTGTCTTTTGTTGTCCAGCGAACTTACTGCACGTGAGTTTAGTTTGCGTGTCTGTCTGTCTGTCTCTCGAGCCCTCTTTTTGCAGCGTTCTGTCGAAGTTCTTCTGGCATTTCCTACACAGGAGCTCGTCCCGTGGTTTGTTATAATAGTTGCCTCCTCGTCTACTACCTTTCTTTTTCTGGCACTTTCTTCATGCAAACTCAGTGGAGCTGTCGTATTTTTGAAGTGGTCTTTATTACTTTGTGTATTTCTTATTTAGGTTTTGGTTTGTGAGAGCTTAAATTACCGTATCAATTTCCAATTATTTAAATGCCTTTTCATGGTCTATAAAGGGTAGGCAGAATGGCAATTGATGTTTGTGTCTTTTCAGAAAAGTATTTATTTTATGTATTTCATTACATTTCTTTATACAGGAAAGCCTCACTGAGTCTAATGACTCTTTTTTCAGGAGGTTCCTGCCAAGTGTTCACAGTTGGGGGCGATGATTGCTGTAGAGGGTGCCAAGGTGGTGAGATGTTAACTATGTTGCTTGGGTTCCATCCTGACCCTGTATATTTTAAGTTTGCATGTTCTCTCTCTCCGTGGTTGAATGTATTTTTCTCCAGGTCCTTCGGGGTTTCACTCCACATATAAAAACACGCGTTTCGAGTATTTTGGCTGCTGTGCATTTCCACGTGATAAGCCACTTCGTTGAGCTATCATTTGCGCCCAGGTCACTTCTGAAAAGAGCTATACAGATCAGTGGACCTTACTTGGTAAAATAAAAAATAGTTTACAATTTTTTCATGCTATATTCCAAAGGAGTAATTTGTCGGTCATTTCTCAAACTTGGCAAATAATGGACCATGACTCCAGCAGACAATTGACCTCCTTTTGTTAATAATGTTAAGCGAACTTTAACATCCACTCGGAAGCAGACGGCACGTCGTATTTTTACGGTTAATACACCCACAGTATTAATGAGGGCGGCCGATTGATTTGAACCGTTAATCTTGATTGATAGTATGTGTGTGCTCGATGGTAGAAAAACCTTTTGCAGTTCCAGTTTGCTCATTTGGCCCATTATTACAGCCGCCACTCCGAGAGAAGGAATATGAACCGGCGACCTCTGGATTACAAATCCAGTGTGCTGACCATTACACCGTGGTAGCATCTCATTGTATAAGGGCAACAGTCACATTTGCATAACTTATGTTATAATGAATACATTAATACATATTTAAAAAATATATGATTTACACATACCCAATAAGTCGCATTGAATATACTCTGCGCATTTGTGGTGCAATTAGAAGCACGTGGTATGGCGGCCCATAAACCATTGTGAGGTTTCAGAGACTTCACGCATTCACGCCTTGAGACCAGAATCATGGCGAGTTAACCACAACCATTGTGAAAAGACTTGTCTCGAAACCTCTGCTAAGCCTCACGCAATGATGTGGTATTCAACCGCGCACACTGCGTTATTTAACAGCACCACTTTTTCAAGACGTGAATGCACGGCCCTTTCTGTCAATCAACTGCATGGACGAGGCCCTCTCCACGCCGTCGGGCTACGCGAGTTATTTGACCATACTTCACCACTCTAATAATTGTGGGTTATTGATGATGGCAAGCTGCACTGCTCCTTGAACCACGGCAGTAGCCTCAAAGACCCGTTTGTTGCGCGATGGCCACCAATCCCGGCGCTATCGAAGCTTAAACCTGCTTAGCTTCTGAGATCTGACAAGATCAGGTGGGGTGCATTGCGGGTGCTTTGGTCATTGGACCACTTTCAGTATATGTTAAAAAAAAATAATCGCTGACACATACGGGCATACTCTTAGATTTTTATTAGATTTATTATTATTAGATTTTTTATTAAAAAAAAACAATAATTAGAATGATTGCTTTCGGTACACATGAGATACGTTCTAAGCGTGCATTTTTGTGCATTTTTACGTTTCATTTCGACGCAGCCGTACCCGAAGAACCACGTGTACATTCTCCCCATGACCACAACCTAAACAACATGTTGATCATCAGCTGTGCTTTTTGAAAACTAAATGAAACAAATTATTTATAAAACGACCACAATACTCTCTGGTTTGTCCGACTGCTCAATTCTGGAATCTCAAACGTTTGACCTTTTGAAGTACAATATGTGCCATATTGCAATTCAAATTACAAGAAGAATGTAGAGCCCCTTGTGAATCCACTGCTGAATGAACGTTTTACCCCCACATCATATCGGTCATGGGGGTCGTTTGACCATACTTCACCACAGTGGTCAGTGCAGGTTGGCGACCCTAGGGTAGTGGCCAGGACCTGACATCGCTTGCCACTGACATTAGACGTGGCCAGGAATTTAACTCAAGTAGTCAGGGTCTACACTGCACCACACAATATGATGTAAATACAATTACACATGTGACATGTGTCAGTCCTGCCCAATTTAATATACTGTGTTCATCTTCTACTAATTGTGACCACGTTCTTGTGGCATTTTAATGCATAGGCTTTACTGTGTTAATAGTGATGAAAAATAAGAATAGGTTGTACCCTTTCTGGCAATAAAACACATGTTAAGACGTTCAAACTCCAAATAGAAACCTTTTGCAAGGCATCAAGTCTGCATTTACCACGCATACTTGTGGCAAAACATGCAAACAACCATGCTCTGATAATGTATGCGGAGAGGAGAGATATACGCGGTGCGCGCAATTGAGCGGGTGCAACTGAGGACGAACAGGTGTTTGCGTTGCAAACATGAGGTTTGCACCGACAAACCCCCAGTAATTAAGGGGAGAAGCGGGTGCAAACGAGGTCGAGCAGGTTTGCACGTTGAGGCAGGAGGTGTCGCCGGGGAGACGGGAGATGGGAGGTGATGATAATGAGGACACCAGGTGCCGGTGAGGCGGCGGCTTAAGGGGAAGCACGTGCGGTCTCGGAATGAGACGGGGGATACAAGCGGGAGTGTGGCTGAGCGGAGGGGAGTTGCCCGAGAACGAAGAGTGAAGACATGTCGCCACTGCTGCTCCAGCCGTCAACGAAGCCTCAACCCTCACGCCGTCGCCGGGCGGATGTTGGCTGAACCCCCCGCCCGGGACAGACGGGTGAGCGGGTATGAGGCAACGTAGGTGAGGGCAGAGGTGTACATGCAGAGTTCTAAGAGCCGCTGAGTGCGGAGTTGCTGTGTGCATGTCACTGAGTGTGGAGTCACTGAGTGTGAAGTTGCTGTGTGCAAGTCACTGAGTGAGGAGTTGTTGTGTGCAAGTCGCTGAGTGTGGAGTTGCTGAGTGTGGAGTCGCTGAGTGTGGAGTTGTTGAGTGCAGGATAGGTGAGAGCGGGATAAGTCAAGTGTATGTGACAGTAAAGATAGATATAGGAGTGCCTACAACTGGCACGTGAACAGAAGTAATAAAATGTAAGCAGGTGACTTGTTACCACGTGTCGGAGTGAGTATTTTTTGAAGACACTACATATGCATTGCCTTTGAAGCAGATTGACCGACACCGCACACAGCCTTCTTCATGGCCGTCTCCCAGCAGTGTTAGACCAGAGGACGCCAAAGGCGAACAGTACAAAGGAAATGAAGTATCAGAACGCTTTTTTTTAAATCTCGGGTTGAGCAGCGTTGACAGTGTGACCAAATTGATTCTACTTGACTTCAAAAACTTTGTTCAAGACATTATCGTAGACTAACAAGTACTCGCAAGCTTCTCAGTTAAAAATTCCGTTCTCGTATTAATTTCACCTGCACTCAAGATGTGTAATGCATTTGGGGACTAACGCCGTAGTGGGCAAGGCCTGGCCAGTGCAGTGGTGGATCCACAACATTTGTATTTTATTGATATTTATCATAGAAAATACACGGAGCGTTTTCCTTTGTACGATATTATTTAAATACCTTCACATTTTACAACCGCCCCGCCCTCCCATGCCTGGGAAGTTTTTAGATCTGCCTCTGAGTTCGTCTTGGAACACAGAACACTTTTGAGCCTTCTGCACTAACCCTCGTGCAAAATTTCTTCTCCGGGTAACCACGTAATAATGGATTTGATTTGGAGCATAAGAGCATGAAGTCTGAATTCATCACGCTTTGTAAATCTTCCAAATGATCAAAGCGTGGGTACTTACAATGCCCTGACAGCCCTTCTAATACCCATAATTGGGTATTGTGTCAACCCGTGTTGCGGTTGTTCAATGGCTCTGCATTTAACTCGTACGTTTCATGGGAAAATGAACTTTAAGCCAACGATGGTGGCAAGATGATGTGAGATCTAAATACAGCGCCGAGATGGAGCGGTACAAAAAAAAGTTTCCACCACTTTTTAATCCTCTCTAATATGTACGAATTGGCGTCCATGGTGCATTTCGCATTTTGCCATTGTCATCATATAAGCTGTTGGCAGAAATGCACATGCTGTGTATGATTGCACGTATACTTCCCCTCGGCTGTGATCTCTCCTTCGGCTCCCCACTCCGACGGTAATCTCGGCCACCAGCCATGGCGTGATTTTGCGACGTGACCTGCGAAGGCTCACTCGCTCCCGCACTTCCGATTCGTACACGGTTAGCTACGTACGGTGAGAAAGAAGTTAAGATACACAAATACATACGCACACTCCGCTGAACAACGAATACGACACCTTTCAGTGGCATACAATCTCTAATGCATGTGATCCTCTTCCTGTTTGCAGTGCAATCCCAAGTGTGCACCAAATAAAAGAGAATCAGATCCTCAATGCTAGGGGTTACTAAACTGAAAAAAGAAATGTTTTAAAACCATCTGCGCAAGTGTGCGTGCATTCGATGTCTGCTCGATTGCTCCTCGTACACGACCATTAATCTATTACAGATTAAAACAGCACTGCGAGAGGAAATGAATAAATATGTGAACACGTTCGAACACGCTGCGTTGTCAACGATTGCTCCTTGCGTTTTTTGGCACGCTATGGCAGATATGATTTCCACTCGCGTTGCCCAAAATGTTTTAAAATTAAATTTCCAATACAAATAAAGCAATTCCCAGTTAATCACTTGAATATGTTCGCTGTAGCGATTCAGAAATGTTATACCGAGAGTTGCACACCCACTCACTGGAACTGGCCGTAACCAGCTTGGAGAGCGCAAAGGAATTGCATCCATGTCAGAGAAAACCGCACACCCATTTTCAGAATCCTTGGGACAAAATCACCAGGAATTCGCCCGATCTATTCAAATCTCGGAAGCGAAGCAGGGTTTATCCTCGATAGTGGCTAGATGGGTGGTCTTGATGCGCACCGCAGACCGTCATAGACCGCGGGGGGGTTACCCTGTGGACAGCAGAGGGCAATGTGCCAAGATGCTGTACTGTACCTCTATGTCCCCTGTCTGCTTACGCCAACCTGCACTGACTACAATGGTCAAACGACGCCCACAAAAACACTTGTTGTGGGAAGGCATTCCTCCTAGTAGCAGATTGACAAAAGGGCACGACATTGGCCAGGATGAGCTATTATAATGTCTTTAATTCTAGATTTGAAGCTTTCGTGACTGCAATGATTCATATTCTTAGGTTTTTTCGGTAAAGTCACGTAGGTAAAAACATTAAAAAGTAAAATAAAATAAAAATAAAAATCACGACGTTTCGGAGGCAACACAAGCTTCCGTCTTCAGGTGGTACCGTCACAGCCACGACAGCTGTATCAAGTAAATGAGAGATTTCAGGAGTTACCACTGCGTTTATATAATGGTTGGAGAAGGTGGTGGGGCAAGGGCCGCATACTTATTATTAATATGGTAAGGTGAGGCTTGAGACTAAGAATAGACTGCATAACAAAGGCTGAGAATTCTCTCATCAAAACGCTATACCACAGAGCCCATGGCATTGTTGACCAACACCACCTGGCCGGTGAATTAAGACATGTGTAGTAATTACTCAGGAGGCTTGACGACGGGATCGGAGGCACACTTATTTATTAACACAACTTGTATACAGTTAGCGAGTATACACAGGACCTAAGGGGTAACGTCCCCTTACTCGGCTAACAGGGAGACACAACATCTAAGCCCCGCTAACCTAAGCCCAAGTCCTCCACTAGGGAGCTAGGGGAGGCTACCTGTCCCAGCCCTGGTCAAGCTGGGATCCGACCCCCTGAGTTCCCAGACCTGCTCGTCAGTCTGGGCTCTCGGGGCCACGCCACCGGCTTGCCCTGGTCGGCCCTGATAAGGACAGCGAGCCAGGGGAGCTCCGGGGCCTATTCTAGCTGGTCTTCCGTCTTCGCTGGTTAAAGCTGATACCTCGACCTCGAGCCCTCCGGCTCACCCCCTCTTATAGTCCGCGGCCCCCCCGGGAGGGGCCCGTGGGGGATGCAGGTGCGGACGTCGGTGTGGCCACCTCCTATGTGTACGGCCCTAACCACGCCCCTTGTGTTTGTTTGCCATCCGCTCCCATACACAATTACACCTCTACATCACCCCCCCCTGTACAGCTCGCAGCCGTCCCCGGCTGCAACAAAACCAGAATAAAGGTGCATGCCTCCCCAAAACCGTGTGTGCCTCGCGTAAATTTAACAAGAACGATAACAGTCATAACAACAACAGGAACAGGTAGAAGAAGAAAGAGAAAAAAATAACCCGGCGCACCCTCCCGAATAAATACCCCATTCCGCAAACCCAACATATATACATGCGCTCCGGATGTCCCTCCCCCACTGTCCGCAAGGGCCCCCCAACGGCCGACCTCACAATAGTCTGCGCGTTTTGGCGCGCGTTCTCGCGGCGGGCCCGTCACAAGGGCTCGACCCGGCACGCTCAGTGGTGGTTGGTGACGGTCCGGGTGCAAGAGAGTCTGGCGTCGCTGCCGAGTGACCCCCGACCCCTCCGGGAGGGGTTGGCGGGCGTGGACCCGTCACTCCTGTTGCACCTGGAGATGGAACAGTTGATGTCATGTTAGGCGAGAGCAGCGACGTCGGGGAGTCGGCGGACCCCTCACACGTTTGGCCATGCGTGTGTGTGTGTGAACCACGGGCCGACGCAATGAACGGTTTCAACCTTGAGGGGTGCACGTACCACCGACGCCTCCCCCATTTGACGCGAACACATTGCGGCCGTAAGACCTGTACGACCTCCACTGGCCCCCGCCACGGCCGTACCAACTTTGACGAGGTTGCCAGTGGCACCTGGGGACAGTGCAACCATGCCCTGTCCCCTGGTTTCCATTTGAACACATGTACCCGCCCCAGCCGAAGCCTCTCGTTCGCCTTCTGGCGGAGTTCAGAATTTTGCACGGCCGCTTCCCGCGCCTCAGACAATTTGCTGATGTTAAATTTAACGTGTTCGGACAAGGTAGACTTCGCCTGAGGCGCCGAGAGCTTCAGCTGGGTCGTCACAGGGGGGTTAGCCTCGCGGCCATACATTAAAAAGAAAGGGGAAAATCCGGTGGCCGCATGGGGAGCCATCCTGTAGGCCTGCAACACACCGGCTATGCGAAGGTCCCAATCTGTCTGGGATTCGGACACCTGTTGGGACAGCATAGACGTGATGGTCCGATGTAGCCGTTCCACCATCCCGTCAGTTTGAGGGTGATACGGGGAGGTCCGAATTTTCTCCGTACCCAAGAGGTCGCACACCTCGCGGAGGAGTTTTCCCGAAAAATTTTTACCCTGGTCAGTAAGCAGCCGTTCCGGAGCACCTTTGTCGAGGACATAGCCCTGGACAAAGGCCTCCGCGATGGCTGCTGCCGACTGGTTGGCCAGGGGCCAGGCCATAGGCCATCTCGTGAAGTATTCGACCCCTGTCAATAAATACCTATTCCCCCTGGGTGTAGCGGGAAATGGGCCGAGTATGTCTAGCGCAACGAGCTCGTTAACCCGGGAAACCTTTATGGACTGCAGCGGAGGGTTGGACCCCCTAGCTGGTGGCTTTCGCTGCGCGCATTGTGTGCACGACCCCAGGAGATCCCCCACGTCCTTTGCCATGCCCGGCCAGAAGAAATCGAGCTGGAGCGTGGCAAAGGTCTTGTGAACCCCCAAGTGCAGAAGCCGCTCATGAACAGCCCATACCACCTTACCCCTCAATGCTGCAGGCACCACGAGCTGCTGGCGGCGGGTTTTTCCGTCCCAGTGCATTAAAAGACCCTGGAACAACCCCCACGAGTCAATGTTCGCCACCCCCTGCCCAACCCCCCCTGCGCGACGGCGCAGAGCGAGGAGGGAGGTGTCCTCCATTTGGAGGCGTCCCCATTCCGCGACCGACAACCCCAGCAACGAATCCCTCCCTTCTTGCTCGATAGGACCCGAAGCCAAAGGCGCATCGGCGGCGGCCACGAGGACCGAATCGGTGGTGACGTTCGGGGGCCTACAACGCCCCGAACCCAGGAGGCAAGCGCACTCCGAAGTGGGTGGCAACCGTGACAGGGCGTCAGCGTTCGTGTGGCGGACGCCCTTACGATATGTGGTGACAAAGTCGTAGTCCTGGAGAATCTCCAACCATCGAGACAACTGGCCCGATGGTTGTTGAACCCGCAGAGCGTACTGTAGGGCCGCATGATCTGTACGGACGGTGAAACGCCGACCGTACAGATATGGGCGGTACTGCTGAATGAAATAAACAATTGCCAATAATTCCCGACGGGTAACGCAGTACCGTTGTTCCGCTGGAGACAGTACCCGACTTCCGTAAGCCACCACATGCTCTACGCCCCCAATGAGTTGGGACAGCACGCCCCCGATGCCCGTGTTACTTGCATCTGTATCGAGCAAGAAGGGTTGTGAGAAGTCGGGGTAATTCAACGGCGGAGCCCCCACCAGGGCATTCCGGAGGGCGTGAAAAGCAGCCTCCTCCTCCAGCCCCCAATGAAACCTGACTCCCTTGGACGTCAGGGCATGCAATGGTTTCGCGATCGTAGCGAAGTCAGCCACAAACCGTCGATAGTACGACGCGAACCCAATGAAACTCCTGACCTCTCCCACCGAGGTGGGAGTCGGCCAGGAGCTGACGCATTCCGTTTTGGCGGGATCAGTGGATATCCCCGAGCGCCCAACAATGTGACCCAAATACCGCACCGATTCGCGGAGCAAATGGCACTTCTGCGGTTTAAATTTTAAATTGGCAGCCCGCATTTTGAGAAAAACAGCACGCAGCCTCTGGAGGTGTTCCTCGAAGGATTTGCTAAAGACGATGACATCGTCCAAGTAAATTAAACACGAATCCCATTGCAAGCCTGCCAAGACCAGTTCCATTAACCGCTGAAAAGTTGCCGGCGCAGAATGTAAGCCCATCGGCAAGCGGTTAAATTGGAAGAGACCTTGCGGTGTCCGAAAAGCAGTTTTAGGTTTTGATTCGTCATCCAGAAGAAGCTGCCAGAATCCAGATAGTAAATCGAGGGTGGAAAAGAATCGCGCCCCCGCCAAGGCATCGAGCGACTCATCCATTCGAGGAAGCGGGTACGCATCTGCCACAGAAATTTTGTTCAATCGCCGAAAGTCGACACAAAACCGCAGTGAGCCGTCGTGTTTTTTCACCAAAACGATCGGTGCGCCCCACGGGCTGTTGGAAGGGGAAATGATATCGGCGGCTAGCATGTCATCAACAGCCGATTTGACATGATCCTTTTCGGCGGGACTGAGCCGAAAGGGATTCTGGCGGATTGGCGCGCTGTCACCCGTGTCAATATGGTGTCGCAGCAATTTAGTACAACCAATATCAAATTTGTGTTTACTAAAAACGTCGGCAAATTCTTTCAGGAGAACTCGCAGCTGCGCACGCTGCGTGTCGGACAGATCCACAGATCCCGCGCAAAGTGCATCCAGCCATCCGTCATCACAGTCCGAATGCGGTCGCGACGGAGGATCGGTGGTCACCTGACCCACGAGTGGTTCCTCATAGGGCGCCGGCGTTGCGTGTGCAAGCACGGTCCCTTGAGGAACCACGGCCGTTCGCGATCCTACATTAAGGACTGCAATGAAGGGGTCCCCATCCCCTTTCACCATGGTCTGAGCCGCTAGCAAATCGGGTCCATTGACCCCGGCCCGAGATGGTCCCAACAAGACCCCCCGATCCGCAACCCCTTTAGCAAACGGCCGACGCAACCTAAGAGGGACGAGCATCTGAGCCCCCGGGGGTACGCGCACAGTTTTTGTCACGAGCGCCTGCACGGTGGCAAACGCCCGACGCTCCGTGGTGGGGGAAGACAAAAATGTAACACGTCGGCCCGATGGGAGCTCGATGCACCCCTGGTCAATCAAGATACGGATGGGCATTTTGGCCAAGAAATCCGTCCCCAACAGGCACGGAACCGCGAGTGAGGAGGAAACCAAAACAGGCCCGGATAATTTAATGTCTCCAATGCAAATTTTGGCGCGGATTTGCCCAATAATGCCCAGCGAGCCCCCGTTAGCAGCATAGCATGGCACGTCAACAGGGAGCAAGGGACGACTTTGAACGGGAAGGATGTTATAAATCAAATCAGATATAATGGTCGCCGATGCCCCTGTGTCAATTAAAATCCGCACCTCTACCCCATCAATATGACCGACCACAACCGATGATCCCGCCGACGCAGCAACGACACGATGGGCGAGCTCCGACCACTGACCCGGTTGGAGCGCTCGCCGCATTTCAGAACAATCGCGCGCGATGGGCGGCGATTTTCGAACCCTGTTCAGTTGAGCGCGTGAGTGTGTGTCGGATGTGTGCATGGGCCAAACGTGTGAGGTGCCACGACTCGCCGGATTTCTCTGCTGGAGCTTGGGTGGAGACGGCGTGGCGTCCTGACGAGGTGTCGCTCCGCGCTGACGGGGAGCCCGGCATCCTGACGCAACGTGGCCTTGCAGGCCACAGTTGTAGCAGCGTGTGAGCGCCCCAGATGGCCTGGGCTGCTCCTGGCGGCTCGGTCCATTCCGAGCCTGCGGTGCCGCCGATCTCCATTCCCCCCGCCGCTCCACCCCGCAGACCTCCTCTGATGGGAGGGCGGTGGCCGCCATGGCATGGCCGGCCACCCCCTTGGCAGCCTTGCGACGCAGGGACCGCAAGCCCCCGTGGATGTGGCGCGCGACCAGCAGGGACGACATCTCTCCGTCGTCTTGAGCCAAGACGGCGATGTCCAGCTCATCGGCGAGTAGCAGCAGCTTTTCAGCCACCATGGCGTCCACTCCCTCCTCGTCCATCCGCGGGAAAGCTGCCTTTGCCAGGGCCAGGAGAGCCGTTCGGAAGGCCAGGGGCGATTCGTTGGCGCCCCGATGCCGATCGTGGAACAGCTGCCTGCAGTCCGAAGGCGGCCCATAGACGGCTGACAGCAGCTGCAGCGCCAGGTGCAGCGTGGCGCGCTTTTCCTTAGGCGCCGAGGTGAGGGTAGCCAGGGCGTCGTCGTCCAGCATCGCCGGCAGCGCGCATAGTGCCTCGGCGTCCGTCCAGTTCGCCATCTCTTGATGAGCGATGAACCGCCTTTTGAAGCCACCCCAATCTCCAGCCGCTCCCACGAACTCCTTGAGAGGCGGCAGTCGCTGTTGTAAGGCGACGTCCGTGGCTGCGGATCTCGCTCCCTCGTTCCCAGCCGACGTTACAGTGTGGGCGGGCTGTGAGCATGGCATCGCCGGTCGCTCCGTTGTTGACGCGCTGGCCGGCGTTGATGATGTCACGGCTCGTGCTTGGCCCTCAGCAGTCACCTGACGCAGGCCGGCCCCGCCCTCTGCTCGCACTGTAGTGATGGCGGGAAATTTAACCGCGAGCCGCGTCGGGGTGGCGGGAAATGCCGGCGTGCGTCGGCTGCTGCCGTCTTCCCGCGCAGCCCCTCCAGCTCCCAGCCGCGTGATCTCCTCCAACACGGCGGCCGCGGCGTAGAGCAGCTCCGCCAGGCGGGAGTGAGCCAGCCGAAGTCCCTCGGCCGACGCATCCCCCCCCTCCTGTCGTAGCGGCGCGGGTGTACTCGGCCCCGGCTGCTCCGATCCGACCTCGGCCATCTCTGGTGGTGATTCGGCCGCGGTGTCCTCCCTCTCCGACTCCCTGGTACGTGTCGTCCCTCGTGTGTCCATCTTTGGACGTTTTACTTCTGACACCAGATGTAGTAATTACTCAGGAGGCTTGACGACGGGATCGGAGGCACACTTATTTATTAACACAACTTGTATACAGTTAGCGAGTATACACAGGACCTAAGGGGTAACGTCCCCTTACTCGGCTAACAGGGAGACACAACATCTAAGCCCCGCTAACCTAAGCCCAAGTCCTCCACTAGGGAGCTAGGGGAGGCTACCTGTCCCAGCCCTGGTCAAGCTGGGATCCGACCCCCTGAGTTCCCAGACCTGCTCGTCAGTCTGGGCTCTCGGGGCCACGCCACCGGCTTGCCCTGGTCGGCCCTGATAAGGACAGCGAGCCAGGGGAGCTCCGGGGCCTATTCTAGCTGGTCTTCCGTCTTCGCTGGTTAAAGCTGATACCTCGACCTCGAGCCCTCCGGCTCACCCCCTCTTATAGTCCGCGGCCCCCCCGGGAGGGGCCCGTGGGGGATGCAGGTGCGGACGTCGGTGTGGCCACCTCCTATGTGTACGGCCCTAACCACGCCCCTTGTGTTTGTTTGCCATCCGCTCCCATACACAATTACACCTCTACACATGTACATCGGGCCCTCAGGATGAAAGGATACTCTGACCGCACTATCCGCCAAGCTGTCTCTCCCACCATACAGAAACAGCCACATGAAACTCCGACAAAAACTATCACGTTGCCATACATAGCAGGCGTGACCAAAAAGATCTCCAAAATTCTAAACAAACATAAGATCCAAGTCCGATTTAGTACAGTGCATAAAATCCGTGATTTGATTCCATCTGTGAAGGATGTCGTTCCTGACTTACAATATCCTGGAGTCTACAAATTGAGTTGCATTTGTGGTGATTGCTACATTGGAGAAACGAAACGTCATGTTTCTGATCGTGTCCGCGAGCACAAGTCAGATCTGAAACACGGCAGAACTGATTCTTCGGCCGTTGCCGATCATTGCTACAACTCGGTGGGCTCTCATGAAATTGTATTTTCCGAGACCAAGGTTCTCTGCAAACCTCCTGGCTACCATCAAAGGTTTGTACACGAAGCCATACAAATATACGAACACAGACATAATTTCAACCGTGATGACGGTTACAAACTGAGTAATCATTGGAAAGATGTGATTAACCATGCAAAAAAGATTTAACTACACTTATTTGCCAATCTTATTTGACAGACAACCATTACTGTTTTACCATGTTTAGTGGTGGCTCAGCCTTTGCTATGCAGTCTATTCTTAGTCTCAAGCCTCACCTTACCATATTAATAATAAGTTATGCGGCCCTTGCCCTACCACCTTCTCCAACCATTATATAAACGCAGTGGTAACTCCTATTATAATGTCCTTTATTTATCCAGAAAATCCTCACTGAGTCTCAAGACTCTTTTTCAGGACAATCCTGCATTCGGTTGTTTGACCAATTCTAGTGAGGAGTGGCGAGGTGGATGAACCCAGAGTGCCTGGAGAAACCCCGCACATTGCAGGGCATATCACGTAAAGTCTCGGCTCAGTTGTGTTCATTTCTTAGCCACCCTGCAGCCCTAAAGACTGCCAAATCGGGTACACCCAAAGCAGCCTCCATTCGGAGTGCTAACGAGACTCAAATCTACTAAGCGTTTCGAGATATGACCAGATCAGGTGCATCGGCGTTTTTTGGTCATTGGCCAAATCATCCATGAACACTGCCTTGTTGGTGAAATTTGAAGCAAATGTCGTTCATGAAGATTATTGCATCTCACAATCACCGAGGAACCACGGAGAAGCTGAAAGGCAGCCAGGTGGTGAGCCAGCATCAGCAATTTCCCAAGCTCTGCAGTCCTCTCTATAAAAATATATTTCAGTCAATTAAAGAGTGTCTATACACAAAAAAGTTCAGTCCTTTGTCAATCCACTGCTGGATGAAGGCCTCCACTGTCGGTCATGCAGGTCGTTTAACTACACTTCACCATGCTGATCAGTGTTGGTTGGTGAAGAGGGGGGGGGGCCCAAGACAGTGTACTGTTGTTGGGAATCAAACTCAGTTCCCTGGCTGTCGCCTGATGAAGCTAGTTGCAATTACTGGCGAAACGTCGTACTCAGATTGTAAATGTTGTGGCTTGGCTCTCCAGCACACCGGCGTTCTGTACTAGTACACTACACTATACACTACACTATAAACTACACTATACACTACACTACTATACACTACACTATACACAACACACTAGTGTTGTCCGAGTAATGAATTGGCACGTTCTGTTCACGTGACAACCCTCACTAGTTGGCTGTGTCACTAGTTGGCTGTGTCGGGTGCTTGCGGGTTTAACGACACATGTATATATTTACGCGAGCTAACCAAAAAAAGCTGTATTATGGGTCATTTTTCTGGGTTTATTGTACAGCACGCTTATGACCCAATATGGGTGAACACCTTAACTTTCTCACGCGTTCGGTTCACCTCATTTCACCGAGGCGGCAAAGGGAAATAAACATCGGTAAGTGCCAAACTACTGACTGAGTGGCACGATGAGCGGGGCACAAAGCGTATCAAGTCGTGGGTATTTTAAATGTGGGTAGTTTCCGGGAAGATATGTGAGAACGAGATCAAGGGGTAATCGTGAGAAGGGGGGTTAAAAGGGGTTAGCCCCGAATAAACGTATAATAATCCGCCCTCCGACGATAAATCAAACCTGGCAATTGCCTCAGCAATCGCGCAGCAGTTGCTCGCCTTTACGCGTTCGTTTTTTTGAGGTCGTTGTCCCAGAACAGCACGGCCATCCAGCTGCCGAGAGGAAATTGTTCTGCGGGCAAAAGACTTGGAATGACTAAGCTACAATGTTACCCCAAGGTCTGTATATGTCAATAGCAGAGGGCCATTTTCAAAAGAAGGGGGTCAAGTTTCTGGGAAACTCCCTCCCCCCCCCATCAATGACATTGTGAGTGTGATAATGGTTTCGAACGCATGTTTAAAAGTGAGCCCTAGGTGCATTTGCAAGCATTATACCATGTTTAAGTGGACATCACTGTGCACTTTAATGTCAACAGCGTAATTGTAGCTAATAAACCTTGGGCAATTATATGCACATACTTAATGTCGCAAGTGCAATGCTGGGGCTATTTGTGGAAACATATACGCGTACTCTGCAAGTTTCACGTGTGTGTTTTTTTTTATCCCCCCTTCTATATTTATTTACAGATTATTGTGGGACGGGTGAAAGGCAAAGAAGCACATATATACAGCAAGCCACCAAACACAGCTCCAGCACAATGAGGTTGGCAAATAATAGTTTTAGAGAATCCGAATGCGAACTGAATCTATTCAACAGCTAGTCAATAAACAAGACGCTTTGCAACAAAATCAACGGCTACAAATGGTGAATAGATCATGAACCCGATAGTAAAATGTTTATTTTTTTAAAGGCAAAGGTGCGGCCTCGTATTGCTTGCTTCATGCCACCGCTGGCAAAAGGAGGTTGGAGTGCCCACACTTTACCCCACCGCACACGACCTGCATGCCGGCTAACTGCGATGAACCCATGTGCACTGCTGAATGGACAGAGGCGGGAGGGGTGACCAAACTATTGCCGGATGAAGCTCGTGCTGGGTCTGTAGCATACGTTATAAAGGGGCCGTAAATAAAAAAACACGTGAATATTAAACCACTAATTTTTTACTTGCATAGTAAAGTAATTGTATTTTGTTCATTTGCTATACAGCCAGATAATACGACAAATCGCTAACCTTAAGCACCCAGTCGTTCATAAAAATCGAAGGCGGTTTAGTACTATAGTAATAGAGCAAGTGTAGAATCACTAAACCGGAATTGATAGCTTTAAAGCATTTAGCGCGGGGCCCTTGAAAGTGCGGGGCCCGTAGCTACTACATGTGTAGTAGCTACTAGGAGAATCCACCACTGGACCAAACTTGTCCATTGTATCAACTGCCCCACCGGGAAATCGAACCGGCAACCTCTGGATTGCAAGTGCTCACCATTCCTAAACTAAATGTAAACAATTTTTTTTATTTTACCAGGTAAGGCCCACTGCTTTTTTTCAAAAGCGACCTGGCAACAAATGATAGCTCCACAAAGTGGCGCATCACGTGGAAATGTATAGCAGGTAAATAACTCTAAACGCGTGCTTCTAAATGCGGAGGGGAAAACGGGAGGACCCGGAGAAAAATCGACGCGATCACATGGAGGGAGACACGCAAACTCCAAACATACAGGCATCGTCAGAGTCGAGATCGAACCCGCCACCTCCTGCATACCAGGCGAGGTAGTTAACATCTCGCCACCGCGGGTCAACCATTACACCACAGCAGCATCCTGTGGAGACCGCACACAGCCTTATATGTTAGAGCATTGAAACTAAATTAATGTGGAAAAGCAATGTGCTGCTCCGGTACCACGCAGCACACTGTACGCCCATGTCTTGTATAAATTGGAAGACTGTTGCCTATTTTTTGAGGCTGCGATTAAAACCAGGCCTGCTGTGCCTGAGGGATTTTAATCAGTGTCACCACTGTTTTTCACTCAACAAAATTACTCGCATTACTTAGGCCGGTGGGCTGCCACAGGCTACTCACACGGAGGGAGAAGGTGGAGTTGGGGTGGGTGGGTGGGGGG
The DNA here is from genome assembly GCF_964198595.1 of Lampetra fluviatilis. Lineage (NCBI taxonomy): Eukaryota > Metazoa > Chordata > Hyperoartia > Petromyzontiformes > Petromyzontidae > Lampetra > Lampetra fluviatilis. The sequence goes on from NC_136288.1 coordinate 2,106,301, forward strand.
CGCGGAATAAAGCAGAAAAAGTCAGTTCTGAAGGTCTTCTGGGATTTTTGTCGACAAAAAGTGACTTTGTCATTTAAACATCTGTTGAATTTTATGGAATAAAAGCCAAATTTGGAAGCCGTTTCGATCGCGACCTTTCAAGCGTTTTGTGCAAGCTTCACGAGAAATATCTTGTTGGATTGTTCTGACGACTTCGCCACGCAAACGCAAGACAGCTACCAAGAGTCCTCGGGGCTAATGGTGTGCACGTGAGACGGGATGAGATGTTTATTGTTATTCGATACCATAAATAGGTCTGCTTCCCGTAATGGGGTACGTTTAATACATACTAGAAATGAATAATGCATATTTGTGTAAGTGTGTACTGTCCTAAGCACCATAAAATTGTTTCTGCGTCAGTACCCCATGGTTTATGCCAGAAACATATTAAAATTGCAAAATGATATTTCAGTGAATAGAATGAAAAAAAATGAATTCTGACTGATTGGTCATCTCAAAGGCATGTCATAGGTGCTGTGTTTTCTTAAGCACAATTACACTAGGGGCCAGTTAGCAGAAATGTAAATTTCTAGTTTGTATATGCATATACTTATTAAAACATGTCTGGGGAGCGTAATCAGGAGATATTAGAGAATTGTGATTTGTAAAAATATAAAATGGTCAACAGCCCAAGCGGGGACCTCGTGGGGCTTTGTTCAGAGGCTTCAATGGGTAAATAAAGGATTATTATTATTGAATTAACTTATGAGCAATCCTTCCATGACCAATTCTTGGCAGTAAGAGTTTTTTTTTATGTTTAAAGTATATATATGTTTTTTAATAATTTCCATTGCCAACAAAATAGTTTTTACTTTTTTACGTTGACTGAATGGATGAGATGAGGATGCGTATATTTGCATACCTAGATTGTGGACGTGATACGATAGGGCACGCAACATAGACGAACACAGAGACATTTAATCCAAGAAGCCAACCCCCAGCATTAATAGGATTTCTAGCTTAGAAGAATAAGAAGACATCTGTTCATTGGAAGTGAAACTTTTTGATCACCATTCTAATTTAAATGGGTCACCCTTCTTCAATAAGTGACATTACAGGGTGTAAAGCACTTCTCTCCTCCCTTGGAAGTTCATGATTCGCCTTCATTCTTCAGCCACGTATAGATGCTGCTATCGGCGATGACGCAGGTGGCTGCCTATTGCCCGCTCTTCAACTTCGTGTGATGTTTTCTGGGCCCTGTGCCAAAGCTGCATGTACACAACGATCCAGCCACGGAGCTCAGAATGAACATCCACAACCGCCGCCACATTATCCTCGAACACGGCGGTCAGCATCAGTGCCGACACAAAATGTTCACTCGGGTTCCTTGCAGCAGCTCAATGGACATTTAGAGAAATGTGTTGCGCACTCAACGCAACAGTGCCAAGGCCATCCATAATGCAGGTTTTTTTGGGGTTTGATCGCGTAAATATATAAAAGTGTCGTTAAACCCGCCAACACCCGATACAGCCAATTAGTAAGGTTTGTCACGTAAACAGAACATGCCAATTCGTTGCTAGTACAGCACACCGGTGTGTTGGAGAGCAAAGCCACAACATTTACAAGCAGGGCCGGAATAAGCTAGTGCGGGGCCTGTAGCATACGTGATAAAGGGGCCCTAAATAAAATATAAAAACACGTAAATATTAAAACACACATTTTTTACTTGCATAGTAAAGTAATTGTATTTTTGCATTTGCTATATAGCCAGATAATAGACACATCGCTAACCTTAAGCACCCAGTCGTTCATAAAAGTCGAAGGCGGTATAGTACTATAGTAATAAAGCAAGTGCAGAATCACTTAACCGGAATTGATAGCTTTAAAGCATTTTGCGCGGGGCCCTTGAAAGTGCGGGGCCCATAACATATGTAGCTACTTTTGCTTCTAGAATAAATCCGCACTGTTTACAAGGCAAGCTTGTCCAGAAAGACAACTGAGCCACTTACCAATGCATTTGTGTGCAAAACAAGGCCCACATTTTCAAATACTTTTTTCCCCTTGGTTGTATAAAAACAAGTGAAGGACTGGTTGCTGGAGTTTAAGCATGCCTTTGGCATCAAGAAAAGTGTCGACAATTGACAAGGGAGTTGAATGAGGATAGGCTGAAGCATTGACTTATAAGATGTTTTTCAACCACATTGTCACATTAAATTCCACAATATTTCTCCTTTTTTAATATGAAGGCTGCTGACCTTTTCAAATCTCAAGTGCCTTTTTAAGTTGTTTTTATAGCAGGCACACATCCAATTTTTGGGAGAACTGCAGCCTGTGTGAGCTGCAGTGTTATGTTATATGTCTCACTGCCGAAGTAAATTATTCCTATTATTACTTTTAAGGAAAAAAAATATTGTTTATGCATCGCAGCAAGTCGGATTTCCAGAATGTTCTAACTATTTCGGAAAGTATGGTTTAATTCGGAACACGTTATACATTGCGTGCGATGTGTTTGCCCGTGTGAACACGTGAACAGAGGCGCGTGCATCGCCGAAAGATAACTCAACGCGTGCATGCGGCTGATACGCTCTCCGGCGGACGTGCGTCCTATCCATTGCCACCTCGAAGGAGTCCACGGAACAACAGTTTGTTTGCACGTGACCTTCTTTTTTTCTTTTTAAAGGGGTCACTCATGCAACCTCTCTTCCTCTCGCCTCCTCCCATCCTCCTGCCATCGTCCAGAGCCGCAAGAGCCTTAGTTAGAATAACAAGCCGTGAAATCCGAGCCCGTCCTCACATCAGGGGGCCATGCGTACTCCCCTGTGTTATTCCGTGGGCAACCTACAAAGACAACCCTAGAAGGCCCAGTTAACTTTTAAATGGGCCTATTAATGCCACGGTTTGTTTCACTTAGGAGTGCACCGTGGGGATGTATGCGGAGAGACACGTGGTCAGGGCACCGCATGCCCTTTTTTTTTATCGTGCGACCACGTGGAATTTCGTGAGCCTATCGGATTCTCCTACGGAAATATCGCATCCATTTCCTCCTTCTCCTTGTGCTCAATCTACGCTGTCTCTCTCTCTTCTCGCCCCCCTTCACTGGGACCAAACTTCCCCTCCACGTTAAGCGGTCACATTCGCTCACTAGTTTTCCTCGCAATCACCCCACGACCCCTTAATCTCCCCCTTATAACCACCACCGTTACTATTCCGTCTTCATATTCTCTTCACATGGCTATCACTCATTCCCCATTCATTCATTAATTCAATCCACAATCATTTACTGTCATCAATTTCGCTTTCACCGAATTCACGCTTCGCAGATTTGTCCATTGCCTCATCTCAATCTATATAAATTCCCGTTAAGATAAGATTAAAGATTTGTTGGGGGGAAGGAGGGGGCTTTTTTTTTTCTCCCCCCGTTGCGGAAGCCGACCGCTGATGTGTTGAGGGGGGGGGGGGGAGAGACTTGCACCACCACGGTGTCGCGTTTGCCGGTGCGGTGGTGGGGTGCCAGCGCAATTTTAATTTTCCCCGTTTACGGCGCAGCACCCTCGGAAGAAAACAAAGAAAAGCGATCAAAGACAGCTCTCTTCAATACAATTACAAGGGGCCCCAATTAATTGGCCCATAAAGGGGGAGAACGTAAAAACAAGCGTGTCGAGATCGGCCCTGGGGCTACACACACAGAGACCCCTCCTGCTCCCCCGAGGATTTGTAGAAGCATTCCAAGAGGTGCCTCTTACGTTTTACGCGCGACAACATGTTACTCCGCGCGCGCGTGTGCGCCTTTTACTGCTCGATTTATACTGCGCCTTCCATTCTAGGATGACGTCCCGCAGCGCACCACGGAACAAGCCCTTGGCACACAGCGGACGGACCAGGAACTCGGCTCTGTAATACGTTCGACCAAATTGCTAGTGAACAACATATATTACACATGTTAATTCGAGAATAGTTTCAGACGTGGCTTTTATATTCGTATTAAACAAACAAAAAAAACTTCCCCAGCTTGAGTACAAGCAGAGGCAGGAGGTGCCTGCATCAAACCCAACGAAGTATTTATTTTCGTCTTCTCAAACGCAATTTGGCTACCATGCTGCCCCCCCCCCTGATACAGTCTGCAAGGGCTATGCGCGCCACAGCTAAGCGGTGGAAATATGTTGGGAGAAAGCTTTAATGTCTGCAGGTGGGGATCTGCCGCGTCTGTTTGCACTCAGCAACCAGCACTTTCGTATAAATCAAGCCGCATATTATCTCCATTATAAGAAACTTAAGTTGCCCATCTGTGAGTCGGTCTGTCAGCCGCCAGTGCCCTCGACTTGAGTAATTTGCGTCGTGCAGAGTCGAGCCGGACTTTATTGTAAGCAGAAAGAAGCGGGGACTCGTGGTGGTGGTGGTGAGATAGTGCCCCCTCGTAACGTTTGACATAGGTTGTATATATATTTAACAAAAAACCCACGTTAAAATAAATTCCCGCCATGCTAATGCTTTAAATGGAAGCTTCTAAACTCTCTTCCTGTCGAATAGATTTGATTTGACAGTTGAACTAGAATAGATGTGTGAAGTGAATACAGGTCCAAAGGAACATTGGTGAAGAGTGGAGTAATTTGGGCTGGGGGAGAAGGGGTGGGGGGTGGAGTAAAACTGTGAAGTTTTAAAACATATTCGAGCACAAGTATGTGCTCTAGAAAATGTACATTCAGATGCCACATCCACAGCAGTGTGTGAGCAAAGGACAATACGCCACCGCTTCGAAGAGTCACCACCGCTGACAATGGCAGCCCGTTGCTTCCTCTGAAGTTACAAGTCGTCGACTGTTAACGATGACAACGGAAAGTATTTTCATGCCACGCACAAACATACATGATATGTTTATTGTATAATGGCGTAATTATATTGTATTTTAGAGAACGCCATTCGTGGCTCCACGCTGCTTGGGTTCCGCCAAGAAAGAGCTCAGCGCTCGGGCTGCATGGCCAAGCCTCTGTGTAAAGAAGGTCCTGGCGCCAAGAACAACACAACCTCAACAATTGAGAGTGATTTCATCTAAAACTGGTCAAAATAAACTACTTCAGGTTGCACGGTGAGGAAAAGCAAGCGCATGTACAAGGAACATGATTGGCATATAGGATATAATGAACCGCGCTGGAAGCGAAACTGTATTTCATCCAGGCTCCCTTTTAATTGGTCTGGTGGGCGCAGACAGGCCAGGCCGGGCCTGAGCAATGACAGAGCAGCCCATGTAATGCGGTGGACATTTCTGTTGTTCCCTGGAAATTGCCCCTTGTTCGGTAGCAGATGGCGGCTAATATATCAGCCTTGGTTGAGTGAATCGTAATGTTTCCATTATTCCGCAAGCGATGAAATAATGTGGAGAGGAAGCTGGAATGGATTTGGCGTGCACATGGCGCAGTGCAGGATATGCGTTACAATATGTACGTAAAACAAACATCTATTTCATTATATGCAGTGCGACTGCAGAGTGTGTGGGGTCCTGGCGCCAGACTATTTAGTCCCACTTGTTTAAATGCGTCTTGCTGCTAAGTATCTGGAAGCGCTCCATCAGGATGGCTTCACTAGTCCAATGGCGTTGCAAGAAATTATAACACAAGTTTTGAGATACAAACATATTGTGCACCATTTGGCATCGAGTTGACCAACGTTAAATCACAGAACCAACACAATTTAGATACATATTTACTGCTGTTAAGTACTTAAATCCTTTCCCATTCCGATTAAAGTATGCATGACGTACGTACGTACGTGTACGTACGTCATGCGGGAGGGCGTGTGGCACAGTTTGGTGCCAGCTATCATAGAGTGCGGTCGTGTCGCTACAGTTTTCTGCGGTGAGTAAAATGTCTTAAAAAACAATGGCGGTTCGCTTCTCTATATAAAACTAACGCTAACCGCTTGCACGTTCCGAAATTCAGCGGTGAACGGGACCCCACACCCTGCAACATGCAGACGTGTCAGAACGGGAAAGGGTTAAGTGAACTTGGGCAGCAAGCTTCGCTTGAATGCGGTGATGGCCGGCAGATGAGACTGGTGATGAAATGGCATGAAAAAATGTTTTCTAAATGTTCCCGGGAGGACGACCACCGTGGAGATGGAACTACAAAGATCAGCTCATGTGCAGGAGATGGATTGTGGCATTGCAGGAGCTGCACGATTATGATGGCATGGGGAGGTCTTCATCCAGCGGTGGATAGATTACTGCTCATGATGATGATTTTAACCTTATGGCGGGACCCCGGGGTCCCGTAATTAATTAATTTACTTATATTTTGGCGACTCCGTCCCACCGCGCACATGAACCGCCGCGACCCACTAGAAATCAATCCTCTCGTTCTTCACCAAGCATCCGTTGTTGCCAAAATTGCCGTAGTCATAAACAAAACTGTGATTAGCGCATCGTGTAGAGCCCGTCGAGAGGAATAGATTTGCCGTATCAACAGACATGAAATGACGTCGCAACACAGTTTATGCGAGAGCCGGCGGCTTATGGGACCCCGGGGTCTCGCCATAAGGTTCATTTATAGAGGTGCGTGAAACAATCATGCAGACTCTACTAAAATATGCTGCGCTGCTGCAGTGAAGTATTGTCGTAAAAAAAAATGGTGGACAAAACAGAAGTTTGTTTTATCACCGTGTAAGGCCACACCTTGCTGCCAAGACTCACAGAAGTCAAAACAAGGGCAAGGTCGCTTCGCTTGGACAAATGATACCGGGCAACATTAATCAGGAAAGAAACCCGCTAAGTATGATGGATTGAATGTTACAAAAATTGCCTCACGTACACACTCATCTCCTACATACATAATAAAGACGTACAACCCTTTTGTCAATCGACGGTTGTATTAAGGCATCCCCATGCCATGTTGCTTGACCATAGTGCGGACTGACGGAGATTGTGGGGCCCACCCAAGACCAGTTGAGATACCACTCATTCCGTGATGTTCGCCGTGGCCGGGATTAAACGAAGGGCGTTGGCTTCACAACGCAATGCGCTCATCGCTGCACCTGCTGATAACAGCAATCCGTGTACAGAGGGACTTCTGTGCCACGCCAATGACATGCAATGTCCTTCCCAAGCAACACATTAGTATGATAACAAACAACTGTATACTTGTAAAAGTACAGTCGATGCGTTGCTACATCGGCATGTGACGGTGCATGGATTAAAATTGATTTTTTTCGCTCACAATACGCCCCATGAAGTACGTGCGAGAATAGATTACGAACAATGCGATGTAGATGCTAATTGGGTAAACAAACCCACAAATGAGACTGCATAAATTATAAAGACGACAAAGCAGATTCATGAAATTACACTAAATTAATTTGTTGTATATATTTTTTTCATAGAATCTCAACCCTGACTCATGGCAATAAATTGGATGGCGGTTGTAAGTAGGTGTGTGAGTGATACACAGTACTAGAACTCCACTTAGCTATGGTCCTATTACCCACATCCTCTGTTAATCGCAGGACAAACTAAACTATTAAAATATTTTTTTATATTTTACCAGGTGAGGCCCAATGAGCTATGCAGCTCTTTTTCAGAAGCGACCTGGCCTCAAATGATAGCTCAACAAAGTGGCTTATCACGTGGACATTTACAGCAGCTCAATACTCTAAACACGTGACGTTGATTCTTAATGTGGGTGGAAAACCCGGAGGACCCGGAGAAAAATACAAACAACCACGGGGAAAACATACAAACTTCAAATATACAGCAGGCGTCAGGGTCAGGATCGAACCCACGACCTCCTGCATACCAAGCGAGAGAATTAGCATCTCGCCACCACGGTAAATGTAGGTTCCATTGTACACTCCCTTTACCTGCGCCCCTATTAGTACTGCCGTGATTATCTGCGTTGCACTGTGGAATAGATTCCCATTAGCCCCTACGCTTGTTCATGAACAAGTGGAGTTGAACGGCAAATTCATCCTCTTATCCGTGTTTATCCAACGGTCTTGACTAGTCCCCTCCTTTCCTGGCAATCATTGCTTCTATTATCCGCAAAAAAAATCATGGATCAGTTCATCTACAAATGCATCCTATTATCTGGTTAAAAAAAGAAAATTATTACGGATAAGTGGAGTCAAAATACGGATAATAGAATCCGTGAAGTCCGCCCCACACATGAGCACGGATAAGAGTTATCCTGTTGACTGAAACTTCCTATTACAATATTCGACAACACTTAAAAGGAGTTGTAGTTTCTCTCGCAGATCTTATTATCTGCAGGGTTATCCCCTATTTTACTCTATCCACCAAAACATTTTGCTGACATTTTACCTTTAATTGGAAGAATAGGATGGCTTATAAGAGGACTTTGCGTGGAGCCAACAGCTCCGGCAGATAATACAAATTACAAGTAACAGGGCAATGTACGGGTGCGCACATATACAAAGACAAAGATCCCCCATATAGCCTTCAAGAGACATTTGGGGTTAGCGAGCACATCTGAAGACAGGATCATCAGCACAAGACGGGGTGGGTGATTCGCACCACGCCCAGCCACCTTTGTCTCCCGAGTACATGTTGTATGTACGTTGAACTTCTTTCGCACCGTACGTAACCAACCGAGCTAATCAGAGCTACGGGGAAAGGACAACAAACTAAACACAAAAAGCAGTTCCAAAGAAATTTGTTTTCAATTTTGATTTTTTTAAATGCAGTGGCTTCCCAATATCGGAAAGAAGAGCGTTCTAGACGGCTGCCGAAGCGCATCTGGAAGCGCGCGATGCAGTGAAAGTGAGTGGCGATGTGTACACACCGCACCAGGTATTCATCTGAGGCTGAGTTGATCTAGGAGATACCCAGGTTTGGTTCAGATATACGTCACCAGTGTTGGCTGTGAACGGAAATCAAACTCGCGCAAACACACACACACGTATCCACACACGGACACACGTGCAGGTAGGTGTGAGGCTAGAAGGAACGTTCGACTCAGTAATATATTGATGCTGTCACAAAAACATTTCCTAGTAATGTTATAAATTATAAAAATCCAGGCACACATTGATACAAAAGAATGGTTTACAGCTTGGGAAGCCACCATTTCTTTGTCCAATCTTTTTGCCGACGCCACGGAGGGGTTAGAAAAATGTGGCTTCTCTTTCCAAATCTGACCCAAAGGAATACTTTCCAAAACTCGGAGAGGAACAGAGGAGCTTCAAAGAGGAGACTTGACTGAGCACCAGCTTTTGTTGTGTCCCTCGGGCTCTGAAGGAGCTCTGGGAATGTGAAGAAATCAACAACTGGTTGTGTACCTGGATTTTATCTGCCACGCAGTCATTAGGAGCACTGTGGAAAAGTGCTTTAAAGAAAAAAAACAATTATAAATAAATACGTTGGACATCTCAAACAATCCTTGACATCAAGGCGACGTTGAAAACTGCCGAGGCGTCTCTGTGCGGTGCACACTTAATTTAAAAACGTCCACCACTCAATGCACGTGAATGTACCCACAAAATGATCAAATTATTACGAATATGTATCATTTTCAGATGGCGTTTGGAATAAGAAGGTATAAACTGAAGCACATTTTAGCATTTGACTTGTATTTTTATGTATTCTTTATATTGTCTGTGCTAGATTATTTTGAATGTTGTATTTTAGTGAGTCTGACTTAACTAACTTGCTTGCTGAGTTTATTATCTCAAATGGCCATTGGTTCTTACACCTCGAGATACACTGCAAGGGAGGCAGAATATGAATAATACATGATGGTGATGAGAAATATTTTTGATATTTTGTCATTTTTATTGTTTTTTTTTTCAGAAATGTCCAAACCGAGTTTCCTTCAGGTGATAAAGCCGTCCCAATGTGTCCCGACATGGTGATGCTCAGCGCCCTCCACGCCGCAGATTAACCTTCACCTAGCGACACAATCTGCACGGCTCTACGCGTGCCTCCACATGCCATCATTGGCAGCTTTTAGGAGATTATGCTGAACAAACCCGCATATTCGCTTGACAACTCCTGTCATCATTCTTGAGTCGAATGCAGTTTACCCAGAAATGTTTCGTTCGTTAAAAAAAACCCACAGCTATTGTTTTTTTTTGTTAACTGCACAGCGGCCAACAGGAGTTGCCATGTACCGCACTTCTACGTAATTTATCAGGTCATTCCTGGTCCCGATTCACAACTTATTGCGTGTTTACTGGCGGCGAGGCTGCTTTTTACCAGTGGAAAAGTCCGCCGACCGCCAATTCTGGTGGTTACCAGTAAATATTGTCAAGTTGTGAATCACGACCGCTGATCTTTATTTTGTTTAACTTTATTTCCAAAAGCTGTGCGGCCGTCCGTGCTCATTGCGGTGGCGCGCGCCCTCCGAACGGCAAACGGCAACGCGCCCGGGGCTCTAAGACGCCGCGCGAGGCTCCGCTCACGGCAGAACAACTCCGGGTGGGGGGGGGCGGGACTTCTGTGGGTCGGCGCATTTGTCGACAACCCCCCCCCCTCCAACCCAGCGCCGGAATTGCCGATTCGGGAGGCCGCCGTTTCGCGCACTGCCGGCGCAGCAGTTGAAACAAACTTGGCGACTCTTTACAATCGCCCCGCACCTTTGCTCCAAGCAGCGGGTCCACGGTTGAAGCCGTTTCGTCGCGTGTGGCTGCTGGGCTTAAAGCGCGCGTGCTCTCCGCCGATTGGCACGGTTGGCTGTACGGGTGTTGTGAACGGAGTTCGACGTGCGTACTTATAGACGAGCGGCAGATCAAATGCTCGCCAGAGGGGCTCTTTAAGGGGGCGTCCATAAATGACGTCACGCGATTTTGGACGATTTTTGACCCCCCCCCCTTGTCACACGGCGTCACAAAAAGTCAGACCTCCCCGTCAAATATGACGTCACAAAGCTCTGCCCCCTCCCCCCCCCAAAAAAAATGCTTCAAATCGCTTTAAACTATTGTCATTGTAGTGCGTATTTAATGTGGCGCTGCACTCTGATGGTGTAGGAGAAACATTTATTAAAAGTCTATTTAATTAAGTAGAACGTGTTGTCTATATTTATTTAAAGTTGCGCATTTTGATGTGACGTCACATTTCTCAACCCCCCCCCCCCCTCGTCACACATCGTCGCAAATGTCTGACTCCCCCCCCGCCCCCCAGGTGCGTGACGTCATTTATGGACGGCCCCTAAGAGCTCCCGATAGTCAAGGCGTGAGCAACTAATCCCGGGGCTGCATCTCTACCTTTGCCTCGGCGGCTCTTGTTATTCGAAGCTGGCTTCCCTTGTGTTCGTCTCAGCCTGTACTGATTAACTGACGTGATGTGGACAATGCCAGCACGAGGCAGACCAGGATGACGAGGCATGGTGCTGGCACTATCACTGCCATCACCAATGTGTGTGTGTTATGTATGCCATATGGGGAGCGGTAATGTAGCAGTGAACCTGCTGACCCCGGTTTGATTTTTGCTCACGGCCAACACCAGTGACAATTATCTGAACCAGTCCTGGGCCTCCCCTAGGTCGACTCGGCCTCAAATTAGTACCTGGTACGGTCGGGCGTGGTGCTGGCCACCCACCCCCTCGTGTATCGTGCAGGCCTTGATAGGTACTCGCTAACAGCACTTGCCCCAACAGTCTGGCAAGGTTATACGGGGGTTTTTGTCTTGGAATGCCATACACAGTGCTTGCTCACAGCACTTTCCCCAACAAATCTTTCAAGGCTAAAGAGGGCAGTCTGTCTCCGTGTGTGCCCGCCATTGTGTACATATTCGAGCGTGAAGATATTTTGTGGTGCATTTGTTTGAATAAAAAAAACTGGTTTATTTTAAATTATTATTATCATTGCCAATGTATCAAGTATTTGGCGCCTAAAAGGTCAAAAGAGCATTTACTGGGTTCTACACATTTCTCCAGCAAAAAAAGAGCACCGTTAAGTAGTTATACAAAGAATCGCTCATATTTCAGGGATTTATAGCATGATTAACGGGATACCGCTGGGAAAAAAACATTATTTGTTTAGCTCCTGCTGCTGCTGCATTTGTGCTTTTTTTAGACAGCAAGCGGCCTGCGAAATGCGTTTGGAACAACAAGCCCTGTCCGAGGCTTAATAGCGATTACAAATATACATTTTTTGGTGACTAAATAGACGCAGAATCTATTTTCCTCATGCACGCACTGTCTTTTCTTATCCAACGTTCAAAATCCAGACTTACTCCGACACAGATGCATGTAACATATTTCCTGCAGAGTAAATACACAGGGCAAAGCGAGACAAGCGTAGAGGAGTTCATTCGACGCAATTTACCGTCACCTCGGTGTGGTAGCGAGTGGACAATCGGGACACTTAATGAGGAAGTACAGCGAACGGGTTTCTGAGTTATTTGTGCAGAAGCTGAGTATTGCCTCGCCACGTGTGGGTCTCCTTCAGGCAATGTGGTGACCTTCCACGTGATAAAACTATTTATATATGAACAAGAAATTTGGCCAAGCACTTCCAACAAGGCCCTCTTGAAGTGAATGTTGAGACTCGTTGCGGCTTTCTAGAACCAGATCCTTTGCCAAGGTGAAGGTCTCCCCATGCCTTGTCAGTGATGGTGATTGTTGTTGAGCTATCATTCGTGGTCAGATTGCCACTGAAAAATAAGCTAATGGCTCAGTGGGCTTTACCTGGTAAAATAAAAAAAAAACACAATTGTTTTAATAATAGTTTTTGGGTGATTTGCTTACCTTTCCTATACTTTACACTCCGATTGGAACATGTGAAAAGAGCTTAATAACTCATCGGATTCCTCCAGTATGAATACATATTCTCATTCTGATATTTCACTATGCTAAAGTCAGAGGGCGGGAGGATCAGGACCTGTTAAAACATCACTCACCACCGATGGTGTAAACCAGGAGTGGGGAACCTTTTTCTGCCAAGGGCCATTTGGATATTTATAACATCATTCGCGGGCAATACAAAATTATCAACTTAAAAATTACCTTGTTATATTTGGTCAAACATTTAATTAACTCACCCCTAATGTGATGGCTGTAACTGCTTCTCTTTGGTGAGGCGTGTGATGTTAGCTGGTATTGATGATGTTGCTACTCGCAACTGCTTTTCCAGGTTTGCTCCTAGATTTATTGAATTTAGAGTCCCGCCTGCGGTTGCCTTGGCAGGGCCACACCAAATGATTTCGCGGGCCTCGTACGGCCCGCGGGCCGGACGTTCCCCACCCATGCTGTAAACCTTCGGAGGGAATCAAACTGAGGTCGTCAGTTTCACAGTGCAGTGCGCTAACCACTGCACCCGTTGATAATAATGAATTAAGCAATTATAACAATTATTAAACAATAATTAATGATAATCAACAGCAACAGAAAAACCACAGGGGTACAAATATTTCAGTCCGAGAGCGACAGGAGTGAGAAAGGGGCAGGAAAGGGAGATGGGACCTTTGTGAGTCTCGCTGCGTGGAGTAGATGCTTCACGTTTATATTGAGACCCTAGATGCCAAGCAGCACTCGCAACAATATGTTTTCATGAGGTGCATTACTCGGGCCGGATCCCGTGCTCACGCCCGTGGTGTCTCTGTGCACTGGGCCACTCGTCTCCACGCGCACGCACGCGCACGCACGCACGCACGAGCACACACGCACGCGCGCGCACGCACGAGCACACACGCACACGCACGCACGCGCACGCACGCGCGCACACGCACGCGCACACACGCACGCGCACGCACGCGCGTGCAGATGCAGTGCGGTCACCGACGGGAGGAGGAGAGTCGATGCCTCCCGTCGAAGGTTGCGCGCCGAGAGGGCGCGCGTGGTTCGTAACCTACGTCCTGCAACTCGCCAGACCACCCATGCCGCTGGACATCTGTGGGACAAAGAGCTTCGTAGCTCACCGGATTCCTCCTCCAGTCTAAATAGCGATTGTGATCATGATTCCTGAAAGATTCGGTTCTTTTCTGCAGCCCCTGTGCTGCTCACCGTCGGTTGTTTTTTTCTTTCTTCTTCCTTTCTTGTTGGCGGCCGATTTGCCAAGCAGCGTCCGTTTCTTTCATTTTCATCCAGCTTCGCTTGTTGCCCCGTAGGCCTAAATTGGTATTCATATACTTACACGTTTAATGTGTTGCAAAAAACAAACCGCATTCTGTCCTGTTGCCAATTATAATAGACGCGCACAGATGTAGTGTACATTTCCACGAAAAAAAGACGTTGTAAATCACCCACACGGACAATGCACGTACGCACATCTGCATGAAATGTGTAGTTACATAAAGGCAGTTTTTTTTTACAATGGGATACTATGAGCCTCGGTCTGACTTGTTACCGTTCCTTTTGGATGGGGCGATCACTACGCACAACAGGCGTTACAGACCATAGGGCTACACTGGTTGACAGCCGAGGGCAGTGCATTGAAAATTAAAATTGTCGCACTCCACTGTTATGCTCCCACCTCGATACAACCTGCCCGGCACCAACCCACGGGTATCAGCGTGGAGACGTGTGGTGAAACTAACAGCACCCCACGGCCACAAGGAGGCCTTCATCCTGCAGTGGATAAACAACAGGCTGTGCATGCGCACCTTGATTTCACCAGGTGAGAACCAAATGTCCCTCAGGCGATGTCGATTGTGTCAACCAATGAAACTTGCAATATAAATATGTTGCCAACAGCATTCCATTCGCAAAACGTCTCGACAATATCTGTTTATGAGGCCAATGTATCCTTGTAGGCTGTTGTAGCCAGTGCCTTTCGTTAAGCACACACACACACCCGCCGTTCGCCATTAAGTTATGTGACATCACCACGATGCCTGTGCCAGGCCAGGTGCACTTTGAGGCCACGTGAAGTGTCGAAGGCTCGCTGACAGCAGGTCACGGGACATACCCAGGTGCCGTGGGTTGACTGACTGAGATGACTGGCAGACACACCAGCTGTGCCCCCTACTGTGCCAACTTGATGTATTTTAGCCGCCCGGCGCTCCGCTCGTTGTTGTGAAGCGTCGCTCCTCTGCCCTCCGTTGTAGTTGTTGGAGGGCGACTGCCTCCAACTGACAGTAGAGTCCTCCACGAGCCTCCTCCATAAGCACACACACACACACAGAGACATTACAGACCTGTGTGCACGTTTGCGTTAGACGTGTGGCGTGTTTCGAGGCGGCGCCGTCGCACCACGTGTGCACGCATACTTCTGCTCACAAATATAATAGATGGAAACTTTGGTACATTCATTTAACTTTGTGCTTTATTCTAAATGTCAAATCTGAGGCTTGTTTCTGTGATATTTTGGTTTTGGACGGCAGGGGAGGCTGAGGAGGGGGCTAAGAAGCGCCCTCGCTGCAAGGAAGCCACGCACCTGGTTTCGCACAGTACTAAGTAGCGCCGTTCTGGCACAACGAACGGGGGGCGCGAGGGGGTGGTGGTGGGGGGGGGGGGGCGCGAGGGGGTGGTGGGGGGGGCGAGGGGGTGGTGGTGGGGGGGGGGGGGCGAGTGGGTGGTGGGGGGGGCGCGAGGGGGTGGTGGTGGGGGGGGGGCGAGTGGGTGGTAGTGGGGGGGGGCGCGAGGGAGTGGTGGGGGGGCCCACACATCTCCTGTCACCGTGGCATCTATCAGTTCCGCTCCCTTGCACCTGGGATTTGCTGCTGGCAAATCTTGGCAACGCTAAAATCATGGGCCCAACTGGGGGGGGGGGGGGGGGCGAGGATGGGGTATGGGGGGTTGCGAAGTCAGCGCAGCGGCACCGGCGCATTCCACGTTACGTTCCAACAAAGCTCACTCGAGACTCCGCTGGTGTTTTCTGGGTTGAAACCGCGTGCCTGTTGGACGTGGTGTCCTGATGGCATCTCTCGCGCCACTTGCTGGTGCGAGCTTCTTCGAATGTTCTCAAGCGAGCAGAGGGAAACGTCAGTCGCCATGACAATCGGCGTGTAATGTATGTACGTATGTTGAACTTCTTTCGCACCGTACGTAACCAACCGTGCTAATGGGATGACTTATGACACAGATATGCTATTTAGAATTTAAAAAACTGGAACATTCACATGTTCAGGGCATGCGGTGCAAATCCATGGGAAAGCTGTACAGATACACCGCGAAGACCTACGCAGTTGTAATACTAATGCATTGAAACAACTGGAAAATTTTGGTAGGTTTATTATATATATTTACGGTCGTTTTTGGCCTCTTAAAAAAAGTGTTTAAGCTATCACTCATCAGGGCATATGACACAGAGGGTGTCTGTTCCAAAACCCCCTGAACATCTTCGGCAAGGAAAACCTAAATAATTCCAGGTGATGACCACAACACAACTTGTGCTTCCCAAAATGTGTTTTTTTCTCTCTCTAACTCATATACGACACGTTCCTTGTTGTTCTTCAATAAATAATTTTCCACGCGACATCAATGCCATTCAAGGTACCTTACGATCTTGGTCTGAGCTAAATTTAGTGAGATAGAATATTTCATCGGGATGTGTTGTGCAAGGTAACTGGATTAACTAATCATTCAGAGTGCAAACCCAGTGTCTCAGTAATGCTGATAAAGTACTCCAAAATGCACATTACAATACAATGTTATTTGGATTTGCACCAAGGCCCATGCCAACCATGCTCAGTTACTATTAGCGATATCCCCATGACTGCAATCTTTTTTTCCCAGCATCATCCTCTTTTTTTGAAGTGGCTGTGATGGGAAATCTATAATTATTTATGGGGCATTAAATGTCCCTTTTCAACCATTAAGCCAGTTTATTTCCGGGAAGGCCCAATGAGCTAAGAATCGTTTTATTCGATGGAGACCCAACCAAATTGGCAGGCGTGTTAAAAGTAGGGAAAGTTGTTTAGTCATGAGGATAGGTTTTCCCCTTTTTTCTGGCAACAAAATGGGTGTTAAGATGCTATAAAACCAAACTGAAACATTTTACAAGGAATCATGTCTTTATACGTGACTTTACCGAAAGAACCAAAGAGTAAAAACATACTCTGATAATAGATGCATTTGTCTTTGAAGCTGTTTGGTGCACACCAGAAATAGCTTTTTTTTGCCTATTCTCATATATTGGTACTGGCAAAGGAGGTCCCATGATTGTGGTGTCATGACTAATACATAATAACACATAGCAATGGAAATCTAATAAGCAATCCAAAATCAAATTATTTACACGGAGTTCTCCCCTCTTCCAAGAGTTTGAGATACACTTATTCTTCTTGCCATGCTCCAGTTATTTTTTTTGAACCTCAGAGGTGGCAGCCCCAGTTGGAGCTCTGGGTATTGCTGCCAAATGAGTGTGAAACCACCCCTAGTGGCAAGGCTCGCAGAGCGAACAACAATGTCACAGCAGCCGCCAACGCACCACCGTTCTGGGATGTGAGCAGCTACCCAGCACGTGCCACTTCATCTGTGTGCTGTTTTTTTTTATTTCCTTTTAAAGTTCGCTCTTCCAGCATGAAGACCATTCTCCAATGGCCTTCAGTGCCGGCATTCATGGGAATGAATGGTCTGCTGCGAAGGTTTTTTTTTACGCCTTCACTAGTTTACATCATGTAACGCAGTTCAAATCTTAAGGACCAATGTTGTGCTGTAGGAGGACCAGCGAGGAAGACGTTTGTTTAAGTCCGCTCTGAGCCGAGGCCGGGCCGGTGTGATTGCAGCTGTGGCACTTGCATTGTCACGATGGAGAGTCTCCGGATCAACTTTCTGAGGATCAAGTTAAATGGGAAACGATGTACCCCATCACATTTACTGAAATGGGAAACTAGGCCGGTGTCCAGGCCTGCAGTAAACGAAATAATCTAGAACTGGATTAACAAAATAGTGAGGTGATTTATCACTATTCGCTTCCACGACCTATCTGATGAGACGAAAATAGTTGTGGGGGGGGGGGAATATATATTGAGGTCTGTTCTCACGTTTGCCGATTGGACGGGAGGCGATGGGCGGGGCTTGGTGACATCATCAGCATCATCAGCCAAATCACAGCGGACGTGGCTTATAGGGGGTTTCCTGCCTTCAGGAGGCAAGCTGCCATTTTAAAAGGGGCTTGAGGAATCTACCACAAATACACGCAGTCGATTATAATTGTTTCTTCATTAATCATCCTAAGTAAGACGTACATTCTCTGTAATCAATGTTAAAGTGTACGACATGACACGATGATCTGTCTGCCATTGATTTTATTAAAAATAAGTTGGGAAAATGTCATAAAATGTAAGGCAATGCTTTCCATATACATTAAGCATGGCTTTTTGTCAGCAAAAATTCATGACACGTATTGTTTATAAAGTTACCATACATTGCGAGAAATAAAAAAATAAAAAAAAATTTGAGAAAAGTTTCTCAAACTTAACACGTACACTTGAAATTGATATAGATTTTATCGTATTCCATTTCCCCCCCCCCCTCTAAGCCTCCACATATCCGCCTGGCATTGGCAATACACATCACGTCGGTGTGTGAGAAGAGCCACCGGTGTGTTCACCAACATGTCGGCTGTGATTGTTTCAAACGCTTCTGCCATGCACCGTGGGACGTTGCCCAAACTTTAGGTTTATTGGCGAACACTTGCATCTGTCGCACAGCCCGGACATTCCACCCCGCGGTGCAAAGACTTGTCTATCGATTATTATTTAACAATATTCTTCGGGCCTTTCGGTAAAGTCACGTAGATTGGTTCAAATAAAATAACTAAAAATAACAAAAAAACGAGGACGTCTCGATCGCAACGCAAGCGGTCGTCATCAGGAATAAGAAAAGAGGGGGACGGAGGGGGACAGATGTCCTCTTTTTTCTTTCTGATGACGACCGCTTGTGTTGCGATCGAAACGTCGTAGTTTCTTGTTATTTTTCGTTATTTTCTTTGATCCTATCTACCTGACTTTACCGAAAGACCCAAATAATATGAATTCCTGCAGACACGAAAGCTTAAAGTCAAGAGGTAACAGTAGTTGATGCTTTTACGGACACCCTCTATACACATCATACTGATTAGAACCCAGTGAAAAGTTAAAGGAGTCAAGGGAAGTTTCGGAGCGGGAGAAAGTGGGCAAGGAGTGAGACAGAGTCTCGTGCCATTGTCTGCTCAGCTCATTTTTTCCCGTAGCCAGCCCCCCCCCCCGTGCGCCTTTAGCACTCTGACACCGCGGGGGCTTTCTGTCGCACCAGACGTAGGGAGCAGTCTGCCATCAAAACACCCTTTTTATTGAATCCCCACTTGCATTCGATATTGTTAAATCGGCGCACTTAGGCCGTGCCCCCTTATAAAGGAACCCCAACACACATTTGAGGCCACGTGGTGGTTCTTTGTTCGGTGCGAACAGTAAAAGCGGTCGCGCCGACAATGCCGGGCTCCCCGCTAACGCCTCCCAGGTGGCTTTACAAGTTCCTTGTTTACAGGTTCTGGAACAATGCTTGTTCACACGCGCCAATAATTGACGCGAATCTTACTCGAAGTGCACGTTGTTTTAATATATGTGAACATCAATGTGTGAACATTGCTCAATGCAAAGTAAAAAAATGGTCGTGTATACTGGGTAATTATGTATATTTAAATTTTGGGACATGCAAATGGTACGTCGTAAGTTTTTGTTGTTGTTGTTGTTGTTGCAGTTGTTGTTGTTGCAGTTGTGCTGCATAGTTGCCTGATGTGTTTTCGGGTTGTACTGCGTGCTGTTTGGCACGATGCCTCTTGCATTGGAATGGAATACTCTTCAGATTGTTCCGGAACTCAAAGCTCCATCGGACATGGAAAGCGAGAGTAATAATTCCCTACAAGAATGTCCCGGCACACGGCGCGAAACATCGGACATCGCACCGAACAGCACGCGGCGTGATTCGAAAACCCATCGAAGAGCGGACGTGCAAACAGCCTCCGTGCCAAAACAAAATCCGCTCAGTCTTGGCAGACGCACTGCTGGGCGGCGGGGGGCTGTGAGGGCACAGGGGTGAGGGGGCTTGAAAACAAATACCCCTACAAAAAAAATGGAATGCGCCTTTGTCACAGCGTCCACCTGTTAGTGTGGAAGCAGTCTTAATGAGGCCACACATGTCGGGAATTAGCTGCAGAATGCTCCATTTATATAGGGGGGTAGTTTTGACCCTGCCCCTTCACTGCTGAATTCAGACATTATTCTATAAATAGGGAAAAAAAATACAAAAACACATGGATAAAGAGGGCAAGACAAGTTAAGTTTACGAGTGAAAATGTTTGCCTATTAATAAATATGTTTTTGTAGAACGTTACTGAAAAATAACAGAGAAATGTAGCTTTATCACGGTTGTATTTTCGGGGTTGTACCGCACACTGTTTGGCACAATGTTCAACGCTGCACGAATTGCCATTCAGTCCTTGAAGAAGCTCCCGGCATGTGCATCGAAACGTCGGACATCGTGCCGAACAACACGCAATACAGCCCGACAACTCATTCCGAAAGTCAGGAGGGAATAAGAAACAAACAACACCGTGAACATGTCACGTGGTGCCTTGAGTCGTTGTTTCTTTGCTTTGGACAAGGCGGCCGTGTATCTGCCCAATGCCGTGCCGTACCTGGGGCCTGCTCGCTCGTGAACACCACGCAGTGTTCATCCACACCGGGCACACAAACACACCGCCTGCTCTTGAACTCTCCACTGCACATCGCTGTCCAACAATAACTACGCGGATGTTTCTCTTGAAGATATTACGCAATTTATACAAATAGTAATGTTTGCTCAGCACATCACAAAATATAAAAATGTCGGGGGTGGGTTTCTTTTTCTCTCTTTCAGACACTATACAAATTTAATATTTTCCCCCCAAAACAACAACAACAATCTCCCATGAATCATTGCAGGGTATTTTCAGCTCAGTTTGTGCTTTATTTTAATTTTTATTCCCTTTAATGTACGCCCCGGTATCGTTCCCGTTCCATTGCAATGTGCACCGATACCTTCTTTATCGAGGGCGATATTGGCACGTCAAATAAAGATTCATTGATTGATTATATACAGTTTTAGGCACACACTCACATGCACATCAAGCGTAACACGTTAACAAGGCCATTAATTTGCCCGATTAATATTTACTACTGTCAATAATCTAAATATTTCTTGCAAACGTATCCTCGGTGGCGTACTTTGTAGTCAGTCCTTGAGATCCACCACCACCACCACGCTCCGCGTTTTACCAATTTACCCCTCCCGTTCAGATACAAATGAACTCGTTTCACGCTTCACGCGGCCGATGATTGTCTAAACACTTGCGAAAGTGACGCGCTAAGCATTCACCGCTGTCTGCATCACGCGGAGCACACGGGCAGACTGACACGTGGCATATCTCGACACATACACCGGGATCAGAATTGACGCAGAGCACGCGAATTTACGTCCCGTGGTGGGTCGCGGTTGCACTGCTGAAATCCACGTTACTCTTTGACACGGGCTAGACTTTCGCGACCAATATCATCCATAATGCAGGGTTATTTTTTGGGGGGGTTAGATCGCGTAAATATATAAATGTGTCGTTAAACCCGTCACCACCCGACACAGCCAATTAGTAAGGTTTGTTCCGTAAACAGAACACGCCAATTCGTTACGAGTACAGCACACCGGTGTGTTGGAGAGCAAAGCCACAACATTGACAATCTGAGTACGACATGTCGCCACATTTGGCTGCCACCTGATGATGCCGGTTGTAATCACTGGCGAAACGTCGTGCTCAGATTGTCAATGTTGTGGCTTTGCTCTTCAACACACCGGTGTAGTGCTGTACTCGTAAGGAATTGGCCACGTTCTGTTTACGGAACAAACCTTACTAATTGGCTGTGTCGGGTGGTGACGGGTTTAACGACACATCTATATACTTACACGATCTAACTCCATTGTGCGTGTCACTCTTGCCTAAGTATTTGACGAACGTGGCCATCTTTGAATCCTCAGTTCTCGGCTTTCGCTGATCGCACTCAATTTCCAAACTTCACTTCGCTTTTTGAAAAGAGACACCGCCTCTGCCGATCCTATGTTTCACTGTGGGGGCAAGTAGCCTCCGGCGCGATGAATCGTGCCACACGGACAGACACGCGTGCTGGCTATGCCCTGGCTATGCTCTCCGCGTAGACAACCGGCGTCTCGAGGGAATTCCGTCGCGTTGTCACGTTCGTTTCCTCGCATTGTTTGGGAATGACGTCCGACGCTTTCCCTTCACGTGCTGGGATCACGTCACGAAGAGCAACAACGCAACAAGTAGAGCGAACAAAGACAAAGATCCCCCGTGTAGCCTTAACAGACGGTAGGAGCAAGCGCTGTTAGCGAGCACCTATGAAGGCTGGAACGGCACACGAGGTGGTGGGTGGCTAACACCACGCCCGGCCGCTTTTGTCTCCCTAGTGGCGATGTTTACACACTGCACCAGGTACTCATTTGAGGCTGAGTCGATCTAGGTGAGGCCCAGGACCGGTTCAGATAATCGTCACTGGTGCTGGCCGTGAGCGGGAATCGAACCCGGGTCGCCAGGTTCGTAACACAAAGTGCCAACCACTACACTACCGCTCTCCATCAGCAATAAAGCACAACCGCAAAGACCTACGCAGGAATACAGGTGTAAATTTCGATTTAAAGCTTTCGTGACTGCAGGGATTCATCTTCTTGGTTCTTTCGGTAAAGTGACGTAGAAGGGAAATAAAAATAATAATAATATTATTTTATTATTTCGTTTCTACGTGAAGGGAAATAATAAAATAATATTTTTACTTTCTCATTTCCCTTCTACGTGACTTTACCGAAAGAACCAAGAAGATGAATACAGGTGTAGTGACACCGCGGATGTCACTGTGTGATGCCGGCTCTCGAGAGGCACGGCGTGCGATGTAGAGACATCTCGGACACCACGTGGATGTGGGTGCAGTACCGGCCATAGAGGGGCTCGGTGAGCGCTGACTGACAGTGCTGGATGGCACCACGCTCTGCGTGCAGTGCCGACCCCTACAGAATAGGGTGTGAGAGTGCCGGCCATGGGAATGGGGTTACTTAGGGCCATGGCACTCTGGTTGACCCCGAAGGACACGTGACCGGTAAAGTCTACACAGGGTCCCCAGGTGGGGGCTAGGGGTGGTCACGTGTCAGGGCCCAGATCCTGCTCGAGGGTTCTCGAAGGTGGGCGTGGCTAAGGGCGGGGCCAGCCACGTCACAGAGGATATAAGCCGGGTCCCCCAGAGGGACCGGC
Source organism: Lampetra fluviatilis (assembly GCF_964198595.1). Classification (NCBI taxonomy): domain Eukaryota; kingdom Metazoa; phylum Chordata; class Hyperoartia; order Petromyzontiformes; family Petromyzontidae; genus Lampetra; species Lampetra fluviatilis. The sequence goes on from NC_136288.1 coordinate 2,129,431, forward strand.
TGCTGCTGTTGTTCATCCTGAAGAATCGACGTTCTACGTCCTACAGAGTCTCCAACACGTGGACCTGGACCCGAGCTGTGGTCCGGTCCATTGTAGCTAGTTACGGTGTAATTAGTGTGGTTATCCTGGTGGTCACCACCACCACAGGTTGTTATCGTGTCAAGGGGCAGTTACCCCGTGTGTTTGTGTTAATAAATGTGTTGCCTCCAAAGAGTACGTCTGCGACTCAGTTGAACTCACTACACAGGCATTTTTCATGGCATGCTTCTTTGCGTTATTGATGTTCAATGCGATCTCTTTGGCTTTGCGAGATAATTTTCTTTCTGCTGCATCTCCTCAAAGGACCTGTTTATGGGGCAGATGTCACGCGTAAACGATATAATTCAAGAGACAACACGTGGCCTGCACATTTGAGCATGGCACGGTGTCAATGCAAGTCTGGAGGCTCCTCCAATTCACATTTGTTCTACTGTTTATAAATCCAGATGCTTCAAACGCAAGCGAAATGTTTCGATTAATGCCTTGAGCAACAGTGTCAAACCTGTAATTGCAGCTGATGTTCGTTTGTTTTCAGTTATTTCATAACTCCTCCATTTAACACGTTTTTTTCATGTTAAAGTTGTCTGTCTTTTCATTTCCAGTCAGAGTGAATGAATACTAGTGATGGGTGACACCTGGCAAGGGGAGAACTTTTTCCCAGAGTAGATTGAACAAAAATAAACCTGAATATTAGAATCAGATTCTGTATTTATCTCCGATGAGCTATGAAGCTATTTTTTCTACACAGATGTCCAGTAGGGGCGGGTCACAACGGCACAACATCAGTATAAAAGCGATATGAGTAGAGGCTGGATAGACGGAACGTATATCTTACATAAGCGCAATTCAGGAATGAATAACGCACACTTACACTGGTAACTTCTGATACAAACACACTACTTGTGTTATAAGCAGATATGCGATCACCCACAAGGAGTGTGCTTAAATACAGAATCTACTCGATCATTAAGCCTGATGAAAATAATGCATATTTGAATTTAAAGTTAATGCAATTTATGAAACTAGAGTAGGCATTTATAGACACATTAGTCATATATTTTTTAATCTATAATGTTGAAAATACATCCACAATATATTTAAAATTGTCTTTTATATATTATTGATTTTTTTGTTTGTTATGAAAGCAAATAACTCAAGATACCTACTTGGATGGCTTATACGTGGGACTCAAATCCAATTCAGTTGGACTGTAAGAGAAAAACGAATATCTCATTAGAATGCCTTTTTTCTTTTCTACATTTACACCCATGGAATCCTCGGGCATATTCTCATTTTATTATTACATTTCCGTGCATTTTTCTGGCAAGAAACAATTTCTGTGAAATTCGCAAGTGTTTTTTATTCTCATTTTTATAAGCGCAGTAAAGTGAACCCCCCTTCGCCCTTATCTGCGTGTACGGCGGTGCGTCAGTAGTAGCAATGTTCTTACAACACATTGGGCAGCGCGCGAGCCTCCACATGCAATGCCACATTGGTAACTTTCAAGGCGATGAAGGGAAATGCGCTGCAAGCCCAGACACCAAAACATGCTATCTGTTCAGAAGTGGCTGAGAAGCTCAACAGCTGTGCTCAGCGGGAACCATGGGGCAGCCGTCGACGTTATGTAAGTGATGTATTCGGTTACCGCACGTTTCCTACAAAGCGTCGCTGCGCGTTGAAAAAGGGTTAACACTATTAAAATCACTGTTTTATGTCAGTGAGCCTGACAGGTTGACGCAAGAAGAATGTGTTGGGTTGTTTTAGTTTATAAAAGATTATCTTAGGTTAACAAATCAATTTCGATAGGCGTCCTAGATGATTTGTTAACCTAAGATAAATCTTTGGAAAAAAATGTTTTAGGGCAGCATTTCGAAGCAGACGGCAATAAAAAAAGAAATAGAGGTGGATGAGAGCAGCTAAACTTGATCGTGAAAAGTAAATGAAAACATGTATGTATTTTAACTTCTTTCACCCCGTACGTAGCCAACCGTGCTAATCAGAGGTGAGGGGGGAAAGACAGAAAACTAAACACAAGAGGCAGTTCTAAAGAAATTAGTTTTCAATCTAGATTTAAAAGTGCATAGCTCCAGTGGCGTCCTATTATCGGGAGGAAGAGCGTTCCAGACGGCCGCAGAAGTGCATCTCAAAGCGCGCGATGTGGTGCCCGTCTTTGTTCGATAGCTAGCCAAAAGCCGCTGCTGCGAGGATGTCCAGAGTTCACGTGATGGTTCATGCTCCTTGAGATCAGCAAGGTATTGTGGTTCATTCGTGGCAAACACGCTGCGTGTTTAATGAGTGTGCGCTGTTTAATCGGTATGTACTCCCTACCATGAAATTTGGTTCAGAAACTCAGTATTTAGCAAACAAAATTTAGAGTAGAAACTGAAAAGTGCGCAAGGAAGAGAGCATACGCAGGTTGATGACATCATCCACAATAATTGGCCTTGGGCAGGATGCGTTACTCGAAGAAATGACGGAAGGTCAAGAATAAACACGGCGTTGGAAGCCAAGAATTGCAACGCATCCGAGAGGAAATCCACCATGGAGATGGAATGATGGTATCAGTGCATGTAATCGTAATAATAATAAAGTCGAATTTCTATAATTGAGCAAATTGCACACAGGGCCTCAAAGCACTTTCCAAGAAGCTCAAGTTATGGAGAAAGCCTGAGTGTAAAACAAGCGAGTTTTAAGACACGATTTAAAAAGTATTGATTTTAAGATTCCGTTGCTGGTATTCAAGGCCTTAAATGGACTTGCTCCTCCCTCCATTCATGGACTTCTTCAGCCACATCAGGATCATCAAGCCCCATCAGATTGACCAGCGCTCACTGTCCCACGGTCGAGGCTTCACATTTGGAGGTGACGGCGCCAATGCGATTGCGACACCAAGACTCTGGATCTCCTTGCCCCTTCAAGGTCAGAGGACTTCCAAGATACTTACACATCTTCAAATCTCGACTAAAACGTAAATGTTTAAAATGGCTTTCTCACTCTAGTTGTTTTCAAACGTCTTTCTCACTTCTTCTTTCCTTGGTTGATGTCAACTATTTGCCTTTTCGTGCATAGCGCCCCGAGAACGATTGTTTAAGGGCGCTTCATACATTTAAATTATTCTTCATTTGTATTATTATTCCAGAATGGACCGAAAAGGGAAGGGGATTCCACAATCGCGGAGCCTGGCTGCAAAAAGCTCCGTCTCCTGTAGAACAACAAAGTCTATGGTCTTTGTAATAATGAGTAGACCAGACTCAGCACATCGAAGCTTTCGCAGTGGAATATAAAACTTTGGCAGATCCGTGAGCTATCTAGGAGCCAACTCCTGGATTGATTGTTGCATCAAAGGATCGCGAAAGATGGCGACTTGGGGAGACCTTCATCCAGCAGTGGATTGATCACTGCTTATTATGATGGAGATATCCTCTCTGTTTACCATCTCGACATTCGAAACACCACTTCACATTACATTTATTAATTCGATGTTAACCTGAATCAAATAATACCTCAATAATCATTCATAACACACGATCAATCCGCTGCCGAGTGACGGCCTCTTCACGCCACGCCACTTGTGGCAGTTGTTTGATAATTCGTGAAGGGGCAGGAGTCCAATTGTTTCAGGTATCACTCACCACTGCTAACATCACTGATATTGGCCATGGCCAATGTAGTGAACTCAGGCAGATGGGTTTCATAGAACAACACACGAAGCACTGTGCTGCAACGCCAACTACTTGCCTGATCACATCATTCAAGCAACGGAGACAAGTAGGCAGGACACGTCTTGATGGCCGATGGTCAAGAATAACGATCGAGTGGTAGCAAATGAATAAAACGTGTCCGAGAGGTCGTGCATCTGTATGTATGCTGAACTTCTTTCGCACCGTACACAGCCAACCGTGCTAATCGGAGATGTGGAGGAAAGACAATAAATGAACCACAAAAAGCAGTTCTAAAGAAATTCGTTTTCAATCTAGATTATTTAAAAGTACAGAGCTCCAGTGAATTCCTAATGTCGAAAGGAAGAGCGTTCCAGACGGCCGCAGATGCGCATCTAAAAGCGCGCAATGCGGTAGCCGCCTTTGTTCGATAGCCAACCAAAATTCGCTGCTGTGAACACATTCCTGCGGAGGGAGCTGGTAGGAACGTTGGGTTGCTCGGTCAATGGCCAGGGTCAACGGCGGCGTGGTGTATTCCGCAAATATGCCCGACTGTGAGGGCGGGCACAAGCCGACGTGAGTAGGTTAAACGTTGAGTTTTATAAGGGCACCACAGGGTGACCAGCCCCTCTCCTCCCAGCCCCACCCCTCACCCAGCCCCACCCTCCCCAGCCAGCCCCTCCCCACCCAGCCCCTCCCCACCCAGCCCCTCCCCACCCAGCCCCTCCCTGCACGACGGACGGACGGACACAATAATCCCCTGTGGGCTGGTGTAACCAGGAGGTTCCAACCAGTATAACAACTTCAATTTATAAAGCGCCATCAAGCAATCGTTCTCAGGGAGCGTGGTGGTTTGCGCTCCTTGACCAAATCAGCAAGGTATTGTGGTTAATTTGTGGCAAGCATACTCTTTGGTTATTTCGGTAAAGTCACGTAGGTATCAAATAAAAAATATAAATGACGACGTTTCGATCGCAACACAAGCGGTCGTCCTCAGGCGGAAAAAACTAATCCAGCATTGGAACTGAGGACGACCGCTTGTGTTGCGATCGAAACGTCGTGAAATATTATTTTAAATTTTATACCTACGTCACTTTACCGAAAGAACCAAAGAGTATGGATTTCTGCAGTCACGAAAGCTTCAAATCAAGATTGTAACGAGTGCCACCTCGTTATGAATTCGTTCTGGAACATTTTGGTCGCTTCATTCAGCAGTGGATTGACCATGGATGATGATGATGATGATGATAAACTCGTGTGGACTGCAACGACACGTTCTCGATATAATTCCCTGAACGTCAACGACAGCCAGGTACTGTTATGGGGACGCGGGAGTTGTGGAGACAAGAGACGAAGGGGGGGGGGCTGTTTTGTTTGAGTAAAAAGAAAGTACCACAACCGAAGGGCGGCACAAAGTCACCAACGGCCGCCACGGCATTCACAACTCGGGGTGTTGAAGTGGATGTCTGGAGCAAGTTTCGTGCCCGCAAGCTGTCTTGGCTCTGCCGCGGGCCGCTATTGTGTGCGTGTGTGTGTGTGCGCGGAGCTATTTGTTTAAGTTCTCACATACTGCTGCGTTAGTTTGTCTTTTCTGTGCTCGACGTGAACAAAGAGTGAGAGAAGGAACGCGTGCGCAACTGCTGATTAATATACCGCCAGTGGAGTGTCTGGATTTCGGAGATGTGACGTGGGCCGGGAGGGGGGGGGCACATGTGAAAACACAAGTTTGTTTCCCGTGAAATGGAGAAGTAATTCGGGTGACAGATTTTTTTTTGCTTTTTGACGCAGACGGTTCGTTTCCAGCTTCTTTGCGCACCGTTGAAACCCAGTGCGGAATGAGCGGTCGGCAAAATTGCGCTCCGATTTGTCAAACTAAACGAGCGTAACGAACCGCTAATTTCATAAACTGGTGTCACTATGCCGTACCCCACTGCCGATGGTATCATTTTCCCTTCTTTCACTGCCATATCCATTACAAATCCCATAGGATTTCAAAAATGCCCTTTTAAAACCCTATAGGATTTTTGGGGTATTTCTTTACGTTCTAATAATAGTCCTTCGCGAATCTTAAAGAATGCATTTCAATAATTGAGAGTTTAGTTATATTTGAAAGTGGTAAATGAGAAGCAAATACAAATTCATTGCATTCTTTTCAAATATTGAAACTATTTTCGATAAATTTCGTAAGAAAAATGTTTATGTAAGAAATTTAAACCTTGCAGCTTTATTCACCTAAAACAACTGCGAAAATCCAGTCGATATTTTGTTACCAAATATGATGAATATCTTAATAACAGTCATAACAAATTAGTCGTTACATGTTGTTATTCAAAAAACAAAACATCTAATATGTTTTGTTTACTAGAAGCACAATATTGCTTTGTTTTCATAAAATAATAAAAACCATCTGTGTATACAGCGTCCGTGAATGCAAACGCATATTTCATAAACGATTAAGGAAACTAATCGCGTTCACAATTAAAATCATAATGAGCAAACCAATAATGTGCTATAAGAAACTTCCAGCATTTTTAAAATAATATATTTATATAAATTTTATATTAAAAAAGCAAACTCACTGAATGCCACGTGCGTCATTGTATGAAGTGTACGACAGTTTGGGGTTGTGTTGGGGGGGGGGGGGGTTGTATGGTATACAGACCAGCTGTTTGCTACCCGCTTTGCACACTGCCAAGAGGCTGTCATCTCTGTAAATGAGACCAAATGCTGCCGGTGTAAAAATGTTTGCAAGAGTGGCGGGAGGAAGGATGGGCTCGGAGCCACGTGGTACAGCTGTAAATCTGCCCGTTATGCTCGATGCTCGTTGGGGTGGGTGGGGGTGGTTATTTTTTTTGCTTTGCCCAAGGTTTCGAACACAAATTGATGAACAAGTTCGTTGTTTCGCTTTTGTGTGTGTCGCTCCAACTTTTAAATAGCAGCAGCAATTTCGAGTTGTGCGCCCCGCACCCCCGCCGCCAAAACAAACGTGAAGAGGGCAGAAAGAGAACGTGAACGCATTGTGCATGCAGTCTGCGACCTTGCTGATGAATATCGGCCCAGCACCCACAGTTAAAGAATCGCAGCGTGTGTTGCAGTGCGCGATTGCATCGGCGAGTGCGGCATTCTCTTGCTGCGCGCCTTTTGAGATCCAGTGATAAGGATCATGCGTGCGGTTTCTTTTCTTCGTCTTCATCATAGGATTGTTCATCAAATCCCAATTTCTCATGTTCATCCCAGGTCTCCCTAGTCGTTTAAAAACATTCGTTGCCCCAATGGTCTCTCGAAACAGCCACGAATAAAGACATACGAACTACATCGTATTCACACACACGCACGCGCGCGCGCGCGCGCGCGCGGTCATTAAGTCGCATGGAACCATGCAGCACTGCTGTAAGTTAACCTGGGGCTCACCGTTTCCCCATTCGCTATTTCACTTCCAATTGTACGACGCTTAAAACCACCGCATGCAAATGTTACGCGACAACACGACAGCGCGTCGAAATACACGCACGCCGCGCGGCGCTTCAGAGCCGCTCAAACGCACGCGCCTCCGTGCTGAAGTCAACGTCACGGGTTTCTAACTTTTCAGACCCCAACCAACGACTTGTTTGGTGCCACGCGCACGTCTCGGCGAAAACGAAAGCGGAACACCGGCCGCCGACGTTTCAGCGTCGTCGCCGATGAAGCGACGCCCGAGGGGGGGGTGGGGGCTGCCGGCGCGACCGCCGCGCGATCCGCGGTGCTCGCCCGTCATCGCGCCGTTGTGTTGAACTTCTTTCGCGCCGTGCGTATGTTGAACTTATTTTGCACTGAATAACCGTTTAACTTTTTTCGCACCGTATGTATGTTGAACTTCTTTCACGCCGTACGTAGCCAACCGTGCTAATCATAGGTGCGGGGGAAGGGCAACTAACCAAACGCAAAAAGCAGTTCTAAAAAAACGAGTTTTTAATCAAGGTTTAAAATTTGCACGGCTCCAGTGGCTTCCTGATATCGGAAGAGCTTTCCAGACGGCCGCAGAAGCGCATCTGAAAGCGCCACGCGATGCGGTGACCGCCGCCTTTGTTCGATGGTTTCGCCAAAAATCCGCTGTTTGCTGCGAGGACGACCGCGAGAAGTCCGCGTGATGATGGTTTACGCTCCTTGACGAGATCAGCAAAGGTATTGGATTTCAAGCCGAAGAAGGTTGGACACAGAGAGCAAAGTATCATTACCTCGGCACCCACCCCACCAGCACAAACTGCAACACGTGTTGGTACATGTCCAGACTGCAAAGTAAATATTTTCTGGTAAACGAATTACGTTAACTAAAACAAAAACACTAAAGGAGTAATGTGTTTTTTTTCTTGTTTCAAACAAGTAGCGTCAGAGTCGGCGCGGCGTTGCTAGATTGAAGAGTTTTACGAGACCAAGCCAGTCATCTCACTGCGAGCCAAGCCTCCTCTGTAAAAGAAGCACATTGTTTAGTTGAAAGAATAAAAAAAACTTCGAATAAAAAGAGACCGCAACTGGGGGGGGGGCATATTTCATTCCGAAAGCATCGGGCGGTGAAAACCTTTTCCGATAAACACATCCCTGTATTTTATGATTAAGTGACAGTAAATATTAGTGCCCTCCCCCCACCCCCCACCCACCAATGTTGAGGATTTTTTTTATTATTATTTTTATAATATGTATTTAAAGTTACGTTCATTCATCGTTCGTGCGAGTAAATCAACGCACGGGATGGCTTAAAGTTCATAATTATATATTTGCACAGCAGCATTGGCCAGCCCGGCCATCTGTATCCCACATGGCACGCGCCTCTTAGCGCCTCCCCGGTGTGTAAATATTACCCTGACAGTGATTCGATATATTCGAGAGAGAGAGAAAAAAAACGGCACTGCGAGCGAGATGTTGCATTACGGTTGGGGAATGTTTGACGATAGACGCGGATTTAAAAAGGTGCACGTGAAATTGATTGCATTGTCATTCCGCTCTCTCGTTTATTTACCCAGGAAAGCCTAGCTGAGTCTCAAGACGATTTAAAAAAAAGGTTTCTTCTGCGTTGAAATGTTTGGCCAAACTCAAAACAGCAGGTGCCCAAAATCCTTTTACATTGAACTTCTCAATTTTTAAATGGCCAGGATATATCTGGTATCCAGTTCGTGGGTTCGGTTCCGACCCTGCAGCCTGTAGATTTGGAGTTTGCATGATCTCCGTGTGGTAGCGTGGATATTTTCTCCGGGTACTCGGCTTTTTCCCTCCACATCCAGAAACATGAGTTTAGAGTATTTGGGTGCTATACATTTCCAAATAATAGGAAGCTCCGTTGAGCTATCATTTGCGGTCAGGACGCTTCTAAAAAAGATATATAGCTCAGTGGGCCTTACTTGGTAGAATAAAATACAAAGTTCAGTTTATATCTCATTCAGTGGAGTAGGTTGACTTGGGCCCTGGTGCAAGGAACGAAATGCAGCCCCATGTCCGCTTTTCCCAGCCTCATGTTCCACGGTGCAGTTGCACCCTCCTGCGCACTCGAGAGCTCGCACGACTCATCTCACTCGCTAAAATCAGCAGGACTCTCGGTTGTGAAATTATAAGTTCGGGTTTGGTCCAAAAAAAAAAGGGAGGCCACATTTTACACGACGAACTTCTTTTGAAATGGTCTTCGTCTCCAATGAATCCAAGGACACGTGGTGCAGGGATGTGCTCTGTGGAGGCATGCGGACATGGAGGCGCTCATCCTCAAGGTGGCTGGGAAATGGGCCAAGAGGGATTCGACGAAGGGACGAGTTCGCAGTGCGGGTGCACGAGGTCTTAATGGATAACTCGCATGCCAGCGTTAACTAAACACATCAGCTGAGAAGAAATTAATCCGTGTAAACACAATCATTAGAACATCATAAATTAGGCCTCGAAAGTAAGTCAAATGAATTGTGTTAAAAGACTTGTTTAATACTTCTCAAGGCAGAGTGGAATTATTTTGACTTTAAGTGGTCACTGTTAGAGCATAGATGTTTGGTATTTATTGTACTAAACCTAATATGTATTTTAACTTGTTTCAGAAAGACAAGGATAATGCAAGCATGATGTCTAACAGTAATAACAAATGAAATAGCATTCGTGCAAATGTTTACGTTTCATTTGGGTTCCATCGGAAAGGCAATTTCAGACCTGTAATAAATTATAATGCACATGGGGATGTTTTTTTACATAACACCAGAATCAACATGCACTTTGCTTTAGCACAAAAGCACCGCAGCGGTTGTAGGGTTTAATTACGCTTCAATATCCTCTACTTTTAAAAAAACCCAATCAAATTAAACAGCACGTATGAAATTCTATTGACACAGTTCCGCACAATGGTTTTGACAACTAAAGTATAACAGTCATCACGTGAAACGAAAACAATCAAAACAGCCCTTTGTCGACCCACTGATGGATGTGCTCTGTGTGCTGTAGTTATGGAGGCTGCCTGACCATACTTCACTGTGATCATCAGTGCGGGTTGGAGATGGTGGAGGGATACCAAGATTCGGTTCATAAATCACGTGGCACCGATAAGAGTAGACATTATTATTTGTTTCTTTCGGTTAAGTCACGTCTAAAGATAAAATAATAAATTAAATTAAATAATAGAATACGACGTTTCGATTGCAACACAAGCAATCATCATCAGGTATAATGAAATAGCGACATAAAATCTAACCAGAAAACTATAGACAGACATATTAACAGACAGATATGTCTGTCTATAGTTTTCTGGTTAGATTTTATGTCGCTATTTCATTATACCTGATGATGATTGCTTGTGTTGCAATCGAAACGTCGTATTCTATTATTTAATTTAATTTATTATTTTATCTTTAGACGTGACTTAACCGAAAGAAACAAATAATAATTCCTGCAGTCACGAAAGTTCTAAAATTAAAAGAGTAGACATGTCTGAGAATCGAAATTAAAGTGTGTTCATCGTCCAGTACGCTAACCACCGTACCGCCGCTCCCCATATGTAATGCAGTTGTGTTACGCATTCTGTCAAGTTAATGAGAACAAAACTTTACCTCTCAACGGAAGAATCTGTTGACTAAAACACGTTACTTTCATTCCTACTTTTGACATTTAACCGTTGGGGACAATGCGCTATAAACCCAGCGATGGCTGACATAGCCTTCATCCAGCAGTGGGTTGACAAAGGCCTGTAATTATGATACAAACATTTCACACGGATATTTACACAACTGCATAAACGAAGTATGATTTAACAACAAAAAACAGTATGCTGCTGGGTTATTTTGCCAATTTCGCATCTTCCCTGGCGAGATGTTAACAAGAGGTCGTGGGGTCGATCCAGACTCCGACGCCTGCATATTTGGAGTTTGCGTGTTCTCCCCGGATTTTTCTCCGGGTCTTGCGGTTTTCCCCACCACATGTAGACACGTGCGTTTCGAGTACTTGGCTTATTACATGTCCACGTGACAAGCCACTTCATTGGGCTATCATTTGTGGTCGGGTCGTTTTTGAACAGGAACTATAAAGCTCAGTGGGCCTTAAGTCGTTAAATAGAAAAAATGCTAGTTTACTATATTTGCGTCACCTAAGTAGCCACACACTCCACTCGTCATCCACCACTCATTACGATCCCCTTGCGACACCGCTCCAGGACACAACAGGGGTCATCCTTGTGCTGCATTAGTGGTCTCGGCAAAAGCAGAATGACGGAGAGGACATTCAAACCGTGCATCTAAATCAGCTCCAGCCTCCTGCAAATCGCGTGACCTGCGTGTGCCCCCCCCGCACTCTGAATCCCTCCCCTCTCTCATCCCCGCCCACTGTGAAAACAGGCGCCGCTCCTCCATCCGAACAGCAGCGACGAAGGCCTCGTGTCGCCTCTCCCTATCCTCGTCTCTCCTGACCATTTTCTCCTGTCCCTCTGTTCCTTTACCATGCTTTCTCTTCTCTTTTCCCATTCCGTTTTTCCTTCTCCCACACCATTATATCATTGACTCTGCTTAACCTTATCGCGGTGCACCGTGGGTGAAAAGTTGTGAGTGCCAATAGCTAAGTAGCAGTAGGGTACTGGCGATGATGATGACACACATCCTTCAATACGTCAATAGCAGCCAGATGTCGATGATGATAACACAAATATATAAGTATCCATAAATACGAGTCTCCAATGAGTCACCACAACCAACCGTGTCACTCCAGGTCAGGCCACACGCTCTAAGAACGCCATTGAATTTCGAAAGGGAGTTTTCTTTGCTCATTTTTGGAGGGACAGCTTAAATCTTGTTGTACCACTCTCTATTTTCAAGTTATAAGAAAAATTGACAAACATCATCCAACAAATAAATTCTTGCCCGATGATGCTGGATGTAATAACCAGCGAAACGTCATACTCAAAAACGGTAAATGTTGTGGATTCACTCTTCAACACACCGGTGGGCTAAAGTAGTGAACTATTTGTCTTTTGTCAACGTGACACTTTTTTGCTGATTGGCCGTGTCGGGTGGTGGAGGGTTATGACACATTGATAAATAACGCGATCTAACCCAAACACGTTTATTATGGACCTATATGAGTTATTGAACGTGCAGTTTTGTTACGGTGTAATAGTTTATCGTGGAATAAAATATACTAAACTTTCCTTTGTTTCAGAAAGTTCCTCTACCCTGCCCTCAACTTCTACCCATCATTATTCACATCACCTTTAGAAGACCGTCTTAATAATACACCTACAACAATGCGGAAACACTCAACCCTCATAGCCTATCCAGGATAGTGGGGCAAGTAGAATAGAATGGCCAGGACCACGCCCGGCCGCCTTTGTCTCCCCAATGATTGACATTGACACGCTGCACCAGATGCTCATTTAAGGAGGAGTCAACCTAGGGGAGACCCAGTACTGGTTCTCAGCTGAGCGATAAAATCTACGAGCAGGTCGCTTGAAAGTAGAGTCCGTCTTAGCTGCAAGCAACCGGTTGTACATACGCAATTCAATTGCATGCAACCAAGTCACTCAACTGACGGCTCAAGTGTGGACCTAGCCTTAAGAGTTGTGAAGAGCAGGGCCCGACCTCGGGGTGGGGGGCGGGGGGGGGGCAGTGAATCCACCAGCACGCGTTAAGGGTGTCGTGGAAACGAGACGCCACCCGACCCGCTCCAATATTTGATCAGTAGCGCTCGGGCGGAGAAGTAGCCCTCCTAGTGTGTTAGGGGAGGAAGGGGTTGGGAGGGAGGATGAGAGGGATGGATGGATGGACGGAGAGAGAGGAGCGAGCTCCTCGGGGGGGGGAGTGGGGGGGAAGTAGTGGTTGGGGGGAGGGATGTACCTCGGGTGAGTCATTAGCAGCGCGATGCTATCTCGCGCCGTGTTGTAACACAATCCGGGGATTTATCTGGGTATCTCCGAGCCGGTCGTGGTCATTGCACGTGTCGCCGAGCCGAACGGACGAGTAGGGAAACAAAAAAACACCAGCCCGACGGGATCCATCACGCCGACGTCCCCCGCTCTCACGACAGCGGCCTAATTGATCGGCTCTCGTCGTCGGTGGCTGCCGAGGCTGCAGGAGGAAACAAAAATGGTTGTGAACACCGTGCGGCAATATCACGGGTACGGGCATATTGTGTGAGACGTTAACTACCTCGCCTGGTACGCAGGAGGTCGTGGGGTTGATCCCGACCCTGACGCCTGCTGTGTATTTGGAGTTTGGATATTATTTCTCCGTGGACGCTTGGACTTTTCTCTGGGTCCTCCACATTTAGAATCAACATCACGCGTTTTGAATATTTGGCTGCTATCCATTTCCACATGATAAGCCACTTCGTTGAGCTATCACTTGTGACCAGTTCACTTCTGAAGAACATACAGCTTAGTGGGCCTTCCCTAGTTAAATACGATTTTTTTGTTTTAGCTATTCATTAGAGTAAAGTCTAATAATTATGACAACGTCATGCTGCCACTGCACATCATTGTTAACAACAAGACTGGACTCACAATCTAAAGGTAGTCGGTTTAAATTCACGGCGCGGCAGTTGAGCCAATGGGCGACTTTCTAGAATGGCCCCAGCCTCTCCGAGACGTCTGGCCACCGTGCAAGAGGAAGCCAACAGCATCAGCTCTTTTGATAGGAGCCATTCTCGGTAGCAAGTGGCATGCGCAAAGCTGCAACCTTTACTTCAATGATATTTGTGCTTTGTATAACACAATGAAAGCTGGAGTCTCGTGACTCAATTTCAGGGGGGGGGGGTCTTGCTACATTCGTGTGTTGGGTCGATTCCATGAAATGGCCATTGGGTTCATGTGCTCGGAAAAACCAACGCCGCTTACGAAAGGGTGACGCTTAACGCGGGCCATCGTCCTGGTCACTTCGCTGCCCCAGGCCTACAACACCTGGCAAGCCCTGGTGGTCAATCGTCCAAGTGATGAACAGGCTCAATCCTGCTGCTGCTGAGCTTCCGAGGGCGGACGAGACCAGGCACCTTTGAGTCGTAGGCAGATCATGAGATTGAAGATGTAGTTTTAGATTTGTTATCCACTCAATTGTCTGTTCACTTTTTACATTTTAGTTATCTTGGTAACATTCAAAGTCTGTTTTCAGGCTCTAACAACTTGGCACACTTTGGCTGTACCCTTGTAAAATATGACACCACGTGATAGTGAAAACCTGTTCTTAACTGCAGTCGGCGAATTCGAAAAAGCATGAATGCAATTAGAAAGAGCACCAACTTAGTAAGTACTGGATAAACGGCAGGCCTTATATCTCACGCATCTAGGCTGGCTTGGAGTAGGAATTGTCTGCGTTGAAGGCACTACCCCACGAGAGCAGAGTGCATAGCTCTACATAATATGAATTATATTAATATTATAACCGAAGCTGCTATAATCTTATGCACGAGTTGAGCACAAAACTGAGGCGAGGAACAGCGTTCCGGACTGGTCCCGGATGACATTGAGCGCTGTGCTTACAAACATCAAAGCTGTCTGGCAAAAAAAAGTACTCGTTTTGCCTAAAGACCATCTACTCTGAGCTCAGATAGAATAATAATACAAAGAATCCCACCTCAAGTCGAGATCTGCTGCAGATAGTTGTCACACCCCGAGCCATGTGATCACTCAAGTGGCCCCTTGAGTTATCTGTAACAATTAAGACGTCCTCCCTGCACACTCAATTGCTCTTGAAAAACCGGATATTTGAAGCTGATTGACTGATAGGGGCGCACACAGCGACGATTAATTTGCGGGATGCAGTCAGTAGGCCTGCCGTATTCTCCGGAAGAGACGACGCACTTTTTCCTCTCCACGTATTTTCAAAGTAAAAAAAAAATGTTTAAAGTGCGTCTTATACACCGGTGTTTGTCGTTGACCGGACTTAGCACGGTTGGCTACGTACGATGCGAAAGAAGTTCAACGCACACGCAATGTTCTATTGACAGCGAGCACACGTTTGTGCGGGCGTCTTAAGATCTTTCCCGAGTGCCTGATAGTTTGAAGAATACGGGACAATCGACTACTACTGCGGCTCCCGTTCTCATTACAGAAGCCGTTTGCATGCAAATGTGGATTAAAGGCTTGCTGTAAATATTCAAGCAAATTGTAGTTGTACTTAACGTATAATATGCTGGTTGAAGAGCATTAATGTCGTAAGTATGTGCTTACATGTACGCGTAATATGTGCCATATGGATTGAACGTTCGAGTATTATCTACGTTACTTTATTATTTAGATGCACATTTATAAACATCGTAAATAATAACGCAAAACTACATTTAAAATAATCTCGACTGGAATATCACATGGCCAAATCACCCGAAGTGCATCCGATCTCGCCAGGTCTCGGGAGGTCAGCAGGGTTATTTGAGCTTGGGGAGCGCTTGCTCCATTGAAGACAGGCAGCGAGAGCAAGCTTCGTCGTTGTACTATACTTCTATGCTCGCGTTGACTGGCGCGGTGATAACCCCCAGGGACTTGGAGAAGTCTTATCCAGCAGTGGCTTGGCATCGAGGGGCTGTGTACGTGCCCATTGCTTACGGATACGATAGCTGACCTACACGTGATGTCAGGCTATGTTCAATGGCCCTATTATAAAGACTCATATCCCGACACGTCGCCAGTTATACTATTGTTGTGTCTCTATTGGGGCGGTGTTATTGACGAATGTGTTTAGGTGGTTTTTTTTCGGTGGTTATTTGTACTTACGCACCACTGACGACGCTGTATCACAACAACTTGTTCGTTCTGATTGCAAGGCAGTCTTGGAGAGAGGCATGGATGAATGGTGGGAGAGGTAGGATGGGAAAATAAAACCAAACGACGTGAGTTTTATCTGCTTGGACCGTGTTAACGAAACATGTTTGCAACCTTTGGACGAAAAAAAAAACTCATTTAGGCGACACGCGCATTCGCTGGAACAAAATCATTTTCGGTGCTCTGTGTTAAACGATGCGTCGGGTTTGTCTTATGAGTCATCTTCAAAAGATCCCAGCGTGCAGAACCCACGCACTCGCGGCTGCCAGGAGGACAAGTAATGATGAATTGCCGTAACAATGTGCAACTCACTTTATCTGTAATGAGTGGGGGGGGATGTCCGCCATACGCTAATTTACAGCTTCATGTCGGCCTTAATTTCTGTGCCAGCATTGTCGGGAGAGTGAGAGATAGCAGGGGGAAAACACACGTTGTGATGACATGTGGACCCGATTACGATGTTCTATTTATAGCAACTCTGTGCGAGCGGTGTTGCAGTGTGGCTACGTGCAACTGTGCTGTGAACCTACAAACCTGAGTTTGTTTCCCGGCCACGGACGGCGAACATCAGTGTAGAGTGACATCTGAACCGGTCCTGCCCCCCCTCCCACCTTTCCGCTTCAGCACTCCGCACCGACCAGTCTGGTGAAGTATGATCAAACATCCCCTATGACCGCCACGGCATGGAGGAGCTCTTCAACCAGCAGTGGATTGAATGACCCAAAATACTACCGCTGTTCTATTACCGCATTGCCGTGTATTGGACACCAAAACGCGCTATATATGGCAGAAGCGTTTTCTATTGAACTTTTACACTTTCTCATTTCATCTTAAATTCTGAAAGAAAGAAAGGACTACACGTCTTGCCCCTGCGAAGCGAGAGTGGATAAGTGATACGTGGCCGATGAGACGTATACGGGAATGCATTGCAGGTGACCCCCCCCCCCCGTTCCCTTCTCCACTCCCCTGCGTAGCCTTTGGGTAAAGGCAAGACAATGGTGATACGCCCGCTAACCACGCGCTCGTTTTAACTGTTACACGTGTTTACGTGACCCTGGGGTATGGGCCACTTTGCCCCAAAAGGATTGTAAAAGAGCATTTAGACAGACTCCTGGCAGAGACATCAACCATCTCCCTCTCTCTAAAGGCAGCTTCGGCTTGAATCGGCCACATGCCCTTGCGACGTTATAAACAATGGGAGACGTAGGGCAGTGACGACCTATACGGTATCGGCGTTTGATTTACTGTAGTATTTAATATAACCAGGTAAAGGGGCCATTGAGATTCACTTCTTTGCACAATATCATCACAATGATTTACTGTAGTATTTAATATAACCAGGTAAATTGGCCATTGAGATTCACTTCTTTGCACAATATCATCACAATGATTTACTGTAGTATTTAATATAACCAGGTAAATTGGCCGTTGAGATTCACTTCTTTGCACAATGTAATAACAATAATTTAAAATCTCGATGTCAATCGAACGCTGGACGGTGTTGTTTTGATCATTCTTTAATACGCAAATTAGTGCGGATTGGCGAAGGTGGGGAATGATCCAGAACCGGTTCGGATATCAATCACCGCTGATTCTGGTCCTCCCAGAGATGGTAGCCGTGACTGGGTATTTAGAACTGAAAGTTGCCAAATTCATAGCGCAGTGAAACAGCCACTGAGTCTTGCCTCGAACGCCATGAGTTGTACTTAGTATGGGAATGCGGTTCAAATAAAAAAAATCTACCCCAGTTTATTGTACCCGAATACATGAGTCGGCCCGCGTCTTTGTCGCGGAATGTTAAAAGTTGAGAGTCCGCGTGAATTGCGCAAAGCGCAGCATTGTCCTCTGATGCAATGAGCGCGGCTTCAAAACAAACAAAAACGATCGGTTTTTAAATGCACACACTTTTATTTGCACAAAAAAAATGAGAAAATACATTATTTGGACCCCAGAAATAATATAATCAAGTTAGATGTGCTGACTAAAAGTGGGTGGCTTGAATAAATAAAATATATCGAGAGGAAACCACCAACATTTATGCAGCACGTCAAATTAGATTATTTTTGGGGTAAAAATAATTTATTTTCTACTTTTGAAAGCAAATCAAAGTGTGTGCATTGAAAATATTGTTTTTAACCTAATTTATTTGATAGTTTAGTCTTACTATTTGCTTTCAATGCGATTACAATTTCTCTCTCCCAAAAAACTGACATTAAATATAAAAAATAGCAAGGTTACATGCGTAAAGTATGTGGTTAGAATAATTAGATGAGTGAGATTTGAGATTTCCTCATACAGATAGAGTAATAGTATCAAAACAGTTTGAAAGCATTTTGAAAAGTTTACTATCCTTCACAATATTTGGGCAATGTTGTCTAAAACCGGGGGGAGGGGAGTCAAGTCACAGATTGGACTGTGCCACTCACACAAGGGGAGAGGGGAGGGGGGTCAAGTCACAGGTTGGACTGTGCCACTCACACACGGGGAGAGGGGGGAGTTAAGTCACAGATTGGACTGTGCCACTCACACACGGGGAGAGGGGGTGTCAAGTCACAGATTGGACTGGGCCACCAGGCGCAATCTCTAACTCCCATCTTGACTCCCAACGCTGCCATAAGTTCACCATACAGGGTCCTCACCAAGCACTGGTGAGTGCACTGTTTTATCTTGTTAAAAATTGTGTACCGTTAACAGTATTTATATTTAAGTTTATCATCTGTGTTATAGTTCCAATAACCCAATGAACCCCTAATGTGTTCGTCGTAGGTGATAAATTACGATGTCGGGATTACATCTCGATAGGGCCTATGCTGATTCACCTAACGCTCTCGTTTCCAGGCACGCATCCCCCTCGCTAAACGGGGTATGCCTGTACAAATCGCGACATCGTATTCAGCGTGCACAGTTAGCACTTTCATTCAAACAACGTGTCGGGTGGTGGTGGTGGCGGGGTTGACGACACATTAATATTTACGCTATCTAACCCCCCCAAAGCAGCTCTATTATGGATGATATTGATCGCGAAAGCCGACTGCGTGTTAAATTGGACAAAAGAGTTACTGATTTAGCTGTGCGGGGGGGGAGTGGAGTGATTGGATCTATTACACAAATTAAAGTAAAACACACAGGAAGAGGCGCACGATCGGTGGAACTTGGGACCGGATTTAAAAAAAATAAAGTCTGGAATTGTCACGCGAGGCGGCGAGTCTGTGTCGAAAATGTCAGCTCGTTCTGCTTCGTAGATCCGAAGATATTAAGCGTCGAAGATGTGAAACAATATCAGCGGACGACAAGGCAAGTTCAACAAAAAAAGGTGCGTAGTTGTAACATTAATAATAATAATAAAAAACCACTACGCACGTCCAAGATTGTCAACTTGCGTGTGAACCTTGCGACGTGTTGTGCGCTGAGGTCACCTTCGGCCCCGTGCTGACGGTTTTGCCGAAGCCGACGGACGAGCGCAGAGAAGGAGGCACATCTCTACGCTCCGGTCACCACGCGCGTCTCGCTGCACTCCTGACGCACCACGCCCCGCATCGCCTTAACAGACTGTTGGGGCAATTGCTGTGAGCGAGCGCCTATGAATACAGGCACGGTACACGAGGGGGTGGGTGGCCAACACCACACCGGACCGCCTTTGTCTCCCCAAGTGGCGATGTTTACTACACACCGCACAAGGTACTCATTTGAGGCTGAGTTCATCTAGGGGAGGGCCAGATATCGGTTCAGATAATTGTCACTGGTGTTGGCCGTGAGCGGGAATTGAACTCGGGGCTGCCGGGTTCGTAGCGCAGCGCGCTAATCGCTACACGACCGCTCCCCACTCCACTCACCCCCACACACCCCCAGACACCCCGAGTCACCCCAAGTCACCCCGAGTCACCCCCAGACACCCCCAGACACCCCAGACACACTCTACTCCGCGAGCCATTCTTCGTCCCAAGGCCGCTACCGATCCTGCGGGCTGTATATGTAGCAGGACTTGACATCACTGATCGTCGCTATGGATGAAGGGCAATGGCACAGCGAGAAGGTCCCGAGTGAGACTCCTGACGTAGGTGCTTTTCTGTGTGGAAGTTTGAGTGTTCCCCCCCTTGTCCTGCATGAGCTTCTTGCGACTTCTCTGATTTATTCACATAGCTAACAGAAAAAAAGTATGATGTGTAACTGCTATCGGCCAAACATCACAATGCTGCAAAGTGAATAGCGAATTAATAAAATTGGGATTACGCAAAGCAACGTCGCCCCTCTACCGCAAAAAAAAGAAAACCTTTGCAGGACCCTCCAGAAAAAATTGAGTCTTGAGACTCAGTGAGGCTTGTCTGAATAAACAAGCAGAATCAAGTAACGAGAGCAGATACGATGCCACCCCCATTGTCCATACGACGATCTACACTGAATGACGATATACACTGAATGACAAAAATCGGTCCGGAGCTTGCTTGTCTTAAACCGATGCTGCTGAAAAGATGCGCTCCTACAAGGCTGTGCGGGCCGACTCCGTGGACGTGTAAACAATGCGGAACTTGTTATTTACGTGGAGAGACAACATGGGGAAAGCTGGTGCCGTGTGCGCTTATTTATTTTTGTTTCACGAATTTCACATTTACAAGTGTGGAGGAGCTCCGACTGACGGCACCAGACCGTGACGAGTGGCCACGTTGGATTTGCCCAACGTTGTCAGTGACACGGGACCGACTACGTAACGCAGTCGTGTGTGCGTGTCCACGTGGGAGCGGTGGGACAGTAGTTAGCGCCTGGAGACCCGAGTTCGATGCCCGCTCACGACCATTATCAGTTACAAATAACTGAAACGGTCCTTGACGTCCCTTAGGTCGACTCAGCCTTAAATGAGTAAACATGAACACCGGGTGTGGCGCAGGCCATCCACCCCCCCCCCCGCTCTTGTGCAGTTTCGGTCTTCGTTGGTGTTCGCGATCAGCACTTGCTCCGCCAGTGTGTTGGAGGCTACACGGGGAGGGATCCTTGTCTTTGTGCAATGATCACAGAGCTTGCATGCGGTGTGAGGGGACTAGTGGCCACGGGAGGTAATGACAGGAGAGTCAGTTGTGAGTGCGAAGGGACTAGTGGCTACGGGAGGTAATGACAGGTGAGTCAGTTGTGAGTGCGAAGGGACTGGTGGCTACGGGAGGTAATGACAGGGGAGTCAGCTGTGAGTGCGAAGGGACTGGTGGCCACGGGAGGTAATGACAGGGGAGTCAGCTGTGAGTGCGAAGGGACTGGTGGCCACGGGAGGTAATGACAGGGGAGTCAGCTGTGAGTGCGAAGGGACTGGTGGCCACGGGAGGTAATGACAGGGGAGTCAGCTGTGAGTGCGAAGGGACTGGTGGCCACGGGAACGTTCGAGAAGGGGGGCGTGGCCTCGTGTTGGTATATAACGAAGATGCACGGGAAACTCGAGGCTGTTGCAGTGGGGTCTCCCGCCTGATGTCAGGTGAACGTGTCTGCAATAAAGTGCCATCTCGAGAGAAGTGTACCAAGTCGTCATGACACTTGTACTCACGGCAGCGAGTTGGCCAACTTGAGCGGTCGAGAATTTCAACGAGAGTTCCGAATGGATTCTTCATCTCATATACAAAAAAACACTGCTCATGTAATGACGGCGAGTGCAACACTGCATCCATGCATAGACTATTAGGAAATATTATCCGAACGCTTGACATCATTGTTGTTTTTCGTATATGTTGCAATTGATTAACGCGACCCCCTCCCCGCTGCCAGCCACTAGAGGCCGCTATATTCCCAACAATAAAAAAACATCGCGATACGTTCGTCGAATCGCCTGGGTAAGAATCGAGGTTTTGAACTTTACGCGAATTGAGAGCGTGAAAATATCTACAAACAAACTCGACCGAAAATAAATGGATTATGGAATTTAATCGCTGGACTAAATCTAGAAATTTCCAACAATTGCTGGGACTGTGAAGTGTGAACCTTCGCCTCTCTGTTGCACAATCAGCCCTCTCCCGGGTGCCGATGACGCGATGATGTTGATGAGCAACTCTGTCAGTCCACTGCTGTATGAAGGCTTTCCCACGCCCTCTCAGTCTTCGTCGTCGTCGTTGTTTAACCATACTTCACCACGTTGCTCAGTAAAGGTTGGCAAAGGGGGGTATCTCAGGAACGTTTCGGAAATCACTCGTCACTGATGTAAGGCCGTGGCCCTCGAATCGACATCGGATCTCCGGGTCCATTAGCGCAGTGCGCGAACCACTGCGCCACCGCTCCACGTCTGCGTGCCAAGAGAGAGCCGTGCCGTGTGTGGCACCCCTCTCTGTGGACGGCTCCTCTGCGTTCACGTGCCGATTGCGAGCGCTCACCACGCAACGCGACAACGCGTCCCAATCAGCAACCGGTTTACTGAATTCAATCAAGCAACTTACCTGTAAAAAAATGTGCCGCGCCAGTTAACGTCATCCTCGACCCAATCACCCCCCTGCCGCTACCCCCACGCCTTACCCCTGCTGCTGTACCCCTCCGCCGACTCCCACACTCCTGCGGCTTGTTGCGGAGACCCCCCTCGGCGAAACGAAATGCCTCACCACGCGCGCTTAGAGTCCTGCTGCCACTCCTCCGCCTCTGCTCCTTCCCAGGGCGAGGCGGGGGGAGAGAGCTGGGGGGGGGGGCAGGGAGACGGCGATGGGGAGAGGGGGAGATTTAAGGGGAGATTTGGGGGGAAGGGAGAGGGGTACTCGTGAGTTCAACACCAAACTAGAGAGATATGGGAAGTGTCACCGCGCAGGTTTTTGCCGTTTACCGCGCGCTCTTCGGCATGGCGACCGACGTTTCGCTCTTCTTGCTTGGGAGCTTATTCAGGAACTGAACATTTCATCTTTTCATGAAGAAGTTCTGAAAAGTGCACTTCGCGACGAAGCTCCCAGCGCGTGGAGCGAAACGTCGCTGACATATCGACGTTAACACAAACCACACGCACGCGCTGCGAGGCGAAAACGTCGCACGGGCGGCTCGAGAGGGAAAGAGGAGACCGAGCGAGAGGTAGTCGCAGAAATCGCCCTGCCTGGGTCTCGCTCTCTCGGTCTCGCCTCCCCCCCACGCCGTTTGAATCGCCGGGCGGCAGCTCCGAGCCCCTCGGGAACGAACATCCCTCCACTCGGAGCGTCCCCTTCACCTCGCCTGCGTGGTCTGGGACCATCGCGGCGCACGCGCGCGTGTAAGCAGGGAGCGGTGGGGGAGTGTTTTTATTTTAGGTATTACCCATGAAAGCCTCGCTAAGTCTCAAGACTCCTTTTCACGAGGTGTCCCTGCCAAGTTGTTTGCTATGCGTAATAACAATAGAGTTACATGAAGGTAATATGGAATATTACATTGGGAATGGGTTTTTTTTTGCTATGGGAAGAAACCGCTGAACCCGGAGGAAATACACGCAGATCAAGAGGGAAAATATACAAACTCCATAGAGAAAGGTGCCCGAGTCAGGAATCGAACGCAGGATTTGTCTTGCTGTGAGGCACACGTTTTTCGTCTGCGCCATCCGTGATGCAGGATCTCCCGTCGCCTACGTTCAAGATCTTCTTGGTTCTTTCGGTAAAGTTACGTAGAAGGGAAATAATAAAATAATGAAAATAAAACATAATAAAATAATACAAAATAATTAGTGAGAATTGTATTATTTTATTATGTTTTATTTTTATTATTGTATTATCTTCTTTCTACGTGACTTTACCGAAAGAACCAAGAAGAGGAATCCCTACAGTCACGAAAGCTTTAAATCGAAATTTTACGTTCAAGATGTCTGCGTGCGTATGCCATTAATTACGGAGCGGTCGTGTTGCGGTTAGTGCTGCTTCGCTACGAACCCGGCACCAGTGACGATCATCTGAACCGGTCCCGAGCCTCCCCTAGATCGACTCAGACTCAAATGAGTACCTGGTGCGGTGTGTGAACATCGTCACTCCCTCGTGTGCCGCGCCGGCCTTCGTAGGTGCTCGCTACAGCACTTGCCCCAACAGTATGCCAAGGCTATACGGGTCACCTTTGTCTTTATCATTAATTACGGCCATCACCCCACTGTGCAGTGGCGTAGCGTGGACTGGCATGTGCCCTGCTGCAAGGAGTGAGATGAGGCCCCTGTCAAATGTTTCACCCCAACCCCACCTTCCTCCCCCGTAGCCAATTGCCTACGGCCCGTCCGCCTCCTGGGCCCCCAGTGCGCAGTTGCCCGGCGTTGCCACTCGATCGCCCCGCCACTGTGCGTGTAATAGGCCGAGGGCCGCTACGACCCGACACCCCCCCCCCCCCGCGAGGTGGTCTCGACAGGACAGCGCGGTAAATGACATCTTGATATCGATCTCAGCGGGTTTTCCTCCGGCTAACTTCAACTTCTTTCCTCTCCCCCCCACTCGAAGCCCTTCACATGGAATTTGCGTCGAAGTGTGTACCATACGTCAAAGCTCAAACGCCTCCTAAAAAACAACAACAAAGAGACTCTCTGAATTCGACATACGGCGTAGGCTAAATCCTAACGCGTAACGCTGCGATGAACGCCAAAATAAATCAATTAACCTCGGTGAACGCGTGCAATTGCGTAGTGTTTAAAAGTAATGCATATATATGTATAAAGAATAACGCACGGTGACCGTTCATCTTGGCTAAAGCTAATCATCATCATCAGCCTTTTATCAATCCACTGCGGGGTAAAGGCCGTCCCACAACTTGTCGAGTCGTGGGCGTTGTCTAACCATACTCGACCGGGCTGGTAATTGCGATTTGGTAAAGGTACCCGCGTCGGCCTTTAACGCTATATCGCACCGGTCACCCATCTGAGCACGAGCCAGACTCAATCGTGCTTATCTTCCGAGTTCTGATTAAAATCGGGCAAACAAAAATAATGTGTGTACGGTGATTTTGTTCAACGGAAGCTTTGCACTTGTTCCTGCCTCGTAGCCTGGAGCCCTCACCACGAGGAGCTCGTTCATCAAAGGCAAGGGACGAGTGCCGAGACGAGCGGCAGAGAACTTTGCCAATGGGATCTTCTCACGATGAGCCGATGTGAGCGCGATGCGTAATACCCTCGAGTGGGAAGAGCCGGCTCACGAACACCAACCTGAAATGTACACGACGCAAGGAATCTACTTCACCAGAGAGAGAGAGCGAGAGCTGGGGCTTGGGCTTAACTTAAAAGGTGCAATCACCGCACGTCTCACAGTCGTAGAATGGACCGTGACAAGAATATGTTTTAAAAACGTGTACGTTGTGGTGTAGGAAAATACTGCCGTATGTGTCGTACAGCCAATGAGTGGAACGAGCTCCCCCGTGACAATGGAGGACTTCGCAACCGACATTAATGTTTAAAAAAAGAAACTAGTAATGCATTAATAATAAGCCTAACGCGTGATAAACTGCGTTTTTGTACATGCGGTATCATGTAAATTACTCTTTGGTTCTTTCGGTAAAGTCACGTAGAAAGAAAAATAAATTAAATAATAGCATACGACGTTTCGATTGTAACACAAGCAATCATCATCAGGTACGAATGAATGAGAAAACAAACCTAGTAAACTTAGAAATACAATGCAATACAACGCAGTGAGCCGTCTAACATAACAGTCAACACCCTACCTGGTTGATTACGTTCTTACAAAGATTGCTAAATGTGTACATTGTTGTTCTCCACCGGGACATTTGTCCCAGTGCCGACGGAATCAATCGACTCGACTGTCGTGGACTGACGCCACGGGTGTCAGCCGTGGCCGGGAATGGAAAATTCACGTCGCTAGGTTCGTGAGGCAGTGAACCCCAACCACCGCTGCAGCACCGCTCCCTGAAACCACCCAGTTTATCTCTTACCAGCGAGATCATAATGAGAGGAAGAAGACAAGGAAAGAGCCGTGGGCCTCTCCCTTGGTGAGACACAGCAAGCTCGATCGCATGGAAGTTGAATTAGCAGCGGGGCATGCGCGTGAGTTGGATATTTCAGGGTGTTACCCGCCGCGCGCTCGACAGCCGACGGCTGCTGTCGCTTCAAGGTAAGAGAGCCAGCCGCACATGCGTGGCGCGTGAGTGGGAGGCCACACTGCTTAACAACAACAACGACGACAAGGTAGAATGTGTCATCATGTTGCTGTTGTTTTGCTAGTCCGAATAAATAATCAGGGCCGTTGCATGTATGTTGGACTTCTTTCGCACCGTACGTGCATGCTAATCGGAGCTCCTGGGGTAAGGACAACACGCGCTCTTTACGTACATACACATTTGTTGACATTATCCCTCAACTGTTTTGCGAATCGGTTAGCGAGATCATTTTAGCATGTTGCTCCTTCCAGCTTTAAAACAACAAAAACTCGCCACGTTGTTCGTACGTGTGCCGAACTCGCTTTGCGGTGTCCACGCGTGTACTCTCCCGTTTCAGTACGAAACGTTAGAATGGGATTCGCCCTTTCTGGCAATAAAACAGGTGTTAAGATGTTCAAACACCAAATAGATACAATTTTCAAGCAATCTAGCCTGCGTCACCCACACGTGCAATCAAACAAACACGCTCTGATAATGACCACACGCGTTGTCTTTTAAACTGATTGGCCTGCACCAGAGACACCCTTCTTCACGGCCCCACGATACTCCTATCTCGTTTGCCACGTGTCCTGGTGCAAAGGCTTTTTTTGTTATGCTCAATGTAAAACACATCCGAGTCACGTATCATTTGTGTAATTAACATTGTTTTTGCCGCGGAGGCCAATGCCCCGCACGAACTTCAAAGCGTCCCTTACATGAACTATACAACACGCAACGATCGGATCTCCCAGAGCCCCGCTCGCTGCGCCCGAATCAGCGCTATCAGTCGGCTGCATGTTTTGCGTGCACCTCGGGGTCTCCGTGGGAACATGAGGGGTATCCGTGTCTGCCTCTGTATCTCCACGTGTATCGGTGTATCCCTACGGTTCTCCGAGTCTTTCTACGCTTATCCGTCTGCATCTGTTTCACCCTGTGTCTGTGTGTCGCTCGACGTGTATCTGCGTGTTTCTGTGCGCGTCTCTACGCTTCTGCGTGTCTATGTGCAGTTCTCTCTCTCTCTCTGTGCATGTGCGTCTGTCTCTCTCTCACTCTATGGCCCTCTGTACCTCTTCGCGTTTCTGTGTGTCTATGATTGTGTCCGCCTCCCTGTGTTGCTTTGTATCTTAACGTGCTTTTGTGTGTCTCTCCCTTCCCCCCCTTACCGCCTGAAAATATTCAAAACCCGTTCGATATTTCTCGGCGCCCCCTTACGGATTTGCGCCTTCATCGATGTCCGCGATCGCTCTTCGTAACTACGGCCAACGACCCACAGTGCAAGTGAAGATCATCGTATCATCATCATCATCACCAACTATGCTGGACGAAGACCCTAACCAAGCCGCATGGCGTCTGCACACGAGTTCATTCCTTGTCGCTCCATCTCCGCGGCAGACGTGTGCTCGCTCCTTTGACGCACGCGTATGCAGACATCGTTAAAATGAACTCCTACCGACGTTGTGATGTGTCGAAAGGTTCTGCCAAACAACGAGGCAGTTTGTGTGAAGGGCAGTTGGGTAAAGGAACAGGCGCAGTTTTTTTTTATTATTATCAAAAGCGGGCATAGCAGATAAAGGGTATCATTAAATCATTTGCGGTCTAACAAGTGTCGGTTAATCTCTGTTGAGGTTTGTTATAATTCCCTGGTAGTTTAGGGATATTCTGAAGTTCAACTGGAGTACATGTTGTGGACATTATTCAACACTTAGCGAAGGAAAAAAATCCCGAAAGGCTGCTGAGCAGCCCCTGCAGCGTCACGACACACACACACGCGCGCGCACACGGTGCCATCAAAGCCGTCATGTTTAGATTTCCACATTTCCCTGGGCGATATTCCCAAAGAAACAAAAACACGTGCCGATCCACAAAAAGAAAGAAAGAGCGCGTGGCGCTGCGAAGACCTCCATCAGCATCTCGCGCCCACGGCACAATGCTGAGAACACCGCGAGCACTCGGTGGCATCCACGGCGTGGTACACACTCGTGAGATGCGTTGGTGCCGTTTAGGTTCTTTCATACGAAGTGCGCGCCTTGCGCTCGGCAGCCCCGAGACGCACATTTACACCGAATCCTTAAGATTCTCCGCAAGCCGCAAAGCAAGATGTTTGGCCGATGCCCTCTCCAGCCAGCCACCCCCCACCACCACCACACACACTCTCTCAACCCCCCTCCACACTCCTCCTCCTCCATACCTCCTCCAGCACAAGCCACTCTCTCCTCTCTTCTCCGTCCCACCTTCTCCCTCCCCACCCCCCACTAACCTAACACCGGCTCCCACCCTCCCTACCTCCCTCCCTCCCCCCTTGTCGGGACTCACCCAAGCGCCGCCCTGGCCCCCATCAATTCCTCCCCCACCTCAAGCTGCCCCCCCCCTTGAGTCCCCCTCGTAGCGCTGACGCCATCGCCAGGATCTCTGCGGGAGCTAAAGAGGAGCAGTACCCATGAGTGGAGAGACCCATTCCTGAGCTGGGAGGCGAGCGAGCAAGTGGCCGGCCCGCTCCTCCCTCCTCCTCCTGCTCCTCCGTGTCTCCCCACGAGCCAGAGCCCCTGAGCTGCGCTCTGCCGTGCCGAGGCAGGCACATTTGTTTTAAATTAAAACTCGTTTTCCGATCGCTGCTCCCTCCCGGCAGCGCACTGACGCCCTATCGCTTACGCCGCCACTCGCGAGCCTTCATCCGGTAATAAATTTGCAAAGCGTGTTTCTCTCTCCCTCCTCTCTCTCCGCTCTCTACATCTCGCTCTCTCGTCTCTCTTTCTTTGACTTTTTTTATTATTGTTATTATATTATTACGACCGTTATCGTTTATTATTTTGTAACCCAGTAGGAAACCCGCCTTCTGTTATAACCAGTAGAAATTTAAAGAATGTTTTATAACTTGAAGGTTACGTGCCACCACCGCCGCCACCACCACCGCCACCACAACCCCCCCTCGTATTAAATACAAACGCGACTGTGAGCAGAGCGCATGCGGGGGAGGTCTCCAAGCCCGGCGTTGCGCAGGTAAGTCGGCGATAACCCTCTGGCAACCGAAGCGACCTTTGTGGAACAGTTTAGTTGGCACCTCTTGAGACCGGGGGCTCATCCTCTCCCTTGTCACGCAGGTGATCACGGAGGCGACGTGAGCTCTATTCACGATGCGCATCCACCGACGCTCCACGCGGAGCCAGCGTGCCCAGTGAGCGCTCGCGTCTACCTGGCGGGGCAACGTCGTTGAGCCGCGGCCAAAACAAACAGCACGGACGAGACACACACAGAGAGAGAGACACGCGCACGCACAGAGAGAGAGACACACACAACGAGAGACAGTGAAGATCACATCCTCCGCTTTCAAGGTACCAAGAGCGGCGCGTCCGTTAGGATAGAAGAGTGAAAGTCGCGCGCGCGACTCTCCGAGGCCAGAGAGCGACGAAGAGCGCGGGGCGAGCGGAGCGACCGGCGGCTGCGTTGACATGAGCAGCGGTGCGATGCCCCCGTCGCATCGGGACGATATTGTGGCCACGTAGTCGACAGTGTGCGGCATCCGCGCTACTCGGCATCTCTTAAAGCGGCGGGGGGGGAGGGGGAGCTGGGAAGAAGACTGGGAGCTTCGGCCCTCGAGGACGGGACGGGTTGTCTATGGGCAGCAGTAGCTGCAGCCACGCGCGTCTGCCCGAGCCGCAGTGAACCTGGCCGGTGCGCGGCAAAGCGACTATGCAGTTCCATGTGCTCCTCCTGGTCATCGTCGCCTCTCTCGTGGATTTTACGGGCGGCCACAACGCGACGGCGAGGGCCAAGCGGCACAGACGAAGTGAGTATACGTGTGTGTGTGTACACGTGTGTGTGTGTATATGTGTGTGTACACGTGTGTGTGTGTACACGTGTGTGTGTAGCGGGTAGGGCGCGCTGCGCTTCGAACGCGACCACCCGAGTTCGATTCCCGCTCACGGCCAGGGACTATGCTGTCATCTGAACCGGTCCTGGGCCTCCCCTAAGTTGACTCAGCCTCAAATGAGTGACTTGGTGCGGTGTGTAAACATCGCCACTGGGGAGACAAAGGCGGCCGGGCATGATTCAGGCCACAACACGGCTTCGGGTACCATTCCAGCCTTCACGGGTGCTCTCGAACAGTACTTGACTCAAAAGTACGGTGTGCCTATACGGGGGATCTTTGTCTATGTGTGTGTGCACGTCATATTTTCGTATCAACTTTACGCATCCACGGCACAATACAACGGCAATGCCTCGACCTCTGCCGAGTGTTTAGAGAAACTGCTGTTTGCGAGCGCCTATTGAGGCCGAATTTCTACGGAGTGGAGTGGCGAGCACCATGCCCCCATTGAAGACTGAGTTGGCCTAGGGGGGCGGGGGGCGGAAAGTCTCGGACTTGCAAGCGGCGATGTAATTCGTGTCCAGGAATCGAACCATTCTAGTCGAGTTTCGTAGTAGCTCGGAGCGCGAAACCACTGCGCCACCGCTCACACCGACAGACACAGACACACGCAATGGCACGTGCTAGAGACAAATATCCCCGCCCCCCATATAGCCTTAACTGACTTTTGGGGCAAGTGTTGTTAGCGAGCCGGGTACGGCACACGAGGGGGTGGTTGGCCAGCACCCCCACGCACGGCCGCCTTTGTCTCCCTTCGTGGCGATGTTTGCGCACCGCGCCGGGGTCCTCGTTTGAGTGTGAGTCGATCGAGGGGTTAGAGCCCCAGCGCCGGCTGACATAGTCGCCACTCTCCTTACTCGCGAGCGGGAATCGAAACTCGCGTCGCCCGGTTTGGGACGCAGCGCGCTAACCACTGCGCCACCGCCACCCCCCACCGCTGAAGACACGTGCACACACGCGCGCGCGTGTCACGGATGTCACGCGTGTCAGT
Source organism: Lampetra fluviatilis (assembly GCF_964198595.1). Lineage (NCBI taxonomy): Eukaryota > Metazoa > Chordata > Hyperoartia > Petromyzontiformes > Petromyzontidae > Lampetra > Lampetra fluviatilis. Next base: position 2,160,249 of record NC_136288.1, read on the forward strand.
TTCAGTTTCATTTATTAGGTATAACCCTGTGAGCCATGTGGCTCTTGACTCGGGTGCAACCGCAACAAAATAAAAACATGAACAAGAAACATCTTAAAGTGACTGCGCGCAACAGAAAAATCCAGGGAAAAACAGCAAAGTGTTCCAGAAAAAATAACGCTGTGTGCAAAAATCCCAGTGGGATGCAAGTCAAACAATAATAACCATAAGACAATGTAGATTAAAGTTATCAGGCTAACTCTGTACCACAGCAAACAAACATGGCTAACCCAAAAGTTTTCAAAATCACCAAAATGAAGCTATAAAAACAACGTAACAACGATCATAGGACGTACTCGACGTAATTGCTTTACCGTCGCCGCGGAACAGCTGTGAGCCCGAGTGGGGGGGGGGGGTCACGCGAACGGCGCACGCGGACAGACAACTAACCGGTGAACGCGATTCGTGAAGAGTCACGGGTGCCGCACGGATTGCCGGTGGTCGCGTAAACCATCGTCCGCTCAGATATCGGCTGATGCGCAAAACACGGCCGCCGTGCCCAAGTAGAAAAAAACTTTTTTTTTAGTTTTGAACCCGTGATCATATTGATACACGGTGGTGGGCGCGCTCCTTGCGCTCGTGAAGTTGGCCACTTCGAGTTCGATTCCTGGCCCGCGACCGACATCAGTAGCGGATGCCGTATTGGGCAGACAAAGACAAAGATCCCCCTTGTAGCCTTAACAGACTGTTGGGGCGAGTGCTGTTAGCGAGCACCTATGAAGGGCAAGCATGGCGCACTGGGCTGTGGGTGGCCAGCACCACGCCCGGCCGCCTTTGTCCCCCCAGTGGCGATGTTCACACACCGCACCAGGTACTCATTTGAAGAGGCTGAGTCGATCTAGGGGAGGCTCAGGACCGGTTCAGATAATCGTCACTAGTGTTGGCCGTGAGCGGGAATCGCTACACACACACGCAACTGACCAGCGTGGTGAAGTATGGTCAACTAACTGCCATAACCGATGGACATGGTCGTTGTGAAAAAGGCTTTCGACCAGCAGTGGAATGGTAACGGGAGTGTCAGTCAGTATGTATAACACACGTATATAATGGGGAGATTGAAAAAAAACAACTACAATGAGTCCCGAAGACTCGCCGATGAGTGCCCAGTTTGAGATGTTTGGACGATATCCCGTTATATATTAAAGAAGTATTTGCTTGTCGTGGAAGGAACAACTCACACACACACGGGGGAGAACGCCAAAACTCCCGTGGCGGATGTGTCAACAACCCAACTTGACGTACTGCCCAACCTTTGCGTGAGCGTGCGTTGGCTACGTTACGGTATGTATGTTGAACTTCTTTCGCACCGTGCGTCGCGAACTATTACTAATCGGAGGTGCGAAATAAGTTCAACATACGTACGTACATCATGAGTTAAATCGCTTTTTTTGTTGCACGATTGGCCAAAACGTCCATGCTTATGAATCGATAGTTAATTGTAATATATAGCTGGATGAAAGCTTCCCTAAGCCGTGTCCGCCATGTGGGGGTTGTTTGACCATACTTCACCACGCTGGTAAGTGCAGGATGGGGCGTGTAAGCCGCGGACCCCAAAAACAGATTAGTCATCTGGGTTTATAGCGCCATAGCGCTAACCACAGCGCCACCGCTCCACTCTAATAGGTAATGGATAGTTACTAATACATGTAATCATGTAATGTACCGGCTCTTTGTCAATCCACCTTTGTAAGAAGGCGTTCTTCCGCCGTGGTAGCCATGAGGGATTGACTGACCATACTTCACCATGCTCGATACAAGTTATTCATAGTTAGGCGTTATCAATAGTGACAAGACGCTACTGGGACAACGCATAATTAAAACTAAACAGTATTATATTATTATTATTCTCCCTGTCTTGCGTAGCATCGCTTAGCTTTCAGTTGCATCTCTGGGGCTTGATCAACGTACAGCTTTAACATTGAAGTAGCAGGTCGGCACACTCAGATGCACGCAGTGTGTCAGTATGGTGACATCACCACCATCACCGCCACCACTCAGATGCACGCAGTGTGTCAGTAAGGTGACAACCCCAGCATCACCGCCACGACTCAGATGCACGTGTGTCAGTAATGTGACAACACCACCATCACCGCCACGACTCAGATGCACGTGTGTCAGTATGGTGACATCACCAGCATCACCGCCACCAATCAGATGCAGTGTGTCAGTAAGGTAACATCACCACCATCACCGCCACCATTCAGATGCACGTGTGTCAGTAAGGTAACATCACCACCATCACCGCCACCAATCAGATGCAGTGTGTCAGTAAGGTAACATCACCACCATCACCGCCACCATTCAGATGCACGTGTGTCAGTAAGGTGACAACACCGCCATCACCGCCATGACTCAGATGCATGCAGTGTGTCAGTAAGGTGACATCACCACCATCACCGCCACCACTCAGACGCACGTGTGTCAGTAAGGTGACATCACCACCATCACCGCCACCACTCAGATGCAGTGTGTCAGTAAGGTGACAACACCACCATCACCCCCACCACTCAGACGCAGTGTGTCAGTAAGGTGACATCACCACCATCACCGCCACCACTCAGACGCACGTGTGTCAGTAAGGTGACATCACCACCATCACCGCCACCACTCAGATGCAGTGTGTCAGTAAGGTGACAACACCACCATCACCCCCACCACTCAGACGCAGTGTGTCAGTAAGGTGACATCACCACCATCACCGCCACGACTCAGATGCAGTGTGTCAGTAAGGTGACATCACCACCATCACCGCCACCACTCAGATGCACGCAGTGTGTCAGTAAGGTGACAACACCACCATCACCGCCACGACTCAGATGCACGCAGTGTGTCAGTAAAGTGACAACACCGCCATCACCGCCACGACGTTGACCCGTCAGTCTCCCAGGCGCCAGGGTCATTGTCAACACACAAGCCCATCGTGCGCTAGGAACCCGGCCACCTAAGTTTGAGTCCGCGACCACGGCTAACATCAGTAGTGAGTGAAATTCGGACCGGTCCTGAGCACCCACCCACCTTCACTGAGCCGCACTGACCGACGTGGTGAAGTTTACTCGCACAACCCCTGTGGCCAACGCGGCGTAGGGTGGCCTTCATCCAGCAGTGGATTTGCAAGGGGGCTGTTGACTATCGTTATACTATTGTGTGAACATGTACAGCCCTCGTGTCAATGGGCCAGTGGGATGAGACGTCTCTCTCTCTTTGGCTTGCGGCTTCGTGGAAGTTGTATGACCATACTTCACCACTCTGACCAATGCAATTTGTGAAGTAGGCTCTTGCTTAATTCCAGAATAAGTGAGGTATGAACTTAACATCTATTTGTTAAAGCAGAAGATGTTTTGTAATAGAGCAAAACAAAAACTAATCTCATTATCTGGACGTCCAGCCGTATAATTACTTTGGCTAGGCTTGTCACTCTACACTACAGGAACAATCCACTCACAGATAGTTTCAAGTAAGTTATCCGCGTCATTACCAGCACTGTTTTCTGTTCAGTTTATTGTTTGTATCCACATTGAAAACGCGAAGTCCCCGTTCAAAAATCCACTAAATTCACCTCGCAACTCATAAACACTGCACAATCATGCCCGGTGCTGGCCCCTCTTACTTGTCCACAAATTAAATCCTTCTGCTTGATTCGAAAAAAAAAACCCCCAAAGCCTCACTCACCGTTTCACTAAAACATCTGGAACAGACTGTCGTAACTTATAAAGGAGTTTCAGAAAGTTACAAAGAAAACCTCTTGCGTGTTGTTGGCTCAAATGAACAACTGATGCAGGTAAAAAAAAAGAAAGTCTGATGCCAAGGACATGATCTTTAAGGCTGAATGTCAACAGGGCTTAGCCGGTGTTCGTCATCTCGTGGTGGAACACGCTGAGCCACGGTGACGACGCTGAGTCGACCGACGCAACGGAGTCACGTGAGGGTGCCCTTCCGCCGACCAAACCGGTGCAGATTTTGCCGAAACTTTGACCTTTGGGTCAACGCGCAGCTCCACACGATTTCACGCGAGCGAGCGACAGCCTGCGGCCGCTATATATCGTTGGGGGAAACGCACCCGTGGATAAGTGGGCGCGCAACAGGCGAACATTTTGCACGAAAAGTTTTCGCCGCTGCTCTTACGCGCAGTCACGACGCAACCTTTTCCGTGCGTGGAATTGAGTGGCTCATTTTTGGCGAGAATTGTTTTCGCGACTGCATTATAATTAGCTGAGGATAAACAAGATTAAAAAATATCACTTGTCATGAAAAAATAAATAAATGCAAATCTCCATATTAATTCTTTATTTCTATTAAGCGCATCAACATTTTGATCAATCATGTTTCATCCACTTCTGGATCTTGCGATGAAATGCAAACTGCACGCGTATTGCTAATACTGTTGTTGTTATTATCCATAACATAGGTTTTTTTGGGTTCGCTACGGAGTGTTGTTATTATATTGTTCCATAGTTTCGGGAACTCGCAGAGTATTGTGCCTATGAAGGATTAGCGTAACAACGCACTTAATCTGGCGGACCTGAATTCGGTTTCGCAGCAAGAACTGACATCAATGGGGATTGATAGCTTGACCGATCTTGCCACCCCTGCCATTGCCGCCCTAACGAACGTGGTGAAGTATGGCGAAACAACTCCGTGACCGCAAAAAGAGATGTGCATGGGCCTTCAAGCAACGGTGTATTTGTCAAAGCTCTGCAAAACATTATAAGGTGGCATATAAATTAACTGGCACAGGAATGTCAGCGAGCATAGCACTCACTCACACACACAGACGACACATTTAAAACCACATGGCGCTTGTGCGTATGTAGGTTGGACTTCTTTCGCACCGTACGTAGTCAACCGTGCTAATGGGAGGTGCTTGTGATGAGACCTCAGCTCGCAGAAGCGGAGCACAGGTGCAACGCTGTACTCTCTCACACACACACACGAGCGCGCGCACCAAAACTAAAAAAAAAACCTTCAGAGTAACTTAGTGGCAACGCAGGAATGTTCAAACTTCTGCACGTGTCACTATACATTTAACCGGGCCGTACATCAACGAGACACATACACACAGAGACGTGTAATAATCCAGTTGTCTGTGCCCAGCTCACAGCCCACGTGCGTGCGTGTGCTGAAGCGACACATGGATCGCGTCGGAGTGCGTGCGGACACCGCGGATTAAACGTGGAGATGCTGCGTTCGCTGCTGCCGCTGCTGCTGATGATAATACCAGCTAGCCATTGTGCGCGGTGATCACCACCACATCGCGAGCATGCCTGTATCTCTTAACTATCTAGAAGAGCTCAACATCCCTTTGTCAAGCCACTGATGATGGTGAAAGTCTGTGCATGCTATTGTCAATCATGGGAGTTAAAACGAAACTATTTCATGTATTTATTATTTTACCAGCTAAGGCCGACTGAGCTGTAGAGCTCTTCTTCAGAAGCGACCCGGTCACACATAGGAGCTCAAGCAAGCGTCTTTTTCACGTGAAAATTGATAGCAAATACTCAAAACGCATGTTTCTAAATGTGGAGGGGGAAAAACCCGAAGGGCCCGGAGAAAAATCGACGCGACCACGTGGAAAACATGCAAACTCCAAAATAGATCAGGTCTAATGGTCGTGATCGAACCCACGACCTCCTGTACACCAGGCGAGGTAGTTAACATCTCGCCACCGTGGCGTCCGAATAGTTACTTGGCCTTGCTTCCCCACACTGGTCAGTTTAGGTTGATGAAGGTGGGTGGGGGGGGGGGGTGTGGGCAAGAACCGTTCAGAGGTGTCCCTCGCCACTGACATGAGCCATGGCAGGACTCGAACTCGGCTCGCAGGGTTCACGACTCAGTGCGTGGACTACTGCGCTGTCAGCGCTCCATCCTCTCGTCCACACGCCACTGTGTACTATACACACGGAGTAGCCAAAGTTACATACAGTGAGCGTGTCCTCATGCAGACCAGCCATCGTCCAGCCATTCCGATGTCAAAGGTCAGCTGGCGGAGGAGGTGAGGGACTTGAAGTTTCACGCGGTGGGTGAGTGTTGGGCGTCACTAAAGTGATCTAGAAGGCCGCTCATCCACATACCTACCGGATTGTAAGACGCACGACTGACTTTTTGTTTGTTTTAATTACTGGGGGCAGGGAGGGTTATGATCAGGAGAATGCGCTAACCATGTAGCACTCACCAGCACCACCACGCACCATCATTTCGGCGAACAGTCCCGAGCCGAGTTAACGGTTCTACAAATCTATTACGCAGCTGAGTTTATTATTATTATTATTCTTGTAAATGTTGTTGGTCTCGGTTGACCAGTCGCGTTAGTCTGGCGGTCGAACGGTAGCTCCCAACGTCCGCCCAAATTGACGCGTGGGCATTTCACTTGAGTGCAATGGGCAGACGGGAGGTGAATTCTCGGTCAATGGCACCAGCGAGTCCGATGTTCGTGGCTTGGGCGCAAATTGAAAATCTCATTTGGAGGGATCAATCGGCGCGTTTAATTTGTATTATTTGCCTGCCGCGTGCGATTTCATACTCGGCGGCGAACTCGCCCCTTCCATCGTGCACGCCGTCCACGCCGTGCGCGCCGTGCAAAATGCGAGCCGGCTTAAAGGGCCGCCGCTAGACTTATTTCCGAGGTGTTTATATTTATATATTTGAAAGCCTGACCTCACCCGAGTCTGCACCCTGCGCTCAGAATTGCGCCTTTAAATCGCGAGTGTGGAATGCGTGAAACTTGAAAAGACGAGAGAGAGAGAGGAGAAGCGTGCAGCCAACGCTGTTGACCTTCGTGCGAGTTCAAATTGTGCAGCACTACGTAACCACGGCGTGTGTTGTCAAACGTGCGTACAGTGGAAGCTGGATATATGCACAGTCCTGATACAAGCAACGCATCGTTGGTACGAAACGCGTATTCATTGGCAAGCCGACAACATCATCGGAGCCGGCTCATCTCCCGGCTGGCTCGTCTCTCCCGCGTGTCGATGATTCCTGCTCTCCACCTCCCTTCGACAGTTGAGAGCGAACACCGAACACCGTGCGGAACCTTACAAGTCCAAATTGTTATTGTTATCACGGTGGGGGAGGCAAAGGGAGACTTCTCATGCAAGCACACATGACGGATATAAGCACAGGTGGCCTTGCTCCAGAGGGGTGTGCTTATATGCAGCTTCTACTCTAGTCCGTGGAGGATGCCGCGACTCTCGGTTGCAAAGGTCACCGGAGGGCAACGATTCAGATAAAGCCGAGCCGACGATCAATTTGTGTGAGTGGTTCGCAGCTGAGATGAAGAAGCGAGTTCAAGCAGGAAGAGCTCACGTCAACAGTGTCAGAATCTGAGCATTGATGCACACTGCAGGAGGAATCCGATGAGCTATAAAGCTCTTCTTCACAGACGTCCAGTATTGATGCCCAGTGAAGTGTAGCTGACGCAGCAGTCGGATAGCGCATCCATATTAGAATACAATGTAACCGCTGCCGTTCGTCCACAGACGTGGGACACAAACACGTTGACCTAAGACACTTCTAAAGAGATACTGTGTCGTGTTTGAAACCGGCCCTCGAGTTTGATTGCACTGGGACTGATTTAATGCCGCTCAGAAGGCCGTGTGGCCGATGTGTTGTGTGAAGATAACTTTTAATTTGTTTTTATGTAGAGAACACAAATATATGAATGAGAGATTTTGCCCCATTTAAAAATTGTGTCCACAAGCAATGGCGGAGCCAGGATGTTCAGGTAGGGGGGCAACCCCTCCAGCAATGAAACATGATAGAGGAGTTGCTAGTAAGTAAGGAGTTGTTAGTAAGTAAGGAGTTGTTAGTAAGTAAGGACTTGTCCCTTGCTTTTTATTCGACACGTGTGCGACGATGGCGCGGCCTTCGATCGGGGGTCGAATTTGAACCGCGTTGTGTGATCGGCATCGCGCTCGTGTGCTGTATACGCAACTGCACACAATTCTGTGAGTCACTTATAACCGCTTTGCCGTTACTTATTGCCAATTATGGACTTAGACTATTGTCCTATCATCTCATAGAGTTCCTGGCACGTAATAATAATATGCTACACAGTGGCAGTGGGGGTCGCAAAATGACGATGTATTTCTAATGAACCCCAATGATCCGATCAAAATTAGGGATTTTGATCGGATCATTGGGGGGGCACGTGCCCCCCCCCCCCACTGGCTCCGCCAATGTCCGCAAGAGTCAGGCAAATTGTATCTTTAAATATTAAATCTCTTTAGGATGGTGTAATCGATCAGTGATCTCCATTTTGTTTTTAATTATAATAAAAGACCTCACGTAAAAATATAAGCGATCATTATCATAGTCAGCTTTGGTCTATCCACTGCGAGACGAAGGCTTACGCCAAACTGTTGTCACGTCTCAAGGTCGTGGGTCCAGCAATCGAGGAGTGACCTCGACGATTCACGGCGAGCGTTGCAACGAATGTTTTAAAGGAATATCCAACTTTATTTCAGACTTGTATATAACAGAGCATAGAAACCCGGTGTTAATCTACTGCTGGAGCTGTCATCGATTGCTTCCACCACACCTCATATACTTCACCATGCAGATCAGAGTGGGTTGATGAAGGGGATGGGTCGGAAACCAGTTCAGTTTGCACTCAGGAATTGAACTCAGTTCGCTGGGTAGGTCGATTGTATATATGTATGTTGAACTTCTATCGCACCGTACGTAGCCAACCATACTAATCAGAGGTGCGGGTGTGTGGATATAACGGTGTGTGTGTGTGTATATATGTATATTCTTGATAAAGATACTATGTATACCCTCTTTGTATATAAAGCCCCACTCTTATTTCACAGTCGTACAACAAGAGGCAGGGTTTTAAAATCCATGACGAGAAGAGTGCGTGTTAAAAAGTAAAAAATTAACCCGTAAAAACAAATTTTTTCACTATAAATTCCTTATATGTGTGGCGGCTAGAGTCCTCTCGTCCTCTGGCTTGAGATGGCTGCCACCTATGGGTCAGATGATTGCCTGCCACCATTAAGCAATTGATAATTAAATATAATTTTTTTTTTCTAAAATGTTGAAAATTTTGGGAAAAAAATTTAACGAAAAGAAATTGTCACGCACAACGAGTCTGTCTGCAAAATGTCAGCTCGATTGGATCACGGGAAGTGGGTTAAAAACGACCGAAAGATTTGCACGGTCGTAAGTGCGCAAGCAAGCAAGCAAGTGAACTTAATATAAAGGATTTAAAAATAAAAACATTATATTCTTCGCATCCTCCTCAAGCACTGTAACCCGTTTTAAAAGAAAGAAAGAAAACACACATCTTAGCGCCTCTTTAACTTCGAGCACATGCCAATGTCGTCCTCGACGTGCGGCCAGCCTGTGACATTCACGAAGAGCAAGAGTAACGATGACCGAGAGGCACGCATGTGGAGAAGCCTTTTGAAGGAGGGGGGGGGCAGCGGGGGGAGAGGGGCAGTGGGGGGGGGGCAGCGTGGGGGGGGTGGGTCTCAACGCTGCCGTGTTCAGAATCTGACACGAGACCCACGCCCCCCCCCCCTTTTTCCAGACCCCCCCCCCCATTGGCATCGAGCTACCGGCGGCTACAATGTTTTTACACACCTCGGCTTTGCATGCTGCACCAGCAGCATGGGGGCCCCGGTTTAATTCACCTCGCCGGATTAAACGACGTAATAAATTACCTTCCCTCTCTAATGAAAAACAGGTCAACGGATTAACTCGGGGCGCAAGAGTGCCTACAAAATGTTTCGCGTTTTGTGTGTGTGTGTGTCGTATTAACATTCACGCACCCCAGGCGAAGACGCACATTTATTGTAATGCACAATAGGTGTTCGAATCGTTGGCCATTATCTTTATTCCATTTGGGAAACGCATTTGCGCAAATGTTTTCCCAATTATGCGACGGTGTGGTGAAGCGGTGGGTATAATGGTTTTGCGCACTGCGCTACGAACCCGGCGACACGAGTTTAATTCCCGGCCATGGCCAACGTCAGCGGCGAGAGATATCTGAACCAACCTTGCCCCCCCCCCATCTGCCCTCCAAGCAACCCGTACTGAGCAGCGTGGTGAAATATGGTCAAACAACCCTTGCCACTGTGTTTAGTTTTTGTCCTTCCCCCGCATCTCCGATTAGCACGGTTGGCTGCGTACAGTGCGAAAGAAGTTCAACGTACACAGAGGAGGCCTTCATCGAGCAGTGGGTTGGCATTAGCCTGTAAATTATTCGTTATTTCACACTGACATTTATAGTAGTTGGGTGTTTTTTTTTGTTGCAAAATGGTCTTCAGTCCTGTGCACACACAGCCATGCCTTGTTTGCTCCGCATCACTCGGTGGTGTCAGCGAGCACCTACTGAGCCCAACGTGACGCGGCTTGCAGTGTGCAGCTCGAGTCGACCTATGCGGTAGGCAAGAGAGATGGAAGACCCACGATTGGCCACTGGTGTTGTGCAGGCGTCCGGATTCGACACGGACATTTTTACGTAAACATTCTCATGCAGCGCCTATCTTCGCTAAAACTCCATGTCTCTCTTTCGCACACAGAGTTGAATTTTTGTTCCCCCCATCCTGTCAACTGATCTACAGATCCTTGGCAAAAATGGCACTGCCTCAGTTGCTTTCGCAATGCATTTGCTCGGTCGAACCGTGAATCCGATGACGAGGAAGGGCAAGTGTTGGCTCTGGGAACTTCTCGTGGAGAATTCGGGTTTTTTTTTGGTCCAAGTTCGCTCCCCCTCTCAAGTTTAAAAGCGTCGTCGGCTCAATTATCCTGACTTCCCCAGAAGCAGCAATCTCCCGACTCCTACCCCACAACCTCACCCCAACGTCAACCCGTCTCTCCGGCGTCCGCCACTGACGGGGGCACTGGAGGAGCAAAAAAAAAATCTCCAACCTCGACTCGCGCTCCTTGCTGACAACGCTCACCTACGCCTCCGTAAAGACCGCCGATTTTGACCGATAATGTAATTAGCTGCGCGGACCACAACGCCGCACAGAGAGATTCATTGCACATGCTACAGGATCTCAAGGCTAACCGCTGACCCACCCGATCGACCTCCTTATGACTTCATGCGCTAAAATAAGACGCTTACCTGGTTTGTAAGTGCGCAGTCGACGGCGTACTGCAAGCCGTGCCAATGAGATGGCCATTTTAGAAACGTGCTACTGGCCCATAAAAGGATATTGATCTTTTAGAATTGCTGGTGTCATCTCAGTATTTATTTAAAGTGGCAACCTTATAGGCGATAGTACAACATGTCAAACATCGTGAGCCCAACTGTTGGGCCAACAAAGTTTGGCCATGACAGAGCCCTAAATTGTTTCGTCGCTCTAACACCAAAATACGACACAGTAGGCGCGCCAGAAACTTCCAGGGAGTTCTATTTCTTTTTGTATTGATATTTGTTTTATTTACTTTTAATTGCAAGTGCTTTCTTCGGGAGATCGACACATGCAAGTGCTTTGCTGGGAGCACTATAAGTGCAAAGCTATCGTCTTACTTGATAAATGATACCTCCTTCCGAAGGCGGTTTTTGGAAGAGGCGGTGGGGGGGTAGGTTTAAATAAAACGAAAACAAACAAAATACCCTCACCAAAATTGGAACTTTCCGTAATAAATTCTTACACCTGCGCACCGTTGCCTCGTCGACTATTAGGATGCCAAACTCGCTTAGGGGATAAGTAGAGCCCAAGGGTTTTGGAAAAAACTTAACACCACCGGCGACCCAACCCCTTCCGCCCCCACCCCCCCCAGCCCCACCAATAAGACGCACGAGCCAATACGGTCGAAAACGCGCGTTGTGTCCACGCTCTGCTTCGTCGGCAAATTATTCGGCATTGAAATAATTGCGAGATCTCTCATCGAGGAACGTCGGTGAAACCGCGCCGCACGGCAAGCGCTGCTTGTCCGCAACTGAATTCCGCTGGACTCGATCGTTTAAAGCAGTGTTTTTTTAACCTTTACTGCAGCCTTGCACTTTAGTTCTCAAGAGCATTTTTTTATGTTAATAAATTCACAGAGGTTTCATTAAACAAAGCAGTTGTACTTATGTGCCCGTGTTTAATTTGTGTTTCGATGATTTACCTTCTAAAATAATCTGTCCACGTCTCGCTCCCCCAGAAAGGGCATCTCGTACCCCCAGGGGGTGCAGCGTGCACCACGGGTTTAGAACCACTGCTATCCAGATAGATAGATATGTCCCCTTTTGTTGCAATGTCATGTTAGTAAGCACCGTGTGGCTCAGAGGTCAGAGCGCTGAGCGACCACCGCTGAGATCCTGGGTTGAGATCCAGGCTGCTGCCCGTGATCAGGCCATGTCCTCACGTGCAGCGAGTCGATGGTCTGAGCCTGAACACGAAACAATCATCACGTGACCTTTGGTTCCGCTCTGAATATGACTAAATATTAGATCTGAAAAAAAAAACATCTGTTTGACTCGCGCGAGGAAAACTACCGCGAGTAGCCGAAGTGGGTGGGACAGGGGTCACTTGAAAGAAATGTCAGCAGCGGTAGCTCTGTGAAATGCGCTTCCGTCGAGATTTTTCTCCAACGCGAAGGGCTGCAACAGCTTTGCGAGTGCTCCAAATGGATACGTAATCAATCACACAATGGAGGGTAACATTTTTTTTAAACTAAATAACATTTACAAAAAAAAACACTGCCAGGGTGTACGAGGGGGTGGTGTGGCCAGCAGTGTGCCTGGCCGACTTTGTCTGCCCAGTGCTGACGCTTTACAGACCACATCAGGTCCCAATTTAAGGCTGGGTCAACCTAGGGGAGGCCCAGGAAAAAAGTTCTGATGGTGCCCCTTGCCACTGCCGTTCGCCACGGCTGGGCATCGAAGTCAAGTTGCCGGGTTCGTACTTGCGCTGCGAAGACCGCTGTGCCACCCATACAAATACAAGACGTACGCACACGCACAGATGTGTGTACACACGCACATGACATTGGACACGTGCGGGGAGGCTGCATACCATGGGATATGCCGACACGGAATGCGTGGGTTCGCTTTAAAATGCACGGCCGTCCGTCGTAACCTCAGCTTAGTCGATCGGTGTCACGTGTCGCTCACGCAAGCGGCGCTTTCCCACTGAAACTTCAGCTGATGCCAAGTAGCCTCAGCCTTCCACCGGCCATTAATCACGCCATCGCACACGGCTTGCGCTCTGACAGGCGTCATCCATAACACGCACCTTTATAGACCCAAGACCCCCAAAACATTCTTGCCGGTACAGACTTGGCCTGTGCGTGTTGTTTGGTGAAAAGTATGTTCTTTCCCGACAGTGTGGATCCGTGCGTGCGTGCGTGCGTGTGTAAAAGGCGACCTCTGGACAGAGCCCAATACGGAGAGACGTGTGCCACATTGCTGTGGTGCGTGAGGTCTCTCTCTGCAGGAGAGAAGGTGGCGTGAGGCTGGTGGTGCTTTATATCCTCCCTTCTCGGCGACGATAGCACTTGAGAGAAGCGTAAACGTGTCTGTGAGTCGAGGGTCAGACTTGTCTCTCGTGTGTGAGAAAAAATATAAACAAAACACAATTCAAGCCAACAACAGCTGAACACTCTTATCTATCGAAGCCAAGGGATAACCCAGATGCATAACTATCCAACGCAATTGTAACACACACACACAGACGTGTTGATTTTGTTATTGGTGATGAAATGCAGGCACAGCAGGAATTACGAGCGCTTCAAGAAACTTTTGACGAAAATGACATTAATGATTGGGCAAACGTTTCTCGCGGATTCATTTCCCTTGAGTCATGGTTGCAGAGAGAAGCTAAGAGATCAGGCATGAATAGTGCAATGTACACGCATACATACCCATGATCTAAGCTAGACAGGGTTGAGCCCGGATAGTGCTTGGACGGGTGACCACCATGCACAGGGAAGCTCGCCACCGGCGGCTGCGGGGATCCCGATGTGGGCAGCAGAGGGCAGCGTCGCAACATCTGTTGCTCGAAGCGCGACGCTCCCCCACGTCTACGTAAGGCGCCTTCGGCAATTCGCACTGACCGGCGCGGTGAAGTATGGTCAAATAACCCCGGCGGAGAGGCTCTCACTCGCGAGTGGGTTGAATAAAAGGCGGTGTACATGTGCACGTACCTACTGGACATCTGTGAAAGAGCTGTATAGCTCATCGGACTCCTGCAATCTTAATGAATATTCATATTTTAATTTTGTAGCCCGTTTCTATTTTTTACCTGGGTGGAGTAGTGGCACAATGGTGAGCACACTGTGCTCTGGACCTGGTGACATGAGTTCCATTTATGTGGCCACGGCTAACATCAGTGATGCGTGATGTCTGAACCAATCTTGGCCACCCCTTCACCAACTCACACTGCACAGTGTGGTGAAGTATGGTCAATCAAACCCCACGACTGACATGACATGATGAGACCTTCATCCAGCAGTAGATGGACAAAGGGATCTAAAGTTTAATTATTCATTATCATATAGCAATCAAGTCTCCATTTTAATTTATTCCCAAAACACATTAAGAGTAAAACCTGTATTTCTCTATATAAACAATTGACAATACATACTCATACAACGTTTCTTGCCAAACACAATAACTAAAATTATCGAGTGTGTAATTAACACTGCTTTATAACAGAAACCCGCGTAATTATATGAATGATGAATGTGGTGAATTTGTGCCAGTGAAACCCCTCGTATATATTTTAAAACAGTTTTTCAATATGTACAATCTTGCCAGCTATAATATGTCGTACAATGGTTTTTTAAATGCAGAGTTACATTTCACATTGACTTTTGAAAGAATCGGCACCGCAGCGGTGATGGGATGTTAATTGCCTCACCTTGTATGCAGGAGGTTGTGGGTTTGATCCTGACCCTGATGCCTGTATATTTGGAGTTTACATGTTCTCCTTGTGGTCACGTGGATTTTTCTCCAGGTCCTCTGGTTTTCCCCTCCACATTTACAAACGTCCATTTAGCGTATTTGGCTGCTATAAATGTCCACGTGGTGAGCCACTTTGTTGAGCTATCATTTGTGGCCAAGTCGCTTCTGAAAACGAGCTACATGGCTTTAGTGGGCTTTACCTGGTAAAATAAAAATGTTAGTTTAGTTTTAGTTCATAATAAACAAAAACAACCTTTATGGCTGCTCTTCTCACAACGTCTCAGAGTAATCATACGTCGCAGTAGTTATACAGTACAACTGAATCAGAGTAATTGTACCTCAACATGCATCTCCGTCGATACCACCACATTGAACGTCCCCTCCCGCGAGTTCTCTGACCAAGTGCAGGCCCATGGCTCAAGCGGCCCTCATCCAGTCTGAACCTGCTCCCCACTCAGCCTCCCACAACACCGCGCTCCCTCATTACTCGACAAAGGTCAACTGGGACCCATATCTAACGGAGTGGGACCTTGCCATGAACATTCGTCAGCTCGCCAGCGTTGATTCAAGCGAGCCTGACTACCGATGAGACAGTGAATGTCGGCACCGCTCCAGAGTTTGCTTGTGTTGAACCAAATGCTGCTGAAATGATGTATTCGCAGAAGGCCGTGGCGTGGCTGATGGAATGTGTAATAAATACCTTTATTTTGGTATGCGCAGGAAGAGATATGGAGAAGGAGGCTTATTGCCTGCTCAATTATTTCGTTGCTGTTTACTTGGGGTTTGAGCCGTAGCTAGGGCCAGTTGAGATGGTTTCCCTTGGCTCTCTCACCGGCGTTCCTTTCGAGGGCACTTTCATTGGATGCAGTTTAATGCCATGCCCGCGACAACACTTGAACGTGCAACGAGTTCATCGCTGTGGGGCTTAAACAATGCGCCCCGGATCAAATCACCCAGAATGCGCACAGTCTAATGAGATCTCGCAAGCTAAGCGGGGTTGAGCCTGGACACGCCTTGGATGGGCGATCACGTGCGCAACACGAGTTGCCGTCGGGCAGCGGAGCTCAGTGTTGGGCAGCAGGGGGCAGTGCAGCACCACTACTGGTTGTGCTATACTCCTATGGTCCCCAAATTGCCCTGCCTGGCGTGGTAAAGTATGAGCAAACAACCCCCACCACCCGCGCGGTGTGGGTAGGACCGCATCCAGCAGTGGATTGACAAGAGGGCGATTCGAGTAGACTGTACGTACACGTGGAATGCTGCACTTAAGTCTGTACTCCAGCGAGTGCATGGCGTCCATTCGGGAAGTCGCCACCTTCGAGTTTGTCTCTCTCCTGGATTAAAGCTCACACGCCAGGTGCGTTCCATTACGAACAGAGGTCTCCCTGCCACTGAACCCCAGGCAATGCACAACATCGCAGCCGGCTGTAGGAATCGTTTAACAGTTGAGCCTTACAGTCTGCTGGATATAATAGAAGATGATGTATGGGGGAAATGCAAAAGCTCAACTTACAGCTGACGCAGATGCCCAATTTAAGCCTATCCAAGCAGCCCAAGTGATTTCAAAGCCGACTGCAAGTCCCATGTGGATTGGAATGCAAGTCGGAATGAATACTAATAAATTAAATTCGGTACAATTGAATTAGGCTCGAGAAAACTATTTATACGCTGCTATTTTTGTCAGTTTTCTTTGTCAGCTTCCAGATGTGTCGGAAACACGGATATTGACGAAGAGAACGCAGTAAAGGGAGATTGGGCGCACAGAGAAATGTGGCATTGCCGCATGCTCGAAATGACTCCGAGAGAGAAAGAGAGTTGTGCGTGGCTCCGAGAGGAGACGCCACTCGCAGACGTCGTGGGCTTAGGCAGACAACCTCTGACTGTACGGGATGCTGACCGATGGTCAAGACTGGTGACGGAGTGGCAGCCGCAGGAGGGATGAGATCAGAGACGGCGACCGCCACCGAGATGGAGGGGTGAGATCAGCGTCAAGTGCAGGAGCTGCACGGATTGTTGCATCCTAAGAATTGTAAAGGATGGCGACAACTTGGGGAAGCCTTAATCCAGCAGTGGATAGATCATGGTCCTGCCCCCAATCTGCACTTCATTATTCCTCTGCAAATGCAATCCTAACCTGTTGTGCTCCATGAAATGTGGAACATTTTCTCCTTTCTATTTGGTAAATCCCTCATCTTCACATCTTCACTCCCTCTGCTAACCTTCGTTTTCCACTTCTCCCATCCCATCCCGTCCCTCCCTTATTCTTCTCTCTATCCTCCTCCTCCCACCACTCTCACCATCCTCATCATCATCACCTCCCAACACTCTCACCATCCTCACCATCCTTACCATCATCTCCTCCCACCACTCTCACCATCCTCACCATCATCTCCTCCCACCACTCTCACCATCCTCACCATCATCACCTCCCAACACTCTCACCATCCTCACCATCCTTACCATCATCTCCTCCCACCACTCTCACCATCCTCACCATCATCTCCTCCCACCACTCTCACCATCCTCACCATCATCACCTCCCAACACTCTCACCATCCTCACCATCCTTACCATCATCTCCTCCCACCACTCTCACCATCCTCACCATCATCTCCTCCCACCACTCTCACCATCCTCACCATCATCTCCTCCCACCACTCTCACCATCCTCACCATCATCTCCTCCCACCACTCCCCTCCTCTCCCCGCTCGCTCGTGCCCGTCCCTCTGCGCTCCTTGTGCCACCTCTCACGATACCTCCGTGCTCGATCCTCCCGATACTCCCTCCTCACTCTCACAATGACCCCCCCTCTGTGTCCCCCCCCCCCCTCTGTGTCCCCCCCCCCCCCCGTGTCTCCCCCCCCCCCCCGGCTGGCAGTGGGTGCGAGCAGTGCGCTGTGCCCGCGCGGATGCTCCGGGTGCTCGGATGCCAACGGCTGCCTCAGCTGCATGCCTCGCTTCTTCTTCCACCTGCAGCGGGCCGGCATGCGGCAGCTGGGAGCCTGCCTGCACATGTGCCCCTCGGGATACTACGGCCTGCGCGCCACGCACATGAACAAGTGTGCAAGTAGGTCCGCCAAACCCTCGCGATATCGTCGTCAATGTCGACGCTTCTCTCGCACCGTGCGTAGCCGACCGCGCAAATCGGAGGTGTGCGGGGAAGGACAACAAACTTTCAACACGAGACTAAAGTGTCGTGATGTGTATGGGCAGCGACAACAGCATTACCGCCAGCACCTTAATCAGAGTCGGCATCAATCCTTCATAGATTTGTGGGCGAGGCGGTGTCGTGATTTGGCCAAATATTTTGTCGGGAAAGCCTCCACCATCGGAACACGGCCGCGACAAATTAAATTGTTCCTCCCTCGCAAGCGTCTCTCGCGCCAATTGTTATCGTTTCAGCTCACAACCGTATTGAAAGATTGGATAATCATTGTGATTGCAATTGTCATAGGCAGCAGCAAGATTATCAGCATTATAAATAACATAATCATCAACAACAGCAATATGATGATTAGTACCACCACTCCCATCATAATCGTCATCATCATCATGACCATCAGCAAGAGTTTCCGCGGCATCATGTGTCACCCACGTGAAGGAGTGTGCAAGTCGGTCCACCCCTACCTGAACACATCATCATCATCATCATCAATGTCGCTGTTATTATGAACATGAGCAGCAGTACTACCATCATCATCAGCAGCATCATTATTGGTATCACCATCAGCATCAGCATTGCATCAACACTATCAATACCAATATCATCAGCACAACCATCTCCATCATCATCAGCAACTGGCACCTTAATGCAAACATTTTTTTGAAGCTTTCGAATGCTCAGTGACGCTTTCTAGATATATAATGATCTTTTAAAATATAATGTGAATTCACTCACAAAGCATTTTCCCATTTGCTCTTTTATTGGCAAATACAAACTCCTTAATTTGTGGGAAAGTAACTCGGCTGCGAACGATCTTCTCGCCGCCTTCTGATCCCAGAATGCAAGATCGAGCGCTGCGACACGTGCTTCAGCAAGAACTTCTGCACGCGTTGCCTCCCCGGCTCGTACCTCTACAAGGGGAACTGCTACGAGTCGTGTCCAGACGGCTTCTCCCCCACCAACCACACAATGGAGTGCGTGCCAATCGGTGAGTCACGCGCCAGTTACACACACACCGATCGGTGAGTCACGCGCCAGCTACCCACACACCGTGCAGTGTGTGCCGATCGGCGAGTTACACCGGAGGATTTTCCCATACAAGGGCGACGTAGATTGAACGCCAGTTCAGGGCAGAAGGGGTAGAGAGGGACATTCGAGGGTGGGATGGGAGGATGCGCTGGAGTGGGATGACGAGGACAGTGGATGTGAATGAGAGAAGGGGCACAGAATAGAATCGCACGGAGAGAGAATCATCTGAGCAGCCACTCGCCACGTGACGATGGGACGTTGGGCGTCCAAGAAGGACGCAATTCCCGAGTGGAGCTTTGGCATCGGAACTCTGTAAGTGGGTGCCAAGCGGTTAATTCTAAAGCCATCGTCATCAATACTGAAATTAAGCGGTAAAAAATACTCGCTCACCCCAAACATAAGTGGCTGTTTTTCCAAACAACTTTCCTGTTTGAATAAGTACAATTTATTTGATTAAAAGTTATAAGTGCCTTCAGATATGGTTGCATTGGGACGCTATTTAAACTTTAATTGTATTGTTTGGGGAATTAACGTCGCACAGATAAGATTATATATGTCCAGGCGAGAGATGTCAGTACAGCAGTTAATTATTAAATGTGTCTGTGCTGAGCTTTGAATGTTTCTCCCCGCACTTGCTCGGTAGGTTTTCTCCTGTGCTTTGGGTTCCTTTCACACAACCACCCATGAACATAATTTTCCAAGGCCTATTTTTGGTTCATAACAACTAAAATGACCAGCAATATGTCAACCTTGGACGTTGTCAAATGTGCAAATTGTCAGTCATAGAATAAAAGCGGAAACTACCGATTTGTTTTCAACTTTGTTATTATTGCTCTGTGCCGTGTAACACACTGGGCCGTTTACTTAGACGAAAACACGACAGGGTCCTGTGGATAAGTGTTAACATTTGCTTAAGATAGGCTCTGGAATTTGTCAAACATACCAGGTAAATAAAAAGTGCATTGCTGTTGTTATTGTTACTAACCCTTTCCCGTTCCGATGACGGACGTGTACGTCATCGGAAAGGAACCGGAAGAAAAACGAAACAGTTTGGCACCAGCTAGCATAGAGTGTGGTTGTGTCACTACAGTTATTTGCGGTGAGTAAAATGTCTTTAAAAACATTGGTGCTACGCCTTTCTGAATCAAATTAACGGCGAGCCGCCCGCGCGTTCCCAGATTTCGGCACCCCACCCTGCAACCTGCGGTCTTATCGAAACGCGAGAGGGTTTCGGTGCACGGCAAACACGTGGCAATGGCTGTCCTCTGTCCCACGCAGTGCATTGCGAGGTCTCCATGTGGGGGGAGTGGTCCCAGTGCACGAAGAATGGACGGCAGTGCGGGTTCAAGTGGGGGCGTCAGTGGCATGCGCGGCAGGTCGTCCGCTACCCCAGCAGCGGCGGGGGGCTCTGCCCCCCGCTCCGGGAAGTGCGCAAGTGTCGTTCGCAGCATCGGACCTGCCCTGACGACGGTGAGTCGAAAGAGTACGCGTTGGGGGGGGGGGGGTCGGACCAATAAGAAATGGGGCATTTGTTCAGGTACGTGATAAAGGGGCATGCGTTGTCGCACGTATGACGTCACCCCCCACCAGCGGACTTGAGGTGTTGGCGGATATGCAAGAAGGTCAGCTGTGTAAATAATGTACAGCACCTAGTGCGCGTCACGACGGGTACGACTCTGCGCCAAGTAGGTTACGGTACAAAAATAAATCACAAATCGTTTTGAAATGCGGGGAAATTATTTGCCGGGACATGAAAAGTCAGCGAATAATATGCAAGATTAACCATACATTACTGTTTCCGAAAAATTTTCAAGAGGCAATAATCATTGCCCCACGAGCAAATTCTGCACTGGGTGAGGGTGGTTGATTGGTGAGGGCAATTGTGTGATGGTCGAAATGTACGGTGTTGTACTGTACTACGACACAAGGCTGCCTCCAGCAAAGTTGGTAAAATGCTACTCAAATAATGTATTTTTCAGTTACTGTATTTTCACGTTTTCGGAAAGATTTTATTTTCAATGTCACTATGAGGTGGTCAGGTTATGGCAGTTCAACAACAGATTCTTGTATCTGTCCGTGCGGAGCTTTGAGTGTTGCCGCACTCTGGGTTTTTTGCACATGGTCGTTGGGCTTCACCCACATGAAGCCAAACACTCGTGATAGCAATCGGTCAAACGTGGCAATTGCACAGAATCCCCCGGGAAAAGTGAGGTTTTCCAGGATGAATAAAGGGCATTGATACTTCTCCTTGCACAAGTTTCGAGTAATGGTGGCTTGCCAGGACCGAATCACCCCAGAAGCCAAGCAGGCACCAGGTTTGGTAGTGCGTGAATGTGTGGCCGCCATGCGTCAGACGAGTCGTAGCGACGTGGTGGGCAGCAGAGGAAGGTGCGACAAAACCCATTGTTGTGCTGTACCTCTATGCTCCGGCGTCTATGTTTCCTCACCTTCACCAGGCCAAACCCTGACCAGCGTGGAAGAAGCATGGTCAAACAACCGCCGCGAGCTGCACGCGGCCTTGTGAGAGGCCCACATCCGGCAGTCGATCGGCAAAGGGGGGCCCCGCTCGCGTGCACAATTGCGACATTCGCGACGATCGGCGTGCGAGTGTGGATATGTGGTGTGTCGAGGTGAAGTGTGTGTGTATGTGCGCACAAACACTTACACGTCGACGCCTACGAGCACCTCGTGCCCTCTTTTAGCCCCCCCCCCTCCCGATACGTTTCATTCATTGGCTACCACATTCTGATAAGCTCCCCCCTCTCCTCCCCCCTTAACTTGTATTTAAGAGCTTTCATCTTGAATCCCTGCCTCACTTGATGCAGCAAATCTGGCTGTGACGGTCCCACCTGATGACGGAGACTTGTGTTGCCTCCGAAACGTCGTGATTTTTATTTTATTAATTTTAATTTCATTTTTTACCTACGTGACTTTACCGAAAGAACTAAGAGTATAAATCCTTGCAGTCACGAAAGCTTCAAATCTAGAATGTGTGTGTGGAGTTGGATTGGGCACCCAAAGACAATGTGATGACTCGCATCATGGGACCTCCCTTGCCAGTATCAAAATATAAGAAAAGGCTTTACCAGAAAGGGTGAAACCTATTCTTATAAAGCGATGACTCGCGTTTCACGCAGCGCATCGTGCGATTTTTCCACTGTCCTACCAGAGGGTGCGATAGGGCTTCAGTGCAATTTGAGTTGTAACGGAACTCCATGGGACTCCAGCCTCGTAGTCCTATCAATCCTGAATCATAAAAGGTAAAGGTACAGCCCTGCAAGTGCTCACTCGCACCGCTGCTGACTAACGGGCCTCCACTAGAGGAGTGCAGCTCTCTAGAGTGCTCCTCTGGAGTGTAATTTGGCCTACTCTTCCTCGCGGGTCATACGTATTGGAAGAGGTGGGAATAACCACAATGTACCTAACCCCATACCTGACCTTCCCATTGTCTAACCGTGCAGTAGTCAGTTTAACAATTCGGATTTTGCGACCAATATTATCCATAATTACGGGTTTTGTTTACATGAAAACCCTTACTAATTAGCTGTGTCAGTTGGTGGCGGGTTTAACGACGCATTTATATTTACCAGATCTAACCCAAAAAACCTTTGTTATTGGAGTACTCATGTCGCTGGGTGGACAGGAGGAATTTCAGCAAATAGGGGACCTCTACATTGCGAGTCAACCAAGCTAAGCATTTCACCACTTGAGCAGCAGCATCCCGAAGTCTAGCAGGCTGGTCACACAATCAGGAAGTTCGTTTTGTTATGATTACAGCTGTGTAGCCCATTTGAAGGAGGGCACTAAAATGACAAAGCCTGCTTAAGGCACTTTGGCAAATATAAAATTCCATTGAACATAGAAAAATAAATGTTTTCAAATTAACTGTGGTTTATAATCCGAATGCAAAACATTGCTTCGTGAATTCTGAGAAATTTCAGTCTGCTATTTTTCAACTCTTACCCACGCCAATATATTATCCCTAGGAATAACTGAGCAGAGCTACCAAAAATGTCCTGTATATATTCGAAGCACAGAACATTACCTCTTCCAAAGCAGTAAAAAGGCTTGTATTCTATATGTACAAGTTATCTTGGCTAAGTTAATAATGCCTAAAGAGTATGTGATTATACTTAATCTCTTTTGTTGAGGGTTACGAGCTTTGGTGGCAGAGAAAATCCTTAAAATCCAACATATTTTTCTTTCCCACATTCCTCTCGCATTGTTGGACCCAGGTCTATTACTCTGGTGCGTGGGTCAGGCCTGTGTGTGTATACTTTAATCAAAACAACATTTCTACACGATTTATTATTCCTGCATGGTAGAGGAATGAACTCCAAAACATTGTACATCCGGATTATTTTAATTATAAATCAAGTACATGTATGCATCATGTACACAATGATGCAATGTCTGGCTTAAGTGATTGCTGTGACTTATCATGATGGTGCAGAAAGGCTAGAAAGATGGAATTTGGCAAAACTATATCGGCTTATATCCAAGGAAATGGGGGGAATTATACTTTGGGCCCTCAGAGAATTATGATCCAGAGGTTAAATTAATATCACTCACAGGGTAGCACCAGCTTAAAATGTCATGTTACTTTAAGTCCCGTGCTAAACACTTAAAAATACACGATCCCTATCATCTGTTAACCAAGTAATATACCTCACGTGGTGTCTGACACGTTGATTGAAAGCCGGCAACGCCGACTACGTCATGAGTATATGTATGGCAAATATTTGTTTCGTTATTCTGGACCAATAATTTATGCTAGTGCCATCACACAGTGCAATGAATTACCAATTCTAAATCTGAACAGAAACTGGGAGCACCACATTTTCGCTCTGCAAAAACTGCACAAATCGGTACTCAAACTTAAGCATCGTCTGGAAGAATTATTGATGAAAAAAGGCCATACTTTCAAGACATCTGCTGATATTGAGTCGTGCAATACTACACATACCCACCCCAGCAAACAATTTGGAGCTAACACTTTCCAGATTGCTCCATTTCACCGTAACATTGCACGTTTCCATGTTCGTGTATGCATCTCTGTTTAAGTTTCTTACACTGTTTTATTGCACAGAGTGCACTGTGGCTATGTAAACATATGTCGGTTTTAAAACGTGGTCAGACCTGACCAGAGAACATGGGCACACCGCCAAAGTGTAAGTGCCCTATCAGACTTTACCCTCTGCTGCTATTTCGTTTGCTAAGACGTTCACATGTGTGGCACGGTTAACCCCTCCGAGCTAAACCGCGAAGAACATCGTGTGAGTGAAAGTGACACATTTCAGGAGGTGCTCAAGAGCTCGTAAGAGTAAATCCTTGCCCCCGAACCGCCGCGCTCCGCTCCGTCTCGCAACCTTTTCGCTTCCCCCCCCCCGGCCACCTCCCGACCCCCCAGACAACTCACGCCACGGGCGGCGTGGCAAGAAGCGGAAGAACAAGCACAGGAGGCCGGGTGCCGCGAGGGGGCCCCAGGCGGCTCGCGTCCGGGACAAGCCGGCGGCACGCCAGCAGCGCACGGAGCTCCGCACGGAGCGCACGCCGGCGGGGTCTGTGTGACACCGGCGGCGTTTCCCTCTCGCCCCGTCACCACCCCCCGCCCCTCCCAACCCCAACTTCTCCGCTTCACGACTGAACGAGCGACGCTCCCTGCTTGTTGGCGCTTTTTGCTCCGAGCGGAACTCTTTAACGGCGAACGAGGAGGACGTCGCTTCGCCGCCGCGTTATTTAAGGAACGTTTTGCTGAAGAAAGAAAATCTTGCTGGGGGGGGGGGAAACACTCGTCGAGAGAGAGGGGGGGGGGGCAAACGTTGTTTTTTCCACCACTGTTTAGTTATTATTTCGTCGCTGACTTCGTCGCTGACATCGTAGTCGTTGTTTGTTTGTATTGCCCCCCCTCCACCCCCGTCGCAATTATCGCCAGAGGAACGTCCGTCCCTCCGAGGAAGCTTCTTTGCTTGCGACTATCATTAACCTCATTCCGCTGAAGGCACACGCGGCGCTCCACTTCCCTCGACAGAAGAGAGCCGTGGGACTATATGGACTGCTCGCGAACGAATGTTCAAAGCTCTTAGAAGAAAGTCAGAACGTTCTCTGCAAATGCGCATAGAACTCTAAAGCAGCGCTGTGGTTTTTGTATCATTATTTTGTCGTACGTTTAAACGCTGTGCAGGATGTAGGAGACCCCAGAAAGCACTGTTCGCTTTGAATGAAGTACTGTACTGTAACCCTAATGAGGCACGTTCATGCTTAGATGTGTATACTTGTACATTGCAATATTCTAGCCTTTGAATGTTAACTTTGTAGTTCAATTTACAGTATGTTAAACAAACAAAAAAAATCATCGTAAACTAAATTATTGCTTGACAGTACAGATCTAACGTTAGCCCCCAGCTTGTCAAATGCATTTTGTTGCTTTGAGCGATGGTGCGACTGTTTTGACTGCGTTATTTACGGCATAGCACAGGGATATGGGCGATGAGTCAAAGGTGGTTTGGTTGTGCCAGTAAAGGGTTGTATTTCGCAAATCATAACAAGGTAACCGCAAGCATTGGTATCAAAAACTAAAATAAATAAGTACACGACTCATTTAGCTGTATACAGTGTAATGCTATTGTGAGATTAATGTTGAATTTCTATTGTACATCCCTATTTAAATTTGTAAATAAGTTTTTTTTTATATCTTATACATGAACAAAACGCATTGCAAGATATTAAAAGTAATATCACAATTTAGTATCATGTGGTATTGAGATTATGCATATTTCAATGTCTATTTAAACAAAAAGCAAAGCAAAAAAATGTCGTGAACACAGTCAATCTGTTTTCTCAACCAATTGGGCGCCGATACACGACAGGTTTTGCAACATTTTCTGCACAAAAGCTGTGGCCTTCCAAGTTCACGTGAACCCAACGCTATGCAATCCTCTGACAATCGCGGTGGCTTTGTTACTGGAGCGTGGAGAATATTTGCAAACCTTGTCACGGATCACCCAGATATATATTTTTTCTTCCTAACACACAAAGAGCATAATCGGTGCGGGTGACATTTTTTATTCCGTTGAATTTCACCAAAGTCATGTTGAAATGGGCCTTTTGTCTAGATGCCAATTATATCTACTGCCATTGACAGCTTGTGTTGCCACTCATTCACGTCAAACGGTCTGAAACATCTACTTCAGTGTGCCTCAGACACATTTGCAGATACTGCTGCATGGAAGCTAACTGCGGTGGGTGTACAGGATGAGTGATTGGTACCTAATGGGGTTCTACTCATCGTGTTATTGGCTGATACAGGGACTCATCTACTTACGAACGAGTTAGATACCAGAGGTCTGTTCGTAAGTCGATTTGTTTGTAAGTCCAACATTACTCCTGTCGATTCCAAACATGTACAGCATGTACACTAAACACGGGGATGGCTTTAAAAATTGTACAATCTCATGTAGATGCAGATGCCACTGGATCTTCATGTTCTGCACATGTAGATGTCACCACCGCCATCTATTGCGTGGCGGTTGAACTTATGACTCTCGGTCCAAACAGGCGACTGGACATACGGACAGGCTTCTTCGTATCTCTGAAAGTTCGTAAGCCGAATGTTCGTGCGTAAAGAGTCGCTCTACATTCATTCATATAACGCTGACTTAAAAGGGAAAAGAAACATACAATAGGTGACATTTGATGGACAATGGATCTTTTTCACAGGGTATGAATGATGCCCTCATAGCACATACATGATGCTTAATAAGTAGGACCATTATATTTTTCATTTTAAAGCAGTGTTATGGACGAATGCGTGGAAGTGTTTTGTTATTTGTGCTTGCGCACAGCTTGCCAACGCAGCAATCAGCACCAAAGCAGCATAACCAAATAATTCGTCCCCTGGGTGATAGCAATGTGGATCACTCCCTGTCTTGGGCAGTAGATGGCAGTCTCTGGAACGAATTTCCTGCCCACCTCTTGGACATTTCGAATGGCTCCATTCCCCATCCCCCTCTTCCAGCCACAAAACGACGGCAGCTCTCACATCAAATCAATAAATGCAAAAAGGGGGTTGAACGGCCATACGCCCGAAGTGGAACTGCTGATACCCCCCCTCCCGCTGCTGTGCTACGCTGCTTGACGGCGTTGTGAAATCCCTTCGGCCAACGTGTGTCTCGCCACGTGCTGTGGGTCAAGCTGATTTCCTACTCGAATGCATATTGATGCGGTCTCCCCTTTACAGCCAAGCCAGTGGTGGAATCTCCACATTCACGGTGGGGGGGGGGGTGAGTCTATCCGCAGTACAACCACCTTGCCAATTGTATCGACCCCCCGGTGTTATGATGGGCTGGCTACAAATCCCCTGACCGGGATTTGAACTCGCCAACCTTGCTACTGCCAAGCTGCTCGAGCTCTTACACCGAGACACGTGGACGTGCTGGGAGCCGTGCGCTGACTGGAGGCGGGCGGGTGAGATAACGCCTTTGAGATAACGCCACGGTGTCGTTATCTCAACAACAACCGCCGTTCTCCACCAAGTGGCGGTGATGCCACTACGGCGCTTGCGCCAGGCTAGGTGTACCTTGTGAGCAGTGGCGGGCCGTGTATTTTACACCGAGGCCCGCTATTAAACTACCTTCAAATAACCTCACCATGACACGAGGGCTATAGGCTATTGTCATTCGACATAACCATCCCATATTCACAGTGACGGTAACCTTTATCGAGTGTAGTAAAGTGATTTAACACGAAGCTCAACACCTATGAGAGTTACAATACACTAATTGCAGAGACGTGAATACATGGTGACTGAAACCATCAAGGATGTACCACTATTACGCAGTATGACAGGATGCTGCATCACAAACAGACGTCACATTGCCCAAATCAATGTCATTACTAAACAAACGAGAACAAACTCACAACAACCAGTCACATTTGCTCTTATGACCACCAAGCAAGCAGAAATGCCGTAAAACACAAATAACACAATCAGGATTCAACAGGCTTCCCCACAGAAACAAATCTCAAGTACTACATCTAAAAAAATAAACGTCACCAAAGAAAGTTTAAATAAATCTTAGATGATGCCACATTACGTGCTAGCTAGTTTTACTTCAGTTAGCTAACTGGCCCTCCGATCACGCCACATGAACAAGGCTAACGCAGGCGGCTAGGCAAGCTAGAAGGCTCTGGCGTGTCAAAGAATACGCCCAACATGGCAAACTCGAAATCTGATTGGTTAAAGAAGATGACAATCAACAACATCGTCCCCATTTGCTTCAACAGCAGAGGGGATTCACTCGACATTCTGAAGGCCTCAGGGTAGATGTTTCACCCGGAGACGGCACAGGTGGAAAATCTGATTGGGTAAAAGCTCTAATTTATATGAGTTGCACTGGAAGCAGCTCAACTGAGGGAGAAAGTAGCAGTGAAATGACGTTAATAGACTGATGAGAACGAACTTTGTAAAAACAATATAGCATTATTGAAAGTGTATATATTACATTAAAAATATATAATGTTCTGATTCTGACACTCTCTAGGCCAGCAGAGAAGGCCTTGCTGGCTCTAACGGCCCGCCTCTGCTTGTGAGGCGTTATCACAAACAACACAAATGCCCCGTGTAGCCTTAACATACTGTACTGTGGAGGCAAGTGCTTTTAGCGAGCACCTATGAAGACCGGCACGGTATACTCGGGGATGGATGGTCAGCACCACTCCCGACTGCCTTTGGCTCCCCAGTGGCGATGTTTACACACCGCACCAGGTACTCAACTCAGGCTGAGTTCACCTAGGGGATGGCCAGATACCGGTTCAGATAATTGTCACTGGTGTTGGCCGTGAGCGGGAATCGTGGGGAGGCCCATGACCGGTTCAAATAATCGCCACCCAGGGGTTCGTAGCGCAGCGCGCTAACCGCTACACTTACCGCTCCCCATTGTTATCACAGCCACAGTGGCACACCCAGCCCCAATTCCTCCCACACCCACGAACAGAGTCCACTGGTGTCCACTAACAGCTCCCTGTGCAAGGAAACAACACCCAGGCGAGTTTGCAATGCCTCACCACCCTTCCTCCCAGCCCTCACGCCGACACTTATGCCCCATGTTGGGTTGCCACCTCAAAAGTACACAAAAAAATAGACATTACCAGAAGAGGGAGAGAACTACACACACAGATGCACCATCTCGAGTGCGAGTGGTGTATTGTTTACACAACACTGGGGCATTTAATGACGTACATATTTGGCAGGACACTTAACGCAAACAAAAAAGATGACGATCCCTGGAAAACCAGGACAGGTGGCAACCCTAGTCGCATGAGGCCACCCTTCTTCCAGGTCACCTTCATTTATCCCCACCCAATGTCACCCCCCCCCCCCGCCCTAGGATATTCTTCTTCCAATGCTATCTCCCTGTCCTTCTGTACCTCGGGTGGCATCCTTAACTGCCCCCTTTCCAACCTCGCATGGTGCTGCCTCTCTCTCGTGCTCGACTCCCCCCCCCCCCCCCCGTAGGAAATGGGTCACAGGTCCATTCCAGCCCATTAATCCGGAGGAATTTTGGTGGGCAAATTAACAACAGCTGGCGATATATATATAAAACTCCCGCAGCTATATTTTTGCGGGTCTTTTCAGTTATAAATAACACGAAAAGAAAAAAAAATCTACAAATGCAAACCTTTTTTTTTTTGGGGGGGGGGGGGGGGAATGCGTAGCTAACAATTGCGGTATTTGAACAACATGCAAAATGCATGATTAGTTAATTTGCTATCAAAACAACGCATGGC
This sequence comes from Lampetra fluviatilis, assembly GCF_964198595.1. Taxonomy (NCBI): domain Eukaryota; kingdom Metazoa; phylum Chordata; class Hyperoartia; order Petromyzontiformes; family Petromyzontidae; genus Lampetra; species Lampetra fluviatilis. The sequence goes on from NC_136288.1 coordinate 2,190,110, forward strand.
CTTTCAGAGAATGTCTTTAAAACCAATGATATAATGTTTGCGCAAAACACGTATTTTAAGTTAAAAGTGATTGAAACCACAGATGGGGTGGAGTAATGCATACAAATTGTGCTTTTCAGTCATGTGAATAGTCGGTATATGGAAGACAACATTGTGACTATTGCACCTGGAATGTTTAGTCATGTTCTAAATAGAGGGCTCCACGGCAAAATGACCAACAACAGAGACAACTAGATTTAGGAAATTGCGGTAAAATTTGGAAAGAATTTTGATTTTGGTATAGCTAGGATTATGGTTAGATTAAAAGTGAATTCATTACTTTAAACATGGAGATTATGTGACCACTAAAAACTTTACGAAGGTCGCAAAGCTGTTTTCAAGACAATTTACAAACAAAACAAACCTCATGTACAACTGGTTTGCTAATTAAAATAATTGACTGCCGGAGGGACACAACTGAAAACATATCAGAATACAGATACATATATACACACACACACGCACGCGCGTGTGTGCGTCTAACCCGGTGTTTCTCAAACTTGTTTTGGCCCGCGGGCCACTCAGGCCTGGAGACAAAACGCATTCACTTCTCGCTCTCTATACCAGTCATACTAAATGATTCATATTACCGGGAGATAAAAAGGTCTTAGTTTTTTTTTTATATAAAGCGGTGGGGGGAGGCATTTCGATCTCAGGATGAGGGTAGTTTAATCAGGGCAGTTTACCCAACTTAATTTTTTAAATATAAAATTTCACGAGTCAAATATCAATTAGTGCCCGAAACAAAAGGTAGAATAAACATTGTCATTAACTTCCGGATCAACCTGCATTTGCATCACAGCCCCGCGGACCACCTAGAGGGCTGTCGCGAACCGCACGTTGAGAGCCACTGCCCTAGAGCAGTGGCCTGCCAGCTCTAGAGCAGTGGCCTGGCAGCTCTAGAGCACTGGCCTGCCAGCTCTAGAGCAGTGGCCTGCCAGCTCTAGAGCACTGGCCTGCCAGCTCTAGAGCACTGGCCTGCCAGCTCTAGAGCAGTGGCCTGGCAGCTCTAGAGCAGTGGCCTGCCAGCTCTAGAGCAGTGGCCTGGCAGCTCTAGAGCAGTGGCCTGCCAGCTCTAGAGCAGTGGCCTGCCAGCTCTAGAGCAGTGGCCTGCCAGCTCTAGAGCAGTGGCCTGGCAGCTCTAGAGCAGTGGCCTGCCAGCTCTAGAGCAGTGGCCTGGCAGCTCTAGAGCAGTGGCCTGCCAGCTCTAGAGCAGTGGCCTGGCAGCTCTAGAGCAGTGGCCTGGCAGCTCTAGAGCAGTGGTTCTCAGGCTGCGGTCTCGGAATTCAAACGTATGAAATAAAAGAGGCGATCAAGAACGCGGGAGGGGGGGTGTGGGGGAACTGATTTGACGAAGAAAAGCAACGTACCATTGTGTGTAAAAAAATAGCTTTTATGGATCAGAACACGAACAAAGAAAGGAACAAAAGCTGAAAAGTGCGCAAACAAGCACGTGGCGACAGTGGTGAGAATTGCACCATGTGTCGCAAAGAGGAGCACTTGGATCAGGTTTACAAAATAATGCAACAACGATAGACGCCACATTGACTGCTCATCGAGTGCGGTGGGCCAGGGGACGACATGTCGCCGGAAGGAATGACTGCCGGTGCTACAGAAGCACGACGGAGACTGCCAAAGGAGAGGACACCCACTGTGGAGGAGCAGCAGCAGCAGCAACAAGATCGACTCATGCGCATGAGTCGGATGGATCGTGGCAGCGCAGGTTCATGAAGCACGTTTGAAGGCGTAGGGGAGGGCTTCATCCAGCAGTGGGTAGACAATGGCTGCAGATAAACGAAATACTAATACGCATTCAAACTGGTTAAGGTATATTTTTTACCAGGGCAGTTTACCAAATACAGTACTAGTATACATTAAAACTGCACTTAAACTGCAAGCGAGTTAAAAAAAGCATACGGCCTGCATATATTCAAACACCGAATGTTACAGATACACAAGAGGTTGTGTCTAATTTATGCTGGAATTTCAAATAAGTGGGGATTTAAAGGGACAAAAAACGGTTAAAAAAAGGTACAGGCTCCAATATTTTAATATCCCAAGGCACTAATTCACGACGCTACAACAGTTGCAATTTTTTTATCACGAACAATTCAGGTGTCACGCAGCCACGCACTGGCCTGGCAGCATTTGTGTTGCACGGGACACCCGCACACCGGCATGGGACAACTGGTAAGGGTGAACTTATTATTATTATATCTGACCAGCTCATCGTCAGAGGAGCGTGTCAATGCAGGAATGCCGTGCACGCCACCGCACCACGGGCGCTAGGCAGAATGCAAGACCTAATGTAAACAAGGAGGGCCAGTGTTGGCAGAATGGAGCGCAGGAGGCAGCAACAAGGCTTGGGACACGTGGCATGAATGAAGCCAGGTTTGGCAGAGGCCCCCAAGTTATCATATTTCACCGCTCGCACTGTGACGAGTGCCACCTGTTACCTATTTCACGTGATCTTTTTCTCCCCCCCCCTACCCACCTCTAAATTTGAAATGCTTATCAACAGTGTGCTACAGTTATTGCACGTATGTTTAGCTCAGCGTGCGCAGCTAATAAGCATTTCAAATTGACAAGTGACAAATAGAGTAAGCGGGGGGGGGGGGTGTTATAAATGCCCCCAAACAGGTGGCGACCCCGTGTAACCTTCGTCTCCCCGGCCCCCTGACCGCCACTCGTAGGGCGTGAATTCACAAAGCGCCGTTATTCCCCAATGCCACGCAAGAGGGCTTCACAAAGTGTCCTGAAGCTGCAAGGGCCACGGAGGAACGAAGTCCTGCGATGTGTTTTCGGGCCGTGGTGTCCAACGTTACGCTCCCAGCACGTGCAGCCAAAGGCGCCGTAACGCCGCACGATACAACCCGGAAAAAATGTCACAAAAGAGCTGCACAGCACAAATCGCGGAAACCCTGTGCAGCGAGGGGCAGTGTTTAGATTTGAGGGGCCCCCAGACAAAGCTAATGATGGGGCACCCAGCCACGACTGACAGCCTACAATTACATGTGATAGACACTACACTTGGATGTATCATGGCTTTTAGATTATATGGTCAGTCTCTGGGTTAGTAGGCAGCGGCCATATGATTTTAAAACATATATTTGTTATTTTTTCCCTCCGAGCGTTATCCCGCTTGCGCTATTGGTGTCACGTCATGAGATGAAGCGACCCGATTGGAACTCGCGTAGGCAGCGCAATGCTTTGTGTGAAAATAACGGCCCACGGGTTTCATATGCATATCTCTGAGTTCCCTTCAAGTGACTTCTTGACCACACAGTCGGGGGGGGGGGGGGGGCAGGACTTCCCCACTCACCCTGCCGCTATGCATAATGCTGTAGCATGGAGTCCAACCGATATTTCGCACGTTCGATTAGAACTACGTACGGTGCAAAAGAGGTTCAACCTAAAAAATGTAACCTCAAAGCTGGAATTTAACTAAATTAAGTACAGAACCAAATTTGATACAATGGGGTTTACTTTGTACCGGCATTGGTGACCAGTCCGAGACCATCGACTCGCTGAACTTGCATCACGGATGGGCTGCCTGTATTGAACCCAGGCTCTTGGGGGTGCCAGCTCAGCACTCCGTCCTCTGAGCCACTCGGCCACTTCCACTGCCTGACCTGGCTGATGCTTGTATTGGTCGCGTGGATTTTCCTCTCAGTCCTCTGGTTTTTTCCTCTCCACATTTAGAATGAACATGCGTTTCTAGTATTTGGCTACTGATATATATTTTCACGTGATAAGCCACCTCATTGGGCTATCATTTGTGGCCACGTCGCTTCTGAAAAAGAGCTATATAGCTCAGTGGCATTACCTGGTAAAATTAAAAAAAAGTTTAGTTTAGTTTGACATATGCTCGAGCAAATGCAGCGATGCCTCCCTGGGATAAGATCTCCCAGTGCGCGATCAGTTACACTCGGTTGGGGCCGTGCAGGGAAGCGGAAGCTGGTGTGTGGGCCGTCTTAACCGAGGCGTGGGATGAAGCTGCTTCGCCGAGCGTTGCCTGCCGTGGCGCACACGACAATTTATCTGGAGCAGTGGAACGCCGGAGACGGCGTGACGTCCAACACCGCGGACGGAGAGTGGAACGCTGTGGCCATTGAGTCCGGCGTCGTGGCTGGCGCGCAGGACGACACGGCTTGCGCGCGGTGAACTGCGCTGGGAGAACGGGTTGCCTCGGTCGGTGTGCACGGTGGGAAGAGGGCAGCAGCAGCAGGGCTGCTTGGCTCTCTCCACGCTCTCATCGAGTGGATCTCCTTGCCCAGGTGCAGCAGGGATTTTGCCAGCTGGCAGTCCTGTTGCCGCATTTCTAACTGCACGGTGTACAACACACACACGCGCGTGCACAATAGACAATCATTCACCCGAAATCCTACGGCCTTTCACTGGAAAAACCACCTCTGCAGTACTAAACTCTACTGACCTGGTATCAACAATCAAGGGGATTGCCCTGTCCCCAGACGACCTGCTTGTCAGTTTTGATGTGGTTTCCTTGTTCACCAAGGTGCCTGTGCCTGACACCATCGCAATCATTGAAGACTTGGTTCATCAAGGACTGAATGCTGGGGTACCCCCCCTGGTGAGACACTGCTTAACCAATACATACTTCACCTGGAATGGAACCTTCTACAAGCAAATTGAGGGCACCCCAATGGGCTCCCCCTTATCTCCGGTTGTAGCCAACATCTTCATGGAGAAATTTGAGACGGACGCCATCCAGACTGCGACTCTACGCCCGACCTTATGGAAGAGGTACGTAGACGACACTTTTGTCATCTGGCCACATGGCCGGCCTGCTCTAGACCAATTTCTCGACCATATCAATTCCATACACCCAGCCATCAGATTCACCATGGAAGTCGAAAATGATGGCAAGCTACCCTTTTTGGATGTCCTAATCAAAAGGAGACCTGATGGTTCAATGAGCCACTCTGTCTACAGGAAAGCCACCCACACGGATGCTTATCTAAAACCGGATTCCCACCACCATCCATCCCAGAAGAATTCTCTCATCAAGACTCTATATCATAGAGCCCAATGCATCTCCGACCATGAACACATTTCCAGTGAACTCAAACACGTACGCCAAGCTCTTAAGGCTAATGGTTACTCCGACTACACAATCCGCAAAGCCATCACTCCAACCACCAAGAAAGATCCTGTTGAGGAGCCTTTCAAGACCATCACCTTACCCTACATTGCTGGGGTCACAAAAAAGATCTCCAAAATCCTGATTAAACACAAGATCCAGGTCCGATTCAACACAGTACATAAAATCCGTGATCTGGTACCGTCTGTAAAAGATGTGGTTCCAGACATACAGTACCCTGGTGTCTACAAACTAAGTTGCCTCTGTGGTAGCAGTTACATTGGGGAAACCAAACGACATGTCTCGGACCGCATCCGTGAACATAAAGCTGACCTGAAACACTGTAGGACAAACACCTCAGCCGTGGCAGATCACTGTTACAACTCAGTGGGCTCACATGACATTGACTTCTCCAAGACAGAGGTTCTCTGCAAGCCATCTGGCTATCATGAGAGATTCGTACATGAGGCGATCCACATTTACAAACACAGAGACAATTTTAACCGAGAAGATGGATTCTGGCTTAGCAATCACTGGAAGGACGTAATAAACCATTTTGATACACATTAGGGTGGGTAGAATAATACATAGTGTTATATTAAAAATGTATAAGGTATAGGGTGGTTTATAGCAATACAGTATGTAATTTAATGTTGGTTTTGCCTATGGAAGTATATAGTACGGTATAGACGCGTGTGATGTAAGAGAATAAAGTTTAGATGGAAGCATATTATATAATTTTTTACAACGTAGAATTTTTCATGTATTACTTACTGTTAGTAACTCAGCTTATTGTAGAGTATAGTAAGTTTACTGATGATGCTATGTAGTTTATACTTTAGTTTGTCATGCAGTTTATACTGTAGTTTTTTACGTGGTTGTTTAGTAACTACAGCTACATACTATTAACATTCCTTTCCTTTGTTAATGCTCCCCCCCTTCCCCCCCCCCTTTGATGCTGCTAATCCTGCATAATGCACGGGCATAGTATTGATTTGGAACCCGTGTACTTATGTAAGGCTCAGCTGACCTAGAGGAGACCCAGAACAAGATGAGAGACCACTTCCCACTGACGTTATCAGGTCGCCAGGGTTTCAGCAGTGCGCTAAGTTTCAGACAGCAGACAAAACCGCGTAAAAGGCATTCAGCCTTTGTGCAAAAGCCATGACCATTTGCCTCAAGAGGTGCATTGTGGTCCTCTTCGTCTTAAGCCACCAGACTCGAGTGACCTGGCAACCGACGACACGAGACACGCGTGTGACACGCTGCGGAGAACATTACACTTCATGCCCCCATTGTGTCTGCAACTCGGTTGGAATTTACAATATAACATACACGCTGTACGAATTCGTATGATATATATATAAATGATGTAGCACAAATCCGTTTGGAAATATTGTTCGATTGGGTGAATGAAGCCCCCCCCCCCATCACACCGTGTCAGCCATGGGGTTGTTTGATCATACTTCGCTGTGCTGGTGAAGATTGTTTAAATTATTTAGATGTTTTGGCTGCTACAAATTTACATATGATAAGTCGCTTCGTTTGTGGCCAGGTCACTTCTGAAAAAGAAGGTAATCGGGGTTTTACCTGGTACAATAAATAATAGATTAGTTTTACTTTTATAAAAAGTTATTTGCTTACCTCTTTCTACTGTGCACTCCTATCGTGTTTTTGTATTGTTTGTTGTTGTAACTTTCTGACCCCGTGCCCCTACTGCACATATGTGACAAGGAGCTTTATATCTCATCGGATTCCTCCAGTATAAATACATATCCTGATTCTGATGATTCTGATATGAGGGGGCAGAGGGGGGGGGGAGGCAGGACCAGCTCAGCTTTCACGATCCATGTTCGCCACGGCTGAAAATGTAACTCGGGGGTTTTATAGCGCAATGCGTCAACCACTACGCCTTGCACCAAATAATTGTATTTCATGTATGCACGTATGTTGAACTTATTTTGCACCATATGTAGCCAACCGTGCTCATCAGAGGTGCGGGGGAAGGACAACAAACCAACCACAACAAGCAATTCGAATTAAATGAGTTTTCAATCGAGATTTTAAAGTGCATATCTCCAGTGGCCTTCTAATATCGGAAGAAAGAGCGTTCCAGACGGCCGCAGAGGCGCATCTGAAAGCGCGCGATGTGGTGACCGTCTTTGTTCGATGGTTAGCCAAAAGCCGCTGCGAGGATGACCAGAGTTCGCGTGGTGGTTTATGCTCCTTTCAAAGTGTTGCCAGCTCTATAATACAGGGTGCTTCAAAATAATGTTAACACTACCATGGGACTATCGTTTTTGATGGAAAAGAACGAACACTGTAACATGATAAGAAATGTGATGCTATTAGCTTCTAAAAGTCAAAGAGTCTCCACTTGTTCGCCATCATTGTCAACACGTGCCTGGAATCATCTCCAGGTGGCACAATTCTTGTGGTATTGTTGCAAATTCTCAGAAGTGTTAAACACATTTTTGAAGCACCCTATATAATTATTTTGTTAGATAAATGGATAAATTAACGCTGATGAAATAAAAAGGATGTATTGTAACAAACACATATTGGACAAATAGTGTAACAGAAGGGAATACATTAATTATGAATTTACTTAGCTTTAATTATCACGAGTGTCTGAAATTTAAATGCCTACTCAATAGATGTTTTTACAATGCAGAGCTGCTTTGCTTCGTGTGGTAAGAAACTGAAGGACCTGGAGAAACCCCATCACGCGCATGAGGGGACAACAGTCGAAGGTCCACGATACAGATGCTTGCACGAACCAAGTTGCTGTACTGCCGCCTTTTGTTTGCGACCAACAACATGCCAGCTTTCGATATGTTCGTAATTTTGAGGTTGAACGCAACGGAAGTTGTCCAGCGCAAATGTGAAATAGTCGATGTTGAATCTCTGTTTCCCTGAATCCCTGATTCAACCGATGCCAACAGAGATGTCGGGCAGGAAGCAAAGTGAAGATGGTTGTCACGGCGACACTGGACCGATACTCTTCGATGCAAAGCGACGATTCATCGGTGAGCATCAATACAACAGATAACAATGCACACATTTCATTGTGTGAGAACCATTTGCGTGCTGTTGATGGAAATTGTACGCAAATTACATGCCCATGTGTCATATAGATTAGACGGTGGTGAAAAATATGGCACTGACATTTTTTAAAAAGTATACAAATAAAATGGGAAAAACGAGACAAACAATGATGATAGATATTTGATTCAAACTATGATATGCAAACGTTTGCAAATTCACCACATAACTGGGGGGTGGTGAATTGTTGCATACCACTGCATGACTGCTTTGGTAAAAGAATGTTGTTTAAGAGGTCAGGGCTTTAAATAACGCTTGGAAATGAGGCACATTAATTTGCGAACTAGCCAATAAAGCAACCATAATGCAACATTAATTTAAATAATCGAATAAAGAATGTCATAGTGTAATTATAATGCTAATTGGACATTATTAGCACGTACATTCATGACTAATTTAGCCAGGCACAGTTCAAGCGAATAACATCAGCACCTCTTGTCACTAGATACCGAACGTGACGAACTTAGAACGCGGACGAACTTCCACACGACTCGAGATGAACGTCAATATGGAATCAACGTCGAAGCCTCACCAGTTCAGTCCTGATCCAGCTCAAGGCCCCCTCGATCTTGGCCCTCCTCAGCTCCTCGCTGGCCTCCCGGTGTGCCCCGTGTGGCCGCCCCTTGCCCTCTCGCGCCCCGGAGCTGCCACCCGGGTGCCCTTGCCCAGCCGCCGGGTTCTGGAACGCGTCCCTAAGCCGGTGGCGGATGCTCTGCAGGACAAGCTCGGAGACGGAGTCCTCCTCCAGGTCGCCGTGGCCGGCGTTCATCGCCGCTGTGCCGGCGTTCTAGGGACGCCGTCGGACTCCCTCGCGGACGACGATGACCCAGCAGCAGCAGCAACAAAGCTCCCTTTAGTATGCTAAACCTCAGAATGCCACGAGGTCCCACGCGTGAATTGAGGAGACAGCTCGGGGGGGGGGGGAGGGGAGGCGAAAAAAAAACAAAAAAACTTTCCTCGCTGATAATCAGGATGCAAAAAGGGCTCCACACAGAGAGAGGGACGACCGTCGTCTCGGTCGACCGTTAATCGAGCCCCGCACAAGAGAAGTTGGTGTGTGAAGGGAACGTGTTTGACAAGCTTGACCGCACACCAATATGTAGCGGCGCGGTCCCATGCTGGTTGTGTTGCCTTGCGTGGGGCGGCCACGGATGCATTTGCATACCGGCCACATTTTTACGGTGCCGTTTGCGCGTTGTTTCGCGTGTGTGGGGGGATTTTTTCCCACCGGAAAGCAGAGCCGCTGGAAACCAACATTTACTTCGCCTCCTCGACGACGCGGCGTGTGTAGCCAAACCTGTGAATGTGCCACTTAACGCTGACGTGTGCATGGAACGGCAAAATAAATGGGGCGCCTTTGAAAGGGCCGCATAGATAGACGGCGCTGTGCAGTCGGGCCAACGTGTTGAAAATCCCAGTTCAACATGTATTTCATTTATAAACGGAATGGATTAATTAGAAATGTCCGGCTCTGCCAAAGGCCAGAGAGCTAGTCCCAAAACGTGTCAGCAGTCAGGGTGGATATCGTCTGGAACGCTGCATTGTTGTCGTTGCTGAATATTGAACGTGGCTAAGAATTTGACACCAGTTGTCAGCTTTCAGCTGTCTGTGACTGAATTGCACCATGGCTCACTGCAGTCAATTATTCCGTGGATTAAAAACAACATAGTTTAATCTAAAAAGTTAAAGTAATTATTATAAATTAGAGTAATTGTAAGTAAATGTAATAATTGCAGTAAAATAATTTTTGGCAAAATGTTGTTATTTTAGTATAATTATTTCTAGGTTGCTGTATGAAATGTAGGAAATTACACTGGTAGCACGGTGAACCTGGTGACCTGAGTTTGCTTCATGGCCACGGCTAACATCCGTGGCGAGTGATATCTGACCCCCTGCTGGGCACCTGCTACTTCACCAACTTACAAACCCACGAGGGCGGTGAAGTGAAGGGAAACAAACCCCATGGCAGACACGGCATGGGGAGGGGGCCTTCATCCAGCAGTGGATTTGCCAAAAGGCTGTACATTATTGCTTTATTACCTTTTTTTTCAAAATCCGGGAAGATAGTGAATTGAATATACTGTGACCAATTTGAACTACTGGATGCAACTGGGAGTGTATTGTTTATAGTAATATCATGGACAGAGCTCGACGGAAGAAGACCACGATCGCCAACGTGTTTGAGAATGGACATGGCGCACACAAAGAGAGAGACGTCATTATGATTGTGATTGTTATGGCACAGGCAAACCTCCCTCGATGTCTCCGTCCTCCACTGAATGTTTTCTCAGCAGTGAAAAGCCTCTTCGAAACACGGTCGTGCACAACTTTTACGGCAACGAATCTTCTGCACTGGGCAGCATTTTCGTCTGCTTTTTTGTTGTTGTTGCCAGTTTTCACGCCGTAAATAATCGTGAAGAAAGCCCGGAGACCCCCATCGCTGTCCCTAGGGGGGGGGGGGGGGGGGGTCGGGGTTGGCGCGGTGGGGGTGCCGGGAAGAGAGGGGGGGGGTCAGGCCTGGCGGTGGTTGCTGTGGGAGAGAACCGGGCGCTGAGCAGGGCACGGCGATCGTCTAAATCAGTCATTTGCATAATCAGAGCGCCACTGTGATGCCACACTTGTGAGAGATTCAAAAACAAAAATGAGCATATTGCGGATTGTCACTAGCCGGGAGATGTTGGCTTAAGTCTAGATTGTTGTCCGTCGCAATGTATAGGCGAAAGCCTACGCGTTGAACCGATCGTAACTATTGCTAACACGGTCGGGCTTGTAACAAGGCGTCGTCCCGTTCACCGATTAAAACCGATTCTCGTGCTCATTATACACGTGTCGAATTGTGCGCGCAAGAACAATTAGCGTGCGACGTAGGCGAATCACATGCTGTTGTGACATTTATTCCAATGGATAACCATAGCTATGAAAACAATAATGAAAAAAGATTAACGACAGTAAAAACGTCGCAGAAAAACGATAAACACTCGCATCAAATCGCAAACCCCCGAAAATCGCGGCAGTTCACATGCCTCGTCGAAGCCAATGAGTTTGTGTGGGTCAGTGACCATGTGTGTTGGTGTGTTGGTGTGTTGGTGTGTTGGTGTGTTGGTGTGCACTCACAATGAACCAACTGATAAGCCCTTGCGTCGGTGCGGCCTGCAGCGTGAAGTGTGCTGTGGCTTCGCAGAATGTGCTACAATCTGATGTGCTTCAGTCCACAGTGCATTCACCCACTGGACCATACACTTGTATATATGTACATACACACGTATAATGAGATCCTTAAGCCCCCCCCCAACACCTCTGTCCACACATTCGTATAAATGGGTACAACCAACGGTGAGTCAATCGCGAAAGGTGACATGTCGTTGGGTAGAGTGTGGGTACTCCCAACTTCTTCAAAGATGTCTAGCCGGTGTGGAAGAGGAGCCCAAACTACTGCACCCTCTAGAGAAGTATCTCTCCCCAGGGAGTAACAAAGCATGGAAGCGGCAAAACACATTCGCAGCGCTGCATATACATTAGAGCAGAACACACAATTTAGTTCGAACGGTCGTCGCGATCCTAAGCCGACTCATCACAACACAGCACGTGGCTGACAATCGCCGTCACTCGAATGAGAAGGCGGCGCTTCAAATGTCTCTCTCTCGCGGAGCGCTCGTGCTGGAGTCAAGGGTCAAGGTCAAGATGATGCCGCGTCCCCCGTCTCGCTCTGCGAGCCAGCGAGCGAGCGAGTCAGCCATTCATCACGGAACGTCACCGTGGCCAATGAAAGCGATGCTTTGCGGACTTTGGGATTAGAGTAAGATCTCATTCCCGATGGGTGGAGAACATTGCCACAATTGTTGTGGAATGTTTGCCCTCTTGGAAGCTGCACAAGTTACAAATGTATGCCGAGTGTATACGCGTGCAGCGGTATATCGATCGTATAACAAAGACTTGTGCATTATATTTACGAGTACAATAAATGTATATGTTTTCGTAAGATTATGTCCACTTTCCTTAGTTTAAATGCTTACGTAGTGCCGGTGCTAATAATATAATTAGATAATTTATTACAGCCCCTTGGGGCCGTCCATAAATGACGTCACACACTTAGGGGGGGTGGGGGTCAGACATTTGTGAAGATGTGTGACGAGGGGGGGGGGTTGAGAAATGTGACGTCACATCAAAATGCGCAACTTTAAATAAATATAGACAACACGTTCTACTTAATTAAATATACTTTTTTATAAAAAAAAAATTCTCCTACAACATCAGAGTGCAGCGCCACATTAAATACGCACTACAATGACAATAGTTTAAAGCGATTTGAAGCATGTTAAAAAAAAAATTTGGGGGGGGGGGCAGAGCTTTGTGACGTCATATTTGAGGGGGGTCTGACTTTTTGTGACGCCGTGTGACGAAGGGGGGGGGGTCAAAAATCGTCCAAAATTGCGTGACGTCATTTATGGACGGCCTCCTTGTCAATCCCGCCGATGGATGAATCCGTGTCCACGGTGTGCCGGTCATCGGGGCTGTTTGACCATACTTCACCATACTTCACCATACTTCACCATACTTCACCGGACAGATCGGTGCAGGTTGGTGAACTTGGCGAGGCCCAGGATCGGATTGATATGTAAATTGCCACTGATGCTAGCCGTGGCCGAGACTCAAACTTCGGCGGCCAGATTCATAACACAGAGCGTCAACTACTCTCCCAGTACTCCCCATTTCCTGCGGTTTGAAAACATCACTTGTACTTTGATTTGTTTGTCTATACTCTGTCTACTCATGTGCTGGTGTTTCTCTTGTTATGCCGTTTTCCCTTTCTTTACGTAGTTTTTGCAACTTTTTTTAAACCGAGATTTCACTTGAAATAGACTTGTATTGTCAATAGTCGATCATCATCAGCAGACATTCTCTACCCACTGCTGAATGAAGGACTCCCCAAGCCGTCACCATCCCTCGTGGTCCTGCAATGCCACAATCAATCTCATTATTCCACGGTAAAAGTTTTGCGTATTCTCTCCTTCGGCTGCCATTCCATCACTAGTCTTGATATTTCAGAATGTCAACCTTCGCAAACATTCAATCATATTATGAGGAGCAGCGGTGCAGTGTCTGACGCACTGTGCTCTGAAACATGGATTCGATTCCTGGGCGTGGCAAACATCAGTGGCGAGTGAGATCTGAAAAAATTCCAGGCCCTCTCTTCCGTAACCCGCACTGGCCAGCGTGGTTATAAATGACAAAACAAATCCCCGTGAATGACGTGGCATGGGGAGGCCTTCATCCACCAGTGGATTGACCAAGAAAAAGTAGTCAATTATTATTCATAGGATTACAATAGTTTGAAATAACTAGTCAGTTAAAAACACGCAGAAAAAAGAATGCTTATTGCAAAAAACGTAATTGTAAATTATGTTTCAAGATGTTAACGAATTGTACGGTTTATTGTTTGATTGGATGTCTCACGTTTCGCTCCACTCGCTGGGAGCTTCCCCGGGAAACTAAAGTTTCTTCAGGAATGCAGAGGAAGCTCCCAGCACGAGCAACGAAACGTCGGCTTTCCCGCCGGACAGCACACGGGCACCACCCGGACACAACAACAATAAAAACCCACGTCCAAGTGCTGCCCGCAACAACCGCGAACACCCTGCGTGGTTGGCATCTTCCGTAACCATCTTGGACATGTTCGTTCGAGGTATCTTGGACATGTTCGTTCGAGGCAGCGCTCTCAACAGCACACTGCAATCCAACCGCGCAGCTTTCAACGGACCGAGCGAAAAAGCGATTTCAATGACATTTATTCAAACGGCAAAAAGATGTATAGCGAAGCCCTTAAAGGCTGTCTGACGCGTCGCCTCCACGACAAAGGGCCTGGCCGTTGTGTTGCTGCACTCCTCGTGCTCGTGAAATGTTCCATTTAATCCAACCATTGAGGGCAACCTCGAACCCCCCCCCCCACCCCCTTGTCCTCGTCAGGCGCTAAACCCCCACACACTCAACTTAACACATTCACACGTGAAGGCGCGGCAAGCCAGGAGGGGATTCTGCCCCCCCCCACTCCCCACCCACAGATGCCCCCCAGGGCGGGCGGCAGTGAGGTTTCCCACAGACCCGCATAAAGCGCTGCTGTGCGCCGCACAGTAAATCGAGATGGGAAAAAAGTACAAAATACGTGGGTGCAGTCAATTGCTTTGTCAAAACCCAACGTTGCGGTGGGGTTTTTTGGGGGGGGTTGGCGTTGTTTTTTATTTTTTTATTTTTTTGTAAGCTCCATTACAGTGAAGATTAAGAACCCTGCTGTTGCGTAAAGGTTAGCAACACTGGGATTTGGAAATCCAGAGGTAGCCGGTGTGAGTGGATCTCCGCGGCGAGGCAGTTGAAACAGTAGGGCAGGCCTCTGTCCGCTCAGCGGCATGAACGTGGACACGGCAGCAGGTCGCGTGGGGGAGGGTAAAATGTGGTCACCGACACGACCTCGAAGACGCGTGAAAGAGCAGGACACATGACACTGCAGGGCATCTCGAGAGCTCGCTCGAGTGGAGGGGGTTTTGCCAGCAGTGGCCTGAGTGATGTAATTGCTGGCCTGCACCTTTACCTTTTACAGTAAATCAGAAGTGGACATGAAGCCCGTGGCCTGTGACAATTCTACAAGGCATTGATTTGTTTTTAGCCAGGTATCCCTTGAGAGATCGTGCTTGGATGGGCAACCAATATGCATAACAGGTATGAGTTACATGCTGCTGGGGGACTACACTGTGGGCAACAGAGAACAGTGCAGCAACATCTATTGCATGTACTGCTCCTACATGTTGGCGGCAGAGTGACGCAGTGGTTACATTTGTGCCTCAACGTCAGAAGCCCCGAGTTCAATTCCCGACTCAGGTGTCGATCTGGGTGGCGTTTGTATGTTTTTCCATGCCACACTGTTCTCTATGATTTCACTGCGGGTTCTCTCCTTTCCTCCGACCTTTCTGATTTAAAAATAAAGAACAATGTAACTGGTATTGGCCACGTATCACTATTGATAAATTACCCGCAAATTTCTCAAGGTGGAATACACATGAACTTGAATAGCAAGATCCACCACCCCTCTCCCCCCATCGTGAAATATAAAATACTGTACAAACGTGATTCAATGTTAAATAATAAATTGACTCTGGCAGGTAACTTCTTGAAACTGACCACAGTACAATTACAATTAAGTTTCAGAAACGTTCAACGGATATCGGGTGAATGTCGTGCTAATGTGTGAAAAGACACGGGCGTACATGAGGGCATGTCAACCGCAACTCCTGCGTGATGTCACATCGTCGGCCTTGGCCCTGGTGGCCTCATTTAAATTACATCTTGCTGCTCCTCATCCTCCCTGGAAACTGCCTCTTAACGATAGTTTGGGGGGGGTGGTGGTGGTGGGGGGGGGCACACAGGGAGCAATGTTGTTTATTATGGGGCCGTGTTTGCAACCCTCACCCCGAGACCTCACCACTGAATGACCGCTGCTTGTAACTGGTCATTGCCCCGCCAGACCACAGCTCTTGAGAAAAGAAATCTCAAAATGAAGCCACGCACAATGTACATTGCCTGACTCGCATTCCGAGTGGATAGCTGCCTTCGTCCGTCCGCACAAATGAAAGGAAAGGACAGATTGGCTTCGAAATTCCTGGGACCGCGGACAGGTTATGAACCTCTCTTGGAGCCTATTGAGATTTCAAACATGTGTGTAAGCCAAGAGAACATTTCTGGAATTCCATAGAACATTTTTTTTTACAACAAAATGACCCGCGTAGCTGACATGAACTCACTTTTGCTGAGCGTGCATTAACAGCCAAGGACAGGAGGCCCGCGGTACCCTGCAAAGAGTTCAGAGGTCAGAGAAAGCCATGCCAGACAGGGCAATGACCATGCATCTATTCAAACACGGCCGGACCTCATAATGATTCACTGTTTGCAGTGCAACGAGGTTGCAGTTTAGATATGGAGTTTATTATTAAAAAACAAAACCTCTTTACAAACCGTAAAGATAAACTGCAGCACTGCACGGCAAAATGTGTTAGCGTTTATTGCTCAACAGTTTAATATATATAGGGGTTCTAGCCATTGGCTGAAGTTATTTACATCTTTAAAAAAAAGTAGTTCTGCTTTACTCAACGTTCCACACAAAGTTACATTGTCTCATGAAATACTGTTAACCTGAAAAAACGTTGATTACATCGATTGTTGAAATTGTGTTCAATGTGCACAAACGTAATAAAAGCAAGATTGCCAAGGTTTGCACAATCGGCCATGGTGTCATCGGCACATTTTATAGCAGCAATCACTCAGTTGGTAGACTAAAAAACCGTGAAGTTACGACTTTTATGAAGGCGACTTAACGAACGTTCCAGATTGACTGAGGTCAATGACTTGCTGGGATTCCATCGTGCGTTTGATGTATGTGCACGGCAGTGGCGCAACGGTTTGAGCACTTGTGCTCGAAACCGAGCTGAGTTCGATTCCCAGCCATGGCTAAACAGGATAGCAAAGGTTTCTGGAATGAGACAAATATACAGAAATAAAAACTCATAGAAGAGTGGAAGCATGTTAAGTTTGACAATGGATGGATAACGGATACAAGAGGTGAGAGTTCAGGTATCTGGGAATACATTTAGGATGATAACGAAAATGACCATGGGAAGGGTGGCATTCAGCAGGAACAAGTTGCTGCTTATAGGACGGATGAGAACGCACTTCAGGAGGCTGATTGAAATCCCTCATATGGACCTTGGTGTTGTATCCGGCACACGTCGACATTAAGAGATCAAATCGTAAATATAAAATGTTTTGAGATGTGAGTTTTGGAGTTGAATGGAGAAAATCATCTGGGCAGGGAGGATACCGAGGAAGCGTGGAGTGGGTTCACTAAGAGCGGAGTTTGATCTTAACAATTCAAGGAAGGCAAGCGACGTGGATTGGGCATATTGTGAGTGACAACGGCCTTCTGAAGAAAGCTCGAGAGGGATGGTTTGAAATAAAAATAAAAACAAAAGGTAGAAAAGGGAAGGCATTGCTCAACGTTTTCACAAATGAATGACACGAAGGACAACGTGAGCTAAGAACCTGCCCTTAGGCAAATTAACTTGAGAAAAATAAGATGGACGAAGCAGCGTCAAGATAAAAGGAATGAAGTCACTTGAACGGCCTTGTCTGAAATCGACAAATGCTGATGCCATCAAATAGATAATTATATAAATAGACCGTTATCGGTTGTCACAACCTAGCTTCAAGTTCGTTGAACTCGTGTTCTGAGCACACACACACGCACACACACATACATGCACACACACACACATGCACACGCACACACACACGCACACACATGCACACACACATGCACACACACACGCACACACACACGCATACACACACACACACACGCACACACACACGCACACACAAACACGCACACACACGCACACACACGGAGAGGCCAGGATGACAAAGTTCCCTCTCTGGGGTTGTTAGCCGAGTGTGTGGGGGGTGCTGCTATGCCGATGTCACCTCAGGCTTTGGGTGGCATGGGTTTTGTGGATTCATGTCGAGGTTTGTAAAACTCCCAATCTCACCTGGCTGTGAAGTGGGCCAGAGATGAGATTAACGAAAACAAAAAGATTCATGAACCCATCCTTCAGAAACTCTAAGTGCCATCCTCTCACACGAATGGATTTTCTACGACTACTGTGGTTTTATTGAAGGAAATTACGCAACCATACAGATGAAAGAGCCTCTTAAAAATCATTATGATCCTCATTCAGGCTTTGCTGGATCAGCGAAGAGTATTGTTACATTAGATTAAACCTTGCTTTGCTATTTATTGATATTTTGATCTTCGTAGCATCGACATGGACAATGCAGCACGGGCAGGCTTCATAGTTTACAACCTGCGGTTTGTGTAAAGTCACTAAAGAACCAGGGCCGTTGGGATTACAGCGCAGTGCATTAGACGCAATCAGCACTGATATACAAAGACGAAGACAAAGATCGCCTTATAGACGCATCAGACTGTTGGGGCAAGTGCTGTTAGCGAACACCTATTGAGGCCGGAACGGTACACGAGAGGGTGGGTGGCGAGCACCACGCCCGGCCTCCTTGGTCTAGCCAGTGGTGATGTTTTACACACCGCACCGGATACTCTTTTGAGGCTGAGTCGACCTAGGGGAGGCCCAGGACCGGTTAAGATAATAGTCACTGGTGTTGGCCGTAAGCGGGATTCGAACTCGGGTCGCCAGGTTCGTAGCCACCGCTCCCCAAGATAATATAATATACACACTCATCAGATCAAACACATGTACACCATTACATGAATACATTTATGAAAACACAAGGATACATGTTGATGAAACATGCAGATATTATAACGGCTCAGCTGGGAACATTTACCACTCGCACTGATATTAGCCGTGGCCTGGGAATCGAACTCAGGTCACTGGGTATGAAGTGCAATGTCTCTTTAACACATTCACGTGTGTAACACAATTATAGCCAAATATTATCCTTAAAAGATTGTCATATTGCAGGATATTGATTTCAAAAAGAAATCTACTCATTATATCATCTTCAAGTAATCCACTAACCCCATCACCTGCTCAATTGCAAAGGTTAACCATTCTAAAGGCACCTTAATTCATCAAGAACACTGCAAACATTGGAAAACTATCATAAGCTGTCGTGTAAACCTGTACTCAATTTGGCTGCTCTGCAGCTGGGGAAGTTGCATTTGTGAGAAGGTGGCTTTCTCCTGGACATCTGTGAAAAAGAGCTTCATAGCTCATCGGATTTCTCCAGGATACATTAGGACTCTTATTCTGATATTGCAACATTCGTGTATGACAGAGGAAAACATAAAAATAGCATCATGATGTAGATCTCTCTCTCTCTCTGGTGTGCTTTCATGGATGTGCCACAAGTTGTCTGGCACGAATTGCGACTCAAAAGAAATAACTCTGATTGGCCTACATCACACAGCAGCAGCCAGCAACGCCGCACAATCCAGGGAGAACCTGAGCTGCCCAAATTATTTCCCGAAGAAGCTCCCAGCTCGTAAAACGAAACGTCTGACATCGTGCCAAACACGCGATGCAATCATAACGCAACACGCAAGAGCTACGCGGCACAACCGTGTAAATCATCGCAGTGGCATCTCGCCGTGCTGTCTTGAATGCGTTTGGCTCAGAGTGGCAACTCTGTTGCGGACATAAAGTTCTGTTGAATGTCTCCTGCAGAACGATTGTCGGGTCTCCATAAATAACTTGTGGCCCCTTAAGGAATATAGGGGTGCATTCATAAACTGGTAAACGGAGGCCTCCCCACCCCAATGCCACCCTTCATGATTCCAAAATACAACTTCCTACTCGACATGAGCCCGTCTCAAATCTCCACCTCTGCGGTGGTCACCCTCTCAGGCACCTTCTCCCCATTCCATCACCAGTCGTATCCATGGCCCAAGCCTCTAAGTTCACACTCATGATACAGAAAGTGCTTGCCACAAACGATCACGGAAACTGCAGTCATCATCCTCGCAGCCGCTTATGTTGAACTTCTTTCGCAACATACGTAACACACCGTGCTCATCGGAGGTGCGGCGCGTGGCTAAACATCGAACAAAGACCGCAACTCCATCGCGTGCCTGCGGGCGAGCTGCTACGGCCGTGTGGAACCCTCTTCCGATATTAGGAAGCCACTGGAGCTACTCACTTTTAAGTAATAAATGTAAAACTATTTCCTGCGAACTGATTTTTGTGTTTAGTTTAGCGCGGCTGGCTACGTGTGGTGCAACATAAGTTAGACATGCATACCAAAATATCAACCATAATGGAGGGTTTTTTGGGTTAGATCGTGTAAATATATAATTGTCTTCTTGGTTCTTTCGGTAAAGTCACGTAGAAGGGAAGTAATAAAATAATAAAAATAAAACATAATAAAACAATTTTGGTGAGAATTGTTTTATTATGTTTTATTTTTATTTTTATTATTTTATTACTTCCCTTCTACGTGACTTTACCGAAAGAACCAAGAAGATGAATCCCTGCAGTCACGAAAGCTTTAAATCGAAATATATAATTGTGTCGTTAAAACCCGCCACCACCCGACACAGTCAACTAGTAAGAGTTGTCACGTAAACAGAACATGCCAATTCGTCACTAGTACAGCACACCGGTGTGTTGGAGAGCCAAGCCACAACATTTACAATCTGAGTTCGACGTTTCGCCAGTAATTACAACCAGCTTCATCAGGCAACCCTTACTAGTTGGCTGTGTCGGGTGGTGGCGGGTTTTAACGACACAATTATATATTTACACGATCTAACCCAAAAAAGAACCTCTCATGGATACATACAAGCTCACTTAATTGTCTAAACATTCAGTATCAACATGATGTCTCGAACTGTTAGGTGTTCCCTGATCCAAATATTCATCCTTCTGCCTCTCTGGTAATTACAAGCATGTGCCTCTCCATGTTTCTTTGTGCACGCTTATTGCTTTGTATCATTTTATTTTGTGAGTATCCATGACTCTTCCACTTGTATCAGAGCAGGCATCGTGCGGCAACTGAGAATGCCTTCTTGAGTCACATTGGCGTGTTGCTCTTGAGTGTCGAATCGAATTTCCCATAACCACTCCAACCTGCCCTTACTCACCTCTTTGTATTAATCCAAATACCAAATTAGGCATTTGGCAGAATTTTTATTTCAAGTCAAAGTAGTAACTTTAAATATATATTTTTTTAAGTTAGCAAACAGCCATGCTCCATGCATTACAACACTCCCCACCCTCTCACTTAACTGACTCCCCACCCTCTCACTTAACTCACTCCCCACCCTCTCGATTAACTCAATTCTCGACCCCTGCTCTAGAAAATAATCAAACAAAATGTTGAGGGTCTCAAGGAGGAAGGGGGTGGAATGGGGGGGCGGGTACCCCCATTGCCCCCAGTGCCAGATTAAGCTAGTGCGGGGCCTGTAGCACACGTTATTAAGGGGCCCTAAATTAAAACAAACCCATAAATATTAAAACACAAATTTGTAACTTGCATAGTAGAGTAATTGTATTTTTTCATTTGCTATACAGCCAGATAATGCGACAAATCGCTAACCTTAAACACCCAGTCGTTCATAAAAGTTGAAAGCAGCATAGTACTATAGTAATAGAGCAAGTGCAGAATCACAAAACCGGAATTGATAGCTTGAAAGCATTTAGCGCGGGGCCCTTGGAAGTGCGGGGCCCGTAGCTACTACATATGTAGCTACATGTGTAGTAGCTACTTTTGCTATTGGGATCATCCGGCACTGATTGCCCCCCCCCTTCTGTCACCTACATCACTGCCCTCATTCAGCTCATTACCTGCAATCCCCTCAAACTCACCTCCCTGTCCCAGTCGAAAAATTATTCTGCTCGAGCTGACTTACGCTACAGGGAATTTATTCATAAATAAAAACACGATTTATGTTTGCACAATATTGTCGATTTCTCATGCGGTAGTATATTGTTTTGCTGATTTAGCTTTGATTCATTGCTGCTCTTTATTTTACTTGTTTCTTGTCGTTGCTTTTGTAACTTTGGTCACCCAGGTCACGCTGGCAAATTAAACGTATCCGGGTCTCCTGATTTCCTCACCTGGTTAAACAAAATTTACTTGACAGAATGAAAATATCTGAAAAATATCTGAAAGATATCTGTCATTCAGCCGATTTGAAAGCAAATAGAACATTCGGTTTGTACATTCATTGGAAATCAATTCCCCTGACCCAGTGGATATGTCCCAGGCTGTATACGTTACGCTACTTTATATTTGCATAGAACTTTAAACCATGGATATATTACAAAGTATTGTTTTATGCATACACACGAAATAGCCTACACAGACTGTTGGGAGAAATTATGTTCGTGAGCACGGCACGTGAGCAGGTACCGTCGCTTCCACACCTCGCTCGGGCGTCACGGTGGTCAGATGTTGACTCGTCGGTTCGATCCCGACCCTGACGTCTGTTGTATATGTTTGAAGTTCGCACGCGTTCCCCGTGGTCGCGTGGATTCTTCTCCGGGTCCTCCGGGGTTTTTCCCTCCGCGTTTAGAAATGTGCGTTTCAGAAGTATTTGGCTACGTGGAATGTCCACATAAGCCACTTCGTTAATCTATCCTTTGTGGCCAGGTCGCTTAAAAAAAATAGTTATATAACTCAGTGGACCTCGCTTGGTTTAATGGTTGTGTTTGTAGTTTAATTGAAATCCGAGATGACGTAGGAGGTCCAAGACCGGTTCAGGTGTCACTCGCCACTGATGATGCTGTGGCACCGGCTCCACCCCACCAAACACTTGAGCCGCAGCCATCACTGCTGATTCCTTTTGTTTAACACTATGGCCGCCCTCCCTGTCGCACTCATGCTGCTACGGCACTGTCGTAGTCAAGTTGCCAGATTTGCAACACAGTTGCCCGAAATGACTTTCGCGTCGCTGCTCCGACACACAAAGGCAAAGATCCCCCGTACAGCCTTTAACAGACTGTTGGAGCAAGTGCTGTTAGCGAGCACCTGTGAAGGCCGGCATGGCACAGCCCACGAGGGGATGGGTGGCCAACACCACATCCCGGCCGCCTTTGTCTCTCCAGTGGTGATCTTTACACACCGCACCAGGTGCTCATTTGAGGCTGAGTCGACCTGGGGGAGGCCAGGGACCGGTTCAGAAAATCGTCACTGGTGTTGGCCGTGAGCGGGAATCGAACTCGGGTAACCAGGTTCGTAGCGCAGCGCGCTAAACAGCTACACTACCGCTCCCACCACTCTCCACCACACATACACGGACACGCGCAATGCACACACGCGCGCGCGCACACACACACGTGCATGAGCGGAGGAGGGCACGTTACACGTTTACTGTCCACACATTTTTCCATTCACCTTTGGCACCGCCCCTGCCCTCCTGAAACGTGAGATATAAAAGGGCGGTGGAATCGTTGGTTGGAGCTGCAGCACTCAATAGACTCTAAAGCCTCGTCCCACTCTCTTCTGCCCTCCTCTGCCCTCATCTGCCATGGCGTTCAGCGGCAAGTGGAAGCTGATCTCAACCGAGAACTATGATGAATTCATGAAAATCTGCAGTGAGTATATATCATCGCCTCCAATTGCACTTCGTTAAAATTCCACTCCGGTTACTTTGATAGGAGGGCAAAATCAGAAGCGGTGGTTCAGTGCTGACAACCAGTGATTTAATAATGCTGCGGAAAATAAATCTGCCTGCTGTAGGTTATTGCTGATCTCTCAAATGTCATTGCATCTGCCTTTCGGGTCAAAGTTCGCCAGTTGAATCCACACATCGTGGCTTTTTTAGGTGTTTTGTTACATTAGTTTGCTAAATCCATTGATTGATGAAGGCGACTCCAAGACCATGCCAGTCATGGGGACTGTTTGACCATACTTGACCGCACTGGTCAATGCGAGTTTGGTGAAAGGGGGAGCCCAGGACCAGTTCAGATTTCCATCGTCGCTAATGTTTGCTGTGGCCAGAAATCTAAATCAGGCTGTTGGATTAATATTTAATCACGCCAGGCAGTGTTCTACTACACCATGTATTATTCCTATGCGTGATTTCCTCAAAAAAGGGAAATGTAAATTGGATATGAATAAACGACTTGTTACATAATTCGCAACAGGGGAGCCATTGTGTGCTGGGAACACGAGGTTTTCCGTGCGTGGCTGGGAGGTGGCTGGAAGATGGCAGTACAGCAAACAAAGAGAGGTCATTATCTTTGCGGAGTATTGAGCGTTATATCCACTTGCATGTGCGTATTGTCTCTGGGTATTCCAGGTAACCTCTAAACACGTCAACGCACTCATTGCAGAAACCACCCAAACATCCTGAGACAGGGGCAATCAGACGAAAAATAGTCCTGACACTCGGTGAGGCGTCCCAGAGCAAATCAAAGATTCAAGGCGCAGCCTTGCGATTGTTTTCTCAAGCCACTGCTGGCAAAAGGTGCCTCCAATCAACGGGTGCTCTAGAGAGAGAGAGGGTAAATCGACTTGACTCACCCACGCGCGTTGGCAGAGGGGGGCAACCCAAACTTCACGCCACCACACCTGCCGACCAACCGTGGTTGCAAATGGGAAAAATAAAAATAGCAAATACCCATGACGTGCAGATGCGATCGTGCAAAAAAGTCACTGTTCGTCCGCGCGTGCCCCTTTTTTTCCTTCCGTGAACGCAGAATTCCCCGACGACGTCATCGCCAAGGGCCGAGACGCCGTCACGGAGACGACCATCGAGCAGACCGGGGAAAAGTTCGTCGTGAAGACGGTCACCAACGGCAAGGAGGTGGTGAACAGCTTCACGCTGGGCCAGGAGGCCAGCCTCACCGGGACCCTCGGCACCAGTGCCAAGGTACGAGGAGACCGCCGACCCCTCGCTGGGACCACCCCTGGGCACGTGGGGGAATTCATCACTATGGTAGCAGCAGAGGGGTGGGGGGAGGGCAATTTCTGCGGTAGGAGTGGACGTGAGGTGGGCAACCCCAATATTTTTTCTATATTTGGCCAATGCCCACAAAATATTGTTACGCCTGGTCAGCAAACGCACAGTCGTTAACCACGAGTTCTGGCCAGTGCCGAATTAAGCTAGTGCATGGTCTATAGCATATGTTATAAAGGGGCCCTAAATAAAAAAAACACGTAAATATGAAAACACACATTTTTTACTTGCATAGTAAAGTAATTGTATTTTTTCCATTTGCTATACAGCCAGATAATACAACAAATCGCTAACCTTAAATACCCAGTCGTTCATAAAAGTTGAAGGCAGTATAGTACTAGAGTAATAGAGCAAGTGCAGAATTACTGGACCGGAATTTATAGCTTTAAAGCATTTAGCGCGGGGCCCTTGAAAGTACGGGGCCCGTAGCATATGTAGCTTTTTTTTTGCTACTAGGATGATCCGGCACTGGATCCGATCATGTCTGTCTGGTGCTCGCTGAGCTGCATTGGCTACCGGTTGCCAAACGAATACATTATGAGGTTGCACTGATTACATACACAGTGCATAAACCATCACGCAGACTCCGGTCATCCTCGCAGTGGCTTTTGGTTAACGATCGAACAAAGACGGTCACTGCATCGCACGGTTTCAGATGCGTTTCTGCGGCCGTCTGGAACGCTCTTCCTACCAATATTAGGAAGTCACTGGAGTTGTGCACTTTTAAATAATCTATATTGAAAACTAATTTCTTTCGGACTGCTTTTTGTGGTTAGTTTATTGTCCTTCCCCCGCACCTCCGATTAGCACGTTTGGCTACGTGTGGTGCGAAAGAAGTTCAACAAACGTACATATAACCCTTTGCACAAATGCATGTAATTTGCACCTCCATTCCACACGCGACTCCAGCCACGGGACACGTGGGGGTGCATCTGTAATAAATGTGACGACATTGACTTCATCGATCAGCAGTGTGAAATTCGCACAGGTTCCCAGAAAATAAACTGTTCTGGTGCCAGTCAAGCACCATTGCCATACACCTAAAATCTGACTGTAATTCTCATGAATGCATTAGTGTCTTGGTTGTTCGACTGAGAATGTCTCACCGGTTGATGTCTCAGTGGTGAGAATGATGGGCTCATGATGTGCAATCATGCGTGAATCACCTTTCTCTGATCTATTATGTGTCCATTCAGTGCATCGCCGTGCTCGAGGGAGGCAAGCTGATCTACAAGGTGGACAAGCTGACGCACATCCAGGAGGTGAAGGGCGATGAGCTCATCGAGGTAAGCACGAGCACGACATCCTAAGAGGCCCCCCGTGTGTGAGACACTGCAGAAAATACACGTAATAAAACGTGGGTGTGCTGGCTGGTCACATGTCGTCATACATTCAAAGTGCCACGTGTACAATAATAATCAATCAGTGTCTCTTGTCTCTAGGGCTCTCGTATACCGCTTATTTATCTCTCTTTCGTCTCAATAATCTGTACTCTGTTTTAGCAGGCCATATCTCTCAGAGGGCCATAGATGGGTGAGTCACTCCAAGAGCTGTTATGGGTCAGACCATTGCTCACAGGCGGATAGAGTGCTCTATATTCGTGTGCATGATGAACCAGTACCACTGGCTCACCGACAACAGTCTATAGGTGCCGCTGTGGCGAGATGTTAACTCCCTCGTCTGGTATGCAGGAGGTCGTAGGTTCGATCCCGATCCCGATCCCGACTCCTGTATATTAAGAATTTGGATGTTTCCCCCGTGGTCGGGTGGATTTTTCTCCGGTTCTTTCGTTGTTTCCCTCCACATTTATAAATATGCATTGAGAGTTTTTGGCTACTATAAATTTCCACAGAAGTCACTCTTGTTGAGCTTTCATTTGTGGCCAGGTCACTTCTGAAAACGAGCTGCATAGCTCAGTGGGCCTTTCCCAGTAAAATAAAAAAATGTTTTTAGTTTTTTCTATTGTGACTTTGAGATGGAAATGTATTTCAGTCTGGTATATCATGAAACCATTATGCATGTGAGATATCTACCTACCTGCAGAGTCAGCAGAGTTCAAATATACGTCCGTATAGCAAATAGGCTGCTTGACGCCAATATTTTTTTAAGTGTCATCTCCATTTGTACAAGGGTCTCTTTCCGATGGTTTTTGTTGACCACGTGTTTGGTTTTGTTGTGTTTGGTGTACCCACCCTGCAGAACGTGACGGCTGGAAGTGTGACATTGATCAGGAAGCACAAGCGCGTCGCATAGACGCAACACTCCATCCTGTGTGCGCCAGTCAGGAGCTCCCGAAGCCACGTCCATATCACAAACTTTGTCCGCGAGTTTGTTTTTTAAAAATCGGTAATGGTGACATTTCATCAATACTCACGTTACAGCTCTACACACATTACAAAGCCACCAAGGCATGCTTGTTTGTTTTTCTATGGGTGGCTTTTTTTCTGTTTAAATTGAAAGTTGCGAAATAAAGGTTTCTAATTCCAAAATCTTTCCACTGGATGCGCTGTTCATGAAGTGTTCTTGTTTGTGACTTTTAAAGAATGCAAAAAATAATGTCAAGTAGCACCGAGTACAGGGACTCCTCTACTTAAGAACGAGTTAGGTTCCAGAGGTCTCTTCGTAAGTCGATTTGTTCGCAAGTACAACTTACTCCTGTCGATTCCAAACATGTTGTACGACATGTACACTAAACATGGGGAATGGCTTTAAAAGTTGTATAATCTCCTGCAAATGTACGATTCTCAGTCCGAACAGGCAACTGGACATACGGACAGGTTTGTTCTTATCAATGAAAGTTCGCAAGTCGAATGTTCGCAAGTAGAAGAGTCTCTGTACTTTCTAGTGACAAAAAATAGACGCGTGTGAAAAGTATTCCTTTATCGAGAATCATGCGCCACAGTCACAGTCGTCTTTTCCCCATGAGAACAGCAATCAGGTTACTGGGAAACTCAATCACGACACGTGGTGAGAGGAAGGTTATTACACTGGCCACGCATTGTTATTCACAACACTACGTTTTGTTGGTTTCACTTGACATCTGTGAAAAAGAGCTTCATAGCTCATCGGATTCCTCCAGTTTGAACAGATTCTGATTGGGCCAGCGCATTTTTAACCAAGGCAAAATTTCATTTTTTACAAATACTCTCAAATTAGGATTGTTGTTAAATCAGGACGCTCGTAAGTTGTACCCCTGAGCCCTCATAGGCTACACCTAAACCCGTTGCCGTGTGGGATTGAAAGGTCTGCCGCACGCAATATTTGTACACACTCGTACAAGTACACACGCATCTCTACAGACAAATATAAGACGCGAGACAAAATCCCCCCGAGAGCCTTTAACAGACTGTTGGGGCAAGTGCTGTTAGCGAGCACCTACGAAGGCTGGCACGGCACACGAGGGGGTGGGTTGCCAGCACCACGCCTATCCGCCTTTGTCTCCCGAGTGGCAATGTTTACACACCGCACCACGTACTGATTTGAGGCCGAGTCGAACTAGCGGAAGCCCAGGACTGGTTCAGATAATCGTCACTTGCGTTGGCAGGAATCGAACCCGGATGGCTAGGTTCGTAGCGCAGCGCCGCTGGCCGCTCCCCGACCGCTCCCCGACGGCTCCCCACATACACACAGATACAGACCCCCACACAACACACAGATGCAGACCCCCACACAACACACAGATGCAGACCCCCACACAACACACAGATGCAGACCCCCACACAACACACAGATGCAGACCCCCACACAACACACAGATGCAGACCCCCACACAACACACAGATGCAGACACCCACACAACACACAGATACAGACCCCCACACAACACACAGATGCAGACCCCCACACAACACACAGATGCAGACCCCAACACAACACACAGATACAGACCCCCACACAACACACAGATGCAGACCCCCACACGACACACAGATACAGACCCCCACACAACACACAGATGCAGACCCCCACACAACACACAGATGCAGACCCCCACACAACACACAGATGCAGACACCCACACAACACACAGATACAGACCCCCACACAACACACAGATACAGACCCCCACACAACACACAGATACAGACCCCCACACAACACACAGATACAGACCCCCACACAACACACAGATACAGACACCCACACAACACACAGATGCAGACCCCCACACAACACACAGATACAGACCCCCACACAACACACAGATGCAGACACCCACACAACACACAGATGCAGACCCCCACACAACACACAGATGCAGACCCCCACACAACACACAGATGCAGACACCCACACAACACACAGATACAGACCCCCACACAACACACAGATGCAGACCCCCACACAACACACAGATGCAGACCCCCACACAACACACAGATGCAGACCCCCACACAACACACAGATACAGACCCCCACACAACACACAGATACAGACCCCCACACAACACACAGATACAGACCCCCACACAACACACAGATGCAGACCCCCACACAACACACAGATACAGACCCCCACACAACACACAGATACAGACCCCCACACAACACACAGATACAGACCCCCACACAACACACAGATACAGACCCCCACACAACACACAGATACAGACCCCCACACAACACACAGATACAGACCCCCACACACACACAGATACAGACCCCCACACAACACACAGATACAGACCCCCACACAACACACAGATACAGACCCCCACACACACACACAGATACAGACCCCCACACAACACACAGATACAGACCCCCACACAACACACAGATACAGACCCCCACACAACACACAGATACAGACCCCCACACACACACAGATACAGACCCCCACACAACACACAGATACAGACCCCCACACAACACACAGATACAGACCCCCACACAACACACAGATACAGACCCCCACACAACACACAGATACAGACCCCCACACAACACACAGATACAGACCCCCACACAACACACAGATACAGACCCCCACACAACACACAGATACAGACCCCCACACAACACACAGATGCAGACACCCACACAACACACAGATGCAGACTCCCACACAACACACAGATGCAGACCCCCACACAACACACAGATGCAGACACCCACACAACACACAGATACAGGCCCCCACACAACACACAGATGCAGACCCCCACACAACACACAGATGCAGACCCCCACACAACACACAGATGCAGACCCCCACACAACACACAGATACAGACCCCCACACAACACACAGATACAGATCCCCACACAACACACAGATACAGACCCCCACACAACACACAGATGCAGACCCCCACACAACACACAGATGCAGACCCCCACACAACACACAGATACAGACCCCCACACAACACACAGATACAGACCCCCACACAACACACAGATACAGACCCCCACACACACACACAGATACAGACCCCCACACAACACACAGATACAGACCCCCACACACACACAGATACAGACCCCCACACACACACACAGATACAGACCCCCACACACACACAGATACAGACCCCCACACAACACACAGATACAGACCCCCACACACACACAGATACAGACCCCCACACAACACACAGATACAGACCCCCACACACACACAGATACAGACCCCCACACAACACACAGATACAGACCCCCACACACACACAGATACAGACCCCCACACAACACACAGATACAGACCCCCACACACACACAGATACAGACCCCCACACAACACACAGATACAGACCCCCACACACACACACAGATACAGACCCCCACACAACACACAGATACAGATCCTCACACAACACACAGATACAGACCCCCACACACACACACAGATACAGACCCCCACACACACACACAGATACAGACCCCCACACACACACACAGATACAGACCCCCACACAACACACAGATACAGACCCCCACACAACACACAGATACAGATCCTCACACAACACACAGATACAGACCCCCACACACACACACAGATACAGACCCCCACACAACACACAGATACAGACCCCCACACAACACACAGATACAGACCCCCACACAACACACAGATACAGACCCCCACACAACACACAGATACAGACCCCCACACAACACACAGATACAGACCCCCACACAACACACAGATACAGACCCCCACACACACACACAGATACAGACCCCCACACACACACACAGATACAGACCCCCACACAACACACAGATACAGACCCCCACACACACACACAGATACAGACCCCCACACAACACACAGATACAGATCCTCACACAACACACAGATACAGACCCCCACACACACACACAGATACAGACCCCCACACACACACACAGATACAGACCCCCACACAACACACAGATACAGATCCTCACACAACACACAGATACAGACCCCCACACAACACACAGATACAGACCCCCACACAACACACAGATACAGACCCCCACACACACACACAGATACAGACCCCCACACAACACACAGATACAGACCCCCACACAACACACAGATACAGACCCCCACACAACACACAGACAGACAAGTTGTGCCACCAGCGGCGTTACGGGGCGTGTGCGCCCATGGTTGGGTCACCACTCGCGCGCGTTTCCTGCAATGTGTGCTTCACTCAGCAGCACCGTAGAGATCAGAGGTTCCTAACCCGGGGTGCACGCTGCACCCCCTGGGGTGCACGCTGTACCCCCTAGGGTACGAGATGCCCTTTCTGGGGGTGAGAGACGTGGCCAGATTATTTATAGAAGGTGAGTCGTCGAAAAAAAATTAAGCACGGGCACATATTAAAGTAAAACGACTTTGCTTCATTAAAGCAATGTATTTGTTAATATTATACATTTTTTAACGATTGAGAAACAGAGTGAAAGGCTGCAGTAAAGGTTAAGAACCACTGCTGTCGATATTCACTATCATGGATCGTGATCATTTACATAAAATAAAATTATGAAGATGCTCAATGAATAATTAGAGAAACGTAAGTTAGATGTATTGCACATGTAATGGCTAGCAGACCTCGAGATTTCAATTTAGCTTCTGAACATATTGCCATGCGCAAGTATAGAATGTATTGATCTTAACAAATAAAGGAACCTATTAATATTAAAACAGCAATGACATCAACAAATATTTATTGAAAAATAATTTCATTATATTTTGGGACATTTCAAAGAACGTTATGGAGCAAAAAAAAACTAAATGTATAATCTTCCGTGAACCATTCTTGTTTTACATTTTTACGCTTTTGCATTTGGGTCCCTGGACCTAAATGCGTTTATTCATGAAGAGGGGGACAGGTTCGCGTGACGATCGTGCATTGAACTTGGGGTTGCGTTGGAAAAGTCAGCATTGTTGGGGAGAGGGACATTTGAAAAGGTGGATGAGACGGGTCGTGGAGCCTCTGCCTCTTAGCAAGATTGGAAACGATTTCATTTGTTGAGTAGAATCTCACGCAACCACGAAGCTAAACAATTCAATCACGTCTTAGGGTGAATCTCTACTCGGGTTGTTAAGATCGTTTGCTAATTATGCTTTATAACCGCATTTTTAAAACCGGTTTTTACCGCCCATATAGAACGTCTGGCAATAAACATTCATGATTTCCTTATTAATTTGAACACAAAGGGAACCGCTGTGGTGTGCTGGTTAGCACAGTGGATTTGTAATGAAAAGGACATTGATTATATTCCATGATGGGCCAAGTTTCGTAGATACCACCCCATCCCTGCACGTCCACGCACCAGTCAAACGTGCAGCGTGGGTATGCATGCTACCTCTTCTAAGACGTCTGAACAGCGTGGGGGAGCAGATCACACACCCTCTTGAGCTCCCTCTAGTGGAGGCCCTTCCGCCAGCATTGGTGCGAACAAGCAAGCAAAGCAATTGATAGATTGTATAATTTACCTTTCAATTGAGAAACGAGGGCGCATGTCCCATGCGGTGACTTAGGCCGTCGTGTTGTTTGTACGTTAGCGCGTGGCCAATCAGCACAATCATTACTGAAGTTCCACTGGGAAGGATTACCGGTTCCCGACTCTTTAAACCAGTGATCGATTCTGATAATGGTTACCGGCTCTCGTTTTTAACAACACTAATCTTTACACGTCTACCAGCTGATCAGCAAATAAAACAGCATTCGGGTTTAGATTTACTATCCCAACATTATAACATAACATTGGTGATGGCATTTCTTTCCTTTCCTTTGAGCCACCTCCAATGGCTCAATTTGCAAACAGAAGACACACCAGCATAACTTCACTCCGATTTTTATTTGAGAACGCAGCAGCACATTCCATTCAGAGCTGATCCATCATGCGGTGCGACCTTGTGTGTAAACAGTTTGAAAAGGCGAGACTCTCTCAACATAAATCTATCTGCTTGATGTCAGCACACACCTGAGGACTGATGGCAAAGAATGTTAACACAGAAGGCTCCTCATACTGCCATTTAAAGAGGGCTAACATCCCATTACAGCACCATGGTGAATATGTTAAATAAGAACTAATGCTAAAAGGCAGTCTCGGTGAAGGCAAAGAGAAGCGTGCTGCTCATGCAATGCGAATACTTACCAAGAGTATAATTAATTGCGTACTAATTGGCACGAAATCAGTTTCATAGATCTTCCGCAATATAAATAAAAATTAAACTCAATAATGCAACTGAAAAGCAATGGGGACGCCAGTGTGTTGGGGAGCACATGTTTTATACTAAGGCATACCACCTCCATCCCACTCTCTTTGTTATCATCACACAATTATGGAGCTTGTGAAATCTAGATTTTAATCACGTGGTGGAGAAATGAACTGCGGCAGTTGGCCAGAGCTGTGGATTGACGCCTCGGACATGCAAAGAGTGCAGCTCTCCGAAACGACGGAATAACTCGTTGCAGCGAAATTCACACGCAACCATAATCACACAGCCCTTTGAAGGCCTCCTGGCCATGGGGGTTGTTTGACCGTGCTTCGCCATGTAGGTGTGTGGGCTGGTGAAAGCGGTGGTTACTAGAGGTTCTGATATCACTCACCGCTGATGTTGGCTGCTTACCAGGTGTATAGTGCAGTGCCCTACCCACTGCGCCACGACTCTACCCCACACCGCTCTATATATATTAATGTTATTCTGAGTGATATATTATGTTAATGCACTTTTTAAAAATAATAATCATGATTCCGAAAAAGAATACGTTAACAACTCAAATATAACACTTTCTGTACCATTCTTTGGCAATGTGACGTCTTGAAAGGACTGAAATACAGAAAAGTCACTAAAGTGTAATTAATTATTATCTGGACAAAAATATGTTTGAAGCTTAGATGTAAAAGTTTACGTTATGAAGAGAAGTAAATAATTTGAGGCGTCAACAGATGCTACCATTCACAGCACAACCCCAACCTAAATCATTTTTTGGCAAAGAACATTAAAGCCAAAGGGCAGAATCCAGAGAACATTCAGACCCCCGTTGACTCATTCTCTCTTAAAATTACGTGATCAGGCTGCGGGTTTTCTGAAGAGCCCGTGCCAGGGGCTGCGATTGTAGCTACAACCACAGCACGGTACCACAGCCACTCCACAGCTGTCTCTCCCAAGCTACACCCTGGTGTCCCAAGCTACACCCTGGGTTTATCCGGCAGAGGGCGGCAAACATTGAGGGCACTGCCTGTATGGCGTTGAAGTGGGGCGAAATATGAGAAAAAAAACTGATCTGGAATTTTCTATGACCGGGTCAGGAGTGTAGGAGGTGATTATAGCTGCAGCGAAATGTTGGGTTTCCAAGTCATCTCGAATGTCAACTTTTTAAACGAGACCAAAACAATGCAGGCAACGAGAACTAATTTCAAAATTAATGTTTGCCGTGCCAGATTTGTGTGCTCAATTGAGTCCATAACCGATGGGATGAAAACTGACGCAGGAAGATGCACAAGAGCAAAGCCCTGGGAGAGCAACGACAGAGAAGGCGGCGAAAGATCGGAAGAGGCGGAGGGAAACGCGTGTCGACAGCACATGAGGAATCGCACAATGCTACCGATGATTAATGAGTTCAATGTCTTACGCAGTGGTCAGCATTCGAGAGCGCGAGCGTAATCCCTCTGTGCTACCTGCAGGAGCCCGGGTAACGGAATCACAACAGCATTGCTGCCGCCAAATGACACTGTCGGCCCCGGTGAATAAATGCGGCACTCCCACACGCACCGCACTTTCACGTTCAGACGCAGGATTTGCTCATTCAGTAATTGAGAAAATGTTGCGTTCGTTTGATATCTTCCTTGCTTCAGCCACCCCAGTCGACCGTTGTGGTTATACAGGACCCCTTGGTAACGCCGTACAGTTAAGATGCTGTGTGCGTGAGCACGGAGTTTCTTCGTCAAGGGAGCGCCGGTCACTCCTCCTTGTCGGTTACATTCAGCTGCACGCACCACAAAGCCACACGTTAGACGCAGTGCCGGATTGTCCTCGTAGCAAAAGTAGCTACATATGATACGGGCCCCGCATTCTCAAGGGCCCCGCGCTAAATGCTTTCAAGCTATCAATTCTGCTTCAGTGATTCTGAACTTGCTCTATTATTATAGTACTATACTGCCTTCAACTTTTATGAACGACCAGGTGTTTAAGGTTAGCGATTTGTCATATTATCTGGCTGTATAGCAAATGAAAAAAATACAATTACTTTCTATGCAAGTAAAAAAATTGTGTTTTTATCTTTGTTTTGTTTTATTTATGGCCCCTTTATAACATATGCTACGGGCCCTGCACTAGCTTAATCCGGCACTGGTTAGACGTCGCTCACAAATACAAATATCCCCCGTGTAGCCTTGACATACTGTTGGGGCAAGTGCTGTGAGCGAGCACCTATGAAGGCCGGCACAGCACACGAAGGGGTGGGTGGCCATCACCACGCCCGACCGCCTTTGTCTCCCCAGTGGCGATGTTTTTACACACAGCCCCAGGTACTCGTTTGAGGCCCAAGACCAGTTCAGTTAATCGTCACCGATGCTATGAGCGGAAATCGAACTCGGGATGCCGGCTTCGTAGCGCAGCGTAGCGCAGCATAGCGCTAACTGCTACACGACACACACACAACCCGCGATCCCTTTGCCGTCAATATCCAAGTGTTAGCCCCTTCTTGAAAAACAGCTTCATCAAGGTCGGAGTAATACTGAATCGCACAATTAAGTATATATGGGGCAGTGCTAGAGGTGACACACATTCAAATCCACCCCATTAACGCCTTAATAAGTAAAATCTAAATTCCAAATCTATTCCAATTGTGCTATTCATATTGTGTATTGAAACGAAGTATCCACTCGGAATTATCGCAGGTCAGTGCGACTCTGTGGGAGGACGGCCCTTAATCCACACAGTCGAGGTGGACTTTCACACATGGCCTGCGAGACAGAAATGTCCTTCACATAACAGTGCAATGGATAACTTTCAATTTTCAGAGCTGGAATTTAGCAAAAATGACTTGAAGACAAAAGTTGTATGTAATATTTTTGTGCGCAGTCATCTGTGGCTGGACTGAGACATTCACGACATTTGAGGGCCCAGATTTGAAGTCAGGGTCGCAGCAGTGCCAGCTGAGTGCTTTGACCTATGACCTCTGAGTCACCCGGCCACCTCCAATGCTGTAGATTGTCTGCGGCATTTGGCTCAGATACGTAAACAAAAATGCCAATTCTAGATTTGAAGTTTTCGTGACTGCAAGGATTCATACTCTTTGGTTTTTTCGGTAAAGTCACGTAGGTAAAAATAAATAAAAAGAAAAATAAATAAAATAAAATGTTTTCATTTTATTTATTTTTACCTACGTCACTTTACCGAAAAAAAATGCCAATGTTCATTACAGTGCCTGCCACTTGAACGAACATCCTAATAGCTATAGGTGCCTCAATGCCACTATTACTGCCAACTGTTATTGTGAGTGTTTATTTAATTATAAACCATGACGAGAAAGTGTTGTGGATTCACACTTCAACACACCGGTGGGTTAAAGTAGTGAACTATTTGTTTTTCGTCAACGTGACACATTTTTTACTGATTGGCCGTGTCGGGTGGTGGAGGGTTGTGACACATTTATGAATAACGCGATCTAACCCAAAAACCTTTATTATAAAATAAAATGTAATTAATAAAAACGTCCCATTGCTGTACCTAACTTTTCTGCAGTAATCACCGCACCTGTGTTGACCTTAGAAAGAAAACTGCCAAAAAAATTTCAATTTCAGTAAGTGGAAAGGAAAGTTAAAGCAATTGGTCAAAAAGGTAAAAATCATTAGAACATCGTAATATCTTCAATGATCATTTTAAAAAGAAAAATGCTTCCTTGATCATAACTCAGGGCTGCTATTGTTACACATATATACAGAACGCAGCTGAACGCCATTAACCCTGGCTATCAACTTTCCTGTACTCTGTTGTTGTTGTAAATATAATTTTTTAAAATACACTCCCATAACTTTACGTCTGCAGAATACACATCATTTTTAACGTCGAATACAAACCATATTGACCATTCTACTCACCCTCTCAATTACCGCTCTTTAAAACTAATTGTTCACAAGCGATTCATCTGCTTTGAGTGAACGAGATGAATACGTTTCCGTGGCACTTCCATGAGGACCGCGTTAACGATTTGCACCCCTTCGTAAAACCAAAAAAAAAGAACGGTCTCATAAATCCCCACTTGGAAACATCCCTGAAGAGATTTGTAACGAGGATCTCAGGACTAAGACAAGGGGCTCCCAAGACAAGTTTTGCCTCCGTCTCCTTGAGAACTGAACAAAAACAAAATGTAAATACCCCCACGGATGACGACTCTTCCGGGTGGAGGGAATCTGCACTCGCTACAAGACGACACGAGAGCCGATGCTGTTTTGTTACAGTTGAACGCGTTAAGAGAGGGGCGGTGAGGTGAAGCGTTCAACTGGGAAACAATTCAACATCCGATGCCCCTTTCGTCTTAAAGAAGCTCGTCGCAAAGTAAGCAAGGCAAGGTTTGTGTGTGTGTGTGCTTAGTAACAAAAATGCCTGGACAGTATTGGCATTAATGAAACAACGTGGGAGTTAAAACAAAAAACAATTAAACAAGAATTAAGAGGCGATGGGAAAAATACAAATCATACGAAGGAAAGACACAACAAGTTTATGAAATACAACAAATTTAATGAGGACAAGAAAACAGCATGCTACGTTCACAACGTCAATTAGCTCAAGAACCACATGCTCATTATGTTTTAAGTGTTGAGGAGGGTTATCACTTCAATTCCAACCAAAACGTAATCATAATTCCAACATGCTGACA
This sequence comes from Lampetra fluviatilis, assembly GCF_964198595.1. Lineage (NCBI taxonomy): Eukaryota > Metazoa > Chordata > Hyperoartia > Petromyzontiformes > Petromyzontidae > Lampetra > Lampetra fluviatilis. The sequence goes on from NC_136288.1 coordinate 2,228,172, forward strand.
CATCATATTCTGAGGCAAAAAAAATACTTGAACAATGCCCACATGCCAATCGATGTTGCACAACAGTGGAATAACTGGCGCAATCACACATACATATCTGACATACAGTCGGGCACACTGAAGCAAATACGGGCATGCACACAAACACGTTTGCACGTAGGATGGAAAATTATGGACGGGCAAATACGTTGCACATGGAAACGTGTTATGATGATATCAGTAATTTTGGACTTAAGTGAGTGTGCTAGGTGTAAATATGGAGCAACGTCCAATGGAGGGAAATTTTAAATAAAATAACTGAGAGCAAGAATGAAGATAACTCCCGAAAAATAAATCAAGCAATGAATAAATGGAGCAATGAATTGATGAAATAATGAATTAATATCATTACTGATTTTGCAACAAGGTAAAACAAACATTACCTTTGCCATGCAGTGTTTTTTTTTCTAAATCAACCTAAGAGGAAGTAGAGGACATATTCTTTCTTGATAGCAACGGTTGGTTGGAAAGCATTTTAGTCAAAACGGAATTATCAGCTCCGATTTATTGGCTATAAAATGGCCAGGTTTTCTTTTTATCAAGAAATAGCACGGCAAAATTTTACTAAATATTAAATTGAACAAAAAGAGCAAGGATCAGCTGAGAAAGATCCAGCTGAGAGAAGTCTTTCCTGAAGGCCTTGAGGGGCCACTTTGAAGAGCTACTTTCTGCTGTGCGAGTACTTGGGTTTTTTCGAAGTCTCCTCAATCTCCTTTCCCTGCTTGCAGACACTTACGGTGAAGTCGACGGTGTCCTGGCCATACTTGTTCTTCACTACCATGCCATACTTCCCCGTGTCGGCCATTGTGATGTTCTGGATGATGAGGTTCGCGAAACGCCCCTCTTCAAAATTGATGACGTAGTGCTCGCTCTTCGAGAGCACTTTGTCGTTTTTCAGCCACGTGGCCTCTGGCACCGGCTCCCCCGCCACGGAACAAGTCAGGTTCAACGTCTGCACCAAACGGCAAGAGGCAGTTTCCAAGATGACAACGCTTGCAGTGGTGGGGGATGGGGAATGGGCGCAGGTGAAGCAGTTTTAATTTTGACTCAAAGCTTTCGTGACTGCAGGAATTCATATTCTTTGGGTCTTTCGGTAAAGTCACGTCGATAGGTTCAAAGAAAATAACAAAAAACTACGACGTTTCGATTGCAACACAAGCGGTCGTCATCAAGAAATGAATGACGACCGCTTGTGTTGCGATCGAAACGTCGTAGTTTTTTGGTTATTTTATTTGAACCTATCTATGTGACTTTACCGAAAGACCCAAAGAATATAAGTTTTAATTTGAGAAGTGGGGCACAGAATGTAGGTATGCGTTTTGGGCTTCTGTCGCACCATAAGTAGCCGACCGTGTTAATCAGAGGTGCAGGGGTAGGACAAAAAAAGCGAAACACAAAAAGATCTAAAGAAATAAATTTTCATTCTCGATTTGAAAGTGCATAGCTCCCATGGCTTCCAAAGATTGGAAAGGGACAGTGTTCCAGATGGCAGCAGAAGCGCATCTGAAAGCGCGTGATGTGGCGACCCTGTTTGTTCGATGGCTAGCCAGAAGCTGCTGCTGCTGCTGCAAGGATGACTGGAGTTCACACGATGGCGTATGCTCCTTGGTTTATCCGCGTTAAATCCCTCCAACCCACCCACAGCTGCACAGATATCCTAACGCCTGCGTCATTCCCTCCAAGCCACCTACAGCTTCGCAGATATCCTAACGCCTGTCTAAGACCAAATCCTTGACTTATTTACCCTGCAGTTAATCTTGATGATTTAGCTTTATCCTCATCCTTTTTCCTTATCCCTTGGCCAAAACCCTGGCTCGAGTGTCAACTTTAACTGCAGCTATAGTCCTAGCCCAAACAAATTCACATTTAGGCATTAGAAGCATGTGTAAGGTTGTGCTTTGTGTGGTTCAGCACCTCACAGTAAATAAATAATATTTTAGTTTGCGGCCTTGTTAAAAAATGGTAGTAGTTTCATAAAGTTTAATAATTCTACGTATTTATTTTTACAGGATATTTGAAATATTCAAACATCTAAACTTTATTTATTTTTTACTAAAGAAAACAATGCAACAAGAAGGACAAAAACAGATTTCAGAGGTTCCATTCCAATCTAAAGTTCAAACAGCAGCTGCTTTTGTGAATGTCCATCCTTACCTTTCCTTCCATAATGCTGACAACATCAGGCAATCCTCCTACGATCCTGGCATGGTCTGCAAGAACAGCATCGGGCATGGGTTACAAATACGAGACTTTTGCTTAATTCCATTGTTGAAGATTGCTCATAAGAAACACCCACGCTTCTGAGGCAGATATCACCAGGCCATAATCTCTTGCAATTGAAATAACAGCGTAAAGACAAACCTTCACACTTGCAGACGAGCCAACACACACGCATGCAAGTGTATCATGACAACTGATATGTCACTTAAATAATCCGTGCCTCGATAGCAGCAACGTCTGTCTGCAGGACACGCACGCGCACTGACGCGACTTTTCATTTTCGCGGATGCACTTATCCTCTCCGAGAGCCTCAAAGATTATGACATACAGCAGCGAGATATCAGCACAAACACGATCACCGACTCTTGTGTCACACGACATCTCTTGACAGCGGGGATCACATCATGTCACAATATAGCGCTAAAGCCAGGCTCAGCTGCCTATATTGTCAACGTGCTCAAAGAATGGTACGAATGCCTTTGCCGTGAGTGGCTTGGATGAGGGTAAAAGACTGCCAGGCTGCAAATCATTCTGAGAGAACAATGCGCGCAATGTTGTGACACAAAGACCCCCCCGTGTAGCCCTAACAGACTGTTGGGGAAAGTGCTGTTTGCGAGCACCTATGAAGGCCGGCACATGAGGGGTGGGTAGCCAGCACCACGCCCGGCCGCCTTTGTCTCCCCAATAGCGATGTTTACACACTGCTACACCAGCTACTCATCGGAGGTTGAGTCGAGCTAGGGGAGGCCCCCGGAACGGTTCAGATGATCGTCACCGATGTTGGCCGTGAGCGGGAATCAAACTCGGGCCGATGGGTTCGTAGCGCAGCGTAGCGCTAACCGCTGCACCACCGCTCCCCACACACACACACAGGCACTGTTGGTTAAGGGAATTCGTAAACACTGCACCCTCGCCTCACTGTACTCACTTTTATCTGCATTGGCAGCAAGCCTGTCCAAAAATGAAGAACATTCGCAGTCAAATGTTAAATAAAGACACAAACTGGCAAACGCGACATAAATAATACGTGCACAGCCTGATGTGTCGACCCACTGCTGGACGACATCCTGACCCACGCCTGGCGGGCCGCGATGTGTATTCGACCATACTTCACGTTTGCCAGTGTGGGTTGTGGTGTACAGAACAAGGCGGGTAGGTGGGGGTGGGTAGGTGGGGGGGGGGAGTTAAGAAAAACGATCAACTTTTGCTGCCCTGCACCTCAACTGCGCACAACGCCTGTTACACCGCGTGTGGTGTTCACCCATCTGAGTGCTCTCCAGGGTCAACCCTGCTTAGCTGCCCAGATCTGACGGGATAGGGCGCATCCCAGGCGATCTGGCCATCGGGAGAAACCCAAGAGCGCCACGCTTCACGCTGCTCCCCCTCGTAGAGTTAGAATGCACGCGCAGCGACGGTGCTCACGGAAGGGCGAGTGAGAATTGCGGCCGCTGTTTGTGGGTTTGACCCCCAGCGTGAGAGTGTTTGTAGCACGCCGACTCACTCGAGCTTCTGGTACTCTTCCAGCAAGCTAGCGAAGGCTGCGAACGAAAGGAAATGAAATTCACGCAATTTAGAGCGGACAAACCAAAAAAGAAAAGGCGGTTAAAGAAAATGCATTCAGGCGTTCTTATTTCAAAACAATCCTGCAAGCTATAACTTTAAAAAGAGTGGGCGCTCCCTTACGCTGTACGTAGGAGTCTATCTGAAGATATAAACAGCCAGACAGCCACACAGGCAAAAACAAGACACTGGTGATCCCGTAAAGCGCAAAGGGGGCGAACAGAACAATAAAATACACATCTAGGAAGCGCGCAGAGACGACAAGAGAACTCGTCGAGACCAACATTCTATTTCTCATGTTGCAGACGGCTACCCCGCCAGCATCCCGGACGCGTGGCAAGTTACCTTTCCCGGAGAGGTCAATGGAGAGTTTGACCGTCTCGGTGCTGCCTGTAGCCTCCAGCCGGTACGTGCCCTTGTCCTTGTCGACGGGAGCTTTAATCTTCAGCCACAGCTCCGTGTCCGAGCTGCCGAACTCCAGCCGCTCCGACTTGGTGAGTTTGCTCTCCCTGCTCCGCCGTCACGCCAGTGGGGACCAGTCACCCGCTGTGCATTAGGTTGGACTGCGCAAGAGCCACTTGTGCACTAGTCGTGGCGCGCAATTAATGTTCGCTTGAAGCAAAGGGTGTGGGATCCGTGGGTGTTCGCGAAATCGGTCGACAAGTCAAGCGCGCACTATCTTACGAGGCAGATTCGTTAGAAACGTTGTAAAATCTGGACTGCAATGTGCGAAATGCGGGTTTTTGTGACGCTGTCAACGATCACTTACGCGTGGAACCAGGCGCTCTTCACCTCGGGAAGGCAGTGCTTGATGGTGGAATGAATGCGGACTCCCTCCTCCGTGGCCTGAGCTTTCAGTGCTGCGGCCGACTTGACTGCGAGGGATGCAGAGGGCAGTGGGAACAACGATGGCAAGGGCGGCATGGGTGGGCAGAGCACGGCAAGGCACAGTGCGCACATATCTACACGCGTTGCCAATCACTGTCCCTACATCCCAGAAGAATGTTCAGTTTGTAATAAATGAGTTAAGGGTGGCGGAATCAATCCCAGGTCTGATTTTTTTTTATATTCCATAAAATGTGTTTAATTCCACATCCTCCCTCGCATCGTACATTGCGACATCCTGACGTTCTGGACGGCATTACCAGGGGCATCAACGATATCAGACGCACCGCACTCATCAGAGTAGGCGGGGTGGGTGGCCAGGTCATTGCCGTTCTGGGCTCAGGTATTTAAGACTGTTCTAAGGTTTATGAATGGACCTCATGAGCTTATAGCTCTGATTCTCCAGCGCTGAGATTGGGCTCAATATATATTACTAGCATTTTGCCCGTCCAAGGACGGGTGTATTGCAGTAAATCTGAAACTTGCAAGCATCAATGCGTGTGCAATTTGTAAGGGCGCGGTGTTAATTTGGAGGACGTCACCTTATAATGATTATTAATTAGAGGGGCTGTTCGATGTGGAGTGACGTCACGAGCGTTAAGGACAGACATTCCTGGGTGATTATATCAGGTATGTTATACAGCATGGGGGTATCTCAGTAGTTCTGTGATATCTGCTTCTGTGGGACAGTCCCTAACACTTACGAGTGTTGGCACTGATCTGCAGTGAAAAAGCAATTGCAGGGCTCTGCAGTAGAAACGTCACCTCAATACGAGATGCCGATTTGAGTACAACAGGATGTAAACTGGTAAAACGACAAGTTAAATTGCGAGAGAGACAACATTATTCATGCCATAGGTGCATTCTAGTTATTTATGGGAATCGGCACACACGTACGCAGTCAGAATCAGAGTTTGTATTTATCCTGGAGGAACGCGATGAGCTATAAAGTTATTTTTCACAGATGTCCAGTAGGGGAGGGTAAGAACGTTACAACAGCACACAGTACAAAAACGTGATAGTAGTGTAGAGTACAAGAAATGTAAACAAATCAGCCACACACATACAAATACAACTTAACCATCCCCATCCTACCAGGCAAATCCCACTGAGGTATTAACTTATTTTTCAGAAGCAACCTGGCCACAAATGATAGCTCAACAAAGTGGCCCGTCATTTGGACATTTATAGCACCAAAATAATCGAAATTATCTCAATGCCCGTTTCTAAATGTGGCGCGACAAAACCAGAGGACCCGGAGGAAAAAAAATCCACGCCGTGGAGCCAATGTACCGGAGCAGTGCAGAATGGATGACTCGTCGATTGCGGGTGTTTAGTGATTCATCCAGAACAAAAAAGTGAGATGGGGAGCTAGAAACGGCAAGGGAGAGCCCACACCAACTCACCAATCATTTTGCAGACTTCCTTAATGACTTCATCAAAAGCTGCCAAAACAAGACCACACCAACAGACACATCTTGCTGACAATCTCGTCATCATCTGTAAATAATATCTATGACTTTCAATATCAATGACTCACAGTTTCGTGAGGTGGTTGAATTATGAACAATCATCACCTCTTATACATATATAACATTTTAACATATTCTCTGCAGTATACATCGGTGTCTAAACATAGATTACATTATTAATTGCACACGTGGGTTACAAATCAGAGTGTTGTTGACAAACGCGGTGTCGCACCGTGGCAACGTGGATGATTGTAGGGTGGTATCGCTCCATGATTGTACCCAGAGCTGGGCAGTATTTTAAATACATTTTACTGTTTTATATTTTCTTCATCACTATCAATAATGCATTAATACGCATAGCATTGACAGTGCATTGCATGTAGGTCAAAAGGTTACAAAGTAAAGGTGGTGAAAATTGTCCAAAGTAACATTTTACGTCTTATATCCCATGTACATTTGCAAGGGCATTTTGTAATTAAAATAGTTTTTTTATTGCAGTATTTTGTAGTTCTGTATTTTCCAAATACAATTCAAAACGCAGCACATTTCTTCACGTGGCAGCTACTCCAATTATCAAGGAATTCAGCGTGTGCAGGATAAACACAGACAGGTGACACGTGTATATGGGTGTCTCTGTGCCTACATGTGTCTTTGTCTTATCTTATCTAAATGAGATTCATATAGCGCCTTTACAAAGGCAGCAATTATACAATAGCACATAGCGCGACAATAATTTTAAATAAACAATTGGGTTATTGTACGTGGTGTAATGTTGAAGCAGCTAGAGCAAGATGGATCGATAAAGAGGGATTGGGATAGGCCTGGTCGTAGTTGGGGGGCGACAGAAAGCTGGGGGGGGGGCGGGGGGAGGGGTGCTGAAAGGTGATCAACCAACACTGCATTGGGAAGACAAAGGGGGCAGCGGGGGGCCGCGGGGGGCAGCGGGGGGCAGTGGGGGGGGGGGCTGGAGCCAGGAGAGAGAAGGGTGCCACGGCTACGGAGTCCCCCACATCACCGCCGCCGACGTCTGCGACATCCGTGCAGCGCAGCAGCGGACTGTTTGTGTGTCTGTATTTGCATCTCTTGGTACCTTTAATCTCAAACGCGCGTGTGGATATTTCGGATATACAGGGTGCTTCAAATGTGTTTTTTTTGTAACACTTCTGAGAATGTGCGACAACGCCACGAGAAATGTTGTGCCTCCGGGCTCTGGAGACCACCTGGAGGAAATTCCAGGCACGCGTTGACGACGATGGCGACCAAGTGGGAGAGACTATTTGACTTTGTGTAGCTAATAACATGACATTTGTTATCATGTAACAGTGTATTGTTCGTTCTTTTCGCCATTAAAAACGATAGTCCCATATAAGCGTTAACATTTTTTTAAGCACCCTGGACGGTATTTTCAGACACTTATAAATGTATTTTTTTAACTTATATTTTACCATATGTTGGTGGAGTGGTGGCACAGCGGTTCGTGCACCAGCGCGTTTGGACCTGGCAAGACCAGACTTCAATTCCCGGCCACGGCGAACATAGGCCGCAAGTGATGTCCCAAACAGCCCTGGGCCTCCTCCCTTCATCAACCCGCACTGACCAGCACGGCGAAGTATGGTCAAACAAACCTCGCGACTGGCATGGGAGGGCCTTTATCCACCCGAGGATTGAAACAGAGGGCTGTAAATTATGACAATCGTTGTACGTTATGTTTTGCTACCAATGAACGGTTCCTGTGACTTGTCAGCCATACGAGGCACCGCACTACAATAACCGTGTTAGTGCACGAAGTGCAAATGAATTATTCTGCCATTTATTTTCGTATTTATGCACGAAACAATATACATAACTCAGCCTATATTGGGTCTCAAAACGGTGTTTTAGGGGTGTTTTGGGGAACATTCGACCGATTAAATGTCATCATTTTCAATTTTGCATCGTATTTAGGCGTTCCAAATACACGTCACAACGGATGCCCTTTGCCTTGCTCTGGTGGCCAATGAGGGCGGGATGGTGGCGTGCGCCGAGCGAGCGAGCGAGCCGCGGGGAGCTTCACTCACTCTTGCCGGTGAACTGCAGGACGCTCGAGTCGGCCCCTCGCTCGTCCTTCAGCTGGAGCTTGTACACCCCCGCGTCACGCTTGGTGATCTGCAAACGGGCCGCCAAGCGTCACTCGTCATCGTTCCACCCTCACCCCCGGCGGGCGCGTCGTCGTTCGTTTGCCATTAATCACGTTCGCGAACTTCACACGCGCGTGCGGTGTGTGTGTGGTGTGTGTGTGTGCGGTGTGTGTGTGTGCGGTGTGTGTGTGGTGTGTGTGTGTGTGTGTTGTGTGTGTGGTGTGTGTTGTGTGTGTGTGATTTGTGTGTGTGGTGTGTGTGTGCGGTGTGTGTGTGTGGTGTGTGTGTGCGGTGTGTGTGTATTGTGTGTGGTGTGTGTGTGTGTGTATTGTGTGTGTGTGGTGTGTGTGTGTGCGGTGTGTGTCTGTGTGGTGTGTGTGTGCGGTGTGTGTGTGTGGTGTGTGTGTGTGCGGTGTGTGTCTGTGTGGTGTGTGTGTGTGCGGTGTGTGTGTGCGGTGTGTGTGCGGTGTGTGTGTGTTTGCGGCGAGTGCGTGTGCGGCGTGTGTGTGTGTGGTGTGTGTGTGTGCGGTGTGTGTGGTGTGTGTGTGCGGTGTGTGTGGTGTGTGTGTGCGTGCGGTGTGTGTGCTTGTGGTGTGTGTGCGTGCGGTGTGTGTGTGTGTGAAATTATCTGCAATCAATGGTGGTCCCCCCCGTCGAGTGACGGCGATGTTTGCTTTTCCTTCGACCGCACGGCTCGCTGCCGAACTTTTTTTCTTCCCATTCTCCCGCGTGCTTTATCACCTTTCGTTTAATTAAGCGGGGCCATGGGAGGACGAAAAAAAACCCTGCTCGTTGGAACTTAGTTCGCACTCCTGCCCCAGCAGACGAGGGCTTTCCGTCGAAGCCACCCCCAGGTGACCTCAGTTCACCGGAATGTGACTCCATCTCCTCTGTTTCCACTATCACCTGGAACTGCCTTCCCGCAGCTGTCCATGCCGTCGACTCCATTAAGCAAAACAAAGTTACGTTTCATACTTTACCCAGGATACCCACGTTTCCACTTGCTTCGTGCAGCATCTTGAGATGAATGTTTTTTTTCTTCATTAAATCCAAATACTATTTTATATTGATCACGTGCTCTCAGCAAAGTCCACCAATCAGTGGCCTGGCCTACAGGATGCGCACCGCCACGCCTGGCCACTGCCGTACGCAACCGACTTTTCAAAAGTCCTCAGGCTTCGTGTCCGCTGCTCGCACAAACCTTGGCGATGTGCAGAGAGATGATTCCATCCTTAAAGTCGTGCTTCTCATCCACCATGATCTGCTTGCCGTCCTTGAACCACACGGCACTGGTCTGCTTCTTGATGTTCGACACCTGTGTGAAGGACAACCGCGGCGTCATTGTCTCCCTCGGAACGGACCGAGCCACACGGATGTCCCCGTGCCAAAGATCGCGCGTGCACAAGCGACTTGCTGCTCGCGAGTGTGGTCGAGCATTTTATCGATTACGATATTTTGTTTCACAATGACGCACGGTCGTGTTTGTCAATCCGCTGCTGGATGAAGGCTTCTTCCCACCCCACGCCGTGCCTGTCGCGTGAGTTCGTTTGACCGTACTCAACCACGCTGGGCAGTGCGGGTTGGTGGTGGGAGGGTGGGGAGGCCCAGGACCGGTTCAGATATCACTCGCCATCTATGTTAGCCTCGACTAAGAATCGAACTCAGGTTGCCAGGTTCATAGCGCAGTGCGCTAACCTTGCCTCTACCACTCCACCCACTTAATGTGTTGATTGGATTAAAGGAGGTCTGGTTACAAACCATGTGCCCAATCATTTAGCGCCTGCATATTTCTGTGACCTGTCAGATATACAGAGGCTGTCAACAACTCTCAAATTATACGATGCCTGAAGTTTGTGGATCCAAGGCACGGAGATGTTTGCCAGCATTGCACCAAGACTTTGGATCGCACTGCCTGTGAACATCAACGAGTCTACGAGTGTTGACATCTGTAATACAAATCCCAAGACTCGTTTTTTCACACGAGTTTTCTTTCAAGAAACAGTCTTATTTTACTGCAGGAGGCTTTTGTTTTTTTTGTGTCGTCGCTTAATGTTGTCTATTTTTTGTTTGCATCATTGTTTGTGTTATTTATCGTCATTCGATAATGCACACCTAGATGTTTGCTAAAATATTGGGAGTGCATTACAAGAAAAATGTTCGTCATTATTATTATTGTCTAATGTATTTTTATTTAGGCTTGCACCGCATGCTGTTTGGCACGATGTCCGACGTTTCACTCCACGTGCTGTGAGCATCTTTAGGAATTAGATCTCCCAGCACTTGGAGCGAAATATGGGACCTCGTAGCCAACAAAATCAGAATGTTTATTAATACTGGAGGAATCTGACGGGCTATAAAGCAATTTTTTATTTTTAGAAAATAAGACACGGTAGAACCCGAACGCATATTGGACAGTTATACAGCACAACTGCAACAACAACAAAACCGACGCAGTGGTAGGATTTGTCTTGACTCTCTGGTGGGGAGCGCAACATTGCACCTTGCAGATGAGACGCACGTTACAGTCCTCCATGACCTCCCAGTGAGCCTGCTCCACCACGTAAGGCCCTGGATCAGAATCAGAATATGGATTTATACTGGAGGAATCCGATGAAACAATCAAGCTCTTTTTCACAGATGGTCCAGCAGATACACGGACGGGCAAGGGAGCTGAATTATTTGTAATAATAATAATGATGCCTTTTATTTACCCAGGGAAGCCTCACTGAGGCTCAACACTCTTTTGCAGATGAGTCCTGCATTTTGGCCAATTTGACCAATTCTGTAAACGGATGTCTGGCTCAATGTGGAAAGAAACCAGGGAGGGAAAAAAACAATAAAAAACGATGGGATAACACTCAAAGCTCTGCAAAGATAGATTCAAAAATCCATTGCCAAACTACAATCTCGTGGCCACCTCGAAGCCCAAGCCTACAGCACTTGCTATTCCCACGCAGTCTCCCATCCATGTGCTGTATTAACCAGGCTCAACGCTGTTTAGCTTTGGAGATCTGATAAGATCGCGCACATTCAGGGTTATTTTGTCATCGATCTTTTTTTTGGCCAGTTGCATAAAACGACGTAAGCTATTTTTCGTGTGTTTTTTACCTTGCAACCTTGTAACGTTTTACTTAAAATAAACCCAACCGAAACATTCTACTTAAATGGTCTTGTGCATAAAAGCCACTACTATCTCACGACACAAAGACAATGTTGTTGGTTGTGGATCAACTTAACAATAAATGTGATGACTGCAACATCACAAGCATTGCTAAAATTGAAACGTCTTCAATACCACCCGATGACTCAATGAAGCTAGGTGTGACGGCAATTTGAGAAAAAAACATATTTTTGTTTAATTAGTTTTAATAACCAAAAAACTTAACACATTCACCAATAGCGCTGCCTTTAAGGCCTTTAAGGCAGTGTTACTGACAAATGTGTTGAGTTTTAGTTTGTTGTTATTTGTGCTTGAGCGCCACTGCCAACGCAGCAGCATCACCAAGCAATGTCTTTAAATTGTTCGAATTGTTCACAAATGGTACCGTTCTGATGTCCTTATTCCCAATAACATTTACCAAGTGTTTCTCAAACTCCAGTTCTTTGCTGACCTTTGTGATTACCAGTGACGGGTGCATGCATTGTGCAGGGACTTTCAATTGCATACGGACGGAGAATATTGGTAAAGTATGGGAAGGCCGCACCGTGGAGGTTCACGAGGCCTGTGGTTTCAGCATCACTGCTTATATATGACATGCAGTAGTTGCAATAACACGTGGTATCAGAGCAGCATTCGTTCAACAGGCCTGACCCTGGTGATGAGACCCAGAAGTTTGGAAGCGAGTCCAGAGTTTGTTAGCTTAAACATGTGCAACTGTTTAATATTTGTCTGGAAACCAGACCGATCTGCTCATTAACGCTTTTATACACAACACCATTGTTGACTGCGCATTGTTAACTAGGTGTCGAGCATTGCAATGAATGCAAGCAGAATGCTCAAACGGCACACATTCACCTTGCTTTCTCTTCCAGTCTTTCTTTGCCTTCTCCGACTGCTCCAGAAGCTTTTTGAAATCTGCAGGGACACAGCACAACAATGGCACGTCCATTGCCTTACCACGTGGAAGCACTTCCAGAAAGTGTCCACAGTGAAAGGTCCATACAGAGACGACGGCTTATCTTAACAATTATGTTGAAAGTTATCATGAATGCTGCTGTTTTGATGATGATTATGATGATATCATTGTAAACTCTTGACAATTAAGTTGAGACGCTGATACTTTTGATGATGATGAGAATGACATCAAGATTCATTTACAGGAGTGACACAGGTAAGTGCAGAGAGGATGTGCTGAATGTATGTATGTTCAACTTCTTTCACACTGTACATAGCCAACTGTGTGAATCGGAGGTGGGGGGAAGGATATAATCTAAACACGAAAAGCAGTTCTAAAGAAATTAGTTTTCAATGGAGATTGAAAGTGCATAACTCCAGTGGCTTCCTAATATCGGAAAGTTGACCGTCGCCCTCCTAACCCTGACAGCGATGGATGGATTGTTACATGTACATTTTTAGCAACACCAATACAGCCAGCTATTGGTAATCCCTGCATCATGGAGCACACTGAGAACCCGGCAGCCAGGATCGACCGCGTCGCTCCCAACGCTGACGAGCTCACCGTCGCCCAGCAGCGGCAAGCTGCTCGCATTCTCCTTGCCGTCGTCCTCCTTGAAGACGACGCTGTAGGAGCCCTCATCCTCGGCAGTGATGGTCTCCACGAGGACCTCCACCAGCCCCGTGGCCTTGTCCACCTTGATGTCATACTTCTGCTCGGTCAGTGAAACATCCGGAGAGGAGATTTTTTAAAACATTTTTTTAAAACTATTTTTATTTTACGAGGTAAGGCCCGCTGAGCTACGTAGCTCTTTCCCAGAAGCGACTTGGCGACAAATGATAGCTCAACGAAGTGGCTTATCATGTGGTAATGTAGAGCAGCCAAATACTCTAAACGAATGATTCTAAAGGGTAAAACCTATTATATTTTGATACAGACAAGAGAGGTCCCATGATGGGACGGAGTGTGTGGAGTCACCTCATTCTTCTCAATCTCCTTGTCGTTGAAGATGCACTTGACGTCGGCGGACGCGGACAGGTCTTCCAACTGAGCCGAGAACCGCACGGTCCCGTTGTCCTGAACCTCCACGGCAAGAGGGGACTTCACCGAGGCCGCTGCACCCACCGGGAGACGAAACGAGAACAGAGATTCTCATCTTAACCCGAGAGAATCTTAGGGTAAGTGCTATTGGTGAGCACCTCCCTCCACTCTAGGTCAGAGAGTTTGTTAGGCGGAGGCCCAGGGGCCTCCACCAGTGGGAGGGCCTCCAGAGATGAAGAGAAAAGTTATTTCACTTATGAATGCCGAATTTTATTTGTTGTTTGCCTTGTAAAAATATTTTTTTTCTTTAACTTTGTTTTCCTTTTGAAAATATTACTGGGGGCACCACAGTACCTGTAGCCCAAGGGGCCTACACAATCTTCATCCGGCCCTGGCTACCGCTGCATGATAAGAGCGCATAACCACGTCATCAGCTCAGGGGGGTGTGGCAATCGGTCAGGTGGGGCCCCAATATTTGATTTGTCTCGCACGGTCGCACCTCGGCTGTTAAATATCGTGACTCGTGCCTAATCACATCGTTACGCTCACGGTCTCAAACATTTAACGCTGTAGGGGCGCTCCGTATTTGCAAAATGCAGCCACTGACCGGCGTGATGAAGTATAGTCAAGCCACTGCAGCTCCGTAGTATGGTGGTTGTCAAGGGGGCCCCAACTCGTAGCTATGGCCACCAGGGGGACTAAGGCCCCCCCCCTGCATGCTCGTTACGTTACTGCGAAGACTGAACACCAATCTCTTCTTTTTATTTTTACAGCCCCTTTCTCAATCTACCGCCGGATGAATGCCTCCCCATGCCGTGATCGGTCACGTGGTTTAACTTGACTATACTTCACCACGCCGGTCAGTGTGGGTTGGTGAAGGGGAGGGCAGAGGACTGGTTCAGAAATCACCCGCCACTGATGTTTGCCGTGGCTCGGGAACTGAATTCGGGTGGTCGGGTTCGCAGCACAGAGCACAAACCGTTGCGGCACCACTCTCCGCCTCAATCTCTCTCGTGTTGCTTCTAAAAGAGAGGGGCATTTTGTGGGCTGTAAACTCGCCGTGAAGAAAAGTATCATTACTCACGTTTGCCCTTCTTACTCTTCTGCTCCTTAGGCTTGCTGGTCTCTGGAAGCACTGGTCATAAAAATAAACACAAATAACTGAATTGGGAAGAGGTAAGTATGTATGTCAAGCTTCTTTTGCACCGTACGTAGCCAACCGTGCTAATCGGAGGAGCGAAATTGTAAACAAGTGGACTTGAACACTTTTCAAATGATAAATGCAAAATGTGAGACCCTTTCTGGCAGAACAATCTCTCCATGCGGCACCTCCTTGCAGGTGAATAATAACGTCGAAAAAGCACCCATAAAAAAGCCAAGTCACCCAGTCACGTGAGACATTAATCACATTGCCGCACCTTCGATTAGCACGGTTGGCTACGTACAGTACGAAAGAAGTTCAACGCACGTACTTAGACACTCGTAAGCAGCAGCATGCGGTTTGGGAACTCGAAAGAGGTGACGAAACAACACGTCTAATAATACACAGGCCTTTGTTAATCCACTGCTGGATGAAGAGCTCCTCATGCTGGGTCCCCAATGGCGGTTGATTGACCAGAGGAGGGACCGGTGCTTTATATATAATTCGCCACCGACATTAGCCCTAGGTGGGAGTCGAGCTTATGCGACTGAGTCTGCTGTAGCGCGGTGCGATAAGCACGCCACCCACCATTGCGCGAAAGCAAAAAAATGTAAGCCAGATGACATTTCGAGTGGTGTGAAAACGCAGGCTGGGCAAGCCACGGATGTCGGTGTGCAGCGATCGTGAGCTAATGTGGGCTAGACCTGCCAAGCCACGAGCCACCACGGGCCCATACTCTTCCGACATCTTCCCTCGGCCTCCAGCGTTCTCCGCAAACACTCGGAAGAGGTACGGTTGTCCGTCCTTGAGGCCTCCCACCTGCACACACAACATCACACACAGGCGCCCATGTGGAATCATAGTCAGAATATTTATTTACACTACAGTGGGAATCCGATGAGCTATTAAGCTCTTTTTCACACGTGTCCAGTACGGGGCGGGTCAGAACGTTACAACAATAAAATACAAAAACACGATAGGAGTGCAAAGTATAGGAAATATAAACAAACCACGTAAAAATATGTACAAATAAACCGCCTGTGTTGCGATCGAAACGTCGTGGTTTTTTTCTATCTACGTAACTTTACCGAAAGAACCAAAGAATATATCACAACCTGCATGGCACACGAAGGGGGGTGGTGTCACCAGCACCACACCCAGCTACCTTTGTGCTGATGTTCACACGTTACACCAGGTACTCATTTACGGCCGAGTTGACCTAAGGGCAGGCCAAGGAATGGGTCAGATAATCACCACAGATGTAAGCAGAAGCTGGGAATCGAGCTCGGTCCACGGGGTCACTCGTGCAGTGTGCTCCCCACGATTCAAAAATACTCACGCAAACACTAATTAACAAAGATAAAGATTCCCCTATATCCTTAACAGACTGTTGGGGCAAGTGCTGTTAGCGAGCACCTATGAAGTCCGGCACGGTATACTCGGTCATGGATGGTCAGCACCACTCCCGACCGCCTTTGTCTCCCCAGTGGCGATGTTTACACACCGCACCAGGTACTTATTTGCATCTGAGTCGACCTAGAGGAGGTCCAGGACCGGTTCAGAAATCCCTCGCTGGTGTTGGGCGTGAGCGGGAATCGAACTCGCGTCACCCGGTTCACCGCTACACCCCCGCTCGACAGGTAAACACACACATCCACAGAAACACACACACGCGCGCAGGTCCACGTGTTCTCGCCCTCCGCCCTTTTAAATTGCTAAAGAGCCCACCTCCCGCGTGGCCTCACCTTGACGCGCGTGCCGGCGGAGGGCTTCTCGTCCGAGCGTCTCCAGCTGACGGCGTCGGCCTCCGTGAGCTCCACGTGGTAGAGGGACACGGCCGAGGTCCCCGCGTACAGCGGAGGCTTCCACGACACCACCATCGCGCCGTCCTTGATGTCCGAGAAGGCCAGGCCAAACGGGGGACCTGCAGCACCCCGGGGGGCACGGCCGCCAGCGGCGTTACTTTAGTTTAGCACGAAGGTGGAAGGCTTTCGCGACCAATATTATCCATAAGAAAGGTTTTTTTGGAGGGGTTAGATCGTGTAAATATAAATGTGTTGTTAAACCCGCCATCGCCCGGCGCAGCCAGTGGGTTAGGTTTGTTACGTAAACAAAATGTGCCAATTAATTAGTACTTCGGCACACCCGTCTGTTGTAAATATCGTGGGTTTACTCTACGACACAAAGGTGTGCTGAACTAGTAACTAATTGCCACGTTTTGTTTACGTGACAAACCTTACTAATTGGCTGTGTCGGTGGTGGCGGGTTGACCGACACATTCATATTCGCGCGATTTCACCCAAAAAAAAGCGTATTATGGAGTGTTACTATAGTCAGCAGTCTTCTCACTTTAGTCGACGTCGAGCTGATGCAACATGTGGAATATTTATGGCCCCTTTTGCCACGATAAAAAAAGTCCCATAAACATAGCTGCGGGGGGTGCCCTTACCGGGCTCGGGGAAGGTCCACTTCTCGCACGGGAAGGTCTGGCTGGGCTCCGACGGGCAGCCCAACCCCCCCGGGTTCTCCGCACTCACGCGGAACTGGTAGCTGCTGTGCTCCGCCAGGCCCTGAACCTGCACGCGGCGGGGAGACGCGAGCAGCGTGGTGTCAGCGAGCTCGGGGTCGGCGCCGCCACGCACGTTCCGCCTTTGCGCCGTAACAGTTTCACTGTTTGACCGCTACGGAGAGGATTTATTGCTCCTGTGAGCAGCCCTTTGTCAATCCACTGCTGGATGAGGGCCTCCCAACGGGCGCGCGGGGGTCACGGGAGTTACTCGAGCATCGTGCTTCACCGTGCCGGTCGGTGCGGGTTGGTGAAGGTGGGGATAGGGTTACCCCCTATTCCACTATGAATCAAACCCGTGAATATTTCTCAGTCAGCCTAGGTCAGGGGTCAGCAACTTGTGGCTCTGGAGCCAGATGCAGCTCTTTAACGACTGCTTCGCGACGTTATTTATGAAGGAGCACCGTCTCCTAGTCACATGCATTGCAGCTCTTGAAATATCGAGTGGTTTTTCTTTTACCGAAGTCTAAAAAAATGTCTCTTCTTGTTATTTTGGTTGCCCAACCCCCTGGCGTAAGTCTGTCGAAGCTGTGCAGTGCGACTGTAACAAGGCTCAACACGACGCCGGTACCAGATCTCGGTACAAATCAATTCCTGGCGCCCGCAGACTGACGGCAGCACCAGGGCTGTCCGGGTCAACCTGGAGAGGTGGCAACCCATGGTGGGCAGCGGGGCCTACATTCACCCCCTCTGGTCTTGGCACCTGGTAGGCCCACAGTGATGGCATCACCTTGGCTCCCTCGATTTAAGTCCGAAACCGGAAGACTTCTTCACAATTCTGGCAAATCGCCTGATGAAGCTGCCTGTTGTAATCACCAGCGAAACGTCACAGTACTCGAATTGTAAATGTTGTGGGTTGTACTCTCCAACACAGCGGTATGCTGAAGTAGTAATTGGCATGTTTTGTTTAGGTGACAAACCTGACGAATCGGCTGTGTCGGGTGGTGGCGGGTTTAACGACACATTTATATTTATGTGATCTAAACCAATTTTTTTTTATGGAAAGGAGTACAATACAGCAATGGATTTTGCTGCATTGTACTGCTGTCCACCATGCAATCCTTTCGATTTTTTTAATATTTATGTTATCTCGGATTTTATATAGCGAGGGTCGAATTTGAACCGTGTGTGATCGGCATCGCGCTCGCTGAAGGTGAATGCCTTTAGGGAAGTCGTGTACTGTATATACAACTGCGCACAATTATGAGTCACTTATAACTGCTTTGCCGTTACTTATTGCCAATTGTGGACTCAGACTATTGTCCTATCATCTCAGAGTCCCTGGCACGTAATAATATGCTACACAGTGGCAGTGGGGGTCGCAAAATGCCGATTTATTACTAATAAACCCCAATGATCCAATCGAAATTATGGATTTCGATTGAATCATTGGGGGGGCATGTGCCCCCACCCCACTGGCTCCGCCAGTGCCACGACCCCCGGTATACCAGGAGAGGTAGTCAACATGCCGCCACCGCGGCGCCTGGCGACGTGCAGACCGCACAGGAAGATGAGGAGGAGGAGGAAGATGAGGAGGATGAGGAGGAGGAGGCGTGCGCTTGCCTCGTACACCGTGTCGTCGACCCGTCTCGCCTCGGCATCGTGCCAATCGCCCGGGGAATCACTCCCTGCCTCGGGCACGGCGCGCGCCTCCACGCGGTAGCCCGTGGCGAGCGGCGCCTTGCCAGGGGCGGGCGGCTGCCAGTGCAGCACCATGCCGACGCCGGAGCAGTTCAGCAGCGAGATCTTGCTCGGCGGCGGAGCGGTGGCTGGAGGATCAAGGGGTGGCCGTGCGGGTTATAACGAGCCTCGGGAGAACGACGACACGAGGGAGCCGAGTGAGGGCTGCTCGCGACACGCACGTAAATTTTATTATTATGGATAATATTGGTCGCGAACGCCTACACATTCATGGGCAATCTTATTTAGTTTTGACCTAAGCCAGTGTTGGAAACTCCACCATTCCGCATTGCTATGTATGTATGTATGTTGAACTGCCTCGCCAACTGCTAATCGAAGGTTCGGGGGAAAGACAATGAACTAAACACAAATCAGTTCTACAGCTGCAAGCTGGCATGTGATTCTGTGAGGCAGGACGGTTCTCAACTGCACAATAAAAGCTTGGGGAGGCCTTCATCTAGCAGTGGATTGACAGAGGACTATGAATTAATTATCAAATATAATTGTACGTGGTTTTCTTTGTAATTTGATCCTTATGGCGGTACCCCGGGGTACCAAATAATACAAACTGGCCGAGGCAATTAAAGAGTTTATTTCTGGGACACTATTTTTCTCCAGGGGTGTACTTCACTCCGCGACTGGGGTACCAATCAATCCGACATCAGTGCCACTCCGCTATGTCGAAACGCAGCGAGGACGATTGCGCCGAAACTCTGAACGCTCGCACGCACCGTGGTGGTGCATCGTGTACAGCTCGTCGAGATGAGTCGATCGCCGCATCGCCGACCATCAACAGACTAAAAATGACTGCATCACGGACATGATGCGAGAGCTGGGGTACAGTGGTACCCTGGGGTTCGGCCATAAGGTTCATTTCTTCTAATACAGGCATTCTAAGGTAATATTAAGGTCGTCTTTACAAGTCACACAAAGTCTGTCATTTCTCACACGTCCTTAGAATGCGATGGCACAAATATAATAGGTTAATTGCTCGAGTGCCTTTGGAAGAGGTGAAGGCATCAGGGTGGGACCACGGATCCATAGAGAGACACAATCATTGTCCTCTGTCCCATCTGAACGTTAATGGCCTCAAAACATCGGCTGAAAAAACATGGATAAAAATTAACAGTGGTGTCCTCCCGTCCACTTATTTGCGTGTGTGTATTGTGCGCTTGTGCGCACATCACATAAATAACGCTATTGCTTTTAAAATTATATCGTGATGAATGTGACTGAAACTATATATATGTACTCTATTGATCATTTCCATCTTCGTAATGGTACACATACAGGACATGCAATACCGCCATGTAATTTAGCTCCATGTCATGTATAGCTGTCTCTGATGCGCATTTCGAGTTGTCCGGAATGATTTCGGACAATTTGCCCGACGTGCCGGCAGCGTCTTCAGGACACCACGTGTGTGTGTGTGTGTGTGTTGATCTTCTTTCGCACCGCGCGTAGCCATCTGTGCCAATCGGAGGTGCAACAAGTTGCAACAAACGGCAAGTTGCCACGGCCCAGAGAACACCGCAGAGGGCTCTAAAGCGCGGCCGCGAAAAGCCGGCGTGGCAAAGTCATGTCGTTTACGGGCGCACCTCCCTCCGTATTCCGACTCCTCGTCACACCTGCATTGGAAGGGCTCCGTGCTTGACACCGCCAGATCTTTATTATTCTCCGGAGTCAGAAACCGTGCACTGTTTGACAACGAAGCATTGGAAAAGCGACGCGATGGAATGCAAGCAGCCGAAGCTTTTTTTGTCAGCGGAGGACGGCGCTGCCACTTACGGTGCGGGGAGCCGGCGCGGACACTCGCAGCCGCAGGTTGACCAACGCTCTTCCCGGCGGCAGGAGCAGATTTAGCGGCCTCATGCAAACTCACTCGTGAAGCCGGCTCAGGGGTCTGCGGCTGATGCCCACTCGTGGGCAAGTCTTGGCAACACAATTATATATTTGGATCTCAGTTACGTCACTTGCCACACACACAAACACACGGTGATAAAAGCAACAACAAAAAGCATATGAAATGCGTTTCACAAATCGTAAATATGAATATGGGGAGTTACACATTGAGAGCTTACGGTTGCAGTTGGTAAGCACGCTGCGCTAAGCACACAGTGACGACCAGAGCTCAATTATGGGCTTAGGGTTTCATCAGCGGTGGATGATTCCTGAAATGGCCCTGGGTCCATTCTATACCGATCTGCACTGACCAGCGTGGTTAGGTATAGTAATACCATCCCCGCATTAAATCAACAAACACCCTTATTGTTCACGTCACCACATTCTATCCGAGCCTAATGAAACTGGCAGCTTTTACCGCATCACTCTTATCACGTTAAAAACACATTGAACACATTTGCAATACGCTGGGAGTGGGGGGGGTGCAGGGATTTTACTGCAACCGATCGCCACCATTTAGTAACAACAAATACGCGTCAAGTAAAACGACCCTGTAATCAACCATTTCATTTCTGCATAATTTTGATCTTCTATATTTAAGCGTGCTCCAGTTTTCATCGGTCAATATTGACATGATTAATACTTCAACGGTCAATATTGACATTGTTAATACTTCATCATTGTTATTGGTGTCAAAGAGCGAAGCATTTTAGTTCACGTTCTCCGCCGACTGACCGACCGCGCACGAGCGGCTTGAGGCGGCGGGAGTCGGGGGTAGAGAGGGGGGGTCACCGTCGGGGGTAGGGAGGGGGGGTAGGGAGGGGGGGGTCACCGTCGGGGGTAGGGAGGGGAGGGTCACCGTGCTCCCGTGTTTCACCACAGGGGTACGGCCACCCGTGCCGTGAGCGATGGGGACAGTGAGGGGTTCCGAAGGTGCCGGTGTGAGTGGTGAGTGAATCTGTGTGCGCCCCCCTCCACCCTAACTCTCACAAGTATATTCCGTTCTGCCGAGAACTAAATGTCCTCCACCTTCGCAAACCGACATTCACGAACGTTGGTCACCCTCTTTGGTTTGTCTCTTCACCAAAAAGTTATTTTGCGTGTGACCTCATTTCCGTCCATTTGCAACTAAAACCGTAACTTTAAGGACACTTTCCAAATGTGTTTGTTTCGTTGCAGTATTTTATACTCACCGATGAAGCAATTTTTTTGCCTTTCTAAGGGAGAATTTATCTCGACCCAAACTCAACGTAAATAACTCGCCCTAACCCTAGCTGTAATGCAAAAAAAAAACAATTTCGCTGATTGGAACAAAAATATTCGTTGCTCTGGAGGTTCAAATCAGTAGTGGTGGGGTAGTTCTCTGGTGGGAACAAATATTGCTCCCTCTAAATATATATGTTTAGGATAATATTGTTTTCCCTTTTCTGGCTATAAAACAGGTGTTAAGATGTTAAAACATCAAATTGAAACCTTTGCAAGGAATCATGTCTGCATTAACCACATATACTTGTGGTGAACATGCAAACTAAAAAACATGCTCTGACAGAATGTGCATTGTCTTTGAAACTGATTGGTCCACACCAGAGACGGCTTTCTTTAGAGCCTAGTCTCAAACGGCGTTAGACCAGAGGACGCCAAAAGGCGACCAGCACAAAGACAATGCCACCATCAGGGCATTGAGAGCTCGGGGTGACCAGCTACATCATGGGACCTCCTCCTTTGTCAGTATTTGTTGAGACCAGGAAAGGTGTGACCTTAGGCAGTACATTATTTCTCCTGTGCTTTTACGAGTATATTTGTCATTTCTCGGAATTGACATTTCGCGTTGAATTTACAAAGTGCGTGTATAGACTGCGTGCATGAGGTTCGCGAACAACAGTAATTAGGTGTGAGTGTACCGATTTGTTTGTTAAACACCCTACACTTCGTGTTAAAACTAAAAAAGACACTGGGTTAATTTTTTGCTGATGTGAAACTAAAAAGGTACCCGGGTGGCAAAAAGAAGCAGTGAACAACAGGAAGAGGAGCGAGGACTTTCCTTTAGAAAAAAAAGTTTCAACCCACAGACATTACCTCACGACAGATTAGAATTGCACATTTTGTGAACAAGAAACCACATACAAAACAAATGCCACCACCAAAAGTCAACCAACATGGAAACCGTCAGGAAACATTATCATCTCGGGATCTTCAAAGTCAAAAGTTAAATGTTTTAAGCAAAAAAAAAATTACGTTTGTGTAACCTCAAAGTGCAATCTTTAGCCCACATGTGCGACAAGAGGAGCCAGCTTGAGTTTTCCAGAAGGCTCGTACCATCTGTGTCCAATACAGTTATTGTTAGCTGAATGCAAAGTTATTCATCATTCAATTACCGTTCCTGGACACATTGTGCCATCATCCAGGACACTGCGGGAGCTCAGCTGACTTCCTCTCGGCCCCGCAAACCCGGTGGAGTCTGTTGACTGGTGACTTTACACTACGCACAGTGCTGGCATGTAAAAATGTACAAATAATAGTGGTTTAAAATATTACGTTTTTAAAACATTAATATTTTTTTAGTCTTCTGCCCAATAATATGTCTTTGGTCCAAACTGCCTCCATCATGTGCAATATTGAGCTTTCTCATCACTAGAAGGAATACAATGTATGTTTTATGTTGTTAAAGTGCACTCAAAAGTTTTGCCTCTTTTTATATGTAAACTATTTTACGCACAGGGAAATATATTAACACAATGACGCAGGGAACAGTTCTCTTGTGCAATTACGAGACAACAAAACCTTCACAGACAGCTATCATGTCATGATGATACACAATCCACAGTGGATAGAAAAAAAAAACGATATTTGAAAGAAAAAAATCCCATTACGGAAGAAGCTTCCTTCTCTACCCGACAAAAGAGGTTGTCACGACTTTAGCAGCTCAACCAAGGTCTACACTTTACACATCGTTTCAGGCTGAACTGACTTGAGGCTCACTCAGGACACACAAACTACCATATTTCTGGGAGATTCCGCCACAACACGTGGTGAGCTGGCAGTCCCCATCGCTACTTCATCCCCAATTAATGTGACATCACCGCAGTCCGCTCACCCTCATTGTGAGGAGCGTTGCCCGCCTGATGTTGGTTGCACCCATTGCCCACCTGCTGCCCACAGGCTCCGCCCGCTCCCGTGCCAACTGCGCCCACTGCTCAGGTAGCCCCGCTCATGTCACGCGTGGATCGTGAGGCCAGAACAATTTTCAACGGGGCTTACTAAATTGCAATAAGCACCAATGTTTCGAGACGTCGGGGGAGGGAAAAAAAGCTGTTTGAAACCACCAGGGGACCGTCCTGGCCAAACCAGGACATTTTAGTAGCTGCAGCCTCAAAGTCAACACGTTTGTTTTGGTGAACACGCAGTCGCCTTTACGGCAATAAATTTGCCAACCCAAAATGCGCCATCCTGCTATTGCACACGTGTGAGGAATAAAATAATTCTGTGCGGTTAACGAAATCATTCAAGGCAAGGTTGTGGCTCCGAGATAGAGCGTCTTGTTTATTGACGGGGGCATGGGCTGCGCCTCTGCGCGCACGACTCACCCACAGGTGCCTCCACCTTGAAGGGCGCCGACTCCTTGGAGAAGCTGCTGAAGCCGGCGGCGTTGACGCCCCGAACGCGGAACACGTACTCGCCGCCCGTCTCCAGCCCGTGCACCACAAAGCTGCCGGGTCAGAAGCGCGCGTCGCCGCCCCGATTAGTCGCGACGCCTCCAAGGGAGCGGTTTCTGGCCACGATTCACTCGTTGGTGAAAGTTAATCAGAATCAGAATATTTATTTGCAATTGATGTCCAGTTGGGGCAGGTCAGAACGTTACGACAAACAATACAAAAACACGATCGGAGTGCAAAGTATAGGAAAGGTAAACAAAAAAATCTAGAAATGAAACTAAACTATTTGTATTTTACCAGGTAAAGCTCACTGAGCTATTGGCTTCTTTTTCAGAAGCGACCTGGCCACAAATGATAGCTCAACAAAGTGGCTTATCAAGTGGAAATTTATAGCAGGAAAATAGTCTAAATAATCGAAACGCACGTTTCTAAAGGCACAGCCCTGTAATTGCCTGCTCGCACCACTGCTGAAGGAAGGGTCTCCACTAGAGGGCGCTCTAGAGAGCCCCTCTAGAGAGGGTGGGTGTGTGATCAACTTTCCCACGTTGGCCGGACATCTAGGAAGAAGTTGGCAGTATTCACACTTTACCCTCCCACACGCAAACCTTCCGATCGACTAACTGCGGTCTAACCGTGGGGGGGGGGATTTAAGAAACGTGTCCATCGTTTCAACCGCTGCGCTGGGAGATTGAAGCGGCAACCACCGGATTGTAGGTCCTGTGTGCCAACCATTCCACTGCGGTGGGCAGCGTCCAAAACGGACTCATTATGAAACCCTGGGGGCATGAGCTGCTTTTAGAATAAGCCCGTTTCGTGGGCCAGCACACATGGAAATAGGTGTGGAGCACTCACGTTTATTTTTCCGTTTAGACAGGTCCAAGTGCTCACAGCACGGATTGTTCTCAGCTTTGCACAAAATCGCAGAGTTGAGCTTCTATATTTAACCCAGGAGATTGAATGATGTGCATTGTATACAGTCCTTTCTCAATCCACTACTGGGGGATGGCCTCCCGATGCAATATGGAGGTTGTTTGACCATACTTCACCATGCTGAGCAGTGCATGTTGGTAAAGGGGGGGGGACACAGGAACGGTTCAGATATCACTCTCCACTGATGTTCGTCTCAACCAGAAATCGAACTCGGGTGAGCAGGTTCTGAGTTCAGAGCGTTGACCGCTGCGCCACCGCTTCACACCAAAACACAAACGCTGCCGAGACTCAAGTAAACATGGGCACGGGGCGCTAAAGCGTCACGTGAACGGTCGGTGAAGTTTCAAATCAACGCCAGCGAGGATCGCCGATCGCGGCCTGATTTATCCAACAGGCAGGGCAGGCCACAGGGCAGGCGATCGGGCCGAGACGATGAGGACATATTCCTGGACGATGAAACAATAAATGGAACCGTGGAACGGCGAGCAAGCCTCCGCATCTTTCACGGCCAGTCCTTGATCTCCTCTGGGGATCACGGTGCCCTGTGAGGAAGCAAAGAGCAACAACAACAACAACAACGACGACAACAACAACGACGACGACGACAACAACAACAACAACGACAACAACGACGACAACAACGACAACAACAACATCGAGCAGGGTGTGATGGTGCCATGTCGCCAGGCCGTTTTGTTCCCCCCCCCCCCCCCCCCGGACGTATGGCACGCACTTGTTGCGCTTGACGGGGTTGTTGTTGCTGATTTGCCACTCCTTGGAGTCGCAGGCGCGAGACTCCAAGTAGTATCCCAGCAGCCCCTGGGCGGTGTCGGCCACCTCCTTCCAGTTGAGCAGCACCGAGGTGGCGGAGTCCCTCTCAGGGCTCACGCTCTCCGGGGCCGAGGGCGGCACTTGGGGGAGAACGACAAAGAGGTGCGATTGGTGAGCGCCAACTATGGGGGGCAGGGGGGGTTGGTTGCAGCGTTATGCGACGCATGGGGGGGGGGGGGTCCAGCCGACCACAAGGAGGGCCCTCCGAATGCACGGATAAACAAGTGGAAACAAAACACATTTTGAAGAAAAATTTGGAAAAAAATTTGTATCCAACAATTGGCCATGAATGCCAAAAAAAAAAACGTCGGTACAAATGAACGATTATTATTTCCGAAAAATACTCACTGACATGCAAATGAAAGCAAGACGCGCAGAAACTTAATTGTGAGTATTGTACCATGAAATTGTTGAATTAATACTGTCACTGCGAGACTGTCTTCCTCTGAGCCCGATCCACTGTGCAACTAAAGTAATACATACAGTGTAGTTATAGCCTACGTGATATTGTCTACGGGGTTAAAACCATCCCTAGATATTACAGTAAAAGTGAGTCGGGAGAAAGGAGGGGGGGGGGCCACAGTCGCATTGTGCTTAGCCCCCCCCCCCCGCTGAAATAAGTAGTCGTGTCCCTGGGCACAGGTATCGCTAGACCCCTTGCTACACACACGTCACCACGCTGTGCCATTCATCACGTACCGTACTTGTGATTCTTTTTTATTCATAATAAATAGTTACACATTCAAAGAAGGTGCTGTCGCGCCCAAACAACTCGACCGTGCGGAGCAGCTGCAAAGGTCGCAGGTGAGCTTCGAGGTCACGATCGAAGTCCGAGCGACGGGTCCAGCGACTGAGATGTGTC
Source organism: Lampetra fluviatilis (assembly GCF_964198595.1). Taxonomy (NCBI): domain Eukaryota; kingdom Metazoa; phylum Chordata; class Hyperoartia; order Petromyzontiformes; family Petromyzontidae; genus Lampetra; species Lampetra fluviatilis. The sequence goes on from NC_136288.1 coordinate 2,255,186, forward strand.
TATTTGCGTAGATGCGCCCACCTACTCCAACACGTTTGGCCAACTTGGAAGAGCAGGCCAAATACCCTCTATTGGGGCTCTCTGGAGATCGCTCTCATAAAGGCCATTCTGCCAGTGGCGTGAGCAGCCAATCGCAGGGCCGCACTCGGCACTGTCATTACTTTCAATGGGTTTTATATCGAAAAAAATGCATCTTGTAAAAACTATTACTGGTTCATAACATTTCTGTGCAAATGTGCTTGTGAGGTTACACAATGAAGTGTGTGTTGTAAAATAGAAATAGGATAATAATGATGATGATGATGGATAAGAATGAGAATTATGATGATGAATCGGAACGATGAATGAATTAACAATGATCATATTTGATTTCGATCATAATGGTTCAGAACGATGGCCGATTGAAAATGATGGATGATGGTTGAATGACGACAACGATGGTGGTTCAGAATAATGGATTCAGAATGATAAATAATGAACGATGAAGAATGAGAACGATAGTCGGATGATGATGATGATGCTAATGAAGTGTTTTTTTTTTGTATATCAAACACCAAAGAGCCATACTCAGTTTGTTGTGGGCCGTGACGGGCAGCGTCTCCTCGGAGGGCTCGCTCAAGCCGGTCGAGTTGCAGGCCAACACGCGGAACCGGTAGCTCTTCCCCTCCACCAGCCCGAGTGCCGCAAAGTGCGTCGACTTGACCGCGACGCCTCCGTTCAGCCGCTCCCACGACTCCCCTCCGTCCGTCGACTGCGCACGCGGCACAGACCTGCGTGAACGCCGGCCTAGAATCCACAGTGACTTTGCCCGTCGAGTTCTCGCCTTTTCCTAATTCAACTCATCGTGAAGACAGACGAGTAGCAATTTGAAACCGTCTCTTCGTCGTGTCCTCAGGGCATCATTTTTATTCTTTTAGACGATAAAAAAAGTAAGTGTGAAATACTGCTGCTCTGAAAAATTTATTCAGGAGCCACTCAGCAGCTGTAACCCTTTTCCTAACCCCAATCGTGTTCATCGCCTCTCTCCCAATCTTGATTAGTGCACACCAATTCTTCTTTCGTATGGCGGGAAGTCTTTCACCCACGTTTATATGTCCATGTTGAGGTTGGTAAGCTGATGGACAGCCTCAAGAGCAACCTGGTGAACATCTGAATGCTGTTGGCAAATGACCCAAGCAGGCATTGGCGTGCTATGTGGTCCATGATTTGATATTGATGACGACAATTGCACTGTGGGTGCACCCATTAACATTCCTAATGTTATACTGTACCACCTGGGTCAAAAACACAATTGTGATTGGAGGCAGTTGTATTTTTGTTAACGGTGACATTCTCCACCACAGTGCTACTGGAGACTAAGCATTTCACATGTGTGCCTTTAAATGCTGTGTTATTAATAGGAATATAATAATTCGTCAAATCGGTGATTAATTTTTTTTATTCTGCTCACAATTCCTGCACCAAACTGTGCATGTAAGATGCAATTATCCGTGATTTGTGAAGATTATATAAACATTTTAGGCTCATGTTGTGTTTAAGCTAATGAAGAGGACAAGATCTCTACAAATGAGACCCAAAATAAGCAAGATACTTTAAAAAAAGAATGAATTCTTGAATGGAATCTGGACCCCAACATACTGACAATTAATTGAATTGGTGCCACAGAGAATTGTTGAATACCTGGCTATTAAAAGAGACCGAAGCGACAGCCAGTAATACAGTCAGTGTTGCGTTTTGTTTGTTGCCGGTGTGATGGAGAGATATTCCCAGAGGGAAGGTTCAGTGAAAGGGGGATGAGATTACTTCAGCCGTAATTGCTAGGACCGTTTGTCTGCCTAACCGATGTGCTCATGTCACATTGGGCCGCGTGGAAGACTTTAGCGAAGGACCTCGTGCTGTCTACCGGTTTGTCTGCCAACTCGTTTCCAAATGAGCATCAACATTCATAATTGCTCCACCACCCACCCTTGCCTCTCTTGCTGCCTTAACCACAGGTTGTGCTCACGTACGCAAAGGAACCATAAATAAACTCGTGCGCGCACACCACACACGCACGCTGGGGGGTGCCCTAAATAAACGTGACAGAGTCCATGGAGGTAAGGTGCGAGTGAGCCGGGGAACAAGACGACTTATGTACACATTAGGGCCTCGTGATCCTGAGGGAGCGCCTCTCCCGCCCACCCTCGACAGCATCCTGGCACAGTGATCCAATCGATGCTCTGAACCAATAATGCTCCAAAGCAATGCATCATGAGTTCGTACATCATGTTTCTTGTTGCGTCCAACTTGGCCCATTTTCGTTCAGACCGAGTGTCCTTCTTGCCAACGGCATCTGCCAACTCAGCAGTATTTGTTTAACAAGCCAAGCTCTGACGATGAGAACCCAGAATGTCGAAACCAGTCCAGAGTGTGCTCGCTTAAACCAATGCTGCTGGATAATATCGGTCTGGAAAGCCAGTAGTCCGATGGACAAGAAAATAACACCGTATTGTGTGTGTGCGGGTATACACAACGGAGTCCTGCTGATATTTGCACTTAGCCATAAATGCTCCACAGCAACGCGGTGTTTGTTTCCTATCAATGTTGAATACATATTTACATTATTTCTATCACTTAGGGTGGAGCAAGCAGCGAGTACCGCCCCACACGATGACTATTGCGCCGGCATGGCCTTCGCAGTGCGATGACGCCGCTTAGGGAACTGGGGAACGCAGCGAGTGCTCATCATGCGTGCCGCCGCAGCGCGATTGGCGGCTGGCCGCACTTTCATTGTGCATCACTGACCGCGCGTGACCTTTGAAAAGTACTTTAGAAGTGTCGTCATTGCGGACGATGCTCCTGACTGCCAATCCATATCGGCTACAAGCCATCCTCTTGTTATGTGCAAGCCAGTTGCCCGTTGTCCGCCGTTAGCTGCCCCATGCCCAACTGATTGGCTTCTACGTACTGGGGTGGTGCGACGTCGTGACTCGGGTGATCCTCCCGCGCCGGTTTTTCGCGGTTGCGCTCCCCGTGAGTTTCCCGGTCGTGCCGCGTGTCGCACGGCGCGATGACCAACGTTTCGCTCCACGTGCCGGGGGCTTCTTCAGCAATTGACCGTTTACACGCCAGTGCACAATTACTTTTCTTTGTCAGGTCAGTGTGATTGGACACACATATACGAAAGTTTAGGTTATTTCGAATACTTGGCTGCGAGAAATCTCCACGTGATAAGCCACTTCGTTCAGCTTTCATTAGTGGCCAGGTCGCTTCTGAAAAGGAAACTAATAGCTCAGTGGGCTTTACCTGGTAAAATAATAAATAATTATAGCTCATCGGATTCTGCACGTACAAATAAACGATTCTGATTCTGGTCACGGCGTATTGTTTTATCGTGCGACAACGTCGTGCCATTGTTGACTATGGATAACGAAATTACGGGACTCGCTCGTGTCGAGCCGAGCACCAGCCCACGAACCCCGCGGACCCCGAGGAGCGCGCGTACCTTCTCCACATAGTAGGTGACGGCCTCGGAGCCGGAGGAGACCGGCACCTTCCAGCCGAGCACCGCGTAGCTGCGGCTGATCTCGGTGACCGCCACCTCCTGCGGGCAGCTCGGCACCGTCGCGTCTGCAGGGCGGCACGCGGCCGTTCAACACGACGACAAAGATCCATGCCCTCTCTCTGCGTCCGTGCAGACTGCTGGGCCAAGGGCTGCTAGCGAGCACTGATGAGGGCCAGCGCATCCCACGAGGGGGCTGGGTGTGGCCAGCACTGATGTCCAGCCACCTTTGTCTCCCCAGTCCTGGTGTTCCACGCACCAAACCGGTTGCTTATTTGAGGCTGAGTGGAACTAAGGGAGGCCCCGGAACGGTTCAGACATTCACCGCCGATTTTAACTGTGGGCACGAATTGAACTCCGGCCACTGGGTTTTGCAGCACAATGCGCCAACCACGACACTACTGCTCCCCGCACACAGCAGTGTAATATGTACATGCAGCGGTGTTATACACAAACAGAAGTGTAATACACATGCACGGCAGTGCAATTCACTAAAACCTATCAAAGCCGAATTTGAGAAAGTTGGAATTCAGCGTATGCCGGAAAAGCTACCTATTCCACGTGTTACTGGGAATGTGGTAGACTGATGCAATCAGGAGGCTGGTGTGCTTTGAAGCCTCGGTGGACCAAGTTTTCTGATAGGGCTCTCATGTTTTCCACATTAGTTTGACAGGTACTTTACAAATTAATAAAATCTTCAGGCCTGTCATAAAATCTGCAGCCATTCCCATTACAATGATACGTGTGTATGCTGAACTCCTTATGCACGGTACGTAGTCAACCGTGCTCATCGGAGGTGCAGGGGAAGGACAACAAACTAAACCAGAGCCGTGTTAATGAGGAATGAGGTGTGTTTGTATTTTTTGCATTTGATAACATCAGCCAAGTAAATGCGGGAGGCCAGTAACGACGACGATGATGCTGACGATGATGAAAGCAAAACCGCAGCTGCAGTTCAGGACATCCCTCTTACCCGTCGGTTCCTCTTCAGTCACAAAGATTTGTCCAGTCCATGGGGCAGCAGGGGTTCCTATTGCATCAACAGCAACAACAACAACAACAACGTTCCGACACTCGCATAACACATTCACACACCCGCAGGATACGCATGCGTAAACATATCCGCCGCGTCCTTGCAGCCGACACGGGTTCGGGCACCCTTGAGCTTGGCGGCCTCGTCCGGGTGCAGAGCGATGACGGGCTCCGAGGGCCGCGACGGGAGGCTCAGGCCGGCCGCGTTGACGGCGCGCACGCGGAACTGGTACGAGTGGCACTCCACGAGCCCCGCCGCCACCCAGCGCGCGTACAGCACCGGCGCGTCGTTGCAGCTCACCCACTTCTCCGTGTTCACCTCGCGCCTGCCGGGCACAAAGCGCCGTCACCTCGCGTCACTCTCCGCGCAGGAGCTACCAGGAGCTCCATTCGCATTTTGTTGTTGTTTGTGAAGGTTTTATGAGTTAGGTCGCGTAACTATAAATGTGTCGTGTACCCACCACCACCCGACATGGCCAATTGACATGAGGGTTTGTCACAGAAACAAAACGTGCCAATTCGTTACTACTTGAGCACAACCGGTGAGTTGGAGCGTAAACCCACAACATCTGCAATGTGAGGACGACGTTTGGCTGACGATTACAACCAGCTTCATCGGGCGATTTTCCAGATTTGTGAAGAGGAAAAGAATCCTCCCCATAGAGATTAGTTAGCTTAACACGTAGGCTTTCGCGACCAATATTATTCATTGAAAACTGTTGTTGATGTTGTCATTTCCCACAGCTGGGCAATGGCCTCTCTTCCCACGTCTTCCATTCATTTGCTTTGTTGATGTTTAAAGCGACCAAATTTCTGGGAGGCTCAACCGGGACACGTGGTGAGCCGACAGACCATCTCTCTCCATCGGCCCCATCCACTTGCATAACTCTACACCAACTTGATCACGAGCTCTGCCCCACAGCGAGTGCTCTTCCGACACTGGCCCCGTCTAGCGCTCACAGGGCCCTGCCTTCCATCTTTGCCAACTGTGCCCAAAACTCAGGGTGGGAGCCCTTCTCCCGCATCATGAGTCAAGTTTGAGACAAGAACATTTTACACTTCGGGACAAAAATCGCATTTTTCGCAAATGCTTGGAGGACACTGTAACAGCCCCTGTGAAATAGGGAGTGTTGTCGGCCAAACCAGGACATTTGGTATTTTTATTTATATGATGTGTGAAAACACGGGCACAACAACCGTTCCAGGCACATGTGAAAAATATTTGCGAATGCCTCAGAAGCCAACAATGGGCTTTACTTGTTAGAAGAAGAAAAAAACTCACTGAAAGTGGTTTTCCATTCTAACTTGCTCAGGACAGCAATTATATCTCATTTGTCGCCTTGAGTCAGCAGTTGAACTTACACATGCCTATGACGGCAGTAAGTTAGTCAAAAGGACAAAGGCTTTTTCCTTAGCACAAAGTAGTACATATGTGATTGACTACAAATAGATTAAAAGCTCATTTGACCTCTGAACTAACTTTGCCCTCACGACCTTCTGGTCGTTATATGCAATGCCCTAACCACGTATACACGGGACGCATTCCCCCTACGCTGGGATGTTAAACATTGCAGGGAACAAATGAATGAGCTCCATCTCGTGTTGCGTAAGAGAGGTCTATTGCAGTGACTTCAGAAGTAGTTCTGTGGTGCCATCCTCTGGAGAAATCCCATGGTACAATGTGAAGCCCTGCTTAACGGGCGCCACTGTGGCGAGATGTTAACTACCTCGCCTGCTTTACAGGAGGTCGTCGGTTCGATCCCCACCCTGAACCATGCATATTTGGAGTTTGCATATTCTCCCTGTAGTTGTCTGGATTTTTCTCCGGTTCCTCCGGTTTTTCCCTCCACATTTAGAAACATCCCTTTAGAGTGTTGGGCTGCTATAAATTGCCACGTGATAAGCCATCTTCATTAGGCTATCACTTGTAGCCAGCTCGCTTCTGAAAAAGAGCTATATAGTTCAGTGGGCCATACCTGGTAAAAAAAAAGAGTTTATAGTGTTATTGAATTAATTTAAAGAGGACTTTTTTTTATTGCCAATGTTATTCGAAACGTGCCAAAGATGCGATGGAGTCGGGCGGAGCAGTACGTCATGTCGTGTGGGAGAATGGCCCACTGAGACAACTATCGCAGAACTACATCCGAGGTCTCTTCAATCAAACATTTCATCTACGCACGAGAGGGTGCATTCTTCATGCGATGGGGTTTTTTGTGTGCAGTCATTGGCGACCAGACTGAGACCATCAACTCATTGCACTTGAAGAGCCCTCTTTTATCACCAATGGCTGAAACTCAGGTTTGAACGCAGAATCTCAGCAGTGTTGGCTCAGTGCTCTTGACTTCTGGGCCAACTGTTCACCTCCCTCCGAGAGGACACATACACATCATGACTTGGCCCTGATGGGATAATTTGGAGAGAGAGAGAGAGAAGAATAGCAAAACAAAATGGCATCTGCTTGCGGCACTGACCTTTCAACAAAGTAGCCGGTGATGGGGCTGCCTCCCTGGCCACTGGGAGGCTTCCACGAGACGATGACGTAGTTGCGGTTCGGATCGTGGATCTCCACGCCAAGCGGAGCAGGAGGTGCGCCGGCAATTTCAGCTGCCGCATCTGTAACACCGCCGGTGGTGGGCAGGGGGGGGGGACACACAGGCACATGGGAAACCTCACAGGCACGAGTGAGTACGTGCAGACAAAGATCCCCTATCGTGTGTAGTGGGCGTACAGACAGGACGTTCACATTGGTTGTTACAATGGCAAAAACTGGCTGCTTTCTTCCTCTGTCCATATTTATGCCTTCATTTCTCCAGTCCAATTTGTGGCAAAATGTGTTCTCGTGTCGGTGTGAATAACCTTGGTGAAGAGTGTGTCGCCTTGTCCTCGATACTATGGAGCATAATATGTCATGTTACCTAGTTAATTGTGTTATTATACTCTTACAACTTCACCCCTTTGTTAAGCAGCGGCCACAATCGAACAGTGAGTCCTTCAAAGAGGTCAGCAACAAATTGAGCTCGAGTGAGGGCAGTTAGCAAGAGCTGAGATGCTTCTTGAAACATTTTTTGTAGTTGCTATTAGACGCCATATCAATCCAATTCGTGTTTTATACAAGATAGGAAAGACAGGCGAAACAATGCGAGATCCATAGACCGAGATGTGTGCAGGACAGGTTATTCAGTAAACCCGTGGCAACGGTGGGGTCCCATAGTGAAGCGCCCCATGGCATGGCCTTTGACGGTCTTGTTAATCTAGGTTTGGTGTTGAGGTGGCGGGGTGGCTTAGGTGTCAGGCTTTCGAGCGAATACCACAAAGAACCTTGGGTTAAAATCCCGGTTTCAGTCACCTGTGATAAAACAAGTTCTCAAGTCTAGCGAGATGATGATGGTCTCAGCATTGTGATCAATAACTGCACACACACACACACAAAACCCATTACATTAGATTTGGCGTTTCACTTAGTTTGGCACTAAATAAAAATGCACCTTTGAGAGGAAAAAAAATTGGGTTGCACCGCGTGTTGCCCGGCACGATGAATTCAGATCCTGAACAAGCTGCCGGTGCGCGCGGAGATGAAACGTCGGGCCAGCGTGCCGAACAGCACGCGCTTGATCCCCGACGTCTTAGTCGGGGAGCAAAGCGCGCCGAGCCGCCGCGTACCGCGCACGAAGACGTAGGCGGAGTGGCGAGCGGCGCCGCCGGTGGTGACGACGCGCACCGTGTAGAGGCCCTCGTCCTCCTTGTTGAGGTGGGCCAGCACCAGCGTGGCCTTCTCCCCACTCCAGTACAGCTGCACCCACTTGGACTCCTCCAGCTGCACGTCTGAGCGAGCACAGCGCACACGGCCGTTGGGGGGGGGGGGGGGGGGGGTGCCGAGTAATTACTTTTAAAAGGTAAAGACGCATCCCTGCAATGTCCTGCTTGTGCCACTGCCTCGACTACCCGGGATTTTTGGCCTACTCTTCCTCGCTAGCCAGGCGTCTTGGAAGAAGCCGCAGTACCCACACTTTACCCCCCACCGCACGTGACCTGCCAATCGACTAACTCTGGTGCACCGATTTATACTGCTGGCTGGACAGAGGCGGGGAGATTAGCGAAAGCTGCACCGCCGCTTCGTCTGCCACGTCGGGATAACGAGCCGTCTACCCGCTGTGCAAACTATTGCACCAACAACAGCAATTCACAGCCCTTTGTCAATACACGCTTGGGTGAAGGCCTCCCCACGCCAAGTCATACGCCAACACGCTGGCCAGCGTGCAGTGGCTGGTAGGAGGTGAGTCCCTGGACCAGTTCAGGTCTCACTCAACGCTGATGTTAGCTCTGGCCAGGAATTTAATTCAGAAAGCAGAGCTCGTAGAGCAATGTGCTAACCGCTGCACCGCCGCTCTACCCCAAGGTAAAACCTTCAATGACCAGGATACAAAACCTTGAGATTTGCATCTCACTTACTGGCAAAAAGGCAGAAATTCATTAGTTCCATGTAAAATGTACAACATCAGCAGACATCGTGCGTTAATAATGCACGCCAGAGTAATACATGATATTAAACAGTCTAACTGTGATACATAAAAAAATTCTGAAGCAAAGAATGGCATAGAATGGTATAAAATGTCATAAAAAAGTACCACTTTGATTTAAGAGTAAAGCATTATACGCAAAGGGGAGTTACGTGGCATATTTTATATATTGCTCCGCATAATGTTTCAATTATGTATTCTTTCCTGTGGCCGAGGTTGGCATTGCGAGCGTACAGAGAGTGCAGCGAGCATGGGTGGCCGATGAGAGCGGGGGTTAGGGCAATAAGCCGGCTTCACGGTCTCAGTGAAGTCACCAATGACTGCAAACAAAAAAATCCCCCGTATCGCCTATTAACAGACTGTTGGGGCAAGTGCTGTTGGCGAGTAGCACCTATGAAGGCCAGCACGGCACACGAGGGGGGTGGGTGGCCAACACCACGCCCGGCCGCCTTTGTCTCCCCTAGTGGCGATGTTTACACATCTAACCAGGTACTAATTTGAGGCTGAGTCAATCTAGGGGAGGCCCAGGACCGGTTCAGATAATGGTCACTGGCTTTTGGCCGTGAGCGGGAAACGAACTCGGTTCACCGGGTCCGTAGCGCAGCGCGCTAACCACTGCGCCACCGCTCCCCACTGCACATCAATGACTGCACACACACACACACAGAGAAAATCTGAATTCTGTGAAATCCGTTTCTGTGGGTAGTCCCCGAACACACAGGGTTGTACTGCTCTGCGAGAGTTCCTAACGAATTTCATAACACGATGCTGAAAGTACATCTGGGAATTTGTAATAATACCACAAGAAATGTGCCTCTGGACTGGAGAAGATTCCAGGCGTGTGTGTTGACAAGGATGGAGAACAAGTGGAAACTCACCTCATTTGCCAGTAAAAATATGATAATTGTTTTTTAACCCTTCTATCTGGCAACAAAACTGACACCTTTTTACATGACTGCAGGTATTGTGGTCTATGCAAACATGACTCCTTGTAAAAAGGTGTCAGTTTTGTTGCCAGATAGAAGGGTAAAAAAACAATTATCAAGTGGAAACTCTTTGACTTTTTGAAGCTATTAACATCACATTTGTTATCATGTTACAGTGTATTGTCCATTCTTTTCCCATTAAAAACGATAGTCCCATATAAGTGTTAACATTTTTTTGAGCACCCTGTATCTTAGCGTGCAGATGGCTGAGTCATTATACCGTGGCCCGATGGATATTTCCCCATCAAATATCCGTCGTATGAGGATTGCAGCGGTTGTACAAACACAAACCGTTATCATGGCCGCAAAGGCAGTGCCAAAAAAATGCCTGGGCACGAATCTGACATCTGTTTATTGCGTAAATATTTTTTTTGTTTTCCAAGCTTAATGCATGGCGTGCGTTGAATCTAAATTATTTTCACATCGTGTTCATGTAAGTGCTGTAAAACGAGGTACGATATAGCAAAAAACATGAATAATTTAAAGGGGGGAAAACACAACTCGTAAAATTAATGGAAATCATGCGTGATGGAATGAACGATCTGATATTATTGGCCACAATGGGGAGTGAGCATGGATTTCACTGAGCCTCTCAGCCACTGTCACAGGCGATTTCCTTCTTTGTAACAGTCACTTTTTTTTCTCTTCACCATCACATCCGGCCGTTCTCTCCGTGTCGTGTCATGAAACAAATACATTTGCATTTAACACTCCTGCAGCTTGTCATTGAGCCCACAGCACTCTGTTCAAGAGCCACATCAATAGGCCTCTGTATCCATACTCGCGACAGACACCATTTACATGTGGTGGGGATATGCTAACGACCTCGGTTGGTATATAGGAGGTCGTGGGTTCGATCCTGACCCTGACCCTCACGCCTGTATATTTGGAGTTTGCATGTTCTCCCCGTGGTCACGTGGATTTTTTTCCGGGTCTTTCCCTCCACATTAAAAACATGCGCTTCGAGTATTTGGCTGCTGCAAATTTACACATTATAAGCCATTTCGTTGGGCTATCACTTGTGGCCAAGTCGCTTCTGAAAAAAGATCTATATAGCTCAGTGGGCCTCACCTAGAAAATAAAAAAATGTGTTTTTTACATGACCTTGAAAAAGAGTACAGGCGGTCCCCGCTTTCACGACGTCACAATGTGTTCCTAGAAACCCCGTCGGAAATCGAAACCCTATTTCCTCATTGACTGTATAAACAGTGAAAACATCACTTTCTGATGAGGTTTTTTCCCTTTAATCGGACATGTTTAACAAGGTTTAATGGGTAAAAATCCACAAAAAATTATGAGAATAACAAAAGCTCCACGCCAAGTCGCATCGGAAACCAGAATGACTGTTCAAATGTGTTCAGAGTCATGTATGAAGATGCATCATAAATAAAATGTTTGCATCGTAAATGGATCCTTGGTTGAATTATATAAACGTCGCAAATGTGGACCGTCACCAATCGGATGGTCGTAAAGTGGAGACCATCTGTATTTTTCCCGTGTGAATAAACTACAACATAAAATCATTAGAACCACAACATCTTGAACTAGTAAACAATAAAATAACAACGGGTACTTTTTATATACAGTCAATGGTAACCAGGTCTAGACTTTAGCACTCATTGGTGTGGGGCGTTGTGCCCCTGCCACTCCCTCCTTAGACTGCCCTGGGACTCCTTTGTGCTGCCCCAGCTGCCCCCGGCTCATTGTTGTTGTTGTTGTTGTCGGTGCTAGGCCCAGGTTGCTTCATCCCGGGCTGTGCCATGGTGCTGCTTCATCTTTTCTCTCCGATGTTTCCCTGCCCTGATCTCCCCCCTTTTCACCTAATCCCATAACGTAGTCCCCGCTTTTGTAACACTTCTTCTGACGTAGTTGACTTTAGACGCTATGTATATTCAATTTGGTCTTTCTTCTCGTTATACTTTCATTCTAACCTAGCATTTCAAGGGTGCCAGTTCATTGCTCGAACACAGAACTCGCCACCTGAGTCACACGGGCCCTTCCACGTGTGTGTGTGTGTGTGCGTGTATGTACTTTCATTAAAATTAACGAGAGGCCCCTACCATCACGGAACCACTGGATTTCCACGCGAGCCTTGTGCAAGTTTGGCACGACCACGGCGGTGCAGCACAGGGACAGCGTCTCTCCCTCCCGGCCGAACGTGACGCCAAACTTTTCCATGATGCGCACGTCGAACTCCAGCCCTGACACCGTGGGCAGGGCTGGCACTGCAGCAGAGCGGGTGAGATGGGCAGCAAATGGGTTGGAGAGGGAAGGAGAGACATGAGCAAGAAGGAGACAACAAGACATTTCATCTGCAAATGTCCCTCCGTATATTTTAATCGGCTGCTGAAATGGAGACATCTTCACGCCGTGCGGCTCATGAGGGTTATTTGACCATACTTCACCACACTGATTTTAAGTGCACCCGCATCTTGTCCCACAATTACCTGGAAGATTGCCGGGGCAAAACCCACTCTATTCCAAAGATGAATGCATTCTCCAAGGGTATAGAAATTAGATATTTGCATCACGATTTATCACAGCCATTCTCAGAATGAGATGTAAAAATCGCTCTCATTAAGTTTATCATGAAGTTTATCTCAACGAACTTAAACCCAGCAACATGAATTCGATTCCTCGCCATGGCCAACATCAGCGGCGAGTAATATTGGAACCCCGTTCTGGCCATCTCCTTCACCAAACTGTGGTGACCAGCACGTTAAAGTGTGGTCAAACAACCCTAAATGACCGATACGGCATGGGGAGGCGTTTAAGCTATCAGCGGATTGACAAACAACTGATTATAATTATTTTATGCAATGGGCACAGTTTACGCAATTCAAAAGCTGAATATATGTTTCTATCTGCGTATACAATACAAACTTACAACTTTGCAATGACATCGATAACATTTGCCCAGTTCTCGTAGGTCACATTACTCGTGCTAATTTACATTTTATTAACACTCTTAAGTGTGCTCGGTGTCAACGGTACAACCATTCCACAGTGGCAATATTTTCCATCCCATTATCTCCGGCTTTCAAGTGGCCGCGCGGTGAATTCTTTGGCGCAGTAGGAGCCAAACTATTTTTAAACGGCATCTCCGCTGATAAAGTGCTGCAAGCAAATTGTGTGGCATTAGTCAGGGACTGACATACGCATCATACTACGAGCGTCCATACCTTCTGCTACTGTGGCCGCATGCCCGACATTTATAACAGATTCGCATTGAAAGGAAATTATATTTCACTGCAAAGCTATAAATATGCTAATTCGTCCGGTTATATAAAGAGAGAGCTATTTTCACGAGATTTGGAAACAAATTGAATCCTGTGACAGGTCTGTCTGAAGAGCTAGGGACAGACAAGTACACTTAAATGCCTGCACAATATGTTACACGTAATTTTTTTGATAGATTATTTTCCTATTCATTTCTAGTCTGTATTTTTCCGTATTACTTCAAGGCGGTTGTGTCGTTGGTGCGTGCCTGTGAGCCGCCACTTTCGAGGCACGGGATGGTGGATCACGCGGGTTTTGTGAGAACTCCCAAACCCACAGGGTGGAGAGGCGCTCAGCGGACGACAGCAGTAGAGCGAATGAGCTGTTGAACCCATCTGTGTGGGCCTTATGAGTTTTATTTCCTTATACGCATGGGGTTTCTGCAGGTACTCTGGTTTACTTACAAATGAATATGTCTGTTCATAATGTTCAACGTACCTAATATTGCACTTATTTATCCAGGAGAGGCACATTGGGTCACGTGACTCTTTATCAGGAGGGTCATGCCCCTTTTGGGTTTTTATCTTAACATGGTTTCAGCCAATTGATGATGCGTGTTTATTATACAAGTGTGCGAGTGAACCGGAGAAAACCCACGCGCGTCAGAGGTGCAACACTCTATCCCCATACAGGTGGAAACAGAGGGCGATGAGTCCACTTGCTGTACTGCCCTCTCCTGGCGAGACAGGGCAGAGGCACGGCGACGCCCACGGTATCGCAGGCCACGTGCGTAACCACCGACCGCACGCTTAAATGAACACAACCAAACACCCTAATGCAGGTCCCTGTTGAGACTGAGATGGGTGAGGCTCTATGAGACATCAGCATCTCCAGTTAGCGCGGTTGGCTACGTACGGTGCGAAAGAAGTTCAGCATACATTATTATTGTTTTTCCACAAGGCTGCATCAGGGGAAGCAGAGGGCCGTGTAGTAAAATCCACCATGCGTTGGCTGTGTGCACCCATGACTATTGTTATTATTATTTTTAGGCTTTTGTACCCAGGAATGCCTCACCGAGTCTCCAGACTCGTTTTCAGGACGGTCTTGCCAAGTTGTCACCGTCCGTGGATATGTTGCTGTGCATAAACCAAAAGAGGTATTTTTTTTTCATAATTGGGATGTTTGGCCAACACTTAGTACGTGGAAACTAGAAACCGGAGAAGCCCAATGCAGAACAGAGGGAGAACATACGACCTTCACACAGATAGGTGCCTGAGTCGGCAATTGAACCCAGGCTCCCTTCTTGCTGAGGTGGACAAGTGTTACCGCTGTGCCATTCCTGCCACTATGCCGCTACGCTCCCAGTCTTGACCAACGTGACCAGCGTGGTGAGGTATGGTCAAAAAACCCCCGTGACTTGCACTGCGTGGGTAGGCCCTCAAACAGCTGCGGATCGACCACCGTGTCTTGTATATCATCATGAATGACGCTATCGTAATTGTAAAGAGAGTCGCACGTATTTTTCCGTGGGATTTTGACACTTAACGAAGGGGCTTATCGAAAACGAATTCCAAGTACGCACGACACACAACGTCTCGAGAAAGAATATTGAAATCAGCGCTTCTGAGCAATTTGTACGAGAGCCCACGCACTCGTCCTCAAAGCAATCGCTCGCAACAAGTACCACGCTGGCTTTACGAGTCAGCTGGAGGAAGGCCTTCGTCAGCTCCCGAGTGCGTGTTCTTTGCAAGAGGCACTCTTGGGCATGGATGACATTCAAATCAATCCCCGGAGCAGACGCCAAGGGCTCGGTTCGCAACAAGAAATCCGCCATCTGGCACGACCGTCCAGGAGTCTGTGAGAACATCTTGAAGCACGTTCATAAAATGTATTTTTTTTACATATTTATATAATGTGATTCATGGAGTTGCTTACACTTTTTTTTTTTAAGATGCCATGGAAAAGGTGCAAAGGTAATAGTGCAGTCCTGCTCTTTCTTTCCTATGCCTGGCATGAGAACCCCTCTACCGGGTTCTTGGCCTACTGTTCCACATTGGCAAGAAGTAGCAGTACGCACACTTTACCCCACCAAACGCGGCCTGCCAATGAAATATCTGCGGTGAACCACCAAATGACAGTGTTAGTTGGACGGAAGCAGAGGGGGGGTTGAGGAGACTATTGCTTAAATTATGCTGCATTTCCGTCAAATGCTTTGCACGTTGCATTCTGTTTCTCAAATGTCCGTAGAAACATATACCCTTGAAAATGAGTTTCTCTTAAAAATTGCTAGCATAACCGTGATAAACATTCTTCAATAAAACCCATGCATACAGAGACATTAAAAGATCGGCAGTAAATAATGAGTGAATGATGGTGATTGACAAGAGAAGGGGCTGATGGATAGAAGTTATGGCGCTGGTGGTGGTAATGGCGATGATTATCTACACTAATGTGTGTTCGGGTTGTACCATATGTTGTTTGGCATGATGTCCGACGTTTCGTTCCATGTACCAGGAGCTTCTTCGTGCCAAGTAACATGCGGTATGGTCCAAAAACAACATATGCAGACCCGTGCAGCACATCCGCAGATTCATGCGTACTCACGGTCAGAGAACAGAAACTTTCTTTTAGGTTTGCAAATCACGCCAGGCTGATATATTAAAAAAATTAGAAAGCCAAAAAAACATACTTTTCTTATTCATACATACATATATATGTAAATAAAATAAATGCAATGGGAAGCATTGCACCTCCAATTTCCCATATCGGAAGATTTGCAAACCCAGGCCAAATTGTTTTTAACTGCCTCTGAGCAAAAAGGAGGTGCTCTGAGCTCAAGCGACTCACAGTCAAAGGGGAAAGTGGAGATCCCGGAGTAGAAGCAGGTCTCGTCAAACTCGCTCCTGAATCCTGGTGTGACACAAAACACGGGAGTTGAGTTCCACCAAAAGGAGGAAATGCCTGAAACTGCTTCGCTCGCTCGCTCGCTCGTTCGTTTATCCCCCCCCCCCCCCCCCGCGATCACTCCCTTCAGCTATCCGAGGTTACAAAATCGAGCGGGACAATGGTGACATCAGAAAGAGCCGAAAGTTGGATATTCCCCATTGATTTGTGGACATGGTGAAAGCGAGGCCTGCAACAAAACCGCAACGCCAGCCGTTTGATTGAATTGTCACAAATATTTATGGTGGCGCTACGATTCAAGACCAAATAGGTTCTTGATCTCATTTTTTACCGTCTCCCTTTCTATTTTGTGTATTTGCATCTCACGTTTTGTCTTGTTCGTATTACTTTTGTCAACTCAGTTAGCTCGTCATATGATTTACATATAATTAGTATAAATCGTCAACAATCAGTTCTCACGTGCACGCCTACTCCGACATCGTACCTAATGTGACAATAATTACACAAATTATGATTAACCTTGCGCGATACCATAAATTTTTAGTACCACGTCTGAGTGGTAAGATAAATTCAACTGAAGGCAGGAGGGAGAGAGAGGGGGGGGGTGGTGAGGTGAGGTGGGTACTCACTTTTCACCACCAGAGTGGCGAAGCTGGACGTTTCTCCTCTGGTGCTAATGGCCGAGACGCGGTACTGAGCCGTGTCATCCTCATTGCACCTGCAATTACATGAAACGTTAACTGAGCAGCCGCCCATGGGCAACACTGTACAGCGATAGGCAAAGTCGTTTGCATGGCGCGGCCGTGCCATGAGCCGTGCTGCGGCTACTCCTTTCGCATTGTGAATGGTTCCATTGCTGTGAATGACCTGCGGACTGAACCTACTTGCTGTACTGCCGTCTCCTGGCCATCTCGCAGCCTAGTATGCACTGATGGTTGCCCATGCAAGTACTAGTCACAGTCAACCCTATTTAGCTTCTAAGAGCCCAGTGAGATTGGGCACATCCACAGTGAATTGGTCACAGGCAACCACACATCAGATGGGTTGTAAAGAATCAGTATCCAGAATTTGCCAATGGGTAGGAGAGACAGAGGATGATTTATACCTCAACTCAAAATATTATAATTGCAAATCCTACGTGGTGAACTCTGACACCCTGCACATTGTTATTGGCCAAGTGATGCAGACAAGATCATCAATAATAAGAGAAAACTAAATCAACGTTATTGTATATTGTCCTTTGCAATGCCAAGTTATGTAACATGGTTTTACTGTTGAAGACTCAGCACCAGCACTGACTAAGCTGTTGGGGAATTGGAGTGGGACTTTTTCTACTTGACTCGCCATTCATGTAATATTACAGATCAGCCATCGCGAGGCCTGTGGACATCCCTTCAGCCTGGCCTGCTGATGACTGCAGAGCAGGCGCCCTCCTTTACACAGGACATGGACAACGCAGATGGAGCTGAAATCAGCTCCAGGTGCAGATACTCGACGGGTCGTTCAATCGCAGGACCCTGACGCACGGCGGCAACTTGGGGACGTCTTCATCCAGCAGGGAATCGATCATGCCCAGGAGTCGGCAACCTGCGTCTACGGAGCCACATGCGGCTGTTTGAGGATGATAAGTGACGTTATTTATGAAGGACCCACCGTCTCGTACTCACATGCATTGCGGCTCTTGAAATATTAAAGTTTTTTTTACCGAATTCGAAAAAAATGTCTCTCCTCGTTACTTTGGTTACCGACCTATGATCCCTGCTGATGATTATGATGACGATCATGATGACGATCATGAGCTTGACAACAGAATCCCTCCTCGATGTGAGCATCAGACTCCTCGACCGGAGTCAGGATTTTTCGATTTAAAGCTTTCGTGACTGCAGGGATTCATCTTCTTGGTTCTTTCGGTAAAGTCACGTAGAAGGGAAGTAATAAAAAAAACAAATTAAAATAATTATCTTATTTTATTATGTTTTATTTTTGTTATTTTATTACTTCCCTTCTACGTGACTTTACCGAAAGAACCAAGAAGACGGAGTCAGGATGTCCGTGCGCGTGGCTTCTGGGCTCTCGGCCTCAAGGAGCTGGGGGCCCTTACCAGTTGATCTCCAGTGCGTGGACGCCGTAGTTGCTGCTGATGCGGTACTTTCCCGGCTCGCGGTGCACATCCATGGGCTTGTTGTTCTTAAACCTGCAGCGCAACAGAGACACAACCGCGCACATTAAAGACGCAGCCGACAAGACTAAACTAAACTAATTCTTTTTTACCGGGCAAGGCCCACTGAGCTGTATAGCTCTTTTTCACAAGTGACCTGGGCACAAACGATAGTTAAACGAAGGGGCTTATCGCGTGGAAATTGATATCAGCCAAATACTCTCAAAGTGTGTTCATAAATGTGGAGGGAAAATCCGGAGGACCCGGAGGAAAAATCCACACGACAATGGGACGAGCATGCAAACTCAAAATATGCAGGCGTCAGGATCGAGATTGAAGCCACGACCTCCTGCATACCAGGCGAGGAAGTTAACATCTTGCCATCAACAAAACAAATGGTCCTTACCTCGTAGAGATCTAAAGAAAGAAAGAAAACATTCCGGCCGTTTGCGAATCCACTCCTGGGCGAATGCCTCCCCTCGCCGCGTTGGAGCATGGGGATAGTGTGACCATACGTCACCGTGCTCGTCGGTGAGAGGGGATGGGCTGGGGCTATCCAGGACCAGTTCAGATAATATATATCGTAGAATAACATGGCAATTAAAATAGCGGCGGTCTTTCTACTCTCATCAGCTACTCTTCCACGCTCAGATGTCTTGTAAGAGTTGGGAGTACCCACACTTGACCCCACCACACGTGACCCCACCACACACCACCTGACAAGTGAATAAATGTGGTGTACCCGAGTATATTGTGGGGTGGACAGAGGCCCGGGGGAAGGGTTGGTTTAAGAAAATTGCGTCATTGTTTCAACTCTTACTGCAGGAGATGGAATCGAATTGGCGACTTCTGCATTGCAAAGTCCACTGTGCTGACCGTTACATCGATGTAGCAGCAGCAGAAGCAGCCCACATGCATGTCCAGCAGCAATGCGAAAAAATACATTTTCCTTCAAGTAAGACGCGGTGCATTAGGCCGTTGGTCACATTCTGCAGGTTCCATCTATTTGTATGGTTTGGCAGATTGGGCAGATGGGACACCGTGCCAGCCCAGTGGCAGGCAACACTAAGTCCTCACCACTTGACGTGGGGCGTGGGCCTGCCCTGCACCGTGCAGTTGAAGCGTGCGGTCGACTTCTCCCAGACGACGTGCGACCGCGGCTTCATGAGAAACTCGGGCGAGTGCTGCACCTTGTCATCCCGCACGCGCTCCTGGTACTCCTCGCTGTCCAGGATCTGCACGGTACCCATCGGGAGTCATCGTCAAGCAGGGCCACGTCAACAGGGAGACATCAACATGAAGACATCAGCAGAGAGACATCAACAGGGAGACATCAACAGGGAGACATCAACAGGGAGACATCAACAGGGAGACATCAACAGGGAGACATCAACAGGGAGACATCTGCCGATCTATTTATTTATATAAATTACACTTGCTAGGCCACAGTTCTGAATGCCCAAAATGTCAAGCGTCCAGCAACAAGAAGCAGTCCTATTAAAGCTGTAGCAGAAGACAGTTAACAGGTTTTCTTGAATTGAGCAAGGTTATTATAATATGTTTGAAACAACAACAACAAGGATTCTGGGAGGGAATTCCAAAGTCGAGCGGTGTGAGGGAATTAGCAAAGAGAGAAGCGGAGTGAGAATAGGTTTTCCCCTTTTTTCTGGCAACAAAACGGGTGTTGAGATGTTAAAACACCAAACTGAAACCTTTTACAAGGAATCATGTCTGCTTTAACCACAATGCTTGTGGTCAGAATACAAACACAAAACACACTGATAATAGATGCATTGTCCTTGACACTCATTGGTCCACACCAGAGACTGGTCTAACACCTTTTGAGACGAGGCTCAAAAGAAAGCTGTCTCTGGTGTGGACCAATCAGTTTCAAGGACAATGCATATATTATCAGAGTATGTTTTTTTTTGCATTCTGACCACAAGTATTGTGGATAATGCAGACATGATTCCTTGTAAAAGGTTTCAGTTTGGTGTTTCAACATCTCAACACTTGTTTTGTTGCCAGAAAAAAGGGGAAAAACTATTCTCATATTTTGGTACTGGCAAAGGAGTTCCCGAGATGATAGAGAAGGGAAGTGTTTTGACCTCCAGCACAGCGGTGACTGAACACGGATTGGATGAGACGGAACACTCGTACAGGGATGGCCTAAGCAACTCAAAAAGCGCATGACATCACGTCTTATCTCAACCATCCCAATTCCCTGCTCACAGTCTAGCCAAGGGGACACCAGTGGCAGCTGTCCCTGTGTGGCGCAGGATGACTGTAGCACCGGCCAGCACATGGATATCAGTCCTCCCGGCAGGGACGATGTTCCTATGCACGAATAATTTAAGTTAAACAAAAATATATTATGGACCCAAGCTGGTGACACACGTGGCCTTCCTCTTTTTTACTGAGTAACTATTCACGGGATTTGTTTGTTTTTTTACAACATCCACCGTGAAGCTGATGGCGGTTATTTATGTTGAATACACGTGCAGCATTAACCGGGGCGGCCGCTGGCCTCGAACTGGAAATCCTCCGTAGCGAGCGGCAAATGTACGCCACCGCAGACCCACGTCACCACCCCAGGTGTCATTGCTCCTATGACACCTAAAGAGCAGATACTATGTTCCTTCCCTTACTCGCTCTCTCTCTCTTGGTTGCACCGCTTGACTTGCGGGTGCTTGGGTTGGCGACGATTGCAAGCTGTGTGCACTTACTACAACAATGATAAAACAGAGTATTGTAGTATGACGATGCGGTTAACTCACAGCAGTAGTATACAGTGGTTGCAGTTAGGCAAAGGCACGCTCCAGTCTCAAAGTGTCATCAATTTGCCCTGACGCACCTTCCTGCGCAGAGCGAGCTGGGCGGCTTTCTTGCGGATCTCCTTGCGGGACGATCTGACGGTGCGGGCGATTTCCTCCAGCTCCTCGTCCTCCTCGGCGTCATCCACGGACCACGCGTGGACGCCCTGCTGCTGCTTCGCGTACCCCTGCGCGTCCCCCAGCCTGTACCCCTGCGCGACCCCCAGCCCGTTCCCGATCACCTCTTGCTGCTGCTGCTCACGCAGCTTCTTCTCGTGGCAATCGAGACACACCTCCACCACATGGTGCTGATGCTGATGATGATACTGCTGCTGCTGCTGATGATGATACTGCTGCTGATGCTGCTGCTGGTGATGATGATACTGCTGCTGATACTGCTGCTGCTGCTGAAGATGATGATGCTGATGGCTGCTATCATCATGGGCCAAGTGGCTCCCGCTGTCGAGCTGCCGATGCAGCCCTTTCACCTGTTGCTGCTGCTGCTGCAGGTGCATCCCCTCGGCTTCCCGGTGCTTCAAGCTGCTCTTGATGTGCAGCTGCTGCTGCTGCTGTTGGCGGCTGGAGACTTGCAGCTGCTGCTGCTGCTGCTTGTGGCTGCTCGTCACGTGGAGGCTCTCCTGGTGCTTCTGGCTGACCTGCTCCTGGCGCTTCCGGACGCTTCTCCGCTGCACGAAGCCGCCTTCGGACTCGGCGTCGTCTTCAACGCTGCTCGCAAAGTTGAGAGAAGCGGACGCGGAACGTGGGCGCAAGTGGTGGTGAAGTCCTGTGTTGAGAACCGCACGTGAAATGTGTTCGCAGTTGCAGGCACACTACGACGTCGCACATCTGGCCACATACATCCCGCCCAGATGAATTAACCCGCGTAGGTGTCCAGTTTCAAGTTTATTTTAATCAGATGAGAACGGAAGAGGCCAGGATAATTACGGATTAAGTTCACGTATCCGACCTTTTCACCCATTTGCCTATTCCTCAGCACCTAGGTTGTGTGGCCGATGGCTTGTGTAAAAAAACTTAAATTTTTGTATCTGGTGGCTACGCACGCCTGAAATCCAGCAATTTGAGGGTGAGGGTTGGTGGATCACGCGAATGTTGTGAAGCTCCCTTCCTGCTGGCATCGACGAGGTGCCATACCCTGGCTCCCCAGGAGATGGCAGTACAGCAAGCGGGCTAATCGCCATCTGTGTCCATCTGTATGTGTGAGTTTTCTCCGGGCACTCCGGTTTCCCTCCCACGTGCACAAGCACTCGCACATCGGCTTAGAACAACGCAAAATAAAAACCTGAAAAATGATTTTACGACTCAGTGTGGCTCTCATGGATACATTAGTAAAAAACAATATTATATAAGTAAATGAGGACATATTATCTGCTTCTCTAGTCTTTCAACACAGCCTCACAAGAGACTCCAACCGGCTCCACGATACCGAAGCGCTCATGACACCACAGGGCCTGTGTGAATGCACACATGGCCCTGTGGGCCTCCCCTCGTCCACCCACTCACCGCTTCTTGTCCTTGCGCAGGTACTTCTGCATGATGCTGCGTGTCTCCGCGTAGCGGTAGCTCTGGTCAAAGTGCTCATGCTGCTTCTGGTAGAAGGGAAGAGCGGCGGCGGTCTCCATCCTGAGCCCGGCGGTCGTTGTCGTCCCCTCAAATCACAAACTCCACGGCGCTGCAACCCACGTGTCACGCAACGGCCATGATTTTTGAGAACGCGATTTGACTCAGTAATCGTTCCCGTCACACGCCCGACCATCCCGCATGCACGTTCTTCTCGCATTCGTTCTGTCTCGTTTGTGTCGGCTTCTGTTTTCTCCCCTGGCCTAAACGTAACATGGGAGGTATCATTTCGTATGCGCTTTTCGTACATCGCTTCAAAAGGGTTCTCGCAAGCGTTATTTGTTGCATTTATCTGGACTGTAACAATCAATTGCAGTTGAACTGCTGCACCGTTACACGCCGACTATACACATCATCACAATTTATTGATAGGGGATATCAGTCAGCCCGTCAAACCCTTTATTTATACAGTCTGTTCTCCTATTAAGCACGTTGTTTTCAAAACGCGAATTGGATATAACGCGATGAATGTATTAGAGAACATTTTTTGTTTATAACGCAGATGCGAATTGGATATAACGCGATTGAGCGAACGGAACTACGTCGCGCGAGGAGGAATAAGCGGCTGTGCGGCTGCCTCAGCATAGCAGCGTCGCACAAGGCAGCGGGATGCTGCTTGATGCTTCTAGATGCTACCCACACACCTCGGTTTTTGTTCAGCCTGCGTACGCATCTCACGTGTCATCGCGGACTGCGATTTACCCCTGCATTATATATTATTTATTATCACGCATTTTTCTTGAGGCGGTGTTCTTCAGGCACGCGACTGCCGCCTTATAGGAGAACAGACTTTCTCGGTTTTGCCCGTTGTCAGGAGTGAGAATTGTACCCCGAGGTTTCAATGTTGGCACAATGTCAACGAGCAGGTGGTGGCCCCCTTCTGAGAGAACGCACTCGGACGTTCTGCGGCTCGCAGGTCCGTGGCTCAAATCAACCGGCGAAGGACGCCAACACATCCAAGTGGGTCTTGTGCTGGCCTCGCCGGCGCAACGCCTGTGGCCGGGGACTTCGCCGGGAAGCAGCAATTCAACTGAGACGAGGGGCGATGCCGGATTAAGCTAGTGCGGGGCCTGTAGCACGTGTTCTAAAGGGGCCCTAAATAAAAAAACGTAAATATTAAAACACGTAAACTTTTTTACCAGCATAGTCACATAATTGTATGTTTTCATTTGCTATACAGCCAGATAATATGAAAAATCGCTAACCTTAAACACCCAGTCGTTCATAAAAGTTGAAGGCTTTTACTATAGCAATAGAGCAAGTGCAGAATCACTGAACCGGAATTGATAGCTTGAAAGCATTTAGCGCGGGGCCCTTGAAAGTGCGGGGCCCGTAGCTGCTACATATGTAGCTACTTTTGCTACGAGGATAATCCAGCATTGACGAGGGATGAGCACGCTCCGGTACCCCCTAAGCCACACCCGAGGCTGGGCACGTCTATATATGGAGGCCGTTAGAGTGGCCACGTTTCTGAACGCCCTTCGTTCACCAGGCGTCCGGAGACAGCTCCTAAAGCGATACCGTCCCAGCCCAGCAAACACCCCGCGGGGAGTGACGACTGCGCGCCGACTTTAGGTCGCATCACAGCTGCCGAGTGCGAATTGATGGTGGTGGATGGTGGTGGAGGAGGGCGGGGGTGGCGGGGGGGGGGGGGTCCTATCCGAATCGCTCGTGCGAATGGGGCACAGATGAGATGTTAATTTATTAAGTAAGTAAAAAAATTACCCCCACTGCATTTAATAATAATACTTTTATTTTACACAGCGTCATTCATGCTACCGGGATCCCATAACGAAGTACATGAATTAAACATATATTTATATTTCCCGCACCTCCAATTAGCACGGTTAGCTTAAGAAGTGCAACATACATAGAAATGGACCAAATCCCATATTTTGCCACTACCGAGCAAATGTAAACCCCTACTACTACCAAACAAATTAAGAAATTAATCTTCAAATAAAGAAACGGCACCAAAACACAAAAATTACAAACAACAACAACAAGAAGTTAGCACAACAAAGAGGTCTAACTACTACACAAGCCCAGGCCACAGTCCCAACTTCCCAACCAAGCCTGGAGACCTTCAAGGGCGGGCCAGTGGCGGAGTGCCAAAAAGCCACCACTCATGTCAATCGCTCCATGGCAATTGCAGCACCTGTCACAAGCACCGCCCTTCTGGTGAGCTCTCCCCCCCCCTCCTCCCTCAAGCCCACGCCGTGCAGATCGTGAAGGTTGACTGACGAGACTGCGCCACGCCTGGTGAGTGTGGCTCGGTAAAGGCGGGGAGGAGCATTAGACCTGGGAGCGTACAGGTACAGTACAACAATAGATGATACTGGCCTGCCCTCTGCAGCATGTCGCCCAGTACAGCAACCCTATGGGACCTACACGTGCGTGGTGATCACCTCTCGGAACACTTTCCAGACTCTAACCCGGCTTCGCTTCCCAGATGAGACGAGATGGGGTGGATTCTGGACGATTTGATCAAAGGCATTAATATTTGCATGCTGCGAGCACCGACTGAAAACTCCACATGGTCTTTGATATATAATTTTTTTTTAAAGTTATTGCATAAGCTAATAGGCCTCTTCTGCATGCCTGCAAAGTCGTTTTAATGTTTCAAGGTTACTTTCTCAAGCATACACTCTAACAGCTGTTCAACTGCGTTACAGATTGCCTCCGTTGAAATATGCACAGAAAAAATTGAAATATGATCATCCATAGGCCAGGCACTGCAACTAAATAACATTGCAATTTATAGATCATTGCCATTTGCTGTGGGTAATCTAATTGTCGTTCATAGTGTGTATAATATTACAAATTGAAATGAATAGATTTCAAGAATACACCTGCAGTCATTTAAGTGGATGGGACGCCTTCTTTGAAGAAAGGGGTGTTCTTGAGATCACGTCCACAATGTATGATAGATGTGACTCTTAAGCATGATTATTAATGTTTTAAAACATAAGTTGAAGCTGTTTAGCTAAGGACCACTGAAGAAGAGAACAAAGTGGATCCAGATTGCTATTTCTCAGGTTCCAAAGTGCTCTACTGAGAAAACATGTGTTTTGGAAAGACAATATCCAATGGTGCTAACGTAAGCCATCAACATTTACCGTAATGCGGAATATTGCGGGAAGCCAAACCGTGAGTAAAAATCGATAGAAATCTGCAAACGCACTCAACTTTCCTTGAGAATGTGTTGTGGCATCTTGAGTTAATTACAGACAATACAATAATTAGTAAGTGCAACATTTCAACTGCAATAAATTAGCGAATTAAAATAAATCCTCGTATTTTCCCAAGTATTATTCTAAATGTTCTGCCAGTGTCGTATCATGAGGCGAAGCATTCATTCGAAAAACTATCGTAGGCGTGCGCATCACCACATGTATTCTTAGAAAACATCCCACGGTCATTTATGTCCGTGAAATATTGTTGCGCGTTTTAAATAGCACTATCGCTAAATAACTACTTCTGAGATTCCTTCATTTAACCTCTATAGGGGGTGCACTTTCCCACGCACCCTTCTACAGAAATGTTTAATGTCATATAACATTAAAACCCGTATTTGTTATTCCCGTAGCTGAAATTTGGTCAAGTTCAGTGATAATCCAAATGTGCGATGTCACTTGTGCCCAGACTTACATCATTGACTCACGGTGTGTTGACAACTTGGTTTATCGAGTGACTGCCTGAATTCAAACGCAGGATGTCAGTGGTGCCTGGTCACCGGCTCAGTGCTCTGACCTCTGAGCCAAAAGGCCACCGCATATACATTTGTATCATAAAGGAGCACCTAACATAACACTCAAACCACCGTGGTCTCTGGAACCACCAATACAACACGACAGACTCCACTCTCTGTATCCTGTCCTCCCCATGCACATGTGAATCAGGTGGTATGTTTTCACAAGTCAGAAAAAAAACGTGCACTACACGCATTTATCGATTTACGGACATTAAATCGGTCCCGAGAGGCTGGGGATGGAGGAAGCATGTTGAAGGTTGTTTTGAAAGCCCATTATCCGCACTGTGCATCCTTGATAGAATTACTGCCGTGTCAACAAATGGACCAACAACTATTGTAGAGTTCCAACATAACCCAACTTGACTTTGGTTGCGCTCTCTTTTTGCTTTCCCATAAATGTGCGGGATTTGTGACAGCTACTGCAGACCGTCGGTAAAATAATCATCCGACCACTACTCCTCACTGGTGTTTCACGTAACCATTAGTTCATGCGGTATAACGATCATTGAAAGCCCGAGGTAATCCACTGCTCGAGGAAGGCTACCCCATGCCGTGTTGTATATGAGGGTTGTTTGACCATACTTCACCACGCTGGTTCAGTCGAGGTTGGTAAAGGCAAGGGGGGCGGGGGGCGGGGGAGAGCTTGGTGGACCAGTTGCGATATCACTCGCCACTCATAAAGACTCAAACAAAAGGTTCATCGCGCAGTGTGCTAACCACTGCGCCACCACTCCACCCCAACCATTGCATGTTGCTACGTCATTTGGAATGTATCTAAAAATAAGACTCGGGGCCATCAGGGGAATTGCATTTGAGCCACAGTAAATATGTATTCAGCAAAATGCATGCGGGATGTATTTCATTAGGGGGCATCGTCACATTTTTATTTTTAAATAGGGACCCCTGACAACTCTGCCCAGGTGAGTTGGCAGCTACGAGGCCCGATCCCTGTGCTGACGTGGCCAATCGCAAGTTCGCCTATTCACACCGCCTCCTAGTCAAGCTAATCCCATTCACGTCATCACCTAATGAATCCTGCGAGAGATGAACACTCACTCAGGCGGCCCCATCAATGCGTCACTTAACACCAGGGGTCGGGTATCCCTCGCCCTTCTCACGATTAATCCCATTAATTAGTGCGCTCCTCGGGTCAATTGTCTCAACATGCATTACTAATTACGTAACCACCTGACGCACCCTAATGACAACCACAGGTCTTTGTTTTATGAACAAACACATCTAATTAAATAAATAAAGTGCCATATTACAGGTTAATTATGCTCGGATAACTTTGACGCACTATTGATTAAGCCTGCCGATTGCATTCCATGTAGGGCTGAATTTCAATTTCCACCCCCGCCGCACAAAAAAAACTCATCACATACAATTAATATCGGACAATTACTCTCTTGCACGCGAAGATGCGCGATTGGTGGGAGCATTTGCGATGTGACAATTTAACTGATTCGTCACGAGTTGCGGCCAAGGTTCAATTCAAGGGTAGATGATTTCGCCTCGTTTGTGTCCGTCTCGTTTGTTACGGTTATGTGCGCCATCCCGCCTCAATGTAAATAATCGGCTTACCATTAACAACGTTATCGATTCTTACGCAGCTGAATTGATGCATTGTACCGCGAGCATTTAGAATCTCGATCAATTAATGACTCGATGCGCGGTTCGTTTACGCTGTCATCCGCATACCCGCGAATGGATAAGGTTAAAAAAAAAAGTTTGGAGATTAAGTCATTGAATGGCAAAGTGTAATGACCGTTTTAAAGTTCTCAAATGTAACAATTATTCAAAGAAATATAATACTATCCTATTGTAGTTTGTCAATCCAACACAGTGCCACATATAGAATCGTCCATAGGGATAGTTGGAAGACAACATAACTCTAATTAAGCATTGAGCAACGATTCTATTTTGATACCTCTGGCAAAAGACTTGGACTGCTGCTGTATTGTAGACAATTCCAATACGCTGACGAATACTACTTAAGCTATTTTCAGATATCTTAAAATACCCAAATACCTATGTATACAAACTAACACTTAACTTTCATACAAACGAATACTGTATCCGATACGACTCGATGCACACAACAACAGTGTGCTGTATTTAAATCTGAAATCCTAAGTCTTGGAGGTAAACATCGGCACGACAGGTAACATCACCGTCGACAGGATATACGAAGATTTCATGCCGATGCAAACTCGTTAAAGGTTTGGAAACACTCTGAACAGCCCCCAGACTCATTATTAATATGAAATCCCTTTTATCACCCTGCAATGACGCATTCGCGTTTTACATCAATGCACTTTTTTTAAGTCTGTTGTTACATAGGATGTCAAATACACACACAACAGACTGATTAGCAAGTCTCTCATTTTATAGGTGCTAATACTAACATGATCATTGTTAACACGAATGTTATTGAATCGTCCACATGCGTTTGCTATTATGTAACGTCTATGTACGCTACATGAATTATATGAGCAATTGGACAAAAACAGTCATGATACCAATACACATGTAGTAAATGTGTGCCGTCTACAATTTGCAGTTTTATAATATTCCTAATTTGCTGCTTGAGTTACCTTTTACATCACGGGTTGATTAGAAGTAAAAATAGATGGGGTTTTTTATAGTCACATGAAATGACTAGGTCGTCGTTTCGGCCGACTAGCCTTCTTCAGGAAATATTGACACTGAAATTTCCCGCTGATGAACCAATCAATGTATGAAAAACAGTTTCAAGACGTATTATTGTAATTACCCGCTTAGCTTTATAAGGCAACGTTATCGTTGACAGTGACAACTATCACGTTTTGCGAAGCGTACAGCTTTGTCTGTGTTGATGTGCAACAGGTCCACGACTCACACCTTGACCCCAGCCATCAGCAACCACTCCGAACGTGCCGAGAGCGGCCGAGTGGCTCAGCGTGAGAGCGAGCAGCTCGCAATCGGAAAGGTTGCGAGTTCAAGACCTGGTCGAGGGGGTGGATTGACAACCCATCATCTCTCTGTGATAGATAAAATTATTCCCCACTTTGTGGGGAAGTCAACTGCGGTTATCCTATGGATAGACTCGCCCCTGGCACAGGAACGGGGCATTTCCACCACCGACTCAGGGCTGTTAACGTGCGACGAGCAGCGCCCCAATGCTCAGTTGTGTTTAGATCGTTGTCCTCTCCCCTCCGATTTAGGCCGGTCGGTTACGTGCCGTGCGATCGAACTTCAACACGCGTGCGCTTGGGCCGGAGGTCGCTTTGCCTTGCCCGACCAAACTTCGCCTTGTTGGGTGCACGCGAATGCTCGAGCGTGAAACTCACCGGACGCGAAGAGCAGCCCGCGGTCCAGGACTCTGCGATGGTGGTTGTGGCACCCGAGCAGACGCGCGTTAGGTCTCAGCAGTTGAAGGGCAAGGGCGATGGTGCTGCGATGGGATGGAGTGGTCGTGGTGCTGCTGATTGTGCTAGTGGTGACAGGTGGGTGGGGTGTGCCTACGAACGGTTGGTTGGCCGGTAGACATGCACTCCAAGCTGGCACAGGCAAAGAGGGCTGTAGAGGCAGCAGTGATAGTAGTAGTAGTAGTAATAATAAACACTGTAATACCTCTGGGTCGCATCTCGGGCATGCGAATACTTTCACGGCCTTGTATGGTGGCGCGCGGCTGAGGAGGTTAAAATATAGCCCGCAGAGCTCCCTGGATAATATCGAAGAAACTCTGCGTCTGCGCACGGCTGGTTTGGAATGGGCGAGTGAAAAGGTTTCCCAGAGCCATGTGTGGTCTCCGTTTCGTCCGAGCTCAGCTCTTTGTGCATAACTTAAAACTTCGTTTTTGCACCGGCCCATCTTGAGCGAGAAGCTTACAATTTAGGAACTTTGCCGGCAAGCATTAAAGGGCACCAGCACAATTTATATTAATTTGTTATCAACATTACCATAAACCGCGTCTTAATCGCTAGCCGTCAATCATGTCCCGGCAAATTTAGGGATGACCTCCCAGACGAATTCCCAATTGCCAGCTCGGATTATCTTCCCATAGGCGCAGTGGTAAATCAGGCGGCTCCATTAGTGGCCATCATATGAGCCCTTTTAAGAGGCTGCAGCAGTATTTTAGGTCCAGGCATGTCAAAACGACGAGACTTTCGTGAAAAGTAAAACCCATATAGCATTTTAGCATAAAGGTTATAAAGCCCCATCTTTATGTATACAAAAAAAATGCTTTATATTTTTTAAATAAAAACGTATGTATGCAATTCTGCAAGTGGATCAGAATCTGCATGTTTATTTAGATCGGAGTAATCCGATTAGCAAAACATCTCTTTTTACAGATGGCCCAGTAGGAGCAGGTCAGCAGCAAGTGACAGTATTGAAAATGTCTGAACACAGGTTGCAAGGTCCCAAGACCTATCTGTTGACAGACCCTGAAAAATACACACTGACAAAATAATTGCATCAGAATTGAATACCAGTGTACACAGGGCGCTGCCCTGCAAATTAATGTAATATTTGAATGAGTATTTTTATGTAATTAAGAAACGTGATCACCCCCCCCCCCCCACCTAACGTTATGCCGCAGGCCTTTGTTCTTGTGTGCAGCAAAAGTCTAATAAAATATTTTTGTTAAAAATAACAAACTTTTTTTTTATGCTTAATAGCATTTTCCAGGCCTTCAATAAATCATCCTACAAACAGCTACGAGGTGAGACAAATACAATGTGCAGGTGACATTTTTGCTTTAGCGTATGTGGCATATGGTGACCTCCATTGCAACAGATGGATACATCCTTGATCGCGAGCTTTGCACAATCACTGCTGTCGAAAAAAAAAGGTCAGTCGAGGCAAAAACAGCAAGCACTGCAGTGCAGCACAGAGCTGACAGCTAACGAACAGCAATGTTCTCAATTCATAACGCGGGTGGGGGGGAATGCCATTACGTGATCACCACTTTATTGCCACGCATTGCCTTCGGGAGAGAGTCAAACCTGACAGAAATTTGCGGCAGTGTTGAACCGCTCTCGCAACGGAAGTGCTTTATTGCACCTCTGTTGTTCATTAAAATGTTTGCAATACACGTTGGTCACCAGTGGGAGCAATGAGCAATGCAATCTATGCCAATATTCTCCCCAGCTCAACGCAGAGCGACATTTTGCGAATTAGTGCTCACGCCTTCTGTCTGATAACAAGAATGTAATGCTATTATTACATCTAGGAAATAATTACTGAAAAACCATTATCACAGTGCATGGTGTATATACAAATATAACATAACCTGTTAGATTGCCAATAATTTGCAAACACTTGACTATTACATTGAGCGGTAGGTGCAGTTTAGGTCATAAAATCTTACAACGAAAAAAACAAATCAATTGTACAAGTGAAAAGAAAACTCAGACAAGAGAAATCAAGTTCAAAACTTTATTTAAACAAATGAATGATGGCGAATGTGGCCTTTATGGCAACAACTAGTACTTAAATGTACTGCATAGAAGGCAACATACAAGGACATTTACATATGCCATTCTAACATTCAGAAAGCCACAACTGTGCACTTCTAGGTTAAGCTATTATTACTTGTAGCAAAACATATTTTATACTGCACAACCAGTTAAATTACATGTAAGTGCCTTAACAATTAAGCCAATATAGTAACAATTGGAACCTGTACACAAATTTGTGTACAATGCTCGATTTCACATTTAGTTTCACATAGCTTTGGAACCAACTGTGCAGCGCAAAAAATACTGCTCTCAAAAGTATGTATCCTTTCTGCAACATGCAAGTAACTTCAGGTGACACCAGTTAAGGTTACCTACAGCTCAAAACAATATTACTTGGTTCACCAAAAAAGTGTTGTTTTGTAGTTAATTCTCCGTTAACCTTACGGCGCTTAGAACGTTACAAGTGTTGTAATGTGCATTACCCATTCAATGCTAATTGTGGCCTTGCCAACCAGCTACACTACCACCAAATTATTACAATGTAAGCTATAGAACTATTTTGAGCTGTATTGCACCACCCTGTTATTTTGGCAGACAGGTAAGCTTCTGATCAGGAATGTGGTTATTATCTGGAGATTGTAGCAAAATAAACAACTACATAAAACCAAACAAAATAGTACAAATAACAAATACCAACACAAGTGAGGAAATACATAACTTTTACTTGTACATTAACAACAGGCTCAAATAGCAGGCAATAACATTACTATTTTTTTCAAGTTTATTGTCAAACCCTATTCAGTGAGGCAACAATATATGCAGATGTTTGGCAATTTTAACATGTAACTCAAAATTCACAAACCTTTCATGGAAACCACCCAAAAGCCCAATGATAAAATGCTGTTCACATTAAAGAAGCGTGTGTGTCACTGTATCCAGATCCATTCAGCACAGAATACAGATGGACTTGCTCTTTATCCCTCCAGCTCATCCTTCAGCTCCTTGTTTTTGCGAACCTCCGCAGCATGCTTCTCCTGCACATCACACAACCAGAAACACATTTTCAGGCAAAGATGTGTCATTTCAGTTGGCTACATTGAAAAAGTGATGGTTAAAACACTGCACTATGAACCGGGCTAGCTTGGGTTTGTTTCCACTCCACAGCGACCATCAGTGGTGAGTGATATTCAAACTGGTACTGAGTGCACCCCCCCCCCCCCCTTCACTAACCTGCATTGACCAGGGTGGTGAAGTATGGTCGAACAACCTCAATGTCTAACACAGCAAGGATAGGCCTTTACACAGCAGTGGACTGACGAAGGAATGTATATCATTCTATTATTAATAAAAACTGCACCCCACCTGAGTCTTGTTGCCTGGACAGTCCCAGCTCTGTGACGGGTGCGATTTTAACAAATCTCTGCTCTGAATCTATCATTACAAGCTTGCACCAACATAAATAAGTCAAAGCCCATTTTTGCAAATAAAAATTACCCCAAAGCCAGCTGACATTTTTGGCAAATGCTATAAACGACATTGAGGGGCTACCGGTCACAGCAACTGGAAGAACAGAGATCTATATTGGGTTGCAATGGAGCACTGCGATGGTGATGGACGTGGCCGGGCAGCCCAGGGCTGTGGTGGTGCATTCACCTTCTCCTTCAGCCGCTGCATGAGTGCGGCTATTTGGGCTTCCCGTTTCTCCTTGGTCACCTCCATCTTCTGGGACAGCTTCTCCTCGGCCATCTTGCTGAAGTTGTTGTTCTCCTCCATCACCTTCTGCTGCACCTCCCGCTCGTGCTCGCGCTTCTCGGCCAGCTGCTTCAGCACCTGGGCCTCCTGCGACTGCGCACACAAATTGTTTGTGCCCATTGATCGATCTCCGGTGTCGTCGGCATTCCGAGCGTGCCCAGTGCTTTAATGGGTCTAGAGTTCTGTGACGGGGGGTTATATTGTTGCTGTACTACTAGTCAAATGCATTTTAAGATATTGCTCGGATCCACGGCCATTGTAGCATAGATTTTTTTGTTCATATCAAGACTGCCCTGTCAATATATACCATTACTGCATATCAACCAAGTATTAATCCTTCTATGATCATATTTTTTCTTGAACGTCAAAAAATCTTACAAAAACAAAGCTCAGCGAGAGCTTGGACAACCAAAACTCAAAATATCTGATGGATGTGAGATTAATCAAATTAAGAGATCAAAAAACAAATCTGAGCTGTCATGGGTTTACAAAATTATAGTTCACTTCCATATCGGGTATTTACTGTAACATCCAACGGTCTTGTAATCATGATATTCCACCAAAGTATGCATCGTCTACGGTTCGGTTGAAACCCTAGGAACCACACTGCATTCACTGTTTATTTTTGGATGTAAAGCTTTCGTGACTGCAGGGATTCATATTCTTGGTTCTTTCGGTAACGTCACGTAGAAACGTCGTGAGAATTTTATGGTTTTATTTTTATTATTTCCCTTCTACGTGACGTTACCGAAAAACCAAGAATATTTACTGTTTATGTGAATGTTCTCTGCTAGTCTCATGTGCCACCGGGTTAAAGGGCAACTTGGGAATGTTTCCAACCCCTCCAAAGGTTAAAAACATGTCCTTCGTTCCCGTCATATCTAATTTGTTCGTGAGGCCTTACCTTCCTTCTCTCTTCAGCAGCCTCCAACTTCTTGAGGATCTCCTCCAGAGAAAGATCCTTCTTTCTTGGCGGAGACAGTGGGATTTCCGCATTGCTAGCGGACGGAGGTTTCAGGATGACTTCAAAAGCATGGCCCGAAGCTCTCTTGCTCAGCTCCTTCACCTCCATGTCTGCAGGCAGTTGAAGTTAAATGTTAGCATGAATACGCACATCCAATTTGCTGGAATATAGTGAATGTACATGTAAAAACGATGATTTTCTTTTATACAGCCACGAAAATAAGCATATTCAACATTCAGAAACGGAACAGAAACACGATTTCAAAATCAAAAAGGACTCACAGTCGATTGTCAAATGAACAATAAGTTAATCCATGCATTACAATACGAAGAGTATGCATGAAACTTACATTAGCTGCACTTGTAATTCAATCCATGACTGCAATTCGACTAAATATGTTTTGGGGTGGTTATGGCAATAATTACATCTGCTCATATTTATCCTATGTTTGTAGATCTAGCATTGATGTTGTGATATGCAGCATATCCATGTCAGCAATAAACAGCCTCAGCTGAATGTTAAGCAGCTTTATCGCTGTACGCATTTAAAACCAATCTCTGCTGTTGGTATTTGGGAGTAAATGCAATTGTGCACATTTCAATTACAGTACGTGCAGACTCATGCAGGCTCATGTTGACTGTACAGGTCTCGTGTAAATCGCCAGAAAACAAAAATGTCTCCGGTCCTATAGATTTCGTGGAAATAATTTTGGTTCACAGAAGCAGATAGGGGTCAGTTATGGCATTACAGGGACCTCACCAATAAAACATGTCAAGCAGCATCCTTCCAAATCAATTTACCCTACAATGGGACTAATGTATTTCATCTAGGGTGGTGCAGTACTGTATTATGAAATACCAAATCTTCAGCCAAAAAATGATTACAGCTGTTTAACATATTAAGCCATTTTTAGAACAGCAAATCAACTAAAACTCGCTGTATGCGCCAAAGGCCACATGCAATGATATCTCCAAACATATACTCAGAGCAATCTCTTGGAGATGTGTTTATAAAATATGAAAAGGACAACACATTACTCGCAGAAACATGCAAACAGCATGCACACAAGAATGTATGAAGTTTGGAATTGTTACTGACCACCATATTTATATACAGACCCCGGGCGAGGTTCAGAGTAAAAACAAGAACACAGAACCGAAAGCATGGAAAGTTCCTTCATTTTGTCCTTGTAAGCTAGACGAAGAGGAAGCAAGAGACGGAGGTGTTAAGGATATCACAAGCAAGTACACAATATACACTATCGACTCTGTAGATGTGCAGTAGGAATAGATAAGGGAAGGTTGTAGGGGGGGGGCCCAGATTTGTAAGAGACCTGCAATGGGAGACCACGCCCAGCATGTGACAATGAAATCACGACAGCTTTTACGAATTCAATCATGACAATCGTTACCATGAACTGCATTTTAACACCTTAGAAATGATACTGCACACACTATCGAGGCTAATAATACCACAGCCTCGCGAAATCGGTCATTTTTTTAAATCTATTACATTCAAAGTCAATTATATATTTCCTCAGAAAAATAATATTCTATAAATCTCTTTGGATATTTTAGACACATTTGGTAAACAATCACTACAAATATACATCGACTGTATCTATACACATAAAAAAGCATTGCGTAGGTAAAATTGTCGATCAGTTACCATTTAAGGCAGCAGCATGGAAGAGTATTAACCATTAATCTATACAGTATATATGGGAAATGTCGCGTGTGTAACGCATGTGGCCGCTCTCGTGCCATTGCGGTGGCAATTAAACAGCATAATCAGACAATGCGTTGTTTATACCCCCGATTCACCCGAGCAAATACATTTTAATCGCGAAACATTTTCAATAAGGTACCAAAACCGTTTTACGAAGCCGAGCTCCTGCACCATTAAAAGAACCGATACATAGCAATTACACCGTACCGACGATTACATCTCTTGCAACGTAGTTTAACACTCACAATTATACAATTTATGCATCTAAAAGCATAACGGGGGGTTTTCTAGTTTCAAGGGTTACACAATTCGGTATGAATTGCAATCGCTTTCACACATGCGACTGCGCTTGGCATCGCTCTCTGCTCAGGGTGTGGCAGCAGCCCCAATGAGAGGAAGCTGCTGTCCATGGTGCTGACTGCAGCGCACGCATCAGGCATTTCATTCCGACAAAACACCCCATATCCCCGGTACGCTATTCGTTTTTTTTCCTCACGCGCTTAATATTATCCCGACTGTATTTTGTTAACAATTAAGGTACCATCATTTTTAAAACCATCTAAAAATGTAAAGGTTTTCAACAAAAGCCCGATGTAATCTCGTGATATGATGTAGAATAGCAGCTTGGTTGGAGACAACACAATGCTAAGGAGCCGCTCCTATCTCTGTTGAATCTTACCTGCGGTCTTGGAAATGGTAGCCATGGCGGATAACGGTGGGATGAAGGCTGAGAGTTCTCAACACTGCAGTAAGGAATGCCTGTCTTTATTCAGACACTGACTCAGCACCACTGGGCTGATACACTGCAGTGGGGGAGAAACCATCAGAAGCAAACCATCACAAGGTCATTACAAAAATACCAAATCAACATCTTCCACCACTATTCATTATAAGCTATTTAGCTTACAATTTGTATACACGTGTTACAATTTGTGCCGGCTTTCATTTATAAAATAAGTGTATTGTATTGATGTTGTGCGACTCCCCCTGAATATAATGGTATGGTCCTACACGTAGCATTTGCTGTCTTGAGCTTTTTTTCCTTTTTTCTGCAGAGGCAGTTGATCAGATATTGCCCTTTGTGTATTCGTAAAACTGATTCGATTTCGTGCCACCTTATTCTATACTTTTAAGAGTTTGTTTCACCCCATGTTCGGGAAAACAACTGTGCAGATACTATTACGAATGCAAATGTTAATGCCACACCCATGCATCTTGCAGATGTATTAATGCAAGTGTGAGTACACCAAAATCTGCATTGTAATGCAACACCTTGAACAATAATACATATTATTCTGCAAACTATCGAAGTTGCAATAAAATATTCTTATATATAAACAGATTAGGTATTTGTGCTTTAGAATCTCAATAAACAATTAATCTGGCAAATACTGCTGCTTTTAACACCGATTTAAAATATGCAATATTCTTAGTCTAAAAATAGCTGGGGGGAAATACATATTAATGTATTAGATATCATTACAGTATATGTCTGTTAGTAAGGATGTACATACAGGTGCAACGATAACATTAAAAGAGATGTACACAATGAATACGTGAATATAATCCCCTAAAAAACTGCAGTATGGAGAACACTAAGAAGGTGGACATGGCGTGCAACACGTGAAATTCAACTGCAGTACTAATAATACAATAACCTTCAAACACCACAGGCGTTTTAAAGTACAAACATGAATGGATCACAGTAGACCTGCGTACACAACCATAAGTATTGGGTGGACATCCGAATATTTCATACTGGAGGAATCGGATGAGCTATAAAGCTATTTTTCACATATTGTCCAGATGAACATCTGTGGACATCATATCACCAAAATGCACAGGTGGTATTTTTATGTAGTCTGCAGTTTACATAAATGCCAGAAATTTTGAATGCCACAACAAGCACTCCGCTCTTAAAATGCAAACTAAAATATTGGTTAGGGGACATTTTCTCGAATTGTAAATGTTGTGGATTTACTCTCCAACACACCGGTGGGCTTAAGTAGTAACTATTTGACGTTTTGTTTACATGACAAATCCCTTACTAATTGGCTGTGTCGGGTGGTGGAGGGTTTCGACGCATTTATACTTACGCGATCAAACCCAATGACCTTTATATTGGTCGCCACAGCCGACGTGTTAAACTGAATCTTATTTATCCAAGCATAATAAGCCAAGTGTAATCTATTGTTGCGAGGCTTGAATCACTTTTCACATTGGCAGAATGGCCAGCAAGCGTCGCCTGATAAACACGAATTACGAATAGTCTTTTATTTAAAAACACACCGCTGTAGACTGATACATTATAATTAGTAATGTAATATACGCGAAGCCCTTTTGTGGATTCACTGCTGCGGCATGAGGGCCTACCCACGCCGCATGGGTTTATGTGACCATATTCTGGATTTGAAGCTTTCGTGACTGCAAGGATTCATACTCTTTGGTTCTTTCGGTAAAGTCACGTAGGTGAAACAATAAAATAAATGAAAAGAACTAAATGAAATCACAATTTAAAGCTTTCGTGACTGCAGGGATTCATCTTCTTGGTTCTTTCGGTAAAGTCACGTAGAAGGGAAATAATAAAATAAGAACCAAGAAGATAAATCACGACGTTTCGGAGGCAACACAAGCCCCCCTCATCAGGTGTAAAACGGCATACTTCACCACGCCGGTCAGTGTGGGTAGAAGTTCAGCACAGCATAACACAGTAACAAGATTGTTCATCAATGTCCTCTGGGGCTTCCCACAACGCAGCCTCGCAGCAGCCTGTAGCTCCTGTTTTTCAACAAATCACGATCCACGTTCAACCTGCGTGGCTTCTACGAGCTGGGTAATTCCGGGCGATGTAGTCACAGGGACAGTACTGTACAGTATATGAAACCAAACATATGTATTGTTTAAAATGTACTTAATTTTGTATAATTTTAAAAACCAGCATGTAAAGTGTTTATTCAATAACAAATCATCATCGATAACCCTGGCCGATTGTGATTACACGCTTTTATTATTTAACTCACTCCGTCTGTTGTCGTATCCTTAAAAAAATATTCAGACGCTGTCGCCTCGACAGACCTGGTTTTGACCTGAGGATGGCTGCTTGCGTTGTGGCCGAAACGTCGTGAGAATTATTTTATTATGTTTTATTTTTATTATTTTATTACTTCCCTTCTATGTGACTTTACCGAAAAAAACAAGAAGATGAAAAAGAGAAAAATATTGTAACTCAATTTTTACACACTTCCCAATGTGCTATCGACTGCAAACTTGGTATACTTATGTCATACTGATGACAAGACTATATTTTATCATTAAAAATTAAAATATATATTTTTTACATTTTACACGCTTTTATTTGTCGTCGTATCCTCAAATCTTGTAACTCAATTTCAACCGTCTTCCCAATGTCGTATCGACTGCAAACTTGGTATAGGTATGCTATGCTGATGACAATACTATATTCTATCATTAAAAACAAATATATTTTAAAACAATCTATTAAACGGCTCTAATTGTCCACGCTCAACTCAACGTTGCCTGTAAATCACCACGTGGCCCCTGACGTCACGGCAAGCCTCGGGGAGCCACGCCCAGGGGCGATGGGGGCAGGGGAGGGGCAGCTCGGACAGTACATTTCATTAAAGCGTTTTTTTTAGTATTTTTAAATATTTTTTTTCTAAACGTTTAGAATATTTGGTAAGATGACATTTTATTTCACTAAAAAGGACGTCTTCATTGTATTCTATGGCCACGTTAATGAACCTCTTGTACAGCGAACCATTTGTCATCGACCACGGCGATTCCACTGCTGGATGGAGCACTGGATTTGTTCGCCGAGCACACGATGGGATTTGTTCGCTTCACGGTGGGAAAAGCCTTGTATAGTTGCGGTAAAAAAACTGGAGTAGACGTGTAATTCAAAATTGTAGATTAACAAAAATGGCTCAAAAACACATGAAGCCTAGAAAATGGGGGTCTTCTCAAACGCCAACCTCGAAAAGTTGATTTTTTTACCAACAAATATTAATTTTGTAGTATATTTAAACGTTCTTACACCGGGCTCATTCCGCTTACGGAGCGCGTTAGCAACGCTATAGTGCTTGGCGACAGCGATAACGAGGGATAGATAATAAGGGTGGCTGGATCATTTAAAATTCCGAGGCCGTGGCCTGAAAGCCCTCTCTGGTCCAGACCGCACGACGACTCAACACCCCCCCACCCCTCTCCCAACACAGTGTGCGGCCGCGAAGATTTAAAATAAAACACCTGAAAAACGCGGGTGATTTCATAATTGCGACGATTCTGGTAAGGGTGTGTATGTATATACTTTACAAGCAAAATATTTACCAATTTCGCAACGCGGGAGTTTATAGCAACGACGCCACAGCAAATGTCCTTTTTGGTCACGCGACGTCCAACGCGCCTTCTCATTGGTTGGGTGTTCAGGGGGCAGGAGGGGAGGGGTTAACGTGGGGGGGGTGAGGGGAGGGGGGAGGTGGGGGTGTAGGGAGTGATGGTGGGGGTGGAGGGGGTGGAGGTGGGGGGAAGGCCGGGGTGGAGGGGGGGATGGTGGGGGTGGAGGGGGTGGAGGTGGAAGGGGTGAAGGTGGAGGGGGGGAAGGTGGGCGTGGAGGGGGTGAAGGTGGGGGTGGAGGGGGTGAAGGAGGGGGTGGAGGGGGTGGAGGGGGAGATGGTGGGGGTGGAGGGGGTGAAGGAGGGGGTGGAGGGAGAAAAGCGGGGATGGAGGTGGGGGTGGAGGGGGTGAAGGTGGGGGTGGAGGGGGTGGAGGGGGAGATGGTGGGGGTGGAGGGGGTGAAGGAGGGGGTGGAGGGAGAAAAGCGGGGATGGAGGTGGGGGTGGAGGGGGTGAAGGTGGGGGTGGAGGTGGGGGTGGAGGGGGTGAAGGTGGGGGTGGAGGGGGTGAAGGTGGGGGTGGAGGGGGTGAAGGTGGGGGTGGAGGTGGGGGTGGAGGGGGGAATGTGGAGGAGGGAGAATGTGAGAGGGGGTTACTTGAGGTAAACCGATAACCGGATTAATATTGATTCATAAACTCAACAATACACGCATCCAATATGGTTTAAAATAATAAATGTTTTTGTTTTATTCGTGGCACGCAGTGGTTCTGTGGACCATGGCTGATGATGCTGACCAATGTGGCCCTTACAGCCGCTAGAGGCCGCTACAATCATCAGCAGGCGCGATATATCCACTGCTGGATGAGGGCCTCCCCAGTCCGTCGCCATCTCCTGCGACGTTAGCGATCCACGTTGCTCGCCAGCTCAATGGATCGCTCAAAGTCCCACTGGACGCGTTTTCGAGAACGTTCGTCTCAACCTGGAGAGTTCAATCCAAATGTTCACCAGCCCATTCATTTACCGATTCCATCGTCCGCTCTTCCCATGTCCTCTTGCAGCATCATCTCCGTCGTGTCATCCAGCCGTGACCCTCTTAGGATACGACCTTCATATGCCACAACAGCAGCAGCAGCAGCGTCTCACAAATGCAAAAGGACAGACTGCCACACGCAGCAACGCACCATCCATTACATTGCTACAGGCGCCATCACCTTTACAGGGTGAAGTCATCCAATCCATAGATAATGCCACCACACAGGCAAGATATATCATTGCCAATTGTATCGATACTTCTTCTTAATTAGCTTCGCAGATTCCATCATACGCAGCAGCACACCATCCATTACGGACACCATCACCGTGACAAGGGCGACTCACGCGATCCATGTGACGAGATAGAGAAGGAGACACTAATGTAGTCAATCCTGTGGACATTTGCGTTCATAATGAGACTCACAGACACAACCACATAGCAGCGGCAGCCCATCCCTCACACTCTGCCAGGCACAGAGGCATCACAATTGCAGGTGCAAGTCGCATGATCCATACCTAATGCCGTCACACGCACACACGAGACACTAATGTATTCAATTCTAAGGACATTGCACCACATGAATATGTATGTTTGCATTGCGATTCACTCGGTAGTTAATTCAATTTAAAATGAGCGAAAACAGTAATTTCCATCATCTGGTGGCATGTGGGAGCATTAACAAAGTGCTCAGCTGTACTTTACAGACGTGCACGCAGTCAACATAAAACAAGGACCTGTGCCTATCCCATATCAACATCCAGGCAGCTTTGGCAATGACAAATGAAACGAATGGCTTCTGCTGCTGCCCTGTATTAAGGGCACAACGCCAAGAGACGGTGTCCTGTGCATCGCCGCCCCTTGAGCAAATGCCTAAACGTACATCGACACCGTATAAAGTAGGGACGACGTACACCAATGGTACTGTAATACTGCAGTAATATTCGACTGTTGTGCCGAGTTGTGCCCACAACTTGCAAACCAGAGGCCATAAATCCGATCTCCGGGCAAAGGCAGTTAAACAGTCTGGCAAGGTTCTCGAACACCCCCTGCCTTTGAGTGATGGCAAAATGTATTCCTGTAGCGTCCACTGCAGAGCACACAAATGTGTGTCCTTTCCTGTGCGGCTGGCTGACCCTGCTCTATTGACATGGCACTGCTTTCTTTATCATTTGACCCTGTACCGGCTGCCTGGCTCTTGAACTCACTGCGAAAGCTTAACTCCTTCTGGTGCCCATCAATGCCCGCCACGACGCACTTGTCGACACGTGCAAGGGACGTTGGCTGTGGTCTCTTGTTGGTTCGCTCACTCGACTTGCAATCAATGGGGTGCAGATTCATAGCCCAGCACGGCAGTTGATACATTGGTGGACATTTCTTAAATCATCCCATCCTCTTGTCCACGCAGCAGTATAAGGGTGCGTGTGTTGATGTAAAGTGTAAGTACTCCCAAATCTTCCAGGAAATCCGGCCAGCGTGGAAGAGTAGGCAAAATACCCACCAGCTCACTCTACTGATGACCATTCCTCCAGCAGTGGAGTGAACGGTCATTTTCAGGGCTGCACCTTTATCTTTTACAGTCCAATATGATTTGGACGGATACTTTTTTTAAATGCAACTACATCTGAACACGTTATTCAAATAGGAAGACACATGACTATCTGCAGAGTATATTTGAAGTTGTCGTGACTGCAAGGGTCCATACTCTTTGGTTCTTTCGATAAAGTCACGGAGGTGAAAAAATAAAAAAATAAGAATAAAAATAAAAATTGAAATAATCAAATTTGCCCACTACAGTATTTTTTTGTTTCTTACTGTGGTTGTCCCACCTGATGACGGAAGCTTGTGTTGCTTCCGAAACGTCGTGATTTAATTAGATTATTTCTATTTTAATTTTTTATTTTTTCACCAACGTGAATCTACCGAAAGAACCAAAGAGTATTTATAGAGTGTGAATAGGATGTATTTATAATTAGTGCAGGGAATTATGTGTAGAATTCTGCAAGCCAGAGGGGAGTTAAGGTTCTATATGAGTCCTTCCCAGATACCGTCTCTACAAAAAAGCTAATAATAAAAGTGTGAATATAAGCAGGACAGGGTTATATTGTAGATGTGAATGTGATGGATAATTATTTAGCAATACATCGAGCATGTACAGGGATGTATATGTACAGCCCTTTAACAGTCCACTGCTGGATGAGGTCCTCTCCACACCGTACAAGTCATGAGGGTGATTATGAATATACTTTACCAAGCTGATCACTGAAAATTAGTGAATTCAAAAACTCAGCCGTTGGAGCATTGAAGTACAATACAACTGTGCCTTTTGCACTGCACTGCCCTCTGCTGCTCACCACGTGGCCCTGCATCCTGTAACACCTGTTATGCATGGGTGTTGCCCATCCTAGATGAATACAGGCTCCAAC
Organism: Lampetra fluviatilis; assembly: GCF_964198595.1. Lineage (NCBI taxonomy): Eukaryota > Metazoa > Chordata > Hyperoartia > Petromyzontiformes > Petromyzontidae > Lampetra > Lampetra fluviatilis. The sequence continues at coordinate 2,299,448 of NC_136288.1, forward strand.
CTGCTTAACTTCCAAGATCTGACGAGATCAGGTACCATCCCAGGTGATTTGGTCATCTGCACATGGAAGACACAAATCAGTTGCCTTGGTTGAGGGAAGAGAGCCCATGTTTGTCTTACGCACCAGCTCGTGACATGGATACAAATTGTTATTTTGCATTTTTGGAAGAAAAAAAACAGAGCAGAAATTTGCCCGATCTCATCAAAATCTGACGAGCTAAGCAGGTTTTAGTCTTGATATTACTCAGACGGGCGACCGTGTGCAAAGTAAAAGGCTCAATACAGCGTCAGAGGCAATATCCAGCACCTTCGACCAGCACTGACCAGCGTGGTGAAGTATAGTCAAATGCTATATCACACACAGCCTATAAGGCGTGGGGGAGACCCTCATCCAACAGTATATAATTGCACTCTCATGCTCACTTGTCCTTTGGATTGCACTCTCTCTTGCCTCGTGGAGGCCACTCTCCGATTCTACATTTGCATGCTAATTTCTCACATTAACATTACTAGCCCCGCCCACTTCTTTATGACCATTGAGCTACACCCATTTCAAACCTTTTGTAAAATAGTCTGCCTTAACAGCAGACCAAGCTTTCTCACCTGATGACGGACGCTTGTGTTGCGCCCGAAACGTCGTTATTTTTTGTATTTTATACCTACGTGACTTTACCGAAAGAACGAAAGAGTAAGTATATATAAATAAAAACGCACGACGCAGGTTCGTGCACGAGATCCAATATCCCTTGGAAATGAAAGACTATGTGCCCGTGCTTCATGAGTACTGTACTGATTTCGCACGCGTGTTTGCTCTCATCTCAATCTGCTTCATCGCTGTACATTATATTCTTTTATTTTGTGGTTTGCAATTTTTTGTGACCGAGGTCACTCTCAAATGAGACCTGTTCTGCCCTCTTGAGGTCTCAGCTGGTTGAACAAGCGTATAACAACCATGAGCCATGCGTGCATTCTGTCGGAACGTTGGAGCTGAACAGGTTAAACACGGGTGAAATATTGCCTGGCTGGTCGAGAGTGCTGTGTGTGTATATATGGCTGTCTCTGCGCACTTCACAAGAATGGATCGAGTTCCTGAATAATACATGAGGCTGGTGACAGCATGATCTCCCTGAATATCTATACTGTATGCAGTTAGTCTAACCATCGATGGTAATGATGTATTAATTGTCACATTTTTTTGCAGTCTCTAGAATTGCCTACGGAAAATATTGACCAAAATGTTGACCTTAATGGCCTCTCAGATGATTTTTTAAAATTAATTTCTTTAAAGTAAACACAAATTTCATTTTAGGACGACGCCTACTTTGAAATGAACGTGAACATCTACTTAAATAATTACCGCAGGTCAACTTCATAGTGGCTTAAATTAAAGTTTGCTCTCTCATGTGCCAATAATATACATGTGGCTTGCCAAAGCCTTCATTGACCTTGACTTATTATGATGAATATACATGATTAAGTATTAATATTACATCTATAGTTTGAGTTTGTAATTGTCATATTCACTTTTTGAAAGCCACATGACTGTTCGCATGGTTAATGTCCTGGGCTCAAAATCAAACAAAATCATGGCAACCCTATTAAATTGTTTGCACCAAACAATGCACCGATTAATTTATTTAAAATAAAACCCACAACCTGCGCAAAACTGTGCTTACGGGAATCAATTACTTGCAATTTGTGCAAATCATATGCAAATACTCATTTTACATTTTAGGCTATTGGGGATTACAAAATACACGTGAGAAGGGAAACATTGAGAAATAATTCTAAACGAGACAATATACTCGAATCGCAGTCCCCGAACTGTTAACATGGCTAAATTTCGATTTAAAGCTTTCGTGACTGCAGGGATTCATCTTCTTGCTTCTTTCGGTAAAGTCACGTAGAAGGGAAGTAATAAAATAATACAAATATTTTATTATGTTTTATTTTTAATAATAAAAATATTTTATAATGTTTTATTTTTTTTATTTTATTACTTCCCTTCTACGTGACTTTACCGAAAGAACCAAGATGTTAACATGGCTATTACATAATTACAGTATCCAGAAATCCATGAGAGCGATCTCTCTCCGTTAATGATGCAGCTAGCAATCGATACACAAATATGCATTCCAAACTCATCACGAGAAAAGTTTCTTATCAGCGGGCGTCGAGGAAATACTATCGTGGGCTAATTGCACATTACAACATGCCCGCACTTACTGGCCAAGCCGAGCAGAACTATTAGTACAATAACCGTTGGCTTCTGCCCACTTCATAGCGGCTTTAGTGTCACGCTCTTAAAAAATCGACACGAATATGGATCTCAAAAAAAAAAATTCGATGAAACATCCTTGAAAGCCTCCAAATACAAACTTCCACAGACCCATTTCAAAAACAAACGGGTCAAGTTATGAATCCTTGCAGTCACGAAAGCTTCAAATCTAGAAGGGTCAAGGTTGTTTTACCCCTAATTATTATTTGGCGGGGGGGGGAGTGGGCAGGGTCAAGAATGAACAACTACAATTTTTTTCGATTTCAAAAATCTAATGTTTTATATTTTTATTCAGCACCCTTGATTACCTCCTGATAGAAAGTTTAATAAGCGTTACATTCAGGCGCAAAACCATTAAAAAATATTGGCCCACTATTTCGGAGCTTTTTTTAATGATACGTGAAAATCTAAGTTGGCTAGTCCTTGAACACAGTTACAATATTGGAGTTGACATTACTCACAATTGCTGTATGCTGAACTGCATAATATGGGAATCTGATTTTTTTATTTAGACTGGAGGAATTCGATAAGATGTGAAGCACTTGAAAGTAGTAGGGCTGAGGCATATTTAGATCAAAATGGTTAAATAATGAGAACGAGCTCGTCGCAATGCTTTTGAAAAATCCAACCTTTCCAATTTTAGATTTATAGCACATTGACGAATACGCAGAACAAAGAATGAACACTTTGTACAGCAGAAAATAGTGCGATGCGATGAGATGAGTCGATGAGAAGGATTGCAGCGCGTGATGGATATGATGATGACGCGTGCCATGAACGATGACGAGAGTGACAATCAGTGGTTAATGATGAGTGGGCGTGATAAATGGGGAGAGAAGTTGGAACGAGGGATGGTGTTAATGATGTGAAAGGGAGAGGGGGGAGAAGAGGAGTTTTGGATAAGCAAGGGATAATAAGTGAGTGTTTTAGGGTAAGGACGAAAATTGTACATAAGAGGTTTTTTTGGGGGGTGGGATCGCGTAAATATAAATGTGTCGTTTAACCCGCCACCACCCGACACAGCCAATGAGTAAAGGGTTTGTCACATAAACAAAGCGTGCCACTTCGTTACGAGTGCAGAACACTGGTGTGTTTAAGAGTAAACTAGTAACGCATGTTCTATTTACGTGACAACCCTTTACGAATTGTCTGTGTCGGGCGGTGCCGGGTTTACCAACGCCTTTATATTTACGCGATCTAAACCCCCCAACAAACCTCTCTTGTGGATATTGGACGTGAAAGCCGACCACGTGTTAAACTATTTTCTTTCCACCTGAAGAAGAACGCTCGTGTTGCGATCGAAACGTCGTGGATTTTTTGCTTTCAATTTTGATTTCAGTTTTCTATCTACGTGACTTTACCGAAAGAACCAAGAATATGAATTCCTGCAGTCACGAAAGTTTAAAGTCTAAATTTGGACAATGGACAGTGAGGCTGATGGTTTGACGTGTAGGGGAGCTTGCTCCAATGTAAGGGGGGCCAGGAGCGAGAAAGAACGGAATCGTGACAATGTACCTGAAAAGGGGTTTACGACAAGTGCGTACAGCCATCCATGACAAGGACACTCGAAAGTAAAGACGGAACAGAAACTGAGCAGTGCGCACAGAAGCACAAAGAGACGCGTGCTTTGTAATTATCACTGAGAGACAGAACACATTGATTAGAGAACAAACACATTGATTAGAGAACAAACACATTGATTAGAGAACAAACACATTGATTAGAGAACAAACACATTGATTAGAGAACAAACACATTGATTAGAGAACAAACGCATTGATTAGAGAACAAACGCATTGATTAGAGAACAAACACATTGATTAGAGAACAAACACATTGATTAGAGAACAAACGCATTGACTAGAGAACAAACGCATTGATTAGAGAACAAACGCATTGATTAGAGAACAAACGCATTGATTAGAGAACAAACGCATTGATTAGAGAACAAACGCATTGATTAGAGAACAAACGCATTGATTAGAGAACAAACGCATTGATTAGAGAACAAACACATTGATTAGAGAACAAACGCATTGATTAGAGAACAAACACATTGATTAGAGAACAAACATATTGATTAGAGAACAAACACATTGATTAGAGAACAAACACATTGATTAGAGAACAAACACATTGATTAGAGAACAAACGCATTGATTAGAGAACAAACGCATTGATTAGAGAACAAACGCATTGATTAGAGAACAAACGCATTGATTAGAGAACAAACGCATTGATTAGAGAACAAACACATTGATTAGAGAACAAACACATCGATTAGAGAACAAACACATTGATTAGAGAAACAACACATTGATTAGAGAACAAACACATTGATTAGAGAACAAACACATCGATTAGAGAACAAACGCATTGATTAGAGAACAAACGCATTGATTAGAGAACAAACGCATTGATTAGAGAACAAACGCATTGATTAGAGAACAAACATATTGATTAGAGAACAAACATATTGATTAGAGAACAAACACATTGATTAGAGAACAAACACATCGATTAGAGAATAAACACATCGATTAGAGAACAAACACATTGATTAGAGAACAAACACATTGATTAGAGAACAAACACATTGATTAGACAACAAACACATTGATTAGAGAACAAACACATTGATTAGAGAACAAACACATTCATTAGAGAACAAACACATTGATTAGAGAACAAACACATTGATTAGAGAACAAACGCATTGATTAGAGAACAAACGCATTGATTAGAGAACAAACGCATTGATTAGAGAACAAACACATTGATTAGAGAACAAACACATTGATTAGAGAACAAACACATCGATTAGAGAACAAACGCATTGATTAGAGAACAAACACATTGATTAGAGAACAAACACATTGATTAGAGAACAAACACATTGATTAGAGAACAAACACATCGATTAGAGAACAAACACATCGATTAGAGAACAAACGCATTGATTAGAGAACAAACACATTGATTAGAGAACAAACACATTGATTAGAGAACAAACGCATTGATTAGAGAACAAACACATTGATTATAGAACAAACACATTAATTAGAGAACAAACACATTGATTAGAGAACAAACACAATGATTAGAGAACAAACACATTGATTAGAGAACAAACACATTGATTAGAGAACAAACGCATTGATTAGAGAACAAACACATCGATTAGAGAACAAACGCATCGATTAGAGAACAAACACATTGATTAGAGAACAAACACATTGATTAGAGAACAAACACATTGATTAGAGAACAAACACAATGATTAGAGAACAAACACTATGATTAGAGAACAAACACATTGATTAGAGAACAAACACATTGATTAGAGAACAAACACATTGATTAGAGAACAAACACATTGATTAGAGAACAAACGCATTGATTAGAGAACAAACGCATTGATTAGAGAACAAACACATTGATTAGAGAACAAACGCATTGATTAGAGAACAAACACATCGATTAGAGAACAAACGCATCGATTAGAGAACAAACGCATTGATTAGAGAACAAACACATTGATTAGAGAACAAACACATTGATTAGAGAACAAACACAATGATTAGAGAACAAACACATTGATTAGAGAACAAACACATTGATTAGAGAACAAACACATTCATTAGAGAACAAACACATTGATTAGAGAACAAACACATTGATTAGAGAACAAACACATTGATTAGAGAACAAACACATTGATTAGAGAACAAACACATTGATTAGAGAACAAACACATTGATTAGAGAACAAGCACATTGATTAGAGAACAAACACATTGATTAGAGAACAAACACATTGATTAGAGAACAAACGCATTGATTAGAGAACAAACGCATTGATTAGAGAACAAACACATTGATTAGAGAACAAACGCGTTGATTAGAGAACAAACACATCGATTAGAGAACAAACGCATCGATTAGAGAACAAACGCATTGATTAGAGAACAAACACATTGATTAGAGAACAAACACATTGATTAGAGAACAAACACAATGATTAGAGAACAAACACATTGATTAGAGAACAAACACATTGATTAGAGAACAAACACATTCATTAGAGAACAAACACATTGATTAGAGAACAAACACATTGATTAAAGAACAAACACATTGATTAGAGAACAAACACATTGATTAGAGAACAAACACATTGATTAGAGAACAAACACATTGATTAGAGAACAAACACATCGATTAGAGAACAATCACATCGATTAGAGAACAAACACATTGATTAGAGAACAAACACATTGATTAGAGAACAAACACATTGATTAGAGAACAAACACATTTATTAGAGAACAAACACATTGATTAGAGAACAAACACATTGATTAGAGAACAAACACATTGATTAGAGAACAAACATTGATTAGAGAACAAACACATCGATTAGAGAACAAACACATCGATTAGAGAACAAACACATTGATTAGAGAACAAACACATTGATTAGAGAACAAACACATTGATTAGAGAACAAACACATTGATTAGAGAACAAACACGTGCTTTTGAGACATCCTGGCTCCGAGTTGTGTTTGTTTCCATTCACTGCAGGATGAAAGCTTCATCCTGCCATGGCGATCTTGGAGGTTGTTTGACCATACTTCACCATGGAGGTTGATGAAGGGGCAGGACCGGTTCAGATATCGATTGCCACTGATTTTATTCGTCATCAGGAATCGATCTTAGGTTGCCGGCTCCGTAGCACGTACGTGCACTCCGCTGAGTGAGAGCGCTGTGCCACCAATCCCGCCCAATATCCCACCATGGCAATGAGTGTTGCTGCGTCACAGCAATAAGATGCTATTCCGAAACACTCCACCGGAGGGCCACATTACTCAGCGGATAGCCTCTGTTGTCGTAGTTTAACACGTAGCAGGCTTTCGCGACCAATATTACTCATAGTTAAGGGTTTTGGGTTAGATCGCGTAAGTGTCAATGTATCGAAACCCTCCACCACCCGACACGGCCAAACAGTAAGGGATTTGTCAAGTATACAAAACGCCAAACAGTTACTACTTCAGCCCACCGGTGTGTTGGAGAGTGAATCCACAACTAGGATTGAAGCTTTCGTGACTGCAGGAATTATTATACGCATTGGTTCTTTCGGTAAAGTCACGTATGTAGACATAAAATTAAAAATCAAGTTATAATTAATCATTATTTTTACATACGTGACTTTACCGAAATAACCAATTTGTATGAATCCACAACATTTACAATCTGAGTACGACGTTTCGCTGGTAATTACGTCCAGCATCATCGGGCGATTTGCCACAATAGTGACCCACCTCAAGCGTTTAAACTTCAATGCAGGAGGAAAACAGCGACATTCCTTGCTGTTATAAATGTTTGACTGCATCGATCTCATGGGCAGATATTTGTGGTGTTCGCAGCCAATGCCACCCTTAGCTATAGGTGGGCACGAGCAGCTCCAGTCCCAAAAACGTTACAAGGCAGCCAATTATTGAGCTCCTCTTATTCACGACCCTCTTACACGTTGCTCCGATTATCACGGTAGCTGTTAGGGTCTACAGAAATGTAGTATGTGCGACCCTATTCTTCATATTTATGTGCTTTTGTGATGGACTGGACACATACGAGAAAAGGAATGCTCAGACTTACTTATTAACTGTGAGTATCCACATTTTTTCCCCATGGATAATTGAGATAAATTGACAGGCAACCCCACGGATAACAAGAGTCCGGAATGTTTCTCCTGCAAACATTCCGGATTTGTAATAGGGTATTAACATCGCGTTGTTGTTGGGTGGAGGAGAGGGTTAGGTTGTCGGTGGTGGCAAAACAAAGCAATGTATGTGCTTGATGATTGCCGCAATGCAGTGTGACAATGTATGGATGCAATTGCTGCAATTGGGGCGCCACGGTGGCGAGATGTTAACGACCTCGCCTGGTATACAGGAGGTCGTGGGTTCGATCCTGACCCTGATGCCTGCTGTGTATTTGGAGTTTGCGTGTCTCTCTCCCCGTGGTCGTGTGGATTTTTCTTCGGGTCCTCCGGTTTTCCCCTCCACTTTTAGAATCAACATCATGCGTTTAGAGTATTTGGCTGCTGTACATTTTCACTTGATAAGCCACTTCGTTCAGCTATCATTTGTGACAAGGTAGCTTCTGAAAAATAGCTATGTAGCTCAGTGGGCCTTACCCGGTAAAATAAAAAAGCAGTAAATTTAGACACGTGAGCTTTCACGACCAATATTATCCATGAGGTTTTTTTTGGGGGGGGGGGGGGGTTACATCGCGTAAATATAAATGTGTCGTTAAACCCGCCACCACCCGACGCAGCCAATTAGTAAAGGTTTACCACGTAAACAAAACGTGCCACTTCGTTGCTAGTTGTATAGTTTCAATGAGGCCTTTGCCCTCCTTGCACATCAGCATCAGCATCATCGTGTGGCACGTGTTCCCTCATTTGGAGCCGGCGCTTCTCGCGACGCGCGTCCTGTCCAAGCCGCCTGTGTCTCAGCAGTCACGGCGACGTTCGCTCGCGTTTGCCCTCACGGCCACCGCTTTTACTCTTATTACTCGAGTTCCTTTGCTGCACGTTCATAATTCATTCACTAACTCCAGGCCGAGCAGACATTCAAAAATGCAATGCAGTGCGTGCCAATGTTCACCATAATTTGCCAATGGCGCTGTGTTTTGAATGTGATATGTCTTGTTTTGTGGGAACAGGTAACAGCAGCAAGTGCACGTAAATGAATGACAGGTGTGTTATTGCCTCGTATGAATTACACGTGAAATAGCATCTCCAACAAGTGTATGTTTTTTTATTTGCTGTGATGTGGGATGCCTCAAGCAGGTTTATGGCCGAACAGTCTGCATGTGTTCGCTTTGGAATTAAATTAATTATGCTAATTTCTGCAGTTTTTCTAAACGGTTCTGAGCACTACCCACTGAGAAAAGTACAGTCGTTAAGATGTGTTCTTTAAATTAAAACCTTGGAATAGACAATTGCGATTGGCTGGTAAACTGCAACTGTTGACATTCCACCTCGAAATTCACTTTGGAAACGTGGCATCGTTGAGTGAACGGCGACACAGGCGTCTTTGGGGGCAGTGAGACATTGTGCGTGCGAGGAACGGCGCGTTGTTGATTGGTCGTTAATGCAGATGACGCATGATGAATACCTTTGAACCACACGAGACCATGCTGATCTCGTCAAGGACATAAACCATCACGCAAACCCCGGGCATCCTTGCAGCGGCGGATTTTGCCGAACCGTCAAACAAAATACGGTCACCGCATCGCGGGATTTGCAGATTGCGCTTTTGCGGCCGATATTAGGAAGCCACTGGAGCTCTACACTTTTAAATCTAAATTGAAAACGTATTTCTTTATAACAGCTTTTTGTGATTAGTTTGTGTCCTAACCCCCCCCCCCGCACCTCCGATTAGCGCGGTTGGCAAACGTACAATGCGAAAGAAGTTCACCGTGCACACACCACACATACATGGTCGAAGAACCTCATCGCTGGAAATCGGCGTGTCGGCTTGTCCGCGGACGAGAGCGCGTTCAGGGCTCCTGCATTCAGAGGAAGGCTGGAACGCAACGCATTTGTTCGTTAACCAAGGGGCCGTCCATAAAGGACGTCACGCGATTTTGGACGATTTTTGACCCCCCCCCCCCTCGTCACACGGCGTCACAAAAAGTCAGACCCCCTGTCAAATATGACGTCACAAAGCTCTGCCCCCCCCCCCCCCAAAAAACCATATTTCCATTTTGAAAATAAAACATGCTTCAAATCGCTTTAAACTATTGTCATTGTAGTGCGTATTTAATGTGGCGCTGCACTCTGATGTTGTAGGAGTGTTGTTATAACAATTAGTGTTGTTATAACAATTCTATATTTATTTAAAGTTGAAGTGACGTCACATTTCTCACCCCCCGCCCCCTTCGTCACACATTGTCACAATTGTCTGACCCCCCCCCCCCCCCCAGGTGCGTGACGTCATTTATGGACGACCCCCAAGGCAAGGTTACAGTGATGTACACGAGACCCGACACGACGCCCCCCCCCTCCCAAGGTATATAAACAAGCCCCCCTCCCTGCACCGGTGCTAGAAAATAAGTTTCAGGCGTTAAACAAAAAAAGTGGCCCAATGGCTCAGGAACTGCCAACATTGTTCACACATTTTGTCATTAAGTCAGAGGGCCGGTGTCCGTCACTCATACGTCTGGCACCTTTGTCAGAAATTATTTTCCTTTTCTCCCCGAGGCATTCGTCCGACACTCATAATAATAACTTACATTTGGAAGGCGCATTTCATCCAAGGATCCTACGTCAGTGTCCGTTTACCGGCTAAAGGGGTACAACAGCAATCGCTTCAACCAAAAACTGGCCACGCTTTATTTAATATACTTGAGCTTGTCCGATTGAGCTTAGGATCAGATTTTGAATGTTGTGGTCTTCTGGTAAAGGGAAGCACTGAAAATTGTACAGATGCTTATGAAAAGGCCGATAATAAATTGTAGTTATGGCTTGTGGTTATGTATGTCTGATAGACACACCACGCTAATTCACAAACAGCTTGGCAAGCACATAAAAAAACGAAATTGAATTATTAATCCCTTAATTGTGTATAAAACAGCACTTAAGATAATGTGTTACTGTACGCTGCCTGAAATATGGAATGCTGACATGATGAATTATATTAATCGTATGAATTATGACCTTGGCTTATGTAAAAAGCAGATATTTGAATTCTAGATTTGAAGCTTTCGTGACTGCAAGGCATCATATTCTTAGGTTTTTTCGGTAAAGTCACGTAGGTAAAACATCAAAATTAATGAAAATAAAATAAAAACAAAAATCACGACGTTTCGGAGGCAACACAAGTCTCCGTCATCAGGTGGGACCGTCACAGCCGAATTAGCTGCTAATTCGGCTGTGACGGTCCCACCCTGTACGTCGTGATTTTTGTTTTTATTTTATTTTCATTCATTTTGATGTTTTACCTACGTGACTTTACCGAAAAAACCTAAGAATACAGATATTTGAACTCTCGCTCGTGAGTGCAAGATACTGGCAACGGGAAATGTCGTGAGCAGGCTCATCGAAGTGCGCACGCGTTGTGAGGAGCTCGTCCAAGGGGGCTCGCAGGCAAAAAAAACAAGAAGAGACAATTTGTTTTTGTTGTTGCAAATCATATGAACACCTGATGATGATTGCTTGTGTTGCAGTCGAAACGTCGTGCGAATTTTTATTGTTTTATATTTGTATTATTGTATTATTTCCCTTCTACGTGACTTTACCGAAAGCACCAAGAATATGAATCCCTGAAGTCACGAAAGCTTTAAATCAAAATATAAACACATCTCAATATTCAGAGAGCCGCAACGCACTATGGTGGTGAATACGACGAGACGGCCAGTACTTGATACACGACGCATACCTGTCAACCCAGATGGTTTAGCCCGTGTTCTTGTACAGGGAAATTGAGTTTTCAAGGTCCACACGGCGTACAGCCGTTTCAATGAGTGCAAAGAAAAACATTGTCCGTTTGTTTGTGTTTCTCCTTTGTGATGGGACTTTGTAGGACGAACGTTGAGATTTATAAGGGCACGGGGTGACCGATAAGGTCTGAATTGGCTTGTAATAAGATAGGCACTGATAAGGGGTTGGCAGGCATGGACGACGTCACGAAGCAGCTCATTAAAGAGCCACACGCAGCACCCAAGCCGCAGGTTGCCCAACCCTGAGCGAGTATCTCTAAAACCCCACTGTGATTTGTTTATATATATCTGTAGACACTGAAACTAATGCTTATGAAAGTGGTTTTGATTACATTCTGTAAAATCAAATGTTGATTTTCAAAAATATAGAAAAACTCTTTTTTAATCCATGGCTATGTCATCAGGATACATCTGACCATACTTCACCACACTGGTCAGTGCAGGTTGGTGAATGGGGGAGTCCAGGACCACTTATGACATCACTCAACCATGATGTCATTCACGGTCGAGACTCAAACTCCGGTCGCCGTGTTCCTCGCGCAGTAACGCCAACTACTGCCCCACTTATATGCAGCATATGGGGTGTACGAAATCAACAATAGTATGAACTGAACACACGTGCGGCAAACATTAAAGCATATTGAGATCAACATAAAAAACAAGTCCACACCCTAAAATCTATCGCTCATGTTTGAACACGTTCATCAGCCCTAAATGGATGAGCCGAGTTCGGATCGCTTTAATAATGCATCGGTTGTGCATCAAACAATCACCCCTGGGGCAAGGGAGATGGATTGGCACCAAGTCAGCTGTTCGAACCACATCAATCCCCTGCTTTCCCATCCATCCATCTGTAGTGACATAGAATCGGTCACGTAGCAGCACAGCGCTGGCTGCTGGCAGGGAAGGGGATCTGCAGCTTACAGCAGCCCTGACTGACAGCAGGCCACGTGATAGACCAGAGAGAGATGTAGGGGGAAGGTTACGAAGGGGCACATCGAGAACCCGTTAGGAGGTTCCAGAAAGGGGGCGTGGCCGGGGGCGGAGCCAGCAGGCCACGCCCCCCAGTATAAGAGGGGCCCCGCGGGAGGGGAGCTCGGGGCTTTCGTGTGGAGTGGGGGGATCCCCGTGGTGCTGCTGCTGCTGGAGTCTTCACCATCTCGGCATCACCAGTCAGGCAGTCTACCAGCTGTCCTGACTGGCGTTATTGTCAGGCCGTGTTAATAAACCAGAGTGCCTCCTACTCTTAGTGTCTCTGAGTCAGTCATTACACATCCATTGTCCATCAGAGGCATAGCAAGACATTGCGGGACCTGGGGCAAGGTGCCATCCTTCCCGACAGCTCCCTCCTCCGCATCCACCACCTACAGCCACCCCCAAACTGCTTCTGCACCAGCACACCGCCTCACCAGCACGCCGCATCACCAAATCTCCGCCGCTGCTCACTTCGTTTCCGATAATTCGACCGGACATTTGGGGGGGGGGTGCCCTCCTCCCTTTTGCTACAGCGCTGTTCCTCCCACCATCAAAATCCCGCAATCCATGGGGTTAACTCGTCCTAACCAACGCAGAATTATGGGACCAATGCCACGTCAAATGTTATTTCTTATTATGCCAGGATGAGAGCTTCCTGCAGCAACCTAAAAGAAACCACATACGTTTGAATCCTATACTTTGCGATGCCACGTAGGATTACATCCTGATTGAGTACACTGTCCTGAAACAAACACTATTGCATGCAATGTTATAGTTTGTATAAATATTGCGTTCATTAACACTTTCATTTGGAGTTTTTTTTGTATTATGGAGTTTTTTTGTTGACCGCATTCTTTCTGTGGTTCGGACCACAGGTCTACCTAAAATCCATCGGTGGGAAGCCGCATTAGTATGCATTAGTATCAGGAAACAGACTTGAGCGATTGAACAGCAGACACAAATCATGTAAATGTAACAAATTCAAGCAGGGATATATTTTCTGGTGGCAGCACTTAATCCTGTTTCCTTGCCAACAGCAGGGGCCACATACGGTATTCAACAAGCATTACAATTGTTTTTAAGGGCATCTCTCATCAAATTTAAATGTCAGTTTCCAGGATCCTCGTTCACCTATGAAAGGGAAACTTGCTGCAGAATTGGTGTGAAATGAGCTTCTCAATCTGCCGTTAACGTTTTGGATAAATCCCTTCTACGTGTTCACATTTCACATGCCATGCCAAGCAATTTCAGACGTCCAAAAGATGAAGACATTTCCATTGGTGAAAAATGATACATCTACAAACAATGCCTTATAGTCTTGTTGAAAGGATGTCATCTTCATCAGCTATTCTTTATTCTGGCCTGGATTAAGACCTCCATATTGTTATCTTTGCCTAGGATGCACGATGCAGCTGTAATGTAATCCTTTCAGGTTCACTGTCGCCGTCTCTTCTTCCCCAGTCTTGCCAAACAAAAGCAGTCCAGCGCACTGCTCCTCTGCCTCATGCCTGAACCCACTTCTGAGCATTTACCGTGCGGCGTTCAAACAAGCCGGTAAAATCATGGGACCTCCGTTGCCAGTACCAAAATATGAGAATAGGTTTTCCCCTTTTTTCTGGCAACAAAACAGGTACATCATGGGACATCCTTTGCCAGTACAAAAATATGAGAATAGGTTTTTCCCTATTTTCTGGCAACAAAACAGGTGTTAAGATGTTAAAACACCAAACTGAAACCTTTTACGTGGAATCATGTCTGCATTAATCACAATACTTGTGGTCAGAATGCAAAAAAAACACTGATATATACCTTGTCTTTGAAACCGATTGGTCCACACCAGACAGCTTTCTTTGTTTGCATTCTGACCACAAGTATTGTGGTTAATGCAGACATGATTCCTTGTAACAGGTTTCAGTTTGGTGTTTTAACATCTTCACACCTGTTTTGATGCCAGCAAAAAGGGGAAACCCTCTTCAAGCCGGTAAAAGGAGCAGCACAGCAATTGCTTGCCCATGCTGCTGCAGGTAAAAGGGCCCCTACTATGGAGGAAACCCCAGGGAGCCCCTCCAGTGGCATGTTGTTCGACTTTCCTGTGCTCAAAAGGATGGGAGTGCCCCCCATTAAACCTCACGACGTGTGACCTGACGATCGACTGTGGTGTACCTATTAATACCGGCGCGTGGACAGAGATGGGTGCGATTTAGGAACGTTTCTCCCGATGTTTCAACCGCCACACGGGGGGGGGGGGGCAAAGCCCATGATGATCTTTAAATGTCAAACAAGTCGGTAAGAGTTTTTAAATGTTGAACATTTAATTGTGCATCAAGCAAACAAACCCATGGCTAAACAGGTAAGGTGAACTAAATGAGCGGGGCGATGTCTGTTACAATCTCCAAAGGGCCTTTCCTGCAAGACTGGCAGGAATGGACCGCATGTCACCAAACACACACACACACATACAAAAAAAATCTAAAGGTATGACAAATAAGGAAAAAAATTACCAAATACAGCAAACCGGACAAACGTGGTAATTCAATAAAGGTGTGCCAAAACATCAGCATACGAAATAAAAACAGAAGCACCTGAAAGATTACACCTACATTAAACAATCATTGCACCGTTGGCATGAAGCCATTAAGAGGAATCACTCGCCCTGCAAATCTGCCGCACATCACTTTTGTTAAAAAATAGTACAGCATTTGAAGGAGTAGCTACCAAAAGTAACGCACAGCAAACGCTCTTACACAAACGTACTGAAATGCCACGTTTCCGATGGCAATGGCCTGCACAGCCAAAAGGTGTTCATAAGTGCGTTTAGTAATCATTTAAATAGAGCATTAACTATCAAGTGGTGGTTGGTGTTCAAGAGTATAGTGTAAATGTCTCAAAAGGGTATCTCCCACATGTTTCGTATACACACTCCACTCCAAAGTGAACTGCACTTGTTCCCTTCAGAGCCACTGAAATCGGTGGCGAATACCAATCGCTCAGTGGCGAAACTTCCACGTCACAAATTAAAAAATAAACAAACACGTGTGCGCGCCTCATAGCCAACATATCCAGAAGCACTTCTTTAAGAGGCAATCGTTAAATAAGGCTTTGAGCCGAAAGCTTTAAAATATCCCAACTACAGCAACACCATTCGGCAAGAACACACAGGATAATTTGTAGAGTCTAACCGTTTACAAACACACGCGCGCACAGTGCATTTTGTCTACACAACGTACATCACGTCAGCACAACAGCACTCACCGACGGAAGACTTGCATGCATGGGCAGGGGGAGGTTTATCCACACTACTCAGCAATACAAGCTGTGCTTGTGGTTGATATATCAATATATATTTAATCCGCAACAGTTACGTTTTTCAAATCATCCGCGACACATTTTCGGATCTCGCTCAGTGGCTAAGATGCATACCCTGTGCGAAATAAAGGCCTCGCGTTGTTATTCCCAGAGCAATGGACCGGTCTGCTCGAGATGGGTCGCGAGATGCTTGTGGGCCGCGCGAGTGTGCGCTCACGTCGCTTTGTCCTTGCGGATATGCAGGCCTGCCGTAACGAACGTCGTCTTCTCAAGCCGGCGGTAAATTTCACTACGAAAGGTCCACGAGTAATGCCGTTCACTTTCCAAAGTCACATGGGAAGGTTCGGAAAGCGTCTTCGCTATCTTCTACAGAATGCCTTGGTCCCGGTTGTTGGTGCCACTGCGGTGCGTCAGTCTCGATTCATGTAATTTAAGGCGAGTGCTTGTCCAGTCGTTATAAAGCAGATGATCACAGGCAGCTCTTGCTCAAAAGCTTCCGGGCAGCTCGTCAAAACAGTGCAGTTGTAGGATGCCGAAGCTGCGTTAAACGTTTCCAATTAAGGTTTCATCAACAACCAAATTAATGTCCAGCAGAGAGGTCACAGAAATACGATGGCTAAAGCACAACCTGGCTCGATCAGGACGATAATTCAATGCCTGCTAACTTTTGTCAATTCCATGCTTATGCCACTCTCGTTCTCAATTGCGTTGACTGCAGATATTCTAGGACAACAGAGAAAGCAACTCCCAAAAGCTCTGAGCACAAGTTTCTAACATCAATATTAACATTGTCTGAAATACACAAGGGCCTAGTTGTTTTACAATCATGTGCTACCCGAGTTCTGTTCACGTGAAGCGTTGCCAGAATAATAACTTGTAAGTAATTGTTGTCCATCAAAAGTGCTGCTCTAACTTTATTCACTTACACTTTCCACAAACGAATCTATGTTTAAAAGTGAATTTAGGTTTTCTTGTAGGTATCACCACCTCTACAAAAGTATACAAGTATTTTTTTTTTAAATACAACTCTGTAATGTTTATCAGAAATTTGCGAGGTTGGGTTTTATATAAAGCCACACATTGTTTGCTTGTCACCGAGATAATTGATTTGAGCATTTTCTCTGGAGTAATAATTTGATGACATGGGTAGACACACACACACACATGTATATGCTGTGTACACATGGAAAGACACATGCAAGTAAATATGGAAACATAACACACCCATTACAAACGTGAATGCTTACGTATATACAGTTTACATTACAAAGAGGGCATGGTAAACCATATCCTTCTACCGAACAAAAAAAATCCCTTCATGTTCTTTAACTGATGTTTGTATGGCCGCTAAAGTGCTAATAATCTATGAACGCATGAAACATATACAGTACTTAGTAACATACATAAATACATTACACTTGGTGACATAACACAGTACCATTATGTAGTGAAACATAACTCAAATTGGAAAACAAAATGACTAATGCCCACTTGCACATGAGAAGCTTGCGCACTCATCTGGGAGGTTGCCAACAAACAAAAAACGTTTAAACGATCACGCTACCAACTTGGCACGCACATTGACGACAACCATAGAATGGTAAATCCACATTGATGCGTTGCGGCATTGTTTCCATGAAAAAAGGAACTAAAATGGGTAAGGAGAAGAAGATGCTCAGGGATTTACTCGGAGCAATGTGTAAAATAAGCGCTGTGCAGGGACCCCACTCCGCAAATGATGAAGAAACGTTGTCGCTCTTAAGGGGTTCATGTACTAAACAAGAAAACGCTATCAAATAGTAAACACGATTAGCCTCCCTACGAATAAACTTGTATTTGCTTATACCACCTTACGAATGCCATTCAGGCAAGTGCTTGAAGTGTACATATTTGAATTAGAACACGCATGCACGTGCAGGGAGTTAACAGGTTGGCGGTGCACTTACTCGTTACCCTTTCGGACAATTACTTGTCATGCATTTGGGTTTACTGAATATTAGTCAGAAACTGCTTACGCAGACGAACATTACGTGTACGATAAAACAACAACTGCCCGCTCGGTGCATCTAGGGAGGAAAGCTTTGTAGTGGCAGCTCCACGCCTATAGGGGGGGGGTGGGGGGCGCAATAATTCCGTTGGCGCTTGTTCCAGGTCTTTGTTTAACCTGTCGTTACACATGTTGTAAGGTGTCCACACCAAGAAATGTGCGACACCAGGCGTGACCGCCCGGTTGGAGCGTTCAGACTGACCGTGTTTGTGAGGAAGTCACGTGATGCGCGCACAGACGCTCGCTCACGGGTAAACGTGCGCGCGTGTGTACACGCGCGTGTGTGCGTGTGCGAGCACGGCAGCTGGTTTCAGGCTGTAGCCGACTGGTCTCCGCCGGCAAGTCTCAAGGTTGTTTGCGGAGGTGGGCAAAAGTTAACTCGTGAATGCGTTTTCAGACCTGGCGCAAACCCAGTGAATCCGCAACATATTCTTCCGCTCGAAAAATAACTGGGCGTTTACGTTGCGGAGATGACGCAAAGCAGAGAGGAGTTGGGAGCGTGCGCACGTGCGTGAGTTTTACAGCGGCTCGGCCCGTGACCCTAGTAAGAGGGCGGCCACTCCGGCGCCGGCGGTTCCTGTCAAACGGCGCCTCACAGCAGCTCGGGCAGGTGCTCGTAGAGCGAGTCGAGCAGCCGCTGGCTCGCCTCGCGGCTCTTGCAGCCGAGGATGTCGAAGATGCGCTCCAGCTTCTCGTCGGGCTGGCCACACGCCTCCACGGCGCGCAGCTCCTCCACCGAGAGCAGCGAGAAGACGTCGTCGAAGATGGGCTGCAGCTGCAGCGAGTCGGCCAGCACCTGTCGTAGGATGGTGTCTCGTTTCTCTGCGCGCGCGCACGCACCCAGAAGGGGTTGTGGGGTTAGTGCACCGCCCCTTCATCCCCAAGGCCTAAAAACCAAGGCCATACACGCATTGGTGTTCGTGAAGGACGCGTCCGTTTATTTGCGTATACATTTTGTCGCACAGTTTCATCAGCTCATTAGCCACCTCCATGTAAATCTAATTTAAACATCAGACTCATCCTCAAGTAAAACCCTAATGAATCAGTAGCTTTAAGCCTTTAACATTTCAACATGGCGATCATGCGATTTCTCATCAATCATTGATTAACATCAAATCTTATTATGCTCATGCTTCAAATCACATATGAGAATCGATTATATGCGAGGTGTTTTTGTTGTAAAGTAATCGATTCACATGAACCTATGCAGCATAGTTACTTTTCCCTTGAACTGCACTCTTTAATCCTAAACCCATATTAAGGGTTGTCTACTGGACCGTTTCATCTCATCAACGTTTGTATTCCCTTGCTCAATTCAAGAAACACATCAACTCGTATCTAAAAATAAACATCCAATCGAACCGTGGCCTCAAATTGCAATTAGGGAGAGGGGCAAATCCCACACCTCTGATTATATTATCACCGTTGGCAACGTACGGTACAAATGAAGTTCAACATACATACGTACGTACAAATCGTAAAAAATTGCCACGAAACGCTCGAGTAAGACGACGTTCAAGGGGAACTTCTGCGCATCTGCCGGGTGGTGGCCTCACCCTTGGCGATGAAGGACCAGGCCTTGGCGGAGCCGGTGGACGAGCCGGACGAGGTGGAGTCGCAGCGCAGCAGCGGCTCCGACTCGTCCTGGAAGGGGGCGGTGCGGCCCGGCTTGCAGGCCCCGCCCACGGGCGTGTGGAGGCCCAGCCGCCCCTCACCACCAGCCCCAACCCCGGCCCCCGACAGCGTCCCCGCGTCAGACCCCGGCGCCAGGGAGCCTCGCGTACCCCGCCCGGCACAAAGCACCATCGGCAGGGGACCCACCTCGTCCCGTTCCGTCTAGAGGGGCGCACACGAGAGCATTTTCGGGAGCATCCCCGTCGTTAGTGAGCGGCAGATTCGAGATGCCAGTGCACAAACGTGCGGTGGGATAAAGTGAGATTAACACGGAGGCTTTCGCGACCAATATCATCCATAATACAGTCTTTTGGGTTATATCGCGTAAATATATAAGTGTAATATATAAATGTTTAACCGTTCGGATAGCCACAGACTTTGTGCTGCTTGGAAGCAAATCATCAAATCATTCATCGTTTAAATGCATGCCTATACAGGTCACCATACTTCAATCGGGACTACCTTTGCTACGGCTATTTCAATACACGCAATCGATAGGAAGTACAGCAATGGGCTTGCATAATGCGCATGCATAATATAACTTGATTACCATATAATTAACGCAAACGGAAATGGATACCCATAGTCATTTATAGGCGCTTATTAATTCCCCCCACCACTTCGCAGAAGAAGAGCGCACACGTGTTGTCATCACATCTACCCCTCTATTTAAGGAACGAAACAGGAGGATTTCTCCACAAATCTGGCTGTCGACTGATGAAGCTAGTTGTAAAAACGTCGTACTCCGATTGTAAATATTGTGGCTTTGCTCTCCAACACACCGGTGTGATGTACTCCAAACGAATTGGCACGTTCGGTTTACGTGACAAACCTTACTAATTGGCTGGGTCGGGTGGTGGCGGGTTTAGCGACACATTTATATATTTACGCGATTTAACCGAAAAACCTGTATTATTGGGGATAAAGTGAGTCCGTGTTAGGCAACCAATGGTGCGTAGATTTTTTCTATTCAAGTTTTTTTCTTATGCTCCAAATACACAAATCGAACGGCCCGTGGAAGATTACATGATTATATATAGATATTATATCCAAGGGTTGCACCCTTGCCTTAACCCTGTTAGATCTTATTTCCACGCCAAATGTGATGCCGTGATCCGCAGGATAAATGCTAAAAGGCGTTGTTTCCTAGTCTTTGGCAGGTCAGCATTTTTCTCTCCAGTGATAAGATTTATAGCCATTGCCACGGTGCGGCCTCCAGCACGTCACCTCGGGAAAACAGATGCAATGAACTGCCGCCCCATCTCATTTTGAGGATTTCTGCTCAAGGTCACCAAGTTAATTATACCTTCATGGACTGCGACTTTTGAATAACAATGTAGAAAAATGCTATTTTGTCAACACTAAATCGCTGCAATGTCTTTTTCCGTCTACTCCATGGCCTGTTCTGCTCATTGTCTTTTTCTCTCACCAAATTTAGCCTTGAGCCATGCAGGCTCCTTGAATCATGCACATGTGACAAGGTTGGAGTTGCTCGTCCCTTTGAATTAAGCCCCCTTGTATGTTTCTGCTCAGATATATATCGTGTACAGAAAATCTACACCACTTCATCTCACACCTGAACACAGGGCTTTCCTGCACATGCAAATTCGGCACACAAACGAAACAAGGCACTTGGCGAAGTCCCTTCGTTGCAGATGCTTACGATGCCATTACCTTACCACTGACCACAGCCGTGCTATCTCATAGAGCTCACGTTCCAGAAGCGGACTGTTTAATAAGACACCTCTGTCATTGCTCAAATGCAAGGTTTAATGCAACACAAAGTGCAGCCAGGTCTTTTGGCAATAACACCAATAATTTTTTATGTAAATATTCTAATAAGGAATGCAATCTACAATGGAAAAAAACAAAAATATACAACAAAAAACCCCAGCGATGCTAAACCAAAAGGACATTAGTTTACCAACATTCCATACATGCATTTATCACAATACGGGAGTCAACATGTTGACAGCAGTTTGATCACCAACAGTCAGTTGTGACTAATGCTTACAGAGAGAGGCATCGCTGTGCACCTCGTTGCAATGAATAGATGTTTGAAATAATAACTTGTACTTCACAAAGCCACATTTATTAGCATTTTCAAGGAAATGTGCAAGAAAATATGTAATCAAATTTCCAAATGGTGCAGTGCTTTGAGCGTTCTCTCTCAGAGAGATTTCTACAAATGATATATACATAGCAACGATTTTCATGGCCAATGCCATTATTCCTGTCATGCAATGTTGTTCGGGTTATTTATTCATTTTATTCAAGGATCCATAGGGAACATTGTGTTAAAGGAAAGCAGAACTGAGGTTGCACCAAATGGAAACAGCTGGCGCTCACGTACTGTGCAAATCACACTTTACAAAACGCTGACCAATTATGGGAACTAAATAAACAATTTTTGACGTGGTAATTCTTTATTGGTTTGAATGCCAATTATTTTACAATGTGTTAGAAATAGCTAGCGTTGCGTGTGCCAAGACCATTCCACTTGCTGTCGCCCTTAATGGGATGATGAAGCCATGACAGTCGGAAGGCAGGAGAGATGCATTACCCTCGACACGGCACATCACAGAATGCAAACCAGAATATTTTCACTCTTCATGTTATTATTATTATTTAAAAACGATAAAACGATGTTATGGTGGATCAGATAACAACCAGGATTATTTAATTTCTGACCCAAAGCAGCCCATTATTTCTGGGTACCTTCAGCAGATTAAAAATGTATGCTATATCAATAGGCCAGCTCTTAGTATTGAAATAGCTAGAGGCATGTACATTGATCTGTGACTGCTTAACAGGACCATTTAGTGACCAATCTTTAGATGTGTATTGTAAATACACTCTGTTAATTGTCGCTCATGATGCATTTGTTATTGTCTCCTTATAGCATTTGCTGGTTACATAATCATTTAGAAGAGGAATTATTCATACTGGGTGAACAACAATCTCAATCATCAGTCTCCTTATGCGGCTCAAGGTGTTTAAATGATTGGTTGCCATCGAGAAAAACGCAACAAGTGAAAGGGTCTTAAACATGAAATAAATTATGAGTATGTAATAAATGCCCGCAGCAACCAAGAAAATATATACATGTTAAACTTAAACATTATTAAGATATGACGATGTGAAAGAAAAAAAAAAACACGTTTAACAATGTGTACATTCGGAGAGAACAGGTGACTTGGGGTGGATCAGAGGGCTCCACTGGTCATGTCAATCAATGATCCAGCACCACTGAGATACTGGCTTTGAATCTGCGCAGACACTCGGTATTAAATATACTTTACATATGTAGCAAGTTGAAGGTTTCCACCAGTCACCAATAACTTACACATATCATGTTAAATTTAGCTTCCATAAAATTTCGTACCGACAGCGTTAACAATAGTAGTATAATGTAGTATAAGTATATGGGCACCACGGTGGGGAGATGTTAACTACCTCACCTGGCATACAGGAGGTCGCGAGTTCGATCTGATGTCTGTATATTTTGGAGTTTACATGTTCTCCTCGTGGTCGTGTGGACTTTTCTCCAGGTCCTCCTGTTTTTCCCTCCACATTTAGAATCAAGATGCATTTAGAGTATTTGATTGCTACACATTTCCACTTGATAAGCCACGTCGTTGAGCTATCATTTGTGGCCAGGTCGCTTCTGAAAAAGAGCTACATAGCTCAGTGGGGGCATTACCTGGTAAAATAAGACATTTCAGTTTAAGAATAAAATTTCAGGCAATTGCCCTTCTCTGGTCTGAAGGATATTGTTGAAGACCACTGCATAGTTTTTTTTCCAGGAGTGTGCTGTAGAGCACTCTGATGGGTTGCAAAATGTCCAACGTCTCCCTCCACGTGCCTATGGGAGCTTCTTCTGGGAGCACCTTTAGGAAGCTCCCAGCAGCCAAAGCGAAACGTCGGAAATCATTCCGCACAACACGCGGAACAACCCGACGTTTTACGCCACATCCCGGGAGCACTTTTAGCGACACGTCAGACACCGTCAGTTTAACACGTAGGCATTCGCGACCAATATCATCCATAATACAGGTTTTTTTGGATTAGATCGTGTAAATATATAAATGTGTCGTTAAACCCGCCACCTCCCGGCACAGCCAATTAGTAAGGTTTGTCACGTAAACAGAACATGTTACTAGTACAGCACACCGGTGTGTTGGAGAGCAACACGTGGGACCAACCCCAACCACATCTCAGAGCTTGGAATACAGACAGCCGACGGGGGACCGAGCGAGCGTGCGAAGACCGCACGACGGGGGAGATGGACCCACCAGCGCGGAGTCTTCCATGATGGCGCGGATGCGCTCCACGAGGCTGTTCCAGCCGCACGTGCGCAGGGCCCCGATGAGACGCGCCAGGTTGGCCTCGGCGTCCAGCGCCGTCCACCCGAGCAGCGCGGCGTACGCCGCCTCCTGGTAGGAGGCGTGCGCCGACTCGTCCACCAGCGCCGTCGGGTCCTCGGTCGCCGCCGCCGCCGCCACCGCGGAGGACGAGGAAGCGGCCGAAGCGAGCAGCGCGCGGTACAGCTCCTTCCACTGGCAGCCGATGTGGCCGGCGACGAGAAGCAGGATGTCCACGCCTGCGCCCACGGGGAGAATGGGAGGCGAGAGAGGGCGCCTCACCTCGGTTAACTCTCACAGACAGACGTGGACATTCACCGCACAAGTGCCGACGTGGTAATGCAGCGGCGCTCTTTGTCGGCGTTATGCGCGCCTGTCGCCAACGATCGAAAACGGAAACACCTTCGGTCTGCTGCTGCTACTCGTGGTGATCCCGTTGTTGTTGTTGTTGTTACACGAAGCCGACTAAAGACGCGCAACGACCACGCTTTTCAGAAGGTTGGGCCCCATCGGATGGAATTCTCTACCCGACAAACTCAATAATAAAACCTTCAAATAAATATAATGAACACAGTGTGACCAGACAACAATGCACATTCGAGATGCCAAGAGCTTGATTTTGCATTTCTTAAATGATGATTACATGACATTACTAAAAGCTAGGTAAGAGCCAGTGGTTAACGCACTGCACGATGAACCTGGCGACTCAAGTTCCATTCGCGGCCACGGCTAACATCAGTGGCGAGCGATACGTTAACGGATTCTGGGTGCAATTGTTCCTAAACCGCACTGACCAGCGGCGTGAATTGTGGAAATTATTAGCCACAAGAGCCCACTACCCTATGACCAAATTGCCTGGAATGCACTAAATCCCAGCAGACATGCAAAGTTGAACAAGGATATCACCTGGATGGGCAATCAGCATGCTTGGCATGTCGTTACGTTCTATAGACGACTAAGTTGCATGGTGGACAGCTGAGGGTGGTGCAGCAAAATCTGCTGTTGTATTGTATATATGTGCTCTCCAACCTCACCATGAAAGTTAACGTGTTTCTTGAAATGAGCGACGTTATACGAGCTTCGGAAAAGGCACGATCAGAATCAGAATCTGTATTTATACTGGAGGAATCCGATGAGCAATAAAGCTCTTTTTTCACAGATGTCCAGTAGGGAGGGAATGATGGGAGGGGAACTCCAAAAATCGAGCAGTGTGAGGAAACAAGCAGGAAGAGAAGTGTTTTGACCTGCAGTATGATTGATGAACACAGCACGGACAAGATGAAGCAGTCAGCCTGGCACACTGTGTCCTCAACATGGGTAGAGGAATCAATAAATGAGGTCCACGGAAACAGGAATCACGGCAGCAGAAAAAAAAAGCGGTAAAGAGGTGACCAACCGTGAGTGAGCGAGTGACTGGAAGTGAGAATTAGCAAGTGCTTGATCGTCCATAAACTCGACTACTTTGATTAGAGGGGAAATAATACAGAGAAAAACATCCCCTTGGTAAAACGTCATATTCTTTGGGTCTTTCGGTAAAGTCACGTAGATAAGTTCAAAGAAAAAATACAAAATAACAAAAAACTACGACGTTTCGATCGCAACACAAGCGGTCGTCATCAGGAAAAGGGGGGTTAGCTTCTAACGACAACTGCTTATAAAGGTTTGAAATGGGCGTAGCCCAAATATCACCAGCCAATGCCAATGCAAGTGGTGGGCCGCTGTGTTAGTGAACCTATCCACGTGACTTTACCGAAAGACCCAAAGAATATCAATTCCTGCAGTCACGAAAGCTTTAAGTCTAGATTTAAAACGTCATAGTCGGGGCTCATCACCAGTGGAGAGATTACTCAAGGATGGGTAGCTTAGGAGGCTAATACTGCATGAGAGCATTGAGCGGACACCCCATGGGTTTGAATCTGGGCTGCCGCCCATGATTAAAATGGGTAGTGTCGTGTGAAATGTCGAAAATTGTTGGCCTCAGTCCAGTTACTGAACAAATAATAATGACATATGGGCTTTCATCAGCTTATTCCAGGCTCTCAGTAATATATTTGTTGTGTTGGATTGACAAGCAATGAGCACATTTTGTAATATATACAAAAAGGTGCACCCCCTAATGTGGATAACGAGGCCTGAGGAGTCGACATCGGAAGTCGCTCCATGGCATCAATTTACAGAATTGTTCTCCGAAAGGATATTCAGCTATCTCATGGCATGGTACTGATAGTAGAGCTACAATAAAATTGGGCAAAAAAAAAGATGAGTTACACTTAAAGAATCTACAGTGATCAGGGAGGTTGCTATTCTTTATGCATAATTAAATAATGCACCAATGCCTTAGCCATATTTAACTTAACTTGCTTTAAACAACACACATGCTGCACACATGCTATGTATCCTGCTTTTAAACTACCCCTGGAGAAAATATTTTAAGATAACACGAACCAAAAATATTCCGTAAACTTTTTTGCTGGTGGAACAGCCAACCTCAGCAGACTTTTAATGAACAGCTGGTGTTCCAGTCTTGGCTGAGAACAGAGGTAGGCTAATGATCAAGACATTGGATCACAACTCTGAACGAGTATAGAGTTCCCAGCCCTCTCCCCACCCCATCCCACCCCCTCGAACCCCAATGAAAAAACAAGCAAAAACCTTTCAGTGACAACAATTCAAGAGCTACATTTTTTACCTAAATTCCCGCGTACGGATTACATGTCCAAAATTTAAAGCCGCAGACAGGCCACATATCCTGTGCAATACAATGTCACCATTTCACCTACAAAGGCGTTACACGAGCCACGATATCCACTACCTTTGCTAGCAAAGCTGGCCTGGATGTTGGACGCCATGACGTCCAGTGACGAGAAGTTGCTGTGCCTCGGGCAGGTCACGCACGGAGCATGTCCAAGGGGCAAACTAAAGTTTATATTTGTTTCCCATTCGGGCAAGCCCGTATGGCATTTTTTAATTTCTATGTATGGTTGATCTGATAATTACGCGTGTCAGATGAATGCACAATGTCTTAATCATCAGAGGTACTGCGCCTCAAAAGACAAGACCATAGACGCCCGTGCTATGCCCCGCTGCTGCATCAACTCAGGCAAGTGCCTATTCCACACACAAGATGCTCTGTATAGGTTCGTTACGCCTGATGCTGGGATTGGCTCTCATTCAAAACAAAGCTTCACTTTGGTACTTTCTCTGCATGCTCGGTGTCAGCGTCTCGGTGAGAGACTCCTACCTCGTCATATCCTTGAAGCAATGTATGAAAACACCAGAAACTTTTAGACATGTCTTAGTTACTCTATGGATGACCTGTACATCAATTTTTTTAGGTCTGACGAATCGCTGACAAGTCTGGCAAGCTCTGGGTCCACGGCTGCCAATGCATCTGACTGGCCAATCGTTATAAAACCTCGCTCAAAAACAGCACTCGATATTTGAGCCTCTCTCCACCACGAGGGTCACTCCTGCAGCTAACACTAATAATATGCATGCGAGTATAATCAAGCTCTAGCAACCAAAAAGCCACAGCCAAAACAACACAACCGCAGCAAAGGCATGAGACAAAACAAATATTGAGAATAGGTTTTCCCCTTTTTCTGGCAACAAAACAGTTGTGTTAAGATGTTAAAACACCAAACTGAAACCTTTTACAAGAAATGATGTCTGCATTAACCACAATACTTGTGGTCAGAATGCAACCAAAAAACATACTCTGATAATTCTAGATTTGAAGCTTTCGTGACTGCAAGGATTCATACTCTTAGTTCTTTCGGTAAAGTCACGTAGGTAAAACAAAAGGCGGCTTAATCCTAGCTGGCTTATCTACATATGCCATCTACATTACAAACGCTCAGTTCCAGCAGCAGTACTGACTATCTCACAACTCCTCCTCTCCCGCGGCCCTTCCTGGCTCCTCCCCCTTAACCAGTATATGAGGTCGTACCTCTTGGGACTTCTCTCCACTTGATACAGATTTTTTGCTGTGACAGTTTCACCTGAAGACGGAAGCTTGTGTTGCCTCCGAAACGTCGTGATTTTATTGTTTTAATTTTTTATTAATTTTAATTTCATTTTTTACCTACGTGACTTTACCGAAAGAACAAAGAGTATACTCTGATAATATATGCATTGTCCTTGAAACTGATTGCTCCACACCAAAGACAGCTTTCTTTTGAGCCTAGTCTCAGAATGGTGTTAGACCAGAGGACGCCAAAAGGCATACAATACTGTGAGTAACTACACATGGAAGCAATGCTTTCTTAAATACATCAATAGTACAAATCTGGCTGTTCATGTGTCCAGGAATATTCATGAATCTTTCTGCGAATCATAATTAGATTAACCCATGAAGACAGAAAATGTTTAATTTACGAAGCTACAGCAATAGGCGTAGAACACCTAATGGCTTTTCGCTTCACTGCATTTTTCTGCCCACCACGTAGCCTGTCAGCCTATAGCAACCTGTCATGCATGGTGGTCGCCAATGCAAGGGCGTATCCGGGTTCCAGCCTGCTTAGCCTCTGAGATCTGACAAGATCAGGCACATTCTGGGTGATACGGTCACAGGCTCCAAAACAAATTATTACTATTAATACAGTCTGCAACAAAAGGAATATTTTTTCTCAAAATGAATTATGCAATTGTGCTAGCAAGCTCACAATGATGTACTGCATTATAATATTATTTCAAAAGCAGCGTGTTGAGAATATTAAGTTACGTTCAAAGTTGCTGAATGTACAATGCCTTCTGGAATACCGTGTTCCGACTGATTTTTGTTTGAACAGTCAATCAAAAGCAAAGAAAATATTAAATAGAACACTGTGTTCATATTCTTTGGGTCTCGGTAAAGTCACATCGATGGTTCAAAGAAAATAACAAAAACTACGACGTTTCTGTTATTGTAATATTAATAGGTTTTTACCCTTTTATCTGGTACCAGATAAAAGGGTAAAAACCTATTACTATATTTTGCTACTGGAAAAGGAGGTCTCAGTGTAAATACGACATTTCTATCACAACACAGGCGATCGTCATCTTTCCTCCTGATGACGATCGTTTGTGTTGCGATCAAAACGTCGTAGTTTTTGTTATTTTCTTTGAACCATCTACGTTACTTTACCGAAAGACCCAAAGAATATGAATTCCTGAAATACGACAGCTTTAAGTCAAGATTTAACACCGTGTTCCTTAAGTAAAAATTGTAAAGCATGCATACTTGGTGATAACTGTGCAATCATACATCCCAGCGACATAACTTAAAATGTCAAAAGATATTACACCTTGGCTTTATCTCCAAGAATCTATCAATCACAGCCCTACGATCGGTTTTGGCATGGGTCTTAATTTAGCTGGCATTTATGCTCTTCCAACGACTTGTCTGGAACACACACAGTTTATTTACGACTAGGCCACGGTGAATAGTGACTAAGCAGTTGTGCCTACTCTGCACTGCATTGTAATATGATGTTTTGCTTAAACCGTATCTTGCCTAAGAGGTTACAGATAAATCTTGACTTAAAGCTTTCGTGACTGCAGGAATTCATATTCTTTGGGTCTTTCGGTAAAGTCCCGTAGATGGGTTCAAAAAAATTACAAAAAACTACGACGTTTCGATCGCAACACAAGCAGACGTCATCAAGTGACCACAGTTTTTTTTAAATTATTTTGAACCTATCTACGTAACTTTACCGAAAGACCCAAATAATATAGGTCATAGCTAACTCACCCACGGTTTGAAACCAAGTCGAAGAATTCCCAAACGCCTATGAAGGATATTAAGGGGAGAGGCAGCAGCAGTTGCGTGGGATAGTGAATGCAATCTGCAATGCGTGGCGAATATACGCAACGCACACACTTTCTTTTCCACACGCCATTTAATATCAACCCAAAACATCAAGTGCACTCACAATGGAAACAACCAGACAAATATAGGGCCAGCTTACGTGCGGATTAACTCACGAAGAGGTCGGTGGACCAAAAAAAGAAAAGGCCAATGCTGGAGGTTTATGCCAAAAGTTTTAAGTCTGTCCTGCCACCCAAACACCACTACACACTAATGTTTACATCAAAATGGAACTAACACATCAGCAGGGATGCCAAGAACACAGGGAATTTGAACCAGACTGCAGTGGACCACGGAGCCAAGCCCACAAATGTGGCGACCTCAAACATGTGCCATCACTCGGGTATCTGAAAACCGAATCTCTCGCATCTTTACTACACGAGACTGAAAAAATAACCCGAGTTATTATACAGCTCACTGACGCAAACGGAAGCCACGGCCAATATTATATAAAACATGTGAATGCAATACATGTTGATGCCTTCACCATACACGAACATTATTTTTGCACGCTGCTCTGCACCTGCTGTTTTTGTTAAATTCACTGTGCCCACAACTTCTGCCCATGTGCCGAGGCGCAGACACATATCCTGCCCTGTGCCAAAAGCATTTACAGAAGCACGCTGCACGCTCACTCATCAGAACCGCTGGACTCCACACTCCCTGAGTGCAACAGTGATTCAATGACTTTCTCGTGTGCGATCACTTTAAGTGAGGAATACAGCAAGTTACTACAGGGCAGATAACTGTGTCATCATGTGTTGCACTTGACCCCGCTTGCTCTTGCTTTGTGGTTATTAAAAAAACATTTTTATTTCATCATCGGTGAGCACGTTGTAAAAACCGGTTTAAAAAAAAGCATTACCGGTTTTGCCGCACACACGATGTGTAACAATTACCGTAAATGTACAACCCTGCATGTTTGTGAGTCCATTTGTCATCTTATATATGTGGCATAATGGTTAACATACTTGACTTGCAATCCAGAAGTAGTGGTTCGAATCAAGACTCCCAGCAAAGAAATTAAAAAAACGGGGCACGTTTCTTTAACTTCGGTACTCCCACAGTTAATTGATTGGCAGGGTAGGTGTGGTGGGGTACAAATCGTGCACACACTTAGCTCTTCCAACACACTGTAAGAATAGTAGAACAGATACTATTCCTGACCGTTGGAACTGGCGATCGATAATGATGCTCTCCGGTTTAACAAATGTTGTTTAACAACCCTAAATTATACTTCCGCAGGTCTCCACTAAAAAGGGGCCTTATCGTCTCAATAACTTTTAACCTGGTCTTAAATTAAGGAGTTCTGTTTTAGGATACCGTTTTTCCAAGAAGCTAAGATTGACTACGCAAATAAATATTCTTGAGTCTTTCGGTAAAGTCACGTAGATAGGTTCAAAGAAAATAACAAAAAAAACTACGACGTTTCGATCGCAACACAAGCAATCGTCATCAGGTGAAAAAAATAGCGGGAAAGCTGGTGAGGCAGGATGTTTTAAAGGTTTGAAATGTATGTAGCCCAAGGGTCATGAGCGAAGTGGGCAGGGCTAGTGATGTTAAAGTGATAAATTTGCATGTCAATGTAAGATTGGAGAGCTACCTCCACGACGACGAAGCTGAGGAGGTGGCCATTGTATTGTGAGAGATTAGCATGTCAATGTAAAATCACACAGCCACCACCACATCGAGGAAAACAAGCAACGGTGGCTGATGACGACCGCTTGTGTTGCGTTCGAAACGTCGTAGTTTTTTGTTATTTCTTGTTATTTTCTTTGAGCCTATCTACGTGACTTTACCGAAAGACCCAAGAATATGAATTCCTGCAGTCACGAAAGCTTTAAGTCAAGATTTTACGCAAATATAATCTCGATAACTTGGGCAGATTAGGTTTTACAAAAAGCTAGCCTAAAAATAAGTGTAAAATTAATGACAAGCATCTGTCAAGTCTAATACATTTCACAACAACACCGTCCCCTTGCCTAAAAATAGGGTTATATTCTACTCCAGTCGTGACGTGTTTACGTAATTATTCATCAAATGACCTTACGCCCGGTATTTAAGGCCACGTCAACCATTTTTGTTTAAATTGGCGAAAAAACAACTTTAATCTTGCACCAAGTAATTTTGGGATAACATCACGGAAAACAACTTCATTAAGTAAACTTGAAACAACTCATCAAGAAGCAGGCCAGGCTAACCTCAAGCCATTTACTCTCAAAGATAAATTTGTTCCTTAGCAATCAAGCACTGTGCAATAGAAGCTGAAAATAGGTGGATCAGCATCAACTAAGAGATTCTGGGTATTACACTTCTTACCGTGATAATCGCACCTCCGATCACCACGGTAAGCACGGCTGGCTACGGTAACGATGCAAAAGAAGTTCAACGTACATAAATATATACGTGCTACACTTATTTACGGAAACGATAATGATCCTTAAAATAATAGGAAAGGGCGGGAACGGAAGTGATGCTCACAGGAATGTACGGAAACCGTATTTATCCATTTAGAAGCACAAGGGATGGAAGGGGACCTGACCCCTTGGGGACACAGAAGGAATGGCACTCATGGGAACGGGAGAAGGAAACGATGATGATGGTGGAGACGCCATTTAACACCGGTTTATGATGGACAAATATATACGAAAGACTAATGTTTTTGGCAATTGGACTTACGATGGGAGCGAGCTGGGAAAGGCAAATGGACCGATTCATAAGTTGGTTACTCAGGGCACTACAGTGCCCCGTGATTTCCAACCGTAGGTCATTTATATTTACGTACGGCGGACGTCTTTCGCGCTGTACGTAGCCAACCGCGCTAATCAGATGTGAGCGGGAAAGACAACAAACTAAACACAAAAAAATAGGATTAAAAGAAATTCTTTTTCAATTTAGATTTAAAAGTGCAGAGCTCCAGTCACTTCCTAATATCGGAAGGAAGAGCGTCCCCCAAGACAGCCGCAGACGTGCACCTGAGAGTGTGCGATGCGGTGACCGTCTTTGTTCGATGGCCAGCCAAAAACATCACCTCCCCAGCTCACCGTTCTCTGAAAGAGGGCCACTACACCGAGAACTTCAGCCTGCCATAACTTCTGTTAGGAACGAAACTTGCGGCAGCATTAAGAACACAAGTTGATGCTTTCGTTCGTGCTTGTACACCGCCAACGGATGCAGTTCTTTCATTTTCAGTTTGATTTCCATCACAATCGTTGTTTAATTTCATATCTGTTATACTGGTGCCTGTCTTAAAGCCACTCTTCGTCAACTCTTTTAGAAACTCACTAAATGAAAAGGGGATGGAGGGGGGGGATCTAAATTGATGGAGAGATATATTTGTTAAGCCCATGGCACGTGATTGGAAAATGCTATTTTTTGATCCCAATGAACTCTATAACCCACATTAACACCATCTCATTCAATGCTGGTTTATTTTAGATTCTCTGTCAACAAAATAAGACGAGTCATGGCAAACAGATATTAAAAACTAAAAATTACACTGCAATTATATTTTTGCTTCACAAATGTTGTAAAGAGGCAGTTCTAAAAAAAAGGACAATTGTTGAAGGTTCTTAATACTTACTTGGTTCAACCTTTGTTGACAAATAGGCATGAGAAATGTTTCAAGATACAAAAATAAAACAAAATTCAGTGCCGTCTATAGCACAGATATCATCATTGAACATTAGCTTATGGTACAATGTCAAACATGTGGTCTTGGCCCTGCAAAATAAAATGTGCAACAGTACAATAATTTGCTAAACACGAGATTTAAACAGCGTCAATAAATGGGAATCATAGGGTGATGTCCCCACAGATAAACACACGAGAAGAAAATGTTCAAACTTTTTATGATTCTGCGTCTTGCCTATAATGGATCTCAAACAGTAAGATAGGAATGATTTAAATTTGTTCAGCCAAACCAAAATATGTTAAATATGTTGTTTCACAAATGGATATGGCATTCATATCATGTTGGTAGCCACATAGTTGGATAATAATACATAAACGTGTGATTTTATACGCCGTAGTCAGTATAAAACTCCGTTCAGAATCCCCTGGATGTCATCCCTGCCGGGTGAAGCATTTCATTGCAATTACTGGTCCACTATCCACTTTTGGCAAAAGTTGACTTATTTTAACATTTTTCACTGAAGATGATTGCAGCTTCAATTCCACAAACATGGTTTAATGTCAATGATCTCTGCCACAGGAATGTGGCATTTTTATCGGTGGTTCAGGACCAAACAATGAACATTCAAGCAATAATAGTTCTTTCAGTAAAGTCACGTTTTTTCAAATTTTCTTGCTGTGGTTTTCACACCTGATGATGATTGCTTGTGTTGCAATCGAAACGTCGTGATCATTTTATTGTTTTATATTTTTATTATTTTATTGTTTCCCTTCTATGTGACTTTACTGAAAGAACCAAGAATATGAATCCCTGCAGTCACGAAAGCTTTAAATAAAAAAAATAGTTAGCTTAAATTGGACTTACGTTGGCCCTGGTAGCTGAAGACCCACTTGTTTGCCGGCTCGGCAATCTGCAGGTTGAGCTGCGTGCGGGACTGCCCTCTCGCCCTCTGACTATGCTGCTGCTGGTGGTGGTGATGATGGTGGTGATGGGGCAGCTGCTGATGCTGCTGCTGCTGTTGCTGCTGCTGCTGCATCTGGGGCGGCACGGCTCGTTGGCGGATGGTCTCGGGCGGCTCCCCAGGCCCCTTGCGTAGCACTCGCGAGCTGCGGTACACGCTGCACGCCACTGCCACCACGAGCAGCAGCAGGATGAAAACCACCACCAGCCAGGCCACGTGCTCGTTGATGTCAAAGGGCGCTGGCGGAGGCTGCGGAGGCTTGGCCAGAGCGCGGCCTGATGAGGAGCGGGAAGGAATCCTGCTGAGCCCAGGCGGAATGTTTGCCGCCGATGAGCCAGAGAGGGGTGGCCAGCGACGGGGTGGCTCCCTTGAAGGTGGCGATGCCTTGTCGCGTCGGTCGACATCGTCGAGGGAGGGCCGCGCTTGCATCGTGGGCATTTCACCGGAGGTGCTGTCTCCGGATATAGTTGGCACTGCGCGCTTTGGCAATTTGGTCATGTTACTGCCACTCTCGCTTTGAGCGCTGGAGGTGTGCGCGCTGTCGCCCACTGGTGTGATTGGGATGTCGGAGCTGAAGGCAGTGGTAGCGACGTCAGATTCGGGAGTGGTTCGCCAAATGGCGCTACCTCGGCTCTCCAGAGTGAGTGGTGATGTAACCAGGCCCTGCTGATGAGGATCTCCTGGCTGTGGTTGGAGCCCTGATGGTGAAGGTGCATATCTGCTGTCGGCACCACTGGGCAGAGGAAGTGGGTCCAGGTGATGCTCACCGCTAGAACGTGGTGTGGCTGGGGCCACCAGCTCTACCCCACCCTCCTCCTCTGCCCCACCTGGACAAGACAAAAATATGTTTTTAACGTCTTGTTCAAACAACATTCATTTCACAAGTGTTATCCCATTTGTTACGTGGCACTCACCGGTGATCCACCGCTTTTGAGGCAAGGGTTGGTGGATCACCGGCTGTAAATGTGAGTATATATGTATGCTGAACTTCTTTCGCACCGTACGTAGCCAACCGTGCTAATTGGAGGTGACGAGTAGCCAGAAAAAAGCAGTGTGTATGAGATGCACTGGTCCCCTCTGGGTGCACTGGGCTTTTCTGTCTGACCAAACATCCCAAGGCAGGATCCTTCTGATAAAGTCTCTTGACACTCATTGTGGCTTTTCCAGGTAGAAAAACTACATTATTTAGGTCACTGTATTTAACAAGTTTCTTTAATTTC
This sequence comes from Lampetra fluviatilis, assembly GCF_964198595.1. NCBI lineage: Eukaryota > Metazoa > Chordata > Hyperoartia > Petromyzontiformes > Petromyzontidae > Lampetra > Lampetra fluviatilis. The sequence continues at coordinate 2,335,262 of NC_136288.1, forward strand.
TTTATCACAACAAGAGCTGTATTTTGCCAACAACTTAATTAATAACTTTAATACAACGGTAATTTTTTTTCTGACATTCTGCTCTTAAGTGCTGCTGAAATATATTCCCAATTCATATTAAGTTTAGCTAAATAATAATAAATATACTGTGACAATGCTTGCAAGAGGTAATGTAGTGTGTTTAATTAAAAGGCTTTCTTCAAAATTGTACTGTCAACCTCTGTGTACCTATACACAACTTTTACCGAATTATTTATACATTTTTTTAAATCCTTTGCGATAAATGGAAAGTGTGCCAGTAAATGTCATAACTGCTAGTTTATAATTTATGCTTTGGCCAATATTCAATCTGTTCAAATGCCTTCGAACCTTCCAACATCACCATCTGTGCGCTCCATTCATTTCAAAACCAGCAAGTCCTGCAACGATCCAAACCAAACCTCGCAACAGGCAGGTGCACGCACATGGCTCAGCACCCAGGCCAAACATGTGCAGCCTTATGTTTGGTCACACGGTCACCGATTGATTGGCAATAACGCTGCACTAACTTGGCTGGACTATGTATAATATTATAATAGGGCTTTTCCTCTTTTTTCTGGCAACAAAACTGAAACCTTTTTGCAAAAAAAAACACAATACGTGTGGTCAAACGCAAAAAAAACACACTGATAATATACGCATTGTCCTTGAAACTGATTGGTCCACACCAGAGACGGCTTTCTTTTGTGCCTCGTCTCAATTGGTGCTAGACCAGAGGACGCCAAAAGGCGTACAGCTCAAGGACAATGCACTATCAGAGTAATGAGGGCTCGGGGTGAGCTTCTACTGTACGCCTTTTGGCGTCCTCTGGTCTAGCACCAATTGACACGAGGCTCAAAAGAATTCCGTCTCTGGTGTGGACCAATCAGATTCAAGGACAATGCATACATTGTCAGAGTGTGTTTTTAGTTTGCATTTTGACCACAAATATTGTGGTTAATGCAGACATGATTCCTTATAAAAAGGTTTCAGTTTTGTCGCCAGAAAAAAGGGGAAAAACCCTATTATTATATGTTGGTACTGGCAAAGGAGGTCTAATGACATAATATTATGCTTGCGCATGATTATTCCTCGGGTAGAATGTCATTGGAATCAAAGTTTACTGATGCTAAGTAGTAAAAATTTTACATCTGTAAACTCTTAATAAACTTAAGGATTGATTAACCTTTGTCTTGTTTGTACCGTTTCATTTGCACGGTCTATTTCATTGCAGCGTATGTCACATTTGTGCTCTCTCTTTGCTCAATTGGTCTAAAGGCACATTGGCATCTAATTGCATAGATCGTAATAAATTGATTCTCAAGCACGTACATTTCTGCATTTATCGAGCAAAGGACTCGATTCTAATCAATAAATTATTACCGGACTAATGCGAGCAGAACAATTTTTCAGTTAAACATACATAAACTCGTACATTTACCGATGAAGGAATCGGCTTCTTGACAAGTAGTGCAAGTCACTGACCACTGCCGTGTCAGATTGATGCATCAATTTGGTCTCAGCATGTGCAAAGCTCAGACAGCGCAATGCAACATAAGTGCCAATTTCTATTTCAGGATGGTGCCACGGCCTAGTGGGAGCACGTTCGCTGCTTGTTGCGGAGGTTCACCGATCGAACCCAGTGGCCATCCCGATTATTATTGTGGGTGTAATCATTCGCCCCTAAAGAAGAATCTATGGCCTTGAGTTTCCTGGTTGGCTGCTGGCTGGGCACCTCTTCAACCCCAACGATAACTCTGCGGGCCCATTGCCACCGAAACTAGATGGGGCACTTGGATAAAACGGGATGTTACGCGTTACAAATAAACACTGCTTTCAAACGGCGGAAGAAGTTCGGAAGACCTACAAAATAGGCGGTGACGTCAAAAAGGCGCGAGTAACAAATACAGAAGTCAAACGTGGTTCATGTAAAATTGATCGAACTGTTTCCACGTGTGATCGCATTGATTCAATTATGTGCTCATATTAATTTATTAAATCCTGAAAACTGTACAAAAAAAGTGACGATACGTAATATTTTTTTTACTACAGAAAAAAGGACGTTAAGTCCTCCATGTGCAGGAAGTGAGAAGAATATGAAAACCACAGATGGGCCTTCTTTTCTGTTGCACAGCAACAGGTTCTTTACTCGTAACCGTAACAAAAATACAGGCCACCTGCATCACATGGATGTTAAAGATCCCCTGACGTCATTCACAATGGTGCGGAGGTGTCAGGATCCAAATTTGCCAAATTCGAAAATTGCTCCCAAAATTACTCAATTGTGATTATGCACAGTGCTCATATAGCCCTCTACGAGAGACTAATTCTCCAGGTCGCTCTTGAAAATTAGACTATCCTGGTCTCCGAGTTCTCACCTAGTTAAACAAAATAAACTTGAGCTGGCAGGATTCATCCTTTAACGTGACAATGCATGCACCCAGGAACTGCATGGATCTGCAGCAGCAGCAGCGTTCTTTATGGTGATTCACTCATGCCCAACCCCTTTATCACTGCGCCAACCACATCTCCAGCTGTACATGTACAGATACTGTAGGGCTGGCCGACGTGCCTCCTATGACAAGAGGGAATCGATACGGACTTTCGAGTAGCCCAGCTGTCAGTCATTTGCATACACCTGCAACAACTTTCTGACACAGGAAGCCAGGCTATTTCCGCACAGACCACACGGTCAAGCACCACAAAACACTTGACTCACCAGGCAGGGCGGCACTGGCTGGCGTGGGGACGCGGCTCGGCTCTGCCCGAGCGTCCACCACTCCACCTTCTTCTTCTGCCGAGCCCCCGTTGCCACCACACACGTTGTCCTGGCGTTCGTCACCCGGGGAGGCGATGTGGAGATTGAGCAGCGCGCAATCCGTGTGGGGGCGACAGCGGGTGGTGGACGACTCCTCGGAGGAGAAGGTGCCGCGGGAACACTGCTTGCATCTGCATCGGGACACGTTAGAGGGGGGCGGAAGGGGATGTGCGGCAGAGAAGGCAAGGGAAAGCAATGTCTCTTAAAGCTCCAAAGCACACACATTTGCATTTTGGCGGCATTATATTTGGCATTATATTTCCCTCATTCCAGAGCGATGTGTCCATACAATATAACTGGAAGTGTTCTTAGCTGCACTGCCCTAAAAGGTGAATGTATTTAAACTCTTGGAAGGCAACGCACGTGCTCAAAATAGCGATGGCAGATACAAATTGTCCAGAAGGCAGGATACGAGCCTGATATGCGGGAGGAAGTAAATCATTAACATGGTCCACCCTTAGCCATGCCTGGTAAATATCCGTCATGTATACAGACATACAGTTTAGCTGCTCTGTATCAGACAGTGCTGCGTGCCCATGCAAAGCCTATGCAGGGGCAGGCAGTGACCCAGTTGAACTGCTTAGTGTCATTAGTGCTGAACCCAGGTCGGAAACAAACACCTGTGAGTTTCAAAAATATGTGTAAAAAAATTATCCATCCATCAGAGGGGAACTTGCAACACGTTGTGAAATTAATAAACAATGGCACCGCATCCTGCACAGCTGCCAGCTTGCCAGATCATGTTTGGAGCTTTGAGTGCAATATTGTCCTAGAGTTTGTTTACGCAACACTATCTGCAAACTCTTACAATCTCTACCCTACACTGGTTCATGTTCCCAACTGCAAACAATAAAGTCAAGGACTACCCTGAACCTAACAAACCATGTTCATACAAGCGAACACCATGAACACAATCACCTGTATGACTATTTACAGGCCACTTCAAATCATGAACCATTTGGCTCAAATACAACTCAAAAGGAACATGTTAATTATAATAATGAAGAGTAATTCAGAAAGACACAACCCTACGATGAGGAAACTAAGCCGACATTCAAGCCAAGTGGCACAAGAGCGGCCACAAATGGCCATAACAGGCACAACCGAAGCGGAGGTGGAACAAGGAAATGAACACAGATGGGGGCTGAGCATGGATTTAGAGCTGCACAGGATCAGTAACAGCGACATCAGCATAGACCGGATTCGGTTCACTAAGCAGTGAGGAAAAGATGATGACAATGCAAAAGCCAGTGCAATTTTCACGTGTGGCCTGCAACACACATCCTTGAAGCATGCAAGTGACTTCCCCAGGTGTTCTTACATGAACAGCTGCCATGTAAATCTGTAAAAGCCAATCCAGACCCAGAAGTTTTGTAGTGTTATAACAAAAAAAAATTGCCATTGAAAAACGCAGTCAATCCTCTCCGAAATGCACGTAGGCTAATGTACATTTTGTGCTAATGAAAAAAAATTTGACCAAATAAACTCGATGACAGATAAGAGACAGATAACACGACGGGATATGGTAAAAATGGGCCAAAAAATATTCTTGATTCAAAAGTGACAATGAATGACAATGCATCCAATTATTTGGGGAAGGTTTGTGCATTGGGGCAGTGAATAATGACATGCCTACAAAATGCCTGTTGCACATGCTTCTAGGTTTTATTGTACATGCTTCCAGTAATATGGCCTATTGGTTTCATCGCACATGTTTATATGAACACGTGCCTACTCTACATGCGTATTCGTTTTATTGTGCACGTCAATAGTAGGTGACATTTGATGTCAAACCATCGACGCATGGGGTCACTTCCGTCCAACCTCCCCCACTCACTCACCTGACGTCTCGAGTCTCCGTGCCCCTGCGTCGGACGCCCCATCCGGGCGGGCACATGGTGTGCGGAGCGCAGCGCAGGTGCCGCCCGGGTACCGCGTCACCACCGTCGCCACCGTCGCCACCGTCGCCACCGTCGCGCGCGTACCATCCTGCCGGGCACGCGCACAAGCGGTCGTGCCGCTGCGTGCACGGCGCCCGCTCCACGGCATCAGACTCGCTGCAGGGCGGCCCGCAGCGCCGGCAGCCGTTCGCCGCGTTCTCGTGCTCCAAGAAGGTGCCCGGCTTGCAGGCCACGCACACACGCAGCTCATTCGCCGTGCAGTGCGAAAGCACGCGCGTGCCAGCTGGGCACTTGTCGCACAGCACCTCCACCCCGGACTGCGGGTCCACGCGCCAGTAGTGGGACCGGCTCTCTTCACCGGCGCTCTCGTTGTTGTTCTTGTTGTTGCTGCTACTGCTACTGCCAGGCGCCGCGGACACCGCGCTTGCCATTTCCACATCCAAGCCGTGGATGTCTTCATTTGTTGGTGCTGCCGAGTTGTCGGAAGTTCTATAAATAGGCGCGAATCTTGGTGGATTTGAGTACATTTCATGCCCGGCTGGCAAATCGACTGCCAGTGTCTCCCTCGACATACTGTCCAGTGTATCTTCACCTTCTGCTGGGAAACCAACCTGCTCAATGGGCTTCTCATCATGGTGTTGCCTTCTGCTTGTGTCGAGTTGGCCCTGCTGGGATGTTGATTGCTTTGGTCTGGCCACTCCAGCTGCCATCTTCTGATGACCTAACCGCGGTTCTGGCCTTCCTCGATGAGTTTCAACCAATTCAGCCAGCAGATGCTCTGCCTTTTCTTCCAGCCTGGGATTCCTTTCACGTCGCAGCGAGATGTGTCGAGAGCTGTGGCCAACAGGTGGTCGAGGCATGGAGTCAGCATCGTGCATGTCTTCTGGGGAGCTGCTTTCCTTGATTTGGATGGTGCTGATGCTGGGTCTGCGTTTCTCTTGCACGCTTGGTTTCTTCCGCCTGTGTCTGATTTTCTTGGTGGTGCCGACTCTCCGCTCGCCTGGTGAATCTCTCCAGTGGCCTTCTCTGGATTCCGTGGGTCCTGAGACACCATCATAGGGCGTTCCAATCCATGGATGATGCCGATGGTAGCTTCTAAGCCTGTGCTCTTGTTCGGACAGGCCATCGACGTCATGGTTTCTCACATTCTTTGGTAGTTTTGTTTCCAATTCTGTAAACGTGTCCGTCTCCCTGGCGCTCCTGGTCCTCCTTCCACGTAGGTGCCCGATGTCCTCACCATTTCTTCCACTTCCACCTATTGCTTCCTTCAAGTCCAGTCGGCGGTGCTGGGATATCCCTGAGAGCAGAACATTGGACTGGGCGCTTTCGCCGTCTTCCGTGGATCTTCCGGTGCGACCGTGAACAGGCTTCTCACGTAGCTCTCGGCGTGGATTGCCGTGACTTGGCAGCCACTTTGGCTGTTTATAGTCTTGATTAGGAGTAGGGCCTAAAGTGGAAGCGACGGAAGGACCCGCTTCTCCAGCTTGTTCGACTGTAAGGATGTGTCCTTCAGATGGTTCTGCGTGCTCAACGCCTTGCTGATGGCCAGAGTAGTCACGGAGCTGAGAAGCGTTTCCATTGTCCAGTTCTGCATAGCTCTGGGGCAAAAGGTGGAGTTGGCTTGAGTTGGAGGCATAGTTGGGGTTCTGGGCAGCAACAGCACCAACAGCAAACCAAAAGCACAGCTGTCGAGATGACAGAAACAAAGCAAAAGTTAGAACTGCAGGGCATGCAATTAATAATTAAACGTTTGAAAAATTGGAAAATATTTCTTCAACCATTAAAATGTTTCAGGAGCTAATGTGAAACAATGGTTTTGTGAGCAATTAAACATTACTTCCGAGCCAAGTGAGATTTTTAGTGCCAGTGTTTCGACCCGCCGTGCCGTAACGACTTGTTAATTACTGCGGCGTACATGTGTGTCGCATCCCTAAGCGCGTACGTCTGTGTAGCGGGCAAGCAAGACTAATCTGGACAAAATCTCTCTGGCTCTGGCCCTTGTGTTCAGAGTTAACATTCCCATTGGTTCCTTCCAGCGCACTATGCCTCGATGTTTACCCACCATCGTCTGCGAGAATTGGAAATGAAGCGCCAGTTGAGGAATGCCTAACGTTCACTCCTCAGAACCCACTATTGTCCTACTAATCTAATATTCTAAATTAATGCTGTTAAGTGTTAATGTGTAAAATACCATCGGCCAAATTAAAAAGATGAATCAGATCATATTCCTGATGAACATAGTTAAAGTAAAAAGTATAATAATTTACCATAACATCACGAATGCACAGGAATGTTGGGTCATTTCATAAAAATGTGTTGTTTCCTTTTACACCTTTTTATGGTCACTGCAAACAGTGGGCAACCAGCCAATTGCAAAATGCTTGCTATGGGCCATTCCTGACAGGCAAATGATTCCTCATTCCCACTCATAGCCAAGTATGAGTGTTCCACATGTAACCAAATCATCCGGAAAGCGCATTGATCTCGTCAGATCTCGAAAGATAGGCAGAGTTGAGCCTGGACAGTGCTCGGATGGGTGGCTCCACTGCATGCCAGGTATTATTAGGTGGCTTCAGGGCCCTGCGATGTTGCTGACAGCAGATGACAGTGCAGAAAGATCGACTGTTGGCCTGTGGTTCTATACTAACGCATCAAATGCTCTTCACCTTCATCAACCCGCACTGACCAGTGTGATTAAGTGTTCAAATAACTTCCAGAAACCTCACAGAATAGGGAAGCCCTCATCTAGCAGTGGACTGCCAAAAGGCCTGTACATTTACTTGACATTTCCAGCCATTAGTAATATTTTTTGTTCAACGGCTTGTGAAACAAAGAGAAACATTGCAACAAAATGAAAATAGGCGTTTAGCACGCCCGCATTGTGCATTTGAGGCGGCATCTCTCGGGCACACGAAGCTTGACCACTCGTAAAATCCTCACTTTGGTGGCACGACGGGTGAATTGCAAAGAGAAGAATGCACAGCGCTCCAGCACGAACGCTTGAGCTGCAGCTGGCACTCCAACATCGGTGCCGACACGCGTGCGCACGCCAGAGGTCGCAACCGGGTACCCCCCGATACCCGTACCCTACCCGATACCCGGCTACTCGTACCCGGCCGGGTACGGGTACGTGTACCCGTTTGAGACCCTGGTGCGGCCGGGTACGGGTACGGGTGGGCCGTGAGTCACTGGTGAGTAACCGTTTGTCACTCATTTCCCAACGTCTTGTCTCTTCTCACAATTCAAGTTCCTAGAATCAACCCACCCGCGCCTGCAACATGGTTTCATTCCAGAGGTCGCAATCGGGTACCCGTACCCTACCCGATACCCGGCCGGGTACGGGTAGCCGGGTATCGGGTAGGGTACGGGTACCCGTTTGCGACCCTGGTGCAGCCGGGTACGGGTAAGGAATCAAAACCCGATTGCGATCTCTGGCGCACGCAGCAACCAACATCCCACTACGTTACATAATGTCGAGACGGGTACGGCCGTACGCTCATCGTTTGGTGTCAAGCATGGTTCTGCCTGACTGAGACCTGCATGCTGCGTGATTAGACATTTTGTGTGCATATATTGTCAAGTCATGTGGAATGGTTGCAAACTGCTCCTGCATTTACAGGCCAGTATGCACTAATGGCACGACAATGCCGTTGTCATGTGAGCTTCATTACTAAACGCAGGAATCCACCACAGATTAACCTTGTTGCTACCCAATCAGAAAAATGTATCTGAGTATTCATGCAAGGTAGGCTAATATGGTTAATTACTTTTGTTTTCCATTAAATTTATGTTAAATCTATTAGTCTGACCACAATAATGCAAAAGAAAACATGCTGGTACATGTGACTACTGTAATTGGCAAAGTCTTCCTTCACAAACTGTATAGTGTATCTTCTAAGCTGTTCTTTCATGCTCAGCAGGCATGCATGTCTACTGACATCATTGGTTTGTGGTAAAGCTCGATCTAGGCAATGGACAGAAGGATAAAATATAATTAATTTACTTCACAATAAAAACACACCCAATATATCCATGGAAACAGGCAACTAATGTTGCACCTTAAATAAATATACGTGGCATAACAGTTCATCTAAGTGGCTAGATGCACCATGCATATTTTGATAGATTATGCAACAGTGCAATATTTATCGGGCCAATTATTACAGTATCTATGACTCATGACAATGGGCTGCAATAAACTACAGGATTATTTAAATCACAAGCAGAACAGACCATGCGTGATACACAGGCAATTATTGGAAGATCATATTCCGCTGCCATTTCAGATTATTCAAATTCCTCTTGATGAATTAAATGTGGGTCGCAAATTGTCCACCAGCCGCTCGTGAAGACACGACAATGCGATGAATTACGGCCACCAAAAGCTCCCATAGGGGTTACTCTGTTCTGTTTGACAGCGGGAGGGTGTTCCGGTGACCACGTTATCACAAGCATTTGCTGTTGGACAAAGCTCTCCGACTTGCACCGCGGCAGTTGAAAAGTTTGAAAGTCACCTCACTTCCCTCCTGGGTGATGTAAAGGCCGCTAGAGTAAAAGAAGTCACCATGAATGCTCAAACGTGAATGCGCTGCAATGCCAATTAAATATTGTAACACTAATCAGTAGTGGTTATGTAAGCATTCATGCCACAATCTTCGCCACGATTCAATGAATTTGAGGTCGTCACAATGCAGGGTCATGATGCTAGAATAGTTTTTTTTCATCTTATTTATACTGTCTCGTTTGTACATTTCTTGTTTGTTGTCCCTTTTGTATCTATTGAACATTTTTTGTTGTAAATTTTACTCCTCACCCTCAAAAAATGATGCAAGAAATGCGCAACAACTTAATTTGCGTTTGAATTGAAACAACTGGAAAAGGCGCACTTATGGTAAGGCGGGGGGGGAGTTGGAGAGGCTCGATTTAATTGGCAGATGCTGGCAAAAGATTCTGTGGCAAATACAACATTCAATAGGCACGGCCAGTTTTAAAGACCCAAATGAGCCAACAAACCAAGCCAACGGGGCTGAAGTTGAAGAGGGAGGCTCGATATACAATGTAAACCCCAAGATACACTGTCAGGGATGGCAGAAACTCCCTAAACCGATGAGCCACATGCCTCTTAACATGGTCGAGAGGCTGTGGAACTTAGAATTTAGAAATTGGCGTGAATATTCCTGCATGTACTGGTGTCACGCTCCGCTGCCAGGATCGAGTGTCCCGGGCCGCTCACGTTACCACAGATATTTCCTGCTTAAAATAAAGTTATATACTGACAAGTTGAGATGCACAATCGAGCCGCAGCTGGACTGCCCGGGAGCCACATGTGGCTCGTGAATCACGGTTTGATTGCTCGTGCACTATGTAAAAGCAGCAATTTCAGCCAGAGCCAACGATTAAACGTATTCCCATATGAAATATACAATACATCCCAATAAAATGTAATACTCAATTATGAAAATTTGTCAATTATTTCCATAATAGGTTTACATTTCTTGAGATAGATCATCCACAGCATCCCCGAAGACACATTTAATTCCATAATTGTTCATCACTTTGTTCTTTTGTTGGCACGCATGAAGTAACAGTTTGCAGAAGTAAAGTTCGCACAGTTAAATGACGAATAAATCTGTGTGCTGTGGACAAATAATATCTCCCTCATGGATACAGAAAAGCAAAAGGAACAGCTGGCAAGCACTTGGCCATTGACCAGGTTAAGGGCTTCTGGCATGTTCTGTAGTGAGGATAATATAAACGTAATAATTTTCAGCCCTTTGTCAATCCACTGGAATATGAAAGGCCTCCCCATACTTTTGGTCATAGGGTTGTTTAACCATAATGCACCACGCTGGTAAGTGGGGGTTTCGTAAGGTGAGATGGCAAAGGGCCAGGACAGACGTCACTCGCTGCTGATGTGATCTGTGGCTGGGAAGAAAAATACTCGGGTGGCCAGGTGGACAGCAAAATGCACTAAATCATCAAATTGACACAATTTATGGAATCGTCACAATTTATGAAATCAACGAGGTAGCTATTGATGACAAGCCGACTGCTAAGTGCAGTACGCCACTTAAATTAAAAGATGACATTTTGTATATTCTGTACCGCATAATGTTTAACATGTTTCAGATGTAACACGGTTTAATTTTAAAACATTACACATGCTCCTTGCAAAGATGCTAACATCAGCAAGTAATGGAACACCTGAGAGATGTTTGCTTTTGTTTTTGTTTAAATAATGCAGTGTTGACAGCTCCATTACATGGTTACACCTGCTCCGTAACCCGAGCGCTGAGTGTAGCCAAAGGAAATACATTTCGGGCGGCCCACACACACACACGATGGCAACAGTGTGCAACCATTCCGGCACGGGGATAAACACAGCCAGAAAGCAGATCTACTTGTGCACGCCGGCTGGGATGAGGGTCACATTCAAGAGGGGCTTGTGTGGTGTTATACAGCGCGGCGATCGTATTACGGTTCAAAGAAAGACACAGTGGCACCGAGGCTATTCATGTCGGCCTGCGCCACGCTGTGTTTACAGGACACTGCACCGTGAATGGAAAATGGGGGAGTTGGCAGGGGCATTGGGGGGGAAGGATGGCAAACAAAGAACGAGGTGGAAGGGATGACGGAAGGTGCTGTTGAGGTGAAGGTTGACAAAAGAGTGCGCAGTTGTTAGGACTGTATGTCCAAATGAAATGTTTCACTTGTAATTGGCTCAGCAATAATTCAGCCAACAAACCAAAAGCTATAATACAGGGGGTTTGTTTGGGGTTAGATCGCTTAAATATAAATGTCGTTAAACCAGCTACCACCCGACACAGCCAATTAGTAAGGTTTGTCACGTAAACAGGACATGATAATTCGTTACTACTACAGCACACCGGTGTGGTGGAGAGAAAATCCACAACATTTACAATGATAATTGGTTTTTTACCCTTTATCTGGCAACAAAACTGACACCTTTTTTACAAGGAGTCATGTTTGCATTGACCACAATACCTGCAGTCATAATGCAAACAAAAAACACAACGCTGATAATGTATACACTGTCCTTGAAATTGATTGGTCCACACCCGAGACAGCTTTCCTTAGAGCCTAGTCTCGCATGGTGTTGGAACAGATGACGCGCCTTTTGGCGTGGTGTAAACATTTACAATCTGAGTATGACGTTTCGCCTGAATGCAGTCACACCATGACCCCGCACAGAAATCCTCTCTCATCAAGACGCTCATACATCAGGCTAAGAAAGTGTCAGATGGTAATAGTCTGAGAAGTCAAATTAAACATGTAAAATAGCATACATTGTGAGAGTAACTGATAAACTAGTCCGATTAAAAAAAAAACACCCGAGTCAGATTTTATACGGTACATAGAATACACAAACTAATATCTGGAACTTAAGATGTATTACCGAAGCTATCAACTGAAAGTGTGTACCAGAATAATTGATATTGTGGCAAATGCTATTGTGGGCAAAAAAGACGAATGATCAGCATGAGACTAAAAGAACACCAAAGGATTATTAACTACTCCCAAATACAACTGTCGGTAGTGGCAGAACACGCGTGCCAACAATGACACTCAATTGATTTTAATAATGTTGAAGTTCTGTGCAAAACTAGTTAAGACTGGCCAAGACGAATTATAGAATCTATCGAAATTGAGAGAAATACAAATAATTTGAACCGTTCGGATAGCTACAGGCTTAGCTCTGCTTGGAAGCGAATCATAAATGATACATTGTTTAAACGCATGCCTATACAGGTCAACAGACGTTAATGTGGATTACCTGTGGGCTGACAGTAACAGCTACTGCTATTCTAGTGCACACAAATTACAGGAGGGACAAGAACAATGTGCATGCATGATGTGCGTTGATTACCATATGAAGAACCCGACCGGTAATGGATACCCATTGTAATGTATATGCATTCATGAATCCCCCTCTTCGCATGTGAAGGGCTCACAAGTGACATCATCACATCTATCCCTCTATTTAAGGAACGACACAGGAGGAGGATTTCTCCACAAATCTGGCTGTCCGCCTGATGATGCCGGTTGTAATTATTAACGTCGTACTCGGATTGTAAATGTTGTGGATTTGCTCGCCAACACACCGGTGTGCTGTACTAGTAACCAATTGGCACGTTCTGTTTACATGACAGCTTACTAATTCGCTGTGTCGGGTGGTGGCGGGTTTAACGACACAATTATATTTACGCAATCTAACCCCAAAAAAAACCTGCATTATGGATAGTGGTCACAAAAGCCTACGTGTTAAACAAACCAAAAGCCATGAACCAAATTGCCCTTCGTGTGCCTAATCTCAGAAGCTCATGAGGGTTGAGCCTGGTTTGTGCTTGAATGACTGAAAGGGCTTGCCACGTGGTGAAGGCGTGGAGCTATAAGGCGGCCAGGAAATGACAGTGTTGAGTGCTACCCCACTTCTGCGTGTTTCTCCTCAATACTCATCCAAGAAATTAGCCAAATATTCCAATGCAGATCCCACCTCATAAGATCTTGACACTCGGCGAGGTTTTTCTGCACAATAATTTGCATTCTTATTTTTACATCTGCCCTGCCTGAAGCAATGCAACTGGTGAACCACCAGTCCGACCTCAAAGTTTATTCTAAAATGTGTGTAGGATAGAACTAAACATATCCATGGCAGCAGGGCTTTCAAAGGATTTTTATGAAATCAATGGAAGAAAAAAAACATGCTAATAATGTATAGTAGAGTATTTATAAATTGTGTGCAGCAATGCAGAAAAAAATACAGCAGTCCTATAAAGTGACGCCTACGTTATCAAATATTTTAAATTGCGTACAGTTGGCCTGCACATAAGAGCTCGTTAGATGACAATTGAAATGGAGCAGATGTTTGCAGCTATCAACAATAGGATTCCGGGGAGCACTTTGCATGCACTATCAGCACTACAAATTGGCAACACATATCCCCACGTGACAGAGTAATGCATTTCGAGCCCCCCCCCCCAAAAAAAAAGTGCAAATCTTTATGGTCCACCGAACATCTGTGGCCCAGTACCTCTCTCCAATTTGGTTATTTCTTTTTTATATTTTGCTTCCTGCGGCGTGCAAACATTAGCAGACACTTTGTAAGAGAGATGTCAGCTATCGCGTGCTGTCACAGGCTGCATAGAAAGGTCGGGATCATTTACTGGTGACGGTTGATTTTTTTTTTAAAGCCCCTATTTTAAACGTTTCTGCCGAGGCCAGTCATCTGAAGACGGATGGCTCTGACTTCATAGATGCAACGTAAAAAAATAAATGCTTATATTTCAATGCGGCTGACATACAAGTAACATCCCGGGTTCACGTGGGGGGGGGGGAGGAATGAGTTCCTGAAAGGTGCGACTACGAATAATCGAAACGATGCAAATCAAAGCGATTTACAGGCTCGGTGGTGGAGGCGAAGGCCGAGAGGTGACCGATAACGAGGATGGACGGACGATGCCGTCAGCGACGTTTGGGTTCAGGCGATGCAGACTCGGGTAGTGGTGTGAATAAAGTGATGACGTATTTGCAAAACGACATAAAAGGGAGAGATGTGAATCGGGGTGCCAGTAAATGCCAAGGGTGGACATGCTCTTAGTAATATCGTAATTAGACGGTCTGCTTCGTAAAACAGTATTTCATTTAAAATGCAAAAAATATCGTCATCGGGATTAAATGTACGCGAAAACTGCCGAAAGGAAGCATGTTAATTTTTCATAGTGCTGATAGTGCATGCAGAGAGATTGTAGAATTAAATACTCATCAGCATTGACTAAGTAGTTTAACAGTGGCTTAAGAGCCATAATTGTAAAAATCGTCAATTAATTATCAGTGTTACTAGCTACATGACAGATGGTAAGACTGGCATAACCACTATCAATAACGAATAGCATAGAAAACAGTTCAGAAGCAAATCAGTTTTAATGCTCCATTCAAAGTCTGCGCCTATGACCAAGATCGCCCGAAATTCGCCCAATCTCGTCACATCTCGAAAGCTAAGCCCGCTTGAACTTGGACAGTGCATGGATGGGTCTGCACAATGCATAACAGGTGTTATCATCGGTGGGGCTCCGAGGTGGGCAACATAGGGCCGTGAATAACATTTCACTGTGGCAATATTTTTGTATTCTACTTCAATGCTACCATGTCCATCAACCAGCACAACCCAACATGGAAGTGAGGTCAATTAACCCCTCCCCCCGCCTCTCTCCCATGACCTGCACACCGTGGGGTAAGGCACTCGTCCAGAAGTGGATTGAGAAAAGGGATGTACAAGTACAGCCGAATATACAACTATAGGACTTGCAATGTTCTGGAATTATGTGGATGCAATTGACATAATTTAAAAAGTAAGAAAAACTGCAGCTACATATAAGCAGATGGTCAAGCTGCCATCCTCACTATCATCAATCATCAGTTTCATCAGATAGCACCGTGTTTATCAGTAAATTGTCTTGCTGAACACTATAAAAAGGCTGACAAAATAACCAGATTGAATGTAAATGCATCCACGTGAACATGGTATTCTTTAAGATGTACTGCAACACATTGTCCCCGTATACTTCATAAATGCACTTGCATCATTATACAGCACTCCCCTGACATTCACTTGGACAGTACACCCATGTTGTTCCAAAAGTAAGACTCGGTGCAGCATTTTATTTTGCCTGTGAAAGCCAAAAGATTTCTCTCCATCACCAAATAACTCCCCATTTTCCCCATATGGCTTCTCCATCTCCATAAATGTCATTCTATCCAATTTACATTGCCAAGCATGTCCTCTGCTTAAATATTGACCCCCAAACATAAGCACAATTTGTGCCAAATGTCACTATGTATTCCAAACAACGCGATATAGATTTTCTGCACATAGTTCCCATTCTCTGATCCACTGCTAGATGTTGGCCCATCTTATGTGGAAACCACAACCTTGTTTTAATCAGCCCACAGTTCTTGTAGGCACGTTGCTGCTACTAGATTTTGATGATCTTAGTGCCCTCAGATATTCATGCTGGCCACATGGTCACTAATTCCAAAAGGTTGTTCCTTCCAGCATGTGTATTGCCCACATCTTTGAACATATCCCAAAGCCAATTAAGTAAATAACCTCTCGTTTAATATAATCGGCAGTTTACAGTGATTGACCAAATCACCCAGAATGTGCCAGATGTCATCAGTTCTCAGAAGCAAATCAGCATTGGGCGAGTGCTTGAAGTAACCACCATGCATAAACAGGTTGTTGTAAACTGCTGCAGGGCCACGTGGTGGCCAGTAGAGGGCAGTAGAGTAAAATCAACTTTGTACTGTAGTTACTATGCTCCTACGTCTGTACTCCCTTCACCAACCCACGCCGACCAACGTGAAGCATGGTCAAATTGCCATCCACTACCTGCATGGAGTTGGGTGATAAGTATGCAGCTGTGGAGCAACAAAGGGGGCTTTACGTGTATGTATTGTGCATAAGAAATGCACATCTATCACATCTACCCCTCTACTTAAGGAGGATTCTATCCACAAATTTGTCTGTCGCCTTATGAAGCTGGTTGTAATTACTGGCTAAACGTCGAACTCACATTGTAAATGTTGTGGTTTGACTCTCCAACACACCGGTTAGTGCTGTACTAGTGACGAATTGGCACGTTCTGTTTACGTGACAAACCTTACTAGTTGGCTGTGTCGGGTGGTGGCGGGTTTAACGGCACATTTATATATTTACACGATCTAACCACAAAAATACTGTATTATGGATATCATAAATATGTTAAGTGCTATAAACATACGAAGCCTTCTAATTAAAAAAACTCTTTATTCCAGGGTGTGTTTAAAAAAGTACAATAAATCGTCAAAGGCCACCAATTAATTTCTTATCAGCGCGACTGCGCTCGGAAGAAAAAAACTATTTTGGAAAAAAGGAAATGAAACACGTTTAATTATCTTGTTTTGGGTGCAACCCGTCAATCTGCCACCAACTTTCTCACAGTCTACGGCACCGATTTAACGCGCAAGGTGGCCACCCATCCTCGGAACGTGGGGGGGGAGAGGCCTTTATTTAACGGGTGGACTGACAAAATGACTGCACCTGTACGTACGGGCATGTGTACGCATGTGCCGATGTGGTATAGATGTACTCTCGATCACAGGACAGGGCTCAGGAACACTAACACGCGTTGGACCCAGACTGCAGCCCAGCTCTGTGAATAAACGTCTCTCACCTGCAAGACTCAATCGGGCAGGACGAAGGCAGAGAGGGCATCGCGATCAAGAGGCACCAACCACCACCACCACCACAAGGCGGCATTGGCATGAAGGACACGCCACGTGCACAGGCAGGCACACACAGCGATCCCCGCACATCACGGAGCCGCGCTACTCGAGAGAATAACAATTGTCGACATCCTACCGATTTCTAATCCTTCCCTTTCAACAGGTGATTGAATGGTGTGATTGAATAAGCGGTGTGTGCCAAAAGGTCGAAAATGGTGTCTTGAGATTGGCGGAATGAATGATGTAGAGGCTTTACAATAACATGTTTGTAAGATATTTTTTTCATGTTATTTTAGTGGCTTGTCTATAAATGGATAACCTTGGACGAAATCGCTCTCATTTAACCTTGAAAATGTTATAAAGGCCTATATGTGCCATCTACACACACCCACCACCCAGTGTGATGAAGACATCTTTACATTGACATTCTATTTACAGCTTGGCAATAGGGTGATTCAACGTGTTGTATCACTCAACACAAGGAACCCAGCCACGGTGGCAATATGTACCACATCGGGCGGCATAAAGGTCGACACCGTTGACAATTTAAACATAAAACAATGCCACCCTCATGAGTCTGACACACACGTTGACACCGTGGCAGCGGCACTCAACAGAGAACACACACACGCAGTGACACCTGCCGTACAGAAACACAATGTGGCACACAGAAGGCGATACCAACAACCTTGATAGTGACACCGAATGAGACGTGTCTTTACATCCTGAGAAACAAAGGGGGGTGGGTGTGGACTCACATTGACAGTGTCCGCTGATGACACTTTGGCACACAGATCTGCACCGACACAAGCCGCGCCGAGTGACAATGGGAAAACCTAAATCGCAATAAACAAAGGTCGCTCTCTCACCACAGCAGTGGCAGCAGAAGCTGTACAGGGCCTCCTCCTCCTCATCAGCTCCGGAACGGAGCGGCCACCTCCACCAGCCACCATCATCTCCTCCTCCACCTCCATCCTCCTCGCCGCCACCTCCTCCCCCATCACCACCGTCCAGTCGTCGTCTTTGCCTGCCCCGTGTTGTCTTCTTTTTCGTCTCCACCACCGCCTCCTCGCTCCAAGTATGTCTTCCTCCTGTCCACCTCTCCTCACGTCTCCACCACGACCTCGCTGCCCCCCCTCCCCGTGTGCCGGCTAACTCACGTTGTACTTGGACCACGTGAAGCCGCCCGCTTCGAACACCGCGTGCTGGCGGGGACGCGCGTCCATCGTACGGCTGTCGTCTCTGCGCAGATCGCAAGAGAGCAGCACCATTGCCCCTCGTCGCCGGGCCGGGTTGGGGAGGAGGAGGAGGGGAGAGGGAGGAGGAGGAGCAGCCCAGGGAAGAAGGGAGGCGACGGTGGTTGGGGGAGAGGCGGGAGGGAGCGTGGAGATGAGCACCGCCCTGCAGCCCCCCCCCAAGCCCTTGGCGTCACTGCCTGCCCCTCCCCTCCGCATTCGCGATCACGACATCCGCGTGTATATTTGAAGATAATTTTAAAATCTAAAATTGCAGCAGCCTGACGTGGTCGTCTTTCCCAAGGAGCTCCATTCCGTCCTTGATGCGACTATGCAGGGAACTAACGACTGCAATGTCACATTTCAGTTTATCGCTGCGATGTTACCAAAAGTGATGTTTAAAGCGCGTGGATCGAGTTTAAATCGAATTAAAATCATCAAACGAACATTAACACAAAGGCGTTTGACAAACCCCCCTGAGAAAGATGGCCGCCCCCGGAGTCTCGTCGCACGTGGCGACGTCGCCGCCTTGGACGGCAGCGACGCGCCCATTGGTCGAGCCGGAGCCCCAGCAACAGTCGCCCATTGGTTGGCGGCGTCGCGCGAGACAAAAATAATGAAAATTTATTTATTCTTTACCGCCACCCCGCTCCCTGTTGCCCAGATTTCACGACGGGAGGAGTTGGCATGTGCTCCTGCTACTGCTTTGGTTTTTCATGATTAAAGTGAAATTTCCGCAAAGAATCACGCCATCCTGTTTTTTTGTTGCTTGTCCGAATATAATTTCTGATCCCGGGTCTGCCTTCAATGATTGTCATACTGTGTTATTGTAGGAGGATCAGATGGTGCATCGGCCATGACTCAGCCAACCCATGGAACCTGGGTCTGTCCCGTGACCTGTCAGCGGGCGTTCGACACTTAACGTGGCCTCAAAGTGCACCTAGCCTGGCACAAACACCGTTCTGACGTCACTACCACTTAGTGTATCTCGCTGACTCGCCGAAACTGCTAGGCATCTGCGAAATAGAGCTTGGTGGGTCATCGGATTCCTCCAGTCTAAATGAAGATTCTGATTGTACATTCTGCCAGAGCATGGATCAAGAAACATGGACACTGACAAATAGAATAAAAGCTCCAAGAAAATGTCATACTTGCATAACTATCAACCCCTTATCAGTGCCTACCTTATTACAGACCTTATTAGTCACCTCCGTGCCCTTATACATCTCAACGTTCACCATACAAAGTCACATCACTAGGGAGAAACACAAACAGACAAAAATATTACCATTGAAACGTCTTTATGCCGTTTAGACCTGAAAGCTCAATTTCCATGTACAAGAATACCGGTGAACCGTATGGGTTGACAGGTATGTACTTGGGAGTTACACTGAGAAGTGAAAAGGAGGACACGTGGATCAGAGAACAAACACAGACATTGATTTTGGGCTTGAACAGGAGGACACATTCACGACAGAGGCTGATGGCCTGTGGACGAGACTGGTAATGGAATGGCAGCCCATGCAGGGCAAATGCCTGAGAAGACATCCCACCACGCAGATGGGGAGATTAAATTCGCTTGTGTGCAGGAGTTGACACAAATTATGGCCCATGGTGGTGACTGTAAGAAGCAAGCTTTTTTATATACAGCAGTAGATAGAATATGCCCGGAAGATTATGAACTAAATGTGTTTTTGTTGTTGTGATATTCTGTTGGCAGTGGTGCACACGGACACCTAACAAAAGCTCAACATACGAAAAATAACTTGATAGCTCATCGGATTCCTCCAGTACAAATATTCTGAAATAAAATAGTGCTGCCCGAAAAGGACAGCATACAGTTCTGCAATCGGTGACGTTTTGGACAATGGCCCTTCGTCACAGCACAAAGAGGCAAGATGTATTTAACAGTTGGTGAGCGCTGTCAAAGTTGTAATAGTTAAGAGCTGACATGTCTTCCACTGAGCAAGTTTGTAAGAGCTTGCTCAGAGATCAGAGATAATTGAGTGAATTAAAGTTGGGAGACTGCATGCCTTTATACAATCATGGGGACCTGATATAGATGTCATTTTAGGAATGTTTCCAGATGAAATATTAATTCGGCACATGAGCAGTATGCATGTAGTAACAGATGAACCATGAAATAAAACAAGTTTTCATAGCCAATGCAATGTTCATATTTGTTTTTGGGTTGGGTCACGTGGAGGCTTTATACCAAAATTTATTTCGTGAACCCTCCACTACCCGACAGATTTGTCAGTTTAGAAAATCTATTATTTATACGTGCTACTGTATCAAATGCTAAGCAATAACACTTTTCACGACTCAAGTATACGCCGTGACACCTTCAAATGCCAAAGAATGATGGGTTGTGCGAAAGCATGTTTGTGTGGAGAGACGGATACATGGAGACATTGCAGGATGCTGAATTATCCCGAGTTAATTCCCACCATATCATATCTGCGTCCAACGAGGACTCATATTGTTCAGAGAGGAGTCCTTGCCTGTAGGATCGGCAGTTCCATCTGCATTGATTCAAACGAGTCCGAACTCAGCTGATGAGCCATTTTGAGTGTCCAAACCGGCCCACAGAGATGTGCTAGATGTGCTTGCGTAACGCTCCACGAGATGGGTCGCGCAATAGCAAACTCTTGTTACTTTTGTGCAGAGAGAGAGAGACGGCTGCGCGAGGCAGACGTATCGTCTGTTTATTCGTGTTGCCAAAAAGGATGGGTCATTTCCAATAAAACAATCTCCAGAGGGGTCCATTCAAAGACAAGTTCACAAATTGCTCTTCTCTGCCCGACTCCGTCGCAAAGCCATGACGTCACTGCGGGGCGATTGCATCGCTGCGGCACTCACGGCCAGGGGGCGGGGCTAATGCGGCCAGGGGGCGTGGTCTACCGCAGATAGGGGCGGGGCTACTGCAGATAGGGGCGGGGCATACGTCACTATGGGCGGGGCTTAATTGTGTGGGCGGAGCCGACACACCCTCGCCCGCCTCTGATCTGTTGCGCATTGCTGCTGCTGTTGACGTCTGGGGTGGTTGGCGGCTATTGGTGGTGGTAGCCTTAGTAGATGGGGGGGGGGCATTAGTCGGGATTTATTGTGTACACTTGCACCCACCTCGGCTGTCAGGGGTGTGTTAACCACCGCGTGGCCACTGCGGGTGGGAACGTGGAAAGCCCATGTCACAGAGGTTTAATCATTGTAATAGTTTGCGGTGAAATGTATCTTGTTTTCTTTGAAAATGGGCCCATCCAGCCCCCCCCCCCACTACACGTGAGTGCTGTGAATAAGTGCCACTGTTCGAAATGTCGTCTATTAAAATCTGTTTCTTCTTCCATGTGGCATGCTGACATGCGTTTTTGGTTTTCACTATGGGGCTGCATGTTGACGGGGACACGAGGAGATGTCTGACATCGGGGAACTTGTGGGAGCGAGACACCGAACCCAGCATGGCACGTGTTGCCCAGCAGCAGATAGAGAATGGCTGAACAAGTAGAGAGGTCCACAATACTTGGAGATATTTCATAATGGTTTAAGGCAGGGGTCGGCAACCAAAATAACAAGAAGAGCCATTTCTTTCCAATTCGGTACAAAATTCAGTATTTCAAGAGCCGCAATGCATCTGAGTACATACTGTACATACGTACATATCGTCAAGAAGCAGTCCGTAAAGAGCCGCATGCGGCTCCGGAGCCGTAGGTTGCCGACCCCTGGTTTAAGGCAATGAGCACATGATCCTAATTCGAAAAAATCTGGTGGTACGTCTGTTGTAATAGGTTAAGAGTAGATTTGATACCTCGCCAAACGCATTCCTGGAAAATTCAGTGTTGGGCAAAACACGTCCGAAATTAGCACCCTTTCCTCTTTGTTTAACTACAGTAATTCAACATTATTTTTGCCCACTTGGTAATGCTGTACATGTCAATATAATAAAACTATATATTAAGACTGAATTAAATGAAGTAAAAATCAAATATGTTTTGACTTGCAATGAATGATGATGGTGAATATGAATATCAAATATGATGGTGAATAAGCTCCAAATTAAGGGTGAATATGATGTTGTTGTGTCTGTCGGAGCGGGCTTACAGGATTGAGGGGCCCTCTCCAGAGTAACAGGGTGTAAGAACTGCACTTTTATTTATGTAATCACATCAGGGTCAGGTGGAGACCCCAAACAGCATTCGGAGATGAGAATCTGAGCAACATCAAACCGCGCAGAGCCGAAATATCACCCCAGTGTTCCGGAAAATGGACCTCAATATGTAAACCGCGTATAGCCGAAACACGCGCTCAATAAAACCGCATAGGGCAAGGTATGGATGCAATTCAAATGTGACAATGTAATTAATAAGGTGGCGAAGGCTCCAGCATTACACAGCCAGAAACTGTGGTGCCAACTTGTGGGGAAGAAGAGACGTATGGACATTGATCCATGCACCTCGTAAAATGGACGTAATTTAGGGTTTCCCAAACTTCAGTCCTCCCGGCCATCCACCACCGCGCTCCGACTCCCCGTGTTAGAGGACCAATTGTCTCCCATTCTCATACAAATTCAGTCGTTCTACGCTGCACGCGCCCAATGTTTGTTAAATATGCCCCACGTGACGTGCTATGCGATTAACGCTTAGTTATTCAAATGAAGATTGATATACGTGTGTTTGTGTACACGTGTTCCACGTGTGTGTGTGCACGTGTTCCACGTGTGTGTGTGCACGTGTTCCACGTGTGTGTGTGCACGTGTTCCACGTGTGTGTGTGCACGTGGAACACGTGTGTGTGTGTGCACGTGTTCCACGGGTGTGTGTGCACGTGTTCCACGTGACGCATTGGGCGCGTGCCACGTGCTACGAGTTAATTTGTATTTGAATGAGAGTAACTTGGTAAACGTGTAAAGACGTAGGGGTGGTGGGTCAGCTGGTTTAAGGCTTGTCTGTCATCAGATGATTGTGTTGTGTTGAAACAGACCATCATCAGCCACTGCTGGAAGAAGGCCTCCCCAAATCCTGCAACAATCCACACCTCGCACCTGCAGACCATTGTTTATATAACAACACGGCAAGGTGTGCTCACGAATAGCCAGGGCGTGCACGACTTCCATCACGTCTTCCATGCATGTCACGTCACCGCCACATTGCATGTACAGCAGCATGATCATCAACATCACGATCCATGGGCAATTAGCCCAAAAGGTGTCCACTGCACATTTCGCATTTGTTTCCACTTTCCTCTGCCTTGTGCCAATATGCTCAAGTAGTGCAACAACTTTCTGGCACAAAATCTTAAATGTCGTCAAGCCGTTCTCTGCCAGGTCTTCTTCTCTTTCCGGTTCCTTCCATTTTCCGAACAACGCATTTTTAATGTTCCTGTTGCTGTCAACCCTTATGCTCTCAACACCGGTCTAAGGTTGAGAACATTTTTATATTCACTCCAAGCCCACACATAATTATAATAATTTTCACTCGTATTCCCTTCCGCCTGACTTGTGTTCCTACACACAGTTGTGTCTGCCCTCCTATAAACCGTGTTTGGTTTGTCACAACGGCTTCCATGCAGAATTTCCGCTGACTGGCTATCCAGTGACATGGCTAAATGTGGATCATCCTTAAACAACCCCCGTCGCCCATTAACGTGCCCTGCCAACCGTTCCACGCTGACTTCACAGCAATGGCTGTGATGATAATGAAGAGGTTACGGGAAACCAGGCCTGTTTTCATTCCACGAGTGGGGCTTTATGTAATGCGAGCTGGCTGACTCATCTCCGATTCGTGGTCCGCATTTGAGATGTGATGCGTGCGAACGGGAATTCGCCACTCCCGCACGCCACCCATTTACACACGGCCCAGTAAGTGCCGTAGTAGTGTAGATACACAAAGTGTATCTCCGCCACTCGCACATGAGCATTGAGTAGCGTTCATCTGTAAACCAATTCTAGCACTTTCAGTAAATGATTAATCGTACGAATAAAAAGGTGTGGACAGGCTGAACGCTTCCAAGAGGACGTCTGCTGAGAAGATGAAGCGATGACGTCAGCGCGTGTCTAGGTGCATTTTGGATTACTATACAGTATCTAGATATTGACTACGTACGGTGCGAAAGAAATTCAGCATACATACCTTGATGAGGCCTTCATCCAGCAGTGGAATGACCACGGCGGTGATTTATTCGCAGCAAAGGCACGATTGTGACCAAAGGCTCGGTCCTCCCATCATACGTTGTATGTGATGTGACACCACCATGCTTGTGTGAATAATGCACACAGCCTGGTTTTAGACCACCAACTCACAATCCAGGCGCAAAACGGATGCGTATCCAATCAGTCGGCTCGTTATAAATGACAATATTGTATAAGCATGCGCACTTGTAGAATCAGAATCAGAATATTAACTTATACTGGAGAACTCCGGTTGGCTATACAGCGCTTTTATAGAGATGTCCAGTAGGGACTGGTAAGAACGTTACAACAACAAACAGTACAAAACGTGATAGTAGTGTAAAGTACAAGAAATGTAAACAAATCACCCACACACATACAAATACAACTTAACCATCCCCATCCAACCAGGCAAAGGTCACTGAGGTATTAACTTATTCTTCAGAAGCAATCTGGCCACAAATAAGAGTTTAACAATGTGGCCCATCATTTGACATTCATAGCACTAAAATCATCTAAATAATCGTAATGCATGTTTCTAAATGTGGAGCGGAAACCCAGAGGACCCGGAGAAAAAATTCAGACGACCACAGGGAGAACATGTAAATTGTGGCCAGATTATTTTCTACAAGGGCAATTATACATCTATATACTTGTTTCATTTCTTGTTAGGAATAACCAGTACAGTACGGAATAGCCTAAATTGCCTATTACTACTCTTAGTACTCATTTCTGTTGACGTTCCTTTGCTGTGGGTGTCATTTTCTCGTATCTCTACGGCAGGGACCAATCACTTCATGATACAACCGCAGGTGGTTTCCCACAAAGTGGTACATAATTTATCACGGTACATGACCAGAGTGGCACATAGCCACAGGTCGGGGGGGGGGCTTTTCCTGATAAGATGTAAAAAAAAAATAGTTTCAATTGTATATTTTTAAAGTAATTTGTTTACATTTCCTATACTTAGTACTCCTATTGTGTTTTTGTATTGTTTGTTGTTGAAACATTCTTACCCGCCCCGCCCCTACTGGACATTTGTGAAAAACACATTCCTGCGGAGGGAGCTGGTAGGAACGTTGGGTTGCTCGTTCAATTGCCAGGGTCAACGGCGGCGTGGTGTATTCCGCAAATATGCCCGACTGTGAGGGCGGGCACAAGCCGACGTGAGTAGGTTAAACGTTGAGATTTATAAGGGCACCACGGGGTGACCAGCCCCTCCCCACCCAGCCCCACCCCTCCCACCCAGCCCCTCCCCACCCTCCTCACCCAGCCCCTCCTCTCCCTACCCACCCAGCCCCTCCCTGCACGACGGACGGACGGACACAATAATCCCCTGTGGGCTGGTGTAACCAGGAGGTTCCTACCAGTAAGAGCTTTGAAAGCTCATCGTATTTCTGGAGGTAACACAAATATTCCGATTGTCACTCTATGTTGGGGTGCAGTGGTGGTGCGACTATTCGAGGACTACGCGATGAACCCAGCCAACCAGGTTTGATTCCCGGCTATGGTTAACATCAGTGGCGAGTGATGTCTGAAAAACGTCAGTCCCCTGTTCACCAACTCGCATTGACCAGCATGTTCAAGTATGGTGAAACAACCCCCATGACCAGCAACAGTGCATGGAGAGCCCTTAATGCAGCAGTGGCTTGACAAGAACGATAACATCAATAATCATGATTGTATTACATATCGCGTAATCCATGCTATTGCATCTCAATATTACTGGTAGGAACTTCCTGGTTACACCAGCCCACAGGGGATTATTGTGTCCGTCCGTCCGTCGTGCAGGGAGGGGCTGGGTGGGGAGAGTGGGGAGGGGCTGGGTGGGGAGGGTGGGAATGGGTGGGGAGGGGCTGGGTGGGGAGGGGCTGGGTGGGGAGGGTGGGACTGGGTGGGGAGGGGCTGGTCACCCCGTGGTGCCCTTATAAATCTCAACGTTTAACCTACTCACGCCGGCTTGTGCCCGCCCTCACAGTCGGGCATATTTGCGGAATACACCACGCCGCCGTTGACCGTGGCCATTGACCGATCAACCCAACGTTCCTACCAGCTCCCTCCGCAGGAATGTGTTCTGAACATCGCGCACCCCACGTAGAATATGTCACGAGAACACCGGCGAGGAGATAGACAAAAACGCTCAACGGAGGTGAACTAACCTCGAACCAGGTGAGGGGACAGTGAACACTTAAGCTCCTGACGTCTGAGAAAATCCTGGGAAGAACAAACATAGCAATAACATAGTTTGATGTTATGCAGCGTCATTCATGTAAACACCACCCCCAAATGTTGAATATTAAGCGCTGTACTTTCTTTTAATCTTTCTGGAACTGTACACGTCATGTTCTAGCACTGAAGGTGTTTTGTTACACATTGGTAGCCCATAAATGCTACATAATTACGAATCACAGTCTATAAAAAAAAAACACCACGTTCTGCATTTTTTTTAAACCTTAACTGTGCGCGTGCCAAGACATTTCGCAAATGCTTCCACAAACAAAAAACACGGCCAAATTCGAATTTGATGAAGTAAGCATTTGTGTGTTTTCCAGCGAAACCATCTCGAGGCAATTTCGGGGTAAAATCCTTCGAATGAGAGATCAATCTCCCATTATATCGAGGTGCCAATCCAGGCGTAAAACGATTGCGCGTCCAATCAGTCGGCTCGTTATTTAATTGCAATACTGTGTAAGTATGCGCACTTGTAGAATCAGAATCAGAAATGTTATTTATACTGCTGGAATCCGATGAGCTATACAGTTCTTTTTCACAGATGTCCAGTCGGGGCGGGTAAGGACGTTACAACAACAGACAGTACAAAACACGATGAAAGTGCAAAGTACAAGAAAGGCAACACAATTCACCCAAAACCATACAAATAAAACTAAACCATCCCCATCCTCTTCTTGGTTCTTTCGGTTAAGACTCTGTCTACTCGACCGACCTGCTCTCCACCTGAGGACGGCTACTTGCGTTGTGGCCGAAACGTCGTGAGAATTATTTTATTATGTTTAATTTTTATTATTTTATTATTTCCATTCTACGTGACTTTACCGAAAGAACCAAGAAGATGAATCCCTGCAGTCACGAAAGCTTTAAATCGAAATTTAACATCCCCATCCTACCAAACAAAACCCACTGAGGTATTAACTTGTTTTTCAAATGATAGCTCAACAAAGTGGCTGATCACTTGGACATTTATATCAGCAAAATAATCTAAATAAACACATTTCTAAATGTGGAGGGACAAATCGGAGGACCTGGAGAAAAAAATTCCACGCGACCACGGGGGGGAGGAAACATGAAAATCCCAAATATACAAGCGTCAGGGTCGGGATCAATCCCTTGACCTCCGGCTCCCCTAAACCCCTAAAGGGACTTCTTCTCCAATTACATCTCCCTGTTGCCACTGTAATGTAACGCACGTCTTCAAAGTTATTTTTTATAATAATTTAAAAAAAAATTAAAAACATTTTTATTCAAATGATACCAAGTGCTTTCATATTTGGAAATGCTGCAATGTACAGTATTTGTGGCCACATCAGTTTTCACTCATTTAACATTTTTTTGTATACTTATTTAAAATATGAGTGCTTTTTCTGTACATTCTATAAATTGGTGATCCTGTAAAAGCACTCATGAAGAAAATGATACGGACTGTGGAAATTACTTTCTCTCGTGTACTGTACATATCTCACAGCCAATGACCAAATTAGCCGCGATGTGCATGTGCCCGATCTTGTCATATCCCAGGGCGTTGAGAGGGTTTGAGACTGGGTACGTATGCATTGTAGTTATATCAACGAGCACCATGCATGGTTATAGGCTGCTGTGGGACTACATTGTGGGCATCAGCAGGCAGTGCAGAAAAATACATTGTTGTACTGTAAACATGCAAACGTTGTGTCAACGTTGTGTCAACGTTGACATGTTATTGGAACCGTGGGCCCAACGTTTGGTTACTGGGATGTGTCGATGCTTCCAGCTTTCTTCACTCATCCGCACCAGCGTGCTGTGAATCGTGACCTCAGCAATTACCACAACGATTACCCATGCAGCGTGGGCCGGAAATCATCCAGCAGTGCATTGACATGTACACATGTGCAGTAGTCATGGAGATATTTCACCTCCAAGGGTTAAAACAAATCCCAAAAAAATTGCGAGGTTCATTTACCAGTGGTTTCACAGACTCGCTCACTCCGGCTGCAACGCTTTTCCACTTTAATAATTGATGTTACTACGCAGCACTTTCAAAAGGACGCTGTTGAGAAGAAGGGATATTTAAAACCCCACACCCGTGAATTAGTGAGGATGCGCACAGGGTGGTCCGTCTGTATGTTGAACTTCTTTTGCACCGTACATAGCCAACCATGCTAATCAGAGGTGCGGGGGAAGGAGACTAAACTAAACACAAACAGCAGTCCAGGTGTCATGTGACCCTCTTTAATTCTCCAAGACGTAATATGTATTTTTAAAAGTAAGGTTTATTTGAAAACATGAATGAATGTGCAGATGGTGTCAAATCTGTCTTTTTTTTATTTTACCAGGTAAGGCTCACTGAGCTAAAGAGCTCTTTTTCAGAAGCAACCTGGCCACAAATGATAGCTAAACGAAGTGGCTTATCACGTGGAAATGTATAGCAGCCAAATACTCTAAACGCGTGTGTCTAAATGTGGAGGGAAAACCGGAGAGCCCGGAGCAAGAGCCACGTGATCCACAGGGAGAACGTGCAAGCTCCAAATATACAGCGATCGACAGGATCGGGATTGAAACCACGACCTCCTGCATACCAGGCGAAGTAGTTAACATCTCGACAACGTAGGTGGTCACAAGACATCCGGACCACCCTGTACATTTCCTAGGTTAAATTTCGATTTAAAGCTTTCGTGACTGCAGGGATTCATCTTCTTGGTTCTTTCGGTAAAGTCACGTAGAAGGGAAATAATAAAATAAAACATAATAAAATAATTCTCACGACGTTTCGGCCACAACGCAAGCAGCCGTCCTCAGGTGAAGAACATATCTGTCGGGAAGACAGCGTCTTCAGAGAATTATTTTATCATGTTTTATTATTTTATTATTTCCCTTCAACGTAACTTTACCGAAAGAACCAAGAAGATTTCCTAGGTTATCAACGGGGCACGCGGCAGGGAGTGGCGGGGGTGGGGTGGGTCTCGTGTGCCGTGCACCGGTCTTGTTGTTGTTGTCGTGTCTGCTTCGTCGTGCCGGACCATTAGGGGACCACTCTGCGCCTTCTCGCAACAATCGACTCGCCCCAGCGCACACAACACCCACCCCCCAGCCCGCACCTCCCTCCCTACCCCCGCCAAGGCTGCCGAGTCGCAAGCTGCGTGCCGCCCCGGGCGTGCTCTGAATGCGAAACGTCGTCGACTCGAGCGCTCTCCCGTCGCGGTTGCTTCGCTGCGGCACAACCAACGATGCCCCCCTCTCTCCCCACCACCGCAGGGGTCTTGTTGTGCGTGTCGTGGCCACAGGGGGTTTGTATAGTCTGTATACATTTTGTTGTTGACCAGAGTGGTACATAGCCACAGGATGATTATGATGATGATGAGAAATTTAACCTGAAAACAATCTGGTTATGGGTGTCCGACTGGACGTAAGAGACGAGGGTTGCTCGAAACAAAATTGATTATTGAGGTTATAACTGATAAGATCAAATATATATATAAATATTGACTTAAAGCTTTCGTGACTGCAGGAATTCATATTATTGGGTCTTTCGGTGAAGTCACGTAGATAGGTTAAAAGAAAATAACAAAAACCGACGACGTTTCGATCGCAACACAAGCGGTCGTCTTCAGGAAAAAGGGGGTTAGCTTCCAAGGCAAACTGTATATAAGGGTCTGAAATGGGCGTAGCCCAAATGTCAGCAGCCAATGATAATGTGAGTGGTGGGCAGACAACCCCACGGTGGTTGGTTTTCCACCAATCAAAGGGCTGCCAGGTGAAAATTAGCATGTTTATGACAGATTAGCATGTTAATGAGATATTAGGATGTTAATGAAGCACACGTTTTAAATGGGAGTAAAGCACAACTAACATAGCCAATTATGACTTAAACTGGTTGATAACGTCAATGATTGCTCAGTATGTACCCATCTTCTCGGTTGAAATTGTGTCTGTGTCTATATATCTGGATGGCTTCATGAACTAATCTTTGTTGATAGCCAGTGGGCTTGCAAAGTACCTTCGTCTTAGAGAAATCAATTTCGTGTGAGCCCACCGCATTAAAACAATGATCAGCCACGGCCGAGGTATTGGTCCTACCGTGTTTCAGATCTGCTTGATGTTCACGAACACGGTCCGTGACATGTCGCTTAGTTTCCCCAATGTAACTACTGCCGCAGACACAGCTTAGTTTGTAGACGCCGGGGTATTGCATGTCAGGGATCACATCCTTCACAGATGGGATCAGAGCACAAATTTATGTACTGTGTTAAATCGAACCTGGATCTTGTGTTTGCTCATGATTTTGTAAATATTTTTAGTGACCCCTGCTATGTATGGCAAGGTGATGGTTTTGATTGGGTCCTCAGATGGTTCTTTCCCAACGATTGGGGTGATAGCTTTACGGACTACGTAGTCTGAATATCCATTCATCTTGAGAGCTTGGTGTACGTGTTCCAGTTCACTGGCTAGGCGATGACGGTCGGAAATACATCGAGCTCTATGGTGTAGAGTTTTGATGGGGGAATTCTTCTGGGATGGATGGTGGTGGGAGTCAGCTTTTAGGTCGGCATCTGTATGGGTGGCTTTCCTGTAGACAGAGTGTCCCATTGAGCCATCTGGTCTCTTTTCGATTAAAACATCCAAGAATGATGCCTGGATGGCATCTGTCTCAATTTTTTCCATGAAAACATTGGCTACAACTGGAGATAAGAGAGAACCCATTGGGGTACCTTCAACTTCTTTATAGAATGTTCCATTCCAGGTGAAGTAAGTGTTGGTGAGGCAGTGTCTCACCAGGGCCGGTACATCAGCATTCAGTCCTTGTTGGACCAAATCTTCAATGATTGCAATTGTGTCAGGCACAAGAACTTTGGTAAACAAAGAGACCACATTGAAACTAACGACCAAATCACCTGGAGATAGTGAGATGTCCTTAATTAACGATACCAAGTGAGCTGAGTTGAGTACAGCTGAGGTGGTCTTACCAGTGAATGGTTGTAAGGTCTCAGACAGAAATCAGGCCAGTTTGTAGGTGGGTGAGTCAGTGGTGGAGACGATAGGACGAAGGGGTGTCCCTTCTTTACGTATTTTTAGTAAGCCATACAATCTGGGTGGTCTAGCAGCAGAGGGTTTTAAGGAAAACCGCTTGGTTGGTTGGATCAAAGATGTGGAATCAGTGATGGTATTGTTGGTTTTCGTAACGAGGCGGTTGGTGGGATCTCTTTTAATTTTGTTATAGCTACCATCATTAAGTAGGTCCTGAATTTTGTTATTGTACGTGGTTTTGTCCATGATGACCGTGGCATTGCCCTTGGTGGCTGAGAGGATGACGATGTCATCTCTGTTTTTTAATTGAGAAAGCTCAAAGCGCTCATCTTTACTCATGTTGCTAATATGTGTCTTAGCGTTTTTGAGGATTGCAGCAATTTCCGATCTTGCCACGTTTGCAGTAATGTGTCCCAAACCTTTAAGGGCTACGTCGACATGGGCAATGATATCATCAACTGGGATGGGTTTAGGGGTGACTGCGAAATGCAACCCTTTGGCTAGAACGTCGTAGTTTTTTGTTATTTTATTTTAACCTATCTACGTGACTTAACCGAAAGACCCAAAGAATACACTTTTTTATTGTCAATTGTACGTGTATAACTTGTGTTGTAAACTATAACGCAGAACATTTACTCTCGATATGTGTGTGGAACTCTTACTGGAAGCGACAACTTTGCATGGTGACAGCCAGATAAACTCGTCCTATAGTCAGGGTTCAGGGTGAGGCTACAGCCACTGATCAATGTTAACGTGTTTTATTCTTCAAGCACGAATAACATTGGCTTTTAAAAGAGCAGTCGTTTACTATGCCCACTTCAAAAATACCTTTTGTGGACAAGCCTGTTGTGTTTTATTACCTAGGGGCCGTCCATAAATGACGTCACGCGAATTTGGACGATTTTTGACCCCCCCCCCCCTCGTCACATGGCGTCACAAAAAGTCAGACACCCCCTCAAATATGACGTCACAAAGCTCTGCCCCCCCCAAACCATATTTCCATTTTGAAAATAAAACATGCTTGAAATCGCTTTAAACTATTGTCATTGTGGTGCGTATTTAATGTGGCGCTGCACTCTGATGTTGTAGGAGAAAACATTTATAAAAAAAAACGTCTATTTAATTAAGTAGAACGTGTTGTCTATATTTATTTAAAGTTGCGCATTTTGATGTGACGTCACATTTCTCAAACCCCCCCCCCCCCTCGTCACACATCGTCGCAAATGTCTGACCCCCCATCCCCCCAGGTGCGTGACGTCATTTATGGACGGCCCCCTACTAGCGGAAAGTACCCGGCGTTGCCCGGGTGACACGTGACCGTATTTGCGCTCGAATGTCTGCCAGTGTTTGGGGTGACTTAAGTTGGCTTACTCCTGGGTACATTTTTGCTTAAACTCTGGACCGAAAATTACAACACTACTTACGTTGCAATAAGCAGATGTTGTTATTTCTGCCCGGACTTCGAGCGAGAAATATTACATAACAAACGTACAGCATGGGCGTTTATCTATCTGTTTAATTGTTCGTTTGCTTAAAGTTACGGAAAAGTACAGGAATGCACAAAAACAAAAAATGGGACAAAACAACGCGTGCTCTTCGAGAGTGATACGCGTGACCAAACCGCACAGGCAACATATGGGCTGACACAACACTGACCAGTTTAACACGTAGGCTTTCGCGACCAACATCATCCATAATAGAGTTGTTTTTTTGGGGTTAAAGAAAACAACAACTCTATTATGAAAAACACTGCCCGTTGTTGGCTACCTCTCTGCAACTCCGCTCGCTGCTCGAACTGCGAGTTTCAAGCGTATTGAGTTCAACCAGGTGAGAACTTCAAGAGACCAGAAGAGTCTAGTTTTCTAGAGTGACCTGGAGCAAGCGGCCTGCCAGTGGGAGGCGATGATTGCTATGTATAATCCCAAAATTAGTCATTTTGCGGATACGTTTCTAACAACGGCACATAGTGGCCTAGTTTTGCCAATGAAATCAAGGGATCTTTAATGAACACTGTGGCGAGACATGATCTCCCTTGCCTGGCATGCAGGGGGTAGTTGGTTCACTCCTTATCCAAACCCTAACGCCTGTTACATATTTTGAGTTTGCATGTTCTCTCACCCCGTGGTCGTGTGGATTTTTCTCCGGTTCCTCCGGTTTTGCCGTCCACATTTAGAAACTTCCTTTTAGATTATTTTGCCACGACTATAAATTTCCCTATGTTATGTATGTACTTTGAACCTATTTTGTGCCATACGTAGCAAAACTGTGCTCATCGGAGGTGCGGGATAATTGGAGGTAATGATTAGCTATCATATGTGGCCAGGTCGCCTTTGAAAAACGTGCTCGTTGCTCAGGGAGTTTTACCTGGTAAATAAAGTATACAAATAGTATCATTACGGTTAATTCACCCGCAGTAATAGCCGGGGCGGCCGCTGGATTCGAACCGCGAACCTCTGCAACGTCTACACCCTCCCGAAGCCGCGGTGCAGCGGTATCTGTTTCAGGCACATCAAAACCAGCAACAAAGGTTACAACGTTTGAAATTCTAAGTGACCGAAAACATGCGCCATGAACGAGCAAGCACTCGTGTGTTTTGTTGTGATGGGGTTCATTTTACTTGCAGAATAGCTCGCTCATGCTGGGAAGGTCTCAAAGGAATTGGGGAAAAAAATGGAGAGAACATTTTGTTCATGAACGTATAATTTGGCTCGGCACTTTGCTGCATCATGCACAAGATCACACGTGAGGCACGGAAGTTAAAAAAGCTTTTCACAGCCAGACCTAAACGCCACGCTGGATATATAAAAACAAACGCTTAGTTCCAGTCTGCATCAGTGTTCTTTGCAATTTAGGTGTTTTTTAAATATATTAAAGAAAATCAGTTTCCCTGCTGAATACATTATATATATAAGATATACACAGACATGTGCTTGATTTTGAAATATTGGGTGGCTATAATATCAACAGATGTTGATTAATAATGTAACAAAAACATAAACACGCGGAAGCAGAGCCTGCACACACTTGTTTTTTTGGCACCCACGAAATGTCTAAAAATGTTTTCATCGTTTCAAAGTAATGTCACATATGCTGCCACACAAGATATGGCCACACTAATGTCCTCTTTTTATTGGTGAACAAAATTAACAACGAAGGCATTTAGACCGGCAGGAAACAGAACACTGGCCACATTTTAATAAGAACTTTGCATTGGGGCACGGGAATTGCATTCTTTAAAAGTCTTAAATGTCCTTAAGTTTGGCGTATTTGGCAGCTAAGACCTACTAAAATTACTATGAAACATTTACAACAATTAAGGTATGCTAAATGCAGTACTTTTCTGTTTAACTGTGTCCCTTTTTAATCCAATTAGCCAGAATTAATGCCACCCAACTCACCATTCAGTGGCTAAGAACTGCGAGAAGGCCACATGAATGAGATGAGGGGACGGGTGTCCTTACACAGAGTGAGCTGGGGAGAGAAAATAGAAATAGTATCCAAAGGCGTGTATCTGAGTCCATTGGAGGTGGAGCACTGGAACAATGGTTAGGGCACTGCGCTGTAGACCCGGCAAACTGAGTTCAATTCCCAGCCATGGCCAACATCAGTGGCAAATGATACCCAAACCAATTGTGGGCCCCCACCCCCGACACAAACCCGTACTGGCCAGCGTGGTGAAGTATGGTCAATCAGCTTCCACGATCGATGTGACATGGGGAGGTTCTTCCAGCAATAGTTGAATAAAAGGTTCAAAATGGCATTGTGTAACTCTCTCTCATTTGACCATTAACTCCTCCTGAAAAGCGGCATTCAGTTAAACTCTTGGAATAAACACACATTTGGGTGGCGTGCTTTTTTTCACGCACAAATAATCCTGCTCTTGCGATTAAAAAAATCCAAACACTCATTCATGGAATATATCCAAAACATCCCCATGCAAGACTTTCTTGAAAATAGTCTTGAGCCTCAGTGAGATATTCATGGGTAGATAAAGAGTTTTGCAACTTTGATTAACTCCTTGCCTCAACACGCTCCCCTTGTGTTGGAGTAAGTATCAGGGCAGCATACGATGAAGTCACGCCACACTATCCTTAGCTTTACGAGCACTTCTTGTACAGGACGTCTCCGACATTTCAAGAGGGCAGAGTACAAATAATTTTGGCCCAGACAGGGCACGCTGGCACATGTCGGCTTGCCCAGCGGAGGCCATCATCACCGTGGCCTTTGGACACCCAATGAGAGGGGGGGGGCATCATACGCATTGCCCGACAAGAACACAATTATGTCTTCAGCTGCCCAAGCTGCCATCATTGGGTGCACCGTAGAGACAGGGATCGGCTTGCACCTGCTCAACCGGGGGGACCGCGTTGAGAGCTTTAATGACGTCCTAATAGGAATATGCATCCGGAGTGGCAGCGACTGAAACTGTCTTGCATCGGGAAGAAGTGATTTATCGCAGCACGTGTTGTTTTACTGAACCAAGTCGTGTTTACGTCACGCGTATTGACAATGTACGAGTTGTGCTGCCTGGGACATCAGGATAATGACGTTAAACTTTGCGTTCCTCTCCTATCAGATCAAAATGGGGCAGTAAGACATCCAGCAGGAGTTTGTGCTGACGTGAGGTGCTGTGTGGCTCACAAGCGGCTCAATTGTCAGCCACCGCAGTGTTCTTACAACTACATCAATTTATCTGCAGATTATTGAGATTGGGTTGCAATTAGATGCTGTAAGTTAATTTAAAAAACGCACGTGATATAAATACAATCTGTGTTGCATTTACACGTGTATAATTGTCAAATCGTGTGAACAAATGCAGTGTAACGGCTCTAATCCGCTTTGATAACAGTGTGGTGTGGTGATCATTCCGAATCTCATTATCGGCATATATCCGCAAAAATATCCTCACATCTGCAAGATTATCTTTCGGATGAATGTATGAATTTGCCGCCGGCACCGGAAAATGAATCCAGTACGAAACAAATTTGTGTGTGGAAAAAAATTAAAAAAGCAAACACGTTCGCATCACCGGGTTCACGGAGACATCCTCCCAGTGCGGCTGTAAACTCTGCTTCATGCCGCTCGTTGTTGGGTAGCCTTCAAATTGCTCTCTCTCTTGAGATAAGTCTGGTCCCATACGGCCTGGCACCTTGGGAATAACCTGCGGAAAGTACACGTCTCCCAATATAGCGGTTGCCGTGGCAGTGTCAGGCGTCTGGCTGTCGCCTGATGAAGCTGGTTGTAATTACTGGCGAAACGTCGTACTCAGATTGTAAATGTTGTGGTTTGGCTCTCCAACGCACCGGTGTGCTGTACCAGTGACGAATTGGCACGTTCTGTTTACGTGACAAACATTACTAATTGCCTGTGTCGGGTGGTGGCGGGTTTAACGACACATTTATATATTTACGCGATCTAACCACAAAAAAGCCAACCTGTATTATGGACCGGAAAACCTTTGGCCCAGCCAACGAAGCCGCACCCCAACCACTCCCTCAAAATGTTCCCAGGGGTCACGTAACCACTGCTCGGCATCCCGTCAGCCATGTAGCTTCAGTGGGGATGGAGGGGGGGGATCAAAGCCCCTCTGCTAAGGGCTCAGCCCCCCTCCCCCCCTCTAAATGAAAGATGATAAATATTGTCCATATTTCATATATATGAGTAAAGAATGAGAGCTTGAGCAGAAAGGATGATCGACGAAGAGCAATGGTATTTGTACTCATTCTGTTTAGAGTTTAACATTTGTTTAAAAACGATGAAAAATGTATTTTACCAGGTAAGGCCCACTGAGCTATGGAGCTCTTTATCAGAAGCGACCTGGCCACAAACGACAGCTCAACGAAGCGGCTTCTCATCGTGTCGAAATTGACAGCAACCAAATACTCTCAACGCGTGCTTCTAACCGTGGAGGGGAAAACTCCGCACGACCACGGGGAGAGAGAAACACGCACACTCTAAATATACAGCAGACGTCAGTGTCGGGATCGAACCCACGACCTCCTGCATGCCAGGCGAGGGAGTTAACATCTCCTAGCCAACATTGCCTTTATCGCGCCCCATGAGTTCATGTATGACCCCCCCCCCCCCCCTTTTAACAAGGTCACGCTACAGGGCTGCCTTCCCTGTTCAATGTCAGACGGTGTCAGACCGACCGCAAAAGTGTACTGAAGCTGGGCTTACTCACTTCGGGGAACGGAGTGTATCCAACTTCTCCTCTGCTCTCGCGGCGGCGTTAGCTTATTCTGAAAGCAATCCGTCTTCAGCGCATGATCGTGTTTCAAAATGTGAAGAGACACGGGGTTGTTGGGGCTTTTTTCTTCGAAGCACGTTTGTTAGCATCAACACTCTTGATTTGAAGCTTCCGTCACTACAGGAATCCATACTCTTTGGCTCTTTCTGGAAAGTCAGGTAGGTAGAAAATAAAACAAAATAAATCACGACCTGATAACGGACGCTTGTTTTGCGCCCGAAAACGTCGTGATTTATTTTGTTTTATTTTATACCTACGTGACTTTACCGAAATAACCAAAGAACAACACATTCCTGCGGAGGGAGCTGGTAGGAACGTTGGGTTGCTCGGTCAATGGCCAGGGTCAACGGCGGCGTGGTGTATTCTGCAAATATGCCCGACTGTGAGGGCGGGCACAAGCCGGCGTGAGTAGGTTAAACGTTGAGTTTTATAAGGGCACCACGGGGTGACCAGCCCCTCCCCACCCAGCCCCACCCCTCCCACCCCCCACCTAGTCCGACCCAGCCCCACCCAGCCCCTCCCCACCCAGCCCCTCTCCACCCTCCCCACCCAGCCCCTCCCCACCCTCCCCACCCTCCCCTCCTCACCCTCC
Organism: Lampetra fluviatilis; assembly: GCF_964198595.1. Taxonomy (NCBI): domain Eukaryota; kingdom Metazoa; phylum Chordata; class Hyperoartia; order Petromyzontiformes; family Petromyzontidae; genus Lampetra; species Lampetra fluviatilis. Next base: position 2,373,759 of record NC_136288.1, read on the forward strand.
CCACCCTCCCCACCCTCCCCACCCAGCCCCTCCCCCCCCACCCTCCCCACCCAGCCCCTCCCCACCCTCCCCACCCAGCCCCTCCCTCCCCACCCAGCCCCTCCCTGCACGATGGACGGACACAATAATCCCCTGTGGGCTGGTGTAACCAGGAGGTTCCTACCAGTATTAACACTCTTTCTACTCACAGTCACCCGTTACTAATATGCACGCGTCTCAGCAGCCCACACCTCTCCCTAATGCCAACAGCACAGAAGTCGTGTGGCTGTGCCCTTAATCCATTGACGGCACCACTGCTTTCACAGCCTCGTCGCATTACAACCATTCATTTGTGGTATTTGGGGGATTTAGACTTAAATATCTAGACAATTATGGCTAAGGACAGATCTCGCCAAGAAGATCCTTCCTCCCCCCGTAGTGATTTCGTTTTGTGAACGTTTGGACAGCCAATCGTGAGAAATTGAAGAGGACAGCGTGAGGAGCATCGTTGAGACCTTCTGAAGCAGTTAAGCCTCGGAAACTGGCACGTGGCCTGGCCGGAATGAAAGGTCTCGTGGTTGGCTGTCGAAACATCCGGAGATGAAAACACGAAGGGTGACGTTTAGATTTCAAGAGTTTCATCGCTGATGAACCACATTCAAAATGCAACTTGTCATGGATTATGGAATTAACCACTCCCACACTTATCCCGATAATCTCTGATATATGCTTCCAACTCACGTGTCCATAACCTAAAACTATGTAAACTAAGCTATTTTACCAGGTCAAGCCTACTAAGCTATGTAGCTCTTTTTCAGAAGTGGCCTGGCCACAAATGATAGCTCAACGAAGTGGCTTATGTGGAAATTGACAGCAACCAAATACTCTAAACGCAGGTTTCTAACTGTGGATGGGGAAAACTCTGCACGACCACGTGGAGAGAGAAACACGCAAACTTCAAATATACAGCAGGCGTCAGGGATTGGATCGAACCCACGACCTCCTGTATACCAAGCGAGGTAGTTAACATCTCGCCACCGTGGCACCCAACAACTCAACACGAGAAACATTGGCTGGAGGTAAAGCGTCAACTGGCCAACCATTCATGTTGTCATCACAACAATTTCCCGTCCTGATTGTAGAAATTCCAGTAATTGTTTAAAATGCTGTCACGATTAACGCAGCTTTTGTCACGTTGCAGCGTCATTAGTCGCGATACATGTCACTTATTTTACATCCTTAAAGAACACAACAAAATTATTGATTGCTGCTGCTGCTCTTATACTTCACGGCTGTGTGAGGGTACGGAAGTCTTTGATCACGTGATATCTCTGCTATCGAAAAGCGAAATCAGGAGAGAGAGAAAACGACCCAATAATACCAGGCTCATGGCCCATTCAAGTTACATTTTTGCTAAATTTCTAAGAATGTTGAACTTCGTACGCACCGTATGTAGCCGATCGGAGGTGCGGGGAAAGGAGGACAAACTAAACAATAATACAAATAATAAAGGTTTTTGGTTTAGATCGTGTAGGTATAAATGTGTCATAACCCTCCACCACCCGACACAGCCAGTAAGGGTTGTCACGTAAACAACGCGTGCCAATTCGATTACTACTTCAGCCCACCGGTGTGTTGGAGAATAAATCCACAAGATTGACAATTTGAGTGGCACGACGTTTCACTGGTTATTACATCCAGCATCATCGGGCGATTCTGGAAAATCTACTGACTGTGTCGGGTGGTGGAGGGTTACAACACATACTTACGCGATATAACCCACAAGCCTTTATTATGAATAATATTAGTCGCGAAAGCCCACGTGTTAAACTAAACAATAAAAATCAGTTCTAAAGAAATTGCACCGACAGAGGCTACAGAATATTGAAATCCTTTACGTATCAACCCGCCCTTGTCGAAGGATCCTTGAATAAAATAAATAAAAACAGCAACTTGATGACTAGAAAACAACCAGCCCCAGCTGCTTCTCGCTGGGTGGAGGCAGAATCCCATTTTGACGCACGCTTCATCGCGTCCACTGCGTTCGACTGCCCGGGATTCATAGGACCCCCTGTGAAATGATAGGAACACGTATGTACACACGCACGTATGTTGAACTACTTTCGCACCGTACGTTAGCCAGCCGTGCTAATCGGAGGTGTGGAGGGTACAGCTTGTTAGGGCGGGGTTCCCTGTAATCCCATATCAACGCGGAACATTTTACGCTTTATTTAGCTTTTAATAACTCGTGCCTGAGAGGGTTATTACTACGCAAATGTGGCGTGACGCGTTCTCTGGCCCAATGTTGCCCAAGTGCGCTCCGGTCTCAATTTGGATTTTACTTCTTCGCATTGTGCAACGGCGACTGCGGCGGCTTCCTGCAACGCCCATCCCTACAGCTCGCTCTGTCCTGCGCGGGCTGAGTTTAAAATCAACATGTTTTGCACGTCTACGACAAAAACTGGCATTCAGCTGGTTCTTTTCCATTTCCTTGAATTTAGGCACGGGGCGATGTGTGGGTGGGGGGTGGTCCTTGAGGTTACAGGAGGCCACGTGTACTTAACGTGCAGTCCGTGGTCGTTTCTCTTCTCGTGCGGTTTTTTCACCCTTATTGAGTCACCAAACAAGACCTGGTGGCCAAGTCACGCCAAAAACAATGATGCAAACCACGTGGCAGGTGACAAGCGATACAAACAGAAAGAAACATTACATTTTGATTTCAAACTTTCGTGACTGCAGGAATTCATACGCTTTGGTTCTTTCGGTAAAGTCACGGAGATAGAAAAATAATAATAATAAATGCTAAAAATAATAAAACATTAAGAACCAGACTACAGTCTACATTAGTGGTTTTATTTTATTTTTATTTTAATCATTTTATTAATTATTATTGTTCTACCTACGTGACTTTACCGAAAGAACCAAAGAATATAAATAAACATTTTTTTTTCCAGATAAGGCCCACTGAGCTATGTAGCTCTTTTTCAGAAGCGACCTGGCGATCACAAATGATAGCCTAACGAAGAAGCTTGTCACGTGTCAATGTACGGCAGCCAAATACTCTAAACGCGTGTTTATAAATGTGGAGGGGGGAAACTGGAGGACCCGGAGAAAATCCACGCGACCATGGCGAGAGAGACATGCAAGTTCCAAATATACAGGCGTCGGGGTTGGGATCAAACCTACGGCCTCTTGCATGCCAGGCGAGGTAGTTAACATCTCACCACCGTGGTACCCATACAATAAGTTTACAAAACGTTTCTTTAAGAAACAACAAACCAAAGAGATTAAGTCGAGATTTTAATTCTTATTACGTTTAAACATGTAATCCGTAATACTAAATGTCTTGTTAATGTAGAGTCCACGGGTAAGTTGGCGAAGTAACAGGCTCTGGGTTCAAATCTGACTCCAAAATCTAGTCTCCAAGCGATTCTGAAATTATAACTACCTTGTGAGACGTCAACAGATGTTGTCCTGGTCATGCCATACAACTGTGGGATTTCCATAACTGGGTCAAAACCAATAATGAAGTTGAGCAGAATGAAAAAAAGCACGTGCCGAGGTTGGCATTAAATACTCTAAAGTAATACATTCTGACTCGTTGTCAACATCCAACGTTAAAGGGTAACTTCCTCTTACCGTCCAATTCTTTCAGTCACCATTTTTTGGCAAACCCTCGTGACCAGGTGGAGAAAAAACAACTGCCGGATCCATTCACTCAGCGACACATCGCAATATCCCCCCTACCCGCCCGCGCCCGAGTGCCAATAAAGTGAGAAGATGAAAAACAAAGAAGCCCTCTTCGCTTATCATCCACCATGCACATCAAAGCCAAACTTCACACCAAAAATCCACGTCCACTCGGTGAGCCATTCATCTCACTCGAGGCATTTTTTGTTCATCCGACAAGAGCCCGAGACAGAAGGCGAACAATGACAATGGATAAAAGGGGGAGGGGGGGGGGTCACAGAAATTCCGCGGGGGGCAAAAGCCCCAAACACAGAGCTCATGAGTGGGGGTGGGGGGGGATTGTGCTCACCGTCTTACTTACGTGAGAGCAACGGACGGGGGGGGGGGCACGGGTTGTGTTTTCTTGGATGGGGAAGGGAAGGTGATGGGGAAGGAACAGAGTAAAGGGGAAGTGAGGATGGGGGGGTCGGTGTTGGGGGTCACTCGAGACATTTTAAGTTCTGGTCAAACCACATTCGAGCAAGACGGCCGAATGACTCTCAGAGATTGTTGTTCTTCGGCAGACACCTGGAGGCGAATGGCGCTTGTGGCCATGAGAGAGAGAGAGAAAGAGTGGCACGTCGCCCAGCGACAGCACCCCCCCTCCGCCTTCTGTAGATCTATTATTAAGGAGGAGAGTGCCACAGCAACTCGTGTTGTTCGGTTTGTGGGCGCGCTTACGTGGCAGCAAGAATGTCAGAGATGAACAGTGCACCCCAGCCGTGTAATTTGAATGACGTTTTAAACGTGTCCAAGAGATGAAGCATTAGTGCAAACCGTGTTATCTTCAAACCATTCAAAGCCTCGGATCAAGTGTACTTCACTTAGACCCCCCTCCCCGCCCCCGTATTCTCGTAATCACTGCAGTGAAATCTCTTCCCCAGTGAACTACAGAGGGAGTTAATCTAATTATAAACTTGTTGGAGGGGTGTTCATCCAGCAGTGGACCAATCGTATCTGACGACGCTTGTGCGTGAGCCGGTGCGGTGTCCTGGCGCAGCGGTGAGCACGTTAAAGCCAGCGAAGTGAGCTCCATTCCCGGCGGTGGCGACCGCGGGTGGCCAATCTTCGCCCCCTTCCGCCCCACGACACCAAACCGCACGGACCGGCGTGGCGAAGTCTGGCGAGACAAACCCTCCTACAGCGTGAATATGCCCTCACATCGCAGTGAATCAACAAAAAACGAGACATTTGTATCATTCAATTTTGATTTAAAGCTTTCGTGACTGCGGGGATTCATATTCTTGGTTCTTTCGCTAAAGTCACGTAGAAGGGATAATTTTTGTTATTTTTATTTGATTATTTACCTTCTACGTGACTTTACCGAAAGAACCAAGAATATATTATTATTCAATTAGATTACGACTTTTACCGACAACCCTGGACTCGTGTGTGTTCCCTTATTTGCAGTCTGTCTCCTTCTGTTCACAGCGACCGCTATTCCTTTGGGTTTGACTGGGCAGACTGGAAAACACGCGCGTCTATTAACACCAGCCGCCCCCTTCTTGCTCGCAGCACATGGCAAGGTCAAAGTCCGGGCATTCCATTACAGACCCCAGGCCACGAAACACGGACACTCGGTGAGCTTCGGCATACCTCGTTAGATTTTGGGGACAGGGATATTCTTTCGCGTTCCACTTTAATTTTAATTCAGGAAGGTTCTGCATCTAGATGTCTGGACAGATCCAATGACGGCCACTCTACCTGCGAAAGTTTTCGTTGTGCCACTACCGCGCTTAATTTAAATTACCTGGTCAGAGGCAACCGGCCTGACTATGCTCGTGTTGTTATGTGTGTATTCGATTGCCATCTCATTTTACCATCAATTAATGATTTACCAAACCACAGACAGTATATATTTTTTTATCACGACGTTTGCTTTTAAACATTAGTACGTACGTCATAAAGTGACTGCGGAATAGGTCAAGGCTCAGTGCAGCGCTCCTTGGTAATAAAAAAACAAGAACCAGTTGTATCCGGCACATCCATGTGTGTGTGTAAGAGTGTTTGTGAGAGCGAGCCAAAAAAAACGAGGAACTATGTTTCCAGCAGTTGGCAAGAACCAACGAAAATAATTATCACCATTCGCCACTCATGCAGTCGTACAACGTAAACTCGTTGGCTTTTTGGTCAATGACCCTTCTCCGGTAAGAGAGAGGTGCATGGACAGAGAGAGGGAGACCTGAACACGGAGGTCACACTTGTGGAGCCCTAAGCTGTTGTCAAATACCGATATTTCATGAATAACAGACCGATATTTCATGAATAAAAAAAGCTAAACAATTACAATTTTAATTCAGAAGTGAAGGCGAGAATTTTATTTCCAAAGACAATCATTTCAAAAATGTGAGCCCTTCGCTAAACATGAACATCAACGTGGTTTTTCTATGAGACATCGCCTTTACCAGTGGCAAAATATAGTAATAGGTTTTTACCCTTTCAACTGGTACAACAACTAACACCTTTATACAAGGCATCATGTTTGCAATAACCACAACACAATCAGTCAAAATGCAAACAAAAAGAAACAACTCTGCATTTTGACTGCTTATGTTGTGGTTATTGCAAACATGATGCCTTGTATAAAGGTGTCAGTTTTTGTACCAGTTGAAAGGGTAAAATCCCATTACTATCAACGTGGTTTCCCACTCAAATGAGAGTAGGGAGATACTCACTTCTTATTTACAGCCCTTAACCAGTGATGGAAATGCCACATTCACCTGGAAGGGATGATCTAAGCATGGGCACCGCGGTGGCCAGATGTTAACTACCTCGCCTGGTATACAGGAGGTTGAGGGTTCTATCTCAACTCTGACGCCTGCATGTCTCTCTCCGTGGTCTCGTGGATTTTTCTCTGGGCCCTCCGGGTTTTCCCCTCCACATTTAGAATCAACATGCGTTTAGAGTTTTTGGTTGCTATACATTTCCACATGATCAGCCACTTCGTTGAGCTATCACTTGTGGCCATGTCGCTTCTGGAAAGGAGCTATACAGCTCAGTGAGCTTTACCTGGTAAAATATAAAAAATGTTTTTTTAGTTTATAAGACATCCCCTAAAGTGCCACAGTTCCCCCGGAATAATCGCGGGTTTCCAATCGCGATTGTGTGTTAGCGACACATTCATTGTAGTGCTATTATAAATTCGCGGGGTTGTGTTTTAAGAGGTCGTGAAGCATTGGAGCGACGTGGATGGTGAGAGTGCAAAAGTACTTTTACTTGATACAGCAAGCGTGCTGTGACGGTTCCACCTGAAGATGGAAGCTTGTGTTGCCGCCGAAACGTCGTGAATTTTATTTTATTTTTATTTTATTTTACTTTCATTAATTTTACATTTTTTACCTACGTGACTTTACCGAAACACCCCAAGAATATAGTGCAAAAGTAGCCCATGCACCATCGCTCTCCTGCTCACTCTGCCTTTGTCTTCTCATAAGCTTATAATAATATTAATATTCATGTCGTTAACCACAAATGATCCCGCGAATATTAAGGGTCAATGCCCACATTGTATTGGCCCCAGGGGCATCAAGGGTGATTTGACCCTCATGCCCCCGACTGGGATTTGAAATTCACAACCTTCTGATGTTGTACCACGGGCTCTAATGGGCTTAGCACTGCATCGTCCATTAAGATATAAAATAACATAATCTTAATCTCAGTTGTAAAAAACAAAAGCATTGTTGAATTTGTTTCCCAATTTTATTCCAGTGTTTCAACAGCATTGGCACAATTCCAAATTCTCACACATCAGGACAACAGCCTCTTAGAGGAAGCTCTTCAGACGCAGATAACTAACTCTGAGAACCTCGCAAATGACCCGTGACCCAGATGAGAAGTACTGCAATTTCCTACATGCAGAGTAATCAAACCAATTATATTGACTCTCAGAACTACCGTTTCTTACCAAATTAAATGAAAAAATACTAAATGTGAAATTATGGGGCTAGTTGGGCTGGGACGACCTCCTCACTACACGTGAGAATTCACGTTAATCCTGATTGGCTGCCCAGGGTCTCAGCGGCGCTTGATCAGTCACCTGACCCCTGAGCCACTCGGCCACCTTGACCGTAATCCTTCTTTAACCTTAATTCCATTTTAAAAAATTACCGGAACAAAATCCTCTCGCAGACTGCAAACGAAACAACCAAATGTAAGCATGCCATGTAGTCTGTGCCTCTTAGATAATTGATTCATTGCAACAAATAAATTAATTGAAAATAGTATTCTTTCGACTGATAATGTGTGTGTTTGGGTACCCAACAAATCTATCAGGAATCATAATATTCGTCGCGAAAGTTGACAGGTTAGATATGAATCTTTCACGGACGTCCACTGACCGCATTAGAAAACTACAAACTAGCAAACCCTGGAATATTCCTTCGCAACGAGTTCAAGCAAGGTACATATCGTGCGCACATTATAAGTCACGGAGCCGACCACCTTAATAGGTGGTCACGCAGCATTTTGCAGAGTTACACATTAACTCGTGACCCGTCAACAAAGCGAGTTCGCGCTGCCTCGCGGTAGCCGTTGGCAGTCGACTAATGCGACTGGGTGGGTCGCGCTGTTCGGCCTCTCCCTCCCTCCCTCTCTTCGATGTCAAGCGACGAACGGGCGCGCATTGTCCGACGTTTCGCCGCACGCGCTGAGAGCCTCATCTGAAGACGAAGTTTGTGAAGATGCTCCCAGGAGCACGCAGCGGAGGTCGCAAACTGGTTTTGATTCCTTACCCGTACCCGTACCCGGCCGCACCAGGGTCGCAAATGGGTAACCGTACCCGGCTGGGTACGGGTAGCCGTTTCCTACCCGTACCCGTACCCTACCCGAAATGAGTGGGTTTTTTCAGTCCATGCAGTTTTGTTCGCTATGTGAGCCTAAATGTGACAATGGCATATATAATTTCCACATACGTTGAAACATGATCATTTATGAACCCCGTGATTACAATGCATGTCTCGTGAACGTAAGAATCGATATTAAAAGGTGAAACAATGCTTACCATATTGTGTCTAGACACATAGAAAGCCACAAATCGACCTCGAAGCCGTGGCATGTGAATCCACGGATTGTGCCATTGCAATGCCAGACGCACAGGAAATACAACATTCTAGGGCACGTGGCCTTTTCGAATTATACAAATCCAGAGCGGGGGGATCGAGGGAGATGATGTCCATCTAGTGTATGGAGGTGCTCACTGGTCTAGCTTCCTTTCCAGGAGGGTCCTGGACGAAGATGCTTGGCTAATTCCTTTTAATGAGCATTTGGCATGTGGGAGGAAATAGGAGAACACGGAGAAAACGAATGCTTTCGACGTGGTATCACTCAGCACTGTAATCTCGTTGTTACCTTCCAGCCCCGAGCCCAAGATAATCATAATATTCCCCGGCAATCTTCCATTCAAATATTAACCAAGCTCAAACCTGCTTGGCTTCCAACATCTGAATGAAGCTACTGTAACAAATATAGAATTTGAATACATAAATAGAGTCATTGTGTATGTATGTATGAACTTCCTTCGCACCGTACCTAGCCAAGCATGCTAATCGGAGGTGCGGGAAATTATGTCACATTACTGTATTATGATTTCAACCTTGACTCAAAATTAGACACTTTCATTTCACAGTACTGTTTATACAAAGAAAGATGCGGAAATACACTGTCCTCACGACCACCGTTGCAATTTGTTTCTGTCTGAGCAGGAAATTAAGGAAATAGAAATTATTGGCATAGAGAGACAGGAAGTAAAGTCAGAGGGAAGCAATGACGCTCATGAAATGTCACCATGGGGAGGAGAAGTAATGTAGTCACGTACTAAGGGCAAGAGCACACTTTGGTGTGCAGTATTCTCAAGATAAATCGACACTCAGTCCTGGCGCGTGATCTTTGTGGCACTGTGACGGGAGGGAGAAAGAGAAACGGGGCAGACGGATCAACGTGACCCGGTTCAGCCCCCCTTAAAAACTTGGCAATGGATGGCTACGCCAGCCAAAAATATTTCTCTTAATAAGTCAAACAAATCTGTGTGTGCACCTCAAGCAAGTAAAGAAGGTCTCTTAGCCGGAAGGGAAAAAAAACCCCATTGACTGTGTTTTCATTAAGGCGTGGTTATTTCACGCTGCTTAATACTCATACAAATATATACTGTACAGAAGAATGTTTTTCATCCGGCTTGACATCTGGGGGACGTGAAGTTATAGAGTTGAACTGTGCACACGTGGGTTGCTGTCAAAATGTGTGAAGCGCAATCTGCTTTGGACGTGGTGAAATGCTTTTTATCAATCAAGCGGATGTGTGTTCGGTTGATATTAACATTTCTGTACGTGAAAACGGTACAAATATTTAGCCATTAAATGAAAGCTACAGCACGTATAAACACCGCACTGGGCTATGGGTGGTTGAAGAATCTGGGCAGATATCTCTGACGGTCGGATATACACCGTTTTCACTGTATTTAAAATTGTAAAAAAGTTTTTATAAAACATATCCAAAAAACATGTAACCTTTGTGTAACGCCAAGCAAGGTCATAGTTAATAAATTAATATAGCATTTGTTTAGTGTTCGTGTCTTTAAAGGTTTTACGTATTTTGCTCATAACCTTTCCATCAGCAAGGGCAAAGTTGATAATTGTTTTTTTACCCTTCCATCTGGCAACAAAACTGACACCTTTTTTACAAGGAGTCATGTTTGCACAGACCACAATACCTGCGGTCATAATGCAAAAAAAAACATAACTCTGATAATGTGCACTGTCCTTGAAGTTGATTGGTCCACACCCGAGACAGCTTTCCTTAGAGCCTAGTCTCACATGGGTTGGACCAGATGACGCCAAAAGGCGCACAAATCAAAGACAATGCACCATCAGAGTATGAGAGCTCGGGGTAAGCATTTACACCATTGGATGAGGTTTCAATGGAAGGGCAAAGTTTTCTATGAATCATGCTGGAAGACGAAGACAAATGCCTGGAAGCCGCCAGATTCTTAGAATTCGCCCCTCTCTGTGTGGCTCACAGACAAACACGTTCCCTGTCACGAGTTGCTAATTTAGTACTGCGCGCATTACACAACACGCTTCCCGATGTTTTCCACTGCCGAGTGTGTGGGGTTCACGGTCGGGGCTCGTAAGATGGCGAAGATGGAATCTGTGTAGAGTGCACGCCAGATTACTTGTGTCAGTATGAATGTGCTTGTAAAAAAACATCTGTATGCTATACCCTATATTGATTACATGTGGGTTATAGGAATGAAGGTGACACACTGTTGGATGAGGGCCTTGCCATGCCGTGCAGGTCACAGGAATTATTTTCCATCAGTCACCAGCAGAAGCGGCCGTCATCCCGTTGATCTTAATGCGCAACACTTGCGATGTGACCAAACTTGTGGCGTCCAAGTGGAAATTGGGCCGATACCCTTGGGGTGCCTCTGCTTGCTGCCATCATTTTCCTGGTCCCGTGGGGGCCGGGATGTGCACGGGCAGGCAAGACCATCGCCCTTGCAAGTCGGAGTGTGAACACTGCCGACGTGCCATCGTGTGAGCCCATTGATCGTGGTGCAATTCGGACGCGGAGTCAAACGTCTCGGTAGTTACTACAAGTCACTTAAAATCAGGAGGGCCCAGGGTGTTTAGTTGTTTGGCTCCCTGTTTCTGGATCTTTATTTCAAGGCATACGATGTTACTGGCACAACTATACGTATGTATATAAATATTTTAATTGATTTAATTTCAACTCAACGCGAGCCCGGTACAGAACAATCGCAGAACAAATATGGGCGGGTGGTGTGGGGGCAGAAATTCCGCAAACAAAATCCCAAGATTGGCGCGCCAGGGATTAGTGAAAGGAGAAAGATTGGGCGGCCAAAAAACTGTATCTTTTAAATGTAATTAAAATATATTCCTCCCCATGTAGGTCTTCGCGGCTGCACGGTGCAGTTCTCCGATGGGTTTCCGAGTTGTAATGTGTTGCTGTTGTCCAGTCAGATTTCTCACATTCTACGGGCTGGGAGCTTCTTCAGCATGTGGAGCAAATTGGCAATCAAGATGTTGCATACAACCTGAAAAACTTTGAGATATTCATATTGAATAGTTCACTCATTGTGGAGCCAGATTGATTGGGGATGTGTTTGCTATCTTTTTTAGAAAGCACCCTTGTATGCTCTGCGTGAAGATTGAAAATTAATTTTCTAGATTGAAAACGCATTTCTTGATAACTGATTTTTGTGTTAAGTGTTATCCTCCCCCCGCACCTCCGATTAGCAGGGTTGGCTACGTACGGTGCGTAAGAAGTTCAACATAGGACATACAAGGTAAAGGTGCGAGTGGAAAGACCACCGCTACAGTGAACCCTGGAGGGTACAGGGTCTCCTCTTCCACGTGGATCGAACGTGTTGGAAAAAAGTTATCCTACCCACACCTCACCCCACCAAACGAGACCTTCCCCTTCCAAATGATTAACGGTGGTGGCGTACCCATATACACTGCCGCGTGGACAGAGGCGGCAGTGAGTTAGGAAATCCGCCTCATTTGTTTTACCTGCTGCGCTTAAAGATGCATTCAACCGCCCACACAGTAGTTTGTGGTGCTAACACATTCCTGCGGAGGGAGCTGGTAGGAACGTTGGGTTGCTCGGTCAATGGCCACGGTCAACGGCGGCGTGGTGTATTCCGCAAATATGCCCGACTGTGAGGGCGGGCACAAGCCGGCGTGAGTAGGTTAAACGTTGAGTTTTATAAGGGCACCACGGGGTGACCAGCCCCTCCCCTCCCCACCCAGTCCCTCCCTCCCCTCCCCACCCAGCCCCTTCCTGCACGACGGACACAATAATCCCCTGTGGGCTGGTGTAACCAGGAGGTTCCTACCAGTATGATGATACAATGAAGTTGTGTTGAGCCACGTCAATGACGCACTTAATTTGGTTGCTCATTATTGAGGCCACGTGTGTGACTCATGCACAAGTGAGACATTTCAAGTTCTGTTATATCCCATGACCACGCCCAACAAGAATTTAGAATAAAGACTCAAGCAATGCCGGGAACAGTTAACCTTTTCCCGGTAAAAAAAAACAGTATGAACAATACACGTTTATTATTGCAATAGGAGATGAGCGTTTTAATGCGGGATCACATTGTACATAGAGTTCAGGGGCAGCCTCTTCTTTCATGATAAAAACACACAATTTGCTTCAGCAGCTATTCCATGAACTATAAATGGCGTAATGCGTGTTTCTCAAGTAATATCATCTGTTAATATGTTTTAAATGTTCCAGACATTTTTATAACTAATCTGCAGTATACAAAGATACATTTTCACTCGGGTTAATAAAATAATAAGTCATAAACTCTTAAAATTACATCAATTAGCTTTGTATTACTGTTGTAAAGATAATACAGAATTAATCTGTTTTTGGTAACAAAGTACAGAATTACCAAGATGGCATTTTGCTTATCAAAAAACCACATTACAGTTTAAAATGTGTAACTAATAAAGGCAGACGATGAGGCACTACTTACATTACGAAATTGCGAGACTACCTAGGCTGTTGGACACTCTTTGCAAGCACCTATTCAGGATCACTGTGGCACATGAGGAGGTGGGGTAGTATGGCCAGGATTAAGCATTCTCAGTCACCTTTGCCTCTCCAAGGAAGTTGTTGGTCACACGGGACCAGGCACGCATTGCAGGCCGAGATGACCTCAGATAGGGCCCAGATTATTTCAAGATACTCTTGGCCACTGGTTTGCATGGCAAGACGAGAAATACCACAAGGGTTTGTCGCACACTGCGCTTACCTGGCCATCGCCACCTTTTACTGCATACATGACAAATAATCCCTTTACTAAGAATCCCTTTAGTCGTGGGGGTTGTGTGACCATACTTCACCACGATGGTCAGTGTGCGTTAGGGAAAGGGGGGGGGGGGGAAGGTGAGCAGGACCGATTTAGATCCCTGGCCACTGATGTTAGCCGTGACTGGGAATCAAACGGTCACTGGATTCGCAGCGCGGTTTGCTAACCATGGCAGCACCATTCCACATGTTTTCACTGCGTACAATAACCGTGCAAATTTGTTGGATAATACAAAGACCACACAATGTATGATATAAAGACATTAAATCCACCGCAATTCTTATTCTAAGGCTCCAGTTCGATTGTCCATTATGAACCAGGCTCAATGTTGAATATAAACGTAAACATTGGTCAGCCAGCAGATCGTTTTCTGCTCCGTTGGCTACACTGCTTCGAGCCATGGTGAAAATAATGACTCGTAACAGAGGCCTTGTTTGTGCAAATTTAATTATTTCTGTAAACAGTTGCGTCGATTTCTGTGCTCTCAAAACGCGATGAAAATGCCACACATTTGTCTAAATTTAACTTAGTTAAAAATAATAAAAGCACAGAATGGACACTCTCTTGCCAGAAACGATTAATCCCTCTTTGTCTTTGAACACATATTTTATCTCACAACTCAAGTGTTATATATAACATGCCAGGCATTTATTCCTAGTTCGTAAAGAAGGCTGAAATAGAATTTAGATATTTTTTTATGATGCTATTTTGCATATCATGCACAATATTCATAGAACGATTACAATGATTATAAAAAAAAACTAACAGTGAGAAGGGATTTATTTTTTTATAAAAATAAAATCCCTAAGCAGTTCAAACAACTTTTCATTATTCTCAACTTTAAAAAAAGACGAAACAATTGCACGAAAATACAATGCGAAATATACCAGTCCTTATCAGCAGTGAGGTTAAAATACGTTGGTTGTATTCAAAACCGCGTGCCTCGACTGTGCAGCAGCACCAACGCTTGAGCCTTCATTGCTCTCCGGTCTGTTTTACAAAGTGCCCAGATCTTCTTCTTCTTTCGTAGGGCATTTTTGGGGTTTGCAACAGATTGCAAATTTATGTCGAGATTTCACATCGCATTCGACTGCTTGTTTCAGATCGCCGTTAAATGATCTGATTGGGCAATCGTTCACGAGATGTTGCACGGTCTGCGATGTCCCCAGATATCCGGATGAACAGCTTTATCCGGGTACTCTGGTTTCCTCTCAAGCAAAAATCACGAAATCACATTTTTGCTTGAGGAAACAAGGTCAGAGAGCTGAGCCAATCAGCATCGAGAGCAGACAATGCCAGCAACAGCTCTGTAATCAAGGGGGGAAGTGAGCGGCACAAAAGAGTTCATTTATAAAGAGCCCAATCCCCAGCGCATGGAGCGAAACGTCGGACATCACACTGAACAACACGTGGAACAACCCAAAAAATACATCGGAGAGCTACATAAAAATATCACGAACACCTACTCACTAATATACTGTGTTCATACTCATTGACGAATTAGTTAAAATATACCAATGCAAGACCCTCCTTTAAAAAAAGTGTTTCATAACTCGACGAAGCTTTCCTAAATGAAGGCTTCGTGACATTACATTAGGAAGTTAACATTCATTATTAGCTACTCATAGTTACGTAATGAATATATAACGAATGGACGGTAAGTCACAATAAAGATTTTTGGCTTCAGATCGTGTAAGGATAATTGTGTCGTTAACCCGCCACCCCCTGACACAGCCAATTAGTAAGGTTTGTCACGTAAACAGAACGTGCCAATTACTTACTACTTCAGCCCACCAGATGATGCCAGATGCAGTTACCAGTGAAACGTCACAGCACTCAAATTGTAAATGTTATGGAATTACTCTCCAACACATCAGTGGTGCTGAAGTAATTACTAATTGGCACACCTTTTAGTCACGTGACAAACATTAATAATTGGCTGTGTCGGGTGGTGGCAGGTTATCGACACATTTCTACTTACGTCATCTAAACCAAAAAAAACATTCTTACGAATAATATAGGTCGCGAAAGCCTACACCGTCAGACGTTAAGTCAACTTCTCCAAGTAAATTTCTTTTCCTGTACCGTCACATACAGGGTGATCTAATTGTCGATACCACACAAAAATAACCGTCAGAAACTTTACAGATGACAACATCTTGCTGGAGAGCCTCGACACATTTCCCACCAAAGCCCAAATTACTCAACAAAAAAACCTCTCACTCTCCTCTGCAAGACACGGAGCCACCACCTTCACAATATTCAAGCACCTGCCGAGAAGAAAGAAATAAGGGGAGTTAGAAATCAGCGTGATGTCGATAAACAGCTCAACATGGATATGTACGTTGAACTTCTTTCGCACAGCACGTAGCCAACCGTGCTAATCCGAGGAACTTGCATATCAACCCGCGTAAACGCACGGCGACAATGTGTTGTTTTTACACGCGATTATACACTTGTCCGTTTTTGTTACATAACACAGTGCAAGCAGATCAAACAAGGCGATTTAATAGAAAAAAGAGAGCAGGCGCTAGGGCCGCTCACCACGGTGGCACCGGCAGGAATTTGCGACCTCCAAAGCCAAACCTTGAACGCCGGGGAGGGGGTGCGGCGAAGACGGGGAATCAGAGCTGCGACGGGGGAACGCTCGGCATGACGACGTTGGTCCCACGGATCACGTGCTCGCCCTTCCCGTCCAGCAGGCTGTCCCACTGGGAGAAGTTCCTGTCGAGATCTGCAGCGGAAAACGAGAGGGCGCACACGGGCATGGTGGGTTGCAGATTCTCCTCTCCCTCCCTCCCTCCCACCCCTCCCTCCCTCCATCCCCTCCGGTCTCAATGCCACCCCCCTGCCATTGTTTCACGTGAAGCCCATCGTGCACTTTGGTGGGAAAACGCTTCATCCAGTACTGGGCAGTCAGATACATCTTTGTTACAGTCGACGTGGGCTATTGGCAGTGGCGTGAGCAAGCAGTTGCAGAGCTGCACCTTTACCTTTAACCTGCAATATAAAGTACACCAGCGAGAAGTTCCTTTAGATGCGGGTTGCGGGGTGCTTTTAACATTTTCGAAAGGCATGCACTAAAGTGTATTGTTTTATCGACTATCACAAACCCGCACTAACCAGCGTGACAAACCCAATGGTTGCCATTGTGTGATGAGGCCTTCACCCAGCAGTGGACAGACAAAGGACTACATTTTCTAGCATACATTTTGCTTGCAATAGGTATTCACGTAATCATTCACACTGAACGTTTTTTTCGTGCGAGTCAGCTTGATCATAACTAACATTGAACTGGATTCGATTTTCTTTTATAATCAGCTATTAATTCCACAAACATATAGGAATGTTTAACTCGAATTAAAACAGGACAAGTTGATCAAAGGGTTCGCCAAAAAATTGCAGACATGAACCACAGAACTATGCGCAGAAGCACAAATGCCTTTTGCCCTGACAGATACCGTTGGGCCTCAAAGCTGCTCATTTAATATTGGCAGTCAAAAGCATGTTGGAATTGGTTACATAATCAACACGTATGCATGGTGTTTCCCTCATCCCAGACTTGTTCAACGCAGCGTTTTCTTGTACAAGCACCTCCCTTCGGCCCGCACGGAGCATATCCGCTGTGTGTCGATGCAACGACACGCGGCGCGGCGCTCGATTTAATCTCCGCGCTCGCAAAGTACACGCCGGCCCCTCGCGGCAAAAGGTGCCAAAAGCTCAGGGTCGTTAGCCGACGGAAGCGTCCGCATCGAGCAGGTGCGGACGCGACCCTCCTGGGCACGGGCGTTCAGACCGTGACCGGCACGAAAACGCGCCCCTCAAATTGCATTACCACGTCTGCCGGGAGGAGGCATTGGGGCAACGACGACAACAACAACAACAGCAGCAGGAGGAGCATAAAACAACCATCTTTGTTTAAGGACACGTCGTCCATCTATCCCGGCCGTTGCTGGAAAGCTTACAGCCGGGGCACGCTTGCTCATTTAAAATCAAATTACGCCACACTAATGATGATTAGCAATTTCCAAATGGAAGTGAGTTACGGGGAGCAGAGTCTGTGTCAAGCACGAGATCGGAAACGAGGCCGGGATCGACTTCCCTCGATAGGAATCTAAATGGGAGGCCGCAGCTGGTGAGGCACACGACAGACAGAATTACCAATTGCTCGACACTTTTCTGATGGCCATCAATCACGTGGGGGGGGGGGGGGTTACACAAAACGAAGAGACGCTTGCACACTTTCTCTGTTGTGGTTTGTCTAATTGCACAATTGGAAGAAAAATACATGCAGGATTTTTAGCTACTGCGTAGAGTTACAAATTGATTCTGAGACAAATACCATTTCATCTTCTTGGTTCTTTCGGTAAAGTCACGTAGAAGGGAAGTAATAAAATAATAAAAATAAAACATAATAAAACAATTCTCACGACGTTTCGGCCACAACGCAAGCAGCCGTCCTCAGGCGAAGAATGAGACATTATCAAGCTAGGAGCTTATATAGGTGTAGCGAGAAATTATATATAATACAGTATATAATTTAATGTTGGGTTTATCTATGGCAGTATATAGTACTGTATATGCTAAGAGAATAAAGTTTAGATGGAAGTATATTATATACTTCTTACGACGTAGAATTGTAATTTATTATTTGTTGTTAGTAACTCAGCTTATTGTAGAGTATAGTAAGTATCAGTTTATATTTTAGTTTTTTATGTAGTTTTTACTTTGGTTTTCTACGTGGTTGTTTGGTAAATGCAGCTACATATCATTAACATTCCTTTCCTTTATTAACGCTGTTCCTTGCGCCCCCCCGTGGTGCTGTTGATCCTGCATAATGCAGGGGCATAATGGGACTTTGAAACCCCTCCGCCCACCTCCTACTCATTGCCCATTGGTATGCTAAATTCCTCTTCATATGCACATTCTTTTGTTAAGGCGCTCCTCCTCGCTACACCTATATAAGCTCCTAGCTTGATAATGTTCTCATTCTTCGCCTGAGGACGGCTGCTTGCGTTGTGGCCGAAACGTCGTGAGAATTGTTTTATTATGTTTTATTTTTATTATTTTATTACTTCCCTTCTACGTGACTTTACCGAAAGAACCAAGAAGATGAATCCCTGCAGTCACGAAAGCTTTACATCAAAATACCATTTCCTAATGTGATTGTGGGATCGGTGGGATCGTTGGGGCGGGGGGGATGGCGGGAGGGCTACACGGAGCCCAGCTTGACATTCTGGCAGGGAGGGGGGAGGACCTGTGGGGGGCTATCCGGCCGAGTGGTCATCTGTGAATTTACTGGACATCGGTGAAAAAGAGCTTCGAAGCTCATCAGATTCCTCCGGTCGATGTAAAGATTCTGATTCTGAGCAAAATCGCCATTGAATCGCATGGCCAATACCCACGTAGTTTGTTTCAGCGGAGACTCTGCTCGAAGCTGAACTTGACCCCGATATCAGGCAGCCAGAATTGGCGTTCAAAACTTCTCCAGCGTTGCCGTTGAAATGCACGGCCAATGGTCAGTGCAGGCAATTGGTCCGGATCCATCCTGATTCCAGGGTGTCGTTTAGGAGAGATGGGAGGGGGCCTGTGGGGGGACCTGGTCAGCCTGGTGGAAGCCGGCCCAGACAATTCGTGACCGTGATGCACGGATCTTCCATGGCAGAAACCTGTTAAATTCCAATTCAAATCAATGTGTGGATAAAAAAGTTACATTTGTAATCCACACAACAAGGGGATTCCTGCCCTTTACCCCCCATGATCTGCAAAGCGAAATGCGTCTTGACAATCAAATCGACATTTAGTTTCAATTATTAGGGTATCGATTTATCCAAATGAATAAAACCCCAAAATGTACTGGCGACTTGCTACACGTAAGAATACAATCTATTCACAACTCAGTCTATGTAAGTCCATTGGTCTCCTCTGTGACTCACCAAGGTCCCCGTGATATCACTGTCGACTGTGCCGAGACCATCAACCCGTACCACTGGAGATCTTGTATAAATCGCGGGCAGGTGATACGCAAGATTTAACTACGCATATTTGTACCATCTTATTTGACAGGTACTAGTCTATTTTACCGAGTTGTTGACATCCCCAGCGTTTAACAGCGCTGCTGTTTTGGTTTTGGCAGCCAACATCGGCCGTAACCCCTGTGAGGTTCTTCACTTGGACCTTCCCTTCTAGCCCCGCCCACCTTCCCTTCTAGCCCCGCCCACCTTCCCTTCTAGCCCCGCCCACCCTCCCAGTCCCTGACTGCCACATTTAGATAAGCTCCTCCCCCCTCCCCTTAACCAGTATATATAAGATCTTGTCTCTTGGATTTCTCTTCACTTCATACAGTAAATTTAGCTGTGACGGTCCCACCTGAAGACGGAGACTTGTGTTGCCTCCGAAACGTCGTGATTTAATTGAGTTATTTTCATTTATTATTATTTTATTATTATTATTTTAGCTACGTGACTTTACCGAAAAAAATTCAGAGTAGGTGATACACAGATTCGAGCCCAACGGGGCAGTGGTGTCGTCTCGGAGTTCAAGCGTTAGCCTTTCACACACGACCTAGTCATATGACATGGTGCCGGCTCAGTTGCTGTGACCTCTGAGCCAAATGGTCCTTGTTAAAAGTCTAGAACTAAAACAAAATTTTGGCTGTTCAGAAAATCCACCGTGTTGTTGACCAACGGCACAGCGCGCAAAGCGAGTGTGTGTGTGCGTGCGCGGTGTAGCGGCTCACGCGTGGGGTGCTTTCTTCATCGTCTGATAAAGATCCACATGTGCTGCGCTACGAGAACACAATAACATTGGTTGCTTGCAAAAGTTTTCTGTTTGGTGTTTGAACATCTTGCTATAAAGGGTAAAACCTATTCGTGTTTCTCAATAACAGATACAGATTCGAGTTCGATAAAAAATTTCCACCGTGGAAATATTCTCGATTTCGAAACAAGATAGACGAGGGAAAACAACACCACGCTACTATACAAAAAAAACTACTACCGAAGTTTAAAACCTGTTTTGCGTTATGTGTGGGCAGACTGTGTTGAGTTGAACAACGTGCAGGCGGTACATCCACTTGCAAGGCAACCCCAGAGGTTGTGACTGCAGGTGTGGAGGAGGTACAGCGAGGGGCTTTCATGTGGCGTTTGACTGTTCTTCAAATCAGACAAGTGGGAATTCTGGGGAGCTTGTGAATTACTCCCACATGCAGAGAAAACTTAACAAAAATTGGCCAAACATCGACAGCAAGGTCCACTTGAGATGCTTTGGCAAAATAGAAATGCATTGAGTCAATCATATCTTTATTTTAAACTGGGTGAGAGCTCATTGAAACTAAATGTCTCTTCTAAGAAAAGAGGCATCCGAGACGTAAAAGCATTACAGGCAATGATTAAAAATAAAAAACAAATGTCATGCAGGGTCGAAATATTAATCAAAAGAGACTGAAACCTTTAGGTCGGGAGCTGAGGCCTCATTTTGAAGGGTTCCCGACACCCCGTGTTATTTTTAGTTGCCCTATGTTTTTCTCAACTTCAAACTCTCCTGAATGACAATACAGAGAAGAAACTTCTCAAATGAGTGGACATCACAGTCTGACGGCTGACGTGTATCTGTGCATCTGAAGCTCTCTGTGTGGCCGTCAAGTCGCTGAATTTCTGAGCTTGGTTACTCAGAACGGTTCAAATTGTGTGGGAATTCCCACGTAGGGTTAACAAAAATCTACAGGGGTTTTTTTCCGTGATGTATAAATAGTTTACTTAGTTAATATTCCACCCTTTTTAAAATCCTATGTTGCGGATCATGCAGACAACATGGGCAACAACTGTTTGATCTTCAAGTAAGCACTTTACAAGCCTAATTAATATCACATGAACCTTAACGCTGCTTGCATTACGTTAACAATTTGTTTCTCATTCCAAAAACAGTGGAGCAAAGCAGGACAGTGGCCAAAACAGAAAACTACTGAACTAAACTATTTTTATTTTACCAGGTAAGGCCCATTGAGCTTTTCAGCTTTTTTTCAGAAGCAGCCTGGCCACAAATAATAGCTCAACGAAGTGGCTTATCGCGTGGAAATGTATCGCAGCCCAATTCTCTAAACTCATGTTTCTCACTCCTTAGAGCTGCATTTAGTGCTGCTTAGGAAAACAAATGAAAGTGCATCAAGGCAAAAATCCTACACGGTATCATTGACATCCAGCAATGAAATCAAAACACACAACTAAATGAAATGCTTCTAGATTTGAAGCTTTCGTGACTGCAATGATTCATATTCTTAGGTTTTTTCGGTAAAGTCACGTAGGTAAAAACATTAAAAAGTAAAATAAAAAAAATAAAAATAAAATAAAATAAAAATCACGACGTTTCGGAGGCAACACAAGCTTCCGTCTTCAGGTGGTACCGTCACAGCCACGACAGCTGTATCAAGTATTTATTTTTTATTTTTTTTTTTCACTTTTTAATGTTTTTACCTACGTGACTTTACCAAAAAAATCTAAGAAAAATGAAATGCTGTTAGTGACAAACAAATTGGATAAATTTCACATCTGATGTGCACAATTTCAGAGTCAGGTGCGCGTGATTAAGAAAGGTTACCCTCTGGATTCCTGTTAAGATTGATTGACAGAATGCCAAAATAGCAATCGTTGCACCATGCTTCCAGACAACTTAAAAATGAGACATTAAGCAATGATAAACACCGTTAAGTGTTATCTAACCTATATAATTCATTTTTTGTCTGTCTGTCTATCTGTCTGTCTGTCTATCTGTCTGTCTATCTGTCTGTCCGTCCGTCTGCGTACGCTCCCTTGCGGGGGATGTAGCTCTCGGACCGTGGGGTTCGCCGAGATTAAATTTTGCAGGTGGGCACGCCCCCGCCCCGCGGTAAACTTAGGCATTTCCGATTTTTCGTCTCTAAACTTTAAATCGGACCGATTATCGATTTAGTGCGATTTCTATTTATTTATTTAACGCTTTATTTATTTATTTAATATCGCCGACCGGCGCGAACCACGGCGGTTGCCCCTGGCAACGGGTAGCAACAACTTCGCTGCGGGGTGGACGCCATTTTTAATTCCCGTTAAAAAATATGCGCACGCATTAACACGCGACTCTGAGCTAAATTCATCAAAGTTTCACGTCCTCTTCACTCCCCTTCCACCCCAATGTGTGCAATTACTATTATAGGGTCGGTAGATAATAAAATTATAGCGATTAGACAGTATTATTGTAGCGCGGGGGGGGGGGGGGGGTTAACGGCCCCAGCACTCAGCCTCAGCCGGGTGGGCAATCTAGGCGAGGCCGGAGGCTCTGCACGGTACTAGGCCTCGACACGCAACTCTGTCAGGCGACGACTTTGTGGTATAAACTCGATATACCCAACGTTGCCCGGGGGAAAAATACATTTAAAATCTTCTGAAAACTTTAAAACATAACATACCAATGAAAATACAACTGTGTAATTAAAATTCTAAACCCAACCGCGCCAAGAATCGATTCTCTGAATCGCGAAAAGGAATCGACGGTTGTAGATTAATTTAGAATCGCCTTATTTCCGTTTAATATAAGTTGGTTATAAAGTTGATATAAACTGCTACGAATGGGAAATATCCGGCGTTGACCGGGGCTAAAATATAATAAAAAATGCCTGAAAACTTTAAAACATAACATAACAATGAAAATAAAACTCTGTAATTAAAAATGGAAACCTCCTATGCGCCAGGAATCGATTCTTTGAATCGCGCAAAGGAATCATCGAAGGTTGTAGATTCCTTTAGGATCGCCCTTAACATGTGGTGAGGGAGAGAGTGGTGAGGGGGAGAGCGGTGAGGGGGAGAGCGGTGAGGGGGAGAGCGGTGAGGGGGAGAGCGGTGAGGGGGAGAGCGGTGAGGGGGAGAGCGGTGAGGGGGAGAGCGGTGAGGGGGAGAGCGGTGAGGGGGAGAGCGGTGAGGGGGAGAGCGGTGAGGGGGAGAGCGGTGAGGGGGAGAGCGGTGAGGGGGAGAGCGGTGAGGGGGAGAGCGGTGAGGGGGAGAGCGGTGAGGGGGAGAGCGGTGAGGGGGAGAGCGGTGAGGGGGAGAGCGGTGAGGGGGAGAGCGGTGAGGGGGAGAGCGGTGAGGGGGTGAGTGGTGGTGGTGTGGGTGAGTGATGAGGGTGAGGTTGAGTGGTGAGGGTGAGGTTGAGTGGTGAGGGTGAGGTTGAGTGGTGAGGGTGAGTGGTGATTGGTGAGGGTGAGGGTGAGTGGGGAGGGTGAGTGGCGGTTGTTAGTGGTGATTAGTGAGGGGTGAGTGGTGAGGGTTAGTGGTGAGCATGAGTGGTGAGGGTGAGTGTTGAGCGTGAGTTGTGAGGGTGAGTGGTGATTGTTGAGGGTGTGATTGGTGAGGATGAGTGGTGAGTAGTGAGGGTGAGTGGTGAGGGTGAGTGGTGAGGGTGAGTGGCGGTTGTGAGTGGTGATTAGTGAGGGGTGAGTGGTGAGGGTGAGCGTGAGTGGTTAGGGTGAGTGGTGAGGGTGAGCAGTGAGGGTGAGCAGTGAGGGTGAGTGGTGATTGGTGAGGGTGTGATTGGTGAGGATGAGTGGTGAGTGGTCAGGGTGAGTGGTGAGGGTGAGCGGTGAGGGTGAGTGTTGAGGGTGAGTGGTTAGGGTGAGTAGTGAGGGTGAGTGGTGAGCGTGAGTGGTGAGTGGTGAGCGTGACTGGTGAGGGAGAGTGGTGAGGGAGAGTGGTGAGGGAGAGTGGTGAGGGAGAGTGGTGAGGGAGAGTGGTGAGGGTGAGTAGTGAGTGGTGATTGGTGAGGGTGAGTGGTGAGGGTGAGTAGGGAGGGTGAGTGGCGGTTGTTAGTGGTGATTAGTGAGGGGTGAGTGGTGAGGGTGAGCGTGAGTGGTGAGGTTGAGTGGTGAGCAGTGAGGGTGAGTGGTGATTGGTGAGGGTGTGATTGGTGAGGATGAGTGGTGAGGGTGAGTAGTGAGGGTGAGTGGTTGTTGTGAGGGTGAGTGGTTGTTGTGAGGGTGCGTGGTGAGGGTGAGTGGTAAGAGTGAGTGGTAAGAGTGAGTGGTGAGGGTGAGTGACGGTTGTGAGAGGTGATTAGTGAGTGGTGAGGGTTAGTGGTGAGGGTGAGTGGCGGTTGTGAGTGGTGATTAGTGAGGGGTGAGTGGTGAGGGTGAGCGTGAGTGGTGAGGGTGAGTGGTGAGGGTGAGCGGTGAGGGTGAGCAGTGAGGGTGAGTGGTGATTGGTGAGGATGTGATTGGTGAGGATGAGTGGTGAGTGGTCAGGGTGAGTGGTGAGCAGTGAGGGTGAGTGTTGAGGGTGAGTGGTGAGCGGTGAGGGTGAGTGTTGAGGGTGAGTGGTGAGTAGTGAGGGTGAGTGGTGAGCGTGGCTGGTGAGTGGTGAGGGTGAGTGGTGAGGGAGAGTGGTGAGGGAAAGTGGTGAGGGTGAATGGTGAGGGTGAGTGGTGAGGGTGAATGGTGAGGGTGAGTGGTGATTGGTGAGGGTGAGTGGGAGGGTGAGTGGCAGTTGTGAGTGGTGATTAGTGAGAGGTGAGTGGTGAGGGTGAGCGTGAGTGGTGAGGGTGAGGTTGAGTGGTGAGCGGTGAGGGTGAGCAGTGAGGGTGAGTGGTGATTGGTGAGGGTGCGATTGGTGAGGATGAGTAGTGAGGGTGAGTGGTGAGGGTGAGTGGTAAGAGTGAGTGGTGAGGGTGAGTGGTAAGAGTGAGTGGTGAGGGTGAGTGACGGTTGTGAGAGGTGATTAGTGAGTGGTGAGGGTGAGTGGTGAGGGTTAGTGGTGAGCATGAGTGGTGAGGGTGAGTGTTGAGCGTGAGTGGTGAGGGTGAGTGGTGATTGTTGAGGGTGTGATTGGTGAGGATGAGTGGTCAGGGTGAGTGGTGAGGGTGAGTGGTGAGGGTGAGTGGTGAGAGGTGAGGGTGAGTGTTGAGGGTGAGTGGTGAGTAGTGAGGGTGAGTGGTGAGCGTGACTGGTGAGTGGTGAGGGAGAGTGGTGAGGGAGAGTGGTGAGGGTGAATGGTGAGGGTGAGTGGTGAGTGGCAAGTGGTGAGGGTGAGTGGTGATTGGTGAGGGTGTGATTGGTGAGGATTAGTGGTGAGTGGTGAGGGTGAGTAGTGAGGGTGAGTGCTGAGCGGTGAGGGTGAGTGGTTGTTGTGAGGGTGAGTGGTGAGTGGTGAGAGTGAGTGGTGAGGGTGAGTGGTGATTGTTGAGGGTGTGATTGGTGAGGATGAGTGGTGAGTAGTGAGGGTGAGTGGTGACGGTGAGTGGTGAGGGTGAGTGTTGAGCGTGAGTTGTGAGGGTGAGTGGTGATTGTTGAGGGTGTGATTGGTGAGGATGAGTGGTGAGTAGTGAGGGTGAGTGGTGAGGGTGAGTGGCGGTTGTGAGTGGTGATTAGTGAGGGGTGAGTGGTGAGGGTGAGCGTGAGTGGTTAGGGTGAGTGGTGAGGGTGAGCAGTGAGGGTGAGCAGTGAGGGTGAGTGGTGATTGGTGAGGGTGTGATTGGTGAGGATGAGTGGTGAGTGGTCAGGGTAAGTGGTGAGGGTGAGCGGTGAGGGTGAGTGTTGAGGGTGAGTGGTGAGTGGTTAGGGTGAGTAGTGAGGGTGAGTGGTGAGCGTGAGTGGTGAGTGGTGAGCGTGACTGGTGAGGGAGAGTGGTGAGGGAGAGTGGTGAGGGAGAGTGGTGAGGGTGAGTAGTGAGTGGTGAG